>NC_141141.1:118287347-119717458 GCF_053477565.2 Lygodium microphyllum | reverse complement strand
AGTTTGAAAACAATTACTAGGATCGAAAGGAGCACGACCCATCAACGAAATTGACAAAATGTCATGAAACAAAGGTTTGCTAATGAGCAAAGAAATAAAACAATAAAGAAAACTTATCTTTGTGATGTTGTAGAACCTTGCTCTGATACCATGTTGGAAACTGCAAGGAAGACGAGATACGAAAGGAAGAGAGGAGAGAAGAGAGATATGAGACACCAGAAGTGGAACCCCAGAAGTGTGTCAACTGAGCACACATGATAGGAATATATAGAGAGGACCTGGGGCACTATATATAGACAGTAGACAGACTATATATAGCTAACACTTTTAGTTCAATCTGCAGTTTTCAACCTGTTTACAACGATCGCGACGTGTGCAATTTCGTCAATCTGTCTTTTTTATGAAAAATCTCCTAATTGGCTGAAAAAGTAACTAGTTTTTTGCATGCCATCCTAATCTAGAAGCTTTTTCTAACTTTTTCAAAATTTTTATAGTAAATAATATCAAATGTTGACTAAAATTATCCAAAAATCTAGTATTTTTGGATAATCCATGCAACTCACACTACTACTCATGGCTCAGATCACATTGACTCTCTAGATCAATAGAGAAGTCGGATGATGATGCATTCCAGAATTTTTCACATTGTGTCCTCATAACATCATGACACCATATGTGGTAAAGGTCATTCATGACAATGCCACATATTCATTGGCTAAATTAGATGGGACAAGCATGAAGATACCCGTAGTTGGAAAAAGAATCAAGCTCTTCAAATGAACAAAAAGTTCAACATATGAGTTAGAAGACTTGGATATAATTCAAGAGCATAAAGGCATGGAGGAAGAAGCAAAGACACAAGATGGAGACATTGACATGGCAGAAGATACTTCTTTCTCGGGGGGATTCACTATATACATATATATATATTCTCTATATAACGTGCATTCATGGCCTATTTATAAATATCCTAATCTGTGAATTTTTCTTGAATAGAACACAACCCTTTTCTATTCAATATGTAAGTAACCCCTTTATATGACACCCTTCTGTATGTAAAAAATGTATAAAAATGGTGTTTTAAAAACCCCTTATTTTGAACTCATGTTATATATACTTATATTCATGATTGACCCCCCCCCCTCCCTCAGGCTTCTTCTAACACTGCAGATCCGTAAGACTTTGGCACATGCCAGAGGATGTGCATGTTAGGAGGGAGTGGATGTCATACCGCTACACACACATCGTGTGAAAAACTCTAGAATGCAGCTTTCTTATAGATCTAGAGAGCCAATGCCACTTTAGGCATTAGTGTTAGTGTCCATGGTTCAAAAACATTAGATTTTTGGACAAGTTTTAGAATAAATTTTTGCTAATTTTAAATATTATCTCTTGTAAAAATCCATAAAACTATAGATAACTTCTAGATTAGGATAACATGTAAAAGAAAGCATATAGCTTTCAACTAATTTGAGAGGATTTTATGTAAAAAGAAAGGTTAGCAAAATCGTGTGACACGCGATCGTTGTTTTAAGGCAGTGAATAGCACTCTGAAAAGTGCAAGATGAAGAGGGAGTAATCTGGGAGAATTCTGGCTAGATATGCTAGTATTTTACCCCTCTTTTGGAGCCAATAGAAGCATCAAATTGGTGATTTGAGCAACATAGAGGTATGTATTTTTTTATACACATTTTTGTCTACAAGAGTTTTATCTTCTCATAATGCAGAAATAAACTAACAGGCTTCATCTCTGTTAGTATTATTCTACATTTTCTATTTCTTTTTGTGAGTATTCTTCTATATCTTCTATTTCTTTGAACCCCTTCTCTTTCGTCTACTCCTTTCCCTGAATCTCCCTTCACCATGCTATCTCTTATCCTCGTGGTAGACTTTTGACAACAAATGCGCCGATACCGTGTTAGGGGAAGTTTATGCTATCATCAAAGGTGAATTCTAGAAGATATTTAGGCTAATTTGGGGCTGATATCTTCAGCCATATTTAGAGAATTAGCTACATCAGTGTTCTTTTAATTCATTTCTTACTCTATAGAAAACATCTTGTCAAAATATGCAAGAATTATGTTCCCCTATGGCAAGGCAATGTTTGTAGATCATTCATAGATACTTTGAGTTTAATTAAAAGAAGATTTTTCTCTTATTTATTGGTTGTGGTAACTTATCCTTAGTAGGAACTCAATTTGAAGCTTTCTTGAAGCAAGTCTCTTTGCCCTACAAGCCTTGTAATTGACTCATAAGCTTTTGTCCCTAACAGTCTACATTGAATGTAATCATGAAAAGTTGATTCATGCTATGGCATCATGTATGAATGATGGAATGCAGAGTTGTTTATGATACATGACAGTATATTGTACTTGATTTTATAATTTTTGATTACTCTTATAATCAAGAAAACAAGCTTGATTTGAATTAGAACTTATGAGATAATACTCTTGTGACCTTTGCTAAGAACATGCAATTGGAAGCTCTATTTAGATATTCAAGGACTTGGCTTGAAACCTTCAATCCTTCTCTTATATCTACCATCTCCGTAGTCTAATCTCTTGAACCATGCATTCTTCTCTCTCAAACCCCTACGATTGAGCATGAAGTACCTCT
Source organism: Lygodium microphyllum (assembly GCF_053477565.2). Classification (NCBI taxonomy): domain Eukaryota; kingdom Viridiplantae; phylum Streptophyta; class Polypodiopsida; order Schizaeales; family Lygodiaceae; genus Lygodium; species Lygodium microphyllum. The sequence continues at coordinate 119,714,842 of NC_141141.1, read as the reverse complement.
TGAGCCTTTAAACATTCATTGTAATCTACTTATCTCTTGAAGACGCATCTTCATCTATCTTTTACAGTTTTCTTGCAAAACCCATGTGGTGACCTTCAATGCTATGCGCTGTGACACCACCTACCAAAAGTTACTTATGAATTTTGAGTCTATATCATGAACAATTACCGGCAGTAATCCATGTAGTCTAAAAATCTGCTCCATTGACTGACTAGCCAGTTGAGAAGTAGTAAATTGGGTCTTGGTTGGAATGAAATGGGATCCCTTGGTGATTCTATCCACCACCACATATATATTATTCCATCCCTTCTTGGTAGTAGACAAGCTAGTAGTGAACTCCATGGTAATATGCATCCGTTTTCCTGTAGGAATGGGTAATGGCTGCAACAAACCACCTGGCTTATGGGTGCTGTACTTATTCTGCTGACAAGGCATACATTTTCTGACAAAGTCCTCGACATCTTTCCACAGCCCTTTCCAATAGAAACTTTTGCTGATCCTGTCCTAGGTCTTGAAAACTCCAAGGTGTCCAACTAAAGGCGAGAAATATAGTTCCTCCATAATTTTTCGTGTAAAAGAAGAGGTAGAAGGAATGACAATATTTCCATTTAACCAAAAAATGCCATTTTTAAGATGATAATGCGAGTTATCTTTTATGAGACCTTGCTTTAATTTCTAAAAAATATGACTGAGCTCTTCATCCAAAAGATAAGCCTCCTGTAGTTCTTCAATCCAATCACTATGTAACTCAGTCATTGCTAAAATTTTGAAAGCCCACATACGAGAAAGAGAATCAGCCATTATATTGTCTTTACCCCTCTTGTATGAGTGATGTCAAAATCATAATTCTGTAGTGTAGCTACCCACCTATGCTTCTTAGGAGTAAGATTGGATTGGGTAAGGAAATACTTAAGAACCATGTGATCACTCTGGACTCTGAATCAGCTGCCATACAAATAATGGTGCCATTTCTTTATTCCATGCAAGATAGCCAACATCTCTTAGTCATAAACATTCATGGCCATTTCTTTGTTTATAAGCTTATGGCTTTCAAAGGCATTCACTCCATGCTCCTATAACAAAACAGCTTCAATGCCATAGCCACTAGCATCACACTGTATGATAAATTCTTTAGAGAAGTCTGATCATACTAAAATAGAAGTGGAAGTAAGAAGTTCCTTTAACTAGTTGAAGCTACTATCTGTAAGAGCATCCCAAAAGAAAGCTTCCTTCTTCAACATGTCAATCAAAGGAGCTGCAATAGCCGCATAATGCTTGATGAATCGGCAATAGAATGAAGATAGACCAAGAAATCCTCTAAGAGAAGTAGTAGTAGTAGTAGGTGTTGGCCAATATTTAATACATTGCACCTTCTTGGGGTCAACATGTATCCCTTTCTCACTAACAATATGTCCCAAGTATTTCACTTTAGTCTACGTGAAAGAATATTTCTTCTCCTTAGCAATAAGCCTATGATGTCTCAATACATCAAAAACCTATCTCAAGTGTGATAAATAATCCTGTAGAGTCTTACTGTAAATAAGAATGTCATCAAAATATACTAAGATAAACTAAAAGATGAAATGCTGGAAAATCTTAATAATCAGGCTCTAAAAGATAGTTGGAGCATTTGTAAGTCCAAATGGCATCACTAATTAAGAAATGATAGAGCCCTTGATTAGTCCTAAAAGCAATCTTGATTTTATCACCCTCTCATGCAAATCTGATGATACCTTGACCTCAAATCAATCTTTGTAAAGAGTTGAGCCCCCTTGAGCTCATTAAACAAATCATCAATCCTGGTATTGGATACCTATTCTTCACTCTGATCTTATTAAGATCTCTATAAAGTCAATGCATATTCTATAATATCCATCTTTCCTTTTGACTAACAAAACTGAATATGCATAAGGTGAAGAACTTGGTTCAATGAATCCCATCTCAAGAAGTTCCTTGATTTGCTTGGCTACTTCCTCTCACTCACACTTAGACAATCTATAAGGTGGCTTATTGATTGGCTTTGAGTTGGGCTCCCAATCAATAGGGTTATCTACTGCTCTCTTAGGAGGTAATGAAGTAGGCACCTCAAACAAATCCCTATACTCCTCAAGAAGAGTTATCAATGCTGGATGACTTACTAAATTATTGGGTTGATCTTCCATTTCTTTATTCAAATGCAAAACAAATATATGTGAATGCCTCTTGTACCCCCTTTTGGGTTGTTGAATGGTGATAAGCTGAAAATCTGATCTACTAGGAATTCCCTATAAATGGATGAGGTATCCATTGAAGATAAACTCCATGTATAACTGTGAGAAATCCATAGTGATTTTGCCTAATGTCATCAACCAATCACAACTGAGTATAATATCTATAGGCCCCATTGCCAAGGTAATCAAGTTTACTTTTGCTTTAAAATTTTCAGCAAGCTGCTGTAAAGAAACCTGTGGGCATATTTGTGTGTTGATTTATTCTTCACCATAGGCCACTTGAATTTGTATGGGATGTTGTAAATCAGTGGAAAGACAATTCAGCTTGTCCATAATGGACTTATTCACAAAACTATGGGTACTTTCACTATCTATCAAGATGAACACAGCCTTTCCATGAATGTTACCCTTCATACAGAGTGTATTAGGGCTCTTAGAACCTATCCAAGCATCTATGGAAATAGAGCAACTAGTGGTAGCAAGTGGCTCATGATAAGTCCCACCTGGATCAAAAGGAGCACTCCTACCTGCATTAAAAAAAAAGTGTATGTTGAATCATAAAAATACTCTTGCCCAACTTCTTCCTCAAGATCATCATTTTGAGCATTAGGTGCAATTACATCAGCTTCATCAATCTCATCTTCAAGATCCTCAAAGACTAACATACTCTGAAGTTTGGCTTTGGCATTTTTGTATACACACTTTGAAGCATGATCAAGTGTATACTTTTTCCCACACTTGAAACATAAGACTTTTTCCTTTCTTTCCTTATAGAGGTCCATAGGGATAGACTTAGGATTCATGTTGGCTAAAATGGATTTAGGCCTGCTATCCCCTTATTTGAAGTCAGCTCTAGGACTGCTTGTTGTCTTGAAATTACTTTGAAATCTTGAAGCATTGAACGGTGGATAATTTGGCATCCTTAAGCCTCCACTTGGCACATGATTGCTACCATAAATGTTAGCAACTTGTCCATGTTTTAAAATAGTCCTTAGCTATCCAAATCTAGGCTAAAATAAAGATTCTCTTCTATATTTCCTTCCATAGCACTCCACAAGCTCAATAGCTTTAAAAAGAGACGTAGGGTTTTGTGCCATGACAATAGTGGATAAAGATGTCTCTAAACCATACATGTACTTGTGGAGCTTAGCCTCATCATTAATACTCTCTACATACATGGTTAGGTTGAAAAATTAGTTAGTGTACTCTCTTACACAAGCCTCTTTGCTCCAAACCATACCATCTCTATGCTAATTTCTCTTTTCAAGAGAAGAGACAAAGACTTCAGCCATAAGTGTCTTGAAAGCTTCCGAATTCTCTACAAGTACGTTCTGCTTTTTAATATACCTCCACCAAGTATGCACAAATCCCTCCAAGTGCAAGTAAGTAAAACGAATCTTCATGTCATCAGTTCTAGGAAATATGTCAAACTAAGATTCCATTTTGGAGATCCACTCCTCTAAATCAGATGGTAAAGATGACTGACCATTGAACTTGGCCAAAATGATATTTTCTTTTAGTTCTCTTTCTGGAATGGTTGTCCTAAAATTGACTAATCATGAGTGCCAAGCATTGAACCCCCAAAATGAGATGGAAATCTTCCAATAGATGGTTGAGAACCACTATACAATCTCCTTGTCGGTAGAGGACCTCTAGGAAGTTGAGTATTCAGCCCAAAAGCTTAGGAGTTGGCTCCATTCAAACTGCCCAAATAGTCATCATGCCTTTGTGAATTCTCACCTACTTCATATTGGTTATTTGGGATACCCCTTCATCCAATAATTCCATGATCTTGAACATTTTTGTTAGGTGGCTAAAGTGGGACTAAAGGCTCACTGTTTGAATAAGCTTTCTCTAGCATTTTAGTTATAAAACATGTTATTTCCCTCCTAAAACTAACTGAGGTAAGTCTGCTCCTTTTTTCCATTGGGATGGTGGTGCACAGATCAGATACTGTATGCTCGCGTAGTGAGCGCCGAAAGGTTCCCAAGAACAAAATAACTCTACTTTTTGCACAAAACTCAAGGTAGAAAACATGCACGACATGAACAAGAGACAAATTGGGTGCAATCTCCCCCCATGCCTTATGTGAGCGCTCCACAAAGCATGTATTTTATGTATTAATCATCTTCAAGCTCAAATAATAGCCCAAATTACAAAATAGCACGCTTTTGGCTTTTGAGTTTGCTTTAGTGCTAAATAGAAATAAAGCTAATGGACGGGCACCCAAAGAGTCAGGCATACCCAATACAATGTCCAAATACAAATATCATAATCGTGCGCCTATGCGCATACAAAAATAATAAATAAATATCCAACATCTTAATAAATAGGCGCCACAAAATATAGGTGCCATGCCTAAGGTATGCGCCCATCAAAATATAAGTGATAACTCAAATACACGCTATCCTCCAATGCTTTTTTCCGCCACTGCTGCTATCTCTACACATCAACTGAAGCATTCACAACCATTAGTAAAATAATACAATTAAACCGACAAAAGTGAATACTTAGCAATCTTCAGCTACATAAATAAATCAATTGGTTAGAATCAATCATAACCTTAATTTATCACGAGTGCAAACTCTAAACTCATAAAAGTTTATTAATTTAATATGTATTTTGCAAAATCACCTGCTATGGAATCACCCATGTACACACTAAATAAACGAAACGCCCGAAAAGGATAGACGTTCCCATCGACTTCTCGCACAAAGAATCCACTTTGTGTATGAGCCCCAGTAATCAAAATTTACGGAATCCACCGTAAAACCTCACGGAATCCACCGTGGCACAGAATCCACCGTAAAATATGCCTCCTAACATCAGATGGAAGAAAAGCTTTTCATGAGCACTACTAAGCAAGACTCAAACCTCCATGAACACCACCCAACTAGTACATCTTACCTTTCAAGTCACCCTTTTGTAAGCCCACTAATATTATTTTTCTAACATCTCTTCTCCTGAATATATCTTTAATATAATATGTACTATATTAATTTAGCTTCAGCTATGGGTTTCCCCAACCTTCAAAGGACCTCCTAAGCCTACAATTTTTCTTAGTCTCTCTGAGAGCGGAATTTAGGAGACAGGAAGTGCTTAAAAATAGCTAAAAATTATGAAGATCAAGGGAAAAATATTCACTGTCAAAGGCGGCGGCTCGATCTAGGACGATTTTAAGCGCCAAAGTGCTTTAAAGGCGCCCGAGCGACACTTGTTGATTTTTCATAATTTTTCAGACAGTCGTGCGGGTTGACACAAGCTACTGGCCAATGCGGGATGCTAAGCCGGACGCCCAGGATTTTTCAGAGCTCGATTCCGAGTCCGGACGGGGAAATGGCCAAGAAACCGGTCAAGATTTGAAAAGGTGGACCAAAGTTTGACCAAATGAGTAAGTGACCCTTGGGGCCCAAAATGAAATGCCACATGAAATGCAACAACCAAATCGTGGAGAGAGAAGAGATGAGGAAGCGTGATCAACATGGCGCCGAAAAATGCGCCCCATTGTTGATCAATGGAGATGGCAGCCTGCAAACAACCCCCCACAATGATTATGGGGCTTCATTTCCCTCTGTATCCTGACTCTATCGCCGCCCTTCGCTCGCGCAATGATGCCCTCTTTGGAGAATTCTGATTTCAGTCTTTCTCTCTCCTCCCTCTCTCTCTTCTAAGAGGCAGTTCATGTGTGGGAAGGAGCAATGAAGAAAGAATGATGGAGGCTTGTCCGGCATGGACCGGATTGCTACACGGGCTGAGAATGGTGATTTGTGATGATGTTGGACATGAAGTGTTGCTGTTTTCTGAATCTACAGCCATGGAAAAAAAACCCGAAACACGCGTTTAAGCGGTAAACTAAAAAATTACAAAGAAAATTTAGTGTTTTATGCTTTTGATTGATGGAATGCCGTTCATATGGACTAAGATTTGATTATGCTGCTGATTCTTCTGAGTTCTTACTGTTTATAACTAGAAATTATGAAAAACATGCATTTCATGGCTCGAAATAATGTCAAGAAACCCGAAAACGCATGAAAAATGGGGAAAAACAAGGGTTTTGGGCATGTAAATGGGGAAAACCATCGATACACATCAACTAATCTTTCAATTTTGTTGCAAATGAACTAAGGGCCACAGCCCACAAACTGGTTTTCATTTTCAGCAATTTAAAAAATACAAGAAAATGAAGAAAATGGCGGGAAAATGGTAAAAAAACCCATGAAAAATAGGGGAAAAATACATTTGGGGCTACGAAAAATATATAAAAATAGGATTTATGTTTATTGATGTATAGCAAGGCTGGGGCATGAAGTTATGCTTCAGTTCAGCCTTGTTTATATGTTTTAGTGCGTGTTTCCTTCCTTTCTCCACATAAAATGATAAGGAAACCCTAAAAGAAATGAATGCAATGATGCACTATCAACGGGGAAGGGTAGAGTTGTGGAAAAAATGGTTAAATGCCGCTGAGCATGAGGAATAATTTGCTGATTTTATATGCATTGCATCTAGGACGGAATAATAATGATAAAAATTAAAACCTAGTAGCACGAAGATCACTTCGGCGCTAGGTGTTGCAGCGAAGCACAAAGCGGTTAGAAAGAAAAGCATGAAAGAGATGTTTTGCATTTGCACGCTGCTGGTTTTTAAAATGTTTGAGCACTAGGCATCCACCTCTTTGCATGATCATTTAGAGGAAATTAAAAGTATCAGAGTTAGCTCCTGGACATGCATAGCAATTGTTTTCAGTAGGCCTTTGACCCACCGTTGAGAGGCAGTGAGGTTCCTATGCTGTAGGCTAGTCGTGGGATCATAAAGGGGAAGTCAAGTAAGGACAATGGTACATTCCTGGATACGCTTATTTGGTACCTTGAGTGACGTTTGTGCAAAATGTCTAAATGTTGAGCGGCGCATTGAGGGGCCAATCCCCAAGGTGTAGGAGAGTCGCAGAGGGTTGATGGCATTCAGCCGTAGGAGAAACCCCATGTGTATGTGATTCGAGCCTTTTGGCTATGTGAAAGGGACTCCCTCTGAGGAGCAATATTGGGTTAGGATCAGTTGGACTACAACGTATTACAAACGCAATGTTTAGGAAGGCAGAGGTTTTGATAGACGCTCCTGGCCGCGAGGCCGAGGGGTTGTCTTGCGCATAGTGACGAGGTCCGGCTAGTGCATGAGCCAGTGCCGGCCCGTTTTTAGGTCCATCAGTGGTGCGTCTGCCGGGAGCTGCTGAAAAGTGGCGGTTCTCGAATCCTGGTTGTTTAAGGACCAACTAGTAGTTTATGCCAAAGGATACTGAGATTGATCCGTTATTTATTGATAAGCATCGTCTAGCAGAAATCCAAAAGCAAGAAAGAGACGAAAGAGCTAGGCGACGTGCTGAAATTTTTAGGAGATATTCCCCTAAGCGTAGCGGTGCTGAACCCTTACGAGGGAGTGGATCTAGTGGTCTTAGGACCCCAAGCAGTAAGTTAGGAGAAGGTGGAAGCTCTAGTGCTCCCCTTCCTTCTATAAGCCATTTCACGTCAAGTACGGGAGGTGTAACCCCACCGGTCTTTATTCCTAGTGCAAATCCAATCCGCGTCATGGCGCAGCCTATTGCAATTCCAGCAGGAACGACGGATTTTCCGGCTCTAGGTTACCCGCTACCCATTTTTAATGGGTTAGTCGAGGAAGATGCGGAACTTCATATTAGGGAGTTTCAAAAGCTGATGTTTAACTGTCGCATTCAAGAGGAAGGACATTTGATGATGTTCTTCAATATGACTCTCAAAGGAAGAGCCGCTATATGGTATCATGGTTTAGAAGCCGGAACCATATTGAACATTGATGCATTTTATGGAGCTTTTCGAAGGGAGTTTGCCCCTGAAAGGGGTGGGCAATATTGGTTGCGTGTACTCAACGTGACCCGCCAAGAACCACACGAGGATATTCATGCTTATGCGAAGAAGATAAAAGAGGTTTTCCGTAAGTTGGACACCTCTATTCCTATCCCCGCAGCTGCCCAATTGCAATATTTCCTACATGGGTTGGACTTCAATATCCAATTGCAGTTGAATAGTGTCCCCTTGGGGGATATAGATACTGCCATTACACGAGCACAAGAGGTGGAATCCCGACTACAAGCAGCCTATGCTTCTCGAGGCAATTCGAACATGGGTTTAGTATTGGGAAACAATATGGCAATAGCCAATGGCAGTAGTGGCCAAGGGATAGCGATGGCTAATCCTAATGGGAGAGGGAACATGATGCAGAATGTCCCTTTATTACCAGCTCCCCCTAGCATGTCGATGCCGACGGGCAGTCAAATGGCTCCAAATGGTGGAGGCCAGGCGGTCAATCCTAATACCATGCCTGTGACTCAACAACCTGTGCCTAATCGAATTGTTAGGCCGATGGAGCGACATGGTAATGACCAAGGCTATGAGTCGAGTTCTTCCAATGTTCTTGGCGAGGTTAAGGACATGATGAAGCATTATACCGACATGATTACGGAGCAGTATCGACAAATAGCTCTTGATGTCAACTTCCTTAAAAAACAACAAAATTTGATAGGAAGTAGATACCCGGAGGAGGGTGCACCGTCGAGGTTTAGTTGCAAATGGTGTGGCGGGCAGCACTATCCAAGAAATTGCCCAAATGTTAAGTGCGATATTTGTGGAAAATCTGGCCATCTAGCAGCTACTTGCTGGAGTAAGATCAGTTCTCTCCAGCGTGGTAGTCGGCAACCAGGGCCTGTTAATCATCGTGCCCAAGGAAATGATTCCCAGCCAGAAAATGGGCCTAAACAAATACTTCAACGACCAAAGACTACAGTGGAGGAGCTACCAAGTGGTAGTGGGGTTAGTTTGATTGAGGCTGTACGCGTTAATGATGCTGAAACCTCTAATCTACGAGCTGTTCTTACAAGAGGTCAAAAGGGTAGAGAAGCCGACAAGGATAAGCCTGTCGACGGAAACCCTAAACAAGGCGACAAAGGAACGCAAGTTTTGGATCCTGCCCTAGAAGGGGGACCTTTGAAGCCCGTAGAGAGTAAAGCCGATAAGGAACCACCAAAGAAGAAGGTGAAAGTTAAGAAAGAGGCAATAAAGCCAGTTCAGCGACCTAAAGAGCGGATGATTTGGCGTGAAAAGCGAGCTCTATCGAACTATCATGAATTCGATTTGGCGAGCTCTCTTTGCGAAGTCAAGCCGGATGTGAACCTCTTACAGCTTATTAAGCTTTCCCCAGGAGTACGCAAGGAATTTAGAAAGATCCTATGTACCGGGTATATCGTAGAACCTTTGGGTATTGCGTGAGTTGGTGATGACTGGTTCGAGCATGCTGAGAAGCATTGCCCAAGGGTTGCAGCCTATGTCGATGGGATATTAGTAGAATATGCCATTGTCGACACAGGATCATCTGTTAACATTATGAGTTCTGAACTGATGGAAAGGTTGGGTCTTGCGATTCAGAAAGATACCTCCACAGTTCTGAGAATGGCAGATGATAGTTTGAGACAGCCAAAAGGATGCATTACTAAGGTCCATGTCACTGTTGCAAATGTAGAATGTATGTTGGACTTTAGGGTGATTCGTTTTGCAGGGCGGCCAAGTTACCAAGTATTACTTGGATGACCTTGGATCTTGCAAGCGGATTGCCAAGTGGATATACCCGCCGGTCGATTGATATTCGGCAGAGGTGCCCAGCGTGTGGTGGTTGATGCTTATCCTGAGTCCCCGCAGAGTGAGAGAGCTCCTCTATCTTCTACAGAATTGGAGACATTAGAAGATTTATCTGCTAGTGAGACATCATCAAGTGATGAGTCCAAAGAGGGATCCACCACGGAGGACATCTATCAGATCACTTTGAACGAGCCGATAGAGGGCCAAGAGCGTATAAGAGATGCAGATGTTATCGAGCTAGACCTTGGTACGCTTGGTGATTCGTGGCCAATCAAATTAGGCTCTATGCTCAGCACAGTAGAAAGGGAGGACTATGTGGCCTTGATCCAGGAATTCCGTGATATTTTTGCCTGGAGTTATGATGAGTTGAGAGGCATCCCTCCTAGTCTTGCTGTTCATACAATTCCGTTGAAAGAGGGCAGTCGTCCTGTACGGCAGAAAGTAAGGCGTATGCCTTTCGAGTTGAGGGACGGGCTGTTTGAAGAGTTACAGAAGCTTCGAAAAGCGGGTTTGATTTTTCCTGTGCAACACACGGAATGGTGTTCGCCAGTTGTGATTAGAAAGAAGAAGAATAATCAGATCCGTTTATGTGTAGACTTTAGGGAGCTGAATAAGCAGACAGTTAAGGACTACTACCCATTGCCATTTATTGACCAGATTTTGGATCAATTAGCAGGTAGGGAGATATATTCGTTTATGGATTGCTTTGCAGGATACAACCAAATGGCAATTGCAGAAGAGGACAAGTTGAAAACAACTTTTATCACTGTATTTGGCACTTTTGCTTACCACGTGATGGCTTTTGGTTTATGCAATGCGCCTGGTTCGTGGCAACGAACAACCGATAAGACATTCGGTGACATATCCCCTGAAGAGTTGAGGGTGTTTATTGATGACTTAGGGGCCGCCACCGTGAGAGAAAGCCAGTTGATCATTTTGAGAAAATGCTTTGAGCGCTGTAGACAATTTTGAATTGCCCTAAACCCACGGAAGTGTGCTTTTGGAGTACCTTATGGGCTATTACTGGGCCATGTGGTCAGTTCGGTAGGAATTGCGACAGACCCTGAGAAGGTCAAAGTTATAGTTGCCATGGGTCCACCACGCACTCCGAAAGAGGTTCATAGCTTTCTGTCTTCGGTTGGTTACTACCGTAGATTCATTAACGCCTTAGCAGAAAGAACGTTGCCACTTACAAATTTATTGTCCTTTAGCTGTTCGTTTGTATGGGGTGACCCTTGTAAGGTAGCATTCGAGGATGTGAAACAAGAGCTAGCAAGAGCGCCCGTTTTAAAAGCACCTAAAAGAGGTGAGGTGTTCTATATATTTTCGGCCGCCACTATGTATAGTATCAGCTGCTGTTTAGCCCAAATTTGGGAAGAGAAGTGGTACCACCCGATTGCTTTTGCTAGTCGGAAGCTGGGGGTATCCGAAATCAATTACACCTACATGGAGAAGCTGTGTCTAGCGATGGTCTTTGGGACCAAGAAGTTCAGGCATTACATTCTCTATGAGAAAGTCGTGCTTTATACGAAGGCGGAGGGACTTCGACTGTTGATGAATAAGTTACAGCCGCCTGATCGTTTAGCGAAGTGGTTGATCACTTTGCAGGAATTTGATTATGAAATCAAGAGTAAGCCACCAAGGTTGCAAGGCATCGTGGAATGTCTAGTGGACTTTGGGGAGCCGAAAGAATCTGTGGCTGAAGGTAGTGACATGGAGATGATATTTAAAATAGATACAGCATCTATTCCCTCCTGGTATGCTGCAATAACGCATTATTTATCAACGGGAGAGGCGGGATCCGAACTATCTAAGGCTGAGAAAAGGAAAATTAAGCAGCAAGCGTTAAAGTTTGCCTTGATCGCAGGTACATTATATCGGCAAGGGGTTGATGATATCTATCGCCGATGTGTGATGCCTGACGAGGTGCCATTCATTTTGGAGGAGTGCCATGATTCTGCTTGCGGTGGCCATTTTGCTGGACGGCTTACAGCACAAAAGGCTTTAAGAGTAGGTTATTGGTGGCCTGCCATCTTCCAGGATGCGTTTGCGTATGTTAAGCGATGCGATATTTGCCAACGACATGATAGTCGAGAGAATAGGAAACGACCACTCACCCCTATTATGGCGATACTTCCATTTGAGAAGTGGGGAATCGACTTTGTGGGTCCTATTACTCCGTCATCGACTACGCAAAAGCGGTACATCATTGTAGCAACTGACTACTTCACAAAGTGGTCAGAAGCACGTGCAACAAGGAAAGATGATGCTAAAGAAACTACTAGTTTCCTTTTAGAACAGATAATATGCCGGTTTGGTCCGCCGAAAGAATTAGTGTCGGACCGCGGAACCCATTTCCTGAATAAGGTGATCAAAGGTTTGACAGAGTTGTGGAACATCAAGCATAACAAGACAACCCCATATAATCCGCAAGCCAATGGTCAGGTTGAAAGCACCAACAAGCAGCTTGTGGGCATCCTGTCCAAAATTGTGTCGGAAAAGAAACGGGATTGGGATAAAAAGTTATACGTGGCAGTGTGGGCCTATAATACGACTTTCAAACGAGCCACTGGCCATACCCCGTTTAAGTTAGTATATGGGGAGGAGTGTGTCTTGCCTTTAGAGATTGAGCTGCCGACTATTCGGTTTACCATCAATCATTCTTTAAGCGATGAAGACGCTCTTTTTGAGCGCTTGACGACACTGGCACATTTAGATGAGCTTAAGTTGCAGAGCTTATTGCACCAAGAAGTGGCGAAGCGCCGAATGAAGAAGCTACACGACCTCAAAGCCAAGAAGTACACCTTCAAGAAAGGACAGCTTGTTCTGTATTATGACGCACGACGTGAATTATTCCCAGGCAAATTAGAATCCAAATGGGATGGGCCTTATAAGATCGTTAGAATAGGAAAGAATAAATCCACAGTTTTGTTAGCTGACCTTGAGGGGATAGAATTTAGAAATAAGGTTAATCTTAATAAGATTAAACCTTATTACTTCTGATTGTACTAATGCTATGACTGCCTTGCAGGTCTAGGCAAGATCGATCAAACATCTGCAAGGAAATCGTGATAGAGGTTGATGGGTCGTCTGATCCCTTATTTAGAACACCCATATTTGGAACAGAGGTATCATCAGGGAAAGCTCATTTGGTGGAGCAAAGGATACAAGGTGATTGAGCAAGAAGGCGGGACATTTATTTGGGAAATCAAGGTCTTCTGCCATCACTGCCTACAAATTTTGACGAGCATCCCTGTCGAATTCAATGATGATGGAGGGATGGAGCCTACAGTCCACCCGTTGAATATGCTGAATTTTGATTACCATAATTACGAGTAGAGTTCAGGATGGTAGAATATGTAAACCCTTTATGGACGTACACCTTGTACTTTGATGGGGCGTCCAGGGGTGCATGCAAAAAAGGAAGTGTAGGAGTTGTCATCCGCGACCCCCAACGACGCATTGTCATGAAGTTAGCTGCTTATCTCGGGGCGAATTTTACCAATAATATGGCAGAATACAAAGCCCTGATTATGGGTTTGAATATTGCAAAGAAGGGTGGTATCCGCCAGTTGTTGATAAAAGGGGACTCTCAGTTGGTTTTAAATCAACTCAATGGGACGTACATGGTGCGGAACCCGATCCTTTGTATGTACCATCACACTGCCATAGCCCTGCTAGACGAATTCGATAGAGTGTCTTTTCAGCTGATTCCACGGAATTGGAATCAGTTTGCCGATTCATTGGCTAATCTTGCGTATGAAGAGGACCTCTTCTTTAATTGTGGCCCTTGTCCCGATATATCTATTGATGGTGAGACAGGACCTGGTCGTTTGTGGGGTATGCTTTCTGAACATGCCCTCTTTGGCAGACGATGGTTGATTTTGGTGATGTAGAGAGTAAGCGAGACTCATCTACCTTTATTATCGGGGACCCATAGACTGATTCGACGACATGTGATGCGAACACCTCTTGCGATATACGCAGGAGGGATAGGTCATAATTTAATGCACCTAGTTTAGGGCTACAAGCCTTTGTTCCCCTGGGAGTAGTATGCTTTGATGTCTCTCATGGTTGTTTCCAGGAGGATGTTACGTATAGTATTGTTTGATTTCATTAGGCCACGAGGGCTGATTCAGTTTTGTAGCAAAGTCATGTCTGAATTCATTAGGCCAAGAGGGCCATTTCCCTGTCTAGTGCGGGTGCGTTTAATTGGGTTTTTGTTTAGTGTTGTGCTGGACAGGTTTCGCGGGTTGTGGAATTTTGTGGAGCCTGGAGGAGCCTTTGCTGCAATGGAAGCTTCTTGTGGCCACTCCAGGTGATATTTCTCCTTTACGAGTACCTTTCTTTCCTGTTATATGTGTATTTGTACTTGTTGAGGGGATACTTTTTGTTGGGGACCGGCGACCAAGGCATGAAGTCCCAGGTTTAGGCTACGTATGTTTGAGGGAGGTCGGAGTAGTCATTGCCTCCTGTAAAGACATTGTTAGACATTGAAAGACCTGTTTTAGAAGGAAGTCCTAGCGGCCCTGTCCTGCTAACCTGCTAGGCAGCCGTTCTAGGAGTTCTTGTTAGTAGTGAGGCAGTTAGAGAAGCCTGCTAGAAGATAATAATAATGATGTCAAGAAATCCTGAATATCCTAAAAGATGAATATAAATGCGAAGGTGTGTAAAAAGGGGTTCTAACCCCTATCAAAGAAAAGAAATGAAATGAAAATATATAAGCAGTTGATCATTGCCTTGCGAAGGCCTGGTAGGTTCCTGGGGACGAGTCAGACCCGGGGCCGATACCTTGTCTTCCTAGGGGTGGCTTCTTGCTGGAAAAAATAATATCAAAACAAGGAAGGTTGGAGCGAAAATAAAAGTGAGCGTTAGCAAAGGATTAAGTGTCGCCTTGTGAGGGCTTGGTAGGTTCTTGGGTGCCGAGATAGGTCCTGAGGCCGATGCCCTGTTCTCCTTGGGTCACTACGCTCAGCTCCCTCCTTTTTACATGCCCAAGTATGTTCATCCCATAAAAACCCTAAAAGAAGAAATGGACTGAAAGAAAATACTCTTTGATCAGGCTATAGGAGTCCTCGCCTTGTCGGAGCTCCTAGTTGTGTTGTCTTTAGTTGGTAAGTAGTTCAGACTACCACTTAGGGCAACCTCTTTGATAGGTTTTTTAGTTTGGCTATGTTGGAGCAGTTGGTTAGTGACTCACTTCGGATCTTCTATTAGATGATGCTAGGCCTATTCCTTGTGGATGTTATGCCTTGGTTCTGCCAGGGGTAGGGGGAGCATTGTGCTGAGTTTTCTGATGATAATTGTTTTGTATCAGTTTGATGCTTCTTTGGTTGTTTATGTGCAGATATGTTCGTGGATTCGACGGGCTGAGTCGCCCTATCCCGTGGTCGCCAATGAGAGCGGAATTTAGGAGACGGGAAGTGCTTAAAAATAGCTAAAATTTATGAAGATCAAGGGAAAAATATTCACTGTCAAAGGCGGCGGCTCGATCTAGGACGATTTTAAGCGCCAAAGTGCTTTAAAGGCGCCCGAGCGACACTTGTTGATTTTTCATAATTTTTCAGACAGTCGTGCGGGTTGACACAAGCTACTGGCCAATGCGGGATGCTAAGCCGGACGCCCAGGATTTTTCAGAGCTCGATTCCGAGTCCGGACGGGGAAATGGCCAAGAAACCGGTCAAGATTTGAAAAGGTGGACCAAAGTTTGGCCAAATGAGT
The DNA here is from genome assembly GCF_053477565.2 of Lygodium microphyllum. Lineage (NCBI taxonomy): Eukaryota > Viridiplantae > Streptophyta > Polypodiopsida > Schizaeales > Lygodiaceae > Lygodium > Lygodium microphyllum. The sequence continues at coordinate 119,699,253 of NC_141141.1, read as the reverse complement.
AAGTGACCCTTGGGGCCCAAAATGAAATGCCACATGAAATGCAACAACCAAATCGTGGAGAGAGAAGAGATGAGGAAGCGTGATCAACATGGCGCCGAAAAATGCGCCCCATTGTTGATCAATGGAGATGGCAGCCTGCAAACAACCCCCCACAATGATTATGGGGCTTCATTTCCCTCTGTATCCTGACTCTATCGCCGCCCTTTGCTTGCGCAATGATGCCCTCTTTGGAGAATTCTGATTTCAGTCTTTCTCTCTCCTCCCTCTCTCTCTTCTAAGAGGCAGTTCATGTGTGGGAAGGAGCAATGAAGAAAGAATGATGGAGGCTTGTCCAGCATGGACCGGATTGCTACACGGGCTGAGAATGGTGATTTGTGATGATGCTGGACATGAAGTGTTGCTGTTTTCCAAATCTACAGCCATGGAAAAAAAACCCGAAACACGCGTTTAAGCGGTAAACTAAAAAATTACAAAGAAAATTTAGTGTTTTATGCTTTTGATTGATGGAATGCCGTTCATATGGACTAAGATTTGATTATGCTGCTGATTCTTCTGAGTTCTTACTGTTTATAACCAGAAATTATGAAAAACATGCATTTCATGGCTCGAAATAATGTCAAGAAACCCGAAAACGCATGAAAAATGGGGAAAAACAAGGGTTTTGGGCATGTAAATGGGGAAAACCGTCGATACACATCAACTAATCTTTCAATTTTGTTGCAAATGAACTAAGGGCCATAGCCCACAAACTGGTTTTCATTTTCAGCAATTTAAAAAATACAAGAAAATGAAGAAAATGGCGGGAAAATGGTAAAAAAACCCATGAAAAATAGGGGAAAAATACATTTGGGGCTACGAAAAATATAGAAAAATAGGATTTATGTTTGTTGATGTATAGCAAGGCTGGGGCATGAAGTTATGCTTCAGTTCAGCCTTGTTTATATGTTTTAGTGCGTGTTTCCTTCCTTTCTCCACATAAAATGACAAGGAAACCCTAAAAGAAATGAATGCAATGATGCACTATCAACGGGGAAGGGTAGAGTTGTGGAAAAAATGGTTAAATGCCGCTGAGCATGAGGAATAATTTGCTGATTTTATATGCATTGCATCTAGGACGGAATAATAATGATAAAAATTAAAACCTAGTAGCACGAAGATCACTTCGGTGCTAGGTATTGCAGCGAAGCACAAAGCGGTTAGAAAGAAAAGCATGAAAGAGATGTTTTGCATTTGCACGCTGCTGGTTTTTAAAATGTTTGAGCACTAGGCATCCACCTCTTTGCATGATCATTTAGAGGAAATTAAAAGTATCAGAGTTAGCTCCTGGACATGCATAGCAATTGTTTTCAGTAGGCCTTTGACCCACCGTTGAGAGGCAGTGAGGTTCCTATGCTGTAGGCTAGTCGTGGGATCATAAAGGGGAAGTCAAGTAAGGACAATGGTACATTCCTGGATACGCTTATTTGGTACCTTGAGTGACGTTTGTGCGAAATGTCTAAATGTTGAGCGGCGCATCGAGGGGCCAATCCCCAAGGTGTAGGAGAGTCGCAGAGGGTTGACGGCATTCAGCCATAGGAGAAACCCCATGTGTATGTGATTCGAGCCTTTTGGCTATGTGAAAGGGACTCCCTCTGAGGAGCAATATTGGGTTAGGATCAGTTGGACTACAACGTATTACAAACGCAATGTTTAGGAAGGCAGAGGTTTTGATAGACGCTCCTGCCCGCGAGGCCGAGGGGTTGTCTTGTGCATAGTGACGAGGTCCGGCTAGTGCATGAGCCAGTGCCAGCCCGTTTTTAGGTCCATCACTCTCTCTCTCGCTCGCGTCCGGGATCCGGGTAGCCTAGTGGGGAGACGCACATTTGCCTTATTTGGTGTCTCTCGCAGCAATAAGCTCATTACTCATCGCTAGCTCGCTCTCTCTCTCTCTCAGTCCAACCACAGTATTCCAGTGGGCGTGCACACAGCTGCAGTAGCACGCAGTTGATACCAATGAACAGTAGTACCAGTCGAAAGTACCACGTAGTTGGTAGAAATGAACACTAATACCAGTAGAAACGAGTAGTCCTCTAGTTGTTGGCGACAGTCGGTGGGCAGCAACACACATCAAGCAGTCGGGCAGAAACACATAACATCACTATCAATGCGCAGCAACAACGACGTAGCAACTGAAGGCAACATGATGGCTGGTAGCAAAAGTGTTGCAGTAGACAAATAGGCTGCAGAGTGACGTTGCTGGAGGAGCTGGCGGAAGTCGAGATGGTATAGCAGGTTTAGTGACCGAGAGCCTATAGGCGCATAGCATCGACAGGGGACTGCAGGCACGCAAGCGTACCCAGCGTTGAGAGAGAGCGATGTCGTATTGCTGCGCATTCGAGGTGTGTAAACCACCCAAAAGTTGTGCATGGGATTTGGTACTTTGTACATATTTAGTTGTTGTGATTACATTTATTTTCTGTGTATGAGTATAGTGGCGAGTATGAAGGGTTGCTTCAGGCAGGATCAAGGAGACAAGACATTACAATTATTCAAACAAATGCATGAGGAGGATATCTCTTTGGATAGTATCACACTTGTCTGCACCTTAAAAGCTTGTGGCATGGCTAAGGCTAAACTCAATAGCTCTCGCTTTGTTTCATCCATGGCAGGAACAATTTATTGGCGTGCTCGGAAGTCTTTAGTGATCCAGATGCATCTGAAACTAATGACACTTTAAAAAGGCGATACACTGACAAGGCTAATGTATATAGTTTTGCAATGACCTGCTATGAGATCTTGACTGGTCAAATACCTTTCGAGGGCACTATGCGCAAGCAAATGTATGAATTTGTTACACCAATCTGCTACAACTGAATTTGTTTATCTTTCAAGATCTGCCCTTGCAAGATCCATCTAATTTCTTAGTTCGTCCTGGTCGGACATCAACATTTCAAAAGTTACGTAGTGTTATATTATATGGTACCAAGCCTATGGAGATAGAGCCCAGAGAAGCCTTGAACATGATTTGTGTACCGAAAGTACTCTCTGCAAGATTTGAGGACCGTAACGGATAAAAATAGCACAAGGAGGTGCTGGAATAGCCTAGGACGTGTGCGACGCAAAAGGAGGAGAATTGTCGACACGCAGGAGGAGGATACTCTGCGCTGGAAAAAACGGAGGACGGCATCAGCTAGGGAAAGGAGGCTTCAACAGAAAAAGCATTGGTTACAGAAAAGGAGCGATGCTAATTGGGGAAGAAAGGAGAGAAATAGCAGAGAGAACAGGGAATCTTGGGGAAGAAAGGAGAGAAATAGCAGAGAGAACAGGGAATCCGAGAAAGAAAACAAAGAGTTTTTTTTGAATCGTGTAGGAGGGGAAATAGAGGAAGGGAAGAAAGCAACGGGGACGCTCTTGCGACGACTAAGGGACGAAGAGGAAAGGAGCAGAAAAGCAGACGAATGGGGGGGGAGTTGTTGCTTTGGGAGATGTGCTATGGAAAATTGAAAAACTGTCGACAGGTCACAGAGTTATTGGATCCTTATGGTCTTCAGAACAGTCTACGATTTAGATCCTCTACCCGAGTAATTCAGCATCAAGGAATGGGTATGCCATCGCCTTTCTGAAAGTCACGTTTTGGAATGCCTCTCGGAGTTTGTTGATGTGTCGGCCTCACGAAACCTTCCTGTCATTACTCTCTTGATAACTGATTGTTATGAGAAGACGGAGAGGTGGAGAGATTAAATGTCCAGTGAGAGTTCAAGCTTCAAGGCTGACGACACAGGAGACCTGAGCTAAGACTGAAGATTGATTGATTGATTGGTCACATCATCCTTCGCAACGCCTTCACCTTATGGACGAAGCCTTGCCATTCAGACACCTTCTGGAAACTGAAAACCAGGTCGATAGCTGAAGAAGGAGGTCTAATCGCATTTCACGCAATTCACGTATTCTTATTTTCTGTAGAGTTCTTCCTCTCTACCATGTTTCTATGATTGAAAAAGGACCGACTATGATGACGAAGGTTCCAACGCCTTGAGCAAATGAGGCCTTGTCTTCTTCATTGTGGCTTCGTTGCTGCTCATGGCAGCACTCTGGAGGATAGACGTACACTATGCATTCGATCGAAAGATCCTTTCCGAGATGTTCTTCAATCTTAGAGGCAAAGGAGGCATCAGATGAGCTTTGGATTCCATGAAGTGATGCTGCTTGTGATGTTGCTCTTGAGGAATTTTATCAAATATGGATTTTTATTGACCAGAAAGTCCTCTGTTTCTGAGGTGAATGTCTGCGACAGAGAGGAGAAGCAATAGAATGAAACATTTTTGACACCTTGCATCTATACGTGAAGGGGAAAGAAGGGCAACATTCTGGACTTGGAGTCTGCGGACTGAACAGGGGCTCTCTGCCAGCAGTTTAGAGTGAAAGTCATGCTCAATTCTTCTACTTGAAATTCTTACTCAAATCATGTTAAGAGCAAGGAGAGTTCAGCTTGATACTCTGATTTTATGACTTGCTTAAACCTTCACATCTTGCTTGTAAGAGTGTATTTCATATAGCACTGGAGTTCCCTCCGTCACAATGAAGATTTTCTATAGGGTTCAGAACTTTTCAAAGGATTCTCAAAGGCTATGGATGTGAATATAGACAATAATTACCTGTCTGAATCAAAAGAACAAGCTGTTATAACAGAGTTCAGCTTCTCTGATGTAAAAGAGGGAGTTGTTAAGCTAATAAGTTGTTTGTCTCATCAGTCTTCTGAAGAGTTGTTGGAATGTAAATATGATCCTTTGTGGAGGCCGCCACTATTGACCTTCTATCCTGAAATTATTCAAAGTCCTCTGTGGTCGCGACTTTGCTTTTGAAAACCCTTCAACAGCGACAGACAGAGAGCGATGGGCAAGACACGAAATAGCTCTTGACTAATTAAGAGCGAGGGCAACTCCTCCGAGGTAGGCAGCATTGGAGCAAGCTGTAGTAGCAAAGAAGAGGAAGCCATTGTGAAGGTCGGGTCAAGAAGGGTGCAGGACACAAGTGATGGAGCCAGCAAAAGGCGGCGCTTGTTCGCGTAGCCAGCGAAAAGCGGCGGCACAGCCCGATCATCATCAGGTGCGAGCATAGAGCCTTCTCTCTCGCTCATGGAGAGGCTCTCTCTCTCTCTCTCTCTCTCTCTCTCTCTGCTAGCAAGGGGGCTGAGCAGTTTGGGTGTCAGACAAAGGAGTTAGGCGGGGAGGCAAGTGGGCTGGCATGAACGGCGACGACGGCCGACGACGAGAACAAGCTGAAGCAACTGGCAAGAGGGTGCCACCAAGACGCCCTAAACAGTAGGCATGTGGGTGTCGGTAGCACGTCTGCCTATATATATTTACATACGCATGTATGTATGTAGAGAGAGGCTTATGAGAGAGAGAGAGAGAGAGTGTGTGTGTGTGTGTGTGTGTGGAGAGAGAGAGAGAAAAGGAAAATATGAGGAGAGTGGAAAAATAAAGAGGAGAGAGAAATGAAAAAAAGAGGAAAGAGAGGAAAGAGAAAGAGGAAAAAGAGGAGAGAGAGAATGAGAGAAAAGGGAGAAAAGATGGGATAGAAATAAAAGAAGGAAAAAAATAGAGATTAGAAAGAGGAATGTTAAAAGGAAAGAGATAGAGGTAGAGGATAGAGAAGAGAAACAAGAGGAGAGAAAAAATAAAAAAGAGGAAAAAGAGGGTAGCAAAAGAAGCAAGGGAAGTGAAGTTTCCATGAGGAGAGAGAACGAGGGAGAGAAAGAGAGAGAGAGAGAGAAAAGAGGGGAGAGATAAAATCTATACTATTACTTAACGAGAGGTGGGGGGCGGGTGCCACGTGGCAGCCCCCACCTCCCCCACAAGAAAAAAAAGAGAACACGGGGGCGGGTGCCACGCGTCCAGCACCCGCCCCCGCCCACAAATATCGTGCCCGCCCCGGTAGGAAGCGTTGGGGCGAGTCTAGGCGTAGAGCGCCTAGTAAGAAAATAAGAGAGAGATTGGAGAGACATGTCAAAATGGTGTCAAGATAATTTGTACGTATTCCAGGAAGACACCCAATCTCTCTAGATGTGGGAGTGAATAAGAATAATAATGGATGGAGAGATGAATATGATGTTAGAGAGATTCTTAAGCGATGATTAACAGTAGTAAGAGATTAGACAAATTCTTGTATGAGAGTAGAGATGATGATAGAGATTACATGACCAATGAGAGATGAAATAATACACATGCAAGAGATCAGAGGCTCAAAGTATCCCAAAAATCAATCCTTGATTAAGAAAACATGTTTACAATGAGTCTCCCCTTCATCATGTTCTAGTTCACTGTGTTATATCCAAAAACTCACACCAAACACTAGCTTATATTCTGCTCCTCAAAGATGGCAAATCTGATGGTTCCGTTGGCTCCAAAAGGGGTGTAGAACTCCAAGAAACCTAGTCAGAATTGTCCTAGATCGCCACTTCTTCCTCCTCACCATGTAGAGTGTTGTTTGCTACATGAAAACTACGATAGTGCATGGCGTGAATTTAAGAGCCCTTCTTACTGTGTGAAATATCCAAAACTAGCTAAAAAGTAACTTGCTTTTTGCATGACACCCTATTCTAGAAGTTTTCTACACTTTTTTAGGATATTTACAAAAAATAATTTCCAAAATATTAAAAAAAAGACTAAAATTGTCTAAAAATCCCGTAAGTTTGAATAATCTATACTATCAATACTAACACTAATAACAAATATGGCATTTGCTCTCTAGATTAATAAGAAAGCCGGATGATGCTACACTTGAGGACTTTTCATGCTGTGTTCGTGTAGGGGCATCACAACATAAGAGAGAAAAGAAAGAAAAGGACGGAGAGAACAACAAAAGAAAAAAAGGAAGAGAAGTTGTAGCATAGCAACTTTGCTTCCCTTGCAATGTCCTTCATGGCAATGTCATGCAATAGTGGAAGCTATCGCAAAGTGGCCTAGCATTCCTTTCGTGCAAAGAATGCAAGGAATGCTATCAAGTCGATCTCTCTCTCTCTCTCTCTCTCTCTCTCTCTCTCTCTCTCTCTCTCTCTCTCTCTCTCAAAATGATGTATTAGCTTAAGCATTTGAAGAGAGTTCCGATGTATCACATTTGATCTCTTTTTATCATTGAATGCAAAACAAAGAATAAATAGTTGTAGAGCTTGAGAGAGAGGGGGGGCACATTTTGTGATACATATAGGGGAGTTTTAGCTTAAGTTTGAAATGGGCTCCCATCTACGTTAACATTATCATGCACTTTACTACCAAAATGAGGTAGATATGTAATATGATCAACACTATCATGGTGTACATAGATTGCATTAAAGAAAAGTTGATCCATTGGCCAATCTTCTAAATAGTTTCCATAGCTCCTCAAGCAAGGTGTAAGAAGAAGAAAGGTTTAGTATCTATTCTTTTAGACACTTCAATTCATATTGACTCATGACAGTACATGACCATTGATTTGATTACACTTGCATTCTCTATAAATCTAGTGGGTGTTATATGTTTATCATTGTCTTTATTTACATGGCATGTTTCTATCATTCTATTTGGTTACATAGTGCATTTCTATCATTGTCTTTTGTTACATTATGCATTTTGAGTTTTTCATTTTCATGAAACCCGATGTCCCTCTTGGAGTTAAATTACTGATATGGTCCTACCTAGCAAATTGCTAAATATATCAACCTAACATACACCTATCAAATTGCTAGATGTCTCAACCTAGCATGCCTTTTGAGATAGTACAGTAGGTAATTTCCTTGTTGGATGAATCAACCCCACCATGAATTAGAATGGAAAAGACCCATCTAAAAGAGAAAAAGACATTCAATGTAAATGTCGTCATAAAATGTTGAGAATACATTTGTTATAATACACACACAATTAGACACAAGGCAAGCAATAGGATCTATGGCTATGGTTTGCCAAGATGCTCACATGTAGACGCAAAGCACAAATTCTGAATGTCAACATGCACACATTCCATTCTCAAGAGCAAGAACACAATATGTGGTACAATTGAAATGGTGCATATGTCATAAATGTAGTGTAATATATGTTGATATTGGGAGCAAGCTCAAAGGTTCCATCATCATTGAAATTGGCATATTGGTTGATCCTTGTCACAAGTCCAATAAATAGGGCGTCTAATAAGGTAATGCATAGTATGAGTGAAAGTGTGGCCTACCTTGAACACACCTCAAAGAGAGAGAGCGAGAGAGAGAGAGAGAGAGAGAGAGAGAGATTCTAGATCCACAAGTGTAGACCTTGATGATGAAGTAGTTGGGATTGGTGAAGAAGATCTAATCCATAAATATCTCCCCTTCTTGCGCTTGCAACTTCACATACTCCATCATTAGCTCCTTAAGATGCTTCTCCACTTCCTTGATTCCCATCACATTCTTCAATACCATTTTGCACATGATTATCGATTAACTATGATTAGATATTTGTTTTGTCATCACCAATACTCGCATGCGCTTAATAATGTGTGAAAGGAGATGACATTTCCATTTATATGATTTGCAATTTCTTTAGAATCTCACTTGTGTCTCTTAGAAAGCTTGATCAATAAGAACCATGTTATCCATTGCCAGAGATTAGTATGCTATGATGCATCTTAAAATATAATAGGAGAAGACAAAGGGAGAGAGAGAGAGAGAGAGAGAACAATTATAGATGTTGTATATCTATATAGATAGAGTCACCAACCACAAGGTTGACCAATCGATCCACTAATTGTCATCCACATATATGACATTTGGTAGTCCACTAGATATTCCATACCATTAGGCTAAAGCTCTCATCCTTAGGCCTTTCATAGGAGGATACTAGCCTCCACATGACTCTCTAATCAAAGTTGGCCTTAGACCCCTTGGTGGCTACAATTATAACTTGTCACCTAGCCCACTACATTCATTAACTCTATTTAACCCAACTACTTGTCAAATCCACCTATGCCATCTGATAACCATCCATTCGATAATGTTAGACAACCTCCACTCTCTAAAGCAAGAACCTTGTTATGGATATATCCACTTCCCATCATGTGTTTTTGTCTCATTTGGGAGCACTTTAACATTGAGTCCTTGGAGTGTAAGTAGTTGAGAGCTTAGCATTTTAGTGACCATGAAGAGAATGTTTAGATTTGTGTGACCAATTAGGCTAAGTCTAACCTCTATACATTTGTGGGTGAGAATCATTGACCCTTGGTCAAGTTATATTACATGTAAGCAATCATTAAATGTTGAATTAGTAGTTTTCTTCACAACCAAGAGATGAAGAGAATATTGATGCCAATTTTTAATGAGGCTTTTGAAAAAATATATGTTGGTATTTTTGTCAGTGCAAATCATTTTTTGCAAGATAGAGAAAGGACTCTTATATATCTTTTATAGTCCTAGTTTCTAGTAGTAGCTAGGTAGGAAATTGAAATGGTTGAAAGACTTGTTTGTATGTAGTGTCAAATTTTTTGTCAACATTTTGTAAGACTAATAAGATATTAGGAAACAACAAAGTTTTGGATACATTTTTTAGTGAGCAATGAAGCCTTCGATACAATAAGGAATTTGGAAGAGAAGAGGTTTTAGGAAATTTGAAGGGATAGCATGGCAAATGTAATGCATGTACATATGGAGGTTGGATCTATCAAGGGTTTATTCCCATCTTGGCATGGAAAATGTAATGTTATGTATATATGTTGTGGAAGTTGGATCTATCGAGGCACTTGCTTGTTTAATGCAAGATTTGTATGTTTATAATATATGAGAGAGAGTCCTTATGCTAATGGGGCTTCTAAAAAAATAGTACACAAAGGACATGGAACTAGCCATAAGAAAAGTCATTTCTTCTTTCAACGAAATATGTAGTTTTCATCAACTTGAATCTCATATTCAATCCAGACAACAATATGTAATTAGTACAGGATAGTAAACATGCAATCCTCAAAACTCTTTCTTCCTTTTTCGTATAGACATAAAATTCTCAAACATCTAGTATACATCATTTGCAACTAAAAACACAATAGATATTCTATTGTTGCATTTGCTAAAAATATTGCATCAAATAATTATCCATGACAACTTATTTTTTTGAAAAAATAGAAAATAAAAAATGATGAAATCATTTCATCTTCATTACTTGCAAGGAATATAGGAATTACAATAGCATACCCAATTTTGAAGCTTTTATTACAAAAGATCACGCTCAATAGCCATATTGAAAATCTTTTTGAACTAGAAAATAATACTTACAGGCATATCTTATTTTTTGATTAACCATGTGTCAATAGACCCACACCCAAAATCGTGTTTATATCATGTTATATAAGCATAACTTTTTACACTAATTTAAATGCACTTGATATGAAATTTCCATGATACTATAGACACCCATTCTAATACAGGTTTACCCACAATTTATATGTATTTTCTCATTTCACTATAAATACACTCTCTATGTAGGCCAAAAAAAAATCAAGGAGCTATTGGTTACAAAACTATACCCACATCCGCAAGTTTGCAACTAGCAACCCCCTAGTTTTTATTTTCTATACTTCTTGTGTACTCTTGGGAGTCATTTTTACAAATTATATTCATATACTAAGAAAAGACTACATATATTAACATAGATTGAGACAATTAAATGTACATAATAAAAATTAGTAAAAGTGGCTCATATTATTCAAAATGTACAAAATATCATGTTTATATGATTTTTAGCTATCTATTATGGCTTCAAGTACCTAGCATACTACTATCAAAGATCGTATATTCTTTGAAGAGCTATCACCACCACCCTCTCCCACTTCATCTTTGTCTTCATTACTATGATCGTCCTCATCCTTAGTGCCATTGTTGTCCTTAATATTGTGCTCTTCAGCTCCAACACCACCCCCTCCTACATCGGTCCCTTCCACTCTATCTATCTCATTGTGTTGTTGTCCCTATCGATCTGCATAATTGAATATTAGAATCACTAAGAAAGTTCAAAGTATTTCACAAAAGAAAAAAATTAAAAATTATTGTGGGATCTTCTCACTCGAAGACCCATGGTCCACCTATTGTTTCAAGTGTTTCAAGCCAAGTGCAATGGCTACCTCTCACATAGACGTACATGCTCTCACACCTACAAGTGTAGTGAGCTTACCTTCATGCTCGATAGAGTTGCCTCCTCCTATAAGTTGTCTAATAGCTCCACAATCCAAGGTGCAAGCTCAAGCAAGCTCAATCCTCAAGCTCCAAGCTCCATGCTCCATTGCCACGCGCGAGACAAGAGAAGAGAAGAGAAGAAGAAGAAGAAGAGAGCTAGTTTTGGCCACACACAAGTAATGAAGATGAAAATGATTTCAATATAGGAATTACAATAACTTCGTCATTACTTGCAATATATTCCTGGAAAAAAGTGAATGACGAAGCTCATTCTTGTTATATATATTTCAATATAGGTGAACTACAATATAGGTGAATTAAAATAACAATATTCTCTTCTTCTTGTTATTACTTGCAATGTAAAAAGGGAAAAAATGAATGACGAAGCTCATTCTTGTGTGTGGCTGAAACTAGCTCTCTTCTTGTGTGTGACGCCATTACTTGCAAGGAATATAGGAATTACAATAGTTTCATCATTCACTTTTTTCCTTTTTGTATATAACCCTAATCCCCATTGGGCACCCATCCCTTTTTTACATGTCTAGCCATTTTAGCCTAGGTCCTCTTTCCTTCTTATCTGCATTGTGCTTTCACCCATGCCCCTCTACATTTACAAATTTCATAAGAGTGAGTGCTTTTGCATTTAAAATGTGCCTTTCCTCTTTTGCACTCGCCCTGAACTTTTAAGGTTCTGCTTGCACTTTTGGCATTTTTCTTTCTATTTCTTCAATCAGGGGCTCCCTTTTTCACTTTTCCCTACATCTTTTTTAATTTTAATTTTATTTTCTTTGCATTGGGGTTAACATTACCCCCTCCTAGCCAAGTGCTCGTTCGATGGAACTTTTGTAGGTACTTGTTCATGAGGGCTTGGATGGTTGTAGGGATGCCTTGTGGGTCAGTGATAGGGCTTTTTGGAGATTGGATGGGTAGAAGAAGCATCACAAAATTGGATGAGAGATTGTGGAGGTCAAAGATAGATTTGAGTGGATAATGGGGGCCTTTGATGTTGGTGGTTGATCATAGTTATTGAGTATACCTCAAAAAGAAAAAGAAAGTGCACTACCTAGGGGTGTATCTACCTCACCATGCAGTACATGGTGTCTGTTCCAGTGAGAGTGGGAGTTGGGTCAAACTAGAGGGGAGGGTCGAACCACAGGGGAGCATGTGATGTTGTCCCACACTTGAGGACCCAACTTGTGTACAAAGGGAGGTGCTATGGATGTGACTTAGGGAGACAGGTCAGCACAAACTCCCTACGTGTATCCTACCCTTGATGTACCCTAAGTGTGAAATGGGGGTTAGATATGGAGCCCATCGTGGCCATCCAATGTATCTAAGTTGAGAACCCCTGGGTGTAGTGGTTGTGGCACTTTGATATTTCATGAGAATTCCATTTCATCCTTTTCTTGTACTTATTCTCTATCTTTTCTTGTCCTTTTCTTCTTTAGTTTTCTCTTTTGTTTTGTTTTCTCTCTCTTTTTTGACACTTAATATATGATGAAGAAGTACACTAGGCATCATCCCTATGCTCTTCAAGGGTGATGCTAAGAGGGGACCTAAAGGACTTGGTAAGGAAGTGGTGCACAGATTGGATGTTGTATGCTCACGTAGTGAATGCTGGAAGGTCCCCAAGAACAAAAGAACTCTACTTTTTGCACAAAACTCAAGGTAGAAAGCATGCACGACATAAACAAGAGACCAATTGGGTGCAATCTCCCCCCATGCCTTATGTGAGCGCTCCACAAAGCATGTATTTTATGTATTAATCATCTTCAAGCTCAAATAATAGCCCAAATTACAAAATAGCACGCTTTTGGCTTTTGAGTTTGCTTTAGCACAAAATAGAAATAAAGCTAATGGGCGGGCGCCCAAGGAGTCACGCATACCCAATACAATGTCCAAATACAAATATCATAATCATGCGCCCATGCGCATACAAAATAATAAATAAATATCCAACGCCTTGATAAATAGGCGTGACAAAATATAGGCGCCATGCCTAAGGTATGCGCCTATCAAAATATAAGCGATAACACGAATACACGCTATCATCCAATTCTTTCCTCCGCCACTGCTGCTATGTCTACTCATCAACTGAAGCATTCACAATCGTTAGTAAAATAATACAATTAAACCGAAAAAAGTGAATACCTAGTAGTCTTCAGCTACATAAATAAATCAACTGGTTAGAAATCAATCCTAACCTTAATTTATCAGGAGTGCGCACTCTAAACTCATAAATGTTTATTAATTTAATATGTATTTTACAGAATCACCTGCTATGGAATCACCCATGTACACACTAAATTAATGAAATGCCCAAATAGGATAGACGTCCCCATCAACTTCTCGCATAAGAAATCCACTTTGTGTATGAGCCCCAGTCAACAAAGTTTATGGAATCCACCGTAAAACCTCACGAAATCCACCGTGGCACGAAATCCATCGTGAAATATGCCTCCTAGCATCTTTCACTAACTTTATAGAAATAAAATCATGTGTACTACCATCATCATGCAAAATAATCTTTTCTTTTCCATGCACTAAACATTTCATTGTCAACAAAGAATGTGGATTTGGCATACCTGGTAAAGTATCCAAAGGAGTAGTAATGTCGTCCTCATCTTCCATAAAGTCAGGCATTTCTTCATGTTCTTCATCTTCCATTGCTCCAAGATAGTTGATATGGACAGGTGGCTTCTTCGATTGGAAATTGGCTGTTAGATGTCGAGGTTGATGGCATTTGTAACACACTATAGGTTTGGCTTTAGATACATTGTTTGCAATGGCAAGAAGTCTAGGAATATTAGGATTTGGCTGTGAAGATGGCTTAGGGTTTTGATTGGTATTTGATGGCAAAGCAAGTGGTTTTTTCCAAGACTTACGGAAAGATGATGAAGGAAATCGACTTTAATTGAATCTTCTAAAATTTGAATTGAATTTCTTGGAACCATAGTTATCACTTGCTTGAAATTGTTGTGGATACTTGTCTCTTCCTCGAATCTTGTCTTCAGTGTCATGAGCTAAAGAAATTGCATCTTCAAGAGTTGCAGGCTTGAACATATTGACTTCAACGTAGTAATGCCCAAGTAATCCAGTCATGTACTTGCACTTGTGAGTCACTTCAGGTACTTCTTCAAGCATGCGTAGTTGGAGTAAGGCATTCCAAAAGCGTTCGGTGTACTGAGAAATAGGCTCACGATCACTTTGCTAAAGAAGGTCCCATTGCTTTATGGCTTTTTCATGGAATTTTGGAGGAAGGAAATTCTGCATAAACTTCTTCTTGAAACTCTCCTAGGTAGTGGGACAATAAATGCTCTTACGAACCACGATCCACCAAAGAGATACTCTATCCACTAAATGATTAGTGATACACTTGATTTTATCTTTTTCAGCGATCTCCTCATGAAAGTAATCATCAAACTGATTGATGAATGCAAGAACAGTTTTTCCATCTGGAATGCCATTGAAAGTACAGAATTTGAAATTTCTTTTATTTATCTTTGTTTCTTTGTGGATGGATTGAGCTTCGAGAGTTGCATCGATGGTTCGTCGGATAAGATCTTTGGGTTGTGGTCCATCTTTGTCAGTAGTCGATCTTTGTAAATTGCGTAATTGAACTTGCAAGGCTTGCCGGGCTCTTCATTCTTTGTCCAACTGCATCATAATTAAATCCAACTTTTGTTCCATGGTAGGTTCAGGAAGATCACCTTCAGCCATTAAATCATCTATATTTTGTTCCGTCATCCTGTAAAAATTCAAAAGACCTCACACTCTCAAAATCCAATTAGCGAGATGAGTGTAGCTCAAAGTCGAGTGTACAAGGCTTATAGATTTTTGTTTGGCTTTCACAGTCTTTGATTTTTGTGGTTGTGGGATTTGAAATCGTTCTAAAATCTGCGTATGACCTTCTACGTGTGCTGAAACTGGTTCAACAAGTCTGCATATGCGAATAGAGTCTTCCAAGGAACAACTTTGCAATTCAATGCATCTGCACAGGAACAATCCTTATGGGAGTTTTTGGCACAAGTCAGTTCTGACTTCTGGTGACTTGATTGACTTGCAGAGTTGCAAAACTTATGAAACTTGATCAACTTGAAGATTGTTGTGACTTTAGATTTGCTTGACTAAGCTTAAAGCTTAGTCTGCCTGGAAACGACGTTTTTTGGGGGGGGGGGGGGGGGAAGGGCCATTTTTGAGCCGCGGAATTCATGCTGAGGTCCTCCTAATGTGCCGATTTTAAAAGTTGATGAGCTAAGCTTTTAAAAAGCTTAGCCTTTAAGCTTTTAAGCTTTATGGAAGATATGAAACTTATCTCTAATCTTCTGAGAAGACGACTTGATAGAAGGAGATGTTGACATGGTCCTCCTCCTCCTCAGGCCGGTCCTTCGCAATCAGAGGCTATAGACAGAGGTTCTTGACTGCCAGGAATCCACCGCATCGACCGTTCACGATGAGACTGACCGTAGAGCTCAATCGTTCCAGGAGCTCCGTCTTCGCGCAAGATGGATAGCGATTGGAAGCTCTCGATCTCAGCTTTGCTGTAATACCACTCGTGCACAAATCGGATGATGTATGATCGCGTAGTAGTGAACGCCGAAAGGTCCCCAAGTACAAAAGAACTCTACTTTCTCCACAAAACTCAAGGTAGAAAGCATGCACGACATGAACAAGAGACCAATTGGGTGCAATCTCCCACCATGCCTTGTGTGAGCGTTCCACAAAGCATGTATTTTATGTATTAATCATCTTCAAGCTCAAATAATAGCCCAAATTACAAAATAGCACACTTTTGGCTCTTGAGTTTGCTTTAGCACAAAATAGAAATAAAGCTAATGGGCGGGCGCCCAAGGAGTCACGAATACCCAATACAATGTCCAAATACAAATATCATAACCATGTGCCCATTTGCATACAAAATAATAAATAAATATCCAACGTCTTAATAAATAGGCGCGACAAAATATAGGCGCTATGCCTAAGGTATACGCCTGTCAAAATATAAGTGATAACTCGAATACACGCTATCCTTCAATGCTTTTCTCCGCCACTGCTGCTATCTCTACACATCAACTGAAGCATTCACAATCGTTAGTAAAATAATACAATTAAATCGACAAAAGTGAATATCTAACAGTCTTCAGCTACATAAATAAATCAACTGGTTAGAAATCAATCCTAACCCTAATTTATCACGAGTGCGCACTCTAAACTCATAAACGCCTATTAACTTAATATGTATTTTGCGGAATCACCCGTTATGGAATCACCAATGTACACACTAAATTAATGAAATGCCTGAAAAGGATAGGCGTCCCCATCAACTTCTCGCACAAAAAATCCACTTTGTGTATGAGCCTCGGTCAACAAAGTTTATGGAATCCACCGTAAAACCTCACGGAATCCACTATGGCACAGAATCCATAGTGAAATATACCTCCTGGCATCAGGAAGAGTCTACTCTATAAGTATCATTTTATGTTAACACATATATGTAGAGGTGTTGTTGATAGGAAGGGATGGCTATACCTAGTGAAGTAGCTATCATTTATATCTTCTAGGATGGCCATGCCAAAAGAAGGTAGGATTGTGTCCCAGGCCATCGCATAGCTATCAATACCTGTGTTTAGATTAAAAAAGAGCACTGGGAATCGGACCTCTCTCATCATGGGATTCGTTTGAGTAAAATCCTAAGTATCCTAATATATTTATATGTGGTAATAAAGGAGGGTTCAGGGCAGTATAAGAACTAGTCAAGAAAATGTATGATGGATGGGTGGATGTCGTGCTCAATGGAGATTCGGCACTCATGTAAAACTTTTACATTCACATTGTAGATCCTTGGAAAGTTGTACATACCATGCATTTTTGGGTTGCAACCTATCCCTATTCTCTACGGATATGGCATGTAGGTAGGGTCATTGTGCTCACGTGGTATGGTGCCATGAAGGCCATCCAAGTATCAAGGTTGGTATCCTAGATGCATTGCTACCATTCTGGTTGGGCTTTGTATCCCCATTATTGATGATCTTCAGAATCTCCCAAACCTTATCTTGCCCATAATCTATGGGCTCTCTCCTTTCCACCTTGTGGGGTGTCTTCTTTTCTCCTCTGTCCACCTACTCCCCAATCTTTTGGTGATCTTGATCACCTGCTCTACCACCCTTAGAGATAGAACTTTGTCTGAAGAACGAGGGTAGTGACAGGAGAATGTAAAGGGTCAATTTTGATTTTCCCATTGCTCCCAAACGGCCAGTTCTTAGGCCCACTTTATAGGGGAGTATTTCTCTCTTTTGGAATCTAGACCTCATGAACTTGATGAGGCCTTGCTTGGAGTTTTCTTTGTGCTAGCTCTACGTGCTCTCTCTCTCTGCACTTTCTTTCCACATCCCTCTTAGAGGTGGCTTCCTCACCCTACTCTTCTATGTGTTCTTGCACTTGCTATGATGGGCTCAACACTCATAGTTATTCTTCTTTGTCTTGGCCTTGTTTGAAGTCTTGCTCTTCTTCTCTTGGTGGTTTGGAGCTGAAGTGGGTGGTTGAGCTCCTTGTTTTGGCTCTCCAAGCCCTAGCTCCTCCAGCTTCTTTATCGAGAGCCTAGCACATCTCACGTATTGTCATTGTTGCTTTGTGCTTAGGTTGGTGCTCTCTACTAGTACTCTTTCATGGAGGTCGTATCTTAGAGCTCATCTTGTAAGTTCTAGCTTCCTTCATAGCCCTTCCTTGGTATCTTCACCCTCGACTTGTATCACATGCAAGAATGTGTTTAGAAAGGCCTGCTGTTGGAACTCAAGACCTGCCTCCACTGCTTCCACCCTTGCTAGCACTATGATCACTTTGGTTTCTACCAAGGCAAGGCATTTGGTGAGATCTTTGAGTTTTCTAGCAGTTTTTTCCTCCCATGGCTTGGCCTTTTTGCTCATTCTCTCTATGCCTTGATTCTGGTACTAAGATAGCATCATGAGCATTTGTTTTTGCTCCTTCAAGATTCCAAGCATTTTCTCTTTCTATTGTTTGATGCGGTTCAACTACTTTGCTAGTCATTTACATTCTAAGAGTGCCACATGAAGTTGGTTTTCCATCTTTGTTAGTTTTTTGGCTGCCACTTTGTCTCTTTATGCCTTGGCCTCACGCAGCTCCTTGAATAGCTCTTCCTTTTGTTGTTTCTCCTTTTGGCACTTTGCATAGGCTTGGGTCCTAACTGTGGGGAGGGGTTTCACTCATGAATATATATATATATATATATATATATATTATAAGTTTAAAATAAGGGGTTTTTAAACCATGATTTTTATACAATTTTTACATACAAAAATGTATCATATAAAGGGGTTACTTATAGTTTGAATACAAAAGGGTTGTGTTTTTTTCAAGAAAATTTTACAAATTAGGATATTTATAAATACGCCAACAACACACATTATATAGAGGATATATATATTGTGAACCCCTGGAGGTCATTAGGAAAAAAATGAACTCACAAATAGGCCCTTAAAAATAATATAGTTTATGATGTGGATCTTTTGGATTGTCCAATAGGAAGGCTAGATGTTGACATCCATGGAGGGTGAATCTTCTCTCTGCAAATCTTGGGTTTTCTATTAAAAAAAGGGGTAGTGGGGAATTAATAAAAGGGAGAATGAATAGTACACAAAATTTGAGTTTCTCTCACCTTGTATTTCCCCCCTTTTTTTGGAAATTTTTTAATTTCGATTTTTTTCCCTCTCACGAAATCAGTTTGACCCAAAAGTTGAGAAACAAACCACTTTCCCTCTCTTCTCTATACTCGTGAATTTTCGTCTCCATTTAAGCTCCTAACTCAGAATAATTAGGGTTTTGAGTGTTCTGCTTATCTCTATACTTTTTTCTCCACGCAGCTCTAGATTTTGAGCAAAACACAGGTGCCCATCTCTCTTTGCATTTTCTCTTGTTTTCTATATTTTCAATAGGGTTTGATGTCGTTTCTTATTGTTGTTGTTGTTTTATTGCAAAGGTTGTTTGGGGCTGGAGACAGAGGTGCTCATCTCTCTTTCCTTTCTTTCCCCCCTCTCTCTATGTGTTGTTTCTCTTTTATGTTGTGTTTTCAATAGAATTTGATGTTGGTTCTAATTGTTGTTTTCTTGCAAAGTTTATTTGGAGCAAGAGGCAAAGGTATTAATCTCTCTCTTTGTTTGGTTTTTTTTTTTGCTGATATCTTTTCAATACAACACAATGTTAGTTCTAACCCTTGTTGTTGTTTTGTTGCAGAGATCATTTTGGGTGACATAATTGCATAAGTGCTTATCTCTCTCTCCCTCTCTCTTTCTCTGTCTATGTTTCCTGTTTTGTACTATTTTTTCAATATACCTTCATGTAAATACTAACT
This sequence comes from Lygodium microphyllum, assembly GCF_053477565.2. Lineage (NCBI taxonomy): Eukaryota > Viridiplantae > Streptophyta > Polypodiopsida > Schizaeales > Lygodiaceae > Lygodium > Lygodium microphyllum. The sequence goes on along the minus strand of NC_141141.1, from coordinate 119,679,745 downwards.
CTTGAAAAATTGTCTTTTGCAGAGATCAATTTGTTCAAAATTGGGTAGGTGCTCATTTCTTTCTCTCTCCCACGTACTCACACAAACTCTCTTTCTTCCTCTCTGCATTATCCATTTTCTATTATCTTTACAATAGGGTTTGATGCTAGTTCTAACTTAAGGATCAATTGTTATTGCAGCACTTAACACAAGGTAGAGCAGAGATTCTGTAGCTCAATTTACAAGTAAATCTACCATTTGTGTGGTGCCAAAATTTATTCATTTAATTAGTGACTTTTATATTTGATGGGATTGATGTTTTCTTATGAACATCATTTGCAATGGGTTTTGACTAGCAATGATTCAATCTTATCTTCGGAAAATCAGCTTATAGGTAAATTGTTCCTATTTTGTATTGCTTCTATTCATGCAGTTATCTAGATATTTTTTACTAAAAGGGATTCATGCAAGTATTTTTATTAAAAGAGATTCATGCACGTGTCTTTCTGTACATGCAGGTATTGTACAAGGTTTAGGTGAAGCATATAATTCTCCATCAACTATTTTGATGTGGTGAGTGATTCCTTTGTGTTGGATTATATGGATCTGTTGGAAGTCGATGGTTCAAAAATCCTCTGCCTTATTGGTCGTATGTGTCCATTTGGATCTCCATGGCAATTGGCAATGATCCATGAAACTCTTGTATCATATCATCCATATAACACACAATGTGTTGAGTCATAGAATATCTCACATGTCAATCCAATGTGCCTATTAAGATTTGCATGCCATGTGGCTGCTATCCTTGTAACAACTACTCTATAGTACCCACATTTCATACAATGTATTGAGTCAAATCAGACTCCTCTTCATTATAATTAAATTTATTTTGGCGAAATTCTCTAAGTATTCTTGTGCTATTCTTTTCATTACATTTCATGTAAATGGTATGATTAAAGTGATGTCTTGAAATTAAATCTATACTTTGTGTTGATGTATATATCCACATGCGTTTTGATATCGATGTTTATATCTATTTACAAAAGTATAAACATATCTTAATGCCATGTTGATTTGTATGGCATATTAGTGATTACTGAACAGACTTAAAATGCTTATTATTTAGGGGTTAATACATACTTCTTTACATCTAATGTATAGGTTATAATGCCTGAGAGAAGAACAAACATTCTCTCAATAGAAGTATGTAACAGAAAAGATGAAGAAGGGAATTCGATCACTGATATGTATCATTGCTCATCTTGGGTACATATGCATCCAAGTATGAAGGGAGATTTCACAGTGAAAGCATCTGCAATTGTAGATGTATCAAAGCACTCTAAGGGTAAAATTTTAGCTCTCAGACAAAGGAATGTTGATTCTCACCTTATAATAGAGGCGTTTGTACAACATGTATTCATGCAAAAATAAATGCATATTGCACCCACTATGCCCTTTCCACGAAACATTGCAAATAGTAAGTATTTGCAACTCATTGAGAATGAGAAATTTCATGATACTTATGTAACAACTTGTCTTGTATTTACAGAAAATAACCTTTGGATTGCTATGAGTGGAAAAATGTTGAGAGTTTCACTAGTACTTTGAAGTGTTATCACCTCGAAATTGGTAGATTGCTCTTTGAGGCGCATACAGCTAAGCAACTCGCAGAGGACCTTGTTTTTTCCTATGACTCCAAGTACATATTACCCAAGGGGAGTCGAGAATATGGAACCCTTGAGTCTATGCACATATCGAATCTCAATAGCATAGAATGGCCATTGTGTAGTAGCGACATTTTGCACATGTGTAGCACAAAAAATTTAGCAGACATATTGAATTCTATGAAGCCAAGCACCGGCTCAAAGAATATACATCTAAGCTGGTTCATACCAATTGCAATTTTTGTGCACATGTTCAAGGAATGTAAGGGTTTGAGACATATCAAAAGCACATACGTCATAAAAAATACATCAGAGGATTATGTAACAAGGATTCTAGGCAAAACTTGGACATAAAAAATAACTCACATTCCTGACACAGTGGAGTGTCAAGTCACAATAAGGGACATGGCTTTCAGGTAAACATTTTATCTCTTAGTTGACTATTATCTTACTTTGGGATGAATCGAGTAACTTTCCTTTCAAATTACAGGTACTTTATCGCATGATAAACTTTATGCCTAGTGTTCAAGTATCGTAGATGGAGGATGCTCAAGGGTAAATGGTTGTGCCTTATTCAAGACATGCGTGAAAGTGCAACTGTGGATGTTACTCATTTGTGAGGTCCGCGAGCCCCAAGTGTTGCAAATGGAGGATGATTGGCCCTTGAGTATAATGCGCTTGGAAATTACAATGTTAATGCAGAATCCACCTGTTAGCTTCTATTTTAAACTAGATGGTAGGAAAATTCGAAGCCGAGCTAAGGATATTGTTACCAACGGAAAGTGTGTGGCTCCACATATTTTAGAAATTGTAGAGTCTCCCTAAAAATTCCAACACTACAAGTTGTAATATCCAACACTTGTAAATTTTTGGATTTTTTTTGCCAATAGAATATTGTCGCTTACAAACTTGCAATATTAAAAAATTATGGTATTTATGCAAAATCATACACTTGTTATAGACTTTCCACATCAACACATTTATATATCCATGTAAACTTTACAAAGATGTAAGTAAAGCCATAACTAAATATCATATGCGAACAACCCTTAATGGTTTAAAACTTAAGGTTTTTAAGGTAGAACTAGTTTAGCTCTTGTTTCATTGTTTCATGTCACACTTTCTCCCTTCATCTCTTTATATCCACCACATCCCTCCTACCTACTATGATGGAGACTCGCGCACACTTTGATGAGTGGATCCATGAGACTATCTTTGCCAACCAGGGTGACAAGATATTCCACGTTTTCTCTAAGAACTTCAACCTTGAAAGCGTGTTCTCATCGCTGGATCCCCCCCTTCAGGTTTTGGAAAAATTTGTGAGAACCATTGCTACATGCACATACTCCATTGAGAAATCCGACATGACTTGGGTACCTCTAGAATAACTCATGGTATTTTAGGCAGGGAAGAATCACCAAAAAGTGGTGAATAGGTGTCTCGCCCATGTGGATCCTGCACATAGAGTATGCATTGTTCCCATGGGAAGTGCACTAGGTACATTACCTTTGGATCTCGTGGAGTGTGATTGCGCATTGGCAATTTACCTCGCATTGGATACACCCCTAAAGGAGGAGAGCAATGAAGATACAACTCCACACGTTGTTTCTATCACATACACAGGAGAAGAACCGATTGAAGAGCTCATAAATGTTGAAGAGGAACATCGAGTGGTGACAGAGCAAGGGTTAGCTGTCATGATGCTATCTTCTTTAGAACAGTCACAAGTCGACAAACCCAACGTTGCCTCCTTGAAACCCATTGAAGTAGATGGTGTACAATACTTACTTCTATCAGATGTATTGCAATACTTGGAAATGAAGGAAGAAGAGTTGTTTTCTATCCTAGTCAAGGATTCAATGGAAGACCTGATCGATTATGATTACATGGATGTGCATCCAACAATGGTAGAGATTGGAAGATATGATAGCACAGGCTTAGATACTGTGAGTGCGATCATAGTAGCACAGGAGCATATTATCTCAGTTGAAGAAAATCAGCTTGTGCCCGATGCTAAATTTCAAGCACTACAGCATGATTTGTTCGGACCAAGGCTCTAGCTTCCTACCAAGGAGTTTGTAGATCCCTCTGCCCAAAAAGGTGCCTCCCTGACACACGAGGAAATGAAGGTACAATATGATCTGGAGAAGGTGAGATTTCTAACTACCATATATTTTTATGGGATGAAACTTGATGGTAGGAGGGTCCCCGGGGGTCCACCGATGAAATCTTGGCAAAAAATGATGCTTGCAGCTGTGGACTCTGAGGGACCCGATGCACCCTACTATGAAGTTTCATCGCTTTTTGATAACTCTAGGTTAGTCGCTAAATATATTGTTTGATTTGACTAAGTATATAGATGAGTTTTCATCAAGGCAAGGAGGAGCTCGACATGTGGATCGACGCAAGGATTCAGCTCTTAAGGAGTATATCGGTAACCTTATTGCAGATTTGGTGGTCTTCCATAAGAATTGCTCACGAGGAGGGCAAGAAATAATCATGAAAAGTCGAACTTTGACCAAGTTTGGACCTTTTCAAGCGATACCTATGACATCTAGCTTGGAGAACGTGGTGCTAATCAAGTGGTCAAAGCTTCTTTACTTGTTTGACCAAATGCAAGGTGGAGCAATGTGTGTGCTTGCAACATTAGGTGACCTCTCTAAAGTGTCAAATCTGCTTCTCCTGGAGAAAGAGTAGAAGGGGGAGCGCATCATTTTTGAAGCAAAGAAGGAACTTATATTTTCATCGGAAGCTGGCCCCTCCTCTCCACTGATGAAAAAGCCAAGGTACAATTGAGAATTCTTGTTGGCTATCGGCTTTTTATATCTACCATCACTAACAACCATCACATGTATTTTTCTTGATGAATATAAGATACTTTACTTTGTCCCTACAAATAAATATTTGTTAAATAAATGTGTGGTTCGTATAAGTGTGATGATAATGTGTGGTATGTGAATGACACATTCGCATATGTTAACATAATTCAACGTGTAGTACTGCACTTGTGATTGTGTAAGTGTGATGATAATGTGTGGTACATGAATGACGCATCTACATATATTAACATAATTCAACGTGTAGTACTGTACTTGTGATTGTGCATATGCAATAACGTAACTTGTACCCATATGTATTACTACTTTTGATGCGTTCATACGTTAAATAAAAATTAAGAGTCATGCGTTTCAAGAAACAAAACACAACAACTTTACTCAATTATTTGAATTCAGTACACATCACATGAGATATTATGTATATATAAATAAATATTCCAATGTGGCAGAGTATACAAATTTTTTAGGCTTCTAAGATGTTATGGCACTGTAACACTCATTATAAATCTTGCAACATTAATCTAGTAAACTATGGCGGAGTCCCCTTGCCGTGTCGAAGCCGAATGATAAAGTTCATGTCTTTATCTGTGATTGTGACACGCTTTGCATGGATGGCTGCAAGCTGTGTATCATCAAACAAGTCGATGAGAAACCCCTCTGCAGCAGTTTGCAAGGCCTCCATGGCTGCAGCAATCCACCTTCCTGCTGGTGGGCCATCCCGCACTCGTGCCAAAAATCTTCCCATCCCTTTCAGCTCCAAGTCTTGCATGAATTCTCGAACAACTTTATGAAAAGAACTTTTCGAGATGAGAAGCTCGTATCCGCGTTGGATTCTCCTTATCTCTCGAAGGGCGATAGTGTCTAGTTTCCATCTCCTCTTCTTTTATGGTGGTCCTTGTGCTCTACGGAGAGCACCTGTTACTGCACTAGAGGAGGCTCCACCTTGTGCTCTAGGTGGCAGGCCTTGGCGTGATGTCTTCCTGGGGCCAAAATGGCGCCAAGCTTACTTGGTCTGTGCCATGCAAGCTCAAGGAGGGCAAGAAGGAGAAGAGACAGAGATTGGGGATGTGAAAATGGAGTAAGCAAAGAAATCAAGTTGTGAAAATGAGAAGAAGAATGAACTTGTAACCCATTTAAACCCCAAAACTGAGTTAATGCAGCTTCATACGCACTCTCCATCATGTGATCGTAAATCCATAACCTTGTATTGGAATGCGACAAAACTTCACAGGCGCACTCGTTAGGTGGCCAAGAGCCCAAGGGTCTGCATGCACTTTTTTTTCAAAAAAAAAGGGCTCTTGGCCACCTAAAGATTGCGCGTGTGAAATTTTTGTCGCATTCTGATACAGTTAAGTATTTTAAAAATTATCCCACACCAAAATTATGGATGGATTGATAATTGAGAAATCAACATCGCGACTACTGACCCTTAGAAACTTCGCATCACATAAACTATACAGAGGCATTAGGAGTAAAGTCTACAACAAGAAATGGCAAAATTTTCCATGTTATTCCTATTGAAATTGACAGTGCTAACAAAAATTGTAAGTGAAAATTAAAAATACAGCGAAGATTCACAGTCAAAGTTGAGAGCGAAGGACAAGTGTGAAATTTTAATTCATATTTTAAGGGTGCATACAATAGTTTTGCATTGGGACATAGTCACATGTCCAATGCATGAGGATAATACTATGCCAAAAAAGATAACATTGCAAACTGTGTTCATTCCATTAGAACGAATGCATCCTTCATTGCTTGAAGATTTATTACAAGTTGGAAGTCCTTGGGAGTTACAATGATGCACTTCGCATGTATTGCACAACGTTGAGCATCAGTCTCATCAAGTCAACTAAAAAGCCTCTGTAGCACACTGTAGAGCATGAAGACATTCTTTTGTGAAGCAATCAAGTTTATCTTGACCTTGTGCCAAAAACCACCTCTTGCTTTCTGTGGAGTAGAGGTCTTACACAATCTCGCGAATAAGTCTCGAGAAGCTCGCCCTTCGGAATGATGAGATCAAAAGAGTGTTGATACCCTCTAGTTTCTCTCAAGGCCACTGTACCTGGCTTCCACTTCGTTTCTTGTGGGGATGCTGAGGAGGACCCTTGTGAGGGCGACTTGAGGAAGGTGGATTAGGTTGAGAAGGGGGTGCATCTCAGCTAGTAGATGCTCCAAGGGACTGAACACGATATGGGGCTCTAAGCAGAAGCTTATTTGCACCTACCTTAGACCTAGCCATCTTTCTTGCACAAGAGATGTGAGAACTCAATGATAAGATAGAAAGTGAAACCCTCTTTTATATAACCCTAAACTGTCAGACTCATTCACATAGATGCACACTCTGTCTTTCTCCCTTAAACTATGAATTGCATTCACACTGACTCACATTAATCATTTTACTATCTTAGCTCTTTTTGAACCCATTTGCTGCCTTGTCAAAGCCTGTTTTTTCGCCACTTAGCATGGCTTGCTTTTGCACTTGAGGCTTCATAACGCACTCTTTTAATGACACGATGTGATTCCATCATGTCAGCAGCCGATTCATCAGCACTTTCATTCACTCTCTTTTGTGAGAGTTTAGCTTATACGCTACTATAATCCTATACCACCAAGATAGCAATTGGATCATTCGATTGCTACAATTCACCCCTCCACCATGATCAATTTTTCTTTGGTATGCACCACGCACTATCCAATGTGAATTTTTCATCCCTTGTGTGGACCAAATTCCGATGCTTCCCTTTTCTGCAAAGTATGGCCCATGTGCCTCAAGGATATGCTACAAAGACACATATCACACATGAGTAAAACTATGCTCAATAATTTATACAATTCATACAATTTTAAAATATTAACTTAGTACGCACCATGTAATGTGTGATAGATCTTTTGCCCCATGCTTCCACCATGTTTTCCTAGAAGTTAAGCACAACATTGATAAATTCTTGCTTATGTTCATTGTTAAACCCATCTTGCGAAGTAAGGGAGCCAATGTGTTAAGACTTATCCAAACCTTAGCTTTGGCCAATCTTGTGTTTCCTCCATTACTTCGATCACGAATTGCAAATTGTAACTTTTTCCACCCATCGTAGTCCTACGGCCTATGAACCATGACCTTCCCTTCCTCATTGATGGGTACTGAGAGAAACTTCCTAGCCTTTGCTCCTTCAAAGCAAGGCTTTTTTGGCAAGTTACCAGATTTTCCTGATCTCTTCTCATCTTTTTCAATTGTCACTTGATGCTTCTGTAGCCCAATTTCTGATAGCACTTGCTCCACATTCCTACACGTTGCAATGGCTTCTTTTTTTTATTGCATCCTATAAGCAAAGTAAATATATTCATATGCATGTTTCTCCATGATTTTGACAAAATCATGCAATGAAAAAATGTGAATACAATCAAGGGAATGTTGAAGATGGGCTTCCAAGTGGGATCTTCTCTATTGCGCATCGGTGCAGCACTTGTCACCTTTCGCCACTTCTTCTTTCCGTCCTTTCCTTCCATCCTCTCTTTCAAGCAATATAGGTATGGATTCTTTGTATTTGCACCATTCGAGATTCCACACATGCATTTTAAAGTTTTCAAGTCTCCTGCAAGATGCCATTCAACCAAGTATTGACCATACCCTTAAACTGAGAGCATCTCACCATTCCTGACAATCGATGATGCTTGGAATGCTTGTGTGCATAAAGAATAGCTACAACACCTCAAATATTTCCTTAGGAACTTCAAATGCAACGAGGCACCACACATGGCGCTCAGATTGAACACTAAAGTTCCCTAGGTTGTTCTTGTCGAATTGTAAAGCTCTATTCATCAAAGTTACACTAACTCTTTCAAGATTTACTCTTTTGACGACCTCACTTTCATCTAATTTTATAACAAACTACAATTTACCATTACATTCCTCAACAGACATATTGTAGTACATTACCATTGCCAACTGCACCTTGTTCAAATCTAAATAGTAATTATTGAGTTCGGTGAACTTCACATCATATGTATTTTTTGTCCCAACCTTTAATGTTTCCACACATTGAACATGCATGGAATCTCCTATCAACTCTAAAACCTTTGTATTAAGTTGTTGTCCAGGAAGAGGCACGATTCTATTTCTCTTTAGCACATGATCAAACTGAGCCTTCACACCTTTGAATATCTTTGAGTAAGTCATTGTGCTAATGCCGGCCCTATCACAAATAGACTGTGCATCCACAGCTGAGAACTCATTTGACACATCTTTTAATGTGCACTTAATCACCTTTTCCTTCACAGCCTTAAACTTACGATTTCTCAAAGCGTTTTCCAGTGTACTTACCTTCAGCAATCTACTAATGCACGATCCAACCTCACCCTCACCTAGGTTCTCTTTCTCATCTACCTTATATGCTTTGATATGTCGCTTCCACTGGCCACTATTCACATTTAACTCATTGATTGGCTTCTTCTTTTGTTTCCGCCTATATTAGCTTGTTGTTGATCTTTCTCAAGTCTTTCAATTGTGCCTTTGCCTCCTCATATGAGATACCAATGTCATGGATAGTGTCCTACATTGAAATAATTTGATTGTTTTGTTGAATTATAGTGTCATTTAGTTGTACCACTTGTCCTATGAGTTGTTGTATATGAAGTTGATGTGCAGCAATCACATCATGGCAATTTTTTATGGTTGCTTCGCAAGTTGTAAATACTTTTTAAACGCCTGATCATTGAGCTGCCTAGTATAACCAAGTAACCCATTTTCACCCTCGCATATATACTTCAGCAAATTTGTGATTCCTGAGAAAGTTGGAGGTCTATTGTTTAAGCGGTCAATTGGGTAGATTTCCCCATCAACCCACAAATCCACATGTTTCAATCCCATTTGCCTGTAACTCTGCAAAACCTGAGGGTTGACACTGGTATGCTGGGTTCTTTTGAATAATGGGGCATATTCAATCTCTACCTCAATATGCAGCTCCTTCTTTTCCTATATTCATTTTACTATTAATAGAAACGGGGAGCCTACTTGGTTGTCACAAGAGGTAGACTGGAGATGCACAGAGAGGCACACAAAGGTGCCAAGGGAAAGGAGGGTGTAAGTAATTCACTCTATTAATGAAGGTTGCATAAACACAGAGAAGAGGTCACAATAGAGCCATGAGAGAGTATAGATATGGAGGAAAATAGATGAGAGGGTAGGTATGTCCAAGACTTTTCGTATTTTAGATATTTCTATTTTTCCTCCAAAAACATCTCCAAAAAACATGAAATTTGACCAGTTCGTTTGTTTTTGGACCAAAAGCTAGGATATAAAAAATCCCCAAAATATCTTAAAAGGAACTTTCGAAATTTCATTTTCCTTATTCTCTATTTAAAAATCAATTACCTCATATCTACTAATCATTTTTCATTGAAAACGAAGCATCACACTCCTGTAACTAAGTCCTTTTTTAATATAAAATCTGGTTGAAAAAGACTTCTTGAATGAGGAGAGAGAAGGAATTTGAGTATATCTTTTGCTATTCTTCTCTTCTCTTTTCCTTGTTTTAAGGAGGAGAGAGGGGGGCTAAAAGGCCCATTTGTGAGTTCATTTTTTTCCTAATGCCTAACCCTTTCTAGCTCCTCAGTGAGCTCATCTCTGATTCTCTTTAGTTGGTTGAGGTACTCTTGTATCTGCTCATTTTGTTGTACGAGGACCAAAAAGTTCTTCTCTAGCATCATGTGTTCTCTCCTTCCCTCGCCATGGGGCTATTTTGTGACTTTCTCCTCTCTTTTCCCTTCTATTTCCCATTTGGCTTCCATCTCTTTCCTCAAGTCACTTATCTACCTTTTTTGGATGGCTTTTGGCATATTTTTTCAAGTTGATGGGTTGAGAATGTTTTCTTTTTAGTTTCCAACTCTACCAGTGCTACCTTCCTCTCCTCTTTTATTCTTTCAAGCTAGCCTAGCAATTCCTAGACATACTCATTGTAATTGCACCAACCCTGGCATGACTGAGGGTATGGACATGGTCCAAGGCTTCCACCTTGGCCTTCTTTAGGTCCTTCTTGGACTCAGCATCCACAATCCTAGGCCTCTTTATTCTTGGTATGGGTGCTCCTCGACTAGGTGCTAGTTGAAGATGCTGCACCACATTTGGAGAAAATGCAAATGGAATTTAATTAGCAAGGATAGAACATAGAGTTGAAAGGCATAGACCACAAACAAATAGAACTCATCTCCATGAAGAAATTGCGAAAAGAAATCAATGGAAAGTCATGCATCTTTACTCTTTTGCTTGTGAAAGTAGATGAAGGACAATCAACAAATCATCCATCTTCTTCTTCAAAGAAAAGGGATCCAAGATCAGAAGAGCTATTGGAGGAATACAAGGATTTATTTCAAACAACATCATCTTTACCCCAAAGCGAGAGGTTGACCATTCTATTGACTTGTTGCCCAATATAAAACCCATCAACAAACCTCCGTATTGCTTGTCCAAGTTTGAAAGGCAAGAAGTGGAGCATCAAGTCAAGAAATTGCTTCAAATGGATTTAATTCAGCAAAGCCAATTATTGTTTGCCTCTCACGTGCTCTTAGTAAAAAAGAAGGATGGATCATTTCGCATGTGTACTGATTATCGGGATTTGAACAAGTCAACAATCAAGAATAGGTATCCTATTCCCGGAATTGATGATCTTTTGGATGAGCTTAAAGATGCAAAAGTCTTCACCAAAATAGATCTTCGATCAGGTTATCATCAAATTCGAATGAAGGAAGGAGATGAGTTCAAAATAACTTTTAGGACTGAAAGAGGGTTATACCACTTCTTGGTTATACCATTTGGACTTTCCAATGCATCCACTACTTTTCAAGCCCTCATGAATAAAATATTGCATCCCTTCTTGTTCAAAACAGTCCTTGTTTTCTTTGATGATATCCTAATCTATAGTAAATCCAAGGATGGGCATTTGAAGCAAAAGAGAGAGGTCTTTGACACTTTTCGAAGATACACACTCTTTGCCAAGATGACGAGCTGTTCTTTCATGTAAGATGAAGTTAAATACTTAGGTCATGTTGTGGGAGAACAAGGGATTATAGTGGACCCCAATAACGTAAAATGTGTCAAAGAATGGCCTACTCCTACGAACGCTACCTCTTTGATAGGATTCCTTGGGTTGTCATCCTTCTATAGAAGGTTCATCAAGAATTATGCTCATGTGGTGGCTCCATTGATGGATAGGCTAAAAAAGAAAGATTTCTTTTGGGACTCCATCGCGGATCAAAGTTTCAATGAGTTGAAATCTCTTCTAATTTCAGCACCCAGCCTTGTATTTTCAGATTTCTCTAAGGAGTTTATCACATGTGCAGATGCTAGTGGAAGAGGAATTGGGGTTGTTTTATGTCAAGATCATGGATTCATAGCTTATGAGAGTCGAAAGCTTGATGACAAGGAGCATCAATTACATGTTTATGGGCAAGAGATGTTAGCAATATTGCATGCTATCAAAAAGTGGCATCATTACATTTATGGCATCCATTTCAAGGTCAAAAGCAATCATCGTGTGCTGAAATATTTTCTTTCACAACCAAATTTTATCTCCCAAGCAACGAAGATGGTTAGCTACTCTTCAAGGATATGACTTTGAAATATCTTATATAGCTAGAAACGACAATGTGGTGGCGGATGCCTTATCAAGAATGTGGGTATGTTCCACTTCTACCATTTCAACCATGCATAATGATTAGATCCATGATATTCAAGAGGAGTATTTGCTTGATGATCAAGAATTAAAGATGATGAAGGAATTTCAGCAAGGTAAAGGAGAAGAGTATCCAAATTTCAAATGGCATAATGGTCTTTTATGGTATCGTGGTAGAGTATTCTTAACACCACAATATTCCTTCACAAAGACCGTATCTTGCATGAGATGTACTCTTCACCCTTAGCAGTATCGTACTACTGCGCATCTAAGGTGTGGAATCCACCAAAAAGTTGTGTGTGACATTTGTTACTTTGTACATACTTAGTCGTTGTGTTTGCATTTTGTTCTGCGTGGGCAGTATAGTGGAGAGGGGGTTGGAGCAAGAGGAATTTATGTGTAATGATCTAGTTGGCATGTATGCCAAGTATGGAAACCTACCAGATGCACATGTTATTTTTGATACACTACCCAATCGAGATGTTGTGACATGGAGCTCTTTGATTGGAGGATATACCCAACAAGAACACATTCAGGAGGTTTTGCAACTGTTTGATCGCATGAGTGATCTAGGTTGTGAGCCGGCTAGCTTCACGTACAATTGCGTTGTTGACTTTCTCATCAAGGCACAAAGATTTGATGATGCATTGGAAATGTACAATAGAATGCAGAAATTAGAAATGCATCCAAATAGTCTCACTGTGGGTATGGTTACTCTTGGACTATGCAAAGCCAATAAAATAGATGATGCTATAAAGTTGGTTATTGACATAGCTAGAAAGGCAAGGACTGTTGATTCTTTGATTGTGAATGGTCTGGTCAGGTGTTTATGCAAAGCAGGGAGAGTCTTGGATGCTCACACATTTGTTGGTAAGATGAAAGGCTTTGGCATTTCTCCTGATGAAGTGACATATAACAAACTGATGTCTGGCTTGTGTAAACAAAATAATATGGATGAGGCTCTCGATCTTTTTGGTAAAATGTTACAGGATTCACTTCCACCTAGCATAGTTACTTACAACATACTGTTGGATGGTTTATGTAAGCAGGCACAAATGATGGAGAGCTTTGCCACACCTTACCCTGTTGTATTCCATGATGGAGATCATGAACATGATAAGGGACAGATTTTTGTCTATTCAGGCCTGAATTTTAAGAGATTCCAGGTACATTTAAGTCAAAAAAATGGGCATTCCAGCAAATCAGATGACAGTAGTGCTGGTCTATAAAGAAAAATCATCCAAGTACCACAGGTTACCCATCCATGACCATTAAAATTTCAATAGCATATTGATTCAGCACAATCCAATGTGGGAAAAGGATTGCTATTTTTCTGTTTCTTTGAAAAAGCCAAAGAGGAAAAGAAGGGGGGGGCGCTTTTCTATATGGAAAAAGCTGTGTGTTGTGTATGCAGAAAGAAAGGGGACGGATGGCTATTTCTAGAGAAGGCTTTTTCGACCTGCTTTGTATCTGGTTGATGGGAGGGATCAGAGGGGGAAGGGAGAAATGGGACACCATTGTATACGCATGAGAAACGGAGAGATAATATGCATATCGCATTGACCTTGAAGGAACTGATTTGTTATTGCAGGATTGGACCGACCTTGCAGAGGAAGTCCAAAATGCTGTCAAGTCCTTTCCTCATCTGTGCATGACGCAAGGTCCAAAGGTTTTGGAGATCCGACCTGTGATAGCTTGGGATAAAGGCAAAGCTCTAGAGTTTATACTTGAAGTTCTTGGCTTGTCAGATCGTGTGGACATTTTTCCTATTTATATTAGGGGATGATCGAACAGAGGAGGATGCTTTCAAGGTGCTAAAAAAACAGAAACATGGCCTTGGGATTCTTGTCTCGAATTCAGCAAAAGAAACCAATGCATAGAGTTCCTTATGTGATCCCTTCGAGGTCTTAGAGTTCCTCGTGCACCTTGTAGATTGGAGACAAACGTTTGAGAATGTGTAATCGCACGCCATCCAATTCAGAACTGAATAAGAGAAATGGTGGGTCTGTCCTTTGGCACCTTCCCTAACTTCTGTGCTTCTTCTACAGAGAGCTAAGTCTTCATTTAGAGAAAATTCTTGTTGTATCATCCAAGAACCCAACGTCAAGAACATGTGTACTGAGTATATTTCTTTCATTCATCAACCTGGACAAATAATCAGTCATGCCACTCAGGGAATTTTTACATGTACCTACAGCCCCCGAAGCCATGACGTTCCTTCTAAGAAAAAAGGAAAGCATGAGGGGCAGATTTCACTTCTCATCACTAAAAACTGAGGTTTTATATGGAGTCAATTGTTAAGATTGCAACAGAGCCTTCAAGTCTTTGAAGCGAAGGTTTTTCAGTTCTACAGTCTAGGGTTACTTGTTTATAGTATGACAAAGAAATCCTATATATACTCTAAAAATACTTGGATTTGCAAGGTTTCACTCTTGTAGGTTATGGGTGCACCACTTGCATTGGCAACTCTAGAGAGTTACATGAGTATGTGCTACTACAATTACAGATAATGATATTATTGCTGCTGTAACTATTCTGAGGGCTGAGCCATACACACAACATTGGGTATCCTTTAAACAATCTATGAAAGCAGGCTCACAATTCTTATACCGCTCTTCAGTGCCACACTGTCATAGGGTAGGTGTTTTCTAAGTGTTGTATCTTTCCAACTGATCAACATCACAAGAGACAATTGCAGTCATATCAGGCCTGGAACTGAAACTAAGTGTTGCTGGGGCATGATTGTTAAAAATATTCTTTTGCTCAATGCACATTATGCCGGAGCTGCTATTGCAGATTTTTAGTTTTTTTTTTTAAGCATCCCACTTTGACATCATTTTCTTATCTTGCTCATTCGCTTGATTGATCTTCTATCTTGGAATTTCTCAAGGACCTCTCTAGCAACTTTGTTTTCAAAAACCCTTCAGCATCTTTGGTGAACCCGATGTGAAAGCGTTGCATTTAAAAAAAATTCAGGATGGGAGATACTTCAGCATCAATTTCAGCCCCTTCTATGATTTCAACTTTGTCCTCTACTTCGACTCCATCATCGACTTTTGCTTCAAGTACTTCTACTGATGATTTAAAGTAGATTTTGCAGAATATGTCTATGTGTATGTAGCTTCAAAATTAGCAGACACAATTGTATATGCAGTAGCAGCAACATTTACATCAACAACAGTTGTCTCAGCAAAGGCAACTATATTCGGAGCAAGAGAATGCAATTAGCGCGACTAAGGCGATTGAAGCAGTTGAAAATGAAAAGAAGCTATTTGATGGCCGTAATGTATCGGCTTATTTGAAGACGTATGAGATTAAGATGGGATTTTTTGGAGTACCAACAGGACTTATGAGTAAATATTTTCTTCGCCTTGTCACACCTTCCTTGAGGGTAAAAGTGACTGATCTTTTCCTTTAAAATTTGCATTGGCAAGATTTTAAGAAGGTCCTGAAAGAGGAGTATTTTCTTGAGGACTTTGGGAAGGCTACACGAAAGAACTCCTGAGATGAAATGCCAGAGACACATTTATTGGGTTGAGATAAATCCCATACTCTCAACATTTGTCAAAGCACTGCTCTAGGTGTCCCCTGAATACTCACTGATTAGGCTATGGACACAGAAGTCATCGAGATACACCTCAATGAAATCATGTAGATGGTTATGGAAAGCAGCCATCATCACTCTTTGAAAAGTAGTAGGAGCATTAAAGAGCCCAAATGACATCACTCTCTATAATCATAGGTTTCCCATTCTATTGTGAAGATTGTTTTGGATTGGTCCTCTTTAGTGATTTGGACTTGGTTGTATCTGCTGAATCCATCCAAGAGGGAATAGAGCTCATGGCATGCCACTGTGTCCAACAGTTGGTCTCTAAAAGAGATAGGAAAATGATCCTTCTTCGTCTTGGAGTTCAACTTTCAAAAGTCCACACATATTTGCAGTTACTACCACAATGGGCGAAACCCATTCATTGTTAGCCACTAGATAAATGAACTCAGCTTCAAGGAGCTTGAGTAATTTGGTATACACTAGGGCAGAATATTTTGGATTCATGCGCCTCTGTTTTTTCCTCATAGGTTTGGCATCATGCTCTAGGTTGATGTGGTGTTGGCATATTGTAGGATAAATCCCCTTTAAATATTTATACGACCATGCAAACATGTCTAAGTTCTCCTTTAGTAGATCTCGTAGGACTAGTAGTTCTTCTTTTGGAAGATTTAGACCCACCTTTAGGTGACATTCAGTACCGTCAGCATCCAACGAATGTCAATTGCTTTTCACCATCCACTTCATGAATAAATATCCCACAGACTACTTCTGAGTAGAGATCTAACTCCTTGAAGGGAGTGATCTCCTCTACTGATAATTCACTAGAACTAGTGTCCTCTTTTAATGGAGGCTTAGCTTGCTCTTTGGGAGGCTAAAAGGGTATCATTGAGGTTTTGGGTTTGGGTTGGGAATGAGTTACTTCTTGGCTCAAGTATTTGTCTTCTGAGGATGCATCCAAGAACGTCACATAACAGGAACGTTTTATTTTGTTTGGGTTGCCAAACCAAGGGTTGTTGGCAAGGTGCATCGTCATCATCTTCTCTGAGGAAGAGTAACTTTGGGCGACAAGAGCCACTATTGAAGGAAGGCCTATTCTTCTTAATCCATTTCTTATAAAGGCTTTACTTATAATGTGACTCATTAATTGGTCCAAAGGGTACCATAGTCATTCTATGAAATAGAAAGGAATCTTCTGCTTCTGAGGCTTTAGAAACTTCTTCCCCATCTCTGCCTTTTGCTACGATTAGGGTTGACTCCTCTAGCTCGCTCCCATAATCTTTGTATCTCTACATTATCACATTTTTCCTCTTCAAGTTCTATTTTTGCCTCACTGGGGACTTTGTAAGAGAAGAACAAGCTCTCTGCTATGTCCTCTACTTTTTATTCTGCTTCTGTCTCTATGTCTGTGTCTATCTCTGCTCATGTCTCTATCTCTGGCTCTGTCTTTGTGACTACCATGTAATAAGGAGAACGATACATCCATGCTTCTATCTCACTGTCAGAGGTGATTTCATAAATCAATTTGGATTCAGGTAGAAGGTATTCACCCATTGACAAAGACTTTGCTTCCTTTGATAGTTGGCTTATAATGCCCACTATTAGGAACTGTGCCTCTGCTTTCTTGGGAAATATCTGTTTGACGACCTCTTTGTCTCCTGATGTACCATATGTTACTTCATTGGAGGATTCTGTTACGACTTTGATGGGCGTGGATCCATTGTCTTTTTGTGATCCATACAACTTCAACACCACTTTGTTGGGTCCTCTGCCTAGGGCTAGGGTTCCTTTGAACTACTCCATCCTTGCTCTTGCTTCGAAAAGCCAAGATCTTCCCAACAACAAAGGGTATGGGGTCCTCTAGAAATTTGGTTTTGACAACAAATATGTTAGCCAATAATCCCTTCCTAGGAGGGTTGTCTTTATGTACGGTAGAATGCCCAACGGTTTGATTCTACTTTGGTCTGCTAATCTGATAAGCCACTTTGTAGGTTGCATTTCTTGCAAGCTTAGATCCTTCATTGTCACATCTGTCATTATGTTTATTGAGATGAGCCTCCATCAATTAATACATCTATAATAAAGCATCTTTCAATCCATACGCCAATCTCTAGGGTTCCAGGATCTAGGAAGGCATTAGCCACATCTACTTTCTTCACGGGTTTTGAGGCTCTGTTGGACTTGGTCAACATGGAGGGAACAATTCTTAGGACTCTTCTTCTTGTCAATATGCTTTTAAATTTCTTTTGATAGCTAGGAGACAACATCAGCAACTGTCAAAATGTCAAGTTTGGTTTAAAAGTGTCTAATAATCATATTCCTTGATAGGATCCATAGGATTTTCCAATTAGCTGAGAAATATGACCACGCCCACTTTTATCTTCCCTTTTTCTTCTAGGAATGGCAACATCTATACTTCTTCCCCTTGAGGAGGTGCTTCAGCATCCTCTATCTCCTGGACCTGTGGTCTTGTCTCTACAACTCTCTATGGATTTGTAGTGCTCTATTCTACATTGTTTTGTACTGCACTATTTTGTTTCTCCCTAGGAAGGTTGAACTTCGTAGTCTTTGTAGAGGGAATGTTCTCATTTGGAACTACGGGTTCTCCTTTCTTTGCATGCATTATTGCTGCCACTTCTAATTCCACCAAATTGGAAGCAGGTTCTTAGGTCTTATGCTGGGTATATGGAGTGTGTTTCATAGAAGCTAGACTTGGACAATATTTTGCAGTGTGGCCTTGTCCTTTTCATCGATTGCATAAGGGCTTGTAATCTACAGACCTTCTAGGATTTGGACAATTCGATGAGATATGATCTTTTTCTCCACATTTGTAACAATCCACCTCTAATCTTTGGCAGACTCTCGTCCTCAGACTATTGTCCTATATAATTCTGAGAGGGAAATCTCCTTGGACCAAAATTAGGACCGAATTCCCTAGGCTTTGGTCCAATATCCTACGTTGTCATTTTGGATTCCAACAAGTTGAATCTTGCATCTTCATCTTTATTTTTTCTTTCGTGCATCTCTTTTAGAGAGCAGATATCCTCTGTATGGTTCTTCCTCAAACAATATGAACAAAAGGCTCTAGGAATGGTTGGTTTTTGGGTACATTAAATGGCTAAATGTCATGCTTGATAGCACTTTCCACATCATGTATTGGAACGCAACACATCTCTCCCACCTCCTCCAAGAGTGGATATATTAGTAGTGTTTACCTTCAGCGTTTGTAGTAGTTTTGTAATCACATCCATAAGATCTTTCTTGATACTTGTGATTGAGTTGGATAAGTAATCCTTTAGATTTTGACCTCCTGAAGTACTTGTAGAAGGGTTTTGGGAAGCTTCTATGATTACTACATACACTAGCTAGGTTGATCTAGAGGGTTCTCTGTTCTGGTTTTCATTCAGAGCTCTTGTTGAGACTTGGGGTTGTTGATTCCATTGGGTAGGGTTCCATTGTTGTTGAGTTGTCATTGGAGAAACTATTTGAGGCCACTATTGTTGTGGTTGAACCATCATTTGAGGCACTATCATCTACGGCCAAAGTGGATTACGTGCACTATACTACAGGATTGTTTGCATCTGGGGGTAGGGGTAGGGAACTATCCCTGGGATTGCATTTGGAGGGTATACCATTCCTG
Organism: Lygodium microphyllum; assembly: GCF_053477565.2. Lineage (NCBI taxonomy): Eukaryota > Viridiplantae > Streptophyta > Polypodiopsida > Schizaeales > Lygodiaceae > Lygodium > Lygodium microphyllum. The sequence goes on along the minus strand of NC_141141.1, from coordinate 119,660,414 downwards.
TCATGGGAGCAAGTAAGACTCCTCTTCCTGAGGTCATTGACATCCTTGCTTCAACTTCGTCATATAGCCTTGCACTTTCCATTGCAGCTTGCAGATTGGCTGGTCTTCTCAATTCCATGAACTTGCAAACTTTTGGTTGTAGGCCTCTAAGGAAAAATCCCTTTTGGATGCCTTCATCCAAATGATGGTTGGTCCATCTCTTCAGTATGGGTTCCATTCGCAAGAAATAAGCTTCTACTCTTTGACTTAGGTTCATAAACTCCTCTCTCATCTGCTCTTCAAAAACTTCACACCTGAATTTAGTGAGGAAGGCCAACTTCAAGTATGTTTCCCATGTGCCAAAAGTTTATGCTGCTTGTCTCTCATACCACTGAAACGCCATGCCTTTGAAAGTGGTGGTGGGGAATATTGCTAACAAATGCTTGGGTGTTCTGGCATTGTTAGCCACACATGCTACCATAAACTCTGTTACATGAAGATCAAGGTCTTCATTGTACTTTCTCTTAAAAATGGGCAATGGGACTACATTTGCTGGTCTATCATCAATATTTCCTAGACGGATTTAACTAGGAAGGGGACCTTGAGTTGCCATGGGGATTTCTGGAAAGAGTGCTTTTAGGCATCAAAGGAGGCTTTTTCTTGCAAGCTCGTTCTTGGCCTTGAGTTTTGGCTTCTCTCTTCTCACATATCTCTAGACTTGTTCTAGTGCTTACCTCTTGATTGTGTCATTCATCAAGGGATTGGCTCCAACTAGTTTGTCTATACTCAACAAAACAGAATGAGAGGGGGCTTCAGTCTCTATGGGACTCTCTGGCTAACATTTCTTCTACTTCCTGCTTTTCTACATTTCTGAATTCAACTTTGAAACCACGACAAAGAGGAAGGTATTCCATTCTGAATGTATCAAAACTCATTCTTCTAAGGATCGTTGTTGTGCCATCATCATAGTAATGCCAACTTCTAATGGTTTCAATAGTGTATGTTGTGAAGAATACACTATCTGCTAACTTCCAATGGGTTGCTAATTGGACAAATAGGTGATTATGAGTACACCATGTGTCCCATGTATCCTGCTATTGAGCATCCATGAACAAATTCCAACTCTTTTCTTTCTTGTTTTCGTGAACCTCCACTGACCACGATTCTTGAAGCTTCTTCACAATCTCCCACTTGATGATGTTTGGAAACTTCTCAATGAATGCAAAATCTTCCATGGATGGTCATTCTCTCTATTTCTACACTTCAGTTTGTTCCCAAACAATTTCCCACCAAGATGCACGTGGGTAATATGTTTGTTCCCATTGAATTCAATGGATGCTTGTAAAGTTCCTTCAACCATTGAAGAATTGGAGATTCTTATTGCTAAAGCCGCTTTTCACAATAAGTTCATCCCACAATGGCGGAAACATATTACCATCATGATGCAAGCTCTATGTGGTGGACTACCTTGTGAGAAAACCTAACTACCTTGTGAGAAAACCAAAAGGGCCTGATTTATTGCTCTAGGGTTAATAAAAAGGCCATCATAGCTTCGTAGAGAGCTCCTAGGGAAATTGACACAAAGAATGCTTTGGGGGTGGATATGCCTTGTTCTATCATTCCATATGTAATGTATTACTTGATCCCAATTTTATCCTTCAAACTAGTACTAGCATAGTTGAGGAAGGAAAAAACTATAGGGTGATCCCTTGAGAGCAATTAACCAAACCATCAAGGATACAGAAGGGGGTATTGCCACACCAAGGGCATCCACTGGGGATCATAACTCTAAGATCCCATGCACATGTGGAATGCCTTGTCACTTCACATGAGTAGCCTAGCCAAAACCAATAGAAGTAGTCTCAATCTAGCCAAGGTAAAGACTCTCGTGTCTTGATTTGCAATCACTTATGATATTTCTTGCAAAATACATGGAGAATCATTGTATCTTTCCCTATATTTCCTAGTATTCTTGGCCATGCACCATTGGAAGGCCTTGTACTAGAAAATGTCATCATACTAGCACCATAAGAGCACCTTGTTTCACTAAAAACTTTATACTTGGAAAGGCCATGTCCTCTTGAGTGCTCATGAGATTGGAACACCTCGCATTCCTAGGAGGTTCATAGCTTGTTCAAGCTTGAAAGGAGGTTCAAGCTTGAAAGGAGATGTTGGGATAAAGGCACTTGCACAAGCTTGAGTTGTTTCCATAATACCACCACATCAACCTTCTCTAATCACCCAACTATCATTTCAATGGTGTCTAACTATTTAAGTCAACAATCACAAGACCTCAGCTTCAAGGGGATTAATTCAAATTGAAAGTAAAAATAAAAATCCTCTACATACGAACTTGATTGTGACAACACATAACATCTCAACCTCTTCAACATTCACAAAAATCATTGTGAAATTGAATGCGCCTAGACCCCATGCAAACTAATCAAAAGATCCAACCTAGGACCACAAGTTATTTAGGACAAAGATGTAGGAGCAACTAAAATACACAAGACTCTCAAGAGGCCTCACACACCCTAGGCTAGTAGGTCTACCAAGGGGTGAATAGGCATTTCTTAGTGAGGAATCCAAGGCATCATGATGACCATAATATTGTCAATTATTATAGACAAAAGTCACATGGTTGAACAAGCTAGGGAGGGTGGACCATATGAGGAGCCAATACAAGAACTAATAGCGTAACACAAATACAATAAATGGTAATTGCACTTGAAAAAATATATTATACCTACGACATAAAGAAGCGCCTACTAATTAAGCATAATAAAAACCCATCTATCAAACACAAAGATCCAAAAAGAACCAAACCCATGAAGAAAGGAGCAGTGGAAGAATCTCATCCAACTAAATCCTCAAGATGATCATGTGAAGAGGGATCTAGAAACTATGGGATTGCAAATCTAACAAGTCAAAAGAAAACTTTTTAAGCCATGAATAAGTCATTGCCATGAAATTCAAGAATAACAAAAGATATTTGATGTTAAACAAGTAAATACTAGCCAAACCAACAACATTCTCGTTAGTGATATGTTGTGCTATCAATATCTTGGAGTGCTTGAGTATATGATGGAAGCAACATCCCTAGCATGGATATGGAGAGTATGCGGTAGAGAAGTCGATGTTGTGGTCAGAGGAGGATGAAGAGGGCTTGTAGTATATGGAAGAGATGAGCACAAAAAATACATGCAAAGATAGAGGAGTACAAGAATTCTTTGAGAATGAAGTAAACTCCAATTTCTGTGGGGACCCATGCATAGACCTTCTAGTATATGCAGAGCTATTCCAAGAGCTTTTCATGGAGGCATAGAGTTAATTGTGTTTGCATGTTCTTATTGTCAAATTCGTTAACTATTCACATATATTGATACTTTATTATATGTTTTTTAACTAGCATCATTCTTTGCAAATATATGTTATCGTGCTTCACCTTCACCCTTATATTGATTGTGCTAACATCTTTTTCTCGATGTGTAGGTTACCATTTACGATCCAGAGAGGATGATTAGTTGCTCAAGGGATGACAGATGAGGAGCTCCAAGAGATCTTCATGCATATGTCGTTGGATCAGATAGTGCACTTCAAAGATATAGCAAATCAAAAGTTGTCTCAATCTTCGTGAGGATGTTATGCATGTTCTACCTCTACATGCCTTGATGGGAAAATCTTGCTAGTAACTAAGTGCTTGATCAGATCAAAGTATCAACCATGTGATCTAAGTGGCAAGAGTGAGAACTTGAAGAAAAGATAAGGTTGATATTGAAATGGCTATGGATTCCTGCACTAGGGTTCCCATAGGTGCTTGATCATTCTATTGCAGCACCTCGATGCATGGACCATTCAATGAGATATTTGATGAGAAGGTGGCCCATATAGTGAGCTTGAATCGCCCTGTACTCATAGGCAAAATGGCGGATTGTGTAAGCGATGATAGTAGTATGACCAGTATTGACATACACAGAGACAGTGACTTCAAATTTTCCCAATGCTGGTTGACACAGTACCCAATGTGAATAATTTTTGCTATGGGAAGTTGTGCCCAAAAATAAAAGAGATATCTATAGAAGGAACCCCGAAGAGATACTACTTAGGATGAAAGATTTGGAGGCTCCAATGCTGATGGGTGCAGGTTGGCTATGGCTACCAAACAGGGAAGTTGTGATTTGAGTGGAAGCTGAACTCATGTGCTTAATCTGAGTTGCGCAGAGGTTGTGAGGGACTAAGAGGGCAGTGAGAGGAGTTAGACCATGCCCACCATAGCTCCGATACCATGTGATAAAACATGGATCTCGAGCATGGCCATAGCTATGGAGGTTGGAAAGTGGTGACTAGAATCATTACAACATGGACAAACGACATTAACTATTACTAGAGTGAATTAGGTTCCAAGATTGAATGCTTGGACTCATAAACACAATCTCAAGTAGGACGTGACAATGATACAAATTGTAGTACAAAGTACAATAGCATTGCATTGAAAGGTGAACCAAGTACATGCTTTTATAGCTTTTCGGGAAGTACCACTCTCCTCACAATTCATATGGGATTTTGAACATCTTTTCCTAGAGCATACATCATTTCTCCATCTTCTAGCCTCTTCAGGGCATACATGTAACCTCTATGGGCATTCATGTTAAGCATCATTTGCTATTCTCAACAATCTAGATCCTTAATTCTTTCTCTTTCTACATCTGCAATGCCTCCTCTATCTATCTTCTTGCTTCTTCCTCATTCCACGTCCTTTGTTCTTCCTCTTCTTGCTTCTCCCATTGCTACTAGTGATACTTAAATGTTGCAATAAGCATCTTACGTACATTCTCAAATTTCTTCCAAAATTCGTAGGTGATACAAGTTACATATCCAAGCTCACTCATCTTTGATTGACATCCAACAATTGTTGTATCTTTCGCATACAAATCGTATGTTTATCCTTACACTCATCCAAATTCATTAGGGACTTATAAGCTTTAAGCAACATTAGACATATAACCAAAAGTTGCATCCCAACTGCATCATCTATGTATCTAAGCTCAGACAACTTTTGAAGATACTCCATAACTTGCTCTATATCTTGTCCCAAAAGTACATGTGCATCTACATATATACTTGACTCTTCACCCCAACCTTCACATTGGGTTCACAAAGAAGATGTCAAATAATATGCTTGTATGTGAGAAGACACTGGGTCTTTGGTTGTAGGAGTCAATAAGAGTAGTAAGGGATAGATCGATGGAGAGATTCCTAAGAAATGATGAATAGTAATAAGAGATTAGGCAGATTCTTGTATGAGAACAAAGATGATGATATAGATTACATAGAGATGAAACAACATATATGCAAGATGATGATGATATAGAGATGAAAAAACATATATGCAAGAGATCAAAGACTCAAAGTATCCCAAAACCAATATTTGATTAAGAAAACCTATTTACAAAGAGTCTCCCATTCACTATATCCTATTTCACCTTGTTATATCCAAAAACTTGCACCAAACACTAGCTTCTACTCTGCTACACTCAAACGAAAAATTTGATGGCTCTGTTGGCTCTAAAAGGGGGTAAAACTCCAGAACACCTACTCATAACTATCTCAGATCACTCCTTCTCCCCTTTTCCCATCTAGACTAATGTTTGTTGTCTTCCAACTATGATTGCGCACGACACGAGTTCGATAGCCCTTCTTTTCGCATGAGATCCCAAAACTAGCTGATTGTGATGCACTTTGTATGGATGGCCACCTATTGAGTATCATCAAATAGGTCAATGAGAAACCCCGCTATAGCACTACTATTTTTTAGGGCCTCCATAGCTGTAGCAATCCACTTGCATGGTAATGGGAAATTATACACTCATACCCAAAACCTTGCAAGTCCCTTCAGTGCATGTCCTACATAATCTCTCAAACCACCTTATAGAAAGATACTTCAAGGATAAGAAGTTGGTATCCTTACTAGATGCACCTTATCTTCCCTAGGGTAATAGTGCTTGGTCTCCATCTTCTCTTCTTCTGTGGTGGTATTCGTGCTCTAGGGGAGGGAGCACCTACTCCTATACTAGAGAAGACTTCATCACGTATGCCAAGTGAGACTTAGCATGCAAACTTTGTGAGGAGATGCCCAATAGCATACTTGGTGTGTGCTATGCAAGATTATGGATGGCGTAGGATAGAGGAGAGACAATGGTTGTGGATGTGAGAATGGAGAGTTTGATCCATTTGAATCCTTAGAATGGGTTAATGTAGCTTCATATATAGTCGATCATGTTATGGTAAATCCATAATCTTCTATCAAGATGTGATACAACTTTATATATGTATGTATTAGGTGGCAAACACCTCACCTTTTTTTTTGTAGGAGAATAACATATGGCTATCTTGTTCTACTAAAAAAGTGGCTCCAATATGCTAGACTTTAAACATGGCAGCTATATCTATTTTTTGGGCCCAAAATAGGTATGGTGGGCTCTTTGCCATCCAATGGGTGTGTGTGTGAAGTTTCATTGCATTTTCATAAAGTTTGGTATTTTTACAATTATCCTACAAAAATTTATGGAAGATTCAATAATCAAGAAATCAATATTGTGATTATTGGCTCTTAGAGAATTTACACCACATACATTGTACAAATAAATCGGGAGTAAATTTTGCAACAAGAAATGAAATTTTTTCACATGTTTTTCTTATTAAAATTGACCATGATAGAAAAAACTGTAATTGAGGACTTAATAATATATCAAAGATGCACATTGAAGTTGAGAGGAAAGAACGAGAGCAAAAACTTAATTCACACTTTTAAGTGAGATTTTGCAGTGGAACAAAGTCATGTGTCCAGTGCACATGGAGAACACTAATCCTAGCCTTGTGCTAGAAACTACCTCCTTCTTTTTGTTTGGTAGAGGGCTTACACAATCTTGCAAACAAAAATAATGATGGGATCAAAAGACCATTGATACTTCCTAATTTCTCTTAGGGCCACTGTACCTCAACTCCACTTGCATTTGTTATGGGAATTTTGAGGAGATCACCTTTCAAGGAAACTTGAGGAAGTTGAGTTAGGTTGAAAAGCAGAAGGTCCGTTGGTAGGCTATGAAGTATCATTGTCCAAGATTGCATACGAGCTAATAGATGCTCCATGATTGAGTTAAACACGATATGGGGCTTCAAGAGGAAGCTTCTTTGCAACTACATTAGACTGAGTCATCTTTCCTACACAGCAAGAGATTTGAAAGCTCAATAAAGAAGACAAATTGAAACCCTAATATATAGTAGTCAAACTTTAAGACTCATTCACATAGATGCACATACACACACTCTCTCTCTCTTTCTCTTTTAAATAATGAATTGCATTCACATTGAATGTATTGTTCATCTTACTATCTTACCTCTTTTCAAACTCATTTTTTATTTTCTTAAAGCCTTACTTCTAGCCACTCGGCATGGTTTTCATTAGCACTTGAGGCGTTATAATGTGCTCTTTTGGTGACATGACATGATTTAATCATGTTTGTAGAGTTCCAACAATTTCATTTTCTTTCTTATGTGAACATTGAGCTTTATTTGCTACTATAATCCTTTACCACCATGATAGCACTTGGATCACTAGATTGCTAGCATTAACCCCTCCACCATGATTGGTTTTTCTTTGGTATGCACCACTTACTATGCAATGTGAATAATCCATACCTTGTGTGGAATACTCTCATGCCTCCCATTTTTGCAAAGTATGGCCCCATGTGCCTCAAGTATATGCTATAAAGGTACATAACACACATGAAAAAACATATGCTCAATAATTTATAAAATTCATATACTTTTAAAATATTGACTTAGTATACACCCTGTAATATGGAATAGAACCTTTACCTTATGCTTGCACCTAACATCAATAAATTCTTCCTTATCTTCATTTTCAAACACCATTTTAAAATTAAGGTAGCCACTTTGTTGAGACTAATCCAAGCCTTGCCTTTTGCTAACCTTGTTTTTCCTCTATTATTTTGATTAAGAACCATAACATGTATCATTTTCCACCCATCATAGTCTTGTGGCCTATGAGCGGTGATATTTTCTTCCTCATTAATATGTGCTAAAGAAACTTTCTAGTCTTCACTCCTCTAAAGTAAGATCTTTTGGTAAGCTACCAAATTTTCCTGATCTCTTCTTATCCTTTTCAATTGTTGCTTAATGCTTATGTAGCCCAATCTTTGATAGCACTTGATCGACATTAATATATTTATCCATAACTATTTTCATAATTTTAATAAAAGCACGCAACAGAAAAATGTGAACACGATCTAAGGGAATGTTGAGGATTAGCTTCTAAGTGGAATCTTCTTTATCATATGTCAATACAAGAATTGTCACCCTTTACTAGTTCTTCTTCCCATCCCTTCCTTCCACCCCCTCTATCAAGCAACATAGGTATGAACACTTTGCATTTGTACCATTCGAAATTCAACACATGCATTTTAAATTTTTTAAAGCCTCATGCAACATGGCATTCAATCACGTATTTACCATACCCTTCAACTGAGAGCATCTCACCATATTCTTAAAAATTGATGATGTTTGGAATGCTTGTGTAGCACCTCAAATATTTCCTTAGAAATTTCCAATGTAGCAAGCTACTACATATGGTGCTTTTTTGAACACTAAAGTTCCTTGGGTTGTTCTTATTGAATTGTTAGGCTTTGTTCATCAAAGTTACACTAACTCTTTCAAGCCTTACTCTCTTTATGATCTTAGTTTGATCCAATTTCATGACAAATTGCAATTTACTATTACATTTCTCAAGAGACATATGATAATACATTACCAATGCTGGCTGCACCTTGCATAGATCTAGATATGGTAATTGTTGAGTTTGGTAATTTTAACCTCATATGTATCTTTTATCCCAATCTTTAGTGTTTCCACACCAAGAACATGCATTGGAAATCCTATGAGCTCCAAAACATTTGCGTTAAAGTAGCCATCAAGCCTCTATTATCTTTGAAGGTCTAAGAAAAGGCATGATTCTATTTCTATTTAGCACACAACCAAACCCAACCTTCACATCCTTGAATGTTTTTTTAGTAAGTCCCTATGCTATACCGGCCCCAATAAATGGGTTATGCATCCATAGCTGAGAATTTGTTTGAGATATCTTTTAGTGTGTAGTCAATAATCTTCTCCTTCGTAATCTTGAACTTTGGATTGCTTTAAGAATCTTCTAATGTACTTTCCTTTAGAAATTTTTGAATGAATAATCCAAGCTCACCCTCACCTAGGTTTTCATTTTGAGCTACTTTGCATGCTTTGATATGTCACTTCCATTGGCCACTTTTCATGATTAATTCATTACTTGGAATTTTCTTTTGTGCTGTTGTGTTAGCTTGTTGTTGATCTTTTTAAGGTTGTCTAAATGTAGCTTTATCTTCTCATACAAGATGCCAATGTCATGATTAGCGTATTGCATTGTGATAATGTGATTTTTTTGTTGAGTTTCAATTTGATTTAGTTGCTTTAGTTGTCATATGAGCTATTGTATTTCAAGTGCATGTGCAGTGATTGCATCATGATAGTTCTTAATTGTTGCTTGTGATAGGAAGCTAAGACTCTGAATACTTGATCATCGAGGCACCTAGTGTAACCAAAAGAACAAGAGTGGGCGAGTCACTAGATTCTTCAATGCATTCATCTTTCTTAGTGTGAATATTGGGTGCTTGTAGTACATGACCTATCTTTTTCATTGCATTCTTTCCAACACCATGAGTAACTTGGGCATCATGTTCATCGATGGAATATAATGTTTTCTTTATGTTAGGTATACAATGATCGTGAGGGAGCATGTGCAATGGCCATTAGTGTGAGATACTTAGTTTCAATTTTACAAAAGATCATTGATACAAGTGATGGATTGAGTATAGTATCTGTTATTAAAGAGAGAAGAGGATGTCAAGCGAGCTTTTTTAAAATATTGGGAAACACCTAAGTAACCAATGGCCTTGTGTGTTTGTGCAATTATTTAAATATTATTTTTATTTTGTATATGGTTTGTTTTTTGGAACCTACTATATGCATATAGTACCAAGAGTGTACTTAGGAGTACTCGCATTTGTGTTGTGTATAGAGCAATTGTTTGAATGCAATTGGGTTGAAGGACGTTTGTGTGTGAATATGGTAGCGTAAAGCTATTGCTAGTATGTGAGCAAAATATGTATCCATTGTGGTTAGTACTTATATATGTTTGTGTTAACGATGCCAAATAGCTTCTGGTTAGTACTTATATATGTTTGTGTTACCAATGTCAAATAACTTGTAGATGCTTGTATGAGCATCCGTGTATATGAACAAGGGCTAGGGGGAGGCCTATCCATAGACAAAATAGGAAAAAATCTTTCTCACATGGAGATGTGGAAAGCGGAGGGAGCTAGAAGAATATTGGAAGAGAGTCATTTGGCATCTTGGGTCCGATGGGTCGGGTTGCTCAAGAGAGCATCGGGATGAGTGTTATCCAAAGGCCAAATATGGAAACTAAGTTGACTGGCTGTGAGGGAAAGAAGCGCAAGATGGTGGAAGCTATAGATGAAAAAGAGAGGGATGGGGGGGGGGGCGGCGGGGGGAGGGGAGCGGACTGTGCTCAAGGGGAGAATCTGAGCAAGACAATCGGGAGGATGCTACTTTTGCTGGTTTTTCTAAAGGGGATCTGCTCTTCCTCGGAGTCCGAGCAATAAATAATAAGTTGTAGAAGAGGCTGTGTTGTTTCTACAGGGAGCAGGCCGAAAGAAAATGCATGGGCTGAGATCTTTGGCGCGATGCCCTGAGAACGCTACAATGCAGAATCTTTAGAAAACAGACTTGTGAGCGGTTGTGCGGGAAAATAAACACACTGCCGATTCAAGCCGCAGTTCAGGTCAAGCAAAAGCCAATTCTTGTGGGGGGACTGATTGTGGCTGTGGAGAAGAGCAAGAAGAACTCGTTCGATAGTGGGGAGAAGATACGTTTCAAAGATCTAGCGGGCTTAGAGAAAACAGTGATCTTCAAAGAAGAAGCAACCAGAGCAGATCGGAGGTAAAGACATAGAGTAGGGATAGAAGGGGAAGGATGATGTTATGCATGTCTATGAGGAGAAAAGCTGGAATACGCTTCTCGGTGGCAGCCAGTTGAAAATCCTGAGGGACAAAGAAAAGAGGAAACAGCACTTTGAGCTATATTTTGGAAGGTATAGGCGAACTTTCACACATGGCAAGGCTTCATATGTTGTAGGCATTGGGCAGGGCCGTTAGGGCATGTTTGTGCATCACCCAAAATGGGATCTTTACTAGCAAGGCACCCGGCAACATCTACATCAATACGCAATCAAAGTACCAACTTAGGCAATTAGAGAACCAACTGGCGGTAATCAATCTGTATTTCACGAGCCCGCCACCAAACCTAAACTCTCTCTTATTTTGACATCTCACAAGCCCACCACCGAACCTAACGAATCTTATCACCCTCTCTCGTACCGAATTTCAGACGCGATTCATTTACTTTCTCTCTATCACCTTCATGAAGTACACATGCTGTCTTCTCTCTCTCTCTCTCTCTCTCTCTCTCTCTCAACATGCCGCAGAGCCCACTAGGCACGGTTCATCAAAAATATTTTCTAGACAATACAAAAACCTTTGGATGTGTGAACCAGGGTATTTTATATTAAGCTCATAATTTAATAGTCAAAAACCTTATATCAAATAATTTTACATTCTAAAGAGGATCAAGGAGAAGGAGTCCAAGATGAAGAGGTAGGGTGAGGAGGAAAAGCTAAGCCGTTGGGCCGCTGGAGGAGGATCGAGGAGGAGGAGCCAAAGATGAAGATGGAGGGTAAGGAGGCCGTTTGATAGTAGGCCACTGGAGGAGGATCGAGGAGGAGGAGGAGACAAAGATGAAGATGGAGAACAAGTAGGCCATTGGGAGGAGGAGCTGAAGATGAAGATGGAGGGCGAGGAGGCTGCTGGACAGCAGCAGGTAGCTGAAGGATGATCCAGGAGGAGGAGTCGATGATGAAGATGAAGGGCGAGGAGGCCACTAGACATTGGGCCATTATGAAGGGCGAGGAGGCCACTAGACATTGGGCCATTAGAGGTAGGGCAACAAGCCGCTAATGGAAGATGGAGGAGGAGGAGGAGCCGAAGATGCATATGGAGGGGGAGGAGGAAGAGCTAAAGAAGAAGCAGACCCGACCACTAGAGGAGGAGCTAAAGGTGAAGATGGAGGGTGATGAAGATGAGGGAGAGGAGAGGAGAGGAGATGAAGATGAAGATAAAGATGAAAATGGGGAACAGAAGATGAAGATGGAAGGCGATGAAGATGAAGACATAGGTGGCAGATGATGGAGGTATAGAAGTTAGACTCAAGGAATCGAATGAGTTGGAGCAGCTTGGAAGATGAAAAATACCAAGGACTCAAAGAGATGGGAGTGAAAAAATAATTTGAAAAAATGGTCACGACTCACATCTCACTTTGGATGGTGCCCACCCCTCCTATTCTACTATCTAGAATCTACCCATTTCAAATTTCAATTTCCAAACTTCATTGGACTTCCCAACCATCCTAAACTATTAACACCTAATAAATGAAATTCAGCCATCAAATATTCTTCTCTCTCATTTATTAAATCATTAAGAATTATACATGTCAAGTGTTAAGCCATGAGTTATGCTTCATAACTCATGACTCATGTCTCATGAGTTTTTGATAATTTAGATTTATATATTTTATAATTAATAATTGTATTTATGGCACATGCCATTTAAATATGTTCTATGAATATAATATCAATTCTAAAAATTCATATCCAATGAATACTTTCATTTATCTAATGGTCTAAATATTATTTTACATGCAAATAATTTTTGTCTCTTTTTTATGAAATTTCTAAATCTTTTATCCGTACTTTTAAAAACAATTTTTGTAAAATTGCAATTCATTTTGCATTAAACCTCCGTTTTTCGTGAACATTGCCACTGGGGTGCTCTCTCTGTCTCTCTCTCTCTCTCTCAAAGAGAGGCACATAAGCGTGACCGAGCGAACCCTTGGCCTACGCCTAAGAAATTTGAAGGCTTCTGCGAAACGTCCTAACCCAAAAGGGTAAATTGATGTTAGGAAAAGGCTTTCTAAGATGATTGAGAACAAGCCAACCTTCTTCCCCCGCAAAGCATGAAGAAGAAGAAGAAGACGCCCAACGAATCTCAAGAATTGTCTGCCTCTCTCTCTCTCTCTCTCTCTCTCTCTCTCTCTCTCTCAGTCTTGCATGCAAGGGGCCGAGCTGAGTTGTGTAGGCCCATGGACTTGATATTGCCTACACAAGAAGGCAAGGGCAAGGAGCTAGAGTTTGTACATGCCTAGGGAAGGGATTTGAAGCAATGCACAGGGCTAGTCACAACACCAAGAGATGGCAGAGACGATCAAGACACATGGAAGGGTTGGTTGCCATTGGTGTAATCTTTCTTTCTCCCCCCCCCCCCCCTCTCTCTCTCTCTCTCTTTCTCATAGGACAAGTGCAAACGGACTCTTAACCAGACGAGATGTTGGGATGTTTTCTAAGTTACAAGTGTAGACAAGTGGCATCCATGGCTATGGAGTTTTCCATTTGTAACAATGTGTGTATGTGTTTTTGATATAGGATCGTAGTTACTAATCACTACCTGTTTTTGATATAGGATCATAGTTACTAGTCAGTATGTGAGATGGCATCATTGTGTGTTTCTTATTAAGGAGTAGGCTATGATAATGAGTAAAGGCTATATATTTTATTTTAAAAGATTACAAGTATGTAACTCCAACAAAAGGGAACTCCCGGAGATACTGGGGTATCTATTGGACAAGCTAGCTGACAATCCAGCCGCAAATCTCAAACCACTCCAGGATCTCCTAGATGAATCCAAGTGGCAATGGACTAGAGTGACTTAAACCTCATGTATAGCTGGGCCCTGGTACCTAACCAACGACCAAGGATAGATCGAGTCCTAGGAGATGACGAGCAGTCTGAAGAAGGAAATTCAAATGACAAATACAAAGACTATGAGTCCTTCAGCGACGATGAAAGTGAGGGAGAGGTAGATACTGTGGAATATGACATGGAAGGACAAGAAATAGAGAAAATACATGCAGACTCCAAGTCGCATGGAAGGAGCATATTCCGGAGGGAATGAGGAGTCATGAGCATGGAATGTGACCATGCCTCGTTGGAACATGTAGGAGCCATAGACCTCGAGCAAGTGGGACTAGCCCAGCCAAGAATGACGTCGGTATTGAGAATTGAATCACCATCTCAACTGCGCCCACTGGGAGAAACCACCTCTTCTAGTGAAGGGGGAGATTTGACTCTGAATCAGAGGTTAGCTCAGAGAGTGATCCAGAGATCCCTAGGCAGCCCGCAACCCAGGGGATTGAGATAGGAGAAGGCAAAACAACCCAGGGAGGATCTAACGGAAGAACAGCGGAAGCCGAGGACCTCCCTGAACAATTTACAAAATTCAAAAAGGGGGATAGGGTGGTAGTGCTGTTAGGTGCCAAACGTCAAGCACAAACAAGTGAACCAATCGAGGGACCAGCCAAGGTCAAGGAGGTGGACCTAGCCCGAGAGGGGGAACCACCCTGACCAGTCTTCATTGCTGATGATCTCACTAATGAAGAAGAAATGAGTCTTGTCGCTCTCTTGCGAGAGTACATAGACGTGTTTGCCTGGTCCTTGGGAGAGCTTAAGGGGGTGGACCCAAGTGTCGTGACCCACAACATACCCATGACGCTGGATGCAACATCGGTCAAGCAGCGACCATACCCTATGAATCCTAAACATGCTCATGCCGTCAAGGAGGAGATTGATAAGCTAATGAGAGCAGGATTCATTTATGAAATTGAGCACACGGACTGAGTATCGCCCATAGTCATCGTGATGAAGAAAAATGGAAAAATCCGAGTGTGTGTCAATTACAAGAAGGTGAACACTACCACCAAGAGGGACAATTATCCATTGCCGTACACCAAGCACATGCTGGAGAGAGTGGCAGGCAAGGAAGCCTACAGTTTCCTGGACGGCTTCTCAGGATACAACCAGGTGCAAGTGCACCCTGCTGACAAGCATAAGACTGCCTTCGCCATTGAGTGGGGTGTCTTTGCGTACATAGTCATGCCCTTCCGGTTGACTAATGCCCCTGCCACTTTCTAACGCCTCATGTGCACCATCTTTAAGGACATGCTTTGCAATGAGTTAGAAGTCTTTGTTGACGACCGCTATGTCCACTCTGTTGAGATGATAAGCTCAACACATGCGGACATGGATGATGGACCGCCTGGTTAGATGGGTCCACATGCCTACACTTAGCACGTCAGTGGTCATTATGACTCTCACATGGCCACTGACTCATTACTTATTATATTCAGGTTGTTACACCTATTTACAGCAGCTAGCATAGTTATAGCGCTAGTCGACTAGTGTAGTCGGTTATGCATTATTTGACTTAGTAGGCCACTTTCCTTTATGTTGTATCTTATCTATACTTTGTGTACATTGTAAAATATACCTTCCTTCCCTTAAATAACCCCCTCCCTTACACTCACGTGGTACCATATGGTAAACCCTAGTGGACCCCCCGAGCCTACATGCCCCATGCTCTATTCTCATCTCTCTTTGCCCATGTTCTAAGCTCATATTTCTACTTAGGCACACTAACCGATTGTAATGATTTACTTTTGATATTTTACTATAACTAATTACAATTCAATTATGTTATTTTATATATAATTCTTGTGAAAAGGAAGTTTTGCTCTTCTATCAATGTGTTTTCTTTGTAATAATATTTTTAATTTGGTAAAAGTATAGCATTCTACCTCTTGAGAATGTTGGGGTTTTGCACATAATTACTTAGTGCATCATTTGTACCAAACAAAAATTATTGTATGTTCTTCTTTTATGAACAAAGAGAAGTAGATGCATGATAATACATGAGCAAGATGTAGACTCACAACTTCACAATAATACAAGTAGCCCCAACAAGTGCTACTAGGAGATCATCTAGTGTGTTTGTATCGTATACGTATACCCATTCTTATGTTTATATAATGGCAAGTACCTTTGTCACTAAAAATTTCAAGGGTACTGAATGAGTTTTTGAGTTTGTCCACAAAAAATGGCATCAGATGAGTGTTGACAAGAAAGACTACTCCTCCATCGCTACATTTGTCCTCTCCTTATGGATGCATGTAGGGGAAAAGGGTAGGAGGTGACCTCCCTCAACATTTCAAATTCCAAGTCACTTAGGATGGTGGGAAATCAAAGCATAGTCATATGCCACATAGGTAAAGGAAAAGAGTATTGATGTCGAAACTATTTGTAAGGCCCTCTTCTTTGATAGGATCTAGGTCAATGGAAGCTTTATGCACTATTGAATTTTTTTCTACTTGATGGGGAAGGTGCTAATAGATCCAAGACAAAACATCAAGACAAAACATCAAACCATTCTAGGATAGGGGTACTTCATCCAATGAGTATCAAGAGAGAATGTACATATCACAATTAGTCCTATTGTCTCACTATAATATATCTAACAAATGGCTCATGTAGCATCCAATGATAAGAGGCATGAAGTGTCTTAAATTAATACGTGATGTGAGAAGTGACAGTCAAACTCAATGAGACTAAGCTTCAATCTCAATCCAAGTGCATTCTAGAACCTCCAATAAACAATGAGTGAAGGGTTTTCCCAAATTGTATTACAAGTCATTAAATTTTTTGTTGTAACATAGACAAGAATGAAAACGAAGAAGGTCCTGTTGTTCAAGATCGTGAGGCATATCTTAATCAGCGTGTCCCATGTCCTTGCTCTCAATGCAAGTTGGCAATTAGACAAAAATGCCAAGAACACGTACGATGATTTGGCGAGTTTCAATCTGAGATCATTTATCACGCGATTGCAGATTTTGAGCAAACGGTAATTTGAAGTTAATATCAATCATGCGTTGTACTCGCAAGATAATTGAATACCATATACAATAAGATTGGGTCTTGCTGGCAAATTTCTATCCAGGGAGGTGATGTCTCGTCCCAAGGGGGAGTGCACCCTTTGCGGCCAATTAGAAGAGTACGTGGGCGTGCGATAGATGGAGTGCAGGAGCCAATCCACCACTTGCAAGGCCAATATATACCGTCAATGCCAGAGGAGACATGCAGCCTTCCAAATCTACTTACAATCTTGGAGACTGCGATGGAGGCAATGATCGATGCATTGATTCCCATGGATGTCGAGACTTATGATCCGCTTAGAGAGGAAGCATCCATACCATTATATGATGGGTGCCGAGTATCTCCGCTGAAGACACTGCTTGCACTCTTAAATGTGTAAGCAGAATACGAGTGGAGCGATATGAGTGTGACCGAGTTGTTCAGGTACTTTGTACATACGCTTAATTGATTTTTTTTTTGGCACTATTATTACAAACATTTGTGCTTTTTCAAGGAGTTTTATGATTTTTTTCAGTTTATTAAAATATCATATATTACCACCTGCAAATACCATGCCTGAGTCTCGTGATGATGCATGACATGTTTTACGGACGCTTGGCATGGACTACAATAACATCCATGCATGTATCAACGATTGCTGTCTGTTTCGAGGAGAATACGAGACTATGGAGACATGTCCAAAGTGTGGTACTCACAGGTATCGACAGGACTTGCAAGGGCAAACCATCCCTCAAAAAGTTCTCAGACACTTTTCGCTCATCCCCCGCATAAACCACATGTTTCGTACGTTCGGCATGGCGATCTTGACAATGTGGCATGCGCAAAATAGGTCCATGGATGGAGTTCAACGAATATCAGCGGATTCACGCGCATGGAGCCACATTGACTCTACCTTCCCAGGCTTTGCCCGAGAGCCAAGGAATCTTCGGCTTTGTCTCGCAATGGATGGCGTGAACCCATTCGGTCTGTGCTCAACTTCTTACAGTGTGTGGCCTATAGTCCTTGTCAACTACAACATCCCTCCATGGCTTTCTATGAAGAAAGGACATCTCATCCTTAGCTTGCTCATCCCAGGCCGCTACAAAGTAAAAAATATGGACGTGTATTTTCGTCCATTAGTCGATGAGATTAAGATTTTGTGGGAGGAGAAGGTCACTGTGCAAGATATGAGTAGGCACCATGGTCGGCGGTCAGCCAATATTCGAGCCATTCTCATGTGGACGATGCATGACTTTGCGTGATTGGGAGAGTGCTCAGGTGAGTAGGCCTCCGTTCTCGCTAGTAATATCTATATTTTATCTCATTCAATCAAGTATTCACTAGGTCGTGGTGTTGGAATAGGTCTGGTTACCTCAGGTTATCATGCATGTCCATTGTGCGGGCCATAGTTAGACTCCCGAAGGTCACGAACCATGAAGAAAATGGTATATCAAGGACACGCTGCTTTCTTGCCGGAGGATCATGAACTCAGGGAAGGTTTCCTTGGACGACCTCCAACACGTATGAACGCCGCAAGCTGGTACGAGCTAAAAATGGTCCACACGGAATCACATCCAAATGGAAAGCGGCGGTTCTCAGTTTTCTACGAGTTGCCATATTCGACCCACTTACAGGTCAACCACTTGTTGGATCCCATGCATATTTTCAAGAATGTGAGCAGCTTGCTATAGGACCACATCACAAGAAAGAGAGACACTATAGGGGCGCAAATGGATTTGAAGGAGGTAGGTAAGATGGAGGCCCTTTGGCTGCAGTCGAGTGCTGATGGTTGCATGCAGCTTCCTCGCACTCCTTGGGTTTTGTCCACTAGAAGAGCACATCGTGAAGCAAGTAATCAAGTCTATCTGCACTTTGACAGGTATGATGCATTCTCTTAGGTCCGCATTTTCAAAAGACGACTAATTATCAGGGCTAAAATCCCATGACTGGCATAAGATATGTTAGGTTTGTATTACGAATGGATTGTAATTAGCGTGGGCATTTTGATATTTGGAATGTAGCCATTATTCATAATGCTTTCTCATTTGCGGCAGTTTGTACTACCGATCGCGATCGCAGGATGTCTTACTCCAAAAATTCACGGGGCCATTTACAAGTTTTCGACTTTGGTGCAATGGATCTCATAGAAGGAGATTAAGACGTCCTCTATTGAGTCCGCCAGGCGGGGAGTAGTGGAGACGGTCTGTCTCTTTGAGAAATACCTGCCTACCAGCATGCTCACGATACAAATCCACCTTCTTGTGTATCTTGTGGATGAAGTGGAGATTGCTAGACCTGTCCATACGTGATGGAAGTTCTTCTTGGAGCGCTTCATGAAAATCGTGAAAGGCTTTGTGCAACAATGAGCTTGGCCAAAAGGTAGCATGGCCGAAGGTTGGTTGGTGTCTGAGGTGCTAGTGTATATTTCACAATGCCCACCAACGGTGAAACCAGACAATGAAATGCTATGGTCGCTGAAGGACAATGATAGACTGACTGGAGATGTGGTGGTTGGAAATGGGGTAGAAAAAAGAATGGATGCCTCAATGGAAGAGAAGGTGAATCGTTTTTTTATGTTGCACCATGCGTCTATGGAGATGTGGCTTGCCAAGTACTAGATCGCTAGGCAAGATCGAGAGGAAGCACGAGCTGAATTCCGACGTAGTCGATGAGATGAAATTAAGCTCATCCCAGGAGCTGCTCTAGTTGCAAAAAGGCCCTACAAGATGTTTATCCTTGAGGCCATTGAGTTAAAGGAACAACCCAAACAACTATTGGACCAAGGATACATACGCCTTAGTAGTTCTCCCTGGGGAGCTCCAGTCTTGTTCCAAAAGAAGTAGGATGGTACACTTCGACTCTGCATCGATTATAGAGGACTGAACCAAGTGACCATTAAGAATAGATATCCCATTCCAAGGATAGATGAGTTACTCGATCAACTGGAGGGAACAAAAATCTTCTCCAAAATTAACTTAAGGTCAGGGTATTATCAGATTCGCATCAAAGATGAGGATATTCCAAAGACGGAATTCAATATCAGATATGGTCATTTCGAATTCACAGTAATGTCTTTTGGATTGACTAATGCCCTTGCCACCTTTAATAGGCTAATGCAGGACATTTTTAGACCACACCTTGATGATTTCGTACTAGTCTTCTTTGATGACACTTTGGTTTATTCCAAGAAGGAGGCAGATCATGAGTCCCAAGTTTGCATCGTCCTTGACCATGAGAACTCACAAGCTCTATGCTAAAAAGAAAAAGTGTGCCTTCTCAAAAAGGCAGATTTAATATCTTAGATTTATTGTGTCAAATGAAGGGATCTTTGTAGACCCTGCCAAGGTTAAGGATGTCCAAGAGTGGTCTCCACCAACTACTATTAAAGAAGTGCATAGCTTTCTTGGATTAACAGGTTGGTACAGGATCTTCATTAAGGACTATGCTTTAATCGCAGCACCCCTCACAAATTTGCTGAAAAAATAGTTTGCCATAATGTGGACGGCTTAACAAGCAAGTTTTTATCAACTCAAGCATAGCTTGGTGACAACACTAGTTCTAAAGCTCCTTGACTTAAGCAAGGAATTTGAAGTTGTCACAGATGCTAGCACAATTGCACTAGGATGTGTACTAATGCAAGAAGGTCATCCCGCAGCTTATTCCTTACGAAAGCTAAAATCCCATGACAAGAATTATGCCACCCATGATCTGGAACTGCTAGTAGTGATTCACGCCCTCAAAGACATTACTTGCTTGGTAACAAGTTTTCTTTGATCACGGACCATAAGAGCCTTTAATGGATCTTCAACCAGACCGACCTCAACATGAAGCAATGCTGTTGGATAGAAGTTCTACAGGAGTATGATTTTGAGATCAGTGGCAAGGAGAATGTGGTCGCTAGCACTCTAAGTTATAAAGCGTTCCTCAACTCTCTTATCATGGAAGAACCCTCATTAGCCGAATCTTTGGCAACTATGGTGTCAATGCCCAACAACCCTATCCTTGAACTAGCCAAGGAAGAAGCTAATCATGATCCACAATATCTGGTGATGATAAAGGAAATTTTGGGAAAGGACCAAAACCCAAAACTTAGGATCAAATATCAAGAATTCTCCGTCAATGACGAACTTGTCTATTTTAGGACAAAAGTATACATACCCTCCAATAGAAAACTCAAACAGAGAATACTTTGGGAAGCACATGACTCTCCTTTTTCAAGCCATCTCGGATAGGTCAAGACCCTCAACACGGTCAGAAAGAGCTACCATTGGGGAAGGCTTAAGGGCGACGTGCTTAAATATATCACGGAATGTTTGTCTTTCCAATGCATCAAGGCAGAACATGTCAAGATGCCTGGGAAGCTACAACCCCTCGACATCCCCCAAATGAAGTGAGAATTTATCAGCATGGAGTTTGTTGTGGGGTTACCCTCAGTGCAAGGGGGCTACAACTCAATTATGGTTATAGTAGATATGCTCACCAAGGTTGCACACCTCATTCCAGTCAAGACAAATTATAAAGCTTCAGATATTGCCAGATTGTTCATCAAGGAAATATTCAGGCTCCATAGGTTGCCCAGAAGGATCGTTAGTGACCGCGACTCCCTCTTCATGTCTCACTTATGGAGAGGAATATTTGGGGCCATTGGGACTCAACTCTATTTTAGCACAGCCTATCACCCTCAAAGTGATGGCCAAAAAAAGAGGGTCAATCAAATCATTGAACATATCCTTAGAGCTTATTGATGTTGCGAACCCAAGAAATGGATTCAATATCTACCATTAGTAGAGCTTGCCTATAATGCTTCCCACCAGCAAAGCATCCAAATGAAACCTTTTCAAGCATTATATGGGCATGATTGTCGCACCCCATTGAACTTCTCAGATCCTACCTTAAGAGTAGAAGCTTCTAAGGAAATGCTTGAGGAAATGGATGAGCAGGTTAAAACCATCAGACAAGACATTAAAGTCGCCAAGGATAGGCAAAAAGTCTATGTAGATCTAAATAGACAAGAGCGACTCTTCAATGAGGGAGACATGGTTTTTATTCATGTACAACCCAAGAGGAGTTCCCTATCATTGGGGAAATATAAAAAACCGAGTCTAAGGTATTGCAGACCCTATAGGATCCTCAAATGCCTAGGGCCCAATGCCTACAAACTCCAACTCCTTGTGAATGTAAAAGTTCACAATGTATTTCATGTTAGCCTACTAAAGAAATATGTATCCAATCCTAGCCATGTACTTGATGATCAACAAGTTGTAATGCCAAGCCAAGGAGTCCTTGAGCTCTAGCCATCTAGAATACTGGACATTCAAGAAACGAGATTGAGGAGTAGAATCCTCAAGGAGTACCGCGTGGGGCTTTCGTGTGTCGATGTGGAGAGGGGAGAGGGTTGACGCAGCAGCTATCCCATGTGTGATGCAAGTCCGTGGAGGGGGGAGAGGGGGGTGCCGCGTGTACCGTGGAGAGGACAAGGGGGTGTCGCATGTACCATGGAGAGGCCAAGGGGGTGCCATGTGTGAAGTGGAGGAGGCCATGGGCACTGCCACAACCTTGGGGAGGTGGCAGAGGGGGGGTGCCATTATTAAATCCCCCCCCCCTATAAACAACTATAGAAACCCCATCATGAAGGGGATAAGGGGGAGGAAAACAGAGGGAAAGACCATGAATTGCTACCTCTTGGGTAAGGAGAAGAGGGAGAGATTGAATAGAGAAGAGGAGAAGAATAAGAAGAAGAGGAAGAGAGTGAGTAGAGAAGAAAAGAGGAATAAGAAGAAGAGAGAGAGAGAGAGAGAGAGAGTAGAGAAGAAGAGGAGGAGAAGAATAAGAGAAGAAGAAGAAGAGAGGGGAGAGAGAGGAGAAGAAGAAGAGAAGAAGAAGAAGAAGAAGGAGAGTAAGAGAAGAAAGAGAGTAAGAGAGACACCGAAAAGAGAGGGAAGGGAGGGTAAGAGAAGAGAGAAAGAGAGATAGAAAGAAAGAAGGAAATTGTTTTTTTCTTCCCTCATTGAAGAACTCGGAGCACGTTGTCTCTCTTTCCTCCCCCTTGGAGAAAATCCGCGCACACTAGGCCCTTCCACGAGGAGTCATCTCTCCCGCAATCTGGGTACATAGCCGCAAAGCAAAAGCTAAATCATATGATGCCTCCCAAACTAAGTAAGGTCCAACCAAACACAAATTCCGCCTCAACTGATGAAGCCATGGGGCAAGGAACTGCGTCACATGGTAATCAAGTGCATTCCATTCACCCTACCCTGATGGGGAGTCTTAAGGACATAGGTAGGCTTCATTAGAAATTGAAACTATTCAGCAAAATTCTATCATAACTAACCACCGTTTAGTTTACATCAATTTATCTTATTGGAAATAGTGTATTAATGCACGCAAAAGGAGAAGCTAGGACCTTATTGATTATGCTCATAATACTATAGACTATGCACTAATGTTAGCATGCTTAAAAACGGGTTGTTGAAACACTTTTGCATAATCGTCAACAATTAAGAAAAAATCGTATTTTTTTCTTTGCATCACAAAACTTGTGAAATTGGAAAGGTAAAAGTGACAGTTTGAATCAAGTACATGAAATTTGAATTTCTACGATGATGTTTAAATATATCTAGGCTATTGCAAGACTAAAATAGGTATTAGACTCCTATAAGATTTTAGAGGGAGTGTTCATTTTTGCCTTAGGACAACAAGTTAAAAAGGAAGGATTACACTAGACCTCCCTTGAGGCTAGTTGTGTAACCTTACACCAAGGGGGTTGGTTTTATTGCCTCAAAGAGCTTAGACTAACTTGATAGCAAGATGTCACTCCATAGAAACGATATTAGGTAGGAGGCAGTGAAGGTACTAGGAGGGCTCTAGCTAGTAAATTCCTTATTCACTTAGAAACATCCTAACCTTTATGTGACTCAGAATAGACTTTCTCATAGCTATGTTACTAAATAGTGGTGGAAATCTTGGTGGAAATTAAACCTTTGCCTTGTTACTTCCATATGGGTGAAAGAAGAAATTAAATCTTGGTGGAAATCTTGTTGGAAATAAAACCTTTGGCTTGTTACTTCCATATGGGTGAAAGAAGAAATTATAATAAGATCCTTCAAGGTAAATAAAGATTGTTTCATAATAGAGTATTTTCTCTTGTTTCAATGTCATGATTTTAAATTAATGAATAAACTCAGTGTCCTAAAAGTTTAATTAAGGAATCAACCTTTATATATTGAAACATAAGCATGGTAGATTAGATAACTAAAGCTAATCCATTGAGGAAAGCAAGAGGATGAGATCCCCAACAAATCCATCCTAAGGTAGGGTGGCCTTGATGAGCCAAGAGTTTCTTTAATGTGATTTTCCCTAATAAAGCCATATTGAACTTTTTTTTGTCATGTGTGTAAGTAGTGTTTGGAAATGATTTTTAGGTCATTCTAAGTATTTTGATAAATTTTGGTGATGGAAAATTATTGGTCAAATTTTTTCTAACTTTTAGGCATAACATTTGACTTAGAAGTTGAATTGTCATCAAATGGAGTACAATTTGGTCAAAGTTCCTCTCATGGATTTTGAAGAAGAGATCGTGGAGAATATTTTGTTGTCTCACAAGCTCGGTTGAATTCTTCACCCTTTTGGAGATTTGAGCCTTCCAAAAAAAAAAATCAATACTTTAAAAAAAATGTGTCATGCTATTTGTGCTTTCTTTTTGTTTTTTGGCAGGTTTGTATATGAGTGATGACTTTGGAAGATATCATCAATTTTGGTATGCGCTTTTCTTGGAAAATGCATCGTTCTTGGAAAACCCTATTATGGATGCGTGAAGCCATTTCAGCAAAAGGATGATCTTCATCATCTTCTTCCTCCAAAATCCAAGATTAAGATTGTGAATGTGAATGTGATTGAGATTGTGAGCGAAAATGAGATTGAGATTTTTTCATGTACATAAAATCAACTTGGGATGGTTGGGAGGTAGAGCTCCACATTGGAGTGCAAGTCTTATTATGCTATATGTTGCTCCTCTGTTTTTTTCAAATTACAATACAAAAATCTCTTTGTTTATACTTTGTGTCTCTCTATAAAAAATTGTGTTGATTTTTATCAAGTGGTGACTAGTCACATTGTAAGTGGTATCATAGTAGTTCTGATATGTGAAGATGGAAAGCTTGTAGCAAAGAATCAAGGAGCAAGAAGAACTTACTCAAAATCTTGTTGAAGTCTAATCCATGTAAAAAGTACCGCAATTGGGTAGCAACATGTGGAATAGGAATAGAGGTTTGCAATTTGTGAAATACCTCTTTCAGTTTCTTGGCAGACGCTTGAGCATTCTCACGGGACTCTTGATGTGTTACATTCAAAACACATAGTCAATATTGACGACCTCTCAAAAGGGAAAACTCTCTTCAAAAGTCCATAAAGAAAAATTTGACCATAGTTATGGTCTCACCTTCCAAGCCATGATACCAAATTGCAACTCTTCCTCTCAAAGTCATGTTGAAAAACATCATGAGATGTCCCTTTTTTGAATTCGTCACCGACATTTGACCCATTAATTTCTAAAACTCATTGATGTGGAGCCCTACATCTTTGTTTGCTAAACCATTAAAGATAAGAGAATTTGAAAATTGGTTTGAGCAATTAGATCTTGTAGAATAGCAAGCTCTTGCAAGTCAAAAAATTGAATTGTTTCTAGAAGTGGAAGATCTTGAGTTTCAAGAGAAGTGTGATGGTTTGTTAGAGGATCAGAATACATAGATATGGCTTAAAGTAGAGTGGAGGCATGTTAAGGAAGCTATTACTGCAGTGGTGAAAAACAATAGAAGAAGAGAAAGATTGCATGTGTCTAGGTTGTCCACTGTTATAGGCAAAAATGAATTATGTATCTAGTAAGCCACCTACTTCTGTGGTTAACCCCATGGCTACACCTATTGTTCCCACTATTAGGGTAGATGTATTAGATGAATTAGTTCAATACATATGGGATCTTTAGTTGAAGGTTGCAAAATTGGATGAGAAAGGGCAAGAGGAAAGTGGACAAGTAGTAGCCCCTAAACCAGGGAAAAGATGTATGTGGTATGATAGTTTGTAGCATGAAAAGAAAGGATGTGCTACTTATCAGGAGGCCTTGGCACGACAACTTATCTTTTGGAAAGATGGCAAGATCCATGCACAAGAATTAAGATTGCCCCAACCTTTGAATTTTGGAGAGGGAGATATGAAAACTTTGTTGGAAGACTTGGCTGTTTGAAATGCTTATGCAGCTGTACATGCTACTACTTTTGTTCTATAGTTAGAATATAGAATGCCAACTGATGGTTGGGGTCCAAAGGCTTCAATATGGACACATGCTTTGCATGCATCTAAAAGGAGAAAAGTTAATGGTTGTGAAATTTCTCATGCAGGGCAAGACATTCGTGACATAACTGGTTGGGAATCATCGACAGATGCATATTTAGTGGAAAAGAAATGCGGATAATGCAGGGACATCTAAGAGAATAACAAGAAGAAGTGTGGATCAGCCTAAAGCTGCAGCCACCTCTTGAGCATGTTATGGAAGAGGTTGGGCAAAAATAGAAACAAGATAGCAAACAAGAGGGCAAAAAGAAGGGCAAGTGGCTGGGAAATACATTGCAATCTGACATTGAGATAGCCACATATCTTAAAAAGGTCCTTAAAGAATGGATTTTAAATAGTTGGGTGGAATTCACCTTGAGAGAGGTGCTGGGCATCATCAACTGGGAATTTCATGACGAAATTATTGACATAATTAAGAAGAAGCATTTGTTTCTTGGTGATACCACTAGTGCATTACTGCAATTTGAAGAGGAAACTAGTTTGTTGGGCATTCATGCTTAATATGAGCATGATGGAAGTATTGGTTTATCTATGCATGTCGGTGTTAATAATCAGTGGATAGCATGTGGAAAATATAAGGAAATGGTTGAAAATGCATTTCCTTGCAGCAATATGCATGGTGGATTAAGGCACATGCAACAATATGGGGAAGAGACTCTAGGATTTATTCCTTGAAGTCATTACACAAGAAATCATTGGGTAAGGGCTGCCATTAAAAAGGTAGTGAAAATAGGGGAGTGTGCAACTCCTTGTGTTGCTTCACTTGACCATGGGTCTGAGATTAATGTCATTGCGCATGGATTGTATGAGAATGGTGCATGGCTTGTGGACATTGATTATGGTTGGCATGAGGGGTGCAAATAGTTCTTTGGGGGGGGAGCTCTAAGCTACATGTTCTAATGTAAATGTGAGGATTGGTAATGTACAAAAAGAGCAACAATTCTTTGTGCAAGATAGTTCCTCATGTGCATTGATTTTGGGACATCCCTATATTAGAGGTGTACATATGGAAAACAAAGGTGCTTTATAATGGTTCTACTTATGCAAGAGTTAGAAGTAAGGATAGGAGGAAAGTAGTCCAATTTCTTACCATTTGTGTTATTCATCTTAGGAATCCGGATATGCTTCGAGAGTCTCCTTTGCCTCCAAATGCAAGGGAATTCAAAAACCTAGATTTTCATCAAGCACTACTGTAATAATGCGGGGCTATACTAGTGTTGTTTAGAGGATATACTTGCCTCTTGATGGAATGAAGCATGTATTTACCAATGGTTATTCTCATTTTACATCAAATAGTTCATGTTGGTTTAAGCCTATGGAAGCTATATGCAAGGCTAAACGCATATCTATGAAACGAGCTCCCAAGAAACTGAGAGCATTAGGGTTGTTAGTTGAAAAAGAGGGCATTTCAAGCCTCTTTTATGGGCTGATTATTATTGATACTATTACTAAAAATTTAGCAACTATATATATAGAAAATGAGACTAAAAATAGAGTGTTATCAGTATTTCCTTTGGACATGTATGATGTTATAACATTGTTTGCCCAACAAGAAGGAATACAATGGACTAAAGCAGTTGTGGGTACAAAGTATAATATGGTTGGCAAAACTGTGAAAGCAATTGCTTTGTCACTTCCACCAAACAATGAGGGTCTGTATGAGAAAGTATCATGGTAGCCAAGTTTATAGGATCCTAAAGATACAGGTCATTATTTTACAATTGAAACATTATAGGAATTGAAAGTTGGTGTAAAAGGGTTTCCTTTGACTATTGAAAGAGACTATTTTATGCAGATGTTAACTAGGTATGGGAAAGCATATGCATTTCATCCGATTGAAATAGGTTGTGTGGATTCGAATGTTGTCTCCCCTATGATGGTGATACTGATTGTGCCACATGTATCATGGAACTTGAGGCCTTTTCTAGTGCCTAAAGCTTACTTGGCAAAGCTAATGGATTTGCTAAATGAAAAGATTCCCATGAAGATCTTAGAGCCCTCTTCATCCCCATACTCAAATTATTGGTTTACTATGCCCAAAAAGAATGGAGGTTTGAGATTTATTTGAGATATCCAGCAGGTCATCAATAAAGTGACCGTAAGCAATGTGGGTGCAGATCCTATGGTTGATGAATTTATAGAGGCTTTTGTAGGCAAAGCCATCTATTCTTTGGGTGATCTTTACTCGAGGTATGATTAGTTTTAGCTTGCAATTGAGGATAGGGATATGACAACCATGAAGACTTCCTTAAGGCTAGTATGGATGTGTACTCTCACACAAGGTGCAACAAACTCAATGCAACACATGACAAATGCTATGAATAGGGTACTTAGGGATTTTATACCATAATTGACAATGCCCTTCTTGAATGATGTTCCAATCAAAGGGTGTGTAGTGGATGAAAAGAATGACGAGATGGATACTCACGGGTGCAAACAATTTTTTCCAACCCATATTGTTGATTGTGAAAGGATTTTGATGCGTCTATATAGAAGAGGTGCATTTAAATCTTTCTAGACAAAAGTTACTCTTTGGAGTTGAAGAGGTTTTGATTGTTGGGCATATGTGTGGGTACTATGGGCAAATACAAGTGAAAATAGATGGGATTGATAGAATGCAAGATGTATGCATAAACGTATTTGAGGTGTGTAGATTCTTGGGTGTATGTGTGCTCTATTTGATATGGATCCCTCACTTTTCACATGTAGGTGATGCTCTATATTAGCTCTTAAGGAAAGGTCAAAGATTTCATTGGGAAAGGAAGCATCAGAAAGTAATGAGAAAATTGAAGTAGTTCTTGAAATCTGCTCCTACATTGAGAAAGGAAGATTATTCACATGGAAAGGCTATCATTATTATTGTTGATACGAGCCCAATTGGATTGGATGGGAAATTGGGCAAGATGATGAGTAAGCACGAATATATGCAATTTGGTTTGGTGCTATAGTATTGATCAAATGACAAAGAAAGTATCCACAAGTTAAAAGAGAATTATGGGGAATTGTGACAACCCTTAAATGTAATAAGGAGTATTTTATGGGTGCTCGTGTAATCATTGAGACTAATTGTTTGCTAGTATTGGGTATAATTACTAGTTGTGCTTCTTCAGACGTTGCTATGCTCTAGTGGATTGCATACATAAAATCGTTGAAACTTGAATTCCAGCATATTATAAGAAGAGATAAACCAATGGTAGATATGTTATCTTGGGCACGCTATGATAATGAAGATGGAATGATGGATGAGGAGGAAGAAGATGAATTTCTTGCATTTGAAAATGATGTTTTGATTGGTAAAATTGAATTGGCAGCCATTGTAACTATAGGTAAAGCTCTCATGATGCAAGGACAACATTAAATGTAGTAAATAAAATAGCTAGTTTATCAAGTACAAGTGTTGTAAGAGTGAATTTAGTAATGCAAGAGTTGCTAAAATACTAACAAAAGCTTGGATAGCAAAGAAAAAATACTTTAGATGTTATATATCTTGTGTAGAAGTGTTTCTAAAAGACAAATATGCAAAAGAGTGGCTAACTAGTCAATACCTTAGCACATTAACAAAGAGAGATGAGTTGAATGAGGAGTTTACAAAGATCAAGAGGAAAGCTCATGGGTTTTTCTTAAAAGATGGGTTCTTGTGAAAACATGCTAAGAAGAAATAGGGTATGCCATTGCAAGTTTCGGGTGATAGAGCTTCACAAGCAAACATTATGCAAGAATTTTATGAAATCTTATGGGTTGGCCATAGAGGTGTTTGGGGTACTTTTGCAAAGATCAAAGAATGATATTGGTGGCACGGCATGTATAAGGATGGTGCTCACTTTGTGGAAACATGTATGACATGTCAAATGTATTCATCTATGAGACATCGGTACGGATTGCAGCACCCAGATATCTGTTGTCTATTTATTTTAAGTGGGTGCTGCAATCCGTACGGATGTCTCATAGATGAATACATTTGACATGTCATACATGTTTCCGAGTGATAGAGCTTCACAAGAAAACTTATGTAAGAATTTTATGAAATCTTATGGGATGGCCATAGAGGTGTTTGGGGTACCTTTGCAAAGATCAAAGAACGATATTGGTGGCACGGCATGTATAAGGATGATGCTCACTTTGTGGAAACATGTATGACATGTCAAATGTATTCATCTATGAGACATCCATACGGATTGCAGCACCCACATATCCGTTGTCTATTTATTTTAAGTGCGTAGTGGATTTATTCATGATGCCTACAAGTCTTTGGCAAATGAGATATCTTGTACTTTCTTGCTATGAAGACTTGACTAGTCAAGTGGAAGAGAGAGCTCTACATACCAAGAAAACAAATGAAATGTGTACTTTTCTCTTAGAAGAGATATTTTGTCGATATGGCTATGTGAGAAAAATTACAATAGATAAGGGTGAACTAGATGCAAATGAAGCTTGTGATTTCTTCGCACGGTTGGGGATAAAGCTTGCTTTAACTTCAGCTTATAACCTTGAAGAAAATGGAAAAAGTGAAAGAGGTCACCCACCTATTGTGAAGGCATTGGCAAAAGCATGTGGAGAGAATGCAAAAGAATGACCACAATTGCTCCCTTATGCTTTGTGGGCTAACAAAACAACTAATAGTGTTGTTACAGGATATATGCTTGCTGAATTGATGTATGGTAAAAAATCTATCATGCTATAGAAGAGATGATAGTCACATGGAGTGTGCTACCTTGGGAAGAGGAGTTGAATCGAGAGGAGTTGTTGGCCTTACGTATTAGACAGTTGGAAAGAAAGTCAAAAGACATAGAGGTAGTAATTGTAAAGTTAAGGGCAATAAGGATACATAACAAGAAATAGTTTGACAAAAGACATAGATTGAGTCCAAGAATCATACAAAATGGGGATTGGGTATTGGTTTATGATAGTAGTTTGGACAACTAGCATAGTGCCATGCATAAAAAGTCTCCAAACGATGGTTCGGATTCTATGTGGTAAGACAAGTGTTTGATAATGCTACTTATGCATTAAATGAGAGAGATGGGACACACCATAAAATTTTTGTTATTAGGAAAGAGAATAAAATTATTCAAGAGGTGGGAATCTACTATCTATGAGTTGCCATAACTGTGAGAAAATAGTGGCCATGATATAAGGGCTAGCTAGGAAGATATGGAAGATGAAGAAGTAAAGGGTATGGTTGCAAAGCATGAGAAGGACTTAGAATGTGGTGACAATTAGGACTTTGGCACATACGAGAGGATGTGCAGATTTTGGAGGGGGTGGAGGTTGTACCACTATGTGAACACAGTGTGAAAATCCTTGAAGTGCATCATCATGTGACTTTCTTATTAATCTAGAGAGTCAATGTCATATTATTCATTAGTGTTAGTGTCTATAGTATGAATGGTTTAAAGCTATGGGGATTTTGAGCAAGTTTAACCTATTTTTGATATTGTTTCTTGTAAATATCCTAAAAAAGACACCTCACTACAATATGGAAAAGAAGATAGAATTTTATAATTTTAAACAATTTGAAGAGGATATGCATGATATTTTTGTCAATAACTATAAAGAAAAAATCTTATAAGTATGCTCTTGAAGTGATAGAAGATGCCCTAAAAAGTAAGTTCATTGAAGGACTGAAGGATAACTTGAGATATCAAGTCCAGGAATCAGGATGTACTGATTTACTTGATGCTATTGTAAAGGCAGAGAATTACAAAAATATGAAGAAATCAAATGAAAGAAAAGTAGTACATTTCTATATTCCCTGGATTATTTCCATATGTCATCATCCACAAAGTTCCTATTCTACTACCTCAAAGAATAGACTAGGTCAAAATCTCAACAACACTAGAAGCTAGAATACTATGCATAGAGGACATATACAAGGTTCTAAAAAAGCACCAATCTAGAGTCAAAATATCTCCAACAAACAAATGTAAGGGTTAGTAGATGGAGCAAATGATGTGCTCTAGCTAGAGTGTATGATTGAATCCCAGCAAAGGCACATAAAGTTCTCCTGAAGGATCCAATACAAAATCTAAACTGCATTGATGCATGAAACAACATTGTCAACTATGGCTATGCATTGCCTCTGCTATAACTACCAATGTGGGAGTCATGTTACAAGAAATTATGTAATCCCATTACATGCCCCTGCCTTTTCCATCAAAGGATCATATTGGAGAACACATGAACACTCAAGAGAAGGAAAAGAGGTAGAGAGAAGGGATTGAGAACCTTAATCCCACCAATGAGCCATATAAGAAAAAGAAGAAGAAAAGGGAACAAATAAATTTTTAATGAGACTCAAAATTGAGGAATTTCTTTAAAAAATTATGGGCCCTTGAAACATCAAGTATAGAATGTATAGCAAGAGCTAGTGGCTCAAGTTCAGTATAGTAAGACTTGTTGTGTAAGAAAGCTTCACCAACGAAGAAATCCATGTGTTTTGAAAAATAAAAAAGTGAAAAGAGTAAAGAAATATTAACATGGTATTATAAGTACCCTACAATCTTATATATATATTGAGTGTTAACTTGGACATAGATCAACATGGATAATAGGAGTGTGCATGTTTGATATACCATTTTCTTTAAAATTTTGAACTAGATATATTTAAGAATACCATATAAACACAATATTAGTGAGTTTGGGAATCTCCCAATTTCCATTTTTTGAATACTAAAAAGGTGGCACCTTGATAATATACCCAAAAGTATCTCAAAACCATATGATGTGACCTATCATTGAAAGTGCTTGAGAAAGGGAATCTATTGAGCTATAAAGTGCTTAATTTGGAGTTATAGTGTTCAAGTTATGACAAATCCAAATATTTGACCATGTGTCCCAAACTTATGGGAAATTCCCATATTCCCCAATATGGTGTTTATATAGGAAGTAATACTTTAATAATTATATAAAATAAGAATTTTTTTGCATATTAAGAAATAGGAAGATACTCAATAGTTACATTCATGAAAGAGCTTTTCTCAAAAAGTTTCAACTAATCTAAACATAAACTATCTTCATCTTTTATTTCTACATGACAAGTCCTTGCCATCTATGATTCACAACCATCATTATTGCAAGGTTAGAAACTATACTGGTATTCATCAATAGGAAATTATTAGCCAAGACCCTAGACAACACTGTGGGACTACGTGTGATCATTTCTAACCATTTTTTAATTCATATCAACAACAACCCTACCTAACCTAAGAGTCATAATAAGTTTCAAAAATAAATTTGAAAGACTCAATCACAATTATTATTACTGCCCTTTCTAGACAAGTAAAGCCTTATCCAAGATTTAAAATGCTAAAGATATGTTTTCCTCTAATTATATATTATTTGAAAAAATGGGAGTTGACTAGTCTTTCATTGTTCTTGAACTAGTCACTTTCCTAACTTATGTAGTTTGTTATGTATTTTAAATACAATATCTATTTATCAACATCCAACCAAAACGCAATATGAGTGAGTTTGGAAATTTCCCAATTCTCATTTTTTGAATACTAAAAAGGTGGTACCTGGATAACATGCCTATAAGTTTCTCAAAACCATATGATGTGACCTATCATTGGAAAGTGCTTGAAAAATGGAATCTATTGAGCTTTAGAGCACTCGATTTGAAGTTATACTGTTTAAGTTATGACAAATCCAAAGATTTTACCACGTGTCCCAAACTTATGGGAAATTCCCATATTCCCCAATATGGTGTTTCAATAGCTAGCCTTACTTTTCTTCTAATAAATGCTATAATGTAGTTCCAAATGAGAAAATGTCATGGTTATTTAGGTATGATGGTTTCGTTATTCATAATCTAGAGTGTTGGTGTGATAACAATGCCAACATCAACCAAACTAGTAATTATTAATAAGGTAACGATTGAATTTCCTAAACATCTTTTGCTCAAGTTTCATAAGCATACGTTTAATCTTGATTCAATAATTGCATATGGTATCAAAATAAGGTTATAGGATCTTACATGAATGATATGAGAGTATGTACACAATCAAAGCTAAGGCCAAGAAGTAAGAAGAGCAATAGCCATCGTCAATTATCCTTTGTGAGTTAGCTCAAGGACTTACTAGCTTATCACTGCATATGAAAGCTATTCTTTAAAAAAGAAGAGGTGGTACTACGAGCGAGCATGCATATGATTGGTCACTACTATAGATAGCAAGTGAAATCCTACAAGTATTCAAGGATGCTCTTCAATGACTTTTGTGAAATAAGAGTTATTAAAAATAGTTAGTGTTGTGTAAACCTTTAAACTAAGGATTTCTTTGGAATGGTGAACATTGTGAATCGCTTAATGATCCATTTAGAGTGACGGCTTTTAGAAAACTTTGTAACTACTCATCCCTTAAAACTAAGTATTTGTTATCATATTTTGGTAGTGATTGTGTGTATAGACTTAGGATTACTAGGCCACTTTCTCCCTCATTAGGAGGCTTCCCCCCCCAATTTTGTACATATGCCAATTCACTCTAGCACAAAATTAGATGTGTAAATATTTTATAGTGATACTTTTCAATATACTTTATGTTACATCCTCTTAGGCTTCGTCTTCTCCAAGCTATGCATGTGAATTTTCACAATCCTAAATTCAATATTTGGTAGTAGAACAAACTTCAAAATTTTGGGTCAAAACCTCAATAGCATCCACTTCATCTCCTTCAGTGGGAAAAAGGTTTGATGAGTATTCATAGGTCAACCAATACTCCATGTTTACGAGCAACTATATGGTTCAAAATCATCACATTTTTTGTTTAAATTCATTTCAAGATCCATTTCCACTATTGTTCATATTATGTAGGCTAAAATTTCCAATAGTTTTTTTATGCAAGTAAAGGCCTTTTACAATCTGCTTTGTTATTATAGAATATTAGGTTATTTTTGTGCAAATTTTCCACTGTGCAAGTAATATTTGCATTGATTGCAATAAATGATCATGGCTAGAAATGGTGATGTAATCCTTCTTATATTGATTGTTTAAGACAAGTTGGGTGGAGCTAACTATTCACTATGGACTTACATGATGCATTATAGTTTAGTTGCAAAAGGATTGTGAAATATTGTATAGGGAAGTTATGTAGTCCTATTTTGGTAATGAAAGTTGCAAGTACAAAAAAAGTTGTTGTTGAATATGCAATTTCTAGTTCCACTATAGTTAATGTGGGAACCATCACCTTCTATTGATAAAAAATTCTTATGATGGAAAATATTTCGAAGCTCATGCATTGATGCCTTGATTGCATTATTAGATAAACATATGAGGATCCCATGCAATTTGTTATGCGAGATAGCTAAAGAGATTTAGGATACACTTGCACATTTGTATCAAGGAAGATATGAGATCTATATTTCTTACATGTGTTAGCAATTATAAGTGAATGGTGCCTTTCTAGAATTTGAAAAATAGTAAAGATATTAAGGAGTTGTTAATTGGTACAAATGAGATTCTGCTAGATAGTACACTCATATAGATCGTTCCCAATGGTCTTTCATATTCTAAGTAAAGTTTTGTATCTCCTCTTTGTTTGATGATGAAAGGCAATCCAATACATTGTCATTTGAATTTTTACTTTTTATTTTATTGCAAAAAGACCAAACTTGGAAAAACAGATCCATTATGTGTATTATAGATAAAAAAATTGTGGGGTAAACATGTATATTTTTTACTAGTCAATAGAAATCTATAAATACTATTTAAACAAAGAAGGTTGATAAGGATCATAGAAAAGTGAGAGTAAAAGATTTAGTAAATATTTCAAGGAAAGAGACCATATCCTTAAGAATTGTTCTAGATTAGTTATAAAAGAGGCTGTGAAGAAATATATTAGTGTGGCTATTGTAAATACCTTTCTTTCTAATTCAAAATCTACAAATGTTGTATAGGATGCAAAATGGGTATTTAATGTGCAATGTAGTTATGAAACTTTGCTACATGGTTCTTTCATGTCTTTTGTGGATTTAGATGTGTGGTACTTAGACAATGGTACCACTAAGCATGTCACTTCATATTGTATTTTGTTTACTATAATTGGGCCAAGATCCAGTTGTGGTTGTTGGTTGCACCAGCTTTGTAGAATAGGAGAGCCTTAACCTGACACATGGGTATGCTAGGAATTGCGCACTTAACAATAGAGTATACCAAAATCATTTGCACTACTAAGACAAGTACTTAATCAAGAAAAGAAATACTCATATATTCCATCCAGAGTTTATAGGTCAACAACAAATATCGAAAGACAGAGTGCTCTCAAAAGGGTAACTACGTAAAGAAAATACATGACAATGGACTAGAACGTCTTGGCTACCATCACAACATTACACTATAAAGGAATATAGGGTGATCATTAGAGTTTTGGAAAGTCTAGGACCCAAATAGAGAGTTGGAGGAAAGAAAGAGAAAGAAGGAATAATGGAGCAGGGGGGAGAGAAACACATCATTTCTTCTCTTATCCTTTTATAGCTTCTTTAAGCAAAAATCAATCAACTGGTAGAATATACAGTTCCAGTGTTTTTTCATAATGGATTTGAACAATCAATCGAACAAAAGCCACATGGATCTTGACTCATTATGTCTCTAACCCTTTTATATTTAGAAGAAACCAATGAACCTTCAATTCAATTTGTTACATAAATGATTCACAATATCATCTTTGCAGAAATGTTTAAGCCATAAGTGTTAACATTTTTTTATATCTAAAAGTTCGCATTGTCTTCTTGCAAGCATGGTAGTGTAGTTTGTAAATACCAACTATGATTCCCACATAGCCAAGCATGTCATCAATAGGGTTTGTGTCACTTGCACTTGCATGAGGCAATGCAAGAATCTTGAGTATGATATCATTTATCAGTCTTATGGACTTGGAGATGTTGTGCATAGGCCCACATGTTGCTATATGCACATACTTAAAAATGCAAAAATCAAGTACACAAGTTTTAAGCAAGAAAAAAATTCTAGAATTTCATACAACTTAATAGATATACATGAATATTAGAAACATTATCTCTTTATCACAACCAAATCCAATCTCTCTGGTGGTGTATTCCTCTTCTAGAATTTTGTGTCTAATAGAGTTAAATAACCATGAAAGAATAAACAGAGATTCAATCTTGGTATATTGGTACCACTTTGTCTTGCTGTGTGTTGCAAACTTCATAGTACCCTTCAAGAAATCTTTCCATATACTTTTAGTTCAAAATAACAAATGTCAACAAGTTCTTTTGTTTAGTGTAATTGAGACCTTGTGAGGAACACGCTTGCTGCATAAGACATCATTTGAAAGTGCAAGAGACTTTTGTGCCATCCATCTATAGGGACACACTCGTTATACATCCATCAATAAAAATAGGAAGAACATGCTACATTTACCAATCTACAATCAAATTAGCTATCATCTTAGAGAAATATAGTGTTGTAAAAAGAAAAGTTTGGATTATCTTGATGAAATTATGCAAGTCATTTGCTTTTACATTTGAAAGAATTTTATCATTCATAGTGAATATATTTTGCAATAAGGTGTTGTATCCTGTGAATGTATGCATAGATTGCATTCTACAATTGATTGTATTAATCACCTTTGATGTAAGCACCCATGGTTCAAGTACATACACTTTTAGACATGTATCTTCATCAACTTTGGGCCACAAGTGGGACTTCTAATTTTGTTATTAAGTCATTTTTGGCTACCTCTTTGTCCTTGAAGTCAATGAGGTGTTTCCAAAAAGAGTGACCCATGTTCTTGAATAAATGTGTAGGATTAGGAAGATGAGAGTTTTTTCAAACCTTCCAATAATCGAAACAAAACCATATACAAATAGAGGGAGCTAGATTGGATTCTCCTTGAGGGTGCTCATTAACTTTTATCACTTGTAAGCTCTAACTCTAGATTGATGATTGTCCCTTTGGTCCACTTTTTGTACTAATCCATAGGATCATCTATATGGACATCGTCCATTATTGACCTTTGCATTGAAATGTCTAGCTTGCATGTTCTAATGTAGTAAATGTTCTTCCTCAGGACAGGACCATCTGTGCCAAAGATATATGATTTTTTGGAGGTACTTACTATGTGTAGATTTCAACCAATCATTGCATATGGGATAAGATCTGTAACCCTTTGTTGAGCACCTTGCATAGAATCTGTAGCCAGCAGAGTCATGTATAGTCCATGCTATAATTCCATGACTTTAAATCTTCTTTCATCACCATTTTTTGACATGTCATATGGGATAAGATTTGTAACCCTTTGTTGAGCACCTTGCATCCATAGTAAAACATTTAACATGATCATAAATAATAAAAAATAAAAACAATTATCCATATTACTTAATGATAGTGTACTTGCATAGAATCCATAGCTAGGAGAGTCGTGTATAGTCCATGCTAGAATTTCATGACTTTAAATCTTATTTCATCACCTTCTTTTGACATGTCAAGTATGTCTATGCCTCTCCACCCAAAACTCTTGGACAATAATAGGTGCTCCTTAATGCAAATAAAAGGTAACAAGTTATAGTTAATGATAACTACTCGCCAAGTAGACCATCTACTTGAATTCATAGAGAATGGATTTAAAACATTTGAGACAACACCCATCTTAATGTGTCATGGCTCTTGTTCAAATTCTAGCCATTTTGAATTGATATGCTTGAAGGCAAGACAATTGAGGAAATTTACATAATCCCATATGTATTGCATTCTTTGCTTCCCAATCCATTAGTCTTGCTAAATGTAGGGTCCAAAGTATATGTTGTATACAGGGAGCTAATTGAAAATATCAAAGTACTTGTTGAGGATTATTTCCACTTGTATCTTTATAACAAGTTATTTCACATTTTGGGCATCTCTCCTCCCTCTCATATTTGCCTTGAGACATGCATGCATTGTATTATAGTCAAGATTGGTCAGTATCTTCTGTTAGATATGCTAAATGCCCCACCCTCATAAGGTGCCACCAATGATCCATGGTGCTCAAAGTTGTAAGGCCCCCATTATGAGGAGAAGCCATATGTGAGCCTGGTTGAGTTTTGACTTGTATGTGAGATGAGGTCTATGTGACCGGATGGCAAAACGGTTACCATTGTGGGTCTAATCTTTGGGTTAGATAGAGTAGTTAAGCTGGTAGCAACTCGAGGCAAATTGCATCGAGTTGCAGGGTAAGAGAGTTATCAGGGGCCCTAGAATATTCCCTGGCCAACTGGTTGAGGTGCACATGGAAGGTCAACAGACACGTGTGCATATGGAAGGTCAACATACACATGGGCACATGGAAGGTCAAAAAACACATGGGCACATGGAAGGTCAACAGACACATGGGCACATGAAGGTCA
This sequence comes from Lygodium microphyllum, assembly GCF_053477565.2. Classification (NCBI taxonomy): domain Eukaryota; kingdom Viridiplantae; phylum Streptophyta; class Polypodiopsida; order Schizaeales; family Lygodiaceae; genus Lygodium; species Lygodium microphyllum. The sequence continues at coordinate 119,620,777 of NC_141141.1, read as the reverse complement.
TCCGTCATGACCCCCTTCACAAGCTATAAAAGTTAAACCCCTTCACAACCATCTATTATCCATCTTTCACCTAGTCAGGGTTATTCCAGCTAGCCTTAAGCTCTTCACCTATCTTCTGTCTAGATCGCCATCTAAGCTTCACAGTGGAAGTGCACGGGTGGACAGAGCCATCTTTGTATCAGTTGTTTGGAGATAAATAAATTTTGTTATTCTCCTCTTGATCTCTTTCTCACATTTTGTTTGCTGCACTATGTAATTTTTTACATGGTATCAGAGCCCACAGAGCTCTAGGGATTGAAGAGTGCGCAAGAGGCAAAGGCTTCAATAGCAAAGAGGAACGATGTCATCTCCCAGAAGCGGCTATGGTGCATCAAGAAGTGGTGTAGGAGGTGGTGCTGCTATACCATCTATTCAAACATTGAGGATTCGTCCACCAACCTTCAACGAAGGCAAGTTAGATTGTACAAACTATACCTTGTGGAAGTTCAAAATTACAACTATCCTTGATTCTCATGAGCTTTTGGAGACTCTCGTGGGGACTGACGCAGAACCATATCCTACCCCTGACCCATCAAACTATAGTGTGATGATTCCTCCCAATGCAGATCTTCTATGAGCTTAGAAACGAAGGAATGCAGATGCATTGTGTGCCTTAGTTAAATGTTGTTCTGACAATGTTCTAACTTTGATTAAGCATACAACCAAAGCATAAGAGGCTTGGAATGTAGTGAGGAGTCAATATGAAACACGAAACCAAACAAGGATTCAAAATTGGAGAACCAACTAGTAGTGGAGAATTTTGCTGAAGGAGAGACGGTTGAAGCATTCATCACTCGGATTAAGAATCTGCACCACCAGATGGTTGGCACTGGGATACAAAAGACTAGCGAAGAGCTAGCTCGGAGGTGTCTTCAAATTTGTCCATAAAAGTTTGATGGACTAGTAACTGCCCTTAATACTCAGGTGAGACCTCAAGCTTTGACTTTTGAGGAGTTTTGTGCATTATTGATGGAGGAGGAGTTGAGGCTAAAAGCCCGAGAAGGAAGTAACAATGGAGATGCTATATTCTCTACCAATGCAAAAGGCAAAGGTGGTTCCTCCATCGAAAATGATGGGGACAAAAAGAAGAAGGGCAGTAAGAAGAGGTTTCAAGGATAGTGCTTCTACTGCAAGAAGAAAGGACCTGCAAACACAGATTGTCGTGTCAAGAAGGCAGATGAAAAGAATGATACGCTTGAAAGTAAAGGGAAAGAGACAGCCAATATGGCGGAAGGAGAGTTGGAGCAACCATTGAGGAAGTGTGCTCCTCGGCGCAAGAAGAATCTACCATTGACTCATGGGTGTTGGAGAGTGGGGCCTCCCATCACATGACCAACAAGAAAGGTCTATATAGTTCTATGTAGCCTCCACAAGAATCGATCACTGTGATGGTCGGAAATGATGCAAAATGCCCTGCTGGGGGCACATGTACTATTTCTTTTGTTGCTGCAAATGGTGAAGTCAAAAAGCTTTCAGATGTGTTGTACATTCTTGGAATTAGGAGAAATCTATTATTAGTTGCTACCATAACCAATCTTGGTCATGAAGTGAGGTTCAAGAAGACAAGTGCAGAAATTCTTAACAGTGCTGGAAAATTTGTTAGCAAAGGTGAAAGAAAGAACAACCTGTATGAGCTAAGTGCTCTTACAGCCACCATTAAAGTGGGCACAAGTAAGCTTTGGCATGAAAGGTCTGGACACATTGGATTTGCAGTGTTGAAGGAGATGCAAAAGCAAGGTATGGTTGCTCACCTACCTAAAGTGACTGAATTGAAAGAACTATGTCAAGCTTGTATGATGCGCAAGCAACAGAGAAAGGAATTTCTATAGGAAAGAAAGAATATAGCACATGCTCCTCTAGAATTGGTGCATGCTGACTTGTGCGATAAGATGCCTACACAGGCCTTGGGGGGATATTCTTATTTTATGTTGATTGTCGACGACTACAGTAGGAAGATGTGGGTGTACTTCCTTCGTGATAAGGCTCAAGATTTTTGTAAGTTTAAAGAATGGCTAAATTTTATTGAGAATGAAATAGGGAAAAGTGTGAAGAAATTTAGAATAGATGGTGGTGGTGAGTTCAACTCAAAGGAGTTTGAAGACTTTTGCAAGAGCAAAGGGATCAAGCGTCAATTGACAATGCCTCACACACCTCAACAGAACGGTGTTGTGGAACACAAGAATTGCACCATTGTGGAGATGGCGAGATGCATGCTAAAGGGCAAGGGATTGCCTAACCATTTTTGGGCTGAAGTTTTTAATACTGCAGTCTACATTCTAAATCAGAGCTACACAAAGGCTCTCAAGGAAAAAACACCTCATGAGGCTTACACTAGTAAGAAACCATCTGTCTCACATTTCAGAATTTTTGGATGTGAATGTTATGCACATGTTCCAGATGAGAAGAGAAACAAGTTAAAACCAAAAAGCAAAAAATGTATCTTATTGGGTTATAGTGATGAGCAGAAGGCTTACAAATTATATGACCAAGAGGCAAAGAAAATCATCGCGAGCCATGATGATGTGGTGTTCAAGGAGGAGCTGCATACAATGGAGGAGGAGAAGGCAAGTTCTTCCACTTTATCATCAAGTGAAGAAGTAGTCCACTATGAACTTGTCCCGAGAGCTGTCCCTATCCTTAAGGATGAGGAAGCATCATCTTCAGATGATGAGGAAAAAGTTCACCAACCTGACATCACCCCACTGGAAAAGCCATTGCCACATTGGGTGAAGTAGCTCTATGACCAGAATAATCCTATGCCTGCATCTGTTGAGGAGAAGGCAGACAAACCAAGGAGGTCTCAGAGAATAGAGGAGCAAAGGAGGGCTTCTACTCACATAGTCAATATGACCTTGATGGTTGAGATTATGAGAGAAATAAAGGAGCCAACTAACTTGGACAAAGCACTTGTAGATCTAGCATGGAAGGTAGCTATGCAAGTCGAGTATGATAGCATAATGAAGAATGACACTTGGGAGCTAGTGGATTGGCCAACAAAGTGGAAGGTTATTGGTACCAAGTGGATCTAGAAGGTAAAGTACAAGGCTAATGGTACCTTAGAAAAGTACAAAGTGAGACTGGTTTCCGAGGGATTTTCACAGCTTGAATGGTTTGACTTTCAAGAGTCATTTGCCCCAACTGCCAGAATGACCACTATTCGCATAGTACTTGCAGTGGCTGCCCAGAAGCAGTGGCCAATTTACCAAATGAATGTTAAATCAACGTTCTTAAATGGTGACCTCAAGGAGGAGGTGTATGTGGCTCAGCCACCAGGGTTTGAGGCCCCCCATTCTGAGAAAAAAGTTTGTAAGCTGAAGAAGGCATTGTACGGGCTAAAACAAGCCCCCAGAGCATGGTACTAGCGGATAGATAAGTTCTTTTTAAGCTTAAACTTCAAAATATGTGCCTCAGATGCTAACTTGTATGTTTATAGGGATGGTAAAAAATCTGTAGTGATTGTCCTATATGTGGACGACCTTCTTATTATAGGTGACTATGAAGATATGATCAACCAAACTCGAAAGGCTTTGTTTGGGGATTGAAGTCTGGCAAGAGCCGCGAAGGATCTTCATCTCTCAGATGAAGTATGCATGGAGATCTTGAAGGCGTTTGGTATGATCGAGTGGAAGGAGATAGCTACACCTATGGAGGTAAATGCAAAGTTATCCATTGAGGATACATCAACACTAGTAGACATTGGGAGGCACAAGAGGTTGGTCGGCAGTTTGATCTACTTGTGTAACACTAGACTAGATATCAATTTTGTTGTTGGTGTTTTGAGCAGGTTCTCAAACAAGCCTCATGAGAGTCATTGGAAAGATGGGATGTGGGTGCTCAGATACTTGAAGGAAACTCTTGACAATGGTATCACATACAGTTCTGGAACTTCTCTTGTGGGGAATTGTGACTCAGATTGGGTAGGAGACAGTGATTCCACGAAGTCTGTTTCTGGTTATTGTTTCTCTTTAGGTTCAGGAATTTTCTCTTGGATTAGTAAGAAGTAGCCAACAATGGCATTGTCTTCTATCAAAGCAGAGTACAAGGAAGCTTGTTTTACTGCATGTGAAGCAGTATGGTTGAGAAGGATCCTATGGCATATGGGAATGCAGGATGAAGCACCAAGTGTGCTGAGATGTGACAATCAGAGTTGCATCGCCATTGCCAAAAATCTAGTGTTTCATACGCACACCAAACATATAGAGATCTAGTATCACTATGTGCGTGATTTGATCGAGGATGGGATAGTGGAACTAGAATAGAGGAGAATGGAGCGGATATCTTCACCAAAGCACTTACAAAGGATCTGCTTCAAGTTCATCTTCAAAGACTTGGCATTCAGTCGAGGATATAGTTCACCTACTATGGTGGACATTGAGGAGGGGTGTTAAATATAATCAATGCCCCACCCTCATAAGGTGCCACCAATGATCCATTGGTTGAGTCCTAACTTGTATGTGAGATAAGGTCTATGTGACCGAATGGCAAAAAGGTAACCATTGTGGGTCTAATCTTTGGGTTAGACAGAGTAGTTAAGCTGGTAGCAATTCAAGGCACATTGCATCGAGTTGCAGGATAAGAGAGTTATGAGGGGCCATAGCCAATGATAAAGGGAATATTCCCTAGAATATTCCTTGGCCAACTAGTGGAGGTGCACATGGAAGGTCAATAGACACATGTGCATATGGAAGGTCAATAGACACATGGGCACATGGAAGGAAACCTAGAAAATATCTATTTTACATTTCAAAAATAATCTATCCTACAAAATCCCTTTGAATTTTTGTAAGAAACATATGTCATGAATTCATTTGACAAATTGAAAAAGGTATAAAGTTTTATTATAGTTTTCTTCCATCTCAAATGAAACTTCTCTCTAATTTTTTATAAAATTTATATGAAATCAAAATACATGACCATTACATCCCAATATATATTATTGTATGAAATCAAAATACATGATCATTACATCCCAATATATATTATTGTATGAAAATAGCCATGAACCAAGATACATGAGCAAAGATTTAACTCAAAGACTGTTCATGTATGAAATGGGTTTCCTAACTTACTGAAATAAGTTTCTTGGAAACTATGAATTAGAAGTTTAAAATTCTAGAAAATCTCAGAAATTTCAAACATTCATAACTACTAAGCATACAAACTATTGAAATTTTTTATTCTCCTTTGGTATTGAATTCAAAATGTGGTGCAAGAAAATTGAAATACCCTATAAGAATAAGACTACTATGAGAGAGAAAAAACATCTTAATTTTAGTCTAGAGATGGAGGTGCTCTTCCAGACCTATGAAATCCATTGTTCACTAATAGTTCATCACTGGCATGTTGTCATGATGAAGTCCACTTTGGAAAACCTTAAGAGGATTACTATTACACATGATATCAATGTGCTTAGTGAATGTCATGTTAATCTTTTGTTTTTCCATTCTTCCATTTCCATAAGTGCTTGTGATGAGACATGTTGCTAAAAGACTCTTCATATGCAATTGTAACTCAAGATGGTGTAACTGGTAAATCAGGGTCAAGAGTAGAATAATAGGTTTGAAGATAAGTTATAGTGTGAAAGGTAATGAGTTTGTGGGTTGCCCATGATCATGCGAATGAGGAGTGTGGGACAAGCTGAAAAGGTATCCAAAATAGGGAGTAAGGCCAAGAATAAGTGGGGGAAAGGGAGACTTTTGGGGGAGTAGGGAAAACAACATGTAAAAGAAGGAGACTAAAAATTCATAAAACTTGGAGGCTTTGGTGAGGAGAAATAGCACTAAACACTCCTGGATCTTAAAGATATGGTTTGCAATAGAAAATAAGTGAGTTTGTAGCTTATATAAGCTGTGGAAAGTAGGATAAAACACAAGTTTTTATATTGTTGTCCTGAATTTTTAGCATTTATCTTTGAACATAGGGATTAGTATTGGATGCATATGATTGTCTAAAATGAGTGCATGCTTGAAGTATATAAAGATACTAAGGTTTCAACTTATTAAAGTTCACTTTATTTTTAAACTCTACCCATTGCAAATCCGCTAAAAGGGCTATAGATCCATGCTTTCCTATATGAATAAAATATTATATGGGCCATCCTAGTTAGGTTATATTTTAGCTCCATGAGATCTAATGCTTGGAGATTGCTTTCAAGTAGTCCTATACAAGGACTTTGTTTATTTTCTCAAGTTCTATCAATACGTAGTGCTTTGATTCATTGTGCTTTGTCCTTATCTTGTTTACCTCTTGTCTATTCTTTTTCTTCTATTATATCTCCTATTCTATATCCACCCCCTCTGAACCTGCACATCCTCTAGTATGTGCCACCAATGCACCATCGGGGCCAACAAACACCCATATCATCAACTTGTCATTCATCATGTATATAGGAAGGCATCCCCCCTCGATCATTGATCAAAATTTTCAGTATTTGTACAACTCTTAAGCCACACCTAGTACCCTCTCTCGGTTCATAAGGCCTTGGGTGTGTCATACACCAAAGGCTATGGAACCTCCATGTATATGCTATCAATGCACCCAGTAACAAATACATATCAACATGCCCACTCTTTCAAAGTCCAACACTTAAAAATTTGCTTATATTGACAATTGTGTACTACCACATCAAACATAAACTGAGCCTCACTTGCATTCGACACATTGTGACCATCACCACAAATAGTGAAGTAGTCCATATCTTGAAATATCTTTGAATTGCCTATCAAGGCCTCTGACAAAGCATCTCAAATAATTTCGATCTGTGGAGCATTACATCTAACATAATCTAAAGGCATATTCTCAAGTTCATGAACTATCTTAGAAATGATAACTATATCGTGCAAATCATGTGCATCCAACACTTCATCAATCTCTCTGTGAGTCCCTCCATCAAGTGAAACATGAGCTTCATAAACCTCTTCAGATGCATTAAGAAAACCTATAGATGGAATGGATGAATCTTCCATTATAAGATATTCCAAGGCATTCGTGGTTATTTCAATATCATACTGCAACTCATATCCCAAATGTTTGCTCTCTTGCTTACTATCATGTTTTTCTTTTGTCCAACCTCTTCCATAACATGCTCAAGAGATGGCATATTTGTAGCTTTAGGATGATCCTCTTCTTGTCACTCTCTTAGATGTCCCTACATTATCTTCATCTCTCTTTCATTTCTCTTTCACAAGTACATCCATGTTTTGCACCTTTACTAAATATGCATACACTAAATATGCATCTACTGGTGATTCCCATCCAGTTATGTCACGAATGTCTTGCACTGCATGAGACATTTCACTATCAGTAACTTTCCTCTTTTCAGCTGCATGCAAAGCATGTGTCCATATTGCAGCCTTTGGACCACCATCACTTGGCCTGGCATTCTATCCAATTGTAGACCAAAAGTAGAAGCATGTACAACTACATAAGCATTTCGGATAGCCAAGTCTTCCAACAACTTTTGCATAGCTCCCTTTCCAAAACTCAAAGCAAGAGGAAATCTAGTTTCTTGTTCATGGATCTTGCCATCTTTCCAAAAGATGAGCTGTCACACTAAGGCCTCCCGATAAGCAGGACAATCCTTTCTTTCATGCTTCAAACTATCACAACACATACATCTTTTCCTTGGTTTAGGGGATGTTGCTCCAAATAATTTTTTGTTCCAGATGAATTTCATTTCAACTATCAAACATAAAAAAGAAAAAAAATTCATTTGTAAAAATGATACATACCGCTTATTTGCGTGTTGTGGGTTTTTTGATTATTTTTTGGGGTTGCCAACTTCAATGCTGAATATCTCCCCTCAGTCTCCTCTTGATCTTGGAGCAATTTGGTTCATGTCGGACAAGCATCCGTCAATCGGTCTTCATTCTTCTTCATGTGCATGAGCTGCCCCTCGAGAGGAGAGAGAGGGAGGAGAGATAAAGCTTAAAATTGGTTCTCTTTATTTGGACAGCCATTAGACATGTGAAGACAGATGATAGAAGGTGTAGAGAATATTAGATCAGCGATGTGCTTAGTTGGGGGGTTATTCTTTGATCCCCATAGCCCCTCTCTCTCACAAATTGGCACAGACCAGGATGTTGCCATCTCCTTCTTCATGCGAAAAAAATGACCCCCCCCCCCCCCCAATGAAATAAAAAATTTTTAGGGGCCCCCAAACGGAGCCCCCAAGGGTCACACCCTTTTGCCCCTAAAATTCATTACACTTGGCCTTCTTTGGTCTTTGGACCCCGAGCACTCCCATTTGATTGTCCGATGTCGAAATCGGAAGCTGAAATTTTCTACACACTCATCTAGAAGTCTTGCAATTTCGAGCATCTCGTGGAGTCTCATCTAACATGCCAAGAAATTATGAAAATTACCCAAACATCGCTCGATGGGTATTTAAAGCACTTTAGGGGTTTTTGCACTTAAAAGCGTACTGATTGCAACTGCTGCCTTCGATGAAATTTATTTTTTTCTTGAAATTCAAAATTTTAAGCTATTTTAAAGCACTTATCAGAGTCAAAAATCAGTTGTCATTTGTAGCCACAGGATAGGGCAACTGAGCCCGTCGAACCCCATGAACAGATCTACACATCAACACAACCAAAAAGAGCATCAAGCTTATACAAAATAGATACACAACAAAACACATCACAACTCTCACCCTACCTCCTGACAAAACCAAGGTAGGAAATCCACAAGGAGTAGGCCTAGCATAATTAGACAAAAATCCTAAAGCTAATCACTAACCAACTGTTCCAACACAGCCAGACTAACAAGAACTATCAAAGAGGTCATCCTAAGTGGTGGTCTTAATTACCTATCCAACGAAGGACAACTCAACTAGGAGCTCTTACGAGGCGAGGATTTCTATAGCCTGATAAAAAAGTATTATCTTTTTTTTGGCACATCTTTATTTAGGGTCCATACTTGGGCATGTAAAAAGGAGGTAGCTAAGCATCCAGTCTCAGTACCCAAGAACCTCCCAAGCCCTCGCAAGGTGACACTTAATCCTTTTCTAACGCGCACTTTTATTTTCGCTCCAACCTTCTTTTATTTGCTTTCCTTTTTAGCTAGTTGCCACCCCTAGGAAGACAAGGCATCGACTCTCGAGTCTTGTCTCATCCCTAGAAACCTACCAGGCCTTTGCAAGGCGATAAACAACTGCTCAAAGATTTTTCCTTTCTTTTCTATTGATATAGGGGTTAGAACCCCTTTTTACACACCTTTATATATTCATAGATTTTTTTTCAGCTATTTAGGATTTTGTTTCTTTGCATCATCATTTTGTCTAGTAGGTTTTTCTAACTGCCTCGCAACTAATAGAAACTCTTAGAATGGCCGCTTAGTAGGTCAGCAGAATAGGGTCACTAGAACTCCCATCTAAAATAGGTCTTTCAATGCCGGACAATGCAGATACAGGAGCCAATGAGTGCTCAGACCTCCCCTAGACATACCAAACCTAAACATGGGAATTCATGTCTTGATTGCCAGTCCCCAACAAAAAAAAAGAAAGCACCCTTAGAGACACATGTATCATTAATTGCTTAAGGAAAGACATGTCATTTGGTCAACCTATGGGTCCAAGATCATAGTGGCAAATGAGTCTTAGCCACTCTTCGCATTACCCATATCAACCATCGCTTGCCATATAACGTGTGGTCTGATAAAACTCTCCACAAGCGACCAGGTCCTATCTCATTATCAATAGCAACATCCAAACTAAGACCACAGTTGAAGAAGAGGTCCTCTTCATAAGCAAAATTTGCTAATGAATCCGCAAATTGATTCCAAGAATGTGGAATCAGCTGAAGAGGTACGCTCTCAAATTCATCGAGTAGGGTTATAGCAATTCGATGATGCATGCAAAGAATGAGATTTCAAATTGTGTATGTCCCAATTAGTTGATTTACGATCAAATGGGAATCCAATTTTACTAACAACCGCAGAATACAACCTTTCTTGGCAATATTTAGTCCCATAATCAAGACTTTATACTTTGCCATGTTGTTAGTGAATCCTACCCCGAGGTAAATAGCTAATTTTATTGTAACTCTACGTCGGGGATCTCTGATAACTACTCCAAAACTCTTGTTTTTATTAGCACCCCTGGATGCTCCATCAAAGTATAATGTGTATGTCCACAATGGGTTTACACATCCAGCCATCAAGAACTCTCGTATTTGTAATGATGATAATCAAAATTCAACATACTTAGAGGATGAACTGATGGATCCATCCCACCTTCATTAAACTCAACACGAATGCTTGTCAAAATTTGTAAACAGTGATGGCAGAAAACTTTGATCTCCCACACAAAGGTACCATCTTCATGCTCAATCACTTTGTATCCTTTGCTCCACCAGATAAGCTTCCCCTAATGATACCTTTGCTCTAGATATGAGTGCTCCAAATAAGGGATTAACTGCCCCATCAACCAATTTAAGCTCTCTTGCAAGTCTCAAATCAACCCCCAACATGGACCTGCAATGCATTTAGTATGTTACCATACTCAAAAATAATAATGTTAAATCTTATTAAGATTAATATTTTTTTTGAAATTCCACTCCATGTAGATCAGCTCCAGCAAAGCCATGGACTTATTTTTACCTATCCTAACTACCTTGTAAGGGCCATTCCATCTAGGTTCCAACTTTCCTGGAAATAGCTCCCTATGTGCATTGTAGTATAGAACTAACTGTCCTTTATTAAAGGTATATTTATTTGCTTTGAGATCATGCACCTACTTCACCCAATGCTTAGCTATCTCCTGATTCAATAGACTCTGCACTTTAAGCTCATCCAAGTGGGCTATAGTCATAAACCGCTCGAATAGGGCCTCTTCATCACCCAAAGAATGATTGATTGCGAATCTTACGATTGGCAACTCAATTTCCAAGGGCAAGACACAACTGCCACATATAATTTTGTATCCTGGTCCCGTTTCTTTTCCGAGACTATCTTGGATAGGATACCCACAAGCTACTTATTGGTACTTTCAACTTGTCCATTTGCTTGCGGATTATAGGGAGTCATCTTGTTATGCTTAATTTTCCAAGTTTCAAATTAGACTTATAATTACCTTATTCAGAAAATGGGTTCCACAATCTGATACTATTTCCTTTGATGGACCGAAACAGCACATAATTTGCTCAAGTAGGAAACTGGCAGTCTCTTTTGCATTGTCCTACCTTGTCGCCCATGCTTCTAACTAGTTTGTAAAGTAACAAGTGGCTACTATAATGTATCTCTTTTGAGTAGTAGACACCGAGGTAATAGAATCCACAAAGTCGATACCCCACTTCTCAAATGGAAGAATAGCCATAATATAAGCAAGTGGGCGCTTCCTATTCTCTCTATTGTCATATCTTTGACATGTATTGTATCTCTTAACATACTCAAATGAATCCTGGAAGATGAATAGCCACCAATAACCAGCTCTTAAAGCCTTTTGTGCCGTCAACTGCCCAGCAAAGTGCCCTCCACAAGCGGAGTCATGGCACTCCTCCAAGATAAATGGAACCTCATCAGGCATCACACATCGACGATAGATATCATCGACACCCTGCTGATATAGTGTTCCTACGATCAAGGAAAATTTCAATGTTTGATGTTTAATTTTCCTCTTCTTATATTTGGATAGAGTAGCTCCAATCTCTCCCGTAGATAAATAATGTGTTATAGTAGCCTACTAGGAGGGAATAGACATTGTATCAATCTTAAATAATGTTTTCATGTCACTTCCTTTAGCCAAGACCTCTTTTGGCTCGCTGAAATCCACTAGACATTCTACAATGCCCTTTAGCTTTGGTGACTTACTCTTAAACTCGTAATCAAAATCTTGCAAAGTGATTAATTACTTTGCTAAACGATTCGGCAGCTGTAACTTATTCAACAACAATCAAAGCCCTTTTGCCTTCGTATAAAAAACCACCTTCTCATAGAGAATGTAGCGCTTGAACTTTTTGGTCGCAAATATCATTGCAAGGCACAACTTCTCCATACAGGTATAATTAATTTTAGATATGCCCAACTTCCCACTAGCAAAAGCTATCGGATGGTACCACTTTTCCTCCCAATTTTGGGATAAGCAGCAGCTAATACTATACATGGTGGCTGCTGAAAATATATAGAACATTTTTTCCCTTTTAGGTGCTTTTAAAATAGGTTCTTTGGCAAGCTCCTTCTTCACTTCATCAAAAGATACTTTGCAAGAATCACTCCATGTAAACTAACAATTCAAAGACAATATATTCGTTCGTGGCAACGTCTTTTTGCCAAGGCATTGATAAACCTTCGATAATACCCTACCGATGACAGAAAGCTATGCACCTCCTTTGGAGTATGTGACGGACTCATGGCAATTATGACCTTGATATTTTCAAGGTCAATTGCAATCCCTACTAAACTGACCACATGGCCTAACAATAGCCCATAAGGCACTCCAAAGACATACTTTCGTGGTTCAAGAGCTATGTAAAATTGTCTACACTGCTCAAAACACTTCCACAAAATGATCAACTGCCTTTCTCTTGTGGTGGCTGCTCCCAAATCGTCAATGAATACTTTCAACTCCTCTGGGGATATGTCACCAAAGGTCTTGTCGACTATTCTTCGCCATAAACCAGATGCATTACATAAACCAAATGCAATCACATGGTATGCAAAGGTACCAAGACAGTAATAAATGTCATTTTAAGCTTGTCTTGCTCAGCAATTTCCATTTGGTTATACCTTGCAAAGAAATCCATGAGAAAATATATTTACCTACCTACTAATTGATCCAAAATTGGGTCAATAAAGGGCAATGGGTAGTAGTCTTTAGCAGTCAGTTTATTCAACTCTCTAAAGTCTACACAAATTTGAATTTGATTATTATTCTTCTTTCTAATCACAACTAGTGAACACTATTCAGTATGCTGAATAGGGAAGATCAAACCCACTTTTTGCCATTTCTAAAGCTCCTCAAACAGCCCGTTCCTTAATTCAAAAGGCATACGCCTTACTTTCTAATGTACAGGACTGGGGAGACTGCCTTACTTAGGGGCATTCCCCCCAGTTGTGATTAGAAAGAAGAATAGTATGCACAAACCAAACTGGGGGGAATGCCCCTAAGTTTGTCATAGCTCCAAGTGAAGATTGTTGAGATGGAAAGCTCAACATGTGCGGACATTGATGATGGACCACCTGGCTAGATGGGTCTGCACATCTACACTTACCACGTTGGTGGTCATTATGATACTCACATGGCCACTGACTTATCATTTATTATATTTAGTTTGTTACACCTACCTACAGCTGGCAAAGACATAGCGCCAATCGATTAGTGTAGTCGGTTATGCAGTGTTTAACTTAGTAGGCCACTTTTCTTTCTGTTGTATCTTATCTATACTTTGTGTACATTGTATAGTGTGTGATAGAGGAAGAAAAAACCAACAAGAAAATGTTTTAGCCTCCATCTCTCTTCTTGTGTTCTCGAGTGAGCTTCCTCTTGTGTATACAGTGTGTATTTGGCGCAGCAGCTCAAGCAAGTCCCCCTACCACACGATTCTTGACATGGTATTAGAGTCATGCCACTGAGAGAGGCTAATTTTGAAGGCTGAAGTGAAGGAGAAGAAGCAAGGTTTGAGCAAGCAAGCAACGGATAAGAAGCTCTCCCATTCTTCCACTCTCTCTCTTGGATAGTGCCTGTGGAGGCATTGGAAGCAGGGTTGAGCAAAAATATCAGATTACTATGAGATTTGGTGTGCGAGCAGATTACTGTATATTCTGCAAACATGCCCTTTAGGACTTACTTGCAGTTATTTTGGATGTTTGAGGCCGTTTTAGGTCCCATTTTAGAGCCACAAGGTTGCGGACAGTAGTTTCAGGGTACACTGTGATTTCGGTTGTATTGATCGAAAGTGGGTGCACATGTTACAAATTGTAGATCTGTAATTTTTGAGGTGTTTCCAGGAACTAAACATAAGGTTTATCTGCAAACAGGTTGTAGATTACATGTAGTATTGAGAAATCAATGAAAAAGGTTGCTTGGTGTAGTGTTGTGCACGTGTTGTGAAAGATTGCAGAAGACTACAAGAAGAGAATAGTGGAAATCCCATTATTGAGAAGCTCGACAAGAACAACTACCCTTCATGGAAGTTCCGTGTAACGAACTTCCTCATCGGAAAGGGCCTTTAGGAGTTTGTCTGAGATGAAGAAAATGAGCCAAAGCTAGGTATCCCTCTGACTGCAGACGAATTAAAAGCATGGAAAGAGTGGAATGCAAAAGATAAAAAGGTGATGTACTAGCTATCTGCAGTAATTGATAATACTATGTTGGGACATATCAGGAATGCAGAAACTTCACATGCAGCTTGGACAACTTTTGAGAGCATGTTTTGAGTAAATACAAAGGCACGAAAGATTCAACTCAAGCAAGAGTTGAATGCCTTGAAGAATGGGAAAATGCGTGTCAATGAGTATGTGTTGAAGGTGAGGGGCATTGCAGATGCTTTAGCAGCAATTAATGCGATGTCGGATGATGATGATTTGGTTTCATCCACTCTGAGTAGCCTTAACAATGAGAAGGCATGGAAATCATTTGTTACTTTGGTATATATACGGAAGCCATTTCTAGATTTTGATGAGCTGATCTCTCTCATGATTACTGAAGAGATCAATATATGCAGGGTGATTCGTTTGAAATAAATGGTGAACATGTCCAAGCATTTTTCTCGAGTTTAGGAAGGAGACGGGGTAGATCCTCTTTGAGAGGCCATGGTATGGGATGTGCTAACGATAACTAGCAAAATAGGTTCAATCAATAGTTCAGTGAAATGCAGGTTTTTGGAGGCAGAGGAAACTTTAGAGGCAGGGGGAGCTCTAGAGGAAGAGGTGGATGGCAGAATAGAGGTTCTAGAAATTCTACTATTGTTTGCCATTATTGTGGCAAAATAGGCCATATTGCAGCCCATTGCTATGCAAAGAAGGATGATATTTGCTGTGGTAAATTGCAGTAAGGAAACTATGCATCGTCTTCACGACAGAATGAAGACAAAAATGAGCATCTATTTGTTATGCAGCATATGATGAATGCAACTATAGGAAAGGAGACACATGATGATGTATGGTATGTCAATTCAGGTGCATCTAATCATATGACCATTCATGTTGAATGTTTTGGAGAGATGCATGACTTACAAAACCCAGGTTATGTGCAGATGGGTAATGATTCATGCCTCCAAATTTCACACATTGGAAAGGTCCCCTTGTCCTTGTATGATAGCCAGAAAAAGAGTTTGACAGATGTATTACATGTGCCATCAATTACAAAGAATCTAGTATCTATTGGCCAAATGGTAGAGTAGGGGTTGAAGGTCTGATTCAATGCAAAAGATTGTTTTGTAGAAGACTTTAATGATAAGAGCAGGTTGGTCGCAAAACAAAGTAGAGTAGGCCGAATGTTCACTTTAGATGCTAGAATTCTTGCAATGGATACTGCTATGTATGCTAAAGGAAAAGGAGTAGTTGCAGATATTGAAATATGGCATAAACATATTGGACACACAAATGTGCAAAGGCTAAAATTAATGCAGTCGAGAGGATTGGTTACAGGATTGCCTTCATTTAGAGTCGTAGAATTGCATAAAGTCTATGAAGCATGCCATTTTGGTAAGTAGGCAAGACAACCCTTCACACATGACAGAGAAGTGAGTAGAAAAATACTTGATGTAGTGCATACAGATGTTTGGGGGCCTACACAGAATGTATCTCTTGGTGGTAGCAAATACTTTGTCACGTTTATTGATGACTGTTCAAGGAAGTTATGGGCATACTTTATGAAGGAAAAAAGTGATGTATTTGAGAACTTTAAATCTTTTAAGGCAGCTATTGAAATAGAAACAAGATTAAAAGTAAAGTGCTTGAGATCAAATGGAGAGGGAGAGTACCTCTCTAATGAGTTCAGTGGCTTCTTGAGGACTCATGCGATAAAGAGACAATTTACTTGCAGGTATACCCCACAGCAAAATGGTGTTACAGAAAGAAAAAACAAGCATATTGCAGAAGTTACACGGGCATTAATGACTGAAAATAATATTTCTAAACATTTTTGGTTTAAGGATGTCCATACTACTGTCTACATTATGAACAGAACTCCCACAGCTACAGTTCATGGGATGACTTCTGAAGAATGTTTTACTGGTAAGAAGCCTGATGTATCGCACTTGAAGGTATTTGGTTGTGTTGCATACATTCATGTGGAAGATGAGCTACGAAAGAAGCTTGATCCAAAGGTAGAAAAATGTGTTTTTATTGGATACTATTTAGAGCAGAAAGGGTATCGTTTTTATAACCCTGTCATAGGTGAGTTCAGAGTAAGCATGGATGTTATCTTTGATGAGATGGGGGAAGTTGGTATCCACCTGCTGGTGATGTTTTGGATGATGATAATGATCAAGACAGCTATGTGTAGAAAGATAAACAAGAATCACAGAGTCTTAGTGGACTAGAAACATCATCTGGTACTACACCTATAGTGAGCCTTTGGTCTGGGAGACTAAGAAGTAGCCCCACATCTTCAAGTGGATCTATAAGTGCTGCAGGGAAGGACAAAGGAAAGAAGAAAGTGCTGGATGGTAATGATGCATCTACCAGTCATTTGGGATTTGATGAATATTCTGGTGGTTCAAAGAGTTTAGATGATGAGCTTGGTATTCCTTCAGTCAGGACACCAGGTGTACAAAGAGCTCATAGTAATGTAAAGGCTCCATTGAGTGATCCGGTGATACGGAGATCTAGCAGGGTCAGATACCCTGTTAAAAGATTTGGTTTTGAAGGTTATGCAGCTCACTGTTATGCTTATATGGTGAAACTAGTTGAGGATGTTGAGCCCACTTGTTTTGAGGATGCTATTGGTCATGCTCATTAGGATGCAGCAATGGATGAGGAGATGGCTACATTAGAAGCCAATAAGACTTGGGATTTGGTACCCTTACCTAAGGGTAATAAAGTTATTGGCTGCAAGTGGGTTTACAAAGTTAAGCATAATGCAAATGGTTCAATTAGCAGATATAAAGCTAGGTTGGTTGCAAAAGGATATGCTCAAACATATGGTATAGATTATGAAGAGACATTTAGTCCAGTTGCTAGAATGGCAACTATTAGGTGTGTGATTGCCTTGGCAACCAAAGGTTGGAGTTTGCAACAAATGGATGTTAAGAATGCCTTCTTGCATGGTGAATTGCAAGAAGAAGTGTATATGGAGTAGCCAATAGGTTATGAGGATTTAGAGCATCCCACATATGTGTGCAGGTTAAAGAAGGTACTCTATGGGCTGAAGCAAGCACCTAGAGCATGGTTTGACAAGATTGGAGAGTATCTTGTCAATATTGGATTTTTTATTTCTAATTCTAATCACTCACTTTATGCGAGAAAGGGAGATGCAGGGTTGGTCATCATAGTCATCTATCTGGATGACTTGATTATTACATGTGATAGTGACAATGGGATTGCTGAAGTTAAGGACTTCTTGAAGAAGAAGTTTCAGATGAAAGATTTGGGTGAGCTAAGATACTTTCTTGGTATTGAGGTGATCAGATGTGATGATGGTATATGGCTATCCCAAATGCAGTATGGCTTGGATATGTTATCCAAGTATGGTAGGATAGCATGTAAGCCTCTTTTAGTACCATTGGAGCAAAATGTGAAGCTGATTACTGATATTGGAGATGAGATAGAAAACCCTACTATGTTCAGGAGGATAGTAGGGAGTTTGATTTACATGACTATCACAAGTCCAGACTTGAGCTATGGTGTTAGCCTTGCCAGTCAGTTTATGCAGATGCCTAGAAAGCCTCATTTGGATGTAGTTAGACGTATATTGAGGTATGTGAAGTCCACTTTACATTATGGATTTTTTTATGAGGCAAGTAAGGACGTACATGTCTTTGGATACACAGAAGCAGATTCGGCTAGTAGCATGTCAGATAGAAGATCTACAAGTGGATTCATGTTTTCCCTTGGTAGTGCAGTAGTTACATGGAGCAGCAAAAAGCAACCTATAGTTGCTTTATCGAGTACAGAGGCTGAGTATAGAGGTGCTGCTATGACAGCATGTGAGGTGATATGGCTGTAGAAGTTATTAGGTGATTTGTACGTGTAGGGAGATGGTCCAGTTGTCATTCGTTATGACAACATGAGCAACATACAGCTAGCTAGGAATCCAGTGTTCTATGCTAAGACAAAACACATTGAGGTGCACTACCAATTTGTGAGAGAGAGAAGGTACTTGTAGGAGAGATTGACTTGGTATATGTTAGCACATAGGATCAAATAGTTGACATTTTCACAAAGGCATTGGGTGCAGAGAAGCTTCGAAAGTTTCGAAGCTTACTTGGAGTTTCAGAGATAGAGTTGAGCTTGAGGGAGAGTGTTGAGATGGCAAGCTCAACACATGTGGACATTGATGACGGACCACCTAGCTAAATGGGTCTGCACATCTACACTTAGCACGTTGGTGGTCATTATGACACTCACATGGCCATTGACTAATAACTTATTATATTTAGTTTGTTACACCTACCTACAGCTAGCAAAGACATAGCGCCAATCGATTATTGTAGTCGGTTATGCACTGTTTGACTTAGTAGGCCACTTTCTTTTATGTTGTATCTTATCTATACTTTGTGTACATTGTATAGTGTGTGGTAGAAGAAGAAAAAACCAGCAAGAAAACGTTTTAGCATCCATCTCTCTTCTTGTGTTCTTGAGTGAGATTCCTCTTGTGTATACAGTGTGTGTTTGGTGCAGCAGCTCAAGCACGTCCCCCCACCATGCGATTCTTAACAAAGATATTGTGGAACTTCTAAATCGGGGACACATAGTCCTCTCTCTCTTTTGAACTGAGCATGGAACCTAATTTAATTGGCCGCGAAGCATTAGGCATACCAGGGTCCAACTCAATAATGTCCGTGTCTCTTATTCGATCTTGAGGCTCTATTGGCTCATTCAATGTTATCTAATAGATGTCTTATTTATTGGACCCTTCTTTATATCCATCACTCAATGACGTCTCACTACCAGATGGATCATCTACTATTTCTAGTTTAGTAGAGGATAAAGGAGCTCTCTCACTCTGAGGAGACTCAAGGTAAGCATCCACTATTACACAACTGGCACCTCTACCTAGAATCACTCGACCAGTGGGTATACCAACTTGAGAATCTGTCTGTAAAATCCATGGCCTACCTAGAAAAACTCGATAGCTAGGACATCCTGCAAACCTTATCACCTTAAAGTCCAAATAGCATTCCACACTCGCAATAGTAATGTGGACTTTAGTGATGCAACATTCTGGTTGTCTTAGAATGTCATCTACCATCCTAAGAAGTATGGAGCCATCTTTTCTCATGATATTGACGGAGGATCCAGTGTCCATGATCGCATGCTCTACTAATATTCCATCCACTTATGTTGGAACCCTAGGACAATGCTTTTCAGCATGATTGAACCAATCTTCTCCCACTCATGCTATGCCCAAGGGTTCTACAATATACCCAATATGCAAGATTTTCTTGAATTCCTTGTATACTCTTGGAGAAAGTTTAATCAACTACAGGAGATTCACGTCTAGTTTAACTTGGCAAAGAGAACTTGCTAGATCAAAGTCATGGTAGTTAGCCAATGCTCTCTTCTCGCACCAAACCATACTCTCCTTTGGTCTTTGGACCGACTTTGGTGCCTCTTTTTTACCTTTTGCCTTCTTTCTTGGCAACCCTTTATCCTTCTCAGGATCAACTTTACTATAAATAGACCTTAGAGGTCCACCTTCCATATCAAAATTTAGAACTTGCTTTCTCCTAGCCTCTTGCTTAGGGTTTTCCTCGACAGTTTTTACAATTTCTTTATCACCCTCTTCAATCTATTGACCTCTTGTTACGACTCATAGATTAGAAGTTTTAGCATCTTTGACACATATAGTCTCAATAAGGTTGACTCCACTACAATGAGGCAACTCCTCTACAATAGCCTTTCCGCGTTGCACTATTTGTCTTGGTCCCTCATCTTACTTGAGATTATTCCCTTGTGTGTGATGGTTAACTAGATCTGGTAGTTTGCTCCCTTATTGGAGAGAACTGATCTTACTCTAATAGGTAACAGCTAAATGGCTAGACTTTTCACAAATATTGCATTTGACATTCGGACAATTCCTAGGGAAATGTTGGCCACCACACCACTTACAGCTCAATCTTGAGGGGGCACCCTCTTCAAGGCGTCAACTCCCTATCAAATTTTGCTGCTTCTTAAGAAAATTGACATCCATAGCTATTTGACTATATTGTTCAAAAATCATATCACTGTAGTGCTTCATCATGTCTTTAATTTCTCCAAGGACATTAGAGGCACTCAACTCATAGCCGGGATCATTTGTCTGTCGTCCCATTTGGCCTAACCACTTGATAAGAATTGGCCATGACCTACTGGGACAATATTAGGATTCACTGTTTGGCCCCCACTATTTAGTGAGGTTTCCTGACTAGCCATAGGCATAGTAATACTATTGGAAGAAGCTAGTAACATAGGAAAATTCAACATAATACTTCCTCTTCCATTTACATTTGACATGGGGTCCCCTTGACTCCCATTGGTCAATGCCAAATTATTGCCATTCTAATTTATCCTTGCTGCATAATCTGCTTGCAAGCGCGACTCTACTCCTTTTTCTTGGGTGATAGCAATGTAAATGTCAGCCAAAGTGACACTACTAAGTTGCACCTGGATATTGAAATCTAATCCATGCACCTGGATATTAAGTTTGCAAAGAACTTGCTTTAGCTTCTTGGCATAGGCCTAAACATTCTCATTTGGCTCTTGGCATGTTACATTCAAGACATGCAACCAATACTGTCCACCCCTCTCTGGAGCAAACTCTCTATGGAAGGCCGTGAAGAATTGATCATTGCTAGTAATGGTTCCGGCCTCTAGATGTAACATGTCCACCTGCTATCTTCAAGACACGTCTTAGCAGTCCATCAGAAATGATGTTTAGAAAGCTCTGCTCAGCACTCCCATGGAATCTTACGGGGTTTGCGATCTAGGACTTTCCGCATCTGCTACGTAGCAGAAGTATTCTGGCCATTCCCACTTAGGACCAACATGAATTAGGGTTTTTCATAATGGTAATTTCCTAAACGGCAACTAGCGTCGAACCCCAAGCAAACTACTTTACGCAGAAATGCCAGGGCTGAAGCAGATTCTCGATGCACTTGGTTCAAGGCGAATGGGAAACGAGAGGGATACAAAGCTCAACCTCTCTGCCATAAAGCATAGCCCCATTCCGTTCCCCTAAAACAATGTAAATTGGGTTTATTAGACTCTAGGTCAGTGCCCTTGCCGTTCATATCCTTTGAAATGATCTTCTTGCTGTCCATCATGATTGAGAAAAGTTCGCGGGGCCAACCGGGACCACCCATCCGTAGGATGGACCCATGGCCACATCCACCGCACTTTCCTCAAGTTGTTTTAGTTATCTAATTACCTACCACATTTAGTTGGACATGCATCAATGAGCTTCCTTAATTAGGCCATTAGGTACCGGTTCCTACACGTAATCATAGCACTTGACATAAGAAAACAATATCAAAAAAGTTCCTTTTCAACAAGTTATCATATTTATCTTTGAAATACATTTATAAAATCCAGCCCGTAGGCTTATCCATAATCCGCCTGAAGGCTATCCAGCAATCCACAGGGATTACTTATCCAAGATTTGGCCCGTAGACTAGTATGCGGACCTCAAGATCCAACTTGAGTCACGTTGGCCTCTTGTGCAAGGCCCGGAAGGCAAGGGATCTACGGCCAGAGCCCCCTTGGCACCCAAGTGTCCTCCTACTCCAAGAAGTGCTCAACGGAGAGACCTCTCACGGCGGGTTCGCTCCATCTTCCCGGTGCGGTTAACAACCCCCTTGGTTAGGGTCAAGCAGGCAGTCGGGGGTAAGTGAAGCTGGCTCTCCCTTCAGGCCTTCAACCTGAAGCATTAGATATCTTTTCATCCTTTAATTCTTTGAGCAAACAAAGCAAACAGTGCTCTATACAACTGTTACAAGCACAATCATTTCCAACTGTTAAGGAGTGAATCCTTCTTTCCGAATGCATCCTAGCACTCGATCTGGGATCAATTGCAACTTGGCAAGATTCCCAAGGGTTTGTTGTATTAACCCTTATATCCTTGGGTTACGGCCGTACCCTATTAACCCAACTTAACCAATACCTTAAGTTCTATTAGCAGTAAATATGTTATTTCAATTTACTTGTTTGGTCTTTTGCTTCCAAGCATTTATCTAATTCCCATATCTTGGTCACTTTTTCCCAAGAAAGGTGCTATATCAGGATGAGTACTCATCCTCTTGCAAGAAAAACTTGCGTAAGAATCTACCAATCTCACTCTGAGGAATTTGGCCATTCCCTTGTGATCAAATCACAAGATCATGTGACTCTGCAACATGTTGCACCAGTGTCGCATTCAATCCATGGGATTATTTTACCCATCAAATGGCGTCTTCCAATCACGGAGTCATGATTAGATAAGGAACAGGGTTAGGGTGTCTTCATGACAATCCATTCTTGATTGCACTAGGCCGATAATGTTGGTCCTAGGGTTCCAATTTCAAATTGAGTTTCATTCTTTTAGCGAGCGAACCTTAGTGTAAAAATCCTAGATCATTTCTCGCAAGTATGTCCTATTGTCCCTACATTCCGTGAATGAGGGCAAGTCTTTAGGGTATAAGAGTTTCAGCTTTGGCAATAAGAGTGATTAGGTCACGTCCTCAACGTGCTAAATCCCAGTTAGTCTTGGGATATGTTTCATCAATTTAACCATTCCAAAACGAGTCCCTCGTGGTTTAGGTGTTTAGGTTAAACCAATTTACTTGTCTATTCTTGAATATATTTACAATACCTTTTTCGTAACCACATGATTCATTGCCTACACATGAGTAGATTTACAAAACCTAACTTTTCTGGTTAAAATCAAAGCATATGTTAAGTTATGGCATAATTCCAATTGATCCTTTTATAACATGCATTCAAGATTCATGCTACTAAACTTTAGGGTTTTATGATTGAACCCTACAGCCTTTCTTTAGGGTTGAAACGAGATTTATGCCAATTGCCTGGAGTTTAATCTTCTTCATGCAACCCTAGAGTCATTTCTATGCCTAGCAATTTCCTACGGTTGTTAGCAACTTTCTTTAAAGAATCATTTCGAAGAAAATATCTTCAATAATGCAACATGCGATTTATTCCTTCCATGCATAATAGAAGTGTACTATCATTATTTCAACTTGTAAAGATGGGCATTAGTTAATCTAAGTTCATTACTTTGAAATGCATAAAAACAACTTGCTAGGAATGCATAGAGATCTTATGCTCTTCTTTTTCATTTGTTTAATACAAATGAATGATTCTTTGATCGAAGTTATTTCCTTTAATTTAGCCAAGGTATTTTAATCAAAAAATGCATCCTAATTCCATAAATGATCCATGCACAATCGAAATATTACAACGTTAATCAAAATTAGGAAGAAAAAACTTGGACTTGTGGTGAAATGTCCACATGGATATTGGGAGATGATCCTCCTGCGGTTGCACCTCGTGCCTTCTTAGGGGCCATCGTGAATTTGCCCTTTTGGTCTTGGACACAGATTTATGATCTTGGTTGTCTCCTTTGCATGCGAAACTCCCTTTGTGATTTGGTTTCCTTGATCAATTTCACCGTCTTTTGAAACCGAGCTTTAGAAGCCTTAAAGGCTGCCTCCTCGAAGTAGGGAATGGATTTAAAAGACTTGAAATGGAAGGCTTTTTTTATAAAAGGAGACTAGGGTTATAAGGACTGATTGGGAAGGCTCATGAAACTCCAAGGGAGCTTAAATGGGCTTTGTGGAATGAAAAAGGGTTTTAATCTTTTTCTATTGCGGATCCACAAGAAGGGTTTAAAAAAAAATGATTTGGATGGAACTCCATGGAAAGGATTTCTTTAAACCTCCAGCCAACGTGAGATTATAGGGATTTAGTGGAATTTGTGATAGGAAAGGGCTTAGGTGGAACCCACCGAAATGGGAGCTTAAATCCTAGGGTAATAAGAACTCGCTTGAGAGGGCAATAGGGAAGGGCCACAGGAAGGGTTTTAGAAACTCGGGCTAATGGGAGCTTGTGAGGAACCAAAGGGGGGAAAAGGGGCTTAATGAGATTTTAAAGGGCTTGGATGGGATCCCACGGGAATGGGGTTTAAATCCCAGGGAGGGGGTTTATTAAACCCACTTGAAAGGGCCTTATAGAAGCCCACAAGAAGGGGAGATTCCTAAGGGGGCTTTAGAAGCTTCTCAAGAAGCTTCTAAAACTTCTGGGGGTGTCATGGAGGCCCACGTGGAGGAGAGGAGACAACTATTGGTTGTAGCTCTGGCGTACTTCTCACCTCTGTCCTCATGCAGAGCTTCCCTCCGCTATTCGTCCTCTCCGACAGCCTTTTGGCTAATTAGCTCACCTCCCTCACGGCCAGCAGTGTCACGAATCTCACAACCTCCTTTTCTCACGGCTAGCAGTGTCATGAATTTCACCTTTCCCTCGTCCCAATGGCGTTTTGGCCCCTTCGTTACCCCCCCACCCACAGGGTTCTTATAGGTAAAGGGAGGGGACCTCCCTGCCTCCACGCAACCTGAGTGCATGGCTATCTTCCATCCGCGAGCTCTAGCAAGGAGCTTAGTCATAGAGCCTTCCCTGCCTCTCCTCCAGCACGACCGACAGTTGGGGGTAAGAGGGGATAATTACAAAAAAAATTTGCCATTCGTTAATCATTTTTCATCTTGACCTCCTCCCAAGAGGAGGTTCAGACGAGCATATGCGGTTTCCTAGTCCCTAGCCTTTATTGGCCATGGAGAGTGTATTGTTTAATGACTGAATCATTCACAACCACAATGCCAGCATTGTCTTTTGCCCGAGACTTCACACGTGTACATAATAATTTTTCGCAGGAATATTACATTCTCTCCCCCTTGGAGGAATCGAGATGTTCTCATCTCAAGATAAACTGGGGAGATTGATGGTTGAGAGTGCTTTCATCTACCCAAGTGGCATCCTCCTCAGGATATTCTTTCCACTAGACGAGGCATTCTCTCAAGGTTCTAGATCTCAATTGTCTCTCCCTAACATCTAAGATCTTGTCAAGCCGTAGTTCAAGGACTCCTTGACTAGGCATTACAACTTGTTGGCCATCAAGTACATGGCTAGGATTAGGTACATAGTTCTTCAATAGGCTGATATGGAATACATTATGAACCTTTAGGTTCCTAGGGAGTTGCAGTCTATAAGCATTAGGTCCTAGGCACTTGAGGATCTTGTATGGTCCACAATACCTTGGACTTAGCTTCTTGCAATCTCCTAAGGATAGAGAAATCTTCTTTGGTTGTACATGAATGAAGACCATGTCTCCTTCCTCGAAGATTCTATCTTGACACTTCAAATCCTCATATGCATTCAGTCTATCCTTGGCGGCTTGGATGTCCTATCTTATTGACTTTATTTGGTCATCCATTTCTTCCAACATCTACCTTGAAGCTTCAACCCTCAAGGTTGGATCTGAGAAGTTTAGGGGACTTCAATAGTCATGACCATACAATGCTTGAAAAGGTGTCATCTGAATGCTTTGTTGGTAAGAAGCATTGTAGGCAAATTCCACCAAAGGTAAGTATTAAATCCACCTTTTTGGCTCACGACAGCAGTGTGCCCTAAGCATATCCTCGATAACTTGATTGACTCGCTCCGTTTGACCATCGGTTTGGGGATGGTAAGCTATGCTAAAACAAAGTTGAGTACCAATGGATTCATGATCACTAATGATTCTTCTGGGTAACCCATGTAGCTTGAATATCTCCTTGATAAACACCCTTGCAATGTCTGAGCCTTTATAGTTTGTCTTTATTGGAATAAGGTGTGCAACCTTAGTAAGCATGTCAACCACAACCATGATGGAGTTGTATCCTCCTTGAACTTGGGGTAGGCCAACAACAAAGTCCATACTGATGAATTCCCATTTCATTTGGGGAATGTCGAGTGGTTGCAATTTCCCTGGCATTTTGACATGCTCGACTTTGATACGTTGACAAGACAAACACTCAGTGACATATTTGAAAATGTCACCTTTGAGCCTCTCCCAATAGTAGCTCTTCCTAATTGCATTGAGAGTCTTGGCATAGCTAGGATGTCCTGAGAAAGGGGAATCACGAGCTTCCCACAATATCTTCTACTTAAGTTATTAGCTTGCCGGTATGCATACTCTCGTTCTATAGTAGACAAGTCCACTATTGATAGAGATTTCATGATACTTATCCTGTAGCTTTTTGTCCCGATCCTTGATAGAGATCTCCCTTAGCATATTTTGATAGGCTGGATCATGGCATGCTTCCTCTCTAGCTAGCTCAAGTATTGGATTGTTTGGCATGGATATCTTTGTGGCTAGAGATCTGGCTGTTGATGGGTTCTGCAAGATTAGAGAATTAAGGAATGCATTGCGACTGAGTGCATCGGCAACTACATTCTCCTTTCTAGGACGGTATTTGATTTCAAAGTCATACTCTTCCAGCACTTCAATCCACCGACGTTGCCTCATGTTGAGCTCGTTCTGGGTAAAGATCCACTTGAGACTTTTATGATCAGACACTAGAGTAAACTTGTTACCCAACAGGTAGTGTCTCCAAAGCTTTAGAGCATGGATTACAGGATCATGAGAGTGGAATTTTGATACCAAGAAATGCTTAAAAATATCTAAAAATTACGAATATCAAGGGAAAAATATTAAACGTCGAAGGCGACGGCTCGATCTAGGACGATTTTAAGCGCCAAAGTCCTTTAAAGGTGCTTGAGCGACACTTGTTGATTTTTCATAATTTTTCAGACTATCATGCGGGTTGACATGAGTTACCAGCCCAATGCAGGATGCCGAGCCGGATGCCCAAGATTTTTCAGAGCTCAATTCAGAGTTTGGACGGGGAAGGTGCCAAGAAACTGGGCAAGATACGAAAAGGTGGACATTGGAGTGGCCAAATGTAAGTGACCTTTGGGAGGGGACATGCAAAATTTTATGCCACAACAAATCGTGGGCATGAAGAGACGAGAAAAAATGTGGAGAAGGGCACCATCTGTATGCGCCGAAAATTGCGCCAAGATGGATGGAGATGCCATCTCCTGCCTGCAAACAACCACTGCAAATGATCATTGCCCTTTATTCCCCTCTGGATGCTGATCATTTCACCGTGCTTCGCTCCTCCAATGGTGGTCTCTATGAAGATCCTTGATTTTAGTCTTTCTCTCTCCTCCCTCTCTCTCTTCTAAGGACAGATTCATGTGGTGAAGAAGAAGAAGAATGGATGGCGGATGCTTCTCCAATGAAGACCGGATTGCTCCGTGGTTCAAGAGAAATGAAGATTGCTGATTGTGGACTGTCATGAGCATTAATGGCTTCTGGAAATCAGTCCCGAGATATGGCAAATAAAAACTCACAACCCGCAAAGAACGGTAATTTCATTTTTACAAAGAAAATTGATGTTTTATGCAATTTGCTTCATGAACATTTGTTCCCATGGGATGATTATGCATTATTTTTTTGTTTGCTATGAGTTTGATCAGTTTATGCTCAGAAAATCAGAAAATCATAAGTGTTGTGACTGAAATTAATAGTGTAAAACGCATAAAACACGCGAAATATGGAAAAATTGGGTGTTTTTGATATATAAATGAAAAATATAATAAGACACACCAACTAAATTTGTGTTTTTGCTACAAATGAGCCTAAGAGCCACATCCCATAATTAATTTTGTATTTTTAGTTATTTAATATTGCAAAAAATACAAGAGAAATAGGAAAAATGTGAAAAAATAAGGAAAAACTGGATTTTGAGTGCTGAAAATTAAGAAAAAATAAGATTCATGTTTGTGTATGTATGGGGGGTCTGAAGTATGAGGTTTAGCCTCAGTTCAGCCCTACCTTTATGTTTTAGTGAGTTTTTATTGCTTTTCATACAATAAAAACATGGAAATGAATCCTAAACCGATCAATAATGCACAAAGGTGTTTAAATGCTTAATGAAATAATGAAAAGTTTGCTGGTTTTTATGCATACCATTTAGGTTGGTCGATAATTAAAAATTAAGGATCTAGTAGCACGAGGGTTCCTCGGTGCTAGGTTCATGCAACGTAGCAATTACGCGTTAGAGAAATTCATTGAAAGAATGCTTTTGCACTAGCACAAATGCTAATTTCCTCAATTGTTTGAGCACCTGGACATTCACAATTTTCATGAAGCATAAAATGATAAAAGGTATGAGACAATACCTCCTGGATGCATAGCACCTATATTCTTTAGATCGTGGGCAACGTTGAGTGAGTAAGGTTGTCCAAGCTGTAGGCTAGGCGTTGGGTCCTAGGGGAAAGTAAGTAAGGTATAGTACATTCCTAGATACGATCAATTGGTACCTTGAGGGAACTATGTGCGATGTTGTGTTATATATGTTTAGCGACGCATCGAGGGGCCAATCCCCAAGGTGTAGGAGAGTCGTACTGAGATAGTGGCAGTCAGTTGTAGGAGGATCTCCTATGTTTGTACTTTGTGCCATTAGGCAATGTGCTAGGGACTCCCTCTGAGGAGTGTTAATTGGGTTAGAGTTGGACTATGACACGTGATACAAACGTGAGATGTTTAGGAAGATGATGTATGTGTCATTAACGCTCCTGGCCGTGAGGCCGTGGGGTTGTTGAGCGCATGATAGAGGTCCAGCTAGTGCATGAGCTAGTGCCAGCCCGTTTTAGGTCCCATAAGTGGTGCGTTTGTCAAGAGCCACTTATAAGTGGTGGCTTTCGGATCTAGGGTTTCTAGGGACCTAAAGGAAGTTTGTTTATGTCCTTTGACAAGGACTGTCAAGCCCAAATCCAGAAAGCAGAACGTGCTGAGAGGGCTAGACGGTGGTTAAAGATCGTAAGCCGTTATTCTCCTCAAAGGAGTAGCCCAGTACGTATACGAAGTAGTGGTCTTAGTCACCGAACTACTCTAGCTATTCCATTAGGTGCAGGAGGAAGCATAAGTTCTTCCACTTCTCCACCAAGTCTACCCACTTCAAGTGGGGGTGTGAATCCGTTACTTCAAGCTCCTATTGCTAATCCAATTGTCACCATGGCACAGCCTATTGCGATTCCTAGGGACGCCGGATTTACCAGCCTTAGGAGTTCCCTTACCCATTTTTAATGGGTTAGCGGAAGAGGACGCAGAATTTCACATTTGTGAATTTCAGAGATTGATGTTCAATTATCGCATCCAAGACGAGGGACATCTCATGATGTTCTTCAATATGACATTAAAAGGAAGGGCTACGGTTTGGTATCATAGCATAGAGTCTGGAACCATAACCACCATTGATCAATTCTATGCAGCTTTCCGAGCGGAATATGCCCCTGAAAGAGGGGGTCAATATTGGTTGCGGGTCTTGAATGTGACACATCAAGATCCTCACGAGAATGTGAAAGAATATGCTAAGAAGTTCAAGAAAGTATTCTGTCAGTTGCAAACTTACATTCCCATTCCACCAGCTGCCCAATTGCAATACTTTTTGCATGGGTTGGACTTTAATATCCAAGTACAATTGAGCAGTGTGGCCTTAGCAGATATAGACATCGCTATTACACAGGCAGAGGGAGTAGAAGCACGATTACAAACGGCCTACTCCTCTCGAATGAATGTTAATGGGGGTTTAGTACCTAGTGGCATTCCATCATTGACGAATGGAAGTCAAGGGATGCCCATGACTAACCCTGTTGGGTGAGGGATTGTGGTTTCGAATGTACCTTTATTACCGACTCCTCCCAGTGTGACTATGCTTATGGCAAGTCAGTTGGCTCCATCAAATGTTGGAGGCCAAGTTTCAAATTTGAATGTTATTCTTGTGGGTCAACAGCCAATGCCAAATCAGATTGTTAGGCCAATGGAACGACGGGTTGACGATCGAGGCTACAAGTCGAGTGCATCTAATGTCCTTGGTGAAGTTAAGGACATGATGAAGCATTATACCGATACGATTTCCGAACAATATCAACAAATAGCTGTCGACGTTAATTTCTTGAAGAAGCAACAAAATTTGATAGGGAGTCGACGCCCTGAAGAGGGTCCAGTTGTAAATGGTGTGGTGGACAGCACTTCCCCAGGAACAGTCCAAATGTGAAATGTGACATTTGTGGGAAGTCACGTCATCTAGCTACTACCTGTTGGAGTAATATTAGCTCTCTCCAACAAGAGAGTAAACAACCAGGCCCTCTGAATCATAGAGCGCAAGGAAATAACTTGCAGCAAAATGATGCACCAAGGCAAATATTGCAGAGGGGAAAAACAAATATAGAAGAGTTGCCACAAGGCAACGAAGTTAGCCTATTGAGGCTGTAGGAGTCAATGATGCTGAAACCTCTAACTTAAGAGCTGTGACAAGAGACCAAAAGGCTAAAGAGGTTGACAAAGATAATGTAAAACTGGTCGAGGCAACCCCTAAACAAGGGGATAAGGGGACGCAAGTCCAGAGTCCTAGCATAGAAGGGGGACCGCTAAGGCCGGTTAACAAGATATGCAACCCTAAAAAGGATGAGGAAGGGCCCAGAAAGAAGGCAAGAGCCAAGAAAGAAGCACCAAAACCGGCCCAAAGACCAAAAGAGAGGATGGTTTGGCGAGAAAAGAGAGCTTTGGCTACTTATCATGACTTCGATTTAGCGAGTTCTCTTTGCGAAGTTAAACCAGATGTGAACCTCCTGCAATTGATAAAATTATCTCCAGGAGTACGCAAGGAATTTAAGAAGATCCTACGTATCGGGTATATTGTGGAACCTCTGGGCATAGCACGAGTAGGGGAAGATTGGTTTGACCATGCTGAAAAGAACTGCCCTAGGGTTCCAGCTTATGTAGATGGAATATTAGTGGAACATGCCATTGTAGACACTAGATCCTCTCTCAATATCATGAGTTCAGAATTGATGGAGAGGCTGGGTCTAGGCATTGAGAAAGACAACTCCACCCTTCTGAGAATGGCAGATGATAGTTTAAGACAACGAGAAGGTTGTGTTACTAAGGTCCATGTTACAGTTGCAAGTGTAGAATGTTTCTTGGACTTTAGGGTGATCAGATTTACAGGACATCCTAGCTATTGAGTTTTGCTAGGTAGGCCTTGGATCTTACGAACAGACTGTCAAGTCGATATACCCGCCGCTCGAGTGGTTCTAGGTAGAGGTGCTAATCAAGTAATAGTTGATGCTTATCCTGAGTCTCCTCAAAGTGAGAGAGCTCCTTTATCTTCTATAGAATTAGAGATAGCAGACGATCCATCTGGTAATTAGACATCATCCAGCGATGAATCTAAAGAGGGGTCCACTATGGAGGATATCTATCAGATAACTCTAAATGTGCCCATAGAGCCTCAAGATAGGATAAGAGACGCGAATGTGATTGAGTTGGAACTTGGCACGCCGAATGATTCGCGGCCAATTAAATTAGGTTCTATGCTTAGTTCAGCAGAAAGGGAGGACTATGTGTCCTTGATTCAAGAATTCCACGATATCTTGCTTGGAGTTATGATGAGTTGAGAGGCATTCCTCCCAACTTGGCTGTTTATACTATCCCTGTAAAAGAAGGCAGTTGTCCTATGCGTCAGAAGGTAAGGTGTATGCCTTTTGAATTAAGGGATGGGATGTTTGAAGAGTTGTAGAAGTTAAGGAAAGCTGGTTTAATCTTTCCTGTACAACACACAGAATGGTGTTCACCCGTTGTTATCAGGAAGAAGAAAAACAACCAGATCCGATTATGTGTGGATTTTAGAGAGCTAAATAAGCAGACAGTTAAACATTACTAACCGTTGCCGTTTATTGACTAGATTTTGAATCAATTAGTGGGTAGGGAGATATATTCATTTATGGATTGCTTTGCAGGATATAACCAAATGGCAATTGCAGAAGAAGACAAGTTAAAAACAACTTTTATTACGGTCTTTGGTACTTTTGCGTACCATGTGATGGCCTTTGGTTTATGCAATGCACCTGGATTGTGGCAACGAACAGCAGACAAGACCTTTGGTGACATCTCCCCAGATGAGTTGAAAGTATTTATTGATGACCTGTGAGCAGCCACTGTAAGGGGAAGGATGTTGATTATTTTGAGAAAGTGCTTTGAGCGCTGCAGACAATTTTGTATCACTCTTAACCCATGGAAGTGTGTCTTTGGAGTACCTTATGGGCTATTATTGGGCCATGTGGTCAGTTCAATAGGGATAGCCAACTGACCCTGAAAAGATCAAGGTTATAGTTGCTATGAATCCACCACGCACTCCTAAAGAGGTTCATAGCTTTTTGTCATCGATAGGGTACTATCGGAGGTTTACAAATGCCTTGGCAGAAAGAACATTGCCATTAATGAATTTAATATCCTTTAGTTGTTCATTTGAATGGAGCGACCCTTGTAAGGTAGCTTTTGAGGATGTGAAGCAGGAGCTAGTAAAAGCACCTAAAAGAGGAGAGGTGTTCTATATATTTTCAGCAGCCACTATGCATAGTATCAACTGTGCTGTTTAGCTCAAATCTGGGAGGAAAAGTGGTATCATTCGATAGCTTTTGCTAGTTGGAAGTTGGGCATTTCAGAGATCAATTATACCTACATGGAGAAGTTATTTCTTGCAATGGTCTTTGGGACTAAGAAATTTAGGCACTACATCCTCTATGAAAAGGTAGTATTTTATACAAAGGCAGAAGGACTTAGATTTCTTATGAGCAAGCTACAGCCACCCAATCCTTTGGCAAAGTGGTTAATCACTTTGCAGGAGTTCGATTATGAGATTAAGAGTAAGCCACCGAGGCTTCAGGGTATTGTGGAATGCCTTGTGGATTTCCGGGAGCCGAAAGAGACTTTGGTTGAAGGAAGCGATATTGAGGAAATGTTTAAAATTGATACAGCTTCTATCCCATCTTGGTATGTTGCTATTACGCACTATCTATCAACAGGAGAGACGGGAGCTGGTTTTTCAAAGTCTGAAAAGAGGAAAATCAAACAATAGGCTTTGAAGTTTTCCTTGATTGCAGGGACACTATATTGGCAAGGTGTTGATGATATTTATCGCCGATATGTGATTCCTGACGAGGCTCCTTTTATCTTGGAGGAGTGCCATGACTCTGCATGTAAAGGGCACTTTACGGGACGGTTGATGGCGCAGAAAGCGTTAAGAGCTGGATATTGATGGCCGTCTATCTTCCAAGATTCTTTTGAGTATGTAAAGAAATGTGATACCTGTCAGAGACATGACAGTAGAGAGAATAGAAAACGCCCACTTACGCCTATCATGGCTATCCTTCCATTCGAGAAGTGGGGCATTGATTTTGTGGGTCCTATTACCCCATCGTCTACTACCCAGAAGAGGTATATTATAGTAGCCACTGATTATTTCACAAAATGGTCAGAAGCGCGGGCGACGAGGCGGGACAATGCAAAAGAGACTACAAGTTTCCTGTTAGAGTAGATTATCTGCCGCTTTGGTCCACTGAGGGAATTAGTGTCGGACCGTGGAACCCATTTTCTGAACAAAGTGATCAAAAGCTTGACTGAGGCTTGGAAAATCAAGCACAATAAAACGACTCCTTATAATCTGCAAGAAAATGGGCAAGTGGAAAGTACTAATAAAGAGCTTGTGGGTATCTTGCCTAAGATAGACTCTGAGAAGAAACGAGACTGGGACAAGAAGCTATATGTGGCAGTATGGGCGTATAATACCACGTTCAAGCGAGCTACCGGCCATACTCCATTCAAATTGGTTTATGAGGAAGAGTGTGTGTTACCCCTTGAATTCGAATTGACGACCATATGGTTTGCAATTAACCATTCGTTGGGAGATAAGGATTCCCTTTTTGAACGTTTCACGACTATAGCCCACCTGAATGAGCTAAAGTTGCAAAGCTTATTACACTAGGAGGTAGCTAAACGTCGGATGAAGCAGTTGCATGACCTTAGAGCGAAGAAATATACCTTTAAAAAAGGATAGTTAGTCCTCTATTATGATGCACATAGGGAGCTGTTTCCAGGGAAGCTGGAACCCAAATGGGATGGCCCCTATAAGATTGTTAGGTTAGGGAAGAATAGGTCTATAGCCCTATTAGCTGATTTACAGGGAGTAGAGTTTAAAAATAAGGTTAATCTTAATAAGATTAAATCTTATTATTTCTAAGTATGCTAATACAAAAGAAATGCATTGCAGGTCCATGCTAGGGATGATTTGAGACTTGCAAAAGAGCTTAAAGTCGGTTGATGGGTCGGTTAATCCCTTATTTGGAGCACCCATATCTGGAGCAAAGATACCATCAGGGGAAGCTTATCTGGTGGAGCAAAGGATACAAAGTGATTGAGCAAGAAGATGGAACCTTTGTGTGGGAGATTAAAGTCTTCTGCCATCACTGCTTACGATTGTTGACAAGTATCCCTGTTAAGTTCAATGAAGAAGGTGGGATGGAGCCGTCAGTTCATCCTCTCAACATGCTAAACTTTGATTACCATAATTACGAATAGAGGAGTTCATGATGGCCAGCTGTGTAAACCCATTGTGTACATACACATTATATTTTGATGGAGCATCTAGGGGCCCTAATAAAAAAGGAAGTGTTGGAGTAGTAATCCGAGATCCCCGCGACGTAGAGTTATGATGAAGTTAGCTGCTTATCTCGGGGTAGGATTCACTAACAATATGGCAGAGTATAAAGCCTTGATTATGGGACTGCATATTGCCAAACAAGGTGGTATTCGTCAGTTGTTAGTAAAAGGGGATTCCCAGTTGATCCTGAATCAACTAGATGGGACATACACAGTGCGGAATCCGATTCTTTGTATGTATCATCGGACTGCGATGACCCTACTTGAGGAGTTTGAGAGAGTGTCTCTTCAACTGATTCCACGTTACTGGAATCAGTTTGTGGATTCATTAGCAAATCTTGCTTATGAGGAAGACCTCTTCTTTAATTGTGGTCCTAGTTTGGATATTGTGATCAATGATGAAACAGGACCCGGTCGCTTGTGGGGTATATTATCAGAACATGCAATATATGGCAGACAATGGTTGACATGGGTGATGCAAAGAGTAGTCTATACCAATCTACCGTTGTTATCTTGGACCCATAGGTTAATTAGACAACATGTTATGCGTATGCCTCTTGCTATATACGCAGGAGGGATGGGTCATAACCTTATGTATTTAGTTTAGGGCTGCGAGCCTGTTTTTCCTCCTTGGGAGGGAGTCTATTATTGTATATCTGTGCTATTCCAGGGAAGGATGTGTAGGTGCTACTTTGTTTTATTTCGTTAGGCCAAGAGGTCCGATTAAGTTTTGTGGTGAAGTGTTTTAATTCATTAGGCCAAGAGGGCCAGTGGTCTGTTTAGTGCAGGTGCGGTTAATGGTTTCTTGTTTTAGTTTTGTGCTAGACAGGTTCGGAAGAAGAGCTTGGAAGGAGCCTTTTGTTGCGTGGAAGCTTCTCGTGGCCCTATCCAAGTGATATCTTTCCTTTATGAGTATTGTGGTTTTTATGCTATATGTGTTTGCGTACTTGTTAAAGGGGATTTTCTTTTCTTGTTGGGGCATCCAAGGCATGAAGTCGTGAGGTTTAGGTTAAGTATGTTTGAGGGAGGTTTGAGTAGTTGTGGCCTCCTGTAACGACATTGTCAGGAATTGAAAGACCTGTTTTAGAAGGGAGTTCTAGTGACCCTATTTTGCTAGCCTGCTAGACGGCTGTTCTAGGAGTTCTTGCTAGTTGTGAGGTAGTTAGAGAAGCCTGCAGACGAAAAATAAAGATGATGATAAAAAGAAACCCTGAATATCTTAAAGACAATAAATATATACAAAGGTGTGTAAAAAGGGGTTCTAATCCCTATTAAAGAAAATAAAAGAAAGAAAAATCTAGAAGCAATTGTTCATCGCCTTGCGAAGGACTTGGTAGGTTCCTGGGGATGAGTCAGACCCGCGGCTGATGCCTTGTCTTCCTAGGGGTGGCATATTGCTAGAAAAGAAGAAATTAAGGAAGGTTGAAGAGAAAATAAAAGTGAGCATTAGAAAAGGATTAAGTGTTGCCTTGCGAGGACTTGGTAGGTTCTTGGGTACCGAGACAAGTCCTGAGGCCGATGCCCTGTTCTCATTGGGTCACTACGCTCAGTTCCCTCCTTTTTACATGCCCGAGTATGGAAAAAATAACAACCCTAAAAGAAGAAATGTGCTAAAAGAAAATACTTCTTGATCACGCTATAGGAATCCTCACCTAGTAGGAACTCCTAGTTGTGTTGTCCTTAGTTCAGTAGGTAGTTCAGACCACCACTTAGGGCAACTTCTTTGACAGTTCTTTTAGTTTGGCCATGTTGGATCAGTTGGTTAGTGACTAGCTTCGGACCTTTTATCAGATTATGCTAGGCCTACTCCCTGTAGATGTCATGCCTTGGTTCTGTCAGGGGGTAGGGAGAGCATTGTGTTGTATGTATCTATTTTGTATTAGCTTGATGCTTCCTTTGGTTGTTTTGTGTAGATCTATTGTGGGATTCGACGGGCTGAGTCGCCCTATCCCGTGGTCGCCAATGAGAGTAGAATTTTGATGCTGAGAAATGCTTAAAAATAGCTAAAAATTACGAATATCAAGGGAAAAATATTCAACGTGGAAGGCGGCGACTCGATCTAGGACTATTTTAAGTGCCAAAGTACTTTAAAGGCGGACGAGTGACACTTGTTGATTTTTCATAAATTTTCAGACTCTCGTACGGGTTGACACGAGTTACCGGCCAATGTGGGATGCCGAGCCGGATGCCTAGGATTTTTCAGAGCTCAATTCGGAGTTCGGACGGGGAAGGAGCCAAGAAACCGAGCATGATACGAAAAGGTGGACATTGAAGTGGCCAAATGTAAGTGGCCTTTGGGGGGGGACATGCAACATTTTCTGCCACAATAAATCATGGGCATGAAGAGAGGAGAAAAAACATGGAGAAGGGCGCCATCTGTATGCGCCAAGATGTATGGAGATGCCATCTCCTATCTGCAAACAACCACTGCAAATGATCATTGCCCTTCATTCCCCTCTCGACTTTGATAATTTCACCGTGCTTCACTCCTCCAATTGTGGTCTCTATGAAGATCCCTGATTTTAGTCTTTCTCTCTCCTCCCTCTCTCTCTTCTAAGGGCAAATTCATGTGGTGAAGAAGAAGAAGAAGAATGGATGACAGATGCTTGTCCAATGAAGACCGGATTGCTCCGTGGTTCAAGAGGAATGAAGATTGTTGATTATGGACTGTCATGAGCATTAATGGTTGCTGGAAATCAGTCCTGAGATATGGCAAATAAAAACCCACAACCCACAAAGAACGGTAATTTTATTTTTACAAAGGAAATTGATGTTTTATGCAATTTGCTTCATGAACATTTGTTCCCATGGGATGATTATGCATTATGTTTTTGTTTGCTATGAGTTTGATCAGTTTATGCTCAGAAAATCATAAAATCATACAGAAATTAATAGTGTAAAACCCGTAAAACACGCGAAATATGGGAAAATTGGGTGTTTTTGATATATAAATGGAAAATATAATAAGACATACCAACTAAATTTGTGTTTTTGTTGCAAACGAACCTAAGGGCCACAGCCCACAATTCATTTTGTATTTTTAGTTATTTAATATTGCAAAAAATACAAGAGAAATAGAGAAAATGGGAAAAATAAGGAAAAACTGGATTTTGAGTGCCGAAAATTAAAGAAAAATAAGATTCATGTTTGTGTATGTATGGGGGGTTTGAAGTATGAGGTTTAGCCTCACTTCAGCCCTACCTTTATGTTTTAGTGAGTTTTTATTGCTTTTCATACAATAAAACATGAAAACGAACCCTAAACCGATCAATAATGCACAACCTAAACGGGTGAGGGGGTCGAGTGTATAAAGGTGTTTAAATGCTGAATGAAATAATGAAAAGTTTGCTGGTTTTTATGCATACCATTTAGGTTGGTCGATAATTAAAAATTAAGGATCTAGTAGCACGAGGGTTCCTCGGTGCTAGGTTCATGCAACGTAGCAATTACGCGTTAGAGAAATTCATTGAAAGAATGCTTTTGCACTAGCACAAATGCTGATTTTCTCAATTGTTTGAGAGCATGGACATTCACAATTTGCATGAAGCATAAAATGATAAAAGGTATCAGAGAATACCTCCTGGATACATAGCACCTGTATTCTCTAGATCGTGGCCAATGTTGAGTGAGTAAGGTTGTCCAAGCTGTAGGCTAGGTGTTGGGTCCTAGGGGAAAGAAAGTGAGGTATAGTACATTCCTCGATACGATCAATTGGTACCTTGAGGGAACTATGTGTGATGTTGTGTTATATATGTTTAGCGACGCATCGAGGGGCCAATCCCCAAGGTGTAGGAGAGTCGCAGTGAGGTAGCGGCAGTCAGCTGTGGGAGGACCTCCGATATTTGTACTTCGTGCCATTGGGCAATGTGCTAGGGGCTCCCTCTGAGGAGTGTTAATTGGGTTAGAGTTGGACTATGGTACGTGATACAAACGCAAGATGTTTAGGAAGATGATGTATGTGTCATCAATGCTCCTAGCCGCGAGGCCATGGGGTTGTTGAGCGCATGATAGAGGTCCGCAGCTAGTGCATGAGCCAATGCCGGCCCGTTTTAGGTCCCATCACAGGATGACCTTTGTGCATGAGCACACATTCTAAGGCAAGCGTGCTAGTATCAGTTACTACCTCAAACTCCTTACTGAGGTCTGGAAGTTTTAGGATAGGTGCTGATACCAAACTTTGCTTCAATCTATCAAAGCTCGTTTGTTTGGGAGTTGACCATGCAATAGATGTTTGCTTCTTCAATAAGTCCGTCAGAGGTGTTGCAATCAAAGCATAGTTTTTTATGAAGACCCTATATCATCCTGCCAATCCAAGAAAACTATGCATTTCTTTGACAATTGTTGGTATTGGCCATTCTAGAACATCTCTATCTTTGGCTGGATCCACTGAGATTCCTTCTGCTGATACGATGAGTCCCAGATATTCAATCTGAGGTTTGAAGAATGCACATTTCTTCATCTTAGCATAGAGCTTATGTGCCCTGATTGTCTCAAGGACAATCCGAAGTTGGGGTCCATGATCTTCTTCTTGTTTGGAATAGACTAGGGTGTCATCGAGAAGACAAGAAAGAAATCGTCAAGATATGGCCTAAAGATATCCTGCATTAACCTGTTGAAGGTGGCAGATGCATTCATAAGCTCGAATGACAAAACTAGAAACTCAAAGTGTCAATATCTTGTGTTGAATGCTGTCTTTGGGATATCTTCTTCCTTGATTCTTATCTAATAGTAACCAGACCTGAGATCAATCTTGGGGAAGATCTTCACACCCTGAAGATGATCAAGAAGCTCATCTATTCTGGGAATAGGGTACTTGTTCTTGACAGTTGATTGATTCAACCCTCTGTAATCAATACACAATCGAAGCGTTCCATCTTTCTTTTTCTAGAACAGTACTGGAGCTTCCCATGGTGAACCGCTAGGATGGATGTAGCCCTGATCTAGTAGTTTCTTGAGTTGTTCCTTGAGCTCAATTGCTTCCGGTATAGACATTCTATAGGGTCTCTTCGCAATTGGCATAGCTCCTGGTACTAGCTTGATCTCATGATCCACTTCTCTTTGAGGCGGGAGTTCTGTTAACTCTTCAGGAAATACGTCCGCATATTCCTTTAGCCAAGAAAGTCCTTTACTAGACTCCTGCTTCTGATCTAACTTGTTAAGCTTAATTAAGTAAATAGTTAGTCCCTTTCTGACTCCCTTTATAATCCGAGATGCTTTGACCAATTGAATTTTTGGATTTCCAGCCTCACCTTGAGTTGTGACCAATTCCCCTTCAGAGTTTCGAAAGGAAATTTGGCCCTTTCCATAGTGAATATGGGCGTCATTCAATTTAAGCCAATCCATACCGAGTAGACACTCATGGAGACCTAGGTTCATGACTTTGAATTTGACCAAAGTCACCTTTCCTCTCAGAAAGAATTCCACCTTAGCAGTTTGCTTGGTACAAGTGACCTCACGACCATTTGCTAATTCCACAAGCAAGATAGGTGCTTCTACTGTGGCTATTCCTAATCTTTTTGCACAAGCTGGTGAGATAAAGGAATGTGTACTGCCATAATTAATCAAGGTCTTGAAACCTTTACCTTGATAGTCCAATGATGTCTGAATCACCGAGAACTGGCGATTCAGCCCTTTCTTGTGAAGAGCGGCATGGACTATTGCCCTTTCAAACTCTACTTCCATGGTCGGATGTTCTTCTTCGCACATTTCCTTGTTTTCAACACAGGTGGTTCTTCCTCTACCTCGGGTAGCGGCTCCCTGGCCATGGCCAGTTCCTTGGAAAGGTGCCTAGCGATGTCCTCCTCCAAGCTTGGGACATTGCCTCTTGAAATGACCAGGCTCGTTGCAGTGGAAACAACAAAAGTTCCAGCCATTGCTTTGGGTAGGGACAAAGTTGTTGACATTATTAGTCCTTGCTTTCTTCCTTGTCCCCGATTCTGACCTTGAACTCTCTTCATTTGAGGCCTAAATGCTCCTCTATTCGGGTCATTATAAGACCAAGTTTTGTTACCTCTTAGCCTAGCCTGCACCTCTTGAATTATAGGTGCAGCT
Organism: Lygodium microphyllum; assembly: GCF_053477565.2. Lineage (NCBI taxonomy): Eukaryota > Viridiplantae > Streptophyta > Polypodiopsida > Schizaeales > Lygodiaceae > Lygodium > Lygodium microphyllum. The sequence goes on along the minus strand of NC_141141.1, from coordinate 119,580,018 downwards.
CGAATGAGTGCGTCCTGAAGATCTGATGGGCACATAGGTTTGAGATGGGTATTCATTGATGGGTTTAAACTAGCACAAAATTTTGACACCTGTTGTGCCATGTCCATCTATGGCGCATACTTAAGAAGTGAGACTAATCTAGAGTAGTATGTGTCAGGAGTGAGTTCCAGTTGTTTTAGCTCATAGAACTCATTCATTTTTTTTGTGGGATACGCAGGTGGTAAGTATCTTCCCTGCACGGCTTTCTTCAGCTTCTCCCAAGTAACGGATCCTTCCGCGATCCCTTGATCTTTGCACCATTGCTTCCACCAAAGCTTGGCTTCACTGGTGAGCTTTAGCTTGGCGAGCATAGCTTGGTTGGCGGGTGCAGTACCGGCTACTTCAAAGTAATTCTCCATAGACTCTATCCAAATTTTAGCATCCGCTTGGAAAGTTCTGCCTTTCCCGTCAAATTCAAGCGGCTTAATCTACTTGAGAAGAAACTTCTTCTCCTAGATTACAGCAGTACTTGATGTAGGAGGAAACTTAGGAATCTATACCTGGGGTTGTGCCTGGATAAAGGTTTCTTAACGTTATTACTCGTTTTAATCGTTATGATTTATATTACATACCCAAATTTAGCTATCAACCAAGAATCCTAGCCACTTAACTTTTTATCAATTCTCATCAACAAAACAGACATTGATAAAAAGAAGTCTTATTGCATTTATATGGGCATAGCCCTTTCGGAATACAACATTTCTTGGGATGATAGGGCAACTGTTTACATTTAGTTTGGGGAGAATAATGTTGTATTATATTTATCTACGGGAACTGGATAATAGTATGGTTTCGGGTCATGGATCTTCAAGAATCGGTAAGTCATTGGAAGATCGGGGTATCCTTTTCTTTGGAATCCATTTTTCACATAGCGCCCCAACAATTTGATCCTGTCGGCGGGGATTACACGGGTCACTTCCTCATATACATATGAGTTCAGCTCAACCCTCTGACCTCGAATATGTAAAGTTGAGTTTATGTGAGCCTCCACAAAAATGAACAGCTTCACGATCTTCAGGTCTTCCAACCACTTGATCCTCTTTAGATTGGTTTGAAGGTATGCAAACTGGTGGGCAACTATATAGTAGATTCCTGAGGCACATGTCCATCTTCGTTCCACGTACAAAGGCAATGGATTATAGATATGATCTAGGATGTTCATCATCTCAACCCTTTGTCGATAATCCAGGGAATGCATCACAGTCGTAAACATGACCCAGAACACTAAGAACTTGTTCCGTGCTTCATAATTCTATAAGACAGCATTGAAAATAAGGAAATGTTTGCAACAGCAACATTTACTTTACTTCATCTTATCAAGATTTCTTACAAACAAATCCTTCGTTGGTTAGCTCTAATACCAACTGTAACGTGTCCACCTGTTATCTTCAGGACACGTCTTAGTAGTCCATCAGAAAGGATGTCTAGAAAGCTCCGCCCGGCACTCCCATGGAATGTTACGAGGTTTGTGATCTAGGATTTTTCGCGTCTGCCACGTAGCAGAAGTATTCTGGCCGTTCCCACTTAGGACCGACTTGAATCAGGGTTTTCCCTAATGGTCATTTCCTAAACAGCAACTAGCGTCGAACCCCAAAGCGAACTACTTTACAAGAAATGCTAGGGCTGAAGCAGATGGCACTTGGTTCAAGGAGAATGGGAAACGAGAGGGATGCAAAGCTCAACCTCTCTGCCATAAATCATAGCCCCATTTCGTTCCCCTAAAACAGTGTAAATCAGATTTATTAGACTCTAGGTCAACGCCCTTGCCATTCATGTCCTTTGAAACGATCTTCTTGCTGTCCATCATGATTGAGAAAAGTTCCCGGCCAATCCGGACCACCCATTCGTAGGACGCAGACCCATGGCCACATTGACCACACTTTCCTCAAGTTGTTTTAATTATCTAATTACCTACCACATTTAGTTGGACATGCATCAATCATCTTCCTTAATTAGCCCGTTAGGTACCGCTCCTTCACGTAATCATAGCACTTAACATAGAAAAACAGTATCAAACAAGTTCCTTTTCAACAGGTTATCATATTTATCTTTGAAATACATTTATAAAATCCAGCCCGTAGGCTTATCCATAATCCGTCCGAAGGCTATCCAATCCACAGGGATTTCTAATCCAAGATTCCGCCCATAGACTAGTATGAGGGCCTCAAGATCCAATCCTGAGTCACGTTGGCCTCTTGTGCAGGGCTCGGAAGGTGAGGGATTTATGGCTAGAGCCCCCTTGGCACCCAAGCGTTCTCCTGCTCCAAGAAGCGCTCAACGGAGAGACCTCTCGTGGTAGGTTCGGTCCACCTTCCCTGCGCGATTAACAACCCCCTTAGTTAGGGTCAGGTAGGCAGTTGGGGGTAACAAAAGCTGCCTCTCCCTTTAGGCCTTCAACCTGAAGCATTAGATATCTTTTCATCCTTTAATTCTTTGAGCAAACAAAGCAAACAGTGCTCTATACAACTGTTACAAGCACAATCATTTGCAGTGGTCGTTATTTGGCCAACCGTTAAGGAGTGAATCCTTCTTTGCGAATGCATCCAGCACTTGATCCGGGATCAATTTCAACTTGGCAAGATTCCCAAGGGTTTTTTTGTTAACCCTTATATCCTTGGGTTAGGGCCGTACCCTATTAACCCAACTTAACCAATACCTTAAGTTCTATTAGCAATAAATATGTTATTTCAATTTACTTGTTTGGTTTTTTGCTTCCAAGCAATTATCTAATTCCCCTATCTTGGTCACTTTTCCCAAGAAAGGTGCTATGTAATGATGAGTACTCATCCTCTTGCAAGAAAAACTTGTGTAAGAATCTGCCAATCTCACTCCAAGGAATTTGGCCATTCCCTTGTGATCAAATCACAAGATCATGTGACTCTGAAACATGTTGCACCAGTGTCGCATTCAATCCATGAGACTATTTTACCCATCAAACAGCGTCTCCCAATCATGGAGTTATGATTAGATAAGAAACAGGGTTAGGGTGTCTTCATGACAATCCATTCCTGATTGCACTAGGCCGATAATGTTGGTCCTAGGGTTCCAATTTCAAATCGAGTTTCATTCTTTTAGCGAGCGAACCTTAGTGTAAAAACCCTAGATCATTTCTCGCAAGTATGTCCTATTGTCCCTACATTCCGTTAATGAGGGCAAGTCTTTAGGGTATAAGAGTTTCAGCTTTGGTAATAAGAGTAATTAGGTCACGTCCTCAACATCCTAAATCCCAGCTAGCCTTGGGATATGTTGCATCGATTTAACCATTCCAAAATGAGTCTCTTGTGGTTTAGGTGTTTACGTTAAACCAATTTACTTGTCTATTCTTGAAGATATTTATGATACCACATGATTCATTGCCTACATATGAGTAGATTTACAAACCCTAACTTTTCTGGTTAAAATCAAAGCATATGTTAAGTTATGGCATAATTCCAATTGATCCTTTTATAATATGTATTCAAGATTCATGCTACTAAACTTTAGGGTTTTATGATTGAACCCTGCAGCCTTTTTTTAACAACTACACAGTTGAAACAAGATTTATGCCAATTGCCTAGAGTTTAATCTTCTTCATGCAGCCCTAGAGTCATTTCCTTGCCTAGCAATTTCCTACGATTGTTAGTAACTTTCTTTAAAGAATCACTTCGAAGAAAAGATATTTAATAATGCGACATGCAATTTATTCCTTCCATGCATAATCGAAGTGTACTATCATTATTTTGACTTGTAAAGATGGGCATTAGTTAATCTAAGTTTGTTACTTTGTAATGCATAAAAACCACTTACTAGGAATTCATAGAGATCTTATGCTCTTCTTTTTCATTCGTTTAATACAAATGACCGATTCTTTGATCGAAGTTATTTTCTTTAATTTAGCCAAGGTATTTTAATCAAAAAAGTGCATTCTAATTCCATAAATGATCCATGCACAATCGAAATATTACGACGTTAATCAAAATTAGAAAGAAAAAACCTAGACTTGTGGTGAAATGTCCACATGGATGTTAGGAAACGATCCTCCTGCGGTTGCACCTTGTACCTTCTTAGGGGCCATCGCCAATTTGGCCTTTTCGCCTTGGACGCAAATTTATGATCTTGGTTGTCTCCTTCGCATGCAAAACTCCCTTTGTGATTCGGCTTCCTTGATCAATTTCACCGTCTTTTGAAATCGATCTTTAGAAGGCCTTAAAGGCTGCCTCCTCGAAGTAGGGAATGGATTTAAAAGACTTCAAATGGAAGGCTTTTTTTTAAAAAGGATACCAGGGTTATAAGGACCGATTGGGAAGGCTCATGAAAGTTCAAGGAAGGGAACTTAAATGGTCTTTGTGGAATGGAAAAGGGTTTTTAATCTTTGGTTATTGCGGATCCACAAGAAGGGTTTTTAAAAAAATGATTTGGATGGGACTCCACGGAAAGGGTTGCTTTAAACCTCCGGCTAGTGTGAGCTTATAGGGATCTAGTGGAATTTGTGATAGGAAAGGGCTTAGGTGGAACCCATAGAAATGGGAGCTTTAATCCCATGGTAATAAGAACCCGCTTGAGAGGGCAATAGGGAAGGGCCACGGGAAGGGTTTTAGAAAATCGGGCTAGTGGGAGCTTGTGGGGAACCCAAGGGGGGAAAAGGGGCTTAATGAGTTTTTAAAGGGCTTGGATGGGATCCCACGGGTATGGGGTTTAAATCCCGGGGAGGGGTTTTATTAAACCCACTTGAAAGGGCGTTATAGAAGCCCACAAGAAGGGGGGCTTCCTAAGGGGGATTTAGAAGCTTCCCAAGAAGCTTCTAAAGCTTTTGGGGGTGTCATGAAGGCCCACATGGAGGAGAGGAGATGACTGTTGGCGGCAGCTGGCGTACTTCTCACCTCCCTCTCATGCAGAGCTTCCCTCCGCTATTCCTCCTCTCCGACAGCCTTTTGGCTAATCAGCTCACCTCCCTCATGGCCAGCAGTGTCATGAATCTCATGAATCTCACAGCCTCCTTTTCTCACGGCCAACAGTGTCATGAATTTCACCTTTCCCTCGTCCTTGCAGCATTTTGGCCCCTTCGTTACTCCCCCACGTGGCCTGAGTGCATGGCTATCTTCCATCCGTGAGCTCCAGCAAGGAGCTTAGTCATAGGGCCTTCCCTCCCTCTCCTCTAGCACGACCGATAGCTGGGGGAAAGAGGGGATAATTACAAAAAAAATTTGCCATTAGTTAATCAGTTTTCATCTTGACCTCCTCCCAAGAGGAGGTTCACATGAGCATATGCGGTTTCCTAGTCCTTACCCTTGATTGGCCATGGAGAGTGTAGTGTTTAATAACCGAATCATTTGCAACCACAATGCCGGCATTGTCTTTTGCCCGAGACTTCACACGTGTACGTAATAATTTTTTGCAGGAATATTACACTAGACCATGATACCATATTATTGCCCTTCCTTTTAACGTCATATTGAAGAACATCATTAAGCGTCCTTCATCTTGGATTCGATAGTTGAACATGAGTGTTTGAAACTCCTTAATATAGAGTTCTCCATCTTCTTATGCTAACCCATGGAAGATGGGCAAAGGTGCTCCTAATGCTAGTAAACCTGGTGTCCTTTCTTGAATTGCGATGGGTTGTGCCATGGCTATAATCGGATTGACAACATGAGTTTGTGTAGGTAAAATTGCACCCCCACTTGAAGTGGGTTGATTGACTAGAAGTGGGAAAGTCCTAAGACTTCCACTTGCACTCAAAGGGCTACTTATGACACTTAGGTTATTAGAACCACTACCGCTTATGCGTAGTGGGTTGCTTCTTTGAGGGAAATAACACCTTACAATCTCCAACTGTCGTCTAGCCCTCTCAACACATTTTGCATTTTGTATTTCGGCTTGACGGTTCTTGTCAGAGGACATAAACCAACTATTTGGTCCCTAAAAACCCTAGATTCAGAACCACCACTTATTGGCGGCTCCTGGCAGACGCACCACTGATGGGATCTAAAATGGGTTGGCATTGGCTATGGCACTAGCCGAACCTCATGCACACAACAAACAACCCCACCACATGGCCTCACCAACCAGGAGCGTCTGTAATACATCGATGTACATTGGATAGAATTAATTATGCATTTTTAATTGATATGTAGTCCAACGTTTACCTTCCCTTCTCCTCAGAGGGAGATCCCATAACATATAGTCATAGTCCCTCGTAACAAAAACATAAGGAATCTCCTCTTAGTGGATTGCTGTAGCTCCATTGTGACTTTTCTACACCTCGAGGATTGGCTCCAAGATGTGTCACTCCAACATATAAAACATAACGCACAAACTCCACTCTTTTCATGTTTTGTACGATCCAGGAATATATAGATCCTCACCAAATAGTCCCAAGGAAAGTGTACAACTGCCCTATAACAAAGGTTCCTTTTCACTTTACGTATAAGTCATGTCCTAGGAAGACAATTGCTATGCAAACCAGGACTAATACCATGTCATGCATTATGCATAGTGCATATGATCCTAGTGCACAAACAATACTCATCAAATCAGCACTTTACGATGTGGAAAAACAACCCTTTCATGATTTTCACTAAACGTATGCTTCGATGTATGGAGACTAGCACCGATTTCTCGTGCTACTAGCCTCTTAAACTGAAATATCACAACTCCAAATGCGATGCACAATAAAATATTTCAAAGATTCAAAACCTTCTTAGCCCTCTTAATCTCTTAACCCCACCCTTCCCCCCTAACGTTTAGGTTATGTTGCGTTGCATAGGTGTAGGGTTTTATTTTGTATGTATTTTTTGCATAAAATGGAAAAACCATGAGCTATAACACATAAAAAAAGCCGAACTGAATCTAAAATTCATGCCTCAGCTTTGTTATACATCCAAAACCATGAATCATAATTTTCTAGATTTTTATAACGTGAAAATTCTAAATTTCTCCATTTTTAGCTATCTTTCTCTATTTATTTGTGCATAAAAATAGATTATTTTTGGATTTATGATAAATAATAGATTATGACAACTGAAATATGTTTTTTCCTAGAATTTTATCCCATGCACATCTCTTTTCCCCACCCGAAACCAATAAAACCTTCATTGTTACATTGAAAAGGCATTGTTTGGGCTATAATTTAATTATTGCGGCTAGTTATTATTACGGATCTACATTTATTTTATGCACATCCCTCAATCATAATGCAAAAAATCTCCAAATAAATTTTTGTTCCATATGAATTTCATTTCAACCATCAAACATAAAAAAGAAACAAATTTCCTTTGTAAAAATGATGCATACCACTTACTTATGTGTTTCGGGTTTTTTGATTATTTTTTTAGGTTGCCAATGGATCGACCAATAGCAAATCTTCAATGCTAAACATCTCCCCTCAACCTCCTTTTGATCTTGGAGTGATCCGATTCATGTCGGACAAACATCCATCAATTGATCTTCATTCTTCTTCATGTGCATGAACTGCCCCTTGAGGGGAGAAAGAGGGAGGAGAGAGAAAGATTGAAACTCATTATCCTCATCTGGGAAGCCATTGGACATGCGCACAACGGCGATAGAAGGTAGAGAGGAGATGTAGATCAACGATGTGCTCAGTTTGGGGGGTTATTCTTTGACCCCCATAGCCCCTCTCTCACACAAATCATTGCAGACTAGGATGTTGCCATCTCCTCCTTCACACCGAAAAAACGCCCCCTATCCCCCCACAAAATAAAAAATTTTTAGGGGCCCCCAAAGGGATCCCCCAATGGTCACACCTTTTTGCCCCGAAAGTTCATTTATACTTGGCCTTCTTTGGTCTTTGGACCCTGCGAACTCCCATTTGATTGTCCAGCATCGGAATTTGAAGCTAAAAATTTCTACACACTCGTCTCGAAGTCTTGCACTGCTGAGAATCTCCCAAAGTCTCATCTAACATTTTGAGAAATTATGAAAATTTCCCAACCATCGCTCGGTGGGTCTTTAAAGCACTTTAGGGGCTTGCTACTTAAAATTGTAATGATTCGATCCAGTTGTCACCTTCGATAAAGCTTAAATTCCCTTGAAATTTGGATTTTAAAGCTATTTTTCAGCACTTCTTGGAGTCAAAAATCAGCTATCCAACTCATATCTCAGATGTTTATCCTCTTGCTTACTATCATGTTTCTGCTTCTATTCAATCTCTTCCATAACATGCTCAAGAGGTGGCACATTTGTAGCTTTAGAATGATCCTCTTCTTGTCACTCTCTTAGATGTCCCTACATTATCTTCATCTTTATTTCATTTCTCTTTCACAAGTACATCGGTGTTTTGCACCTTTACTAAATATGCATCTATTGGTGAGTCCCAGCCAATTATGTCACGAAAGTCTTGCCTTGCATGAGACATTTCACTATCACTAATTTTCCTCTTTTTAGCTACATGCAAAGCATGTGTCCATACTGCAACCTTTGGACCACCATCACTTGGCCTGGCATTCTATCCGATTGTAGACCAAAAGCAGAAGCATGTACAAATACATAAGCATTTCGGATAGCCAAGACTTCCAACAACTTTTGTGTATCTCCCTTTCCAAAATTCAAAGTAAGAGGCAATCTGGTTTCTTGTGCATGGATCTTGCCATCTTTCCAAAAGATGAGGTGTCATGCCAAGGCCTCCTGATAAGCAGCACAATTCTTCCTTTCATGCTTCAAACTATCACACCACATGCATCATTTCTCTCTTTAGGGGATGTTTTCCATTCCCTTTTCTTTTTTCTTTTCTCATCCAATTTTGTGACCTTCAACTACAGATCATGTCAACAGTGGAAACAATAGTAGGTGTAGCCATAGGGTTAGGCAGAAGTGGGTGGCTTATTGGATAGATCAAGTGTTTCTCCTGTAACAGTGGGCAAGCTAGATACATGCAATCTTTCTCTTTTTCTATGCTTTTTCACTAGTACAGTAACAACTTCCTTAATATGCCTCCACTCTATTTTAAGCCATGTCTATGTAGTCTAATCCTCTAACAAATCATCAAGGTTCTCTTGAATCTCATGATCAGTTGCTTGTAGAAACAATTCAAATTTTTTACTTGTAAGAGTTTACTATTCTACAAGATCTAACTGCTCAAACCGATTTTCAAATTCTCTTAATAACTCTATAGTAGCCACAAGACCCTTATTGGGTTGTAGAATGCACTCTTGGAAAGTGTTGTAGGTAATCAAATTGGTGTCTTCAATGTAAAAGTATTTCCTCAGTGTCTTCTTGAAAGCTATCTAGTCAGCATCCTGCATGTACAATTCAGTAACTTGGGCTTTCAATTCATGTATAAGGATCTGTAGAAAATATTGGCTCCATGAAAGTTGAGCCACTCCAAAGAACTCCATATTTTGAACATAGGTACGTGAATATGCAAATACATTCCTACCATTAACCAACTTCATCTCATATTTTACACTAACTGTTGCAAAACATCACTAGAAAATTTGCTTGAAGGTTCTCCCATCTTGTTTTTCCTTCTAACAATCTTTCATGTTGGGTTCACCAATGTCAGATGGGTTTTAGTCAAAAGGTCGTATCCACCGAGGATTAGAGAGACAAGGAAGTAGAGAATATGAGATAGAATAGAAGAAAAAGAATATATAAGAGATGCACAAGTTAAAGACAAAGCTCAATGAATCAAAGTACTATGTATTGATAGAACCTAAGAAGATAAACAAAATCCTTATTTGGGACTACTCGGAAGCAATCTCCAAGCATTAGATCTCCAAAAGCTCTATGGTAGACCAAAAAGGCATACCAAATATTAGCTTCTTCTTTGCTTCACAGACCACAATATTGATGGTTCCATTGACTCCAAATTGGGGAGAGGAAGGAGCAATCTGGGAGAATCCAGAGCATGTGTCCTAGAGTTTTACCCCCCTTTCGGAGCCAATGGAACTATCAGATTTGTGGTTTGAGCAACAAAGAAGAAGCTAATGTTTGATACACATTTTTGGTCTACCACAGAGCTGCAAGAGATCTAATGATTGGAGATTACTTCCAAGAAGTCTTAGACAAGGATTTTATTGATCTTCTCAGGTTCTATCAATACATAGTACTTTGATTCATTGAGCTTTGTCTTTATCTTGTGTATCTCTTGTCTACTTTTTTTCTTCTCTATTATCTCCTATTCTCTACTTCCTTCTCTCTCAAATTCCCGATGGATACACCCTTTTGACTAAAACCCCTTCGACAAACATGGGACCAAACAAGCTCAGAATTGTAAAGGGACTAGACTGTAACGTGTCCCCTTGTCCACTTCCAAGACACGTCTTAGAAGCCCATCGAGAAGAGAGTCTAGAAAGCGCCACCCGGCACTCCCAAGGAATGTCACAGGGTTTGCGATCTAGGTCTTCCCGAGTCTGCCATGAAGCGGAAGCATTCCGACCGTTCCCACTTAGGACCGACCTGAATCAGGGTTTTCCTAATGGTCAAGTTCCTAGAATGGTAGCTAGCGTCAAACCCTAGACAAACTACTTTACGCAGAAACATCAGGGTGGAAGCAGATTTATACTGCACTTGGTTCAAGGAGAATGGGAAATAAGAGGGATGTGAAGCTCGACCTCTCTGCTCGTAAGGCATAGTCCCATTCTGTTCCCCTAAAACAGCATAAATCGGGACTCTCGCTCTATAAATTCTAGGTCATTGTTACCCCGCTGTCAATTCCTTTGAGAAAAGTTACCGGCCAACCGGGACCACCCTTCCATAGGATGGACCCAGGGTCACATCCACCACACTTTTCTCGGGTTGCTTTAGTTATCTAATTACCTACCACATTTAGTTTGAGAAGCAAAAACAGCTTCCTTAATTAACCAATTCCTTCACGTAACTTAGGCACTGACATAGAAAAACAATGTCAAGCAAGTTTTTTTTAAACATTTGATCTTTATTTATCACTCTTTGGAATACATCATATAATCCGCCCGAAGGCTATTCTAGTAATCCTCAGGGATTGCTATTCCACGTTCCACCTGTTGACTAGTATGTGGATCTCGAGATCCAATCTCGAGTCATGTCCGCCTCTTGTGCACAAGCTGAAGGTAAGGGATTTACGGCTAGAGCCTCCCCTGGCACCCAAGTGTCCTCCTGCTCCAAGTAGCACCCACGTAGAGACCTCTTGCAGCAGGTTTGGTCCACGTACCCGCAGCATGGTTAAACAACCCCCTTGGATAGGGTCAGGAAGAAAGTCGAAGGTAACTAGTACTGCCTCTCCCTCCATGCTCTCAACCTGAAGCATTAGATGTTTTTCGTGAATTTTTTCTTTGAGAAAAGAAGTACAAATAGTGCTCCTAAGTGTATACACACAAGCACTCTAGTGGTCGTTTATATGGCCAACCGCTAAGGTGTGAATCCTTCTCTCCAAATACACCCAGCATTCGATCCAAGATCAATCACAACTTGGCAAGATCCCAAGGGTTTCGTAAGCTCAGTTTGCTTTTTTACCCCTTTTCCTTGGGTTAGGGTTTATACATTGTTAACCCAAATTGTCACTACTTTAGGTTTCCATATAATATGGTCAACAACCCTGTTGTCCTCACTTGATTGGTCTATTGCTTGCTAGGCAATTCATAATTACCCTAACTTGGAAAATTAGCCCCAAGTAAGGGTGATGTAGCAGGATGATTACTCATCCTCTAGAAAATTAGACTTGTACTTAGAACTTGCCAACCTTGTTCTAAGGAGTGACAATATTATTTTGTGATTTAGACACAAAACGATGCAACGTTGCAACTGGTTGCACAAGATAGGTGTCAGCACCTAACTTGTGGGATTATATCTTTCTTCATATGGTCTTTCTTGATCAAGGAATACCATTGATCAAGATAAGGGTCTTGGGGAGTCCTCTTGACCCAACCCAACCCTAACCCTACTAAGCTGATAATGCTTTGGACCTAGGGTTCCTAAATTCATATGGAAGTCTAGTATTTGGTCAATTAATCCTTAGGGTGAGAATCCTAGATCATTCTTGCATGGGTGTTTAGCTAACCCTAACAATCTATGAATGTGGGTAGGACCTTTAAGGTTGGAAGTATTAAGTCGACAACCCAAGTGCGATACTAGGCAGAATTTTTTCATAACTTAACCCTACCTAGCACTTTGAGGTAATTGTCATATGCAATCTAATCGTACCTTTATGATTTTCATGTAAACTACTTAACTATATGTAGATTACTTAGTTGATCCAACCAACCCACAAGTAAAGATGATCTTCACTTTAAAGATGAAAATAATTTCTTCTAAATTAGCAAGTACTTTCCCCTAAAAGATGTAACTGTAAGATGTAACATTCCATGCAAATATGCGATTTCAAGACCATAGACCTTTTTCCTTCTATGCAGCTATAAGATCTACAATGATCGTTACTTTTCCTTGCCCTAACTATAATGATTGACAATTCAGAGCTAACTCTTATAACCCTAGGTTGATGCAACGAGATCAAAACTTTAATATTTTTAATGTAGATACCTTCAAACTTTGATAAAAGAACTCCATGCATGAGCGAATACCATGAGTCCATCATTGATCTTAATCCGTCCTTTATCACTTAACCCAATCTAAAATGTAATCATCTTCACATGCAATTTGCAAAGTTCATAATTTCTTTCCATGCATCTTGACTATTTGGACATCATTCAATGGGAGTCTAAGATTATCTCATACACAAGTCACAACTAGGAAATTATTACCTAACTGCATTATGTGTTATATTCGCTGTTCTTTTCACAAGGCAACAAGGATGCCTTTAGACAAATGAACCTTTTAACTTATGCAATATGCATTCAAGAATGCAACTATCCTTGACCATGCAAGTACTTGACATGCAACTTAACTTGGTAATTTGAGGCGAGTATATGAATTTTTCAATGTATTCAAACTTGCCTATGAGAATTAAAGACATGCTCAATGCATCCTTTCATGCAAGAATGTTATCGAAACCTAGCATTAAGAATCAAGGCGTTTTCCACTCGCATACTCGGGTTGGAAGCTCTCACGTGTGCTCCTCTCGTCTTTTGCTTGGGAGCTATTGGTGGAGCAGATTTTGATTCAGCAAACTTCCTCTTGGATCTCTTATGCATTATGAAGTCACTTATGTCCAATATCTCCTCCTCCACGCAGGACACAAGCCTTGCAGGACACGATTTTAAAAACCTAGGGAAGCACGGGAGAACAAGGCCTAGAGATGTTGAGATGACAAGCTCAACACATGTGGACATTGATGATGGACCGCCTGGTTAGATGGGTCCACACGTCTACACTTAGCACGTCGGTGGTCATTATGACTCTCACATGGCCACTGACTCATTACTTATTATATTCAGGTTGTTACACCTATTTACAGCTGGCATAGTTATAGCGCCAGTCGACCAGTGTAGTCGGTTATGCATTGTTTGACTTAGTAGGCCACTTTCCTTTTATCTTGTATCTTATCTATATTTTGTGTACATTGTGAAGTGTGTGAAAGAAGAAGAAGAAATCAGCAAGAAAACGTTTTGACCTCCATCTCTCTTCTTGTCTCTTGAGTGAGCTTCTCCTTGTGCATTCTGTGTGTGTTCGACGCAGCATCTTGAGCAATCCTCTTCACCACGCGATTCTTGACATGGTATCAGAGCCGCGCCATTGAGAGAGGCTGATTTCGAAGGTTGAAGTGAAGGAGAAGGTTGAAGTGAAGGAGAAGGTTGAAGTGAAGGAGAAGGTTGAAGTGAAGGTACACTGTGACTTCGACTGTATTGACCGAACGTGGGTGCGCAGATTACAGATTTCAGATCTGTAAGTTCAAAGGTGTTTACCAGTGAGTAAACACAAGGTTTATCTGCAAAAACAGTTGCAGATTGCATGTATTGTTGAGCAGACAGTTAAAAAGGCTATCTGGTGTATTGCTGTGCACTACAGGTCCAGGGTTGCAGAAGATTTACTTGCTGTTGGTATTAATTTTGTGATAATGGCAGAGAACAGTGGAGGCCCTATCATTGAGAAGCTCGACAAGAACAACTACCCTTCATGGAAGTTCCGTGTCACGAACTTCCTTATTGGAAAAGGCCTCTACGAGTTTGTTTCAGGTGAAGATAAGGAACCGGAGATGAGTGATCCTCCAACTGCAGAAGAGACAAAGGCACGGAAGGAATGGAATGCAAAGGATAAAAAGGTCATGTATTGGTTGTCTGCAGTAATTGACAATAATATGCTGGGACACATTAGAAATGCAGAGAATTCATATGCAGCTTGGACCATACTTGAAAGTATGTTTTCTGTAAATACAAAGGCACGAAAGATTCAACTCAAGCAAAGAGTTGAATACATTGAAGAAAGGGAAGATGTCTATCAATGAGTATGCACTGAAGGTAAGAAGCATTGCAGATGCATTGGCAGTGATTGATGCAATGCCCGATGATGATGATTTGGTGTCGTCTACCTTGGGTGGACTTAACAATGAAAAGGCTTGGAAGTCTTTTGTAACTTCTGTATATGTCAGAAAGCCATTCCCAGATTTCGATGAGTTGGTCTCCCTTATGATCACTGAAGAGATCAACATGCAGAGTGAGACACCTGAAAGAAGTGGTGAACAGGTCCAAGCTTTCTACTCCAGTTCAGGAAGGGGACGTGGCAGGTTCTCTTCAAGAGGCCGTGGTACAGGACGTGGTAGTGACAACCAGCAAAACAGATTGAATCAGCAATTTGGCGATATGCAGGTTTCAGGAGGTCGTGATAACTTTAGAGGTAGGGGGAGCTTTAGAGGAAGAGGTGGATGGCAGAACAGAGGTTCTAACAACTCTGGTATTGTGTGCCACTACTGTGGCAAAACAGGTCATATTGCAGCCCAATGTTATGCTAAGAGAGATGATATCCGTAGTGGTAAGTTGCAGCAAGGAAACTATGCATCGTCTTCATGACTGAATGAATATAAAAATGAACGTTTGTTCGTTATGAAGCATATGCTGAACGCTGTTACAGGAAAGGGAACACATAAAGGTGTTTGGTATGTTGATTCAGGTGCATCCAATCATATGACCAGCCATGCAGAATGGTTTGGGGAGATGCAAGATTTGCAGAATGCAGGTTATGTGCAGACGGGTGATGACTCATGCCACCCAATTTCACACATTGGAAAAGTTCCCTTGTCCTTGCATGATGGTAAGACAAAGAGTCTTTCAGATGTATTGCATGTGCCATCTATTACAAAGAACTTGGTGTCAGTCGGTCAAATGGTAGAGCAAGGGCTGCAAGTCAGATTTAATGCAAAGGGCTGCTTTGTAGAAGACTTCAATGACAAGTGCAGGTTGGTAGCAAAGGGAAGTAGAGTTGGACGTATGTTCACTCTAGATGCTGGAATTCCTACTATGAATGGTGCTATGTATGCCAAAGGAAAAGGTGTTGTTGCAGACATTGAAATTTGGCACAAACGCATTGGACATGCAAATGTACAAAGGCTGAAATTAATGCAGTCCAAAGGGTTGGTTACAGGTTTGCCTACTTTTAAAGTTGCAGAATTTCAGAAGGTATGTGAAGCATGTCAGTTTGGTAAGCAGGCAAGACAACCCTTTTCACATGACAGAGATGTAAGCAGAAATATCCTTGATGTTGTGCATACAGACATTTGGGGGCCTACACAAAATGTATCTCTTGGAGGCAGTTCATACTTTGTCACATTCATTGATGATTGTTCTAGAAAGCTGTGGGTATATTTTATGAAGGAAAAGAGTGAAGCTTTTGAGCACTTTAGAACTTTCAAGGCTGCAGTTGAAAGAGAAACAGGCTTGAAAGTAAAGTGCCTGAGGTCAGATGGAGGGGGAGAGTACCTCTCAAATGAGTTCAGTGATTTTCTGAGGTCTCATGGGATAAAGAGACAATTCACATGTAGGTATACCCCACAGCAAAATGGGGTTGCAGAAAGGAAAAACAGGCATATTGCAGAAGTTGCACGTGCCTTCATGGCTGAAAAGAATATGCCTAAGCATTTTTGGTGTGAGGCTGTTCATACTGCTGTTTATATTATGAACAGAACTCCCACAGCTGCAGTTCATGGTATGACCCCCGAAGAATGTTTTACAGGTAAGAAGCCTGATGTTTCACACTTGAAAGTATTTGGCTACATTGCGTATGTTCATGTGCCAGATGAGTTGCGGAAGAAACTGGATCCAAAGGCTAAAAAGTGTATCTTTATTGGATACTCTTTAGAGCAAAAAGGGTATCGCTGTTACAACCCTGTCACATGTAAGTTCAGAGTGAGCAGGGATGTCATCTTTGATGAAATGAGCAGTTGGTATGCATCTAGTGGTGATGCATTGGATGTTGATGATGATCATGACACTCATGTGCAGGCTGAAAGGCAAGAATCACGGACTCTTAGTGGACCAGAGACATCATCTGGTAGTCCTTAGTCTGGGAGACTAAGGTGTACCTCTACATCTTCGAGTGCATCTAGTAGCACTACAGGTAAAGACAAAGGAAAGAATAAAGTGTCAGAAGGCATTGATGCAGTTCTTGATGGAGACTCCAGTGGCTCAGAGAGCTTGGATGATGAGCTTGGCATTCCTTCAGTGAGGACTCCAGGTGTGCAGAGAGCACGTGTTAATGCAAAGACTCCATTGAGTGATCCAGTGGTACGCATGTCTAACAGGGTGAGATACCCTGTTAAAAGATTTGGTTTTGAGGGTTATGCAGCTCACCATTATGCTTATATGGTGAAACTAGTTGAGGATGTTGAGCCCACATGTTTTGAGGAGGCTGTTGGTCATGCTCATTGGGATGCAGCAATGGATGAGGAGATGGCTGCATTAGAGGCCAATAAGACTTGGGATCTAGTATCATTGCCAAAGGGAAAGAAAGCTATTGGATGTAAGTGGGTTTATAAGATTAAGCACAATGCAAATGGTTCTATTAGCAGGTACAAAGCTAGGCTGGTTGCAAAAGGCTATGCCCAAACATATGGCATAGATTATGATGAAACCTTCAGTCCAGTTGCTAGGATGGCAACTGTCAGATGTGTGATTGCTTTGGCAGCAGCCAAAGGTTGGAGGTTGCAGCAAATGGATGTAAAGAATGCCTTCTTGCATGGTGATTTGCAGGAAGAAGTGTATATGGATCAGCCAGCAGGTTATGAAGATTTAGAGCATCCCACGTATGTGTGCAGGTTGAAGAAGGCACTCTATGGGCTCAAGCAAGCACCAAGAGCATGGTCTGACAAGATCAGAGAGTATCTTGTCAATATTGGCTTTTATGTTTCTAATGCTGATCACTCACTTTATGTGAGAAAGGGAGATGCAGGTTTGGTCATCATAGTCATCTATGTGGATGACTTGATTATTACAGGTGATAGTGATAGTGGGATTGCTGAAGTTAAGGGCTGGTTGAAGATGAAGTTTGAGATGAAGGATCTAGGTGAGCTAAGGTACTTCCTTGGCAATTAGGTGGTCAGATGTGATGATGGTATATGGCTATCCCAAAGACAGTATGGCTTGGATATGTTGTCCAAGTATGGTATGACAGCATGCAAACCACTTTCAGTCCCCTTGGAGCATAATGTAAAGCTAAGTGCTGATGTTGGACATGAGATAGAAGACCCTACTATGTTCAGGAGGATAGTGGGGAATTTGATTTACATGACTATTACAAGACCAGACTTGAGCTATGCTGTTGGTCTTGTGAGTCAGTTTATGCAAGTACCTAGAAAGCCACATTTGGATGCAGTTAGACGCATATTGAGATATGTGAAGTCCACATTACATTATGGACTTTTCTATGAGGCAGGTACAGATGTACAGGTGTTTGGATACACAGATGCAGATTGGGCTGGTAGTATGTCTGATAGAAGATCTACCAGCGGATACATGTTCTCTCTTGGTAGTGCAGCAGTTGCATGGAGCAGCAAAAAGCAATCTACAGTTGCTTTGTCGAGTACAGATGCTGAGTATAGAGGTGCTGCTGTTGCAGCATGTGAGGTAGTATGGCTGCAAAAGCTATTGGCTGATTTGGATGTCCAGGTGGAAGGTCCAGTTGTCATTTATTGTGACAACATGAGCAGTATACAGTTGGCTAGGAACCCTGTGTTCCATGCTAGGACAAAACATATTGAGGTACACTACCACTTTGTGAGAGAGAAGGTACTAGCAGGTGAGATTGACTTGGTGCATGTCAGCACACAGGAACAGATAGCTGACATCTTCACGAAGGCATTGGGTACAGAGAAGCTTCAAAAGTTTCGAAGCTTACTTGGAGTTGCAGAGATGCAGTTGAGCTTGAGGGGGAGTGTTGAGATGACAAGCTCAACACATGTGGACATTGATGATGGACCGCCTGGTTAGATGGGTCCACACGTCTACACTTAGCACGTCGGTGGTCATTATGACTCTCACATGGCCACTGACTCATTACTTATTATATTCAGGTTGTTACACCTATTTACAGCTGGCATAGTTATAGCGCCAGTCGACCAGTGTAGTCGGTTATGCATTGTTTGACTTAGTAGGCCACTTTCCTTTTATCTTGTATCTTATCTATATTTTGTGTACATTGTGAAGTGTGTGAAAGAAGAAGAAGAAATCAGCAAGAAAACGTTTTGGCCTCCATCTCTCTTCTTGTCTCTTGAGTGAGCTTCTCCTTGTGCATTCTGTGTGTGTTCGGCGCAGCATCTTGAGCAATCCTCTCCACCACGCGATTCTTGACAAGAGACACTTTAGTTAGAAGCTTCTAATAGAAGCTTCCAATTCTGGATACAGGGATGACGTGGAGAGAGAGTGCTGATTCGGGAGATGGAGATGATGACGACAACGATGACAATGATGATGATGATGATGATGATGATGTTGGCGATGTGGCGTAGCAGCACGATGACGGTGGTAGGCAGCTCCATAGGGGGAGCAACAACAACAGGCGGGCGGCACAATGTCCTCTCTCCTCCTCTCCTCAAGCTTAGGAGGGGAGGGTTCTTATAGGTTGTGAAGGGGGGTAGCCACACAAGTGGCAATCTACATGCTCCCCTCCCCCATGCTCTTCCAACACCACTCATACTTCCACACATACTCCCTCTCCCTGCCATGCAACGGCTGAAGGGGAGGTAGTTTATCCAAAAAAAATTGAAAAATTTATCCCTTTTTGTCCCTTGAAGGGGTATTCTCGCGTGGGCTTGCGGTTTTGAGCCACAGCTTCCTATACGCAAGGCAAGGCTGGTGTTTGTTGATGCACGTAGAGGGAGCACTTAGCCCAAGGTTTTTCCATTCCAGGAGATTACTTTGAACCGCTATTGTGGGAGATTTAAAGTCTTGAATATTTCGTTGCGGAAATATTACATTCTCTCCCCTTTACAGGAATCGAGATGTCCTCATCTTGAGAAAATTTGGGGGTATCGTTGGTTGAGAGTACTTTCATCCGTCCAAGTGGCATCCTCTTCAGGATAATCTTTCCACTAGATGAGGTATTCTTTCAAGGTTGTGGATCTCAAATTCCTCTCCCTAACATCCAAGATCCTATCAGGCCGCCATAGCTCAAGGACTCCTTGGCTAGGCATTACAAGTTGTTGATCATCAAGCATGTGACTAGGGTTGGGCATATACTTTTTCAATAGACTGATATGGAATACATTATGAACTTTTAGGTTTTCAGGGAGTTGAAGTCTGTAAGCATTGGGCCCTAGGCACTTGAGAATCTTGTAGGGTCCACAATACCTTGGACTTAGCTTTTTGCATTCACCCAAGTATCGGGAACTCTTCTTTGGATGTACATGAATGAAGACCATATCACCTTCAACAAAGGATCTATCTTGTCGTTTCAGGTCTGTATAAGCCTTCTGTCTATCCTTGGTGACTTGTATGTCCTGTCTTATTGACTTGATTTGGTCATCCATGTCTTCCAACATTTGCCTTGAAGATTCAACCCTCAAGGTTGGATCCGAAAAGCTTAAAGGAGTATGACAACCGTGCCCATACAATGCTTGAAAAGGGCTCATCTGAATGCTTTGTTGGTAAGAAGTATTGTAGGTAAACTCAACCAGTGGCAAATATTGAATCCACTTTTTGGGTTTGCGATAGCAGTGTGCCCTAAGCATATCTTCAATGACTTGGTTGACTCGTTCCGTTTGAACATCAGTTTGGGGATGATAAGCTGTACTAAAATAGAGTTGAGTCCCAATGGCCTCGAAGATAGCCCTCCAGAAGTGTGATGTGAAGAGAGAGTCATGATCACTAATGATTCTTCTAGGTAACCCATGCAGTTTGAATATTTCCTTGATGAATAACCTTACGATGTCTGAGGCTTTATAGTTTGTCTTAACAGGGATAAGATGTGCAACCTTGGTGAGCATATCCACCATGACCATAATGGAGTTGTATCCTCCCTGAACTTGGGGTAGGCCAACGACAAAGTCCATACTAATGAATTCCCATTTCATTTGGGGAATGTCAAGTGGTTGCAATTTCTCCAGCATCTTGACATGTTTGGCCTTAATGCGTTGATAAGACAAACATTCTGTGACATATTTGAGAATGTCACCTTTGATCCTATCCCAATGATAGCTCTTCATGACTGCATTAAGGGTCTTGGCATAGCCAAGATGTCCTGAGAAAGGGGAGTCATGGGCTTTCCAAAGTATCTTCTACTTGAGTGATGGGCTTGTCGAGATACATAATCTTGTCCTATAGTAGACAAGTCTACTATGGATAGAGGATTCTTGATACTTTGCTTGTAGCGTCGGGTCTAGATCCTTGATGGGGATCCCCCTTAGTAATTTTTGATAGGTTGCGTAACGGCATGCCTCTTCTCTAGCTAGCTCAAGAATTGGGTTGTTTGGCATGGATACCTTTGTGGCTAGAGATCTTGTTGTTGATGGATCTTACAAAATTAGAGAATTCAGAAATGCCTTGCGACTGAGTGCATCGGAAACTACATTATCCTTTCTAGGCCGGTATTTGATTTCAAAATCATATTCTTCCAGCAATTCAATCCATCTACGTTGCCTCATGTTGAGCTCATTTTGGGTGAAAATCCATTTAAGACTCTTGTGATCCGTTACTAAGGTAAATTTATTACCCAGCAAGTAGTGTCTCCAAATTTTGAGAGCGTCGATGATAGCTAACAGTTCCAGATCGTGGGTAGCATAGTTCCTTTCATGGCTCTTCAGTTTCCTTGAAGAGTATGCTATGGGATGACCTTCTTGCATGAGCACAGATCCTAAGGCTAATGCGCTAGCATCAGTTATCACTTCAAACTTCTTTCTAAGATCCAGAAGTTTCAGGATGGGTGCTGATACCAAGCTTTGCTTTAGTTTGTCAAAGCCGGACTATTGAGCAAGTGACCATACAATTGATACTTGCTTCTTTAGTAGATCAATCAACTAGGCGCTGCAATCAAAGCATAGTTTTTGATAAAGACCCTGTACCACCCTGTCAATCCAAGAAAACTACGTATTTCTTTGATAGAAGTTGGTGTTCACCACTCCAAAACGTCTCTAACCTTGGCCAGATCTACTGAAACTCCTTTCGCTGATACAATGAATCCCAGATATTCAATCTGTCGCTTGAAAAATGCATAGTTCTTCTTCTTGGCATAAAACTTGTGTGCCCTAATTGTCTCAAGGATGATGGGAAGCTGGGGTTCATGATCTTTTTTCTGCTTGGATTAGACTAGGGTATCATCAAAGAAGACGAGTACGAATTCATCAAGATAGGACCTAAAGATATCCTCCATTAGCCTGTTGAAGGTAACAGGAGCATTTGTTAGCCCAAATGACATGACTAGGAATTCAAAGTGTCCATTCCTTGTGTTGAATGCAGTCTTCAGGATATCTTCTTCCTTGATCCTTATCTAATAATATCCAGACCTAAGATCTATCTTAGAGAAGATATTTGCACCTTGAAGATGGTCAAGTTCATCTATTCTTGGGATGGGGTATTTGTTTTTAATAGTTGATTGATTCAATCCTCTGTAATCAATGCATAGCTGAAGTCCCATCTTTCTTCTTCTGGAGCAGCATTGGAGCTCCCCATGGTGAACTGCTAGGATGGATGTAGCCTTTGTCTAACAGTTGCTTGAGTTGCTCCTTCAGCTCAATCGCTTTCGGGATGGACATCCTATATGGTCTCTTTGCAATTGGTGCAACTCCTGGCGCTCGCTTGATTTTGTGATCGACTTCCCTTTGAGGAGGAAGTTCTGTTAGCTCTTCAGGAAATACATCTACGTACTCCTTTAACCATGAAGGTTCTTCTCTAGACTCCTGATTATGATCTAGCTTATTTAATTTAATTAGATAGACAGGTAGGCCCTTCCTAACTCCTTTCATCATCCGAGTTGCTTTGGCCAATTGAATTTTTGGCTTCCCAGCCTCTCCTTGAGTTGTGACTAGTTTCCCTTCAGAATTTCGAAAGGAAACTTGGCCCTTTCCATAGTGAATGTGGGCATCATTGGGTATTAGCTAATCCATACTAAGCAAACATTTGTGGACACCTAGGTTCATTACATTGGAGGTTCTTCCTCTGGCCATGACGGTGGCTCCTTGGCCATGGACGGTTCCTTGGAATGGCCCTTGACATTGTCCTCGGCTAAGCTTGGGACACTGCCTTCTGAAGTGACCAAGCTCATGACAATGTAATCAATGGAGATTGCGGCCATTACCTTGTGTAGGAAATGAAATTCTTAACAATATTCACCCTAGCTTTCTTCCTTTGTCCCTGGTTTTGGCCCTGCACTCTCTTGGTCTGGGATCTAAGCATTCCCTTGTTCTGATCCCTATAAGACCAAGTCCTGTTATTTCTTGGCTTGGTCTACACCTCCTCTACTATGGTGGAGCGCATCTTGAAGGTCCATTGGCACACTGACTTCAAGGGGGTGTTTATGGATGGGTTTAATTCGGCACAAAACTTTGACACCTATTGTGTCATATCCATTTGTGGTGCGTACTTTAAAAGAGAGACAAACTTTGAATAGTATGCATCCAGGGATAGTCCAAGCTACTTTAATTCATAAAATTCATTCATCTTCTGTGTGCGGTAGGCAGGTGGTAGATATCTTCCTCACATAGCTTTTTAAGCTTCTCCCAGGTAACTGACCCTTCCGAGATCCCTTGGTCTCTGCACCATTGTTTCCAGACTTGCTTCGCCAGTAAGCTTCAATTTGGCAAGTATAGCTTGGTTAGTGGGTGCAGTATTTGCTGCCTCGAATTAATCCTCCATGGATTCGCTCCAGATCTCGGCATCAGTTTGGATGGTCCTTCCCTTACCATCGAATTCAAGTGGCTTGATTTGTTTGAGAAGAAACTTCTTCTCCTGAATTACAGCCGTACTTGGTGTAGGGGTCGAACTAGAAATTTGCACTTGAGGTTGCACCTGGGCATTAAGAATTTTTACGTTAAAAACTTGCTAGACGTTTCTCACATTACATTACATGCCCAGTTCAGCTTTTAGCCAAGTGACCTAATCACTTAACTCCTTTACCAACACTTATAGCCATGACAAACAGTAATAAAAAGTATATTTCATTCATGTGGACATAGCCCTTCTGAGTAC
The DNA here is from genome assembly GCF_053477565.2 of Lygodium microphyllum. Taxonomy (NCBI): domain Eukaryota; kingdom Viridiplantae; phylum Streptophyta; class Polypodiopsida; order Schizaeales; family Lygodiaceae; genus Lygodium; species Lygodium microphyllum. The sequence goes on along the minus strand of NC_141141.1, from coordinate 119,556,502 downwards.
AATTATTTGGGAGGGTAGAACAAGTTGATTGGCACATCCATTTGGGGAGAATAAGATTGTGTTACATTCAGCTACAGGAACTGAGTAATAATATGGAATGGAGTCATGAGTTTTCAGGAATCGATAAGTCATAGGAAGCTTGGAGTATCCCTTCCTTTGATACCCGTTCTTCTCTGCTGACATGTAGGGTTGCATTTGCGTGAGCCTTGACAAAGATGAACAGCTTCACGATCTTTAAGTCCTCCATCCACTTGATTCTCTTCAAGTTGATCCGAAGGTACGCAAGTCACTAGGCAGCTATGTAATAAATTCCTGATTCACCCATCCATCTCCGTTCCATGTACAGAGGTGAAGGATTGTAGATGCGGTCTAGGATATTCATCATACCTAGCCTCCACCGAAGCACGCATTGCAGTCATAAACATAACTTGGGACACCAAGAATTTGTTCCATGCTTCTCAACTCTGCAAGCTAGCTGCATCCAAGTAAGTAAGGAAATGTTATTAACGAAAACATTGCTCTACTTTCCCTCATTAAGTTCCCTTGTAAATATTAGATCTCGTTGGTTCGCTCGCTCTAATACCAATTGTAACGTGTCCCCCTGTCCACTTGCAGGAAACGTCTTAGCAGCCATCGAGAAGAGAGTCTAGAAAGTGCCACCCGGCACTCCCAAGGAATGTCACGGGGTTTGCGATCTAGGTCTTTCCGAGTCCCACGAAGCGGAAGCATTCCGGACATTCCCACTTAGGACTGACCTGAATTAGGGTTTTCCTAATGGTCAAGTTGCTAAAATGGTAGCTAGCTCGAACCCTAGACGAACTACTTTACGTAGGAACATCAGGGTCGAAGCGGATTTATACTGCACTTGGTTCAAGGAGAATGGGAAACGAGGAGATGATATTGGAATTGTTATGAAGGCTTTCCATGATGAGCCATGTGATGGCCACTTTGCAGAAGAAGTAATAGCCAGAAAGGCTCTATTAGCAAGATACTGGTGGCCGACACTCCATAAGGATACTTACGACTACTACAAGTGATGTGATGTATGTCAATGAATGGGAAAACCGACCAAGGCCAGTGCCATGCCATTGCAACCTATCCTTCCCTTGAAGCCATTCAAGAAGTGGGGCATCAACTTCGTAGGTCCAATCAATCCCCCCATGAGAGGGAAGTAGAACAAATACATCCTGGCATGTATGGATTATGTCACCAAGTGGTGTGAAGCTAAATCTCTGAAGTGGGATGATGGGAATAGCATGGCCTTGTTCCCGTACGAGAATATCATCACCTATTTTGGCAGTCCCCTAGAGCTGGTAAGTGACAAAGGCACTCATTTCATTGATAAGGTCATGGAAGAACTCACAGAGCTGTATAAGATTTGCCATCGCATGTCCATCGCCTATTACCCCAGAGCCAACGACCAACTTGAAGTCACCAATTGCATCCTCTACTGCTCGATCCTTACAAAGATGATTGCCACACATCACCATGATTGGAATGATCGACTTACAAAGACCCTTTGGGTGTATAGAACCTCCCATAAAGTAGCTACAGGGACAAACACCCTTCCAGCTCTAGTGTATGGTAAAGAAGCCATTTTTCCTCTTGAATTGGAGTTGTCCTCCCTATGAGTGGTTATCAAGGAGCGCTTGGGAGATGCCAAGTTCCTGCAACATCGTCTCTTGCACTTGGATTGTCTAGACGAGATTTGCAGGGTGGCTGCCTAGAAGCCACACAAGCTCGCAAAAAGGTCTATCATGACAGCTTCAGCAGGAGTTCAAGCAAGGTGACTTAGTCCTCACTTATGATTCTTGATTTGGAAAGTTTTCAGGAAAGCTTCAACAATGCTAGATGGGTCCTTATAAGGTACTTGCAGTCAATCCGAATGGCTCAGTCCAAGTCCAAATAGTCGATGCTTTGGATGATCCCTTCCTTATTAATGGCTATCGCCTCAAGAAGTATTACCCCCTAGGGATACTGACAATCACCGTTGATAACTTTCTCATTCCTTGTACGAAGTTCAATATGCCTTTACCTAATGCTCTTAATAACCCTCTTGCCGATCTTGATGATAAGGTTTCATATTGATAGCCCCTCGTAGCCACCCTCCCCCTCCCCTTAGCTTCCTTTCTATTTGATACAACAGAGGTGGTAAGGATGGTTTTGATACTTGGTGTCCTTGCCATTCGACGTTTCAAAGACAACAATAAAAATAAAATAAAATAAAAATATATCGATCATGGGAGAAAAGGGCTTCGGTCCTTGTCATGCCGACCTATTCTTCGAGAAAATGTGAAAGCACCCTCGAGAGTAGGGTAAAAGAAAAGAAAAGAAAAATAAAATAAAATAAAATAAAACTATTATGGAAGAAAAGTGAGCAATTTGTTGTTGTAATAGGCCTCATTCCAAGATCAGGTGGCACACACCCTTAGATGGGAAGTTGGCTATGGAAAAGGTGATAACACCCCATAGTCCAGGATCGCCGAACTCTTGCAGACGAAGTTTTCAAGCCACCTCCCTTGGTGCGCTAAATTCTGTAACCTCTCCAGTGCTTCTGATTCCTACAACAGAAAAAGTTTCCAACATGCAATTCGAGCATCGAACTTGTTGGCTACCTCCTTGGGTAGGATTCTTCATCAACCAATCCACGTTGATACCATCAACCAGATGAAGCTGATCTTCATCAACAAACAATTGAGTGATGTGAGCTTTCATCCTAACAAAATGGGATGTGAGTATGGGCTGCCCTCTATATTTATCAACAGAGCATGAGACAAAAATTGGGGTGAGTAACCAGTCGATTTCCTTCAATTCAAATGAGAGGTGAGCTATGTGGAATGGAGTGTTGCACGCACAAACTAGGCCTCTCAATGCACACACACGATCTGTTCCTTTGCACTGTACTATAAGGCTCCTTGGCCTTCCTTCTTGCACTGTATGCGAACATATGGCGGGATACACTACTACACCATCAAATGCACACAAGGCATACAACCTTTACACAAGCAATTGTGTGGATAACAATAATGGGTGTAAGGATCGAGTTTCCATCCTGTATTCTCAAACATAGTGTCAGTAAGAGGGGGGTCGAGTGTGACTGGTGTGTCCTCAAAACAATCATCGAGATGTGAGATTGAGGGATGTTATGACACTTGGTGTAAGGTATGTTTTTCTTTCTCTATGCACCCATGGGATGGATCTCTATCGTCACCATAGGACATGTCACCATGTTCTGTGCACTGCACCATAAGGCTCCCTGGCTTCCTGCTTGCACCTATGCTAGACAAGGTTGAATACACTTATGCACCATCAACTATGCACCTTGGCATACTTCTTTTGTCCCATTTTCCTTGTCAATTTCTAAACTGGGTGTACATTATGGGGTTCTCTGCGAGATTCATCAAGTAATGTACATTATGGGGTGAGTGATTGTTCTTTCCTTCCCATTACAATGAATGTGCACTGAGTGCAATATCATTTGTCATCACCCAAATTCCTGCACCTTCATCAACAAAGCTGCCTCCCTAGGTGTTGCTATGTGGTCCCTACCGCACTGTGGACGTATGATGTGAAGACATCTTGGTACCTCCTGCAGAGCTGACTATGACACAGGATGCAATGTTAATAGTCAACCGCAATGCTTAGCAAATTGGGCCAAGTTTTTCTAGTCATACACCTTTTGTTTGCAAGAAACGATCATGTTTTAAGTGTGGGGATGTTAACGTACCATTCAGTGACATGTCTTGTGTTCATGAGGAGTCATTTCACCCTACCCAGTAAGGTTTTAAGCGTGGGGATGCATCCTTGCACGTCTGTCGAGCATACATATTGCATATGTCATTCATGGAATCTTTATATATCCCATGTCTTCACTTTACCTTAATGGATCCCTTGCCTACCCACCGGCCCTTGTCTCCCTTACCTACAAGGCCGTTCTTATTGTTATTTTTCTTTACACGATATTTTGATCGTTTTTCCATGTGAATACATCCTAAGTTTACAAAAACCCAAATCCAACCTTACATCCATGTGTATCCCTTTAAATTGTATCTTTTTCCTTTTTAATGTCCCCTATTCCAAGAAATAGACTGAAAGTTATTAATTTTTGAAGCAATTCTCGCACGTTGGATGTTTTTTCATGTGAACGCTCCATTATTGTTTCAACACACTTATCTAATGTGACAGCCCTATCCTACACTTGCCATATGACGTTTTTCCTTTTTACCACCAATCATTTCAAAGTACATTTTTTCCATTATTTATTTTTGTGGGTTTTCGTGTCTTTTTGGTGCTTATTTTCGTCCTTTTTTAATGTGAGACTGCCCTATTCTCCTAAGAATTCAATTTTGACTGGATAGCCTTGACTGGCCCCCTTCCTGCCCATTTTTCCTTTTTCCACCACCCTATTTCGAACTACGAATTTTTCGTTATTAATTTTTTTAGGTGTTTTTTAGCTTTGCTTTATTGTTTTTCCCATGTGAATGCCTCCTAACCCTATTGAAACTGAGTTCTAATATGCCCACCCTAAAGATCATCTGTGTTGTGACATTTCTCCTTTTGACGGATCAATAACTATTAATTTTCAAATCCCTTTTTGGGTATGATTGTTGGGTTTTTCCCATGTGAACATATCTTATCTTGATTGGAATTGTGTTCTGATGTGATAGGCTTGTCGAGCACGTTCTTTGCTACATCTCTCCTTTTTTCCGCACTTTGTTTCGATAAACAGGTTCTCCGATATTAATTCCCATATACATCTTCGAACTTGATTTTCACATTTTTTCCATGTGAACTCCATGCATTCTCCCCGGACCCCCTGGTGCATTTTTTCCACTATCTTTCGCCTGCCTTCCGACACATTTTCCGTTTTTATGACATTTCATTCCAATGCATGGTTTGGATTTTATTAAATTTTTTTCATGTTTTTACGTGTGTATGTGCCTCCCACATTGCGTGTGAATATCCGTGTTTTTCAATTTACATGTCTTTTGATACGTTTGTCGCACTGTTTGCCCCTGTGATAGTGCCCTGGCCGGCTACGGGTCCTGCCACTGCAATTTTTTTTACCCTCGCCCAATGCCTGTTGTGCATGGGATGTGGGGGGACTACCTTTGATTTTTCTTTTTTTTTTAACACAAAAATCAAATACTCTTTTTTTTCTTATTCTTATTTTTTTAAATTAAGAAATAATCATTCCCTCCCCCCTCCCCAATGGTTCCTTCCTCCCCCCTCCTTCCCTCTTCTCTCGTCTCTCTTCCTTCTTTCTTTCTTTCTTTCTTTCTTTCTTTCTTTCTTTCTTTCTTTCTTTCTTTCTTTCTCTCACCTCCCCCCCTCTCTGCATACCCTCCGCTCTCCCCCATTGCCCCTCTCTCGCCTCTCTCTCCTCTCCTTAAAAGAATCATTCCCTCCCCCCCTCCCCGACGGTTCCTTCCTTCCCTCTCCTCCCCTCCTCTCTCGTCTCTCTTCCTTCCTTCTTTCTTTCTTTCTCTCACCTCCCCCCCTCTCTGTGTACCCTCCCCTCTCCCCCATTGCCCCTCTCTCCCCTCTCCTTCCTTCTCCTCCTCCTCCTCCTCCTCCTCGTCAACGCCTACCACTACTCGAGCTTGCTACCTACCACCATTGGAGCATGCTATCACCATTGTGCGGTCCATCGTCGCTAGTCGTTGCTGCTTGCCAGTATGAAATACACGAGATCTAGAGCATGGTAGATGCAAAAGCTATGGAGGTTGAAATAGGAAAAAGAAACTCATGAAGACATTGACCTTGACTAGGACAAATTGTTACACAAGTGAATTAGGTTCCAAGATTGAGACTTGGACTCATAAACACAATCTTGTGTATTGACAGTGACATGACACTTTACTGGAAAGAAAATAGTACTATCATTGCATTAGAGAAAGAGTGCAAGTACAATGCTTTATAGGATTTACGTGGTGGTACTTCCTGAACCCTCACTGCTCCTCACAAAGGGACTGAAGTAGGTGTGATTGCAAATATCTCAACACCCCTCCTCAATCACAACCAAAAGTACAAAATATGTAGAGGCTTTAGTGAAAGCAACACCTACAAAGTGTGGGCACACCATAAACATGGCAAAACACCAGAGGCTTGTCAAGATTGTGAGAGAGAAGGAAGGAGTCTCACTTGTAGCTTTCTTGCTTGCACAATGGGGGAATACACACAAGGGTGGAGGCTGAAAATAGTTTTCCTCTTCTTAGTTCTGTAAGCCAAAAACAACTCAAGTACAAAGAAATAGAAGAACCCTATATACGGGTCTCAAACCAAACTCAACTAACTAAGGTGGCATACTAACTGAGCCACGAACTAGAGTAGATAAGGATAGCTATCATCTAGCTATTATTCATGGGCGGTGTACCAACCGCATCTCAACTGACAAGTCGGTGACATAAATGCACAACGGTCACCCTGGCATATCACGAGTGGAGCTCGATATCTCAACACTCCCCCTCGAGCTCAATCCCAATTCCTGTACACCAAGCAGGTCTCTGAACTTGCGTAGCTTCTCTGCGCCCAATGCCTTCGTGAATATGTCAGCTACCTGATCCTCTGTGCTGACATAAACTAGATCAATAAGACCTAGTAAAACCCTCTCCCGCACATAGTGATAATGCACCTCAATGTGCTTTGTTCTAGCATGATAGACTGGGTTATTTGCCAAGTGTATACTACTCATGTTGTCACAATAAATGACAACTGGCCCATCTGTAGACTGATGCATATCATAAATTAGCTTATGCAACCAAGCTACCTCACATGCAGCCATTGCTGCACCCCTGTACTCAGCCTCTGTGCTCGACAAGGCAACTGTAGGCTGTTTCTTGCTGCTCCAAGTGACTGTAGCACTCCCAAAAGAGAACACATATCCACTGGTAGATCGTCTATCAGAAATGCTACCAGCCCAATCAGCATCAGTGTATCCATGCAACTGTATCTGAACCCCAGTCTCATAAAATAGTCCATATTGCAATGTGGAATTCACATACATGAGTATGCGTCTAGCCACATCCAAATGCGGTTTCCTTGGAGCCTACATAAACTGACTTACCAATCCAACAACATAGCTCAAATCTGGCCTGGTAATAGTCATATAAATCAAGCTTCCTACTATGCGTCTGTACATAGTAGGGTCTTCCAGAAGCTCACCTGCATCTGCGCTCAGCTTCACATTCTGCTCCAAAGGAACTAAAATAGGCTTACAGCCTGTCATCCCTATTTGGACAGCATGTCCAATCCATACTGCCTCTGCAAGAGCTGTATCCCACTTGGTGATCTAATCACCTCAATGCCCAAGAAATAATGCAACTCTCCCAAATCCTTCATCTCAAACTTCTGCTTCAATAGCATTTTCACATGAAGGATATCTTCATCACTGTCACTTGTCATAATCAAATCATCAACATAAATGACAAGTAGCATGATATCTTTCTCTGTTTTTCTCACATAAAGTGAGAAATCTGCCTTGGAAATCTGAAAGCCAATAGTGACAAGATACTGTCGTATCTTGTCAGACCATGCTCTAGGTGCTTGCTTCAAGCCATACAATGCTTTCTTCAACCTGCAAACAAACTCAGGATGAACAGCATGCACATAACCTAGTGGCTGCTCCATATATACCTCTTCTTGCAAATCACCATGCAAGAAGGCATTCTTTACATCCATCTAATGTAAAGACCATCCCTTTGATGCAGCCATAGCAATGACTGCTCTTACGGTTGCCATCCTTGCAACCGGACTGAATGTTTCTTCATAGTCAATGCCATATGTTTGTGCATACCCCTTGACTACTAATCTTGCCTTGTATCTGTTCACAGAACCATCTACATTGTGCTTCACCTTATAAACCCACTTACAGCCAATTGCATTTTTACCTTTAGGCAAAGGTACCAATTCCCATGTAGCATTTGCTTCCAAGGCATCCATTTCTTCATCCATGGCTTTCTCCCATTTTTCTTTTCCCATGGCTTTCTAAAAAAAAGTGGGTTCTGGTTCCTGTATCACTTTAACCATATATGCATAATGAATGGCTGTAAATCCATCATATTTCAGCCTATCCACAGGATGCCTAGCTCTCGTAGATCTGCGCAAAGTAGGTTCACTCCTAGGTGCTCTTAAAACATCCCTGGTCTTCCTTACTCCAAGTGTAACAATAGAAGGAATACCCAACTCATCATCAATGCTCTGTTCTGAGCCGTTGGATTCACCATCCACATAAGAGTGACCTGCATTCACATCAAACATGGGCTGATCAACCTTCTCTTTTCCTTTTCGTGATACTTGCATACCACTATCTGCATTACTTTGAGAAGATTCTCCTGATCTCAATCTACATGTCCATGGCAAAGAATGTGAACCACTGCTAGAGGACGCTCCAGGTCCACTAATATTTTGTGACTGCTGCTATGAATTCTGTGCAGCATTACCATTTTGTACATCTACATCATCAATCACATTTACTGGTTTATACTAGCTACTCATCTCATCAAAAACATCTCTGCTCACTGTAAACTTACGAGTAGAAGGGTTATAGCATCTATACCCTTTTTGCTGCAGAGAGTAACCAATAAAGATGCACTTCTCAGCTTTTGGATCCGACTTGAATCTCAACTCATCTGGCACACGTACATAGGCAATGCAACCAAAAATTTTCAAATGAGAAATATCTAGTTTCCTACCAGTATACCTCTCCTCTGGAGTCATTCCATGTATTGCTGCAGTGGGAGTCCTGTTCATTATGTAGACTGCTGTAGCAACTACTTCAGCCCAATAAAAATCTGGCAAGTCTTTTTCATTGAGCATGGCGCGAGATACCTCTCCAATATGCCTATTTTTCCTTTCTGCAATTCCATTTTGTTGTGGCGTATGACTGCATGAATATTGCTGCTTTATGCCTTGCTCCTGTAGGAACCTTGCAAACTCATTTGAGAGGTACTTTCCCCCTCCATCTGACCTTAGGCATTTTATTTGCAGGCCTGTTTCTTTTTCAAGCATAGCTTTAAGGGTTTTGAAATGCCCAAAAACTTCACTTTTCTTTTTCATAAAATACACCCAAACTTTTCTACTATAGTCATCAATAAAAGTGACAAAATAATGACAGCCTCCAAGAGATGCAGCTTTAGTAGTTCACACATCAGAGTGGATTAATTCCAATGGCTTCTCACTCTCTTGAACATGTCTAGGAAATGGTTTCCTTCCCTATTTTCCAAACTGACAGGCTTCACATACCTTATGCATTTCTGCAACCTTGAATTTGGGCAATCCTGCAATAATATTTTGGGCCTGCATTGATTTAAGTCGTTGTACATTAACATGACCAATGCGTTTATGCCAGATATCAATATCTGCAACTACACCGGTCCCATGTGCAAACATTGCTGCACTCAATTCAAGCATGTCTGCATCCAACGTAAACATTCTGCCCTTATTCTTTCCTTTTGCTATCAAGCAACCTTTATTTTTCATATCCTCAACAAAGCATCCATGAGGATTAAATTTGACGTGCAAGCCCTGCTCAACCATTTGACCAACAGAAACCAGATTCTTGGTGATATTCGAGACATGAAATACATCGGATAGGTATTTCTTTTTCCCATCTTGCATAGACAAAGGAATTTTTCCAATCTGCACAATAGGATGTGCAATATCATCACCAGTCTCCACAAATCCTGGTTTTTCCATTTTCCTTGCATCCTCCATCCATTCTGCATGACCTGTCATGTGGTTTGATGCACCTGAGTCAACATACCATACATCATTGCTTTCTTCTGCACTTGTCACAGAATTGTTCATGTGCTGCACCATAAACAAATGCTCATTTCTGTCATCACCCTGTCTACTAGAAGATGCATAATTTCCTTGTTGTAGTTTTCCATTCATGATGTCATTCGGCTTTTTATAGCAGTCTTTAGCCATATGACCCATTTTACCACAGTAGTAGCATTCAACATTACTGTTTGCATTTTGGCCTCTTTGCCATCCACCACGACCTCTTTGGCTCCCCCTGCCTCTAGAGTTACCACGTCCTCCTCCATAGGACTGGTTTTCTTGAGTTTGCTGCATATTCTGATTTCTACCACGGCCTCCATATCGGCCTCCTCTACCTCTGCCTCTACCTCTTCCAGCATTTGAGTAGAAGACAACTTCTTTTGAAGTTCCTCCTGAAGAAGATGCACCACCATTTCTCTGCTCCTCAGAAATTAGAAGAGCAATCAACTCCTCAAAATCAGGAAATCTTTCACGGATGGAAATGGATGTTCAAAACTGTGCATAATCCTTTCCTAGACCATTCAAGGTCACAAAAACTAAATCATCATCTTCCACTGGCGACCCAATAGAAGCAAGTGCATCTGCAATCTTCTTCACCTTCATGTGGTAGTCATTGATGCTCATACTTTCTCTTTGCACATTATGCAACTCTTGCTTGAGTTGCATTTTCATGGCTTGCGTATTTGTGCTATACATTTTTGACAAAGTATCCCATGCCTCCTTTGGCGTACTTGCATCTTGAATATGCACAATCATAGAGTCTGAAATGCTGATAGACAGCCATTACATAACTTTCCTGGCTCTCTCATGCCATGCTTTAAATGCCTGCATTTGCTGTTGATTGGGAACATCAGGAAGAACTAGTTCTTCTTCATTTCCTGCAACAAATTCTCAATATTCTTTTCCCATAAGGAAATTCGTCATTCTAAACTTCCATATTTGGAAGTTGTTCTTGTCAAGATTTTCAGTGACAATCTGTGAAAGAGAATCAGACGCCATTACAGAACACTGCAAAAAATTCTGTCACTGCAAAAAACACAGCTTCACCCTCACAAGGGAAAATCTGCAAAACTGGCGAAAGTGGTATTTGACCACACAGTCACTTCCTAGTAATGATTTTGCATCAACAGGCAACAGGGATGATTGTGTAACTCCCAATGTCTCTGCGCACAAGCATACGATGCAATTTCTACAGTAACTTTTCACCGACCTGTAGAACAGTGGTGGCTGCACAGCATAAAACTGGGCCTTTTTCTGAGTGCATGCTGAAAACTTCCGCCTCCAAAACAGGCCCCGAAATGGCCTCAAATCAAAAAAATAAGGTCGCCTAGGGCTAAAGCCCTATCCCGCAGCATATACTGCCCTCTTGCTTCACCGCGAAGGTCGTCTCAACCTGAGACAATGCACTCCTGCACTTTCCGGCTGTGCTACCTGCAGAGATCTGCTCCCAAAAAAGAAAATGAAAGCAACACTGCTCCTCTTACCAGAACACCGCGAGCTTGGCTTGCTTTCTTGAGCTTCTTACCATGAACAAGGCTCTGATACCATGTCAAGATTGTGGGAGAGAAGGAAGGAGTCTCACTTGTAGCTTTCTTGCTTGCACAATGGGGGAATACACACAAGGGTGGAGACTGAAAACAGTTTTCCTCTTCTTAGTTGTGTAAGCCAAAAAGAACTCAAGTACAAAGAAATAGAAGAACCCTATATATGGGTCCCAAACCAAACTCAACTAACTAAGGTGGCATACTAACTGAGCCACGAACTAGAGTAGATAAGGATAGCTATCATCTAGCTATTATTCATGGGCGGTGTACCAACCGCATCTGCAAAAACTGACAAGTCGATGACATAAATGCACAACGGTCACCTTGGCATATCACGAGTGGAGCTCGATATCTCAACAAGGCTGTCGCAGAAAAGGTTACAAGGATAACTAAGGAGTTTACAAGTTTATGTTTGAGGCATTAGGGCTAGGAAATACATAGCTAAAAAAGTATGTCCGAATAGAAGGACTGATGAGGTTTGTCCTTCTCTTTGTGGTATTATTATTCTTCTTCTTCCTTTTCTCTATTTTCTTCTTCTTCTTTGATAGCAACTAGATAGGCCTTTTGGGACCTCTTTTTGGTGTGGCAGAACTTCTCGGTGTGTCCGGTCCTTTTGCAGAAATCATAGAAGAGCTGATCCTTCTTGCCTTTGTACCTATTGCCAACATATGTTGCATGCTCATATCTAGAGGTACTTGGTTCTTCCTTAGTTTTTAGATTCTTTTCCTCCTCTAATAGTGATGCCTGGATATCAACAAGTTTAGGGTTTGGCATATTAATTAGAGTTGTTGATACATTATTATATTCAGGAGGCAAAATCTTAAGTAGAACACCGATGCAAACATTTTCTTCCATTTTAATGTTGATTCTTACAAGTTGGGTTAGAAGTCCTTCCATGTAATTTAGATGTGTGGCAAGTGATGTGCTGGACTTCATTTCAAGCCTGAAAAACTCAATTACGAGACCATACTTTGATGATTTAGACTGTGAACCGAACAAAGTGTCAAGTCTCTTCCATGTATACTGTGAAGTCTCATAATTATCCACATGGTGGATATAGCTGTCGTCTAGCTCCATTTTGATAATGCCATGAGCCTTATCATCATTCTTTTGCCAAGTGATAGCAATATTATCTACATCATGAGGCTTCTTTTCTTTTCTAGTGGTAATGGCCCAGAGACCCTTCTTCATTAGGATCAGTTTGATGCGGGTCTGCTAGGTATGAAACCCGACTCCTTTGAAAGGGCAATTAGAGAATCTTTGCCCATGTTCAACTTCAGGGACTGGCAAAAAATCAACTTCACACTTATCAAATTTAAGTAGCAGAAGAGTTGGTTGAAATGTGTCAAGAGACACAAGTGTTTAGATCACTAAAAATGAGTGTCAATAGACACTATGTTTCTTCCCTATGTCTTTCAAACCTACAAAAATCCTTCAAGTTCTTTCAGATCCAGATCTTCCCTTCTTGATTTGATGATGGAACCTTCACGTCTGAGGGCCTGTGGGTCGTTCCAGTGGGCAGAAGAGAGAAAATGATGAGATTTTTTAGCTTGGTGAAGTTTGGCTATGGCTGTCCTGTCAAAACAGGGACCAGTGATTGATAAATGAGCTCCCATGAGCTTCACATGTCAAATTTTCTCAAACCCTTTGAGATGGAGGACCCTCACTAATGGTTCTAACTCCCTCTAAGAGGGTTTATACTCGTTTTGCCCAAGTTGAGAGATCTAAGCCTTCAAAGTGGTTGTTGTCAAAACTGAGCTCAGATTTGGGAAAATGCAAGTGTCGGGCATGGTGTGCATCAATCTCCTTGATTTTTGTGCCAAGAAGTTGCGTCTTGACCTGAAGAACAACTCTAAAGAAGAAATCTTGAAGAGATATGTCCTGATTGATGAGATATGGCTACTCCAATAGAGGTAGGTAGGTGCTGTCCATATACAGAGTTATGGTAGCAACTCTGAAAAGAGGCAATGTTAAAGCTATAGTTGCCTAGTCTCAATGATTGAGGTACCAGGGAGGAGATTTGGAAGTAGAGAAACACTTCTCCAGAAGGAAGCTTAGAGAGATTTCGCATGTGGAGAGAGATATGAAAGCTTGAAGCTGATAGGTTGTTGCTAGCTATGGCTGCCATGGAAGCTTCATTGAAGGTAGGAATGCAAATGAAATTGGAGATAGGGTTCAGTACTCAAGTTGGGCTGAGAGGAGATGGAAAGGAGCTAAGAGGAGTGAAAGGAGAGTTGGGCCATGCTCAGCTGAGCTCTAATATCATGTGAAATATGCGGGATCTAGAGCATGGCAGATGCGGAAGCTATGGAGGTTGAAAGAGGAAAAAGAAACTCATGAAGACATTGACCCTGACTAGGACAAATTGTTACACAAGTGAATTAGGTTCCAAGATTGAGACTTGGACTCATAAACACAATCTTGTGTATTGACAATGACATGACACTTTACTGGAAAGAAAAGAGTACTATCATTGCATTAGAAAAAGAGTGCAAGTACAATGCTTTATAGGATTTGAGTGGTGGTACTTTCTCCTACTGTGCATATGGGATTCTGGTCCTGAGCCCTCACTGCTCCTCACAAAGGGACTAAAAGTAGGTGTGATTGCAAATATCTCAACAGCCGGGTTCGTCGCCATATCCTTTGCCTACCCGCACAACCACCCCACCCCTCCCTTCCCACCCCCCTACTAGCCCCCTTCCCCCCATAAACCCACCACCCCACCCCCTTTCCCTCCCCCCCCTTCTAAGCCCCCTTCCCCCCCCCCCCCCCCCCCTCTCGACCCTTTCCCCCAACACCCTTCCTTACACGACCCCCCCCTTGGCCCCCCTTCCCCTGCAAAATCCCCCCAATTCCCTACTAAGCCCCTCTTAGCCCCTGTTCTTGCGCACCCCTTCGTTTCCATTGACACCCCTGCTGCCGACAACACGTAATTTTCCCTGCTCCAACGCATCACCCAACACCACCTCATCCCACCACACTGATTGCGGGTGTTCCTATGCATGTGGGCATTATTGCTCGTGTCCTGACTTGCTCATGCACTATTTCGCCGTTGTTCACACGCGCGGAAGCGTCGACTTTATCAGTGCGGTGGTGCAAACATTAACAACCGTTCACGCGCCATAGATGTTCCATGCTATCAGTTGTTCACATGTTCTTTTCAAACCCGAACACATTAAAAAAACCAAAAACCATAAAGTAATTACCCAAATAAAATAAAAAATCTAACAATTTTAAAAAATCACAAAAAATAGTTGAAAATTCTTAATCAATTGCTGATTTTTGGAATCATTTTTCTTTGCTGAACACAAACACACAACCTAAAAACCAATCTTATCTACCATTTTGACCCTTTCACCACCCATATCCACAATTTAAAAACAAAAAGAAAATTAAACATAAACACCAAACTAAAACAAAACCAAACACACAACTTTAATGTTAAATGAAACACCCCACCCAAAATCCTATTAAATGGCCAATAAATATTAAAATAGATCCATAAAATTTTTCCAATCCCCCTTCCTTGATGATGTGATTATCCACATTGCACAAGTCCTCCATTTTTTCTTTGGTGCATCATGGTATTCATCTTTTGGTTTGTATTTGACAGGAGGTAGATTGTTCCATAGTCACCTTACTGTTACTAGTGGATTTTTTTTCTCTTTTGTGCGGATTATTTGGACGCGGAGTATGTTTCAAACCTTGCGGGTGTCCACCCACCGCCAGGTTCCTTTCCTTTTTCCCTCTCCCACATGCACCATAACACACCATTAATTGTAATTTAAAATCTATTGTCCATTGCACCCACCAAATGAACACACTGCATATCATAAATTGTAATTAAAATGAACTTGACCCTTAATTATAAAAGAAACCCCACCATTGCATGAGCACTTTAGCATCATAACCCACATAATTTGTGAATTAAAATCCATTCACAGTGCACACGCACATGCGCTACAGACACATTTAAATTGTAATTAAAATAAACCCCCCAAAGTCACACATGCATGCGCTTTGCACTAAACATCATATAATTGTAAAATTGAACTGCATTTTTAGAGACCCCTAGTCCAGTTAGTTAGTTATTTTTTCAAAGTGGGGTTACATTACAAAATCAATCTACCATGCATTAAGGGTTTAATTAAAAATGAATTGCAAACTAATTTTTCATTGATTAAAATGAATCCCATAGTGATCACTCACTCACTTCACCGCTCTTTAGGTGTACGCTCAATGATTACAAGGATTGGGATTCCTTAGTCCAAAGGTCGGTTTTATTTGTCCATGATGGTCTAAGTCGATCATTCTGTTTTCGGTCGAGTCAGTGTCTGGGCTATGATATGTTGGAACTTATATATTTATTTTTGTGTGGTTGATTACAGGGATCAAGGTGCTTAATTGTCATGCATATCACAAAGCTTTCAGTCACACGTGTGCATAAGTCATGTCAAATTTTTTCCGTAGGCTGTGGTTTGTTTGGGGAAGTTTGGTCCAGTCGTGTTTTTCTTTCTATTGCAACTTTTTTGTGATATCCTTCTTAGCTATGTTTTTTTTTTGGGTTTTTCTCAGGAATTTTTCCTTGGTTGTGTGTGTGTGTGGACATCTTGTGTAGTCTAAATGGCATCGTCTTCCTCTACTCCCCCACTTGTGATCTAGCATGTGCCATTGCTGATACATGAGTATTCCCTCCTTTCGGAGGCGAATTATATTCACCATGTTGGTATTTTCCTATTGTGGCCCTAAATTTTTTGCCATGGATAGCAAGCTTTGCTACTCCTTCCTAGAGTCATACAAAAATGAGTCTGGCTTGGTTTATAAGTGATGCTTCTACTTATCCAAAGCCAACATCAGTGATGCATTGTGTTTGTCTCTTTTAGCTTCTTTTGTCCCTAGTGGAAACCAATTATTGATAGTTGAAGAGATCCTTTCCCTTCTTCAAAAGGAGACGTCTACCCCTTTGGTGTCCAGCAAGGTTATTACCAGTTTAGGGGTTTCTGTTGCTCCTATCGCTTCCCCAATATGGAAGCAACTTTGCCAGTTTTTGTAAGGGAAAGCATGCATCTAAATGTCTCTCCAAAGAGCTTTTCACTGCTTTTGTTTAAATCTTGGAAGGGGCTCAATTTAATTGGTCAGTCTTCATGTTAGCCAAGATGGATCAATATTTCCAAAGAGTCAGAAAAGGTCAGGGCAGTAATGTGTCTTATGGTTCTTTCTTTCATAAGATTATCACTCTTGCCCCTCCTCCTGGTGGTGTGCCAATGGCTGATCCTACTCCTCTTCTGAAGCAACCACCACCTTGTGTTCCATCCCATCCCCCATTACAGGCAAGCTTAGATTCTGAGGATGAGCCCAGTCCAAGATTTTCTCGAATTAAGCATCGACGTACTAAAGGGCAACCTAGTCCCTCTGTAATATCAGCTATAGATCCTCTGGTCAAGAATACTACTCCTTCTGTTTCTAGCAGTTCCATCTTGTGTTCCTCTCATGTCCTAACCTATTTTCAACTCAAAGGGATGGACAGCTAGATCAAGAGATTCATGCTTCCTTACAGACATTGAGCTGGACCGTTGCTCTCTTAGATAGTTTCTAGTGTCTGGTCTACGTTGAAGACCTCCCTTACATGCTATCTTCAATCTATTTACACAAGAGTGTATACTTCCTTACAAGAAAAGGTGGATTCATTGACCAACCAATTGAGTCAAGTCTTGGAGGATTTGGCATCAGAAAAAGCTACCTTGAGTGGCATTGATAAGCAAATGACTGAGGCGACTGTGTTGATGGATAACCAGAAAGCCAAAATTCAGGAGTTGGAAGCTAAAGTAGCCACATTAGAAGTTAAGAATCTTTCCTAAAAGACTTAAAAAAATGCAGCTCTTGAAGACATGATAGAGTCAGCTCGTAAATTGGAAACTTGTGAGGTGAACTGCAGCATTTTCAAGAAACTGTTGAGGCCCAAAAGAAGCTTATTGAGGAGCTTAATCAAAAAGTTGCCACTCTTTCTATTCCTCCTCCAACCCATGCAATTTGTTGAGTTATATCTTCTAGAGAGGATCTTGACCAATTGCAACCAAAGCTAAGCTATGTGATGAATTTGCTGCTAAATTAGAACACCTCCAATAGTGCATGAATTGTGTGTAGTAAGATTTGATTCCCTTTACTGACTTGGTGTCACCACCTCCTTCCTTTTGGGTTAAAAATCATCAGCACAGATTTTCCTTATACACATCCTTAAGCAATGTGAATTTGGAACCTCCAGAGGATGGATGGTCAAATCTCTGGTGTGCATATTTGTTGAGAGCTGTTTTTGATAGATTTGTGGATGAGATGGTTTCCCATGAAGGTCAATTATTATCTTTTATGTATCTTACACGTCATTTGCAGGTCCTTGATGAGGAAGATCTAAATGTTTATGTGGGGGATGTGATCTTGCAAGCTATTATGTATGTGCACTCAATGGAGCTTTTACTAGTAGAGAGTTTGAAGACCTATCATGAGTAGACATCTTGGTGTAAAGGACATGCCTGGCATCCACCTTTGGATATTGTTACTTTGGAACCTCATTGTCTCAAGAGTGTATTCCATAAATGTGATATCCAACCTTTACAATCTTAGTTATTGAGATGTCTCGTTGATCATCCATTATTCAATTATTCCTTTTTCCAGGATCTTCATTCTCGTTGTTCTTTCTATCCATTGGATATTGCAGATCTTTTGTCTTATTCCCTCATATGTTATTGTTTTTCTTTATATTTTTATCTTCTTTCATCTAAATGTGATAGAATTCCTCTTTTATCTTTTACCCCTTCTAGGTTGCCTCACATTCCTGTGTTTACTATTTGTCCTTTTATTGCTGATCCCATGATATCTTCTACCTCTTCTGAACCTCTTCCTACCATTCCTATTCCTTCTATTTTTTTGGCAGATTCCCTTCAAACCTTTTTTATGCATTCTTCATCTTTTCCACCTTCTTTATCACTTCATTTACCTCATTCTATGACTTATCTTATCATCCATTAAAAAATCTTCTCCTTTTATTCCATTGCCCTCTCCATCTAATTACATTAACCTTCCTCCCCAGACAGTGCTAGATACACCTGGCTATGATCATGACAATCTTTGTCGACGATAATGGGCGATGCATGATTTTGTGATAAGACCAGTGTAGCCTTTTATTCCAAGGTCCTGAGATACGTCTCTGGCATGCTTGAATTCTTATCTTCATCTTTCCAAATTACATGTTACTTCGGAGGATACCACCGTTCATCTTGCTGCTCATTTTTGTTAGTACCTTGTCTTCATGCATCAGCAATCTCATTTGAATACTTGGAAGAGTATCCCCTAGCTGATCATAAATCCAAATGTGGATGTAGATGTTGCTCAAATGGATGTATTGTATTACTTTGCACGGACCTTCCCCACTAAGTTTATCATCTTACTGGAAAGGATGTGTTGTCTCCAGTTCCTCCAAAATGTACCTTAGTACTTTGTGGATGACAAGAAAGCCTTGAAACATCTTAAATTGAGTATGCAATTTAAGAAGAAACATCTTCATCCTTCTTAGCAGCAGAAGAGGGTTCTTATGATTATATCATCTTTTTTCTTAATGAAAATCTTTTTATTTTCTCTCCATTTTTGGGAGCATATACCATTCTTAGACTACCAAGTGTCAGTATAATTGTATATGCATGTATTATTTTTCTTTTAAGTGAAGTTGAAGATGAAGATGGACCTGATCACAAAGTTGATTAATGGATGGATGGATAGAAGAAACTCCTTATGTCCTTTACCAGTTTTTTTTTTGTTGATTTTAAGAAATGTTAATGGATAAAGGGTTTTTTTTTGTTGTATTATTTATCAGAAATATAGGTTATAAGTTGGGGTCATGGTTGGATGGAGTTTTCATGAAGATTGATATTGAAGATCAATGATATGAGCTCTTGAATGAACTTGTATTTCCTTTTTCTTAGGTCATGAGGATGTTCCCTTTTTAAGTGTGGGGATATGTTGAATGCTGAATTGACTAGATTTTTTGGTTGATTTTTGTTGTTTTTGAAGGCTGAATGGTTGATTTTTTATGGATTTTGAGTGATGACTAGTTGTTTTGGAAGTGTTTGAAAATATTTTGGATGATACTAATTATGTTTTGGAAGTTGATGATGATTCTTAGTAGAAATATGAGACTCTGTGATGTTTGATAAGTTTTGTGAGATTCTGATTCGTTCGGTTTAGCTTATGTTTTGTTTAGTTTTTCTTTTGTATGAAGCATGGATTAATGATTGATGGAAGTTGAGGTCTTTTTCAAGATCATTGAATGATTTTTTGATAGTTTGGAATGGTTTTAGTATGAGTTATGTGGTTGTGATGCTTTCTGTTGACCTTCTGTGAAATCTTCTATTAATCTTGAGTGAGCTTTTGTAAACCTTTTATAGATCTTCTGTAAGTGTTTTGTGGAATATATGTGTGATTTTGGGAAAGTTTTTTAGCCTTAGAAAGAGGTGAATATAAGTTCAAAAGAGCTCAAGGAAGTAAAAAAAGTAGCTGTTGAAGACTCAAGAGAAGACTGGAGTGAAGTGACAGTGGTCAGCTATGAAGAGTCACTGTAGTGGCTCTCATGACCTTTCATATCAGACACACCTTTTGGAAGGTGCATCCACAAAAAAGAAGGATTATTAAGAGTAATTATAGAGTATTGTAGTGAGGAGATGATGTACTACTTATTGAGATAGAAAGAGAGAGTCAAAGATTGTCAATTTTATACAAAATAATGTATCTATCTGTGAGAGACTGCGAGACAAAACTAAGAAGATAGAGAAGATGAATACTATGTGATATTTTTCCATGCAAAGTGGTGTTATTTTGTGTTCTCTTAGTTGGTTGATGAATTCTATGAAGAATATGAAGAGAATAATGAATTTTGTTAATGATAAATCCATGGAAAAATTGTTTATTTGATGTTGTGTGAAGATTTCTTGCTATTGATGTTCTTTTCTTTGTGGTGGTTCTCTAAAGAATGAAACAAAAGCTTGTTGATGTTACAAATATTTTATTGCAGTAGAAACCCCTTTTCCCTTGGTGTCTTTCTTGAGGCTCCACCATCCCATTTCTCTTGCACTACCACTCTCAAACAAGCGTGGAATGAAAAATTCACTAAAAGGATCCCTTCATTCCCATAGGTAAGAATGGTGTTTGCCTTACGATCGTATTTTGGGTTATTCTGTAGGCCCAAAGTGTTGCCATGAGTGTATTGTCCCTGTCATCACTACATGGAGGCATACACTATCTTAGTTAGTATATTCACTAGGATTTTGTTCATGGATTCTACCAGATCATTAGCTTGAGGGTAATATGGTGATAATTTTCTATGGATGATCAATAATGTAGCCTATAAATGGGCAATCACTTCCTTAACAAAGTGCCTACTACCTTGATCCCTAACTAGCTCAATTGGGCAGCCGAATTGTGAGATCACCTGCTCCCAAAGGAGCTTAGCCATGGTACTAGAGTCATTCTTTCTAGTGGCCCGAGCTTCGGCCCATTTCATAAGATAATCGCTTGCTACAATGATGTACTTTGCTTGTGAGTATTACACTGTAAGGCGGCTGATTGGCCCAATAAATTTTATTCTCCACTTTTCAAAGGGTTGTCACGCTCTTATCTGGTTCAAATCTATCTTGTCCTTACAGATGGGTACTTTTTTCC
Organism: Lygodium microphyllum; assembly: GCF_053477565.2. Taxonomy (NCBI): domain Eukaryota; kingdom Viridiplantae; phylum Streptophyta; class Polypodiopsida; order Schizaeales; family Lygodiaceae; genus Lygodium; species Lygodium microphyllum. The sequence continues at coordinate 119,535,470 of NC_141141.1, read as the reverse complement.
CTTGGCACTCATTGTAATACTTCATGAACTTAGTAGCATCATGGAATAGGATGGGTCACCACAACTGAGATTGCAGCATCTTACATGCTATACCACTGAAGGGTCCTCTAGCAATTCCACCATGTGCCCCCTGAGGAGTGTTAATTGGGTTAGATTTGGACTATGAGACGTGATATAAATGCAAGATGTTTAGGAAGATGATGTATGTGTCATCAACGCTCTTGGCCACGAGGCCATGGGGTTGTTGAGCGCATGATAGAGGTCGGGCTAGTGCATGAACCAGTGCCGGCCCATTTTAGGTCCCATGAGTGGTGCATCTGCTGGGAGCCACTTATAAGTGGTGGTTTTTGGATCTAGGGTTTCTAGGGACCAAAAGGAAGTTGTTTTATGTCCTCTGACAAGGACCGTCAAGCCAAAATCCAGAAAGCTAAATGTGCTGAGAGGGCTAGACGGCGGTTAGAGATCGTAAGCCATTATTCTCCTCAAAGGAGTAGTCCAGTACATCTACGAAGCAATGGTCTTAGTCACCTAACTGCTCTACCTATTCCACTAGGTGCAAAAGGAAGCATAAGTTCTTCCTCTTCTCCACCAAGTTTACCCACTTCAAGTGGGGGTGTGAATCCGTTACTTCAAGCTCCTACTGCTAATCCGATTTTCACCATGGCACGGCCTATTGCGATTCCTACAGGGACGCCAGACTTACCAGGCTTAGGGTTCCCTTGCCCATTTTTAATGGGTTAACAGAAGAGGATGCAAAATTTCACATTTGTGAATTTTAGAGATTGATGTTCAATTATCGCATCCAAGACGAGGGACATCTCATGATGTTCTTCAATATGACGTTAAAAGGAAGGGCTGCGCTTTGGTATCACAGCATAGAGTCTGGAACCATAACCACCATTAATCAATTCTATGCAGCTTTTCGAGTGGAATATGCCCGTGAAAGAGGTGGCCAATATTGGTTGCGGGTCTTGAATGTGACACGTCAAGATCCTCACGAGAATGTAAAAACATATGCCAAGAAGTTGAAGGAAGTATTCCGTAAGTTGCAAACTTACATTCCCATTCCACCAGCTGCCCAATTGCAATACTTTTTGCATGGGTTGGACTTTAATATCCAAGTACAATTGAGCAGTGTGGCCTTAGCAGATATAGATACCGCTATTACATGGGTAGAGGGAGTAGAAGTACGATTACAAACAACCTACTCCTCTCAAATGAATGTTAATGGGGGTTTAGTACCTAGTGGCAATCCAGCATTGATGAATGGAAGTCAAGGGATGCCTATGACTAACCCTATTGGGAGAGGGAGTGTGGTTTCGAATGTACCTCTATTGTCGGCTCCTCCCAGTGTGACTATGCCCATGGCAAGTCAATTGGCTCCATCAAATGTTGGAGGCCAAGTTTCAAATTCTAACGTTGTTCTTGTGGGTCAACAGCCAATGCCAAATCAAATTGTCAGGCCAATGGAACGACGGGTTGACGATCGAGGCTACGAGTCGAGTGCATCTAATGTCCTTGGCGAAGTTAAGGACATGATGAAGCATTATACCAATATGATTTCCGAACAGTATCAAAAAATAGCTGTCGACGTTAATTTCTTAAGGAAGCAACAAAATTTGATAGGGAGGCGACGCCCTAAAGAGGGTGGACCCTCAAGATTTAGTTGTAAATGGTGTGGTGGACAGCACTTCCCCAAGAATTGTCCAAATGTGAAATGTGACATTTGTGGGAAGTCGGGTCATCTAGCTGCTACCTGTTGGAGTAAGATTAGCTCTCTCCAACAAGGCAGTAAACAACCAAGCCCAGTGAATCATAGAGCACAAGGAAATAACTTGTAGCAGAATGATGCACCTAGGCAAATATTACAGAGGGGGAGAAACAACTATAGAAGAGTTGCCACAAGGCAACGGAGTCAGCCTTATTGAGGCTATACGAGTTAATGATGCTGAAACCTCTAACTTAAGATCCATGACAAGAGGCCAAAAGGCTAAAGAGGTTGAAAAAGATAAGGAAAAACCAGTTGAGGGAAACCCTAAACAAGGGGATAAGGGGACGCAAGTCCAGAGTCCTATCATGGAAGGGGGACCGCTAAGATCAGTTGACAAGAAAGGCAACCCTAAAAAGGATGAGGAAGGGCCCAGAAAGAAGGCAAGGGCTAAGAAAGAAGCACCGAAACCGGTCCAAAAACCAAAAGAGAGGATGGTTTGGTGAGAAAAGAGAGCTTTGGCTACTTATCATGACTTTGATTTAGCGGGTTCTCTTTGTGAAATTAAGCCAAATGTGAACCTCTTGCAATTGATCAAATTATCTCCAGGAGTACGCAAGGAATTTAAGAAGATCCTGCGTATCGGGTACATTGTAGAACCTCTGGGCATAGCATGAGTAGGGGAAGATTGGTTTGACCATGCTGAAAAGAACTGCCCTAGGTTCCAGCTTATGTAGATGGAATATTAGTGGAACATGCCATTGTAGACACTGGATCCTCCGTCAACATCATGAGTTCAGAGTTGATGGAGAGGCTGGGTCTAGGCATTCAAAAACACAGCTCCACCCTTCTGAGAATGGCTGATGATAGTCTAAGACAACCAGAAGGTTGCGTTACTAAGGTCCATGTTACAGTTGCAAGTGTAGAATCAATCTTGGACTTTAGGGTGATAAGATTTGTAGGATGTCCTAGCTATCGAGTGTTGCTAGGTAGGCCTTGGATCTTACGAACAGACTATCAAGTCGATATACCCGCCGATCGAGTGGTTCTAGGTAGAGGTGCTAATCGAGTAATAGTCGATGCTTATCCTGATTCTCCTCAAAGTGAGAGAGCTCCTTTATCTTCTACGGAATTAGAGACAGCAGATGATCCATCTGGTACTAAGATGTCATCCAATGATGAATCTAAAGAGGGGTCCACTACAGAGGATATCTATCAGATAACTCTAAATGAGCTGATAGAGCCACGAGATAGGATAAGAGACACGGATGTTATTGAGTTAGACCTTGGCACGCCGACTCATTCGCGGCCAATTAAATTAGGTTCTATGCTCAGTTGAGCAGAAAGGGAGGACTATGTGTCCTTGATTCAAGAATTCTGCGATATCTTTGCTTGGAGTTATGATGAGCTGAGAGGTATTCTTCCCCGTCTAGCTGTTCATACTATTCTTGTAAAAGAAGGCAGTCATCCTGTGCGTCAGAAGGTAAGGCATATGTCTTTTGAGTTGAGGGATGGGTTGTTTGAAGAGTTGCAGAAGTTAAGGAAAGCTGGTTTGATCTTCCCTGTTCAGCACACAGAATGGTGTTCACCTGTTCTTATCAGGAAGAAGAAAAACAACCAGATCCGATTATGTGTAGACTTTAGAGAGCTAAATAAGCATACAGTTAAAGATTACTACCCATTGCCGTTTATTGACAAGATTTTGGATCAATTAGCGGGTAGGGAGATATATTCATTCATGGATTGCTTTGCAGGATATAACTAGATGGCAATTGTAGACGAAGACAAGTTGAAAACAACTTTTATTACGGTCTTTGGTACTTTTGCGTACCATGTGATGGCCTTTGGTTTGTGCAATGCACCTGGATCATGGCAACGAACAACTGACAAGACCTTTGTTGACATCTCCCCAGATGATTTGAAGGTATTTATTGATGACTTGGGGGCAGCCAAAGGGAAAGTATGTTGGTTATTTTGAGAAAGTGCTTTGAGCGTTGCAGACAATTTTGTATCGCTCTTAACCCATGGAAGTGTATCTTTGGAGTACCTTATGGGCTATTGTTAGGCCATGTAGTCAATTCAGTAGGAATAGCAACTGACCCTGAAAAGATCAAGGTTATAGTTGCTATGAGTCCACCACGCACTCCGAAAGAGGTACACAGCTTTCAGTCATCAATAGGGTACTATCGGAGGTTTATCAATGCCTTGGCAGAAAGAGCATTGCCATTAACAAATTTATTATCTTTTAGCTGTTCATTTGAGTGGAGCGACCCTTGTAAGGTAGCTTTTGAGGATGTGAAACAGGAGCTAGTGAAAGCACCTGTTTTAAAAGCACCTAAAAGGGGTGAGCTATTCTATATATTTTCAGCAGCCACTATGTATAGTATCAGTTGTTGTTTAGCCCAAATCTAGGAGGAAAAGTGGTATCATCTGATAGCTTTTGCTAGTTAGAAATTGGGCATTTCAGAGATTAATTATACCTACATGGAGAAGTTGTGTCTTATGATGGTCTTTGGGACTAAGAAATTCAGACACTACATCCTCTATGAAAAGGTAGTATTCTATATGAAGGAGGAAGGACATAGACTTCTTATGAACAAGCTACAGCCGCCTGATCGTTTGGCAAAGTGGTTAATCACTTTGCAAGAGTTCGATTATGAGATCAAGAGTAAGCCACTGAGGTTGCAGGGTATTGTGGAATGCCTTGTGGATTTTGGGGAGCCGAAAGAGACTTTGGCTAAAGGAAGTGATATTGAGGAAATGTTTAAAATTGATACAGCTTCTATCCCATCTTGGTATGCTGCTATTACACACTATCTATCAACAGGAGAGAAGGGAGCTGGCTTGTCAAAGTCGGAAAAGAGGAAAATCAAACAACAAGCTTTGAATTTTTCCTTGATCGCAGGGACACTAAATCAGCAGGGTGTTGATGATATCTATTGTCGATGTGTGATGCCTGATGAGGTTCCTTTTATCTTAGAAGAGTGCCATGACTCTGCATGTGGAGGGCACTTTGCAAGATGGTTGACGGCGCAGAAAGCTTTACGAGCTGGATATTGGTGGCCGTCTATCTTCCAAGATTATTTTGAGTATGTTAAGAAATGTGATACCTGTCAAAGGCATGACAGTAGAGAGAATAGGAAACGCCCACTTACGCCTATTATGGCTATCCTTCCATTTGAGAAGTGGGGCATTGATTTTGTGGGTCCTATTACCTCGTCGTCTACTACCCAGAAGAGGTATATTATAGTAGCCACTGATTATTTTACAAAATGGTCAGAAGCGCGGGCGACGAGGTAGGACAATGCAAAAGAGATTGAAAGTTTCTTGTTAGAGCAGATTATCTGCTGCTTTGGTCCACCGAGGGAATTAGTGTCGGACTGTGGAACCCATTTTCTAAATAAGGTGATCAAAAGCTTGACTGAGGCTTGGCAAATCAAGCACAATAAAGTGACTCCTTATAATCCGCAAGCAAATAGGCAAGTTGAAAGTACTAATAAACAACTTGTGGGGATCTTGTCTAAGATAGTCTTTGAGAAGAAACGAGACTGGGACAAGAGGTTGTATGTGGTAGTATGGGCATATAATACCACATTCAAGCGAGCTACCGGCCATACCCCATTCAAATTGGTTTATGGGAAAGAGTGTGTGTTACCCCTTGAAATTGAATTGCCGACCATACGATTTGCAATCAACCATTCTTTGGGAGATAAGGATTCCCTTTTTGAATGTTTCACGACTATAGCCCACCTGGATGAGTTGAAGTTGCAGAGCTTGTTACACCAGGAGGTAGCTAAGCGTCAGATGAAGTGGTTGCATGACCTCAGAGCGAAGAAATATACATTTAAAAAAGGGCAATTAGTCCTTTATTACGATGCACGTAGGGAGTTGTTTCTAGGGAAGTTGGAACCTAAATGGGATGGCCCCTATAAGATTATCAGGTTAGGGAAGAATAGGTCTACGGCCCTATTAGCTGATTTACAGGGAGTAGAGTTTAAGAATAAGGTTAATCTTAATAAGATTAAACCTTATTATTTCTAAGTCTACTAATACAAAGAAAATGCATTACAGGTCCATGCTAGGAATGATTTGAGACCTGTCGAAGAGATTAAAGTCGGTTGATGGGTCGATTAATCCCTTATTTGGAGCACCCATATCTGGAGCAGAGATACCATAAGGGGAAACTCATCTGGTGGAGCAAAGGATACAAAGTGATTGAGCAAGAAGACGGAATCTTTGTGTGGAAGATTAAAGTCTTCTACCATCACTGCTTACGACTGTTGACGAGTATCCCTGTTGAGTTTAATGAAGAAGGTGGGATGGAGCCGTCAAATCATCCTCTCAACATGCTAAACTTTGATTACCATAATTACGAGTAGAGGAGTTCATGATGGCCGGCTGTGTAAACCCATTGTGGATGTATACATTATATTTTGACGGAGCGTCCACGGGTCCCAATAAAAAAGGAAGTGTTGGAGTAGTAATCTGAGATCCCCGACGAAGAGTTATGATGAAGTTAGCTACTTATCTCGGGATAGGATTCACTAACAATATGGCAGAGTATAAAGCCTTGATTATGGGACTGCATATTGCCAAACAAGGTGGTATTCATCGGTTGTGAGTAAAAGGGGATTCCCAGTTGATCTTGAATCAGCTAGATGGGACATACACAGTGCGGAATCCCATTCTTTGTATGTATCATCGGACTGCGATGACCCTACTTGAGGAGTTTGAGAGAGTGTCTCTTCAGCCGATTCCACGTTGTTGGAATCAGTTTACGGATTCATTAGCAAATCTTGCTTATGAGGAAGACCTCTTCTTTAATTGTGGTCCTAGTTTGGATATTGTGATCAATGATGAAACAGGACCTAGTTGCTTGTGGGGAATGTTATTAGAGCATGCTATATATGGCAGACGATGGTTGATATGGGTGATGCAAAAAATAGCCGAGACCAATCTACCGTTATTATCCTGGACCCATAGGTTAATTAGACAACATGTGATGCGCACACCTCTTGCTATATATGCAGGAGGGATAGGTCATAACCTTATGCATCTAGTTTAGGGCTATGAGCCTTGTGTTTTCCTCCTTGGAAGGGACCTATTATTGTATATTTGGATTCTTTCAGGGAGGGAACTGTAGGTGCTATTTGGTTTTATTTCATTAGGCCAAGAGGGCCAGTTTTGCGAGGTGTTATTACTTTATTTCGTTAGGCCAAGAGGGCCGATTACGTTGTCAAAGAGTTTACTGTCCATGATATAAATCATGGGATTCTAATGAACTCAGAAGAGTTTTACAGGGAATTATATGAGATATTTTCAGGCATTGTTATCAAATATCTACCTTAGTTATACAAGTTCTTTTGTATTTAGCATATAATTTGGAGATATACCATGTACATTTATGAAAAAAAGTCTATGGGAACCTAAAACTTGGACATCTAGAAGTAATTGACAGTCTGCTGGATAAATCACATTAATTCAGGTACAAAAATATGGGCAAAAACCCAAAAATGTTGCCAAAATCTGTCAAAAGTCCACTAGGTCCACACGGGACCAAAAGTAACTGACTAAGGTGATCAGCAGGTGACCTAGGCTAGTCAAAAAGTGACCACGGTTGGAGTCGAGAGTAGCCCGCATTTTTCGGCACAAAATGCGGGCTGCTCTTCCTGAGGGAAACTGGGAGAAAGCTGGAGTTGAGATGCATGGATTGGAGCATGCAAACTGAAGATTAACAGGCCAACAACTGAAGATGCTAACTTGGTGAGAGCTCCACTTCTCTGCCTCTTTGGTCTGACAAAAATGCATGCTGAAACTGTCTTTAAAAGAGGGGAAATGTGAGAGAAGAGTATTCAGCCTGCTCTTATGCACGACTTCTCTCATCTTCTCTACCTTATTCTTGGTCCAATGAAGCCCGACTTGTGCCCAAGTACTTGAGTGACTTTGGGACAAGCAAAGGGTGAGGATATTGAAGACTTATGGACTGTTATGGGCTGGAATAACAAGTCATAATTAGGGCAGCCCACTATTTTGATCTATTTTTATGAGAAAACATGGGTTTTTTATGATTGTAATAGAGGAAAATGACCTCTTTTCTTCAGAACATTGTTCATAGATGTTCAAGAGTGCTTCTTCTTGAGTTTATGCACTTATTTTGAATTTGTTTATGGGCTGGAATTTCCTGTTTTAAAACAGGGCTGAAGCTAAAATTATTCCTTTTCAATCCATTTCATGTATCTTTGGTCCAAATCTTGGTTGTATTTGATTCTACCATCAATATACTTGTCCCAAAAGATTGAAATCCATCTTTGTACATGAAATAAATGCCATTAGAGCTTGCATTTGACATTCATAAATGAATTGGAAATCTGAAAATATCCTTTATGAAATGATGTATGCATCCTAAAGCATTTGATGTATTCAAGTTAGTCTTATCCCATCTGTTCATGTAAGCTAAGTACAAAGTGAGAAGGCTTGAATTCCTCTTCCGTACCTAAATTATTTCAAATTCTTGAATCTTATTAAAACCCAATCTATTTTCCCTTTCTGAATCTTGAATCCCAAACCATTCTTCCGCACTAAAGCCCTGATGGTAGACCTTCAACTCTTAACGCGACGATAGTGGTGAACCCGACGTGAAGGTCCACTGCAGAAGAAGAAGTCCAATGGGAGAATCATCAAGCTCGGGAGGAGATGCTTTGCAACAGTTGGTTCGTCTAATGCAAGAGAGCCAACAACAACAACTGCAATTTCAGCAGCAATTGCAATTGCAACAACAACGGAGACAAGAAGAAGAACGGATTGATGCTGCTGCCATTAAGGCCTTAGAAGCAATTGGGCATGAGCTCAAGCAATTTAATGGGAAAAATGTGTCCTCTTTTATCTGTCTCTACATTGACAAGATGGTCTTCTTTGGAGTTCCTCAACATGCCTGGAGCTGTTACTTTGCCCGCCTGGCTGTGCATGGCCTCCAAGACCGAATTCATGGTCTTTTCCAAAAAGATGCTGGATGGACTGTATTCAAGAAGGCTCTTCGAGAAGAATTTTTCCTTGAAGATTCTGGCCTTATGACAAAGAAAATCTTCACCGAATGGGTTGAAAGGCCCAATAAGGGTCTAACTGCTACTGCTCTTCATCGAGAGTTTGAAAGCAAATTTGCCCAACTAGATCCTAATGACCAACAAGGTATGGAAAGTCAAAAGATTGAGTTATTTTTAAAAGCTACAGATTCTTCTCTTCAGGAGAAATTGACTGATCGACTTGAAGACCCTGACTCTGAGTCGGGATTAAAGACTGCTTGGAGTGATGTCACTGAAGCAGTTAATATGATTGCTTGAAGAGAGCGATTGCACCTAAGATGGGGTTCAACCCCTGTAACAACTGAATCTATGAAGGAGCCTGTTCCAGCCTCTTGACCTCCTGTCTCTATGGTCGAGCAACCCAGAAATTCTGTTGTTCCTTCTCCAAAGAAGAATGTCATGGATGAGTTAATTAAAAGCATGCGGGATATCCATCTTAATTTAATAGAAATTAATTCTAAAGTAGAAAGGCTTGATGTTAAAGTAGAAGAAAGGGGTCGGGACCTGTACGAGAAGGCTTTAAAAGATGTTGCATTTGGTGTGATAGCCTTCAGCATGACAAGAGGGAGTATGGAGCATTCCATGAAGCCGAAGCACAAAAATTAGTCTTTTGGAAGGATGGCAAAATTCATGCAACCGAAACCGGGCTTCTTATTGAGCCAAACTTCGGTAACGGCGGCATGAAGAAAAGATTGGAGGATTTGGCAACAAGAACAACCTATGCAGTTGTTGATGCTGCAACTTATGGGTTGCAAATTGAGCCGACTAATGAAATTGTTAAAGCATATAAAACTAATGCAAAATCTAAAGTGTGGATGCAGGCCTTGGAACGCATGGAGCAAGGCAAGGCAACTAAGGATGATTTAACCACTGCCAGACAATGTATTCGAGGAAGAACTGGATGGTCCGAGCCTGTGGATTCATTTTCAGCTTTTGCCCAGCTAGCTGAAATTAATAATCAAGAAGCCATGATAGAAGAAAAGACAAGAAGAGAAGAATATGTTGCCGGTCCTTCTTCTTCAGGACTGACTAAACGCATAACAAGGAGCAAACCAGACCAACAGAAGGCTGCTGAAAATCCACCACCACCAGAATTTGACATGGGAGAAGCCCCTCGAGCAAAGAAGACACAAGGAAAAAGAAAAAGCAAACATCCTAGTTACAAGTTGCAGTCAGACATAGATACCGCAACGGATCTCAAACGGATCCTAGAAGAAAGGATTCTTGGAAGTAGAACTGAATTTACATTAGGTGAAATTCTTGGTATTGCAAAACAAGGATTTCACGATGTAATAATTGATGTAATTAAAAGAAAAAGACAATATGTTGGTGAGGAAACTGAAGAATATGTACATGCTTTTTTGCAAGTACTTCATGTGTATTTGCAGGATGAAGAGAAGCTGAAAACTCAAGGGATTCGATTGGAGGCAATCAAAGAATTGATTGCAGCCATAGAAGCCAAAGATGAAGACATTTATGAAGCAGAAGCTGAGAAAGCCATAATGGTGGAAACTTCTCAATCTAAAGTGCATCCCATGCAAAAGAAAGAGACTTTTCTTCACAACATGCATGAAGAAAGTGAAACTCACTTTATTCCAAGTAGTCACTATTCCCGTACCCATTAGGCAAGGGCGACTACTGAAACTGTTGTTAAAATTGGTGAAAAAGAAACTCCGTGCATTGCCCTTATAGACCATGGTTCATAAATTAATGTTATGTCAAGAAGTCTCTATGAGAATGGGGGATGGCCCATTGACGTGGACCCAGGGTGGCGCATGAAGGCAGCCAATAACTCTTCTAGCGATCTTTATGTAGCATGTCCTTATGTACAAGTTACTATTGGTAATGTAAAAGATGAATTTCATTTCTTTGTTCAAGATTCTTGCAGCTATCCAATCATTCTTGGACAATCATTTATTTTCGAGTCTCGTTTAGAGACAAAGGCTGTTGATGATGGTTCATCATACGCTCGGATAAGAAGCAAGGATAATGACAAGACTGTTCAGTTCCTAACTCTCTGTGTTAATCACCATCGAAATAGGGATCGATTGAGAGATCATCTCATTCCTCCTAATGCCCGAGAATTTAAGGGTTTTCGGGTAGCGCTACTATAAGTGGAGGCTATGGCAGTGCATCATGTCATAAAAAATTGCCTCCACATATGCAGGAGGCAAGGTCTAAAGCTGATTTGCAAGTTTTTTCAGCCAATGGAGTGGGCTGTTATAAACAATTTTCAACCATGAACAGGGCTGAAAGAAAGCATTTGAATCATATGGAGCAAGAACTGAAGCAAATTGATGTTTTACCTAAAGATAAAGAAATTTTAGGTCTATTTTATGGGCTAAATTATAATGATACTTGGAATTTATACAGCCATTCATGTAGAAAATCAAGCTGAAAATCAGCCCATACAGGTATGTACATTGGATATGTATGACATAATTCAAGAATTTGCAGCTTATGAAGCCTTTGGACAGCCAAATAAGGATGAAGCAAGAGTAGAAACAAAATATAAAACAGTTGATAAGAAGGTCAAGCCAGTAGCTACTCCTCTACCACCTGAAAGCGAAGGATTGGCAAAAAGGGTATCCAAACAACCAAGCCTTCGTGATCCTAAAGATATTGGTCATCAATTTACAACTGAAAGCCTTCAAAAGTTGAAAATTGGTAAAGACTCTTTCCTCTTGCTGGCTGAAAAACAAATCTTCATGCAAATGTTAAAGAACCATGGTAAAGCCTTTTCATTTCAGCCGCATGAAATCGGCTGTGTGGATCCAAGCATTGTGGCTCCAATGGTAATATTTACGGTTCCACATGTGCCTTGGAATCTTAAACCAATTCCGGTTCCAAGGGCTCATTTGCCTAAGTTATTGGAACTTTTAAATGAAAAGATAAAAATGTGAATATTGGAGCCATCTTCAGCTCCATATTCCAACCGATGGTTTACCGTACCTAAGAAGAATGGATCTTTACGATTCATTCAAGATTTGCAACCTGTTAATAAAGTCACTATTAGAAATGTTGGATCAGGACCAATTGTGGATGAGTTTGCTGAAGCTTTTGTAGAAAGGGAAATCTATTCCATGGGAGACTTATATTCAGGCTACGACCAATTTCAGCTTGCTTTGGAAAGCTATGACATTACTACAATCAAGACACCTCTTGGCCTAGTCCGCATGTGTACTCTACCTCAAGGGGCTACGAATTCAATAGCTCACATGATGAATGCCATGCATAAAGTATTGAGGGATTATATTCCTCAATTGACTCTTCCTTTCCTTGATGATGTTCCAATTAAAGGATGTGAAGTTCATGAGAAAAATGAAGAACTTAATGAACTTGGATGTCGAAAGTTTGTTTTTGATCATATTAATGATTGTGCTCAAATCTTGTCTAAATTAGAAGAAGTCCATCTTACTCTTTCAAGAGCTAAATCTATTTTTGGAGTTGAAGAAGTTCTTGTGGTCGGTCATATGTGTGGTCCATATGGCCGAAATCCTTCTCTATCCAAAATAAATGCAATTAGCAAGATGCAAGAAGAATGTACAAATGTTTCAGAGGTGAGAAGATTTATTGGTGCATGTGTCTTCTACCTTATTTGGATACCACATTTTGCTCATGTTGCTGAAAGTCTTTACCAACTCCTAAGAAAGGGCCAAAGGTTTCTATGGACAAAAGAACACACTCAGGCTATTCAAAAACTCACGAAAATGCTGACTTCGGCTCCCACTTTAAAGAGGGCTAACTACTCTAATGGACAGCCCATTATACTCATAGTGGACACAAGACCTATTGGAATAGGATGGGCAGTTGGTCAAGACGACCTTGAAGGCAACATATATGTGATCTGCTTTGGAGCAAAGGTTCTTAATGAACGACAAAGAAGGTATGCTCAAATTAAAAGAGAGCTTTGGGGAGTAGTAACTGCATTAAAATGTGACAGGGAGTACTTCATGGGCGCACATGTTATAGTTGAAACAGATTGCCTACCACTCTTGGGCATGATAGCCAATTGTTCCACTCCTGACATAGCCATGCTAAGATGGATAACCTATATTAAATCCTTAAATCCTGATTTGAAACATATTGCAGGTAAAGAAAATCCAATTTCTGACATGCTTTCACGTGCCAGATATATGCATGAAGAAGAAATGATGGATGTAGAAGAATCAGAGTTCATAAATGAAGCTGTTAATGCAGGTACAACAAAAAGTACAGCAAGAACAACAGGTTCAACTGATAATATAACTTTTACATCAGCCAAGATGGATGCATATTCAACTAAAGAAGGACAATGGACAGCTAACAAACAGCATATTCCATGTTTTGTTATGATTTGTTCACACTTTAAAGAAGAATATTACGCAGATGATTGGAGCACTATGACAAAGAAGGAAGAATGGACTCATGAAGAGTTCAAGAGAATTAAGAGAAAAGCCTTTGGTTTTTTTCTTAAAGATGGCTACCTTTGGAGGCATGCAAAGAAGAAAGGAAGAGCGCCTGTTCGTGTCTTAGGTGACAAAAAGACACAAAGACAGGTCATGCAAGAGTTCCATGAAAGCCTATTGGTTGGTCATAGAGGGATATGGGGTATTTTTGCCAAAATAAAAGAGAAATTTTGGTGGCAAAACATGTATAAAGACATTGAGCATTTTGTTGAATCTTGTTATGTTTGTCAAATGTATTCTATGGTAAAGCATAGAGATGGGCTTCAGCCTACCTATCCTTTATCTATTCACTATAGATGGGTTATTGATTTAGTAACCATGCCTATAGGAATTTGGAACATGAGATATCTAGTACTTGCTAGAGAAAATCTCACAAATCAAGTGGAAGGAAAGGCCTTGACAACAAAGTCCACTCATGCTGTTTGTAGATTTTTACTTGAAGAAGTATTTTGCAGGTATGGATGTGTTGCTAAAGTAACTACTCATAGAGGAGAATTGGATGCCGATGAAGCTCGCCATTTCTTTGCTCAATTGGGGATTAAGCTATCTCTTACTTCAGCCTACAACCCTGAAGGCAATGGTAAGAGTGAAAGAGGTCATCAACCAATTCTTAAAGCTTTAGCAAAATCATGCAAAGGAAAGTTGAGGAAATGGCCTAAAATGCTACCATTCGCATTATGGGATGATAGAACAACCCATAGTGCAGTGACAGGATATATGCCAACTGAACTCATGTATGGACAGCCACATATTATGCCTATTGAGGAATCCATTGTCACATGGAGTATCTTGCCTTGGGATGAAGGCATGAACAAGGAAGAATTGATGTCTTTATGCATAAGGCAACTTGAAAGAAGGCCAGAGGATGTTAAAATAGCCATTGAAAGGCTTGGGTGCCAGGGGAGGCTCTGGCCATAAATCCCTTGCCTCCAGATCCTACACAAGAGGTCGGCATGACTCGAGATTGGATCTTGAGGCCCACATACTAGTCAACGGGCAGAACTTGGAATAGCGATCCTTGAGGATTGTTGGAATAGCCTTCAGGCGGATTATATGATATATTCCAAAGAGTGATAAATAAAGACCAAATGTTAAAAAGGAACTTGCTTGACATTGTTTTTCTATGTTAGTGCCTAAGTTATGTGAAGGAACCAGTGTTTAATTGGTTAATTAAGAAAGCTATTTTTGCTTTCAAACTAAATGTGGTAGGTAATTAGATAAATAAAGCAACCCGAGGAAAGTGTGGTGGATGTGACCCTGGGTCCATCCTACGGAAGGGTGGTCCCAGTTGGTCAGGAACTTTTCTCAAAGGAATTAACACCGGGGTAACAATGACCTAGAATTTTGGTGTGCAGATCAGATGTTGTACGCTCGTGTAGTGAATGTCGAAAGGTCTCCAAGAACAATGGAACTCTACTTTTTGCACAAACTACAAGGTAAAAAGCATGAACGACAAGAGCAGAAGACCAATTGGGTGCAATCTCCCCCCATGCCTTGTGTGAGCGCTCCACAAAGCATCTATTTTATGTATTATTCATCTTCAAGCTCAAATAATAGCCCAAATTACAAAATAGCAAGCTTTTAGCTTTTGAGTTTGCTTTAACACAAAAATAGGAATAAAGCTAATTGATGGTGCCCAAAGAGTCTGGCACGCCCAATACAATGTCCAAATAGAAATAACATAATCGTGCGCCCATGCGCATACAAAATAATAATAAATATCTGATGCCTCAATAAATAGGCGTGACAAAATATAGGCGTGGCGCCTATCAAAATATAATCCATAAATCAAATACTCGCTATCCTCCAATGCTTTCCTCCGCCACTGCTACTATCTCTACACATCAACTGAAGCATTCACAATCGTTAGAGTAAAATAATATAATTAAACCGACAAAAGTGAATACCTAGCAGTCTTCAGCTACATAAATAAATCAACTGGTTAGAAATAAATCCTAACCTTAATTTATTACGAGTGCACACTCTAAACTCATAAACGTTTATTAATTTAATATGCATTTTGCGGAATCACCCACTATGGAATCACCCATGTACACACTAAATTAATGAAACGCCCGAAAAGGACAGGGCGTCCCCATCAACTTCTCGCACAAAGAATCCACTTTGTGTATGAGCCCCGGTCATCAAAGTTTACGGAATCCACCGTAAAACCTCACGAAATCCACTGTGGCACGGAATCCACCGTGAAATATGCCTCCTGGCATCATACCCCCGGGGTGGGATAGCAATTGACCTCAATTGCTATGAGCTCAATGTGGAGCTAACAGAGTGGGGAAAGCATTTAAGTCTCTAGCATGCATCCATTGTGCTTTCTCTACAGGATGGTTCTTAAATTTAACTAGATATCTAGAATATCTTCGGCTAGCTCTAATGATCATAAAATCAGTATCTATGATAGCTTTTGGTTCAAGTATTTCAGTCTCTTTCTCTAACAGAGGTGGGTTTTCATAAATAGGGTGTACAAGTAATTGGCCTCTAAAAGGTCTCAATAAACTAATGTGAAATGTGTTGTGAATTTTCAAGTGAGGTGGTAATTCTAACTTGAATGCATTGTCGTTAATTTTATGAATGATCCTAAATGGTTGATAGAATCTAGGGGCTAATTTCAAAACTGGGTGTCTATCTACACTTTGTAGTCTACGTTTTTCTATTCTCAACCAAACATAGTCATTAACTTTGAAATTCATTGCTTATCTTTTCTTGTTGGCTTGTTTGGTATATGATTGCTAGGCTTTAGCAATCATGTCTTTAACCTCATCAAAAATAGTATTATGCATACTAGCAATATCATCAGCACTCTGAATTCTATTTGACAAAGATGCAACAGGTGTAGATAATCTATATCCATAAATCACTTCAAACGGTGCTTTCTTTGTAGATGTGTGTGGTGTATTGTTATATGCAAACTGTAATAAATGCAAATGTGTGTCCCATGTCTGAGGTTTAGAAATAGTATATGCATGTAAGAGATCTAGAATAGTGCTATTAGTGGCTTCTGTTTGTCCATTAGTTTCAGGATAAAATGCAGATGAGAAATCAATCTTTGTGCCTAGGTTAGCAAACATAGTAATCCAAAAGTTGTTACAAAATCTAGAATCACGATCTGAAATAGTAACTTTTGGCAATCCATGGTTAGTAAAAACAGTTTTCAAAAACAATTGTGCTGCCTGCGATGCTGTTAAATTTTTCTTACATGGAATGAAATATGCTTGTTTACTAAACCTATCTATTATTGTCCAAATCTTATCATGGTTAGATTTAGTATTAGGTAAACCAGTAATAAAATCCATAGAAATTTGTTCCCAAGGTTTAGATGGAATAGACAAAGGTATAAGTAATCCATACTGTTTACCATGATGTCTCTTAACT
This sequence comes from Lygodium microphyllum, assembly GCF_053477565.2. NCBI lineage: Eukaryota > Viridiplantae > Streptophyta > Polypodiopsida > Schizaeales > Lygodiaceae > Lygodium > Lygodium microphyllum. The sequence goes on along the minus strand of NC_141141.1, from coordinate 119,518,845 downwards.
CTTTGACAAGTCAAACATTCACAAACAAAGTTAGATATATCAGTGTCCATATACGGCCAATAAAAATCTTAAGTTAATGTACGTAAAGTAGATATGATACCTCTATGACCTTGATATGGGGGACAATGAATCTCATTCAAAACAAAAGATTGGAATGGAATTGTAACACACAATCTCTTTTTATAAAACATAAATCCATCGTTATATGACAATGAATCAATAGGAATCAAGTTATTTTGAACTAATTTATTCCAATCAACATGAAAAGTAATATTCTGATGATAAGTATCTTTCATAGCAATCAAAGAATCAAAAGATATAACATAAATATTATGAATGGCAGGTCTTCTACTTAATGCATCTGCCACTACATTTTCTTTTCCGGGTTGATATTGAATGATAGGATGAAAACTCTGGATAAAGGATGCCCATTTGATACGTCAGTTAGATATTTGAGGTTGGCTAAGTAAATGTCTAATACTTTGCTGATCGGTCTTAATCATAAATTCTGAACCCATTAAGTAGTGTTTCCACTGTCTTAATGTGATGGACCTAAAAACGAGCCGGCACTGGCTCATGCACTAGCCGGACCTCGTCACTACATACAAGACAACCCCTCGGCCTCGCGCCAAGAGCCTCTATCAAAATCTCTGCCTTCCTAAACATTGCGTTTGTAATATGTTGTAGTCCAACTGATCCTAGCCCACTACTCCTCAGAGGGAGTCCCTTTCACATAGCCAAAAGGCTCGAATCACATACACATGGGGTTCCTCCTACGGTTGAATGCCGTCAACCCTCTGCGACTCTCCTACACCTTGGGGATTGGCCCCTCGATGCGTCGCTCAACACTTAGACATTTCGCACAAACGTCGCTCAAGGTACCAAATAAACGTGTCCAGGAATGTACCATTGTCCTTACTTGATTTCCCCTCTAGGATCCCACGACTAGCCTACAGCATGGGTATCTCACTGCCTCACAACGTAGGTCATGTCCTCATAAACCAATTGCAATGCATGTCCAGGAGCTGATCACTGATACTTTTAAATTCTTTTCCATGCTCCATGCATTTGGTGGATGTCTAGTGCTCAAACATTTAGCAAAACAGTATCGTGCACAAGTGCAAAAACATCCCTTTCATGGTTTCTTTCTAACGATTGTATGCTTCGTTGCATGGCATTTTACGGCTTTTTCCATTAAATTTCATATCAAAAGCGGACAAAACCGAACTAAAACACAGAAGCAAGGCTGATCTGAAGCAAATATTCATGCCTCAGCCTCACTATACATTCACGGACATTACTCATAATTTTCCTAATTTTTCGAAGCCCAAAATATAATTTTCCCCTATTTTTAAGGGTTTTTCCACCATTTTCTTGCAATTTTTCCCATTTTCTCCCATTTTTTAATTGCTGAAAATTAAGTTCAGTTTATGGGCTGTGGCCCTTAGTTCATTTCAGCAGAAAAAGAATTTTAGTAGGTGTGGATTAATTTATTACATCATTTTTAGCCCAAAAACCCCTATTTTCCTTCATTTTTTATGGTTTTTCGTGTCTCGGTTTTCTACTTTCTGCTATCCCACACATGTTTTTCTGATTTTTAAATGATGAATAGCTAGAAAACAGCTCAAAGCATGACATACTCAAAACTCAATCCATATGAACACATTTTTATCAACCGAATTTGCATCAAAAGACCATTTTCTTTGTAAAAACAATTATTACTGTGTCTTGCGGGTTTTTCCATTAAATTTGGCACATCCCACGATTGATTTCCAGCCATGAATTCTGCTTGGAATCAGCAATCTACAATGATTTGGCTTTGCCCTTCAGTCTCGTCAAGAATCGGCATCCATCCGGCCATCCATTTCCATTCTACTCTTCTACACACGAACGGGGGTTAAGAGGAGAGAGAGGGAGGAGAGAGAAAGACAGATTTTCTCTCTCTCTCTACAGCCCACCATTGCGGGAGCGGAGACCGGCGATAGGAAGCGTAGACTAGAGGCAGAAGCCCGGCTTGATCATCTTCATGGCTTGTGTATGAAGCCTCATCATGATTGGGGGGGGGGGGGGCGCGATTTTTTCGGCGGCTGAAAAATAGCCACCGCCCCCCCCCCCCCCCCCCCCCTACATCACGTTTTTTGGAGGGGGGGGTGCCAAAGGTCACCCCCCCTCCCTTACACCTCTTGGCATTTCCCAATTTGTGCCCCCCTTTGGGCACCCCGGCCGGTTTCGGGCCATCTTCCGCGTACGGACTCCGATCGTCCGTCTGAAAATTTCTATGAACTCGTCTCGACATCCCGCACTGACCGGCAGCTCCACTGACTGGCAGAGGCACACGGAAAAATTATGAAAATTCTCGGAGTGTCGTACGGGTGCCCGTCAAGCACTTGACGCTTAAAATCGTCCTAGGTCGAGCTGCCGCCTTCCTGGTTGAGCATTTTCCCCTGCATTTCCACATTTTTCTCCTATTTTTAGGCACGTTCCGGGGCCTAAAATCCATCCTTCATTGGCGACCATGGGATAGGACGACTCAGTCCGTCGAACCCACGAACATATCTACACATAAACAACCAAAGAAGCATCAAACTGATACAAAACAAATATATAATAAAACTCAGCACAATGCTCCCCCTACCCCTGGACAGAACCAAGGCATGACATCCACAAGGAATAGGCCTAGCATCATCTAATAGAAGATCGGAAGTGAGTCACTAACCAGCTGCTCCAACACAGCCAAACTAAAAAAACCTATGAAAGAGGTTGCCTTAAGTGGTAGTCTGAACTACTTACCAACTAAAGACAACACAACTAGGAGCTCCTACAAGGCGAGGACTCCTATAGCCTGATTAAGGAGTATTTTCTTCCAGTACATTTCTTCTTTTAGGGTTTTTATTTTATTAACATACTTGGGCATGTAAAAAGGAGGGAGCTGAGCGTAGTGACCCAAGGAGAATAGAGCATCGGTCTGAGGACCTGTCTCGGCACCCAAGAACCTACCAAGCCCTCGCAAGGTGACACTTAATCCTTTTCTAATGCTCACTTTTATTTTCGCTCCAACCTTCCTTGTTTTGGTATTATTTTTCCAGCACGAAGCCACCCCTAGGAAGACAAGGTATCGGCCCCGGGTTTGACTCGTCCCCAGGAACCTACCAGGCCCTCGCAAGGCAATGAGCAACTGCTTATATATTTTCATTCCTTTTCTTTTCTTTGATAGGGGTTAGAACCCCTTTTTACACACCTTCGTATTTATAGTCATCTTTTAGGATATTCAGGATTTCTTGGCATCATTATGATTATCTTCTGGCAGGCTTCTCTAACTGCCTCACTACTAACAAGAACTCCTAGAACGGCTGCCTAGCAAGCTAGCAGAACAGGGCCATTAGGGCTTCCTTCTAAAACAGGTCTTTCGATGCCTGACAATGTCTTTACAGGAGGCAATGACTACTCCGACCTCCCTCAAACATACTTAGCCTAAACCTAGGACTTCATGCCTTGGTTGCCGGTCCCCAATAAAATGTACCCCCTTGACAAGTACAAATACAAATATAACAGGAAAGAAAGATACTCGTAAAGGAGAGGTATCACCTGGATTGGCCACAAGAAGTTTCCATCGATGCCGCAACAAAGGCTCCCTCCAAGCTTCACCAAAGTCTACGAACCACAAAATCTGTCTAGCACAACACTTAAAACAAAAACCCGATTAAACGCACCCGCACTAGACAGGGAAATGGCCCTCTTGGCCTAATGAAATCAAACACTTCACTACAAAACTGCATCGGCCCTCTTGGCCTAATGAAATCAGACACTGACTACGCATAACATCCACCTGGAAACAACCATGATAGACATCAAAGCATACCATTCCCAGGGGAACAGGGCTTGTAGCCCTAAACTAGGTGCATTAGATTATGACCTATCCCTCCTGTGTATATCGCAAGAGGTGTTCGCATCACATGTCGTCGAATCAGTCTGTGGGTCTGAGATAATAAAGGCAGATGAGTCTCACTTACCCTTTGCATCACCCAAGGCAACCATCGTCTGCCAAAGAGGGCATGTTCAGAAAGCATACCCCACAAACGACCAGGTCCTGCCTCAGCATCAATAGATATATCGGGACAAGGACCACAATTAAAGAAGAGGTCTTCTTCATATGCAAAATTAGCCAATGAATCGGCAAACTGATTCCAATTCCGTGGAATCAGCTGAAAAGACACTCTATCGAATTCGTCTAGCAGGGCTATGGCAGTATGATGGTACATACAAAGGATAGGGTTTCGTACCATATACGTCCCATTGAGTTGATTTAAAACCAACTGAGAGTCCTCTTTCACCAACAACTGGCGGATACCACCCTTCTTCGCAATATTCAAACCCATAATCAGGGCTTTGTATTCTGCCATGTTATTGGTAAAATTCACCCCGAGATAAACAGCTAACTTCATGACAACGCGTCGTCGGGGGTCTCGGATGACAACTCCTACACTTCCTTTTTTGCATGGACCCCTGGATGCCCCATCAAAGTACAAAGTGTACGTCCATAAAGGGTTTACATATCCTGCCATCCTGAACTCTACTCGTAATTATGGTAATCAAAATTCAGCATATTCAACGGGTGGACTGTAGGTTCCATCCCTCCATCGTCATTGAATTCAACAGGGATACTCATCAAAATTTGTAGGCAGTGATGGCAGAAGACCTTGATCTCCCAAATAAATGTCCCGCCTTCTTGCTCAATCACCTTGTATCCTTTGCTCCACCAAATGAGCTTTCCCTGATGATACCTTTGCTCTAAATATGGGTGTTCTAAATAAGGGATCAAACGATCCATCAACCTCTATCACGATTTCCTTGCAGATGTTTGATCGATCTCGCCTAGACCTGCAAGGCAGTCATAGCATTAGTGCAATCAAAAGTAATAAGGTTTAATCTTATTAAGATTAACCTTATTTTTAAATTATATCCCCTCAAGGTCAGCTAACAAAACTGTGGATTTATTCTTTCCTATTCTAACGATCCTATAGGGCCCATCCCATTTGGGCTCTAGCTTGCGTGGAAATAATTCACGTCGTGCGTCATAATACAGAACAAGCTGTCCTTTCTTGAAGGTGTATTTCTTGGCTTTGAGGTCGTGTAGCTGCTTCATTCGGCGCTTCGCCACTTCTTAGTGCAATAAGCTTTGCAACTTAAGCTCATCTAAATGTGCCAATGTCGTCAAGCGCTCAAAAAGTGCGTCTTCATCGCTCAAAGAATGATTGATGGCAAACCGAATAGTCGGCAGCTCAATTTCTAAAGGCAAGACACACTCCTCCCCATATACTAACTTGAACGGGGTATGGCCAGTGGCTCGTTTGAAAGTCGTATTATAAGCCCACACTGCCACGTATAACTTTTTATCCCAATCCCGTTTCTTTTCCGACACAATTTTGGACAGGATGCCCACAAGCTGCTTGTTGGTGCTTTCAACTTGCCCATTGGCTTGCGGATTATATGGGGTTGTCTTGTTATGCTTGATTTTCCACATCTCTGTCAAACCTTTGATCACCTTATTCAAGAAATGGGTTCCGCGGTCCGACACTGATTCTTTCGGCGGACCAAACCGGCATATTATCTGCTCTAAAAGGAAACTAGCAGTTTCTTTAGCATCATCTTTCCTTGTTGCACGTGCTTCTGACCACTTTGTGAAGTAGTCAGTTGCGACAATGATGTACCTCTTTTGCGTAGTTGATGACGGAGTAATAGGACCCACAAAGTCTATTCCCCACTTCTCAAATGGAAGTATCGCCATAATAGGGGTGAGTGGTCGTTTCCTATTCTCTCGACTATCATGCCGTTGGCAAATATCGGATCGCTTAACATACGCAAACGCATCCTGGAAGATGGCAAGCCACCAATAACCTGCTCTTAAAGCCTTTTGTGCTGTAAGGCGTCCAGCAAAATGGCCACCGCAAGCAGAATCATGGCACTCTTCCAAAATGAATGGCACCTCGTCAGGCATCACGCATCGGCAATAGATGTCATCAACTCCTTGCCGATATAATGTACCTGCGATCAAAACAAACTTTAACGCTTGCTGCTTAATTTTCCTTCTCTCAGCTTTAGATAGTTCGGATCCCGCCTCTCCCGTGGATAAATAATGCGTTATTGCAGCATACCAGGAGGAAATAAAGGCCGTATCTATCTTAAATAACAACTCCATGTCACTACCTTCAGCCACAGATTCTTTCGGCTCCCCAAAGTCCACAAGACATTCCACGATGCCTTGCAACCTTGGTGGCTTACTCTTGATTTCATAATCAAATTCCTGCAAAGTGATTAACCACTTTGCTAGACGATCGGGCGGTTGTAGCTTATTCATCAATAGTCGAAGCCCCTTCGCCTTCGTATAAAGCACGACTTTCTCATAGAGAATGTAATGCCTAAATTTCTTGGTCCCAAAGACCATCGCTAGACAGAGCTTCTCCATGTAGGTATAATTGATTTCTGATACCCCTAGCTTCCGACTAGCAAAAGCAATCGGGTGGTACCACTTCTCCTCCCAAATTTGGGCTAAACAGCAGCTGATACTATACATCGTGGTTGCTGAAAATATATAAAACACCTCACCTCTTTTAGGTGCTTTTAAAACGGGCGCTCTTGCTAGCTCTTGTTTCACATCCTCAAATGCTACCTTACAAGGGTCACCCCATACAAATGAACAGCTAAAGGACAATAAATTTGTAAGCGGCAACGCTCTTTCTGCCAAGGCGTTGATGAATCTACGGTAGTAACCAACCGAAGATAGAAAGCTATGCACCTCCTTTGGAGTGCGTGGTGGACCCATGGCAACTATAACTTTAACCTTCTCGGGGTCTGTCGCAATTCCTACCGAACTGACCACATGACCCAGCAATAGCCCATAAGGTACTCCAAAAACACACTTCCGTGGGTTTAGGGCGATGCAAAATTGTCTACAGAGCTCAAAGCATTTTCTTAGAATGATCAACTGTCTTTCTCTCAAGGTGGCAGCCCCTAAGTCATCAATAAACACCTTCAACTCTTCAGGGGATATGTCACCGAATGTCTTATCTGTTGTTCGTTGCCACGAACCAGGCGCATTGCATAAACCAAAGGCCATCACATGGTATGCAAAAGTACCAAATACAGTAATGAAAGTTGTTTTCAACTTGTCCTCTTCTATAATTGCCATTTGGTTGTATCCTGCAAAGCAATCCATAAACGAATATATCTCCCTACCCGCTAATTGATCCAAAATCTGGTCAATAAATGGCAACGGGTAGTAGTCCTTAACTGTCTGCTTATTCAGCTCTCTAAAGTCTACACATAAACGGATTTGATTATTCTTCTTCTTTCTAATCACAACTGGCAAACACCATTCCGTGTGTTGCACAGGAAAATCCAAACCCGCTTCTCGAAGCTTCTGTAACTCTTCAAACAGGCCGTCCCTCAATTCGAAAGGCATACGCCTTACTTTCTGCCGTACAGGACGACTGCCCTCTTTCAACGGAATTGTATGAACAGCAAGACTAGGAGGAATGCCTCTCAACTCATCATAACTCCAGGCAAAGATATCATGGAATTCCTGGATCAAGGCCACATAGTCCTCCCTTTTTGCTGTAATGAGCATAGAACCTAATTTGATTGGCCGCGAATCATCAAGCATACCAAGGTCTAGCTCGATAACATCTGCATCTCTTATACGATCTTGGCCCTCTATCGGCTCGTTCAAAGTTATCTGATAGATGTCCTCCGTGGTGGATCCCTCTTTGGACTCATCACTCGATGATGTCTCCAATTCTGTAGAAGATAGAGGAGCTCTCTCACTCCGCGGGGACTCAGGATAAGCATCAACCACCACACGCTAGGCACCTCTGCCGAATATTAGCCGATCGGCAGGTATATCTACTTGGCAATCCGCTTGCAAGATCCAAGGTCGTCCGAGTAATACTTGGTAACTTGGCCGGCCTGCAAAACGAATCACCCTAAAGTCCAACATGCATTCTACATTTGCAACAGTAACATGGACCTTAGTAATGCAGCCTTCTGGCTATCTCAAACTATCATCTGCCATTCTGAGAATTGTGGAGGTATCTTTCTGGATCGCAAGACCCAACCTTTCCATCACTTCAGAACTCATAATGTTAACAGATGATCCCGTGTCGACAATGGCATAATCTACTAATATCCCATCGACATAGGCTGCAACCCTTGGGCAATGCTTCTCAGCAGGCTCAAACCAGTCATCACCAACTCACGCAATACCCAAAGGTTCTACGATATACCCGCTACGTAGGATCTTTCTAAATTCCTTACGTACTCCTAGGGAAAGCTTAATAAGCTGTAAAAGATTCACATCCAGCTTGACTTCGCAAAGAGAGCTCGCCAAATCGAATTCATGATAGTTTGATAGAGCTCGCTTTTCACGCCAAACCATCCGCTCTTTAGGTCGCTAAACTGGCTTCAATGCCTCTTTCTTAACTTTCCCCTTCTTCTTTGGTGGTTCCTTATCGGCTTTACTTTCTACGGGCTTCAAAGGTCCCCCTTCCATGGCAGGATCCAAAACTTGCGTTCCTTTGTCGCCTTGTTTAGGGTTTTCGTCGACAGGCTTATCCTTGTCGGCTTCTCTACCCTTTTGACCTCTTGTAAGAACAGCTCGTAAATTAGAGGTTTCAGCATCGTTAACACGTACAACCTCAATCAAACTAACCCCACTACCACTTGGTAGCTCCTCCATTGTAGTCTTTGGTCATTGAAGTATTTGTTTAGGCCCATCCTCTCGCTGGGAATCATTTGCTGGGGCACCATGATTAACAGGCCCTAGTTGCCGACTTCCTCGCTGGAGGGAACTAATCTTACTCCAGCAAGTAGCTGCTAAATGGCTGGATTTTCCACAGATATCGCACTTAACATTCGGGCAATTCCTTGGATAGTGCTGCCCACCACACCATTTGCAACTAAACCTCGAAGGTGCACCCTCATCTGGGTATCTACTTCCTATCAAATTTTTTTGTTTTTTAAGGAAGTTGACATCAACGGCTATTTGTCGATACTGCTCTGTAATCATGTCGGTATAATGCTTCATCATGTCCTTAACCTCGCCAAGAACATTGGAAGAACTCGACTCATAGCCTTGGTTATTACCCTGTCGTTCCATCGGCCTAACAATTCGATTAGGCACTGGTTGTTGAGCCACAGGCATGGTATTAGCATTGACCGCCTGGCCTCCACCACTTGGAGCCATGTGACTGCCCGTATGCATCGATATGCTAGGGGGAGCTGGTAATAAAGGGACATTCTGCATCATGTTTCCTCTCCCATTAGGGTTAGCCATCGCCATCCCTTGGCTACTACTGCCATTGGCCATTGACACATTATTTCCCAATACTAAACCCATGTTTGAATTGCCTTGAGAAGCATAGGCTGCTTGTAGTCGGGATTCCACCTCTTGTGCTCGTGTAATGGCAGTATCTATATCCCCCAAGGGGACACTACTCAACTGCAATTGGATATTAAAGTCCAAACCATGAAGGAAATATTGCAATTGGGCAGCTGCGGGGATAGGAATAGAGGTGTCCAACTTACGGAAAACCTCTTTTATCTTCTTCGCATAAGCACGAATATCCTCGTGTGGTTCTTGACAGGTCACGTTGAGTACACGCAACCAATATTGCCCACCCCTTTCAGGGGCAAACTCCCTTCGAAAAGCTCCATAAAATGCATCAATGTTCAATATGGTTCCGGCTTCTAAACCATGATACCATATAGCGGCTCTTCCTTTGAGAGTCATATTGAAGAACATCATTAAATGTCCTTCTTCTTGGATGCGACAGTTAAACATCAGCTTTTGAAACTCCCTAATGTGGAGTTCCGCATCTTCCTCAACTAACCCATTAAAAATGGGTAGCGGGTAACCTAGAGCCGGCAAATCCGTCATTCTTGCTGGAATTGCAATAGGCTGCGCCATGACGCGGATTGGATTTGTACTAAGAATAGGGGACGGTGGGGTTACACCTCCCGCAATTGATGTGGACTGGCTTATGGCAGGAAGGGGAGCACTAGAGCTTCCACCTTCTCCTAACTTGCTGCTTGTGGTTCTAAGATCACTAGATCCACTCCCTCGTAAGGGTTCAGCACCGCTACGCTTAGGGGAATATCTCCTAAATATTTCAACACGTCGCCTAGCTCTTTCGTCTCTTTCTTGCTTTTGGATTTCTGCTAGACGATGCTTATCAATAAATAACGGATCAATCTCAGTATCCTTTGGCATAAACTGCTAGTTGCTCCCTAAACAACCAGGATTCAAGAACCGCCACTTTTAAGCGGCTCCCGACAAACGCACCACTGATGGACCTAAAAACGGGCCGGCACTAGCTCATGCACTAGCCAGACCTCGTCACTACGCACAAGACAACCCCTCGGCCTCGCGGCCAGGAGCGTCTATCAAAATCTCCGCCTTCCTAAACATTGGGTTTGTAATACGTTGTAGTCCAACTGATCCTAGCCCACTACTCCTCAGAGGGAGTCCCTTTCACATAGCCAAAAGGCTCGAATCACATACACATGGGGTTCCTCCTATGGCTGAATGTCGTCAACCCTCTGCGACTCTCCTACACCTTGGGGATTGGCCCCTCGATGCGTCGCTCAACACTTAGACATTCCGCACAAACGTCGCTCAAGGTACCAAATAAACGTGTCCAGGAATGTACCATTGTCCTTACTTGATTTCCCCTCTAGGATCCCACGACTAGCCTACAGCATGGGTATCTCACTGCCTCACAACGTAGGTCATGTCCTCATAAACCAATTGCAATGCATGTCCAGAAGCAGATCACTGATACTTTTAAATTCTTTTCCATGCTCCATGCATTTGGTGGATGTCTAGTGCTCAAACATTTAGCAAAACAGTATCGTGCACAAGTGCAAAAACATCCCTTTCATGGTTTCTTTCTAACGATTGTATGCTTCGTTGCATGGTATTTTACGGCTTTTTCCATTAAATTTCATATCAAAAGCAGACAAAACCGAACTAAAACACGGAAGCAAGGCTGATCTGAAGCAAATCTTCATGCCTTAGCCTCACTATACATTCACGGACATTACTCATAATTTTCCTAAGTTTTCGAAGCCCAAAATATAATTTTCCCCTATTTTTTAGGGTTTTTTCCACCATTTTCTTGCAATTTTTCCCATTTTCTCCCATTTTTTAATTGCTGAAAATTAAGTTCAGTTTATGGGCTCTGGCCCTTAGTTCATTTCAGTAGAAAAAGAATTTTAGTAGGTGTGGATTAATTTATTGCATCATTTTTAGCCCAAAAACCCCAATTTTCCTTCATTTTTTATGGTTTTTCGTGTCTCCGTTTTCTATTTTCTGCTATCCCACACATGTTTTTCTGATTTTTAAATGATGAACAGCCAGAAAATAGCTCAAAGCACGACATACTCAAAACTCAATCCATATGAACACATTTTTATCAACCGAATTTGCATCAAAAGACCATTTTCTTTGTAAAATAAATTATTACCGTGTCTTGCGGGTTTTTCCATTAAATTTGGCACGTCCACGATTGATTTCCAGCCATGAATTCTGCTTGGAATCAGCAATCTACAATGATTTGGCATTGCCCTTCAGTCTCGTCAGGAATCGACATCCATTCAGCCATCCATTTCCATTCTACTCTTCTACACACGAACGGGGGTTAAGAGGAGAGAGAGAGGGAGGAGAGAGAAAGACTGATTTTCTCTCTCTCTCTCTCTACAGCCCACCATTGCGGGAGCGGAGACCGGCGATACGAAGCGTAGACTAGAGGCAGAAGCCCGGCCTCATCATCTTCATGGCTTGTGTATGAAGCCTCATCATGATTGGGGGGGGGGAGGGGGGGGGGGGGGGGGGCGCGATTTTTTTGGCGGCTGAAAAAAGCCGCCGCCCCCCCCCCCCCCTACATCACGTTTTTTGGAGGGGGGGGGGGGGGTGCCAAAGGTCACCCCCCCTCCCTTACACCTCTTGGGATTTCCCAATTTGGGCCCCCCTTTGGGCACCCCGGCCGGTTTCGGGCCATCTTCCGCGTACGGACTCCGATCGTCCGTCTGAAAATTTCTATGAACTGGTCTCGACATCGTGCACTGACCGGCAGCTCCACTGACTGGCACAGGCGCACGAAAAAATTATGAAAATTCTCGGAGTGTCGTACGGGTGCCCGTCAAGCACTTGACGCTTAAAATCGTCCTAGGTCGAGCTGCCGCCTTCTTGGTTGAGCATTTTCCCCCGCATTTCCATATTTTTCTCCTATTTTTAGGCACGTTCCGGGGCCTAAAATCCATCCTTCATAATGCTTGTACAACTGCTAATAGTTCTTTGTCATATGTGGAATATTTCAGTTCAGAGGGTTTCAGCTTACAACTAGAATAGGCTATAGGATGATTGTCTTGCATAAGTACAGCTCCTATTTCTAATCCACTAGCATCGGTCACTACTAGAAAGAATCGTCTATTAAAATCATGCAATTGTAGGACAGGGGCATGGGTTAATGCATGTTTCAATAAATCAAAGGATTTCTGTTGATTTTGGACCAATGATATACAATTCCTTTCTTCAGAATTTTAGTCTGTGGTAAAGCAAGTAATGAAAAATTACGTACAAACTTCCTATAGAAACTAGCAAGACCAAGGAATGAGCGTAACTCATGCACGTTTTTAGGTACAGGCCAATTCAATATTGCATCTATTTTCTTAGGATCAACTTTAATTCCATCAGATGATACAATATGACCTAAATACTCAATTTCTGTTTTAAAGAATTCTTTCTTTTCAGGATTTGCATACAGTTGATTATCTTTTAGTAACTGGAAAACCAATGATAAATGCTCATAATGTTCTTTCTCATTTTGACTAAACACCAAAATATCATCAAAGAAGACAATTACACAATACTAATATTTTAGAAATATAGGGTTCATCATTCTACTAAATGTAGCAAGTGCATTAGTCAATCCAAATGGCATCACTAAAAATTCGTAATGACCAAATTGTGTCCTAAATGCAGTCTTGAATATGTCCGACATATCTAGTCTCACCTGATGATAACCAAACTTAAGGTCTATTTTACTAAATATAGCAGATCCTTGTAGTTTGTCCATAAGGTCATCAACTCTAGGAATGGGATACCTATTCTTTACAGTGATCTTATTTAAAGCTCGATAGTCAATGCACATACGATAAGTATTATTCTTTTTCTTGACTAACAGAACAAGTGCACCAAATGAAGAACTACTAGGTCTAATCAATCCTCTATTTAGTAATTCCTCAACTTGACTCTGAATTTCTTTTTGCTCTATCTAGTTATGCCTATATGGTGCTTTGCAAGGTGGTTGTGTGCCAGGAATCAAATCTATCTTATGGTCTTCTGGACGTAAAGGAGGTAAACCAAGTGGTAGGTCTTCGGCAAAACAGTCTTTAAAATGTGCAAGAAATTCTTTATGCCTAGGATGCATATGATTTTCTTTTACTTGCAATTCATTCACCCAAATGAGATAGGATTTACTACTCTTACGTAATGCACGTTTAGCTTGAGTATGCGAAAGCAGTGGAAAAACATTAGATGCATGCATACCATATAATGTAATAGATTTTCTTTGAGAAGTAATATTCATTGAATGTGTGGAATAGTCTATATCTGGGTTATGCTGATGACGCCAAGGCATACCTAAAATAATGTTACTCGACTGTAATGGAACAACTAGAAAATTTCTTCTTTCAGTGTATTGTCCAATTTGAATCTCTAAGACTTGCACTTCCTGTGTACCAGTATACCTAGTGCCTAAGAATGCTACTTTGATGCGATAATGCATAGGTACAGTCTGTAACTTCAATTCCTTTACTAATTTTGCTGAAATAAAATCATGAGTGCTACCGTCATCATGCAAAATAATCTTTTCCTTTCCATGCACCAAACATTTCATAGTCAATAAAGAATGTGGAGTTGGCATACTTGGTAAAGTATCCGAAGGTGTAGTAGTGTCATCCTCATCTTCAGTGAAATCAGGCATATCGTTATGTTCGTCTTCGTCCATTGTTCCAAGGTAGTTGATATGGGCAGGTGGCTTCTTTGAATGGCAATTTGTTGCTAGATGTCCAGGCTGGTGGCATTTATAGCATACTATTGGCTTGGCTTTGGTTACATTCTTTGCAATGGCAGGAAGTCTAGGTACATTAGGATTTGGATGTGGAATAGGCTTAAGGTTTGGATTGACATTAGATGGTAAAGCAGGAGGTTTTGCCCAATTCTTACGGAAAGATGATGAAGTGAAACGACCTGGATTAAATCTTTTAAAATTGGAATTGAATTGCTTAGATCCATAGTTACCATTGGCTTGGAATTGATGTGGACGTCTGTCTCTACCTCACAACTTGTCTTCAGTGTTGTGAGATAGTGAAATGGCGTCTTCAAGAGTAGTAGGCTTGAACATGTTAACTTCAGCGTAGTAATGCCCAAGAAATCCAGACATATACTTGCGCTTGTGTGTCGTTTCAGGTACGTCTTCAAGCATGCGTAGTTGGAGTAGTGCATTCCAAAAACGCTATGTGTACTGAGAAATAGGCTCACGATCCCGTTGCTGAAGAAGGTCCCATTGCTTAATATCTTTCTCATGAAATTGTGGAGGAAGGAAATTCTGCATGAACTTCTTCTTGAAATTCTCCTAGGTAGCAGGACAATCAATACTCTTGTGTACTACAGTCCACCAAAGAGATGCTCTGTCCACTAAATGATTAGTGATACACTTGATTTTATATTTTTCTGCATAGGTTTCCTCATAGAAATAGTCGTCAAACTGACTAATGAATGCTAGAACAGTTTTTCCTTCTCGTATGCCATTGAAAGTACAGAATTTGAAACTTCTTTTACTTATCTTTGATTCCTTGCGGATGGTTTGAGCTTCGACAGTTGCATCGATGGTACGTCAGATAAGATCTTCAGATTGAGGTTCTTCTTTGTCGGTAGACGCTCTTTGTAAATTTGCTAGTTGAACTTGCAATGCTTGCCTAGCCCTTCCTTATTTGCCCAATTGCATCATGATTAAATCCAGCTTTTGCTCCATCGTAGGCTCGGGTAGGTCACCTTCAGCCATAAGATCATCCATATGTGGTTCCGTCATCCTGCAAAACTCAAAAGACCTTTCTCACTCAGAATCAAGTTAGCGAGATGAGCGTAGCTCAAGTTCGGGAATACAAGGCTTATGTTTTTTTTTTGGGTGTGGCTTTCACAATCTTTAGAAAATCTGTGTTTTATCCTTCTTCATATGCTGAAAATGCTTGAGCAAACCTGTGTATGGGTAGAGTACCTTCCAATGAACAACTTTGCAGTTCGGAGTTTCTAAGCAGGAACAGCCCTTCTAGGAATTTTGAGCACAAGTCAGTTCTGACTCCAGTTGACTTGTCTGACTTGCAGAGTACCAGACTTATGTGACTTGCAGAGTATGTTGACTTGCAGAACTTGGTTGCTTTATGGAACTTGCAGCACTTCAACTTGATAGACTTGCTGAATCTGTTTGTGTGACCTGACTTACTGAAGCTTAGGTAACTTTGTTGTTTTGGTAAGTAAGCTTTAGCTTACTATCCAAAACGTAAATTCGTGGGGGGGGGGGGGGGGCATTTTTGAGCTCACGAAGAAAAAAATTGGAGGTCTCTTGAGACCTCACGATGACGAATCGAAGCTTTTAAGCTTCTTAAAGCTTATAAGCTTTAATACTAAGCTTATTAAAAATAAAAGCTTTTAAGCTTGTGAGCTATGGAGTTTTATTTCACTGGTTTTTGACGACTTGTATGTGAGGATGTAGGAGTGGTCCTCCACCTCTGCAGACTGGTTCCTCGCGATCCGATGATGGAAACAGGGGTTCTTGATCGCTAGAAATCTGCCTGTATCGACGGTTCATGACGAGATTGACCGTAGAGTCCGATCATTCCAAGAGCTCCGCCTTCGCACGAGATGGGTAGCGATTGGAAGCTCTTGATCTCAGCTTCGCTCTAATACCAGTGGTGCGCAAATCGGATGTTGTACGCTCGCGTAGTGAATACCGGAAGGTCCCCAAGAACAATGGAACTCTACTTTTTGCACAAATTACAAGGTAAAAAGCATGAACGACAAGAGCAATAGACCAATTGGGTGCAATCTCCCCCCATGCCTTGTGTGAGCGCTCCATAAAGCATGTATTTTATGTATTATTCATCTTCAAGATCAAATAATAGCCCAAATTACAAATTAGCAAGCTTTTAGCTTTTGAGTTTGCTTTAACACAAAAATAGGAATAAAGCTAATGGACGGTGCCCAAAGAGTCTGGCACGCCCAATACAATGTTTGCAACGCATCTTCTAAGCATTTCATCTTTGCCTTTTCTTGTATAGTGTGTTGCCTACTAACAAGGTGTAGGGGACTGATTCTAACAGAAGCTTCTTCCTTTCTCGACTAGAGATGCCATGAGGATACTGTTGGGTTTCCAGTAGGGGCAAGCTTCTTCCTTTCCCGACTAGAGATTCCATGAGGATACTGTTGGGTTGCTAGTAGGTTGGCAATGTCTGCATACTGTGGATGACAGTTTCGATTAGAAACAAGGAAGCATCAGGGAGGTCTGAATCATCATGCTCCTCGTTTGCATTCTGCAGGATACCTGATAGATGCCAAAACATGGAAACGACCAGGTTTTGTGATTGCATCAAAGTCAAACTCGTGGAATAGAAGGAGCCATCTCATCTTTCTTCCCTTCACATTTGCTTTGTTCATTGGGAAGGACAGGGCCTCATGATCCACATAAAATTTAAAATGAGTTGATAGTAGGTAGTGGAAAAACGTCTCTAGGGCAAAATCCATTGCCAAACACTCCAATTCTGCCACTGTATAGTTCTGCTCTCTATCAATGACCTTTTTTCTTGCATAATAAATGGGTTGATCTAACTTAGAGGAACCCTTTTGGCATAAGATTGCAACTAGGCCTTCAACTGATGCATTAGTGTGCACATGGAGTTCTTTCGTCCAATCAGGAGGTTGCAGAATGGGTGCCTCAATCAGGCACTGCTTCAAGGTGTTGAATGCCTCATCACAATCATTGGTTCATGTAAACTCGGCATATTTCCTCAGGACTTTATGCAAAGGGGCTGCCTTTGTCACAAAGTGTGCAATGAATCTTCTGTAATAACCCACATGGCTAAGGGATCCCCTCAATTGTTTGAGGTTGGTTAGTGCTATTAAGGCAACGATCTTCTCAATATTTTCAAGGTCTATTGATCCCTTGTGCAAAGACGAGGTGGCCCAACAAAAATCCAGAAGAGACTCCAAATATGCATTTGTCAAATTGAGAGAGATCCCATACTCTTGGAATTAGTCAAAGCATTGCTCTAAATGTCCCCAATGTTTAAGGATCAAAATGTAAACATAGAAGTCATCCAAATATACCTCAATAAAGTCATGCAAATGATCTTGGAATGTAGCCATCATGACTCTCTAGAAGGTACAAGGGCGTTGCAGAGCCCAAACGACATCATCCTATAAGCATAGAGTCCCCATTCAGTTGTGAAGGTTGTTTTGGATTGGTCTTCTTCTGCGATTTGGACTTGGTTGTATATGTTGAATCCATCCAAGAGGGAATAGAGCTCATGGCATGCCACTGTGTCCAACAATTGGTATGTAAAAGGGATAGGGAAATGATCCCTCTTTATCTTAGAATTTAGCTTTTGAAAGTCCACACATATTCAAAGTTTCCCGTTCTTCTTGGGTATGACCACAATGGGTGAAACCCATTCACTGTTAGCCACTGGATAAATGAACTTAGCTTCAAGGAGCTTCAATAAGTTAGCCTTCACCAGAGCAGAATAATTGGGATTCATATGCCTCTATCTTTGCCTCACAGGTTTGGCATCAAGATCTAGGTCAATGTGGTGTTTGCAACATTTGGGATCAATCCCCTTTAGATCTTTATACGACCATGCAAACACGTCTAATTTCTCCTTTAGTAGGTCTTGCAAGACCACTAGTTCCTCTTGTCGAAGATTTAGACCCACTTTTGACTGACGTTCAGTACCATCAACATCCATGAATGTCAATTTCCTTTTACCTTTCACTTCATGGATAAATGTCCCATGGATTGCTTCTGGGTAAAGATCCTACTCCTTAAAGGGAGTGGTCTCATCTTCTGATGATGCACTGGAACTATTGTTGTCTTTTAATGGAGGTTTAGCTCACTCTTTGGGAGGTTGAAAGGGTATCATTGAGGTTTTGAGTTTGGGTTGGGGATGAGTTACCTCTTGGCTCAAGGATTCTTCTTCTTAAGATGCAACCAAGAACATTACATAGCATGAACATTATACGTTCTATTTGAGTTGTAGGGCTGGGGGTTGTTGGCAATGTGCATCTTCATCATCTTCTTTAAGGAAGGGTAACTTTGGATGACAAGATCCATTGCTGAAGGAAGGCCTATTCTTCTTAATCCATTTCTTATAAAGGCTCTAATGGGACCTAAAATGGGCTGGCACTGGCTATGGCACTAGCTGGACCTCATGCTCATAACAGACAAACACACACTCACGGCCTCGCGGGCCAGGAGCATCTATCTGCTGCTAAAGGACGAACTGTCCTAAAGCCTAATCATGCGTTTATAGTTTTGTAGTCCAACATTTCCCTTTCTATAAACTCCACAAAGGGAGAACCCATACACACTGGCAATAAATGCCACGATAATCACATACATGGGGGGCAGCCTCTTGGTGGAATCACCATGGCCCCACTGCAGCTCTCCTACATCGCATGGATTAGCCCCTTGATGCATTGCTCAACATATAGAACAAATGGACAAACTCCACTCTTTCATTTTGAAAACATTCCAGGAGATACCATGTGTCCTTACCAAATAAACTCCCAAAAAATGAACGTCTATCCTATGGCTAAAACGCACCGTTTAGACATCCTACCCCCCTGCGTTTAGGTATTGCTTTCGTTGCATACGTGTAGAGGTTCATTTTGTCATGTTTTGATGTATAAAAAGTGATAAATCACAGACTTTGACAAGGAGATAGAGCAAAGTGAGGCTAAACCTCATGCTTTGCCACTACCATACATCCACAAACAATCATTATATTTTTCCTTATTTTTGTGAGACGTATTTCTATTATTTCCCTTATTTTCCCCATTTTCTTGATTTATTTTATCAATAAAACATGCTATTTTTTGAGTTTTCTTGTTCCAATCACTTGAGCATACTAACATTCAATTTATCTTCCACGTTCCCCCCTTGAGAACACCTTTCACCCGCTCGACACGGAACAACTACCATTTTACCGCTTAAAAACAGCATTTCGTGTTTACAAGAATTAAATAGAGCATGTAGATCAGTGTAAAATCAAAATTTTCTGATGCACAACAATTAATCATGATGTGCCCAGCACACAAACAAATTTTCATCCAATAAGAACATCATTACCATCATAAACTATCAAAAAACTTCATTTTTCTTCATAAAAATTGTCATACTGTGTTTTTACGAAACCTGAGACGCATTAAATGACTACATAACCAGTAGACGGAGCCTCCATTGCTCTCAATCTAATGTTGCACATCAATCTTCAGCATCTCCATCAATATCCATCACCACTTCCTTCAACCCCCTTCCCGGTTCCTCCTTCAAGATGGTGCACATGAACAGCCCATAGAGAGGAGAGAGGGGGAGGAGAGAGAAATACTAGATTTTGATCTCTTCATCCAAACAGCCATATCTCGCACGAAGACTAGCGATAGAATTAGGAAAGAGGGAGAAGTTGCCGGGTATCATCGGTTCCATGGGGTACTTATAGCCCAGAATCATGATGTGTGAGGGGGGCTGAAATTTGCGCCGCGTTGCTACTGCCCCCATATCCACGTTTTCTTCATGTTTTTTTTTCTTCAAATTGAGAGAGTGGGGGTTAAAGTCCCAAAGGGCACCCCCCTTTGGTCTAAACTTTTGTCCACCCTTTCAAATCTTGGCCAATTTTTGGCCTCTTCCTCGTCTGGACTCCATTTCAGCCTCTGAAAAATCCTGCGCATCCATCTCGACATCCCACACTGACTGGCAGCTCCCGGCATCCCATATGAAAATTTAAAAAAAAAACAAAAATCCACAAGTGTTGCTCGGGCGCCTTTTAAAAGCCGTTTTTCACTTGGTGCTTAAAATCGTCCTAGCTGCAGCCACTGCTTTCGATGTCAAATATTTTTTCCCTAAATTTCAGATTTTTTGGCAAATTTTAGGCACATCCTAGGATCAAAACTCTGCTCTCATTGGCGACCATGGGATAGGGCAACTCAGCCTGTTGAATCCCACAACAAATCTGCACAAAACAACCAAAGAAAGCATCAAGCTGATACAAAATAGATACATATTAAACCATAGCACAATGCTCACCCTACCCCCTGACAAAACCAAGGCATGAAATCCACAAGGAGTAGGCCTAGCATAAACTGATAGAAGGTCCGAAGCTAGTCACTAACCGACTACTCTAAAACGGCCAAACTAAAAAAAACTATCAAAGAGGTCGGCCTAAGTGGTGGTCTGAACTACCTACCTAACTAAGAACAACACAACCAGGAGCTCCTACTAGGCGAGGACTCCTATAGCTTGATCAATAAGTATTTTCTTTTAGCACATTTCTTCTTTTAGGTATTTATTCCCCTATACTCGGGTGTATAAAAAGGAGGGAGCTGAGCGTAGTGACCCAAGGAGAATAGGGCATCCGCCTCATGTCCTGTCTCAATACCCAAGAACCTACCAAGCCCTCGCGAGGCGACACTTAATCCTTTTCTGACGCTCACTTTTATTTTCGCTCCAACCTTCCTTACTTTCTTCTTTTCCAGTGAGACACCACCCCTAGGAAGACAAGGCATCAGCCTCGAGTTTGACTCGTCCCCAGGAACCTACCAGGCCTTCGCAAGGCGATGATCAACTGCCTATAAATTTTCCTTTCTTTTCTTTTCTACTTTTATAGGGGTTAGAACCCCTGTTTACACACCTTTGTATATATTTATTTTCTTTGAGATATTCAGGGTTTTTTTCCTCTATCATCATCATTTTCCTTCGGCAGGCTTCTTTAACTGCCTCACAACTAACAAGAACTCCTAGAATGGCTGCCTAGCAGGCTAGCCGAATAGGGTTACTAGAACTGCCTTCTGAAACAGATCTTTTGATGTCTGGCAATGTCGTTACAGGAGGCAACGACTACTCAGACCTCCCTCAGACATACCTAACCTAAACCTGGGACTTCATGCCTTGGACGCCTACACATCCCTCCCCGAAATACTACAGATATACAATAATATGCTCCTTTCCAAGGAGGAAAAATTGGGCTCACAGCCCTAAGCTAAATGCATAAGGTTATGAGCCATCCCTCCTGCATATATAGCAAGAGGTGTATGCATAACATGTTGTCTAATTAGCCTATGGGTCCCGGATAACAATGGTAGATGGGTCTCGGCTACTCCTTGCATCACCCATATCAACCATCACCTGCCATATATTGCATGCTCTGATAACATTCCCCACAAGCGACTAGGTCCTGTCTCATTATTGATAGCAATATCCAAACTAGGACCACAGTTGAAGAAAATGTCTTCTTCATAAGCAAGATTTGCTAGTGAATCCGCAAACTAATTCCAATAACATGGAATCAGCTGAAGAGACACTCTCTCAAACTCCTCAAGGAGGGTCATGGCAGTTCGATGATACATACAAAGGATGGGATTCCACACTATGTATGTCCCATCTAGATGATTCAAGATCAATTGGGAATCCCCTTTTACTAATAACCACCAAATACCACCTTGCTTGGCAATTTACAGTCCCATAATCAAGGCTTTATACTCCGCCATGTTGTTAGTGAATCCTACCCCGAGATAAGCAGCTAACTTTATCGTAACTCTACGTCGGGGATCTCGGATTACTACTCCAACACTCTCTCTTTTATTAGGGCCCCTGGACGCCCCGTCAAAATATAATGTGTACGTCCACAATGGGTATACACAGCCTGCCATCACAAACTCCTCTATTCGTAATTATGATAGTCAAAATTTAGCATGTTTAGAGGATGAACTGACGGCTCCATCCCAC
This sequence comes from Lygodium microphyllum, assembly GCF_053477565.2. Taxonomy (NCBI): domain Eukaryota; kingdom Viridiplantae; phylum Streptophyta; class Polypodiopsida; order Schizaeales; family Lygodiaceae; genus Lygodium; species Lygodium microphyllum. Next base: position 119,496,736 of record NC_141141.1, on the reverse strand, counting down.
CTTCTTCATTAAACTCAATAGGGATACTTGTCAACATTCATAAGCAGTGAGGCAGAAGACTTTGATCTCCCACACAAAGGTTCCGTCCTCTTGCTCAATCACTTTGTATCCTTTGCTCCACCAGATAAGTTTCCCCTGATGATATCTCTGCTCCAGATATGGGTGCTCCAAATAAGGAATTAACCACCCCATCAACCAGCTTTAAGCTCTTTTGCATGTCTCAAATCAGCCCCAACATGGACCTGCAATGCATTTCTCCATGTTAGCATACTTAGAAATAATAAGATTTAATATTATTAAGATTAACCTTATTTTTAAATTCTAATCCCTGCAAATTACCCAGTAGAGCCGTAGACCTATTTTTTCCTATCCTGACAATCTTGTAGGGGCCATCCCATCTAGGTTCCAACTTCCCTGGAAACAGCTCCCTACGTGCATCGTAGTACAAAACTAATTGCCCTTTTCTAAAGGTATACTTCTTTTTTTTAAGGTTGTGCAACTTCTTCATCCGACGTTTAGCTACCTCCTGGTGTAACACACACTCTTCCCCATAAACTAATTTAAATGGAGTATGGCCAGTAGCTCACTTGAACATTGTATTGTACGCCCATACTGCCACATACAACTTCCTGTCCCAGTCTCGTTTCTTCTCAGAGACTATTTTAGACAAGATACCCACAAGCTGCTTATTAGTACTTTCGACTTGTCTATGGCTTGCAGATTATAGGGGGTCATTTTGTTGTGCTTGATTTTCTAAGCTTCAGTCAGGCTTTTGATCACTTTATTCAAAAAGTGTGTTCCACGTTCCAACACTAGTTCCTTTGATGGACCAAAATGGCAGATAATCTACTCTAAAAGGAAACTTGCAGTCTCTTTTGCATTGTCCTGCCTCGTCACCCATGCCTCTGACCATTTTGTAAATTAATCAGTTGCTACTATAATGTACCTCTTCTGAGTAGTGGACGACGGGGTAATAGGACCCACAAAGTCAATGCCCCACTTCTCAAATGGAAGGATAGCCATAATAGGCGTAAGTGGGTGTTTCCTATTCTCTCTGCTGCTGTCATGTCTTTGACAGGTATCACATCTCTTAACGTACTCAAAGGAATCTTGGAAGATGGATGGCCACCAATATCCAGCTCTAAAAGCTTTCTGTGCCTCAATTGTCCAGCGAAGTGCCCTCCACATGCAGAGTCATGGCACTCTTCCAAGATGAAAGGAACCTCGTCAGGCATCACATATCAGTGATAGATATCATCAACACCCTACCGATAAAGTGTTCCTGAGATCAAGGAAAACTTTAAAGCATGTTGTCTGATTTTCCTTTTTTCTAACTTTGGTAAACTAGCTCCAGTCTCTCCCATTGATAGATAATGTGTGATAGCAACATACCAAGATGGGATAGAAGCTGTATCAATTTTAAACATTTCTTCGATATCACTTCCTTCAGCCAAAGTCTCTTTCGACTCCCCGAAATCCACAAGGCATTCCATAATCCCCTACAACCTTGGTGGCTTACTCTTAATCTCATAATCAAACTTCTGCAAAGTGATTAACCACTTTGCCACACAATCAGGAGGTTGCAGCTTGTTCATAAGCAATCTAAGCCCTTCCGCCTTCGTATAGGAAACTACCTTCTCATAGAGGATGTAGTGCTTGAATTTTTTAGTCGCAAAGACCATTGCAAGGCACAACTTCTCCATGTAGGTGTAGTTAATTTCTTATATGCCCAATTTTCGACTAGCAAAAGCTATCGGATAATACCACTTTTCCTCCCATATTTGGGCAGCTGATACTATACATGGTGGCTGCTGAAAATATGTAAAATACCTCGCCTCTTTTAGGTGCTTTTAAAACTGATGCTTTTACTAGCTCCTGTTTCACATCCTCGAAAGCTACCTTACAAGGGTCGCTCCATACAAATAGACAGCTAAAGGATAATAACTTTGTTAATGGCAACGTCCTTTCTACCAAGGCATTTATAAACCTCCGATAGTACCCTATCGATGGTGATAGAAAACTTTGATAGTACCCTCTGTACCTCTTTTGGAGTGAGTGGTGGACTCATAGCAACTATAACCTTGATCTTTTCAGGGTGACTTGTGACATCTGGTTTGACTTTGGAAAGAGAACTTGCTAAATCAAAATCATGATAGATAGCCAAAGCTCTCTTTTCTTGCCAAACCATCCTTTCTTTTAGTCTCGGGACCGGCTTTGGTGCTTCTCTTTTAGCTCTTGCCTTCTTTCTTGGCACTTCCGCATCCTTCTTAGGATCGACTTTTTTGTCACCATTAGGCCTTAGAAGTCCACCTTCCACGCCAGGATTCAAGACTTGCGTCCCCTTATCCCCTTGCTTAGGGTTTTCCTCGACCAATTTTGCATTATCTTTATCACCCTCTTTAGCCTTTTGGCCTCTTGTCATGGCTCTTAGGTTAGAGGTTTCAGCACCATTGACGCGTATGGCCTCGATAAGGCTGACTCCAATGCCTTGTGGTAACTCCTCTATAGTGGTCTTTCCCCTTTGCAGTATTTGTCTTGGTCCATCATTTTGTTGGAGGTTACTACCTTGCACTCTATGATTAACTGGACCTGGCTGTTTAATCCCTTGTTGGGCTAATCTTACTTCAATTGGTAGCGGCTAAGTGGCCCGACTTCCCACAAATATCACAAAAAACATTTGGACAGTTTCTAGGGAAATGTTGTCCGCCACACCACTTATAGCTGAATCTTGAGGGACCACCCTCTTCAAGGCGTTGACTCCCTATCAGATTCTGTTGCTTCTTTAGGAAATTGACATCAACAGCTATTTGCCGATATTGTTAAGAAATCATGTTAGTGTAGTGCTTCATCATATCCTTAACTTTGCCAAGGACATTAGAGGCACTCGACTCATAGCCTTCATCGTCTATCCGTCGTTCCATTGGCCTAACAATTTGATTGGGCATTGGTTGTTGACTCACAGGAACAACATTAGGGTTTGAAGCTTGGCCTCCAACATTTGGTGGAGCCAACTTGCTAGCCATAGGCATAGTCACACTGGGAGGAGCTGGCAGCAACGGTACATTGTGAACCATGCTTCCTCTCCCATTAGGGTTGTTCATAGGCATCCCTTGACTTCCATTCATCAATGGTAAATTGCCTCCAGGTACTAAACCCGCATTAAGATTTATTCGGGAGGAGTAGGCCATTTGTAATCATGACTCTACTCCTTCTGCCCGCGCGATGGCAGTGTCTATATCAGCCAAAGCCACACTAATCAATTGTACCTAAATATTGAAATCTAGTCCATGCAAGAAGTATTGCAATTGGGCAGCCGGCGGAATAGGAATGCAAGTTTGTAACTTATGAAACACTTCCTTAAGCTTCTTGGCATAGGCTTTCACATTCTCATGGGGGTCTTGGTGTGTTACATTCAAAACACGCAACCAGTATTGGCCACCTCTTTCAAGGGCATATTATCCTCGGAAAGGTACATAAAATTGGTCGATTATGGTTATGGCTCCAGTCTCTATGATATGATACCATACTACAGCCCTTCCTTTTAATGTCATGTTAAAGAACATCATAAGATGTCCCTCATCTTGGATGCGGTAATTAAACATTAATCTTTGGAATTCACAAATGTGAAACTCTGCATCTTCTTCAGCTAACCCATTAAAAATGGGCAAATGAACTCCTAAAGTTGACAGATTTGACATCCCTACAGGGATTGCAATGGGTTGTGCCATGACGACAATCGGATTGACAATAGAAGTTTGGACCGATGGGATCACACCCCTAATTGAAGTGAGTTGACTTGGTGGAAGAGAGGAAGAACGTGCGCTTCCCCCTAAAGTGCTCAAACATAATTTTAAATCAGAAACATGTGGTGCACAACCAGGCTTTCCAATGCTCATTCACTAACCCGTTGTGCCAATGTAAGGGTAGCACCGAGACAACACTCGTGCTACTATCCTCTTAATTAAAATACAACGAACTCTATGTTATGATGTGCATTAAAAAATCAGCAATAATCAGCATGCAAATTTCACCATTCACACATCCTGCCCCCTTGCGTTTAGGTATTGCTTTCATTACATAGGTGTAGAGGTTCATTTTGTCATGTTTTGATGTATAAAAAGTGATAAATCACACACTTTGACAAGGAGATAGGGAAAATTGAGGCTAAACCTCATGCTTTGCCACTACCATACATCCACAAACAATCATTATAAATTTTTCTTATTTTTTGTGAGACGTATTTCTATTTTTTCCCTTATTTTCCCCATTTTCTTGATGTATTTGTCAATAAAATATGCTATTTTCTGAGTTTTCTCATTCCAATCACTTCATCATACTAACATTCAATTTATCTTTCATGTTCCCCCCATGGAAACACCTTTCACCCACCTGACATTGAAAAACTACCATTTTACCGCTTAAAAACCACATTTCGTGTTTACGAAAATTAAATAGAGCATGTAAATCATTGCAAAATCAAAATTTCCTAATACACAGCAATTAATCATGATGCAACCAGCACACAAATAAATTTTCATCCAATAAGAACATCATTACCATCATAAACTATCAAAAAACTTCATTTTCCTTCATAAAAATGGTCATACCGTGTTTTTACGAAACCCGAGATGCATTAAATGACTGCATAACTAGCAGACGAATCCTCCATTGCTCTCAATCCAATGCTGCACATTAATCTTCAGCATCTCCATCACCGCTTCCTTCAACCCCCTTCCCGATTCCTCCTTCAAGATGGTGCACATGAACAGCCCATAGAGAGGAGAGAGGGGGAGGAGAGAGAAATACTAGATTATGATCTCTTCATCCAGAGATCCATATCTCGCACGAAGACCGGTGATAGAATTAGAAAAGAGGGAGAAGTTTCCGGGTATCATCGGCTCCATGGGGTACTTGGAGCCCAGAATCAAGATGTGTGAGGGGGGCCGAAATTTGTGCCGCGTTGCTGCTGCCGCCATATCCACGTTTTCTTCACGTTGTTTTTCTTCAAATTGGGGGGAAAGGGGGGATTAAAGTCCCAAAGGGCACCCCCCTTTGGTCTAAAATTTTGTCCACCCTTTCAAATCTTGGCCAATTTTTTGCCTCTTCCTTGTCCGGACTCCGTTTCAGCCCTCTGAAAAATCCTACGCGTCGGTCTCGGCATCCCACACTGACTGGCAGCTCCAGGCATCCCGTACGATAGTCAAAAAAATTATCAAAAATCTACAAGTGTCACTCGGGCGCCTTTTAAAAGCCGTCTTTTACTTGGTGCTTAAAACCGTCCTAATAGCTACAGCCACCGCCTTCGATGTCGAATATTTTTCCCCTAAATTCTGGATTTTTTGGCAAATTTTAGGCACATCCCGGGCTCAAAACTCCGCTCTCAGGCTTTGCTCATGATGTGACTCATTAATTAGTCCAAAGGGTACCATAATCATTCTGTCAAACAAAAAGAGATCTTTTGCTTTTTTTGAGGCTTTAGAAACTTTAGGAACTTCTTCCTCATTTCTACCTTCTATGAGTAGGATAGATACTTCTAGCTTTCTTTCATAATCTTCTTTTGCATTATCACCTTTTTCCTCTTTAGATTATATTTCTACATCTCCGGGTGCTCTGTAAGAGAAGAACAAGCTCTCTGTTTTGTCCTCTACTTCTCCTTCTGCTTCTATCTTTATGTTTGTCTTTGGCTCTATCTCTTGCTCTATCTCTACAACTACCATGTAATAGGGAGAACAGGACATCCATGCTTCTGTTTCGCTATCAGAGGTGATTTCAAAAGTCAATTTGGGTTCAGGGCAGGAGGTATTCTCCCATAGACAAGGACTTTGCTTCTTTCGGTAATTGGCTTATAGTGTCCACTGTTAAGGACTGTGCCTCTGTTTTCTTGGGAAAGATATGTTTGACAGCCTCTTCATCTCTTGATGTACCATCTGTTACTTCATTGGAGGAGTCGGTTATAACTTTGATGGATGTGGATCCATTGCCTTTTTGCAATCCATATAGCTTCAATGCTACTTTGTTGGGTCGTCTACCTAGGGTTAGGTCCCCTTGAACCAATCCGTCCTTGCTCTTGCTTCAAACAGCCAAGTCTTCCCAACATCATAGGGTATGAGGTCCTGTAGGAATTCGATTTGACCACTAGATATGTTAGAGAATAGTCTCTTCCTGTGAGAGTTGCCTTTACATACGAGAGAATGCCCAATGGTTTGATTCTACTTTGGTCTGCCAATCTGATAAGCCACTGCATAGGTTCCATTCCTTGCAATCCGAGATCCTTCATTGTCACATCTATCATTATGTTTATTGATGAGCCTCCATCAATCAATGCATTTGCAACAATAAAGCATCCTTCAATCCATACACCAATCTTTGGATTCCAGGATCCAGGAAGTCGTTAGCCACATCTACTTCCTTTACGGGTTTTGTGGCTCTGTTGGACTTGGTCACCGTGGAGGAAAAAATTCTTAGGCCTCTTCTTCTAGTTAGTATGCTTTTGAATTTTTTTCAACAGCTAGGAGACAACATTAGCAACTGTTGGAATGTTAAGTTTGGTTTAAAAGTGTCTAGATCTTTGTCCAAATCATACTCTTTGATAGGATCCATAGGCTTTTCCAATTGGCTGGGAAATGGGGCCATGCCCACTTTTATCTTCCCTTTTTCTTCTAGGAGCGGCAACATCTGGGCTTCTTCTACATGAGGAGGTACTTCTGCATCCTCTATCTCCTGGACCTCTGGTTTTGCCTCTGCTGCAATTGTCTCTATGGCTCTTTGTGGCTCTCTAGTAGTACTCTTTATTTCATTGTTTTGGACTACATTGTTATGCTTTTCCTGAGGAAGGTTGAACTTCACAGTCTTGGTAGAGGGAACATTCTCTTTTAGAACTACAAGTTCTCATTTCTTTGCATGCGTTATGGCAGCCACATCCAATTCCACCAAATTGGAAGCATGTTCTTGGGTCTTCTATTGGGTATCAAAAGTAGATTTCACAGGGGATGGACTTGGATAATATTTTGTAGTGTGGCATTCTTCTTTGTATCGACTGCATAAGGGCTTGTAATCTACATACCTTCTAGGGTTTGGACAATTTAGTGAAATATGACCCTTTTCTCCACATCTATAACATTCCACCTCTGATCTCTGACCACTGCCAGATTGTCGCCCTCTATAACTCAGAGAGGGAAACCTCCTTGGACCAAAATTAGGACCAAACTCCCTTGGCTTTGGTCCAATGTCTTACGTTGTCATTTTGAATTCCAATAAGTTGAATCTTGCATCTTCATATTTCTTTCTTTGTTTACGCATCTCTTTCAAAAGGTAGATATCATATGTGTGGTTCTTCCTCAAACAATATGAATAGAAAGCTCCAGGAATGGTTGGTTTTTGGGTACATTGAGTTGCTAAATATCCCTCTGGATGGAACTTTCCGCAGCAAGTATTAGAACGCATCACATCTCTCCCACTTCCCGTAGGAGTAGATGTATTGGTGATATTCACCTTCAATGTCTGCAGTTGTTTTGTAATCACATCCATGAGCTCTTTCTTGATACTTTCCACTGAATTGGACAGGTAGTCCTTCAGATTTTCACTTTCTAGAGTACTTGTAGTAGGATTTTAGGAAGTTTCTGTGATTACTGCATACATTATTTAGGTTGATCCAGGAGATCCTCTAATCAGGTTCTGATTCAGAGCTCCTATTGAGACTTGGGGTTGTTGATTCCAGTGGGTAGGATTCCACTATTGTTGAGTTGCCACCATTGGAGGGACTGTTTGAGATCACTGTTGTTGTGGTCGATCCATCATTTGAGGCATTGTCATCTACGACCACTGTGGATTAGGTGCATTGTACTACACTATTTGCACCTAGGGGTAGGGGTAGGGAGCTGTCCCTGGGACTGTATTTGGTGGATTTACCATTCTTAGCATGGGAGGAGGTAAGACTTCTCTTCTTGAGGTCATTGACAATGTTGCTTCAACTTCATTATACAGTCTTGCACCTTCCACTATAGCTTGCAGATTGACTGGTCTTCTCAATTCCATGAACTTGTAGGCCTCTGAGGAACACTCCTTTCTAGATGCCTTCTTCCAAATGATGATTAGTCCATGTCTTCATAATAGATTCCATTTGCAAGACATAAGATTCTACTCTTTCTTCAGAGGACTTGACTTAGATTCATGAACTCCTCTTGTATCTCCTCTTCAAAACCTTCACGCCTGAATTTAGTGAGGAAGGCCGTTCCATGTGCCAAAATTTCATGTTGCTTGTCTTTCATACCAATGAAACGCTGCACCCTTGAAAGTGGCGGGAATATTGCTAACCAATCCTCGGGGGTTCTTGCATTGTTAGCTACACATGCTACCATAAACTCTGATACATGAAGATCAGGGTCTTCATTGTACTATCCCTTAAAAATAGGCATTGGGACTACATTTTTTGGCATCCCATCAATATTTCTAGGACAAATTTGACTAGGAAGGAGACCTTGAGTCGCCGTAGGGACTTCTGGGAAGAGTACTTTTAAGGCATCAAAGGAGGCTTCTTCTGCAAGCTCGTTCTCCGCCTTCATTTTTGAATTCTCTCTTCTCATGTACCTTTGGACTCTTTCTAGTGCTTGCCTCTTGATTGTGCCATTAATTAGGGGGTTGGCTTCGACCAACTGGTATGTAATCAACATAATAGAATTAGAGAGGGCTTCAATCTCTAGAGGACTCTCTGGCCAACATCTCTTCTACTTCCTTTTTTTCTACATATCTGAATTCAGCTTTCAAACCACTATAGAGAGGGAGATATTTTTTTCTAAAGGTATCAAAACTTATTCTTCTAAGGATCATTGTTGTGCCATCATCATAATAATGCCAAATTCTGATGGTTTCAATAGTGTATGATGTAAAGAACACTCTATCTATCAACTTCCACTAGATTGCTAATTGGACAAACAGGAGATTGTCAATGCACCATGTATCCCATGTGTCCTGTTGAGCATCTACGATCAAATTCCAACTTTTTTCTTTCTTGTTTTTGTGAACCTCCACTGACTACGACTCTTGAAGCTTCTTCACAATCCCCCACTTAATGATGTCTGGAAACTTCTCAATGAATGAAAAATCTTCCATAGTTGATCATTCTCTCTATTTCTGCACTTCACTTTGTTTCCAAGCAATTTGCCACCAAGATGCATGTCTCTGTTGCTTCAACAGAAAGAGGAAATAGTCCACCACATGGAGCCTGCATCATGATGGTAATATGTTTTCGCCATTGTGGAATGAATTTCTTGTGGAAAGTGGCTTTGGAAATGAGAATCTCCAATTCTTCAGTGGTAGAAAAAACTTTGCAAGCATTCATTGAATTCTTCTCTTCTTGCTAATGCCATTTCTCTCATTTTCAACCTTTTCTAATGCTTGTTGATATCAAGTTTCCCTGACTGTGCACCAAAAAAATGAAGCACCAAGAAAGACACCAAGGAAAAAGGGGTTTCTATTGCAAGAAAATCTATCTTGTAACATCAATAAGATTTTGTTTTATTTTTTAAAGAAAACCACCACAAAGAAAAAAACATCACTAGTAAGAAATCTTCACACAACATCATATAATTTTTTTTTCCACGGCTTTATCTTCAATAAAATTCATCATTCTCTTCATATTCTTCATATAATTCATCAATCAACTAAGAGAACACAAAAGAAACACCAATTTTCATTCACACAGTACTCATCTTTATTTTCTTCTTAGTTTTCTCTCATAGTTTCTTATAGATAAATACACACTTTTGCATAAAATTGACTATCTCTGACTCTTTCTCTCTCAATCAATAGTACATCATCTCCTCACTACAATAATCTATAATCACTCATAATAATCCTTCTTTGGTCGTGGATGCCCCTTCACAAAGGTGTGTCTGATATGAAATATCACTAGAGCCACTCACATCACTTCACTCCAATCTTCTCTTGAGTCTTCAATAGCTACTTCTTTGACTTCCTTGAGATCTTTTGAAATTACATTCACCTCTTTACAAGTCTAGAAAACATCCCCAAAATCACACATACATTCCACAGAACACTTAGAGAAGATCTACATAAGTTTTACAGAAGCTCACAAAAGCTTAGCAGAATATTTCATTAAAGGACATCAGAAAGCGTCAAAACCACATAACTCATACTAAAACCATTCCAAACTATCAAAAAATCATTCAATCAGCTTGAAAAAGACCTCAAGTTTCATCAATCATTAATCCATGCTTCATACAAAAGAAAAACTGAACAAAACAGAAGCTAAACAGAACCAACTAGAACCTAACAAAACCTATCAGAATATCACAGAGTCTCATATTTCTACTCAGAATCATCATGAGCCTCCAAAAAATAATCAATATCATCCAAAAAGCTTTCAAATACTTACAAAACAACTATTAATCACTAAAATCCATCAAAAATCAACCATTCAACCTTCAGAAACAACAAAAATCAACTAAAAAATCTAGTCGATTCATCATTCAACAGATGACAAGGAGGCATGGACGAAATGCCTAGTAGAGCTGGAACGCATTTTTGAGACTTGACTCCTAACTACCGATGCACTAATCAAGACACAAGAGCTAGTTTGAAAAATATGTCAAACTACATGATTTTGAGAATAGCAACCTAGTGTTATTGTACTCTGTAAGGAGTCATAAGAAGAAGATGAAGTTCAGAGTATAATATCCTTACACAACCATTTGACCCTCATTGTTTAGCCCCAACTATAGCCTACTAACACCAAACTCTACCCATTTGGGGGACAGTCCTACCCATTACTGGGAAAATGTAAAATAGCAATCTCTATCGACTCTGAAAGCCTATTTATGATCTTTTGTGTAGTGCCTAACACCAACGCCGCCGGTAAGGAATCGTTACAAGGACACATTGAAAAAAAATCACACTGAAATATCCACTATGACTCGTACTGCATTCACCTCACCATTGGCAATGTTCAAAGATTAATGGCTTTGACCTAGGGCAACACACCTCCATTGCAGCTTGTAGTGCAATCGATAGAGTGAAAGGTCTAAGGAGAGGGGTCATAACTTGTTCCACCCTACCAAGATAAATTACCCACTACCTAAAGGAGCCACAACCAAGACCATTGAGCAACAACTCAAATGGGTTCCCAAACACCAATCACATCTAGCTAGAAGCCAAACCATGCAAATTGGTAACCACGAAATATCATACCCTAGGCCTAGAAGCCAAACATGGCACTACCAAAGAAAATGGATGGTCAAGCTGTGATGGGTGCACAAAGACTTATTTGCACGCTCAAGTCTACTATGAACACCACAAGGGAATGGGGACATAGCGATGCCAGTTTGCAACAAAAAATTGTGGCATCACTATTTCCATCATAATTAGTATTGCTAAATGAATTAGCGATGTAGATAGTGACACTAATTGGGATGCTCATAGTGCCACTAATTGTGATGCATATAGTGATGCTTAGTGATGCTAATTGTGATACAAACAGGGACGTTGGTCTAAGAAAAAAAGGGGGAAAAAACCTGAGCACCACATTTTCTGCAAACATTTGAGAGAGAGAGGAGAGAGAGAGAGAGAGAGAGAGAGAGAGAGAGAGAGAGAGAGAGAGAGAGAGAGAGAGAGAGAGAGAGAGAGAGAGAGAGAGAGAGAGAGAGAGAGAGAGAGAGAGAGAGAGAGAGAGAGAGTTCATGACCTTCAGAGGGAGACGGGAAGAAGAGGAAAAGAGAGAGAAGGAGAGCTCCTCATCATCATTTGTTGGACTTCCATACACAAAGAAGAGGGAGAAGTGTGCAATGAAGAAAGAAGGGATGTCATGAAGAGGAGGTGGAAAAGAATTCATTGTCGAGTGTTTGTGGTATATACATTGCCTCTTCTTACTTTGTTTTTGTATTTTCTTCCTTTCTTTTTTTTTCTTTGTAATGAGATACATTGAAAGAGAGAGAGGAAGAGACAAAATGAGGGAGAGAGAAGCCTTGAAGAGAAAGTGGCCTCTAATCTTGTAGTGCATCGGGCATCTACATATGTAATGTTATTATGTCTTTGGCTCCAGTTTGGCAGAGTTGGTAGATGTTGTCCTCTGGTGGGAGAGAGTGCACTCCGTATTTTTTTGTCTCTATCTATAGTTGGTGTTATGACGTAAAGAGTTTCCCGATGGCACTTTGAACCCCATGGGATAGGTGTACATCCATGTATCTCGGGCATATAATGAACCCGTTAGGTGTGAGGCATAGGAGGTGCTCTTGGTAGGAGACCATATTCTTCCCCAGATCCTCGGCCGGTAACACCCATGTCCTAGCTGTGTGTAGCTAAATAATATCCGCCTTGATGACGTGATTCATCTCCTCATGTCTGATCTTCAAGAGAGAGAAAAACATAAACACTGAGAGAATTAGAGAGAATGGAATGATAGTAAAATAAAGGGACACACAAAGAGAGGTGGGAAAAGAGGGTCTTTGAATGTCCTTGTTTTATGAGTTTTTATATTATATCTGCCATTTTAATTGCAACAAGATGTGTTGAGTGAGAGTGGAGAGGAAATGAGAGAAAGAAATAGAGAGAAGAAGGGAGGGAAAGAAAGGGAGAGATGAAGTAAGAGTGGGAGGGAAGATGAAGGAGAGAAAGAAACATTGAAAGAAAGAGAGAGGGGGAGAGAGAAACAAAGAAGGATGAAGGGGGGAGGGAAATTAAAAATGAGGAGAGAGAGAGAGCGAGAGGGGTGGGCAGAGAAACAAAGAAGGATGAAGGGAGCCAAATGGACAAAGACAAATGGAGGGAGGGAAATAAATAAAAGGAAAGGGAGAGAAAGAGGAGAGATTAAAATGGAGGAAGATCACCAATGAGGGGAATAAAAACCTATTGTTTGTCGTAACATAGACCAAATGAAAAACAATGATAGTCATGATGTCCAAGATTGTGAGATGTATCTTAATCAATGTGTCCCATGTTCTTGCACTCAATGCAAACTGCCAATCGGGAAAAAGTATCACTTGTCCATAGAATATGTACACCACTTTGGTGAGTTTCAATTGCAGATCATTGACCAGTGATCTCAGAGTTTGATCGAACGATAAAAAAATGTATATCAATCATGCTTTACATTCACAAAGTAATTGGATATCATATACAAGAATATTAGACGTGCCCATGAAATTTGTACAGAGAGGTGACGATTCATCCCAAGGAATGTACCTATTGTGTCCCATTAAAAGAGTTTGTGGGCATGCCATGGATGGAGTGTCTGAGCTGATATACCAATTGGAGGGCACACCATAGATGATACTCTCAATACCAGAGGAGACATTGGGCCTTTCAGACCTTCCTCCAATGTTGAAACCTGAGATGGAGGCAATGATTGATGCACTAATGCCCATGAATGTTGAGTCATTTGATCCATTCATAGAAGAAGTGTCTATACCATTATATGATGGGTGCCAAGTATCTTGCATGAAGATGCTGCTTGCGCTCCGAAGTGTGCAAGAAAAGTATGGGTGAAGAGATGTGAGTGTGAACAATTTGCTTAGGTACATTCTACGCTTTATTTGACTTTTTTAACTTTATTATAAATTAAAAATAATTCTTTTTCTCTTCAAGGCTTCTTCTGATTTTTTTCCAAGTTACTAAAGTATCATATATTACCACCTAGAAACACAATGCCTAAGTCCCATGATGATGCATGATTGGTTTTACGAAAGCTTCACTACAAGGGAATGTGCAAATAGCAATAGCTATTTTGTGACAAAAAATAGTGGCATCACTATTAGTGTTACTATTTGCACCACTAACAGTGTTAGAGACACTAATGGAAGCCATTCTTAGGAAAAAAAACATTGGAAACTTGAGCGCGGAATTTGCCCACAAACAATTTCAAGAGAGAGTGAGAGAGATCATGGCTTTGAGAGGGAGAGGGAGAGGAAGAGGGAAAAAGAGAGAAGGAGAGCTTTTCACCACCATCGTAGCCATACACGAAGAAAAGTGAGAATCACATGAGGAAAAAAGAAGGGATTTCACAAAGAGGAGATAAAGAATCCATCCTATAGCCTTCGCGGTAGGTATATTGTCTCTTTTTGCTTTGTTCTTGTGTTTTCTTCTTTTATTTTGTTTTTTTTCTTTGTAATGAGATGCATTGAGAGAAAAAGAGGGGAAAGGAGAGATAAAGAAGAAGAAAGGAAAAGGAAAAGAGAATAAGAGAGAGAAAAAAGATGAAAGATAACAAAGAAAGAGAGAAAGAGAGAGAGAAAGGGAGGGAGAGAGGAGAAAGAGTGAGAGAAACAACGAGGGGGTGGAGAGAAACAAAGAGAGAGGCAAGAAAGAAAGAGAATGAGAGAAAGATTGAGAGAGGGGAGAGAAAAAGAAATGGAGAGTGAAGGGGGAGTGGATAAAAGGGTGAAAAAAAAGACAGAGCTAGAAAGAGAAGGGGAGAAAAAGGGACAGAAAGAGGGAGAAAAGGAGAGATAGAGAAAACAACAAATAGAGAGTTAGAGAGATGGAGAGAGAAAAATGACAACAATGAGATAATTGTAAAGAATAGAATGATAGAAAAATAAAGGGAGAGAGGAAAGAGAGGCACGAAGAGGGGTGGGGAGAGAGGGTCTTTCAATGTCTTGTTTTATGAGTTTTTTATTTTCTATCTTTGATTTTGATTGTAACTAGATGTGTCGAGTGCAAGTAAGAGGAAAGGAGAGAAAGACATAGAGAAAAGAAGGGAGGGAAAGGAAAAGAGAGAAGAAGTGAGAGTGGGGAGAGAAAATGGGGGAGAGAAAGAAACATTGAGAGAGAGAGAGAGAGGGGGGGAGAAACAAAGAAGGATGAAGGGACACAAATAAAAAAAGAGAAAGAGAGAGAGAATTTTAAAGGTGGAAGAGAAATAAATAAGGAGGGAGGAAAATGAAAAAGGAAAAAGAGAGAGAGAAAGAGGGATGGGGAAATAAATAAAAAGGGATATAGATAAAGACAGAGGGACATGGAGAGATAAGGAACAGATAAAGAGAGATGGAGGGAGGCAAACAAATAAAGGGAAAGGAAGAGAAAGAGGAGGAGAGATTAAAACAAAGGAAGATCATAAATGACGGGAACAAAAACATGTTGTTTGTTGTAATGCAGAACAAATGGAGAACGATGATGGTCATCATGTCCAATATCGCGAGGCATATCTTAATCAGCGTTGTCAGAGGGGTTTTTGTCGAAAGGTCAAATCCACCGGGGATCAGAAGTAGAAGGAAGTAGAGATAGGAGATGGAAGAGAAGATAGAGAATACCCAAGTGGTAAACACAACAAAAACAAATCACAATGAATTGATTCAATATGTATTGAAAGGACCTGGAATCTTTGCACTACTTAGAAGCAATCTCCAGGCATTAGTTCTCCTAGTGCTCCTTCGTAGACCAAAAACGTGGATCAGAAAAATTAACTTTTTCTCTACTATCGGGAACCCAAATCTGATGGCTCTGTTGGCTCTGAAAGGGGGGTTAAACCCTAGGACACCTGATCACGGATCTCTTTGATCACTCCTTCTTTTTTCAGTTCAATCTGCAGTTTTCAGCCTATTTACAGTGATCGTGACGCGCGCGATTTTGTCAATCTGTCTTTTTTATGAAAAATCTCCTAACTGGCTGAAAAAGCAACTAGCTTTTTGCATGCCATCTTAATCTAGAAGCTTTTTCTAACTTTTTAAAAAAATTTACAATAAATAATATCAAACATAGACTAAAATTATCAAAAGATCTAGTATTTTTAGATAATCCATGCAACTCACACTAGTACTAATGGCTTAGATCACATTGACTCTCTAGATCAATAGAGAAGTCGGATGATGATGCATTCCATACTTTTTCACAATGTGCCCTCATAACATCACGACATCCACCCCCTTTGAACTTGCACATCCTCCAGTATGTGCCAAAATCCTAGTTGTCATCGGATTCTGAGTCCTCCTCATCCTCTGTAACCATATCCTTTACTTCTTCATCTTCCATATCTTCCTGGCTAGCCCCTGTAACACGGCCACTATTTTCTTACAATTCTGGTGACTCATAGGCAGTAGATTCCCTCCTTTTGAATAATTTGATTCGTTTCCCTACTATCGGAAGTTTATTGGCTGTCCCATATAGCTCATTTAATGCATAAGTAGCATTATCAAACACCTGTCTTACCACATAGGGTCCAAACCATCTTTTGGAAACTTTACGCATGGCACTATGCTGGTTATCTAAACTGCTATCATAAACCAATACCCAATCCCCATCTTGTATGGTTCTTGGTCTTAGTCTATGTCTTTTGTCAAACCGTTTCTTGTTCTGTATCCTTGCTGCCCTTAACTTTGTAGTTGCTGCCTCTATGTCTTCTGACTTTCTTTCCAACTGTCTAATGCGTAAGGCCAACAAATCATCTCAATTCAACTCCTCCTCCCAAGGTAACACACTCCATGTGACTGTCATCTCTTCTATCAGCATGATAGGTTTTTGACCATACATCAATTCTGCAGGCATATATCCTGTAACAACACTATGAGTTATTCTGTTAACCCACAAAGCATACTTAGGGAGCAATTGTGGCCACTCTTTTATCTTCTCTCCACATGCTTTTGCCAATGCCTTCACAATAGGTGGATGACCTCTTTCACTTTTTCCATTTCCTTTAGGGTTATAGGCTGAAGTTAAAGCAAGATTTATCCCCAACTGTGCAAAGAAATCATGAGCTTTAGTTGCATCCAATTCACCCCTATCTGCTGTAATTTTTCCCACATAGCCATATCGACAAAAGATATCTTCCAAGAGAAAAGTACATACGGCATTTGTCGTCTTAGTATGTAGAGCTCTCCCTTCCACTTGATTAGTCAAGTCTTCACGAGCAAGCACAAGATACCTCATTTGCCAAAGACCTGTAGACATTGTGGCCAAATCCGCCACCCACTTAAAATGAAGAGATAATGGATATGTGGGTTGCAATCCATCCCGATGTCTCACAATTGAATACATTTGACATGTTGTACATGTTTCCACAAAGTGAGCAACATCCTTATACATACCCTGCCACCAATATCTTTCTTTGATCTTTGTAAAAGTACCCCAAGCACCTCTATGAACAGCCCACAAGCTTTTATGAAATTCTTGCATTACTTTTACTTATGAAGCTTTGTCACCTAAAACTCGCAATGGCATACCCTGTTTCTTTTTAGCATGTTTCCATAAGTATCCATCTTTTAAGAAAAATTCATAGGCTTTCCTCTTGATCTTCTTAAACTCCTCATCTGACCATTCATCTCTCTTTGTTAATGTACTGAGATATTGACCAATTCTCAGCCAATCTTCTGCATATTTGTCTTCTAGAAACACTTCTACACAAGATGCAAAACACCTAAAGTCTCTTCTCTTTGTTGTCCAAGCTTCTGTTAATGCTATAGCAACAGCTTGCATTGCTAAATTCACTCTTGCAACATCATTTTCAGCCATAAGAAAGTCATGTTCTTCCTCCTCATCCATCATCCCATCTTCATTCTCATAATGTGCTCGAGATAACATGTTTGCCACTGGGGTATCTCTTCCTGCAATATGCTGAAATTCAGGATTCAAAGATTTAATGTATGCAATCCATCGGAGCATAGCAATGTCCCAGGTAGCACAACTAGTAATCATATCCAATACCGGCAAACAATCAGTCTCAATGACTACATGAGCACCCATAAAATACTCCTTATCACATTTAAGGGCTGTCACAATTCCCCATAATTCTCTTTTTACCAGTGGATATCTTCTTTGTTGTTCAATCAATACTTTTGCACCAAAGCATATTGCGTATCTTTGCCCTTCCTCATCATCTTTCCCAATTGCCCATCCAATCCTGATCGGGCTTGTATCAACAGTAATAATGATAGGCTTTCCATGTGAATAGTCAGCCTTTCTCAACATAGGAGCTGATTTTAAGAGTTGCTTCAATTTCTTCATTGCTTTCTGATGCTTCCTTTCCCAACGAAATTTTTGACATTTCCTTAGAAGCTGATAAAGAACATCGACTACATGTGCAAAGTGAGGAATCCATATCAAATAGAACACACATGCACCCAAGAATCTACGCACCTCTAATACATTCGTGCATACATCTTGCATTCTATCAATCCCATCTATTTTTGCTAGTGATGGCCTTCACCCATAAGGCCCACACATATGCCCAACAATCAAAACCTCTTCAACTCCAAAGACAGAATTTTGTCCAGAAAGAGTTAAATGCACCTCTTCGGGTTCACCAATGTTGAAGGGGTTTTTGTCGAAAGGTTGAATCCACCGGGGATCAGAAGTAGAAGGAAGTAGAGATAGGAGATGGAAGAGAAGATAGAGAATACCCAAGTGGTAAACATGACAAAAACAAATCACAATGAATTGATTCAATATGTATTGAAAGAACCTCGAATCTTTGCACTACTCAGAAGCAATCTCCAAGCATTAGTTCTCCTGGAGCTCCTTCGTAGACCAAAAACGTGGATCAGAAAAATCACTCTTTCTCTGCTATCCACAACCCAAATCTGATTGCTCTGTTGGCTCTGAAAGGGGGGTAAAACTTGAGGACACCAGGACACTTGCTCACGAATCTCCCTGATCACTCCTTCTTCTTCTTTCAGTTCAATCTGCAGTTTTTAGCCTATTTACAGCGATCGCGACGCGCGTGATTTCATCAATTTGTCTTTTTTATGAAAAATCTCCTAACTGGTTGAAAAAGCAACTAGCTTTTTGCATGCCATCCTAATCTAGAAGCTTTTTCTAACTTTTTCAGATTTTTTACAATAAATAATATAAAAATAGACAAATTATCCAAAAATCTAGTATTTTCGGATAATCCATGCAACTCACACTAGCACTAATGGCTCAAATCACATTGACTCTCTAGATCAATAGAGAAGTGGGATGATGATGCATTCCATACTTTTTCACACTATATCCTCATAACATCACGACAACGTGTCTCAGGGCCTTGCTCTCAATGCAAGCTAGCAATCAAACGAAAGTATTGCTTGTCTATAGAACACATAGGATGCTTCAATGAGTTTGAATCAGAGATCATTGATCAAGTAATCTCAGACTTTGAGCAAACAATAAGAAAAGTGTGTATCCATCATGTCTTACATTCGCAAAGTTATGGAATATCATATACAAAAACATTAGACGTACACATAAAATTTACATTGGGAGAGGTGATGCCTCATCCCAAGGAGGAATGCACCTATTGCATCCAACTCTAAGAGTTCATAGGTGTGTGATGGATGGAGTGCCTGAGCCAATACACCAATTGAAAGGCACAACTCAGTCTACACCCTCGATATCAGAGGATACAATTAGTCTTTTGGACCGTCCTCTAATCTTGGAGCCTGATATGGAGACAATGATCGATGCATTTATGCCCATGGATGTCAAGTCATGTGATCAATTGAGAGAGGAAGAGTCCATACCATTATATGATGGGTGCCGAGATGTAAAAACCCTACCAAGATGTAAAGTTTCAAGCCTTAACTTGACTAGGCTACCAAAGAGCTAGTCTCCTAGTCCATATTCACTGTAGGGGGGGGAAAAGCCAACAAGGGTAGAGACTCATCATTTGTGGGGGGTGTTGAGAAATCAAATGATGTATGCCATAGAGGTTGAATGTATGCCCATAGAGGTTGGATGTATGCCCAAGAGAGGCTTGACCATAAGTTGCTTTGTAAGGAAGATAGACAAATGATGTATGCTCTATGAAGAGATGTTTAGAATCCCATATGCACAGTGAGGAGAATGGTACTATCCAAAAAGCTATAAAGGCTTGTACTTGGTTGACACTCGTAACAAGGAAATCAAACTATCAGTCTGAGTCATTGAGTGTCATTGTCCATCTTACACAAGAATGCGTTTATGAGTCCAAGCTAATCTATCTTGGAACCTAATTCACTTGTGTAACAATTAGTCTATTTAAATCTATGTCATCATGAGTTGTACATTCATCTTCCATCCTCCATAGCTTCTACCATGCTCTATATCCTGTGTTTATCAACATGGTATCAGAGCTCAACTGAGCATGGCATTGCTTCTCTGGTCTCTTTTCACTCTTAGTCCCTCTCTAGCTTAGTCCAAGCTCAGGTTGAGTATCTAACTTCATCTCCTCACTTGAATCACATTCTCTCTACCTATCTACCATAGCCAGAACTAGACTAGCCCATCTTGGAGCCCCTGATTCTCTCAAACTAGGGCATATCTTCACTTGCTTTCTTCTGGGGGATTCTTTCAAAGATAAGGATGCAACTTATCATTAGGTTGCATTGGGTGATTTCATCCTCATTGTTTGAAAATGCGTCTATCTTGGTCGTATGGTTTCCGCCACACACACACAGCATGCCATTTCTCCTGTGAGCTTAGGGAAATAAAAGCCCACTAAAAGAGCTTCATACTCACCAAGCGACTCACTAGAACAATCACTTTGTGCACTGGAAATGGAGAAAAACCAGTCAAGCATGTTAACCCCAATTACAGGCAACCATAGCTAACTTCCGAAAGCTTCATTTTTCACTTTATTCTCTCACTCCTCCAAGCTCAGTGGAGTTCTTGCCACTCTGATTCACTAGCCTACTTATTCGCTAGCAAGATCTAATTAGCAAAGAGAGGAAGTTATTGAAGTCTTTGAAGTCTTGAGGACCTCAAGCATAAACACCATAGCCATTAATATTAAAGCTTCATTTCCCGTGGCCCAATCTTGGTAAACTCAAGAGGAAGATTTGGAATACTCCAGCTCAACATAAGAATATCAAGCATTAACATGAGGCTCTTCAAGAAAGTGTCTATTGACACTCCACTAATGTTATTTGGCACTACTTCTTGTGTTCTTGGGACACTGCAACTCACTTTCTGGTATTATCTCAGCTATTTAAAGTTCATTCTCTGTAATATTCTAATGTGTAAATGTCAAAGTAATAAAACCCCTTGTAAGCTTCATTGTAAGAGACTAGACACTACCTTGAGCATTTTCTCAATGGTAAGACCTTCCCGTGCCTTTAAAAAGGAGATGTTTTATGCACAAATGTCAAGAAAATCCAATGCCAGTGTAATGCCAAGCCATTTCAGTGAACATCATCATATAGCCACCATTGATCCAAGGCTTGAAACTCTATGTATTCAAGCCCAATGCTATAATGTTCTATCTCAAGCAATGCAATCCAACAAGTCCCAAAGCTATCCAAAGAGAAATATATCTGTCTTGTAAAGCTGCATGGAACCTCCAAATCTGTGTATCCCAAAATTTATGTCACATCAAGCTACATCAATGTACTTGTTTGTATCCATCCCAAAATCATTGATAAAGAATATCAAAAGGACCTCACAAAGAAGACTAGAGCAGAAGATAATGAAGAACAAAGAGATGAAGAGCATGAAGAAAATAAAAGAAAGACCAAGAAGATCGAGGACATCCCCAAAAGATACTTTTTGCTGTTGACAAGAAAGAATTTGCCATAGTGGACCTTCCTTAGTGGATCTTGTTTCCCAGAGTGGATGTAAAAACCTTACCAAGATGTAAAGTTTCAAGCCTTAACTTGACTAGGCTACCAAAGAGCTAGTCTCATGGTCCATGTTCACTACGGGGGGGGGGGGGGGGGGGGGGGGGGGGGGGGGGCAAAAGCCAGCAAGGGTAGACACTCATCATTTGAGGGGGGGTGTTGAGAAATCAAATTATGTATGCCATAGAGGTTGAATGTATGCCCATAGAGGTTGGATGTATACCCAAAAGAGGTTTGACCATAAGTGGTTTTGCATGGAGGATAGACAAATTATGTATGCTCTAGGAAGAGATGTTCAGAATCCCATATGCACAGTGGGGAGACTCGTACTGTCCAAAAAGCTATAAATGCATGTGCTTGGTTGACACTCATAACAAGGCAATCGAACTATTAGTTTGAGGAGTCATTGTCAGTGTCATTGTCCATCTTACACAAGAATGTGTTTATGAGTCCAAGCTAATCTATCTTGGAACCTAATTCACTTGTGTAATAGTTAGTCTATTTAAGTGTATGTCATAATGAGTTGTACATTCATCTTCCATCCTCCATAGCTTTTGCCATGCTCTAGATCCCATTTTTATCAATACGTCTCCTCTACACCAAAGAGGTATCATAGTAGTAACTGGCTATTTTACTAAATGATCAGAAGCACTCGCGAGATGAGAAATGATGATGCAAAGGAGATTGTATTTCTTTCTTGAATAGATAATTTGTCAGTTTGGCCTTCCAAAAGAGCTAGTATCGGACTGTGCAACTCATTTCCTAAATAAGGTGATCAAAATCTTCACTAAGGCTTGGTGGATTAAGCATATAAAATGACACCATACAATCCATAGGTAAATGGGAAAGTTGAAAGCACTAACAAATAGCTTGAGGGAATATTGTTAAAGATTGTTTCAAAAAAGAAATAATGTTGGCATTGAAAACTATACATGGCTATATGGGCACACACCACGACCTTTAAACAAGCTACGTTAGTCTATGGGGGGAGGAGTGTGTATTACTCCTTAGATCGAGCTATCTACAATAAGATTCATGACAATGAATATGTACTTTTCCAATGTTTTATAACCTTAGCACATCTCGATGAGCCTAAACTTCATAGTTTATTACATCAGGAGTTGGCTAAGCATAACGTGAAACCGCTCCATGATGTGAAAGTGAAGAAGTGTATCTTAAAAAAAGAACAACTAGTCATGTAGTATGATGCGCATAGGGAGTATTTTTCTAGAAAATTAGAGCCTAAGTGGGATGGTCCCCTATGGAATAGTTAGAATAGGTAAAAATAAGTCTACCACATTATTTACAAGAGGTGGAATTCAAGAACAAGGTTAATCTTAACAATATTAAGTCTTATTATCTATAAGCATACTAGTAAGAGGAATGCCCTTATATTTCTATGTCGTGATGATTTAAAACCTGAGAGAGGTCAACTTGGTTGATGGGGCAGATGATTCCCTACTTAGAACACCCATATCTTTAACAATGATATTATTAAGGAAGGCTGGTTTGGTGGAGCAAAGGGTATAAGGTGATTGAGAAAGAAGAGGACACATTCATTTGGAAAATAAAGGTCTTCTACCATCACTAGTTGAGGAACTTGATGATATCCTTTTAGGTTTCAATAAAGAAGATGGGATGGAGCCTTTGGTTCACCCTTTGAATATGTTAAACTTGGATTGTTATAATTATGAGTGGAGGCATTGACTATGGTTGGCTATGTAAACCCTTTATGGATATATACATTGTATTTTGATGGAGTGTTTGGGGTCCCAATAAGAAAGGGAGCATTAGGGTAGTCATGAGAGATCCCTGGCATAGGGTCATGATGAAATAAGCTACCTACCTTTGGGTAGGATATACTAACAATATGGTAGAATATAAAGCCTTGATAGTGGGACTAAACATTGCTAAGAGAGATGGTATTCACACCAATTATTAATAAAGGGGGATTTCCAGTTGATATTAAATCAACTAAATATGATGTACACAATACACAATCCCATCTTTTGTATGTATTATTCTACTGCTACAGACTTGATCCCCCAAGTAAACATCACCTGGACTGGCCAAAATACTCCATCTATGAAACAATTGTGTCCCCCAAGTTGTGAGTTCTGCAAAATGTGTTAGTGTACTTGGGGGATGCTTTTTTTTTTATGGGGATGGATAGTCAAGGCACTAAACCCCAAGATTAGGTTAGGTATGTTGGAGAGGTTTGAGAAAATTTTCACCTCCTATGAAGACATCGTTGAGCATACAAAGATCTATCTTTAAGGTAGTCCTAGTGACCTTGTCCTACTAGCCTATTAGATAGGTATTTCTAGGAATTCCTATTAGTGAAAGCCTATTTAATAAAAAATAAAAATGATAAATATGTCTAGAAAACCTACACTACGGAGGCATGTAACCCTTGAACTAAGAAAAGTAAAGAGAAAAAAAAATAAAAGAGCAAATATTGATTGCCTCGTGAAGGCATGGTAGGTTCCTAGGGAGGACAAGTCACTGATGCCTTATTGATGGTGGTATTTAGCCAAAAAGAAAACTATGGATGGTTGAAAAAAAAATAAAAGTGAGCAAGTAAAAAGGATTTAGTGTCACCTCATTGAGAGCTTGGTAGGTTCTTGGGTATCAAGATTGGACGTGAGGCTGATGCCCTATTTTCCTTGGGTCACAATATACTTAGCTCCCTCCTTTTTACACATCTGAGTAGCAATACACTTAGCTCCCTCCTTTTTACACATTTGAGTAGCAAGTAGTGAAGAATAAAGAATGTAAAAAAATTAAAAAACATATGAATTTAAGTGAACCAAGCTATAGGAGTCCTTGTCTTATAGGAGATTGGACCAAGTTATATGAGTCCTTACCTAATTTATTATAGGTTAGAGTGGCTATCTTGGAAAAACTTTATGTGAGGAAATAGGAAATATCCTAGATCGAAAAACTAAAAAGAGTGGACTATGTTTTGTTGTTCTTTATGTGTTAGATGGCACATCTGGGGCCAATCCCTAGGGTGTAAGAGAGTCAAACCCCTTCTCTTCCATCTACTTCTCTCCCTAAATCTACCTTCACCTTGCTGTCTCTTATCTTCAAGAACTTTCCTTAAAACCTTCAGCCCTTTTCTTATCTCTACCATAGTCTAAGCTCTTGAACCCCCATACATTCTTCTCTTGCCAAACCCTAGAGGTAACCTTCAACCCTACGCGCTGCAACAACATGATGCACACATATATTCACAAGTAACTTACCCAAGGTTGTTTCATGTGTCTAGGATCCCAACTAGAGCCCAGCTAGAGCCAATAGAGCTAGTGCCATGCCCATTTTTGGTCTTGATAATGTCCTTTTAGGAATATCATGTTTCTATTTTCTTTTTTGATATCCTCAATTATGAAAATTTAATCTTCTTTTTTATTCTATTTTTTTGTTTCTACTTTTTTGTCTTCTCTTCTTGAAGAACTTTAATTTTCTCCAAAACTTCTTATACATTGTCTTTCATAGTTTCACTTATTTCAATCTCAAGTTTCTCCAAGTTCTAGTTTCAGTATTCTTCATTTAGGGTAGAATTTTCCATTATATCTAATGACTTATAATGAGCTCTGAAAATCACTCAATGATATTTCACCCTCTTTTTATTATCTAGGTTTTCATTAAACTCAATAACACAATTTGTGAGGTGTATTGAGTAATCCCCACTTTTCTTACCATCAAAACCATAGTTAATCAAGCCACTCTAGGGTTCCAAACCAACCTCAACATCACATTGAGTTTTTCGAGGATTCATGATATCTCTAAAAGCTCTCATAGCACTAGGGGTCTCTCCTAAACTCCCCTCACTACTCAAGTTGATCTCTAGCAACTTATCATTAACTAAACAAAACTCTAATGAGTCTTTATCATCAACAACTCCCAATGAGTGGGCAACACTTATCTTAGCATTCTCACATCTTGCTTCTAGATCTAGTAGCTCATCTTCAAACTCATTCTTATCGTATCCTATCTCACTAGACAACAATCTAAGGTCTTCAACCTCACAAAATCTTTGATCCCTAGGAACTTCATCAATGGGATCTCTTAATTCTCTCTCCAATCTCACTTCAACAACATTTAAAAATATATCTCTTGATTCTCTATCCAATTTCTCTTCAATAACATCGTGAAAGACCTCCTTTCTTCTCTTACTTTGTTTCTCTCTATAGCCATCTCATTAGCAAACACTTACAAGAAACGAGCTATCATCTTAGACAAAGTTTGTTAAGCTATCTTAGGTGTGATGTATTTAGCTTGAATGGATTTATTGCAGTAGTAAAAAGTTTCCAAGAGTAATACAGTTTCTTTTTGGCTTTTTTTGTTTCTTGTATTCTATAGTATATTCAAGATTTCTTCTTCTTGTGTTTCTTTCTTTCATCTACCTTCTCTTTTTCTTGATCCCCGGTGGATTTAGGCCTAGACTTATCCAACCCCCAACATCATAGACTTGCACAAAAGCATTAACTTGCAGCATCCTGCATATCCTATCCCACATATCTTGCACAAATGACAATAAAAATTTCATCAAAGAATTTGGTAACCCAAAAAAATGACAAATCAAAGCTTCTTCAAAGCCTCTAATGACATTTTGATAGAATTGTGTTAAGGGATAAATTGACTAGTTTTTTTTTTGTTAATGTTCATAGTTTTTGTGAGTTGGATGGTTGATTTTGAAGGTTTATTGATTGATTTTGGATGTGTTAGAAGTTTTTTGGAATGCATTGAGATGGTTTGAGTATGCTTTAGAATCTCATGATGGTTTTTGATTTGAGATATATGTTTTGATAGGTTTTGTAATATGTCTACTTGGTTTTGATAGGGTCTATTTTGCCTCACTTTTGATTCGATTTCTTTCTATTTGTGAGGTTGAGATTGTGAATGAGTCTTTTGATGAGTTATTGAGATTTTATTGGAAGGTTTTTTATGGTTTCAAGTGTTTTGTTTTGATTTGTATGGTTTTTATGCCTTTTGTTGATCTTTTGTAGTGTTTTGTAGAGCCTCTATATTTGTACTGTAAGCCTGTTTACTTAAATGTGTTCTGATGGATGTATGTTTAGCTTGGAGAATATTTTGTAATATTAGAAGATAAATAATAAAATACCAAAACATCTTTAAGAAGCATAAAAATTAGCTAAAGAAAAACTTGAATTGAAGATTACAGTGACAGTGACAATAACGAGCTTCCAATGGACATTATAGTGGCTCTAATGACTCTCATATGAGAATATCTCATGGGAGGGGTATCCATGACAAAGAGAGGATTATTGATAGTAATTCTTGGTTATTCTCATGAAATATTGAGAGAGAGCATGTGTGAGAGAGATAGAGTATGAGAGATAGTCAATTTTCTATGAGAAACATTGTATCTACATGAAAGAAAAACTATGAAGACTATGAAGATGATAAAAGATGAATACTATGTGATGAATTCCATTCGAAGTAGATATTTTCTTTGTGTCATTTTTATTCTTTGATGGTTTATGCTAAAAATATAAAAAATATTCTGAATATTTATTGTGATAAATCTGTGGGAGTGTAGAAGCGAGCTTACGCTCAAACAGCTCATGCTCAATTGCCAAGACCCACAAACCGCTTATTGTTCAAGCAAACACCTATGGCTCTCTCTCACCTAGCAAATGAACCTTCAATCCTAGTGGGGTGTAATGAGCTTACTCAATGCCCTAATGATTTTCCTCCTCCCTCAAGCACACTGGTTGCTCCACGATTCAAGATGCGAGCTCAAGCATCCTCAAGCCTCCACCTCCAAGCTCCATCCTCCATAGCCACACACGAGACAAGAGAAGAGAAGAAGAGAGGAGATGATGGAGAGCTTCACCTTCAAAATCCCTCACCCTTACACTCTCACACTCCCTCTGTCAAGCACACACAAGCTCCACACAAGCAAGCAAGAAGGAGAAGGGAAGAAAATGATTCCACTTTGCCATACACCAAAGAATGAGCTTCTCTATTCACTTTTTGGCTTTTATACATGTCCTAAATACCTTGGGCACCAAGGCCATGGATTGGATCACTTCAGTTTGAAATTTTGGCTCCCTCCACTTTCCCATGAATCTCTCACCTACCTCCATAGCTAGCCACCCTTAGTGGATAACTTGAATCTCTCAAACCAGGCCGTTTCAACTCATACTTGCTTCTAGGGAACTCTTCCTCTACTCCAGACACTCCTACTTATCACTTCATAGTGTGACATTGCCCAACATATGCTTCAGCATTGTGCTTATATCATCCTACTTCCGTTTTTTGCACCTTCTCTATTCGTATAGTCCATTCACCTTGCATGCAGAACGATGTTGATGAATGACAAAGGGCTTTTGAAGATTGACACTTGAGCTTTATTCTCATCAAGTCTTGTGTGAAGTGGCTCACTGCTCGATCAACTGTGAACAAAATATCAGTTGCCTGTTAAAACCCTAAAGAGGGAGCTCATGCTTCACTTCTTTCTCTCACTCCTTTGGCTCAAATTAAGTCACTCACTCTCTAATATGACTCAACACTCAATCTTCTGCAAGCATTCAAGTGATTTACCAGCAAAAGGAGGGGAGATCTTGACAAGATTTGCAAGCATTTCAAGAAGATACAAGCATAGTGCCCATTGACACTCATCTAGTTCTTTTAGCACTTATGTTATCTAACACAATCACTTTTTCCTTTAATCAAATCTAATTTTTTCTATGCTACGCCAGCATAAAATCAAGGAGAGGAAGACTCGGACTTGCAAGACCTTGAAGATCCCAAGTTCAAAGGGCATACTAGTCACCTAATCACCTAGTATCTCTTGATACTAATCACCTAGTCCTTCTTGGCACTTGTGCTCAACTGAAATTTGAATTTTTTGAAGCTTATTTGATGCTATTCTTGCAATCTCAACATGGGCAAGGACTCATCAAAAACTCGATTCAACAATGTCAGATTCCATGCATGGAAAACTAGGATCAAAGTGATCCTAATGAAGAAAGGTTTGTGGTCAATCACAAGTGGTCAAGAGAAGAAACCAAGGGAAGTTGCACTTTTAGTAATATGGGATGAAAATGATGATAAGGCCCAAGAAATTATCAAGCTCGAACTTGATGACAGCTACATTCATCATGTTGATGATTCTGAAACCTCTCATGCGACATGCAAAGTAGTACCTCATTCAAAATTCTCCAATTATGACTTACTGATTGAATTTTTTAGGCTTGACATGCAAAGTAGTACCTCACTTGAAACTCATTTGAATTATATGGAAAGCTTGTTGACACAACTTGCAGGAATCAACTTGAAGAAGGATGAAGACATTTGCATTGGAGTGCTTCTCAAGAGTCTTCCACCTGAGTTTGATAATGTGTCTCCCACATTAATCAACATGCCAAAGTTGAAACTTGTGGATATCAAAGCCACTCTCCTACAAGAGGAAAAGAAGATCAACATCAAGGGAGAAACAAGCATCCAAAGAGGAGATCAACAACTCCTCTATGTGAAAGGGAAGAAGAGTGTAGTCTGTGACTTTTGTAAGAAAACTGGGCATATGAGAAATTTTTCTATGCTAAGAAAAGGTCTCAAAGAGCATATCTTGCTATAGTCAAAGAAGATGAAGACAACAATGAAGAAGAAGGAGAAGAAGAACCCCAAGAACAAAAGGATAGGACTCACCAGTCCCTCTTTAGTAGCTCATTTTCTGATAGACTTTTTTAAGTTTAAAATGTGGAATTGCCTAATTTTCCCACCATAATCTCCTATACTCCTCATGTAACCTCAACACACTACAGCCTCTACACACTTAGTGAGGCATTGTAACAGCCTCTAGCTTTGTATGATTGGTTCTTTCCATGTCGACACTTAGCAATGTTCTACTCATGACAGCCTCTATATACTTAGTGTCTTTTCTTGGTTGTGATTGAGGAGGGGTGTTGAGAAATGTGCAATCACATCCACCATAACCTCTTTGTATGGAACAAATAGGGCAAAGAAACATACGGAAAATAAAGCCTTAGACTAGGTCATGTATGCATGGCTTATTAAAACCATAGTTGGTGATTACCATGGTCCCTTTCCACCTTTTTCCACCTACGAATACTGCCTACTATAAGCCTATAAAAGACACTCATGCCCACACTCATTCCATCAGCCATTCTCATCAGTTGTACTTGCACTATGTTTGGATATTATCAGTTGTTCTTCTTTGTCAATGCTTATGCCTCATTATTATTCTTTATTTGCTCATTAGTGATCCTCCTTAGTATGCATCCTCAATATTTTAACATATCTGATGCTTCCTCACATTCTTACTAAGCACCTTGCTAGAATCTTTGGTGCTTTCCTTTGTCCTTGAGAGCACCTTGCTTTCTCCTCCACTTTTCTTGCCTGGGCAGAATGAGCTTCTTCATTAACTTTTTGACTTGGGTTTGGTCCTACCTTGATTTTCTTTAGCTGCATGGTGACATGTTATGTAACATGGAACTTGCGATTTTGAACAGATGAAGGTTCAAGGATTTTAAGGGTGGTTGTGTGAATCGATGATGATGGGATTTCATGGGGATTGGTCTTGGGAAGAAACCGATCAAGTGGTTGAGGTGGTGGGGGCCGAGAGTGAATTGAGTGGATGATGGGGCCTCTGAAGTTGGCGGTTGAGCATGAGAACCTGCCAGCATTTGTATTTACCTGAAAAGAAAAGAGGGTGCACTATCTGGGGGCGTGTCTACCTTTCCATGTGGTGTATTGTACTCATGCTAGTGGAATTGAGAGTTGGGTCCATACACAAACCATAGGCAAGCTTGGGTGTTGTCCCACACTTGAGGACCCAATTTCTACATCGTTTTAGGTGCGGTGCATGGCTTAGGAAGACAGGTCTCAAAATCCTGCCCTTGAGGTATCCTAAGTGTAAAGTGGGAAATCAAGAAAGGCTAAGGGGTTAGGGGCGGAGCCGGCAGAGTGAAGCCACTAGACGTTTCTAACTTGAGGACCGTTAGGTGCAATGATTGTGGCCAATGTGGAGCTAATTGCTTTTTCTTATGATTTCCTTCTCTTTTCATTTTTATTCTCTTCTTTCTTTCCTTTTTCTTTTCCTTTTTTTTTTAAATTACATAGTCATGACGAGAGCTAATCTTTGTCATCCTTGTCAGAAGAGGGTGAAGTTGGGGGCTTACGAGATTCCCTAAGGAATTTCCAGTTTTACATGTACCCTCTAAGGTTTAGGCGTACTTAGAGAGTGGTGGTGGAAAGAAATGGATGATTGTAGTGGTGAAGCGCCTATCATTCATATATTCCAAGAGGGCTAAGCAAAATAAAGGAAGTAGAGTAGCTTGCATCATTAATCTTGCCATGGCACAACTGTCTATATAAAAAAGAGGGGTGTAAGGTGATGCTCTTGTGGCATGGGATCTTGTTTAAGTAGTATTCTAAGTAGTCCAAGATAATTACAGGTTGTAATGAAGATGGGATTGGGACAAGAATAGAATTTATCGATGAAGCAGACTATTGAATCGTATATGTCATCTGTCGCAAAAACGAGGGCCTCTTCGGGTTTAGTAGCATTGGTGTTGTAGATCCATGGAAAGTCATACCGGCCATGGATACTTGGGTTAAAATCCACTCCTACCCTTCTTGGATATGGTATGAAGGTTTGATAATTCCTCTCAAAGAGGGTAGGATGTTACAAAAAGCCATCCAAGCATCCATGTTTACATTAAAAATGTGCCTCCTCCATGTGGGTTGGCACTCATAGCCCTTCATAGCCTTGGGCACTTCAAAAAATTTATCCTGCCAAAAATTTGCATCCTCAGTCCCCCATAGGGTGGGATTTTTCTCTCTCTTCGAGGTTTACTTGTCTCCTAGCCAGCTTCCAACATTAATCACCTCTTCCACCACCTTTGCTAATAGCACTCACTGCACAAATGGCTGGGAATCGGAAATTAAAGTCGAAGGGCCTTCTAGTGGTCTCCTATTTCTCCAAGATCAAAAGTTCAACATTAAAGCTCGTTGGGCTATAATCTTTGCTCGGTGGGATAGTCGCGTTTGGCACCACTGCTCGCTTGGCATTCAATCTTCACTTTGCTTGCTCCACCATCCATTGTCTCTTCCTCTTAAGCTCCACTTTTCTTTGAGTAGAGTTGTCTACCTAACATGCTCTTGTTCTTTTGGGCATGGGGAAGGAGACTCTGGGACAAGTTCTTCTTCGTGAGGTTCCATGTCAAAGCTTGTGCTAGCCTCTTCTCCTTTTTCTGGCCTTTCCTATTGTGCCCCCTCAGCAAACCCTACTCCATTCAGTTCTAGTGGGGTCAAGCCTACTTGTAATAGATAGTTTTGTTGCTCCTCAAGTCCAAGGGTGAAACCCAAAGGTTGCTGTGCTGGGGCACCTACAAGCCTACTCTCTTAGGGCCTTGTGTGCAATCCCTAGCTTCTTCTTTATGGAGTTCACGACCTCCCCTTCCTCCGTTTGAGTGACATCTAGTAGTGTGTTCAGGAAGGCACGTTTCTGGGCTTCAAAATGCACTTAGGCGGCCTTTGCTTTTCTGCTCTTAGCTAGCACTCTGTCCTTTTCCACTTGAGCCAGATGATGATGGCACGCCAAAGCTTTGACTCTTCTCTGATTATGGTTCATCCAGTCCTCTTCTCTCTTCTTTATGTCCTTGAGGCTTTCTCCTTGCCTTTGATTCAATATCATAAACCTTTGCTCTCGATCTTTGATCTCTCTTTTTAGCCTCTCTTGCTCCTCTTGCTTTGAGGTTTCCTTTTACTTCAATTTCTCTATCTCTTCTTAGTACCTACGTGCCCTTTCCTCTCTTACCACCTCTAACTCTTCTATGACCTTATGGGCCTTTTCCATATCCCCTTGTAGGTCTTCATAGAGCCCTACGAGCTTGTCATTATGGTATCACAGGCTCACTAGGGTTTGAGTCTCTTCATCCAACCTTGCCTGTCAATCAGTTTTTGCTTCGTCCTTGGCTTGCAGCTGCTCCTTCAGCTCAATTATCTCTCTTTGGCACATGGCTACTTGACAGCTTTTCTCTAATCGGGACGCAGCCATGGCCTCCTTTTCTGCCTCTAGTTCAGCCTTGCCATATTCTTACCTTCTTTTGCCTTCTCCAATTGCGAGAGGAGCTCCTTGACATATTCGTCATAGTCTACATGTGGGAGCTCTATTGTGGGAATGGAGGTTGTGGAGGTTTCCCCTTTCTACCTCTTGGGATCCTGCTTAGACTCTCGACATCTGCTAGTCTTTTAGTTCATGTTATGGGGGTACCCTCTCCTACTCCTTGGGCCATTTCCTTATTAACAAAGTATTGTACCCAAGCCATGATGTTGGTAGCATCCACTTTGGCCGTGGAACTTGGTGTGGATATGATTGTGGAGTGGCAGGCACTATGAGGGTAGCATCTTTAGACGAGCTCATGGCACCCAACTCATCCTGGCTGCATAGTTGCTTTATAGATAGACGTGTTGCCAAAGCCATGTCTTCATCTTTGTTCCTTTTCAACTCCTCCTTTCTTTTGCTACCTTCCTTTTTCTCTCCTCCTCAAATTTTCTTGATTCTTCCTTCAAGCTCTTCGACTCCTCCTTTTCTTTCTTCTTCCTCTCTTCCTCTACTTCTTAGATTCTCTTTTAGCTTTTTGTAAGTCTGCTTTTTCCTTTTTTCTGCTTTCCTCCTCGAACTTCTCTTGCGAATCCTTCTTCTTTGGCTTTTTGGGTTTTTGTTGGCTACTTTGCATTTCTCATCCTCCTTCCTCATTATCACTTATCGTTCTTTCACTGGAGTGTGGTTGTTGTTCTGGTGAGGAGTGACCTCTCTAGTGTTTCTCCGACTCCTTCTTCTCCATCTTGTCCTTCCCCCAATGCTTCCCTTATTATGGCTATCAAAACCTTACGAAATCCAATGGTAAAGGCGGTTGAGGATGATGCTTTTCTTTTTTCCTTGGTAGTAGGGGACTCTCCTCCTATGGGTCTCCTGTCAAGATTGTGGGAGAGAAAGAAGGAGTCTCACTTATAGCTTTCTTACTTGCACAATGGGGGAATACACACACAGGTGGAGGTTGAAAACAGTTTTCCTCTTCTTAGTTGTGTAAACCAAAAGAACACAAGTACATAGAAATAGAAGAACCCTATATATGGGTCTCAAACCAAACTCAACTAAGTAAGGTGCCATACTAACTGAGCTACAAACTAGAGTAGATAAGGATAGCTGTCATCTAGCTATTATTCATGGGTAGTGTACCAACCGCATCTGCAACTAACAAGTCAGTGACATAAATGCACAACGGTCACCCTGGCATATCAGGAGTGGAGCTCGATATCTCAACACTCCCCTTGGAGCTTAATCCCAATTCCTGCACACCAAGCAGGTCTCTGAACTTACGCAGCTTCTCTGTGCCCAATTCCTTCATAAATATGTCAGCTACATGATCATCTGTGCCGACATAAACTAGATCAATAAGATCTAGTAAAACTCTCTCTCGCACATAGTGATAATGCACCTCAATGTGCTTTGTTCTAGCATGATAGACTGGGTTATTTACCAAGTGTATACTAATCATGTTGTCACAATAAATGACAACTGTCCCATCTATAGACTCATGCATATCATAAAGTAGCTTATGCAACCAAGCTACCTCACATGCAGCCATTGTTGCACCCCTGTACTCAGCCTCTGTGCTCAACAAGGCAACCATAGGTTGTTTTTTGCTGCTCCAAGTGACTGCAGCACTCCCAAAAGAGAACACATATCCATTGGTAGATCCTCTATCAAAAATACTACCAGCCCAATCAACATCAATGTATCTATGCAACTATATCTGAACCCCAGTCTCATAAAAAATTCCATACTACAAAGTGGACTTCACATATCTAAATATGCATCTAGCCGCATCCAAATGTAATTTCCTTGGAGCTTGCATAAACTAACTTACCAATCCAACATCATAGCTCAAATCTGGCCTGGTAATAGTCATATAAATCAAACTTTCTACTATGCGTCTGTACATAGTAGGGTCTTCGAGAAGCTCACCTGCATCTACGCTCAACTTCACATTTTGCTCCAAAGGAACTGAAATAGGCTTACAGTCTGTCATCCCATATTTGAACAGCATGTCCAATCCATACTGCCTCTGCAAGAGCCATATCCCACTTGGTGATCTAATCACCTCAATGCCCAAGAAATAATGCAACTCTCCCAAATCCTTCATCTCAAACTTCTACTTCAATAGCATTTTCACATGAAGGATATCTTCATCACTATCACCTGTGATAATCAAATCATCAACATAAATGACAAGCAGCATAATACCTTTCTCTGTTTTTCTCACATAAAGTGAGAAATCTGCCTTGGAAATCTGAAAGCCAATAGTGACAAGATACTGTCCTATCTTGTCAGACCATGCCTAGGTGCTTGTTTCAAGCCATACAAGGCTTTCTTCAACCTGTAAACAAAATCAGGATGAACAGCATGCACATAACATGGTGGCTGCTCCATATAGACCTCTTCTTGCAAATCACCATGCAAGAAGGCATTCTTTACATCCATCTAATGTAAAGACCATCCCTTTGATGTAGCCATAGCAATGACTGCTCTTACGGTTGCCATCCTTGCAACTAGACTGAATGTTTCTTCATAATCAATGCCATATGTTTGTGCATACCCCTTGACTACTAATCTTGCCTTGTATCTGTTCAGAGACATCTGCATTGTGCTTCACCTTATAAACCCACTTACAACCAATTGCATTCTTATCTTTAGGCAAAGGTACCAATTCCCATGTAGCATTTTCTTCCAAAGCATCCATTTCTTAATCCATGGCTTTCTCCCATTTTTCTTTTCCCATGACTTGCTCAAAAGAAGTGGGTTCTGGTTCCTGTATCACTTTGACTATATAGGCATAGTGAATGGTTGTAAATCCATCATATTTCAGTCTATCCACTGGATACCTAGCTCTGGTAGACCTGCGCAAAGTAGGCTCAATTCCAGATGCTCTCAAAACATCCTTGGTCTTCCTTACTCCAGGTGTAACAACAGAAGGAATACCCAACTCATCATCAATGCTCTGTTCTGAGCCACTGGATTCACCATCCACATAAGAGTGACCTGCATTCACATCAAACATGGGCTGATCTACCTTCTCTTTTCCTTTTCGTGATACCTGCATACCACTATCTGCATTGCTTTGAGAAGATTCTCCTGATCTCAATCTGCCTATCCATGGTGAAGAATGTGAACCACTGCTAGAGGACACTCCAGGTCCACTAATATCTTGTGACTGCTGCTGTGAATTATGTACAGCATTACCATTTTGTGCATCTACATTATCAATCACATTTACTGGTTTATACGAGCTACTCATCTCATAAAAAACAAAATCTCTACTCACTGTAAACTTACGAGTAGAAGGGTTATAGTATCTATACCCTTTCTGCTGCTGCAGAGAGTAACCAATAAAGATGCACTTCTCAACTTTTGGATCCAACTTGGATCTCAACTCATCTGGCACATGAACATAGGCAATGCAACAAAAAAATTTCAAATGAGAAATATCCGGTTTCCTACCAGTATATCTCTCCTCTGGAGTCATGCCATGTATTGCTGTAGTGGGAGTCCTCTTCATTATGTAGACTGTTGTAGCAACTGCCTCAGCCCACTAAAATCTAGCAAGTCTTTTTCATTGAGCATGGCACAAGATACCTCTCCAGTATGCCTGTTTTTTCTTTCTGCAATTCCATTTTGCTGTGGGGTATGGTTACATGAATATTGTTGCTTTATGCCATGCTCCTGCAAGAACCTTGCAAACTCATTTGAGAGGTACTCTCCCCATCCATCTAACCTTAGGCATTTTATTTGCAGGCCTGTTTCTTTTTCAACCATAGCTTTAAGAGTTTTGAAATACACAAAAACTTCACTTTTCTTTTTCATAAAATACACCCAAACTTTTCTACTATAGTCATTAATAAAAGTGACAAAATAATGATAGGCTCCAATAGATGTAGCTTTAGTAGTCCATACATCAGAGTGGATTAATTCCAATGGCTTCTTACTCTTTTGAACATGTCTAGGAAATGGTTTCCTTGCCTGTTTTCCAAATTGATGGGCTTCACATACCTTATGCATTTCTCCAACCTTGAATTTAGGCAATCCTGCAACAATATTTTGGGCTTGCATTGATTTAAGTCACTATACATTAACATGACCAATGCGTTTATGCCAGATATCAATATCTGCAACTACACCGGTCCCATGTGCAAACATTACTGCACTCAATTCAGGCATGTCTGCATCCAATGTAAACATTCTGCCCTTCTTCTTTCCTTTTGCTATCAAGTGACCTTTATTTTTCATATCCTCAACAAAGCATCCATGAGGATTAAATCTGACCTGCAAGCCCTGCTCAACCATTTGACCAACAGAAACCAGGTTCTTGGTGATATTCGGGACATGAAATACATCTGATAGGTATTTCTTTTTCCCATCCTGCATAGACAAATGAATTTTTCCAATCTGCACAATAGGATGTGCAATATCATCACTAGTCTCTACAAATCCTAGTTTTTCCATTTTCCTTGCATCCTGTATCCATTCTACATGACCTATCATGTGGTTTGACACACATGAGTCAACATACCACACTTCGTTGCTTTCTTCTGTACTTGTCACAGAATTGTTCATGTGCTGCACCATAAACAAATGCTCATTTGTGTCATCACCTTGTCTACTAGAAGATGCATAATTCCCTTGTTGCAATTTTCCATTCATGATGTCATTCTGCTTTTAATAGCAGTCTTTAGCCATGTGACCCATTTTACCACAGTAGTAGCATTCAACATTGTTGTTTGCATTTTGGCCTCTTTGCCATCCACCACGACCTCTTTGGCTCCCCCTGCCTCTAGGGTTACCACGTCCTCCTCCATAGGATTGGTTTTCTTGAGTTTGCTGCATATTCTGATTTCTACCACGGCCTCCAGATTGGCCTCCTCTACCTCTGCCTCTACCTCTTCCAGCATTTGAGTAGAAGACAGTTTCTTTTGAAGTTCCTCTTGAAGAAGATGCACCACCATTTCTCTGCTCCTCAGAAATTAGAAGAGCAATCAACTCCTCAAAATCAGGAAATCTTTCACGGACAAAAATGGATGTTCAGAACTATGCATAATCCTTTCCTAGACCATTCAAGGTCATAGAAACTAAATCATTGTCTTCCACTGGCAACCCAATGCAAGCAAGTGCATCTGCAATCTTCTTCACCTTCATGTGGTAGTCATTGATGCTCATACTTTCTCTTTGCACATTGTGAAACTCTTGCTTGAGCAACATTTTCTTGGCTTTCATATTTGTGCTATACATTTTTTACAAAGTATCCCATGCCTCCTTTGGCGTACTTGCATCCTGAATATGCACAAGCATAGAGTCTAAAATACTGATAGATAGCCAGTACATAACTTTTCTTGCTCTCTCATGCCATCCTTTTAATGCTTGCATTTGCTGTTGATTGGGAACATCAGGAAGAACTGGTTCTTCTTCATTTCCTGCAACGAATTCCCAATATCCTTTTCCCATAAGGAAATTCGTCATTCTAAACTTCCATGCTTGGAAGTTGTTCTTGTCAAGCTTTTAAGTGACAATCTATGAAAGAGAATCAGATGCCATTACAGAACACTGCAAAGAATTCTGTCACTGCAAAAAACACAGCTTCAGCCTCACAAGGGCAAATCTGCAAAACTGACGAAAGTGGTATTTGACCACACAGTCACTTCCTAGTGACGAATTTGCATCAACAGGCAAGAAGGATGATTCTGTACCTCCCAATGTCTTTGCGCACAGGCATACAATGCGATTTCTACGGTAACGTTTCACCAACCTGTAGAACAGTGGTCGCACAGCAAAAAACAGGGCCTTTTCCTGAGTGCTTGCGGAAAACTTCCGCCTCCAAAATAGGCCCCGAAATGGCCTCAAATCAAAAAAATAGGGCAACAAAGGGCTACACCGCGAAGGGCGTCTAAATATGAGACAATGCACTCTTGCACTTTCCAGCTGTGCTACCTGCAGAGACTTACTCCCAAAACAGAAAAATGAAAGCAACACTGGTCCTCTTACCAGAACACCGCGAACTTGGTTTGCTTTCTTGAGCTCCTTACCACGAACAAGGCTCTGATACCATGTCAAGATTGTGGGAGAGAAGGAAGGAGTCTCACTTGTAGCTTTCTTACTTGCACAATGGGGGAGTACACACAGGTGGAGGCTGAAAACAGTTTTCGTCTTCTTAGTTGTGTAAGCCAAAAGAACACAAGTACATAGAAATAGAAGAACCCTATATATGGGTCTCAAACCAAACTCAACTAACTAAGGTGGCATACTAACTGAGCCACAAACTAGAGTAGATAAGGATAGTTGTCATCTAGCTATTACTCATGGGCGATGTACCAACCGCATCTGCAACTAACAAGTCGGTGACATAAATGCACAATGGTCACCCTGGCATATCACAAGTGGAGCTCGATATCTCAACATCTCCCTCATATTGCTAGTGCTTTTGCTAAAGACTCAATGGTTTTCCACACAAATCCATTTAGTTTCACTTCATCAAGGGATCTTGCTGCAATGCTCTCCAGCATAGGCATGTTGATTCGGCTCATTATTCCATTTATCTATGGGTGGCTGAAGAACAGTGCATGTATCATTTTGGCTTGGAGCTGGATTTTGGGGTCGGGGATGTTTGCCAAGTTGATGCCATCATTTGTGTGGGCCATCACCTTGTCCATTCCTAACATGGCATACACATCTCTCTTTGACTGCCTTTTCACCTTACTGGCTAGGCCCAATGCTTTCTCCACCAACTCTGGTGTTAACTCAATAAGGACTTGGCAGGTTTCTTCTCTTTCTTACATTATCATGGTGCTGCGGTTCCTACCAAAGGTCCGAAGGAATTCTGTGCAGTTCTCCTAGTTGATAGCTTGGCTAATTGCCTCCATGTACTTTTGCAGATGGCATTGTTTGACAATTCTCTTCACTGCTTGCTCCTCCATGGCAGCATCCTCCACGTTCAATACATTCCTAAAATTGCACTGGTCAAAGGCCCTTGTTTTCATAAAAAGGCCATATTTTTCTTGCTCTTCTTTTGAAAATGGAAATTTGTTGGCTTTCTCTTGGCCTGCCATGCTGGGTACTTGTCATGAAGCTGTGTTTACCATTAATGCTTTTCAAAACAATTATTTGCAGAGGAAATAAGATCACATGCTTGTGGAATTGAAATGCTTAATTATAAAATTAAACTTCTTCCTCAAGCAGTCCATACATCCGAAATTTTATGACCCTTTTTCTTAACCATGAATTGGTTTTGATTTGTTTTCCTTTGCTTTTGATTTTTATTCTTATTTCTACCTTACCCCCTTTTGTTGCAAAATTAAGAAGAATCCTTCCTAGGATTATGGTTAAGGGGTTAGGGGAATTCTGCATATGGTTACCTTGTTTACTTTTGCATGAGCCAAGGATAGAAATTAGGGTTGTATTCCATTTGAGCATAGTGGTCCATGTCGCAGGATCCGATGCCTACTTGTGTAATGTAAGTGAGGACATCGAGAAGGAAATCCCCGGAGTCAACTTTGCTAGCAATATAGAGCTCCTCTTCTGTGAGAATTTAATCTAAATAGGGATACCCTCTGATGTGGTCCTCAAGGGGTCGATTACAAATAATGGTCAACACCCTATATGAAGTTAAAGCTACATATGTTGGGTCATATTCGACGGTTTTGATTGTGCCCCTCTCTTTAGTGTTTGTCATGACTTGGCATCCTTCTACTTCCCATTGAAGGAAAAGAGCATACCATTTGCATAAGAAAGAGGAGTTGTTGTTAGCGAGCTCCTTCAACTTCGCAATTTCTTGGTCCATGGCAAGGACTTTGCTCTTGTCATAAGATGTGATAAGACGTTGTTTGTGTGCTTGTTCAATGGAAAGCTTGGTGGCAATGAGTTCCTCGGTGACCTGGGAAGCATTGACAAATACAAATTCAGATTTCTCCCATAAGCAAGGCAACAGTTGTACTTTTGTTGCTAAAGGCTTGTCTAAAAGACCTAATCTAACCAATCGTAGCTTTTAGCAAGCATGGTAAATGTGGTATCCAAGAATTTGAGGCAAGAAGCCAAGTTGTCTCTTGTATTCTCAAATAAGTTTTTGGCCAAGGTTATAATGTATTAGAAAATGAGAGAGAGAGATGGACAAAGGCACATGTAGGAAGGGTAGCAGTCGTGCTCCTTGTTCATCCCATTTCTTCAACACACTCAGAAGTCAACTGTGTACTACACACATACAAAGATCAATAGATCTAGTTCTAATCATGGTTAATTCAGTGTCTTAACCTTATTCAACTAAGGTAGAACTATGAGCTTGAATCTCAATACTCCCCCTCAAGCTCAAGTGGGGTATTTCACTCCAAGTAGCTCTCTAAAATGCACAAACTTATCTTTACCCAATGACTTGGTAAATATATTTGCAACTTGGTCTTTTGTCCTCACATGAACCAAATCAATGTCACCTACAATCACTTTGTCTCTGATAGAGTGATAGCGTACCTCAATGTTCTAAGTCCTAGCATGATAAACAAGGTTACTAGCTAGGAGCACACTACTCATGTTGTCACAATAGAGTGTGACAGGCCTGACTTCCTGCATGGCCAAATCATCAAGAAGCTTCATGAGCCATTCCACCTCACATGCAGCTAATGTAGCACCTCTATACTCTGCCTCAGTTACTAGAGAGTGCAACTATAGGTTGCTTCTTACTGCTCCAGCTGACCATACTACTACGTAGGGAAAATGCATACCCACTAGTAGATCACCTATCAAAGGCACTTCTTGCCTAGTCAGCATCTTTATATCATGTAAGCTCCAAGGGTATACCATGCTCATAGAATAGACCATAATTTGATGCAACCTTGACATATCTCAATATCCTCCTCACTGTATCCAAGTGAGGCTTTATATGCTTCTACATGAATTGGCTAATCAGTCCAACTGAATAGCTAAGATCCGATCTAGTAATAGTAAAGTAAATTAGGCTACCCACCATACATAGTGACATTCTCAATCTCATGTCCAACATCTGCAAGTAGCTTAAGATTTTGTTCCAATGGAGTGCTCAAAGACTTGCAATCCAACGTATCATACTTGGTTAACATGTCTTGTGCATAGTGCTTCTACAAAAACCAAGTACCATGAGGTGTAGAGACAACCTCAATCCCAAGGAAATATTTCAACTTCACCCAAATCTTTGACCTGAAATTCAGCATGTAACATTTCCTTGATCTCTCCAATTCCCATGACATCATCACTTGTAATGATCAAGTCATCCACATAGATGACTAATATCACATAACCAGCCCTCATCTTCTTTTTAAATAGGCCATTATCAGCCTTGCCCATAGTGAAACCAAGTTTCTGTAAGCATGCACTTATCTTAGAATTCCAAGCTCTAATTTCTTACTTCAGCCCATATAATGATTTCTTCAATCTACACATATGTGTAGGAAAATGTGGATGTACATGGTCCTCGGGCTGATCCATGTATACTTCCTCAACCAAAACACCATTGAGAAAAGCATTCTTCAC
Organism: Lygodium microphyllum; assembly: GCF_053477565.2. Taxonomy (NCBI): domain Eukaryota; kingdom Viridiplantae; phylum Streptophyta; class Polypodiopsida; order Schizaeales; family Lygodiaceae; genus Lygodium; species Lygodium microphyllum. Next base: position 119,454,619 of record NC_141141.1, on the reverse strand, counting down.
ATCCATCTGATGCATAGTCCATGCTCTAGATGCTTCCAAAGAAATCATTGTCCTCATGGTTGCCATTTTAGCAACAAGGTTGAATGTCTGCTCATAATCAAGACCATATTATTGTGCATACCCTTTTGCCACAAGTATTTCCTTGTATCTTTCCAATGTGCCATCTGATTTGCACTTCACTTTGTATACCCATTTGTAACCAATAGCCAATTTTCCTTCAAGTAAATCAATCGAATCAAGTGTCATTTTCAGCCAATTATAAATATTCATCATCCATTGCCTTACACGAATGATCATCCAAAATAGTTGCAGAACAATTTATGGGTTCCTTGAAGCTAGTGACTTTTGCCATATATGCATAGTGCCTCACTGTGTAGTCACTCTATGTAAGCTTATCCACAGGCTTCCTGATTCTTTCTAATCTCCTCAACTAAGGTGCAATATGAGGCTTTCCTCTCTCATGAGGTGGTACCTATATATGTCTCACACCAGAAGTCACAACTGATGGAATAGCAAACTCATTATCCAAGCTATCAGTGCCAGGTGAATCATAACCACAAGTGAGTGGCCCTGTAACATCATCAAGTTTTCCTTTGCCTTTATCCACATTTCTCCCCCTCACTGACCTACCTATGTCAGTGGACAAAGATGTTGGAGTCCTCAATCTACCTATCCAAGGACTAACTGATCTAGTAGCATCTTTAGAAGGCCCAGGATTTTTTGCATTTTTATTTTTACTTGCATGTACATAAGTTTCCCGACAAACATCATCACCATTGATCAAGGTGATCTTCTTCTCATGCCATGATTTTAGCTCATCAAATACTACATCTCTTGAGACCAATGTCTCATGAGTAGAAGAATTGTAGCATTTGTACGCTTTCCTATCTTGTGCATACCCAATAAAGATGGCCTTTTCTGCCTTTGGATCAAGTCTCTTTCTCTTTTCATCTGGAATAAGTACATATGCCAAGTATCCAAAAACCTTAAGATGGCTAATTTTTGGCTTTATCCCATAAAGCCTCTAATGAGGAGTCACCTCATGTATACATGCTATTGGTATATGATTCATGACATACATTGCACTCATTACAGCCTCTGCCCAATATGCATTTGGTAGGCTCTTCTCATTCAACATGGCTCTTTCCGATTCCATGATCACCCTATTTTTCCTTTCTACCACACCAATTTTTTGTGGTATGTACCTACATCAATTTCCTTTTAATCCCATGGGCTTACAAGAAGTGATCAAAGTCTTTAGAAACATATTCTCCACCACTTTTAGATCTCAAGCATAAGATGTAGCAATCCAATTCTTTCTCCACATGTCTCTTGAAGTCCTGAAAAGCATCCATGATATCACTCTTGTGCTTCAGCACATACAACCATGTGTACCTACTATAGTCATCTATGAGTGACACATAGTAATGTGATCCCACAAGAGATGCATTCTATGAGGGTCCCCATACATCAAAATGTACAAGCTATAATGTTCTAGTAGTAGTGATTACATGCCTCACAAATGGAAGCCTTGATTGCTTCCCAAATTGACATGACTAATATACATGTCCCAATTCCACATGCTTGAACTTAGGGAGTCCAATTACAACTTGCTTATATTGCATATTCTTCAATTTTTGAACATTTACATGACTGATCCTTTTATGCCATATCTCAAAGTCTCTTATTGCAACATTGTCATGTGAGTATATAGTAGCATTCAATGCTGGAATGTTTGTATACAATGTAAACATCCTACCATTTATTTTTCCTTTAGCAATGAGTTTGCATCCTTGACCATACTCTCCAATGTAGTATCCATCTCTATTGAATCTAACTTGTAGATTCTATTAAGCCATTTGTCCCACAAAAGTAAGTTTTTGACTATAGAGGGTACATGTAACACATCATAGAGACTCTTTTAGCAAATTTCAAGAAAATTCCCACGTTACTCAATCAGTTTCGACCTGGTCTACAAAGTTGCAGAAGAAACTTTTTCTAGATTCTTCACAGATTTGAAGTTACGAAGGAGAAGACTGCTGGCTACATGCAATTCGCTTCTCTCTTTCACCACACCAACTTTCCATTTTATCTTTCTTGTAAATATATTATAATAATGTGCTTTGGGTACCCACCTCTTGTAATCTAGCTCCCTTTCTCTAATTTGTCTACCATCACCCTTGGCTTCTTGCATGATGACCAAGGTAGAGACTTGTCCCATCCACTATTCTCCATATTTTCAAAGATGCCATACATCATCTAGGATTATGTTAATCAAGAAGATTAGCTTAATCTAATCCCTCACGGAGGCTATATAAAGAACCTATGGAGAATGAAGAGGGGGGAGGACAATGACAAGCACATGAGAGCACTCTAGAATACCTTCATGCTAGTCCATATCTTTGAGGTAAGCTATAAGTAAGTTCTTTTATTATGTAATATAATGAAAAGCTTTCTCTACCTCTTCTCCTCTTGTCTCCCTCTCTTCTCATCTTCTCATTCCATGAATACATAATGGAAAGCTTCCTTTACCTCTTCTCCTCTTGTCTCCCTCCCCTCTCATCTCTCTCTCTCATATTCTAATAGGGTGTCTAGTACATATATTCTCTCTTGTAAATTTGTGTCTTGGTTCTTTTGATTCTCTTTGAGAAAAGGAATGTCCTAGCCCATTCTCCCTTTGGCTAGGTGGTTCCCTTCTTTAGTTCTCTTAGTGAGGATTGGAGGTTGGATGGGTAAGAGGAACCCGTTCATCATTTCATCCCTCATTTTTTATGCCCCCACTGAGGAGTTCTCAAGCTACGCTCTACAACTTCTATGAAGAAAGAAACATCTAAGGAGTTGTCATCTTCTTCAACGAGTGTTTGCCAAGGAATCACTAAGGAGGAATCTTCATCAAACCCTATTCAAGGGATTCACTACTCAAGAGTACCACTATGGTCTCCAAAAGAAGCTCAAGAGAAGAAGGATCTTTATCGACAAATGGCACATATGCGGGTAAAGCAAGTTAATTACACACACCCTTCTTTGCTTCATGAGAAATCTTGCTCTCATCAAGTCTCTAGGTCAAGGCATTTCATTGAATGCTTTGTGTCTAGTGTAAAGACACTCCCTAAGGAGCTTCGTCTTCAAGTGGTGAAGGCGCTTTCAAATTTGGGGATTAACAAAGTTTTTGGAGGGGGAGTTACACATCAATGGTGTGCAGTATTGGCGAGAGGCTACATATGGTGATGTGCTTCAACTACTACTAGTAAGAAAACTCAAAGTAATTGAGAAGGTAGCTATCAAAGCCTATGAACTTTACAAGGATGATGATGGTCACACAAAAGCTACGCTAATCAGTGGTGAGCAAATCCTTCGTATCTCTCAAATGGTGGGATCTAAGAGGCCATAGCTTCAACAACATGCTTAATGAAATTTTGTAGTGAAAATTTGTAGTTAATGCATAAATGACTATTCCTACTTTTTACAACTTTCAATCGGTTCAAAACATTCACGTGGATGTGTGCATTAGTAGAAAGATACATTTTCAGCAAAGGTTGGTCTTCTATTTTGGAGCTGAGAGGTTGAGAGAGATCTTGTTGTCCCCTGATCCCATAATACTCCCTATTTTGGATTATAACATCTCCTTTAATGTGCACATATTCATTCTACTCTAAGTTTATCCCATGAACCATAGGGATTTGTACGGACCTATCTCAGGTTTCAAAATATTATAAGGGGCTTATTGGGCCCTCGTCGTCTTGTTGAGATTAATGTATCTGTAAATACATTTATTCTAACCTTAATAAGATATGACTTGGGTCTAGACGTGTTCATATTTATTTTGTATTGAGCTAGATCAACGTCATCCTATCATGGCTTTTTCAAGTTTTTTTGGGCACAAAGGGGAGAAATCTGTGGACTTTTTGGATGACTTAGAAATGGCCTTCCTAGTCACAGGCCGGGATGATGAAGCAACCAAAGTATGGGCCTTCCCTTTAGTTCTAAAGGGTGATGCTCGAGTGTGGTATCAAGCTCTCTCAGAGGCTACAAAGGGTAATTGGGAGGATCTCAAGACCGCATTCATACACAAGTACCAAGATACAGAGCCACCTGAAGATATTTGGAGACAACTCTTAGATCTTCACCAAACCTTACCAAGGGAGTACCAAGCATATGAAGGCATGTTTATAGAATTGTGGGATAAATGGACAGCCTCCTTAGTCGAGGGAGAAAGAGTACCTCATTGCCTTAAGAAAGATTGTTTTCTAGCTCGACTCCATCCTCTACTAAGGAAGAAGGTCAAAGGAAAGTTTCCCACATCCTATGAAGAATCAGTCACTTATATGAGGGAGAAAGATAGAAAATTGAAGTATTAAGCCTAGTTGAAGGGGGAAGTTGAGCCCATACTAGTTTTACCAACCATGCCAAGGCCTAGAGAAATAGTAGAGGCCCCACCTAAACTGGAGATACCACAGCAAGAGCTCCTACAACACATTACTAATCAACTTGAAAGCCTTTCGTTAAATTTGGTGCAAGGAGTACGGCCCCCTCCCCTCATAAATGAAGGCAATCGAGATCCAAGGAGACAAGAAAGAGAGTATGTTTGCTATAATTGTGGGGAGACTGCCCATGGTATGTACTTTTGCCCTCATCCTAGGCATTTTCCAGGAAATGGGTTCCAACCAAGAAGGAGGGGACAACAAGTGACACCACCTAGGGAAAGGTTTGTTCCACCGAATTCAGGACCTCCACCGTCGGTTCAAGTTCTCCAGCATCCTCGACCACTTGTAGAGGTGCCACCCTTGCCTATCCAACCACCAGAGATCATGATGTTAGGATAATTAGTTTAGATGAGAGTGATATCAAAGGAAAGGCCAAAGTAGTAGAGGTTGAAGAAATGCCGGTGAAGAAAGCCTGTAGAATTGAGAGAATGGAGCCTACACCATCAAAGGAGGTTGAAAATATGGAAGAGGAGGCAGAGTCATCAATGGCTGCAAAGACACGCAATAGGAAAAAGAGGAGGGCTCACTCACGCCGACACATTGAGCCAGATGATTTTTCCCTAGCTAAAGGTACTAGAGCTTATGATTTACTTGCTGATGTGAGGGATCAAGGGCCAAAAATTTCATGGCCATAATTACTACATTTATCTCCAACAGTGCGGCGACAATGGTCAAAGATGGTAAGCATTAGACCCATGAAGAATAGACATGTGAATGCAATCCAGGCTAGAAAGATGAAAGATATTATGCCTCTAGTGGAAGCCGAAATCAATGGGCAGAGAGTGTCAAAGAAATATGTGGATGGAGGTGCAGAGATTTGTGTCATGACGGAAAAGTTGATGCATCATTTGGGATTAGAGGTAAATGAAACTACTAAATTTGGGGCCAAAATGGCTAACAATGTAGTAGTAAATTGTTTGGGAGTTATAAAGAAAGTCAAGGTAAAGATATGTGGAGTGCAATTGGAGCTTGACATGTATGTGATGCCAGTGAAGGGGGACGACTATTCGCTCATTCTCGGGCGACCATGGCTAATGGGAATGAAAGCCAGACAAGATTGGGAGACAGGGGCTTTAGAGCTAAGGCCACAAAAGGGGCTACAGAAAAAATGGAAGAGCACTATCTATAACATGAAGGAGGGCCGACAGGAGGATCTTGTGTTAGAGACCACCGTTGATGAATGAAGTTCCAACGAGGGTTGGTCATCTATGACAGAGGGAGAGTCTTCTAATGAGGAGGAAGAAATCTCTCTAGAAGTGATGGGGATTACATTAAAAGGGCCTTCTAGTACTGAAATTCCGCAGCAGCTTCCAAAGGTCGAGAAGGAGGGTTTAGAAAAAATGTTGGCTAAGGATCTATCAATTGAGGAGAAGGCAACCTACATGGAAGTGGTAATAAAACACTCTGCACTTTTTATTTCTGATTATGAACACATCACAGGTGTGACAACAGTATAACATCACATTAATCTAAAAGAGGGAGTAAGGCCAGTGGTGCAGCGACTACGACAGTTGGGAGAAGTTCAACAAAACGCTCTACTCACTGAGGTGCAAGGACTTTTGAAGGCAGACTTCATCTATCCAATAGGGGACTCAAAGTGGGTTTCCCCTGTGGTGGTGATACCCAAGAAGAATGGAAAATGGAGGATTTGTGTGGATTACAAGCTACTAAATGCTGCAACAAAGAGAGATCACTTTCGTCTTCCCTTTCAGGATGAAATACTCAACGAGGTGGCCGGGCATGAGAGATACACTGTTTGTGATGGGTATTCAGGTTATTTCCAGATCCAAATAGCTGAGAAGGATCAACAGAAGACTACCTTCATTACACCTTGGGTTTGTTTTGCTTACAAAGTAATGCCATTTGGATTAACAAATGCCCCAACTACCTTCCAGCGATTCATGAATTATGTCTTCCAACCATATTTTAGGAAATCCATTAGGGTCTTTATTGATGATTTTTGTATTTATAGTTCTAAGGCTCTACATCTAGGGAAGGTGGATGAAGCTTTCAACCACCTCACAAAAATGGAGGGTAATTAAACCATGAGAAGTGTCGCATTGGCAAAAGCAGTGTAACTTTGTTAGGGTATGTCGTAAGTGAGAGGGGCATTGAAGTAGATCCAAACAAAGTTAAGGCCCTATTGGGAGTGCCATCACTATCTTCTGTGAAGCAACTAACCTCTTTCATTTAGAAGGTGTGATATATGGGGCAGTTCATTCATCTCCTCTCCCAATTAGTATTTCCACTGCAACAGTTAACCCACTCTGAGGAGCTCGTGTGGAGTGACGAAAGAGAAAGGTGCTTTCACGAGGTGAAGAAGGCTCTTAGCACCCTTCCTATAATTTTATAGCCTTGTTGGAATCAAGAGTTTTTTGTCAACCTGAGTTTTGGGGAAGATGCTCTAGGGGCAACACTAATACAAAAGGATGCTAAAACTGGCCCAATGAGATTGGTTTACTTTTCTAGCAGAGTAATGACAGCATCACAAGGAGGGTACAAGATGGTCGAGGTGATGGTTTTGTCTCTAATGTTTGCTGTAAGAAAGTTTCGTCCTTATCTTCTCCCTAGGCCATTCATAGTGATCACAACAGAAGAGCATTTTCCCTATGCCTTACAGCACATGAATGTTTCAGCCAGAATCGCTAAGTGGGTGATACAACTCCAAGATTTTGACTACACCTTCAAGGTGGAGGATTCTACTCAAGCTTGCCTAGCTGATTTCTTGACCCATAGATGCCATCAAAAGAAGGAAATGTTCAAAGTTGAGAGAGAGAGAGAGACAAGGAAACTCCATTGTCATGAACCTTCACGTTCCATAGCTTTCTTCCATTATTCTTTTTCTAACTAAGTAACACACACAACAAAGATAAAGTGACCTAGTGTAAGTGTAGACTAGACAGACTAACTGTAGTTAGGTCACTAATTGACTACTAACTTGACTTATTTAATGTAGTCTCATGTAGACAACTGCACACTCTAGCTATCATAGATGTCGGTCATAGATAAAGACACACTGAAGGTGAGCTTGATTTCTAACACTCCCCCTCAAGCTCAAAACAAAACTCAAATCATCTGCATCACTCCAAGTAGCTGTCTAAAGTGAATGAACTTATCTTTACCAAGTGATTTGGTAAAGATGTTTGCTACCTGTTCTTCAGTCTTCACATGCTCCAAGTCAATCTGATCTGCTAAAAACATTTTCTTGATGAAATGGTAGTGAACCTTAATGCGTTCCGATCTTGCATGATAAACAGGATTGCTTGCCAACATGACACTGCTCAAGTTTTCACAGTACAGCTTGACTTTGTTGTCCAAGTGTACTCCCAAGTCATTCAACAACTTCTGTAACCACTTAGCTTCACAGGCCGCTAAGGCCGCACCATGATACTCTGCTTCCATACTGGACAATGCAACTGTAGGCTATTTCTTACTCTACCAACTGATCATGCTACTACCCAATCCAAATGCATAGCCGTTGGTTGACCTCCTGTCATACATGCAACCAACCCAGTTAGCATCAGTGTACCCCATCAAGTCAATGGGTTTCCCATATACATAAAATAGCCCATGATCTGTGGTACTCTTTACATATCTCAGAATTCTCTTGACTGCATCCAAGTGTGGTTTGCGAGGCTTCTACATGAACAGACTGATCAGCCCCACAGCATAACTCGAGTTAGGTCTAGTGATCGTGAGATAGATCAAGCTGCCTACCATCTCTCTGTACATAGTAACATTCTCAATCTCTGTCCCAACATCAATCTGTAGCTTGACATTCTGCTCTAAAGGTGTATCCATAGGCTTGCAATTAGCCATACCATATTTCTGTAACATGTCATGAGCATACTGCTTCTGTAGCAGCCACATGCCTTGAGGTATAGAGACAACCTCAATCCCCAAAAACTATTTCAGCTCTCCAAGGTCCTTGACCTTAAACTCAGCCTGTAAACATGTCTTTATTTCAACAATCCCATTTTCATCATCTCTTGTAATGATTAAGTCATCAACATAGACAACTAGGAAAACATAACCACTATCTGTCTTCTTCACAAACAGACTATGATCAACATCTCCCAATCGGAAACCATGTTGCTGCAAATAACTACTGATGCAGATAGCCTTTTTCAGCTGACATACATGTGCTGGAAATTCTGGATGCACATTGCCTTCACGCTGTTCCATGTAAACCTCTTCTTGTAATTCTCCATTGAGAAATGCATTCTTTACGTCCATCTACCATAGTTTTCAGCCTCTAGCTGCTGCCAAAGCAATCATAGTTCTAACTGTAGCCATCTTTGCTATAGGGTTGAAAGTCTCCTCATAATCAAGACCATACTACTGCGCATACCCTTTTGCAACCAACCTGGCCTTGTATCTTTCCAATGATCCATCTAATTTACATTTCATCTTATACACCCACTTGCATCCAATATGTGTTTTGCTGTAACGTGTCCATTAGTATCATCCAGGACACGTCTTAGCAGTCCATCGGAAAGGATGTCCAGAAAGCTCCGCCCGACACTCCCATGGAATGCTACGGGGTATGCGATCTAGGGCTTCCCGTGTTTGCCATGCAGCGGAAGTATTCTAGCCGTTTCTCACTTAGGATTGACCGGAATTAGGGTTTTTCTAATTGATCATTTTCTAACAACAACTAGCGTGGACCCAAGCGAACTACTTTATGCAAAAATGCCAGGTCCGAAGCGGATTCACGCTGCACTTGGTTCAAGGAGAATGGGAAACGAGAGGGATGCAAAGCTCAACCTCTATGCCATAAGGCATAGTCCCATTCCGTTCCCCTAAAACAGCGTAAATCGGTTAAGACATAACTCTAGGTCAACACTTTTGTTGTTCGTGTCCTTTGACGATCATCCCGCTGTTCTTCGAGATTTGAGAAAAGTTCCCGGCCAAGCGGGACCACCCAACCGTAGGACGGACCCATGGCCCATCCTCCGCACTTTCCTCAATTTTTTTTAGTTATGTAATTATCTAACACATTAATTGGACATATAACAATCAACTTCTTTAATTAAACTGTTAAGCATTGGTTCCTTCACGTAATTTTATCACGTGACATAGAAAAACAATATCAAACAAGTTCTTTATTAACATATCATCATATTTATCTTTGAAATACAAGGATTTCCGCCCGTAGGCTTATCCATAATCCTCGCCAAGCTATCCAGTAATCCACAGGGATCACTATTTCAAGTTTTCGCCTGTAGACTAGTATGCGGGCCTCGAGATCCAATCTCGAGTCACGTTAGCCTCTTGTGCAAGACCCCGAAGGCGAGGGATTTACGACTAGAGCCCCCTTAGGCACCCAAGAGTCCTCCTGCTCCAAGTAGAGCTCAACGGAGAGACCTCTCGTGGTGGGTTCGGTCCACATTCCCTGCACGGTCAACAACCCCCTTGGTTAGGGTCAGGCAAGTAGTCGGGGGTAACTGAGGCTGCCTCTCCCTTCAGGCCTTCACCCTGAAGTATAGATATTCATTTAATTTGTAATTCATAAATCAAACAGTGCTCTAAAATCTCTAGCAAGCACAAACAATTCCATTAATTGATCCTGTTGTTGGCAAACTGCTAAGGAAGGAACCCTTCCTTTTGAATGCATCTAGCACTCGATCCGGAGTACCTTGCAATTTGGCAAGATCCTTTATATTCTGGGTTAGAACATACCCTATTAACCCAACTTGGTCAACCCTAAAGTTCATTGGATACTTTAGTTTCCGGTTTTTAACCTTTCTTATTTAGAAGGATATCAGAGAATACATCCTTTTGCAAGATAACTTGCGTAAGGATCCACCATCCTTGTTGAGGGTATTTAACCTTTCTTCTTGTGAATCAATCGCAAGTCCTGCATTGTAATATGCAATGAAACAATCAGTTTCAGTTTCTTTAAGCTGACCTAGGGTCTCCCTTTTAATATTTTCTTTAAGAACCTCAGGGACAAACCCTAGTTCTTCTACGTTTACAATTTATTGACCCTACAATCAGAGAAGGTAGGCAAGTATTTAAGGTATAAACGTTTCTTGGATTTTTAAATCATTCCCAATATATATTTCGCAGCATAGGTATTTCTAAGTTTATTTTAATTCGATTAACTTTTAGAAGGTAATATCGAGATCACTTCTGCACGATTTGCTATCTATGTGTCAATTGATTTTTCAATCCTAAACTTTATCAGTTTGAGGTTAGGTAAATTCAATTAATCTTCCTTTTTTTCCTTGCGAACAAAACTCATGCCAAATAAACAATCTTTTCCTTGCTAAGATATGCAGTTTCGCAATGATAACTTCGTAGAGTTTAAGCAACGTAAGAAACCTTTCATGAATTTCACCTTCTATGATGATTCGTTGTAAAAAGAATAGGGGTTAATGGTGCAAGATGTAGTTTTTATTCCTTCAAGATTTAACTGGAATATACTACTTTAGTGGGTAAATAATCTTGCTCATAATTTCGTTTTAGTGCATAAGACTATTTGAAGGAAAACTATGTTTGTACTTTATCCATTTTGCATGTTCAACTAAACTAAATTCCTTCATCGTAAATAACTAGGACAAAATATATCTTATCCTAACAATTCATCTTGCATGATTAAATTAAAACCGATATAAAACCAAGAAGGAAAAACTTGGTTTTGGGGTGAGATATCCACATGGATACCGGGAGATGACCCTCCCACGACTACTCCTTGGACTTTCTTAGGCGGCATCACAGTTGTAATCCTTCAAATGTGAAGGCAGCTTTACACTCCTTTTCGGAATTCACCGTCGCTTCAATATTCCTCTTCTCTCTTTCGAGTCAAGGAATCGTTAAGGGATTGACCACCAGAAAGGGGTAACAAGACCTTTAAGGTCTTAGCTTCTTCAGAGAGGGAAAGGTTTATAAAGCCTAAAAGAAAAAAAAGCCCTATAGGGATTTATATGCGGTGAAAATGGTGTGTGTGAGTGTGGTTTCAAAAAAACACATAAAGGGCCTTGGGAGATCTTTGGGCTTGGGGTAAAAGGTATAGGAAGGGGATTTTTTGGAGAGGTTTTGGGACACGGAATAGTAAAGGCTTTAGGGATTTTAACCCGAGGTGAAAGGGAAAAGGTGAAGGGTGAAGGCTTATAGCACGGGGAAGGAAAAGGGTGTGTAAGGAAAAAGGGGACATGGGGGGATTAAAAAGGGGCTTAGGGGTGTGTGTTAAAAAAAGAATATTGGGGGGGGGGGGGGGGGGTGAAACACGGGGTTTCAAACACAAGAAGGGACTTATAGATTTAGGCACAGGGGGGGGAAAGGGTGTGTAAAAAGGGGACACGAGGGAGGGTGGATGGCCCTTAAAAAGGGTTAAAACTAGGAGCGAAAATAAAAAGGGGCTTAGGGCTTCTTAGAAGCTTTAGAGCTTCAAAACCCGGGGGGGGGGGGGGGGGGGGGGTGTGGTTCCAAGGGAAAGGAGCTTAATTGACTTTAAGAATTCTGTCGGGGGGGAAAAAAACCACGGGAAGGGGGGCCTTTGAAGAGCCCTTAGAATCTTCAAGAAGCTTCTTTCTGTAAACGTGGTGGAACCACGTGGATGAGAGGAGGGCGACTGAATTGGCAGCGACGATGTTTTTCTTCTACCAGCAGCTTCACGACCCAGTCCCTCAAGCTTAGGCGGCGGCTTGCTCCTTCTCACGACCTCCACAGAGAAATGATGCTCTTTCCTCTATCTCTCTTGACACGGCCTGTAGCATTATGGCCTTATAGGTTTCTCAGAATCCTCTCTCCCTCCTCTACGTCAGTCTGGCAGTGTTCAGTCTCTCCCTCCCCACTCTCGTCCTCTCCTGGGGCGTCACGGCTACATCACTCCGTTTCTGTTCGCCCCCTCAACCTTTGGCCCCCATTTATTTAAATAGGGGGAGGGAGAGGTTCCTCCCTCCCTTACACGGCAGCACGCATGGCTAAGACTCCACATGGGCCCCAGCGTGCTGCTTGAACGTGGCTTCCCTCCCTCCCCTCCAACGTGACGTCGACTGGGGGAGAAGGAGGGGATTTAAAAAATTTTACTTTTATTTATTATTTTAAAAAAAAATTATCCGTTGGGAATTGTTACATTCTCTCCCCCTTAGAGGAATCAAGATGTCCTCATCTCAAGATAAACTGGGGATATTGATGGTTGAGAGTGTCTTCTTCTATCCAAGTGGCATCCTCTTTGGGATAATCTTTCCACTGGACGAGGCATTCTCTCAAGGTTTTGGATCTTAATTGTCTCTTCCTAACATCTAAGATCCTATCAGGCCTTAGCTCAAGGACTCCTTGACTAGGCATTACAATTTGTTGGTCATCAAGTACATGGTTAGGGTTGGGTACATATTTTTTCAATAGGCTGATATGGAATACATTGTGAACCTTTAGGTTCTCAGGGAGTTGCAATCTATAAGCATTGGGTCCTAGGCATTTGAGGATTTTGTACGGCCCACAATACTTTGGACTTAGCTTCTTGCAATCTCCTAGGGATAGAGAACTCTTTTTAGGGCGTACGCTAATGAAGACCATGTCTCCTTCTTCGAAGACTCTTTCTTGACGCTTCAAATCTGCGTATGCCTTCTGTCTATCCTTGGCCGCTTGGATGTCCTGTCTTATTGACTTTATTTGATCATCCATGTCTTCCAACATCTGTCTTGAAACTTCAACCCTTAAGGTTGGATCGGAAAAAATTAGGGGGCTTCGACAGACATGACCGTACAATGCTTGCAAAGGGGTCATCTGAATGCTTTGCTGGTAAGAAGCATTGTAGGCAAATTTGACCAATGGCAAGTATTGAATCCACCTCTTTGGTTCTCGAAAGCAGTATGCCCTAAGCATATCCTCGATAACTTGATTTACTCACTCTGTTTGGCCATCTGTTTGGGGATGGTAGGCGGTGCTAAAATAGAGTTGAGTTCCAATAGCTTCAAAGATAGCTCTTCAGAAGTGTGATGTGAAGAGAGAATCTCGGTCACTAATGATTCTTTTGGGTAACCCATGTAGCTTGAATATCTCTTTGATAAACAATCTTGCAATGTCAAAGGCTTTATAGTTTGTCTTTGCTGGAATCAGGTGTGCAACGTTAGTAAGCATGTCAACCACAACCATGATGGAGTTGTATCCTCCCTGGACTTGGGGTAAGCCTACAACAAAATCCATACTGATGAATTCCCATTTCATTTGGGGGATGTCAAGCGGTTGTAGTTTCCCTGGCATCATGACATGTTCGTCTTTGATACGTTGGCAAGACAAACACTCAGTGACATATTTGAGAATGTCACCTTTGAGCCTCTCCCAATGGTAGCTCTTCCTAACTGTATTAAGAGTCTTAGCATAGCCAAGATGTCCTCCTAAAGGGGAATCATGAGCTTCCCACATTATCTTCTATTTAAGTGACTGGCTTGCTGGTATACACAACCTTGTTCTGTAGTAGACAAGTCCATTATCAATGGAAAATTCATGATACTTAGCTTGCCACTTTTGATTCTGTTCCTTGGTAGAGATCTCCTTTAGCATTGTTTGGTAAGCCAAATCATGGCATGCTTCCTCTCTAGCTAACTCAAGTATAGGGTTGTTTGGTATAGATACTTTTGTAACTAGAGATCTGGCCATTGATGGATTCTACAAGATAAGGGAAGTTAGGAATGCCTTGCGACTAAGTGCATCAGCAACTACATTCTCTTTCCCTGGTCGGTACTTGATTTCAAAGTCATATTCCTCCAACACTTCAATCCACCGACATTGCCTCATGTTAAGCTCGTTCTAGGTAAAGATCCATTTGAGACTCTTATGGTCGGTTACTAGAGTAAACTTGTTACCCAACAGGTAGTGTCTCCAAAGCTTTAGTGCATGGATGAGAGCTAGTAATTCCAAATCATGCGTAGCATAATTCTTTTCGTGGCTCTTCAGTTTCCTTGAAGAGTATGCTACTAGATGACCTTCCTGCATAAGTACTCACCCCAAGGCAAGAATGCTAGCATCAATTACTACTTCAAATTCCTTATTGAGGTGTGGAAGTTTTAGGATAGGTGCTGATACCAAACTTTGCTTCAATCTATCGAAGCTATTTTTTTCAGGAGTTGTCCATGTAATGGAAGTCTGCTTCTTTAGTAAATCCGTCAGAGGTGCTGCAATCAAAGCATCGTTTTTTATAAAGACCCTATACCATCCTATCAATGCAAGAAAGCTACGTATTTCTCTAACGGATACTGGTGTTGGTCATTCAAGCACATCTCTGACCTTGGATGGATCCACTAATATTCCTTCTGATGATACTATGATTCCCAGATATTCAATCTGACGCTTGAAGAATGCACACTTCTTCATTTTTGCATATAGCTTATGTGATCTCATTGTCTCGAGGACGTCCAAATTTGAGGTTCATGATCTTCTTTCTGTTTAGAATAGACTAAAGTGCCATCGAAGAAGACAAGCATGAAATCATCAAGATATGGCCTAAAGATGTCCTGCATTAATCTATTGAAGGTGGCAGGTGCATTCGTAAGCCCGAATGACATAACCAGGAACTCAAAGTGCCCATATCTTGTATTGAAGGCCGTCTTTGGGATATCTTCTTCCTTGATCCTTATCTGATAGTAACCTGATCTGAGATCAATCTTGGAGAAGATCTTCGCACCCTGAAGATGATCAAGAAGCTCATCTATTCTAGGAATAGGATACTTGTTCTTGATTGTTGATTGATTCAACCCTTGGTAATCAATACATAGTCGAAGTGTCCCATCTTTCTTTTTCTAGAATAGTACTGGAGCTCCCCATGGTGAATTGCTAGGCCAGATGTAGCCCTGATCTAACAATTGCTTGAGCTATTCCTTTAGCTCAATTGCTTCTTGTATGGACATTCTATAAGGTCTCTTGGCAATTGGTACAGCTCCAGGCACTAACCTAATCTCATGATCCACTTCTCTTTGAGGCGGAAGCTCAGTCAACTCTTCAGGGAATACGTCCGCGTATTCCTTTAGCCAAGAAGGTCCTTCACGAGACTCTTGCTTTTGATCTAACTTTTTGAGTTTGATCAAGTAAACGGGTAATCCTTTTCTAACTCCTTTTATGATCCGAGATACTTTGGCCAATTGGATTCTTGGCACTCCTGCCTCACCTTGAGTTGTGACTAATTCCCTTTCAGAGTTTCGAAAGGAAACTTGACCCTTTCTATAGTGAATGTGGGCATTGTTGGGCTTAAGCCAATCCATTCCGAGTAGACACTCATGGATACCTAAATTCATGACTCTGAATTTAACTAAAGTCTTCTTTCCTCCTAGAAAGAATTCCAGCTTAGCAGTTTTCCTTATACAAGTTACCTCACGACCATTTGCCAATTCCACCAGTAGGGTAGGTGCTTCTACTGTGGCTATTCCTAATCTTTTTGCACATGCTGGTGAGATAAAGGAATTTTTGAGATATCGAGCTCCACTCGTGATATGCCAGGGTGACCGTTATGCATTTATGTCACTGACTTGTCAGCTGTAGATGCGGTTGGTACACCGCCCATGAATAATAGCTACATGACAGCTATCCTTATCTACTCTAGTTTGTGGCTCAGTTAGTATGCCACCTTAGTTAGTTGAGTTTGGTTTGAGACCCATATATAGGGTTCTTCTATTTCTTTGTATGAGAGTTCTTTTGGCTTACACAACTAAGAAGAGGAAAACAGTTTTCAGCCTCCACCCTTGTGTGTATTCCCCTATTGTGCAAGCAAGAAAGCTACAAGTGAGACTCCTTCCTTCTCTCCCACAATCTTGACATGGTATCAGAGCCTTGTTTGTGGTAAGGAGCTCAAGAAAGAAAGCCAAGCTCGCGGTGTTCTGGTAAGAGGAGCAGTGTTGCTTTCATTTTCTGTTTTGGGAGTAGATCTCTGTAGCAGCACAGTCGGAAATTGCAAGAGTGCATTATCTCAGGTTGAGACACCCTTCGCGGTGAAGCAAGAGGGCAGTATATGCTGCGAGAAATGGCTTTAGCCCTCGGTGACCTTGTTTTTTTTATTTTTAGGCCATTTCGAGGCCTGTTTTGGACGTGGAAGTTTTTGCACACACTCAGGAAAAGGCCCAGTTTTATGCTGTGCAGCCACTGTTCTACAGGTCGGTGAAAAGTTACTGTAGAAATTGCATCGTATGCTTGTGCATAGAGACATTGGGAGTTACAGAATCATCCCTGTTACCTATTGATGCAAAATCGTCACTAGGAAGTGACTGTGTGTTCAAATACCACTTTCACCAGTTTTGCAGATTTTCCCTTGTGAGGGTGAAACTATGTTTTTTGCAGCGACAGAATTTTTTGCAGTGTTCTGTAATGGCATTTGATTCTCTTTCATAGATTGTCACTGAAAAGCTTGACAAGAACAACTTCCAAGCATGGAAGTTTAGAATGACGAATTTCCTTATGGGAAAAGGATATTGGGAATTTGTTGCAGGAAATGAAGAAGAACCAATTCTTCCTGATGTTCCCAATCAATAGCAAATGTAGGCATTTAAAGCATGGCATGAGAGAGCTAGGAAAGTTATGTACTAGCTGTCTATCAGTATTTCAGACTCTATGATTGTGCATATTCAGGATGCAAGTACGCCAAAGGAGGCATGGGATACTTTCTAAAAAATGTATAGCACAAATACGCAGGCGAGGAAAATGTAGCTCAAGCAAGAGTTGCATAATGTGCAAAGAGAAAATATGAGCATCAATGACTACCACATGAAGGTGAAGAAGATTGCAGATGCAGTTGCTTCCATTGGGTCGCCAGTGGAAGATGATGATTTAGTTTCTGTGACCTTGAATGGTCTAGGAAAGGATTATGCACAGTTTCGGACATCCATTTCAATCCGTGAAAGATTTCCTAATCGCTCTTCTAATTTCTGAGGAGCAGAGAAATGGTGGTGCATCTTCTTCAGGAGGAACTTCAAAAGAAGTTGTCTTCTACTCAAATGCTGGAAGAGGTAGAGGCAGAGGTAGAGGAGGCCGATTTGGAGGCCGTGGTAGAAATCAGAATATGCAACAAACTCAAGAAAACCAGTCCTATGGAGGAGGACGTGGTAACTCTAGAGGCAGGGGGAGCCAAAGAGGTCGTGGTGGATGGCAAAGAGGCCAAAATGCAAACAATAATGTTGAATGCTACTACTGTGGTAAAATGGGTCATATGGCTAAAGACTGCTATAAAAAGCAGAATGACATTATGAATGGAAAACTGCAACAAGGAAATTATGCATCTTCTAGTAGACAGGGTGATGACAGAAATGAACATTTGTTTATGGTGCAACACATGAACAATTCTGTGACAAGTGCAGAAGAAAGCAACGAAGTGTGGTATGTTGACTCAGGTGCATCAAAACCACATGACAGGTCATGCAGAATGGATGGAGGATGCAAGAAAAATGGAAAAACCAGGATTTGTGGAGACTGGTGATGATACTGCACATCCTATTGTGCAGATTGGAAAATTTCCTTTGTCTATGCAAGATGGGAAAAAGAAATACCTGTCAGATGTATTTCATGTCCTGAATATCACCAAGAATCTGGTTTTTGTTGGTCAAATGGTTGAGAAGGGCTTGCAGGTCAAATTTGATCCTCATGGATGCTTTGTTGAGGATATGAAAAATAAAGGTCGCTTGATAGCAAAAGGGAAGAAGGGCAGAATGTTTACGTTGGATGCAGACATGTCTGAATTGAGTGCAACAATGTTTGCACATGGGACCGGTGTAGTTGCAGATATTGATATCTGGCATAAACGCATTGGTCGTGTTAATGTACAGTGACTTAAATCAATGCAGGCCCAAAATATTGTTGCAGGATTGCCTAAATTCAAGGTTGCAGAAATGCATAAGGTATGTGAAGCCTGTCAGTTTGGAAAACAGGCAAGGAAACCATTTCCCAGACATGTTCAAGAGAGTGAGAAGCCATTGGAATTAATCAACTCTAATGTGTGGACTACTAAAGCTGCATCTCTTGGAGGCTGTCATTATTTTGTCACTTTTATTGATGACTATAGCAGAAAAGTTTGGGTGTATTTTATGAAAAAGAAAAGTGAAGTTTTTGGGCATTTCAAAACCCTTAAAGCTATGGTTGAAAAAGAAACAGGCCTGCAAATAAAATGCCTAATGTCAGATGGAGGGGGAGAGTACCTCTCAAATGAGTTTGCAAAGTTCTTGCAGGAGCATGGCATAAAGCACCAATATTCATGCAGTCATACCCCACAACAAAATGGAATTGCAGAAAGGAAAAACAGGCATATTGGAGAGGTTTATTGGGCTAAAGCAGTTGCTACAGCAGTCTCTATAATGAACAGGACTCCCACTGCAGCAATACATGGGATGACTCCATAGGAGAGGTATACTGGTAGGAAACCAAATATTTTTCATTTGAAAATTTTTGGTTGCATTGCCTATGTACATGTGACAGATGAGCTGAGATCCAAGTTGGATCCAAAAGCTGAGAAGTGCATCTTTATTGGTTACTCTCTGCAGCAAAAAGGGTATAGATGCTATAACCCTTCTACTCATAAGTTTACAGTGAGCAGAGATGTTTTTTTTTATGAGATGAGTAGCTGGTATAAACCAGTAAATGTGATTGATGATGTAGATGCACAAAATGGTAATGCTGCACAGAATTCACAGCAACAGTCACAAAATATTAGTGGACCTGGAGCGTCCTCTAGCAGTGGTTCACATTCTTCGCCATGGACAGGAAAATTGAGATCATGAGAATCTTCTCAAAGCAATGCAGATAGTGGTATTCAGGTATCACGAAAAGGAAAAGAGAAGGTAGATCAGCCCATGTTTGATGTGAATGCAGGTCACTCTTATGTGGATGGTGAATCCAGTGGCTCAGAATAGCGCATTGATGATGAGTTGGGTATTCCGTCTATTGTTATACCTGGAGTAAGGAAGACCAAGGATGTTTTGAGAGCACCTGGGAGTGAACCTACTTTGCGCAGGTCTACGAGAGCTAGGTATCCTGTGGATAGGCTGAAATATGATGGATTTACAGCCATTCACTATGCATATATGGTCAAAGTGGTACAGGAACCAGAATCCACTTCTTTTGAGCAAGCCATGGGAAAAGAAAAATGGGAGAAAGCCATGGATGAAGAAATGGATGCCTTGGAAGCAAATGCTACATGGGAGTTAGTACCTTTGCCTAAAGGTAAGAATGCAATTGGCTGTAAGTGGGTTTATAAGGTGAAGCACAATGCAGATGGTTCTGTGAACAGATACAAGGCAAGATTAGTAGTCAAGGGGTATGCACAAACATATGGCATTGATTATGAAGAAACATTCAGTTCGGTTGCAAGGATGGCAACCGTAAGATCAGTCATTGCTATGACTGCATCAAAGGAATGGTCTTTACATCAGATGGATGTAAAGAATGCCTTCTTGCATGGTGATTTGCAAGAAGAGGTATATATGGAGCAGCCACCAGGTTATGTGCATGCTGTTCATCCTCAGTTTGTTTGCAGGTTGAAGAAAGCATTGTATGGCTTGAAGCAAGCACCTAGAGCATGGTCTGACAAGATAGGACAGTATCTTGTGACTATTGGCTTTCAGATTTCCAAGGCAGATTTCTCACTTTATGTGAGAAAAATAGAGAAAGGTATCATGCTACTTGTCATTTATGTTGATGATTTGATTATGACAAGTGACAGTGATGAAGATATCCTTCATGTGAA
This sequence comes from Lygodium microphyllum, assembly GCF_053477565.2. NCBI lineage: Eukaryota > Viridiplantae > Streptophyta > Polypodiopsida > Schizaeales > Lygodiaceae > Lygodium > Lygodium microphyllum. The sequence continues at coordinate 119,434,471 of NC_141141.1, read as the reverse complement.
AATGCTATTGAAGCAGAAGTTTGAGATGAAGGATTTGGGAGAGCTGCGTTATTTCTTGGGCATTGAGGTGATTAGATCACCAAGTGGGATACAGCTCTTGCAGAGGCAGTATGGATTGGACATGCTGTCCAAATATGGGACGACAGGCTGTAAGCCTATTTCAGTTCCTTTGGAGCAAAATGTGAGGCTAAGCACAGATGCAGGTGAGCTTGTGGAAGACCCTACTATGTACAGACGCATAGTAGGAAGTTTGATTTATATGACTATTACCAAGCCAGATTTGAGCTATGCTGTTGGATTGGTAAGTCAGTTTATGCAGGCTCCAAGGAAACCACATTTAGATGCGGCTAGACGCATACTCAGGTATGTGAAGTCCACGTTGTAGTATGGACTATTTTATGAGACTGGGATTCAGATACAACTGCATGGATACACTGATGCTGATTGGGATGGTAGCATTTCTGATAGACGATCTACCAGTGGATATGTGTTTTCTTTTGGGAGTGCTGCAGTCACTTGGAGCAGCAAGAAACATCCTACAGTTGCCTTGTCGAGCACAGAGGCTAAGTACAGGGGTGCAGCAATGGTTGCATGTGAGGTAGCTTGGTTGCATAAGCTACTTTATGATATGCAGTAGTCTACAGATGGACCAGTTGTCATTTATTGTGACAACATGAGTAGTATACACTTGGCAAATAACCTAGTCTATCATGCTAAAACAAAGCACATTGAGATGCATTATCACTATGTGCGGGAGAGGGTTTTACTAGGTCTTATTGATCTAGTTTATGTCAGCACAGAGGATCAGGTAGCTGACATATTCACGAAGGCATTGGGCGCAGAGAAGCTGCGCAAGTTTAGAGACCTGCTTGGTGTGCAAGAATTGGGATTGAGCTCGAGGGGGAGTGTTGAGATATCGAGCTCCACTCATGATATGCCAGGGTGACTGTTATGCATTTATGTCACCGACTTGTTAGTTGCAAATGCGGTTGGTACACCGCCCATGAATAATAGCTACATGACAGCTATCCTTATCTAATCTAGTTCGTGGCTCAATTAGTATGCCACCTTAGTTAGTTGAGTTTGGTTTGAGACCCATATATAGGGTTCTTCTATTTCTTTGTATGAGAGTTCTTTTGGCTTACACAACTAAGAAGAGGAAAACAGTTTTCAGCCTCCACCCTTGTGTGTATTCCCCCATTGTGCAAGCAAGAAAGCTACAAGTGAGACTTCTTTCTTCTCTCCCACAATCTTGACAGGAATGTGTGCTGCCACAATCAATCAAGGTTTTGAAACCTTTACCTTGATAGTCTAACGGTGTCTGAATCACCGAGAACTAGCAATTGGGCCCTTTCTTGTATAAAGCGGCGTGGACTATCGCTCTTTCGAACTCTGCTTCCATGGTCGAATCTTCTTCTTCCCCTCCTTCGCACATTTGCCTATTGGCAATGCATGCGGTTCTTCCTCTTCCACAGGTAGCGGCTCCTTGACCATGGCCTGTTCCTTGGAAAGGCACTTGGCGATGTCCTCCACCAAGGTTGGGACATTGCCTCTTGAAGTGACCGAGTTCATTGCAGTGGAAACAACTGAGGTTTCGGCCATTACTTTGAGTAGGAACAAAGTTGTTGACGTTATTCTTCCTTGCTTTCTTTTTTTGTCCGTGATTATGACCTTGAACTCTCTTCATTTGAGGTCTGAATGTTCCTTTGTTCAGGTCATTGTAAGACCAAGTTTTGTTACCCCTTGGTCTAGCTTGTACCTCCTAAATTATAGGCGCCACTCGAATCAGTGCATCCTAAATATTTGATGGACGCATAGATTTGAGACGGGTATTTACTGGTGGATTTAAGCCCGCACAAAATTTGGACACCTGCTGTGTCATATCCATCTGTGGCGCATACTTTAAAAGTGAGACGAATTTGGAGTAGTATGCGTCAAGAAGGAGTCCTAGCTGTTTTAGCTCATAGAACTCGTTCATTTTCTGCGTGCGATATGCAGGTGGTAAGTATCTACCCTGCATGGCTTTCTTCAGCTTCTCTCAGGTAACAGATCCCTCTGTGATCCCTTGATCCCTGCACCATTGCTTCCACCAAATTCTGGCTTCGCCGGTGAGTTTTAATTTGGCGAGCATAGCCTAATTGGCGGGTGCAGTACCGGCTGCTTCGAAGTAATCCTCCATGGATTCAATCCAAATTTCAGCATCAACTTGGACTAATCTGTCTCTCCCGTCAAACTCGGGTGGCTTAATTTGCTTGAGAAGGAACTTCTTCTCCTGGATCACAGCAGTACTTAATGTAGGAGGCGAATTAGGAACATGTACCTAGGGTTGTGCCTGAATAAAGGTTTTCTTAATGTTATTATACGATAATCAACGTTTAGCTTATATTATATCTTTAATTCAGCTATCTTGTAAACAATGTATCTACTTAACTTTTTATCAACTCTTATGCACAGCCAGACATTGATAAAAAGAAGTCTTTATTTGTATTTACATGGGCATAGCCCTTTGGAATACAATGTTTCATGTGATAATAAGCCAATTGTTACATTTAGTTTGGGGAGAACAACGTTGTATTGCATTTATCTACAGGAATTGTGTAATAGTAACGTTTTGGGTCATGGATCTTCAGGAATCGATAAGTCATTGGAAATTCAGGATATCCTTTTCGTTGGAATCCATACTTCTCATGGCGGCCCAACACTTTAATCCTATCGGTGGGGATTACACGAGTTATTTCCTCATATACATATGAGTTTATCTCAACCCTCCGACCTCGAATATGTAAAGTTGAATTTACGTGAGCTTCCACAAAAACGAACAGCTTCACAACTTTTAGATCCTCCAACCACTTAATCCTCTTTAGGTTGGTCTATAGGTAAGCAAACCGGTGGGCGGCTATATAGTAGATTCCTGAAGCACCCGTCCATCTTCGTTCCATGTACAAAGGTGATGGATTATAGATCTGCTCTAGGATGTTCATCATCCCAATCCTTTGTCTATAAAGCGGAGAATGCATTGCAATCATAAACATGACTCGAAATACCAAACACTTGTTCCACGCTTCGTAATTCTGCAAGACAATATTGAAGGCAAGAAAATGTTTGGACAGCAATAATTTCTTTACTAATACAATATTAGTGAGTTTGGGAATCTCCCAATTCCCATTTTTTTAATACTAAAAAGGTGGCACCAGGATAACATGCCCATAAGTTTCTCAAAACCATATGATGTGACCTATCATTGGAAATCGCTTGAAAAATAGAATCTATTGAGCTATAGAGCGCTCAATTTGGAGTTATAGTGTTCAAGTTATGATAAATCCAAAGATTTGACCACGTGTCCCAAACTTATGGGAAATTCCTATATTTCCCAATATGGTGTTTACTTCATTCCATTGAGATTTTATAAAAACAATTCTGTTGTTCGTCAGCTCTAATACCAACTGTAACGTGTCCACTAGTATCATCTAGGACACATCTTAGCAGTCCATCGGAAAGGATGTCTAGAAAGCTCCACCTGGCACTCCCATGGAATGCTACGGGATTTGCAATCTAGGGCTTCCCGCGTCTGCCATGCAATGGAAGTATTCTGGCAGTTTCCCACTTAGGATCGACTGGAATTAGGGTTTTCCTGATTGGTCATTTTCTAACAACAACTAGCATTGGACCCAAGCGAACTACTTTATGCAGAAATGCCAGGTCCGAAGCAGATTCACGCTGCACTTGGTTCAATGAGAATGGGAAACGAGAGGGATGCAAAGCTCAACCTCTCTGCCATAAGGCATAGTCCCATTATGTTCCCCTAAAACAACGTAGATCGATTAAGACATAACTCTAGGTCAATGCTTTTGTTGTTTGTGTCCTTTGACGATCATCCCGCTGTTCTTTGAGATTTGAGAAAAGTTCCCGGCTAACCGGGACCACCGAATCGTAGGACGGACCCATGGCCCATCCTCTGCACTTTCCTCGGTTTTTTTTTAGTTATGTAATTATCTAACACATTAATTGGACATGTAACAATCAGCTTCTTTAATTAAACCGTTAAGCACTGGTTCCTTCACGTAATTTTATCACGTGACATAGAAAAACAATATCAAACAAGTTCTTTATTAACATATCATCATATTTATCTTTGAAATACAAGGAGTTCCGCCCGTAGGCTTGTCCATAATCCGCCTCAAGCTATCAAGTAATCCACAGGGATCACTATTCCAAGCTTCCGTCCGTAGACTAGTATGCGGGTCTTGAGATCCAATCCCGAGTCACGTTAGCCTCTTGTGCAGGACCCGGAAGGTGAGGGATTTACGGCCAGAGCCCCCCTGGCACCCAAGTGTCCTCCTGCTCCAAGTAGAGCTCAACGGAGAAACCTCTTGCGGCGACTTCGGTCAACATTTCCGGCACAGTCAACAACCCCCTTGGTTAGGGTCACGCAGGCAGTCAGGGGTAACTGAAGCTGCCTCTCCCTTCAGGCCTTCACCCTGAAGTATAGATATTCATTTAATTTGTAATTCATAAATCAAACAGTGCTCTAAAATCTCTAGCAAGCACAAACAATTCCATCAATCGATCCTGTTGTTGGCAAACTGCTAAGGAAGGAACCCTTCCTTTTGAATGCATCTAGCACTGATCCGGAGTACCTTGCAACTTGGCAAGATCCTTTATATTCTAGGTTAGGATGTACCCTATTAACCCAACTTGGTCAACCCTAAAGTTCATTGGATACTTTAGTTTTCGATTTTTAACCTTCCTTATTTAGAAGGATATCAGAGAATACATCCTTTTGCAAGATAACTTGCGTAAGGATCCGCCATCCTTGTTAAGGGTATTTAACCTTTCTTCTTGTGAATCAATCAGAGAACATATGACTTCGTACTTGCTGCGCAAGTCCTGCATTGTAATATGTGATGAAACAATTTGTTTCAGTTTCTTTAAGCTGATATTTGTCAGACCTAGGGTCTCCCTTTTAATATTTTCTTTAAGAACCTCAGGGACAAACACTAGCTCTTTTACGTTTACGATTTATTGACCCTACAATCAGAGAAGGTAGGCAAGTATTTAAGGTATAAATGTCTCTTGGATTTTTAAATCATTCCCAATGCATATTTCGCAGCATAGGTATTTCTAAGTTTATATTAATTCAGTTGACATTTAGAAGGTAATATCGAGATCACTTCTGCACGATTTGCTATGTATGTATCAGTTGATTTTTCAATCCTAAACTTTATCAGTTTGAGGTTAGGTAAATTCAATTAATCTTCCTTTTTTTCCTTGCGAACAAAACTCATGCCAAATAAACAATCTTTTCCTTGCTAAGATATGCAGTTTGGCAATGATAACTTCCTAGAGTTTAAGCAACGTAAGAAACCTTTCATGAATTTCACCTTCTATGATGATTCATTGTAAAAAGAATAGGGGTTAATGGTGCAAGATGCAGTTTTTATTCCTTCAAGATTTAACTGGAATATACTACTTTAGTGGGTAAATAATCTTGCTCATAATTTCGTTTCAGTGCATAAGACTACTTCAAGGAAAACTATATTTGTACTTTATCCATTTTGCATGTTCAACTAAACTAAATTCCTTCATCGTAAATAACTAGGACAAAATATATCTTATCCCTAACAATTCATCTTGCATGATTAAATTGAAACCGATATAAAACCAAGAAGGAAAAACCTGGTTTTGGGGTGAGATATCCACATGGATACCGGGAGATGACCCTCCCATAGCTACTCCTTGGACTTTCTTAGGCGGCATCGCACTTGTAATCCTTCGAACGTGAAGGCAACTTTACACTCCTTTTCGGAATTCACCGTCGCTTCAATATTCCTCTTCTCTCTTTCGAGTCAAGGAATCATTAAGGGATTGACCACGAGAAAGGGGTAACAAGATCTTTAAGGTCTTAGCTTCTTCGGAGAGGGAAAGGTTTATAAAGCCTAAAAGAAAAAAAAGCCCTATAGGGATTTATACACGGTGAAAATGGTGTGTGTGAGTGTGGTTTCAAAAAAACACATAAAGGGCCTTGGGAGATCTTTGGGCTTGGGGTAAAAGGTATAGGAAGGGGGATTTTTGGAGAGGTTTTGAGACAGGGAATAGTAAAGGCTTTAGGGATTTTAACCCAGGGTGAAAGGGAAACGGTGAAGGGTGAAGGTGTAACGTGTCCACTAGTATCATCGAGGACACGCCTTAGCAGTCCATCGGAAAGGATGTCTAGAAAGCTCAGCCCGGCACTCCCATGTAATGATACGGGACTTGTGATCTAGGTTTTCCCGCGTCTGCCACGTAGCGGAAGTATCCTGGCCGTTCCCACTTAGGATCGATCGGAATTAGGGTTTTCTTGATTGGTTATTACCTAACAACAACTAGCGTCGAACCCAAGCGAACTACTTTACGCAGAAACGCCAGGTCCGAAGTGGATTCACGCTGCACTTGGTTCAAGGAGAATGGGAAACGAGAGGGATACAAAGCTCTCTCTGCCATAAGGCATAGTCCCATTTCGTTCCCCTAAAATAGCATAAATCGGTTAGGACATAACTCTAGGTCCACGCTTTCGTTGTTCGTATCTTTTGACGATCATTTCGCTGTTCCTCAAGATTTTGAGAAAAGTTTCCGGCTAATCGGGACCACCCATCTGTAGGACGGACCCATGGCCCATCCTCCGCACTTTCCTCGGTTTGTTTTAGTTATGTAATTATCTAACACATTAATTTGACATGTAACAATCAGCTTCTTTAATTAATTCGTTAAGCACTGGTTCCTTTATGTAATCTTATCATGTGACATAGAAAAACAATATCAAACAAGTTCTTTATTAACATATCATCATTTTTATCTTTGGAATACAAGGAGTTTCTGCCCGTAGGCTTTCCCATAATCCACCCGAAGGCTATCCAGTAATCCACAGGGATCACTATTCTAAGCTTCCGCCCGTAAACTAGTATGCGGGTCTCGAGATCCAATCTCGAGTCATGTTAGCCTCTTGTGTAGGACCCGGAAGGCGAGGGATTTACGGCCAGATCCCCCCTGGCACCCAAGCGTCCTCCTGCTCCAAGTAGAACTCAACGGAGAGACTCTCGCGGTGGGTTCGGTCCATGTTCCCGGCACAGTCAACAACCCCCTTGGTTAGGGTCAGGCAGGCAGTCGGGGGTAACTGAAACTGCCTCCCCTTCAGGCCTTCAACCTGAAGCATAGATATTCATTTAATTTGTAATTCATAAATCAAACAGTGCTCTAAATTCTCTAGCAAGCACAAAAACTTTCATTAACCGATCTTGTTGTTGGCAAACTGCTAAGGAATGATTCTTTACTTTCAAATGCATCAACACTCGTTCCAAGGTGTCTTGCAATTTTGTAAGATCCCTTATGTTATGGGTTAGGGCGTACCTTATTAACCCAACTTGGTCAACCCTAAAGTTCATTGGATACTTTAGATTCTGTTTTTGTTTAATTTTCCTTTATTTAGAAGGATATTAAAAAAATACATCTTTTTGCAAGATAACTTGCGTAAGGATCTGCCATCCTTATTGAGGATATTTACCCTTTCTTCTTATGAAACAATCATAAGACTATATGACTTCGTACTTGCTGCGCAAGTCCTGCGATGAAATAATCCGTTTTAGTTTCTTTAAGCTGACGTATGTCGGACCTAGGGTCTCTTTTTAAGAACCTTAGGGACAAACCCTAGTTCTTTTACCTTTATGAATTTATTGACCCTACAATCAGGGAAGGTAGTCAAGTGCTTAAGGTATAAACGTTTCTTTGGTCCTTAAATCATTTCCAAGGCATATTTTGCAGCATAGTATTTCTAAGTGTAGATTGATTTGGTTATCTTTTGGAAGGAAATATTGATCACCTCGGCACGATTTGTTATCCATGTGACAATTGATTTTTCAATCCTAAACTTTATTGCTTTGAGGTAGGTAAGTTCAATTTAATCTTCCTATTTCCTTGCAAATGAAACTCATGCCAAATAATAATCTTTTCCTTGCTAAGATATGCAATTAGCAATGATAACTTCCTAGTAATTTTGAGCAACGTAAAAAAAAAAACTTTTCATGAATTTCATGATGATTCGTTGCAAAAAGAATAGGGTTAATGGTGCAAGATGTAGTTTTTATACCTTCAGGATTTAACTGAAATATACTACTATAGTAAGTAGATAATCTTGTTCATAATTCGTTATAATGCATGATGTTATTCGAAGGAAACTATGTTTTATACATTGTGATTCGTTCAATTAAACTAAATTCTTTCATTGTAAATAACTTGGAAAAATATATCCTATCCCTAACAATTTATCTTTGCATGATTGACTTAAAACTGAAATAAAACCAAGAAGGAAAAACCTGGTTTTGGGGTGAGATATCCACATGGATACCGGGAGATGATCCTCCCACAGCTACTCCTTGGACTTCCTTAGGCAGCATCGCAATTCGAATTTGAAGGTAGCTTTTACTCTTTCTTTCGGATTTCCATCGTCTCTCTTTCGAGGCAAGGAGTCGTTCAAAAGGTTGACCATGAGGAGGGATAATAAGACCTCTAAAATCTTAGCTTCTTTGGAAAGGGAAAGGGTTTATAAAGCTTTAGAGAAAAAGGGACTATAGGATATAATCATGGTGAAAGGTTATGTGTGAGTGTGGCTTCACAAACATCTATGAAAGCCCTTGGGAGATCTTTTGGGCACTAGAGTAAAAGGTCGTAGGGGTTTTTCAAACCTAGGGGGAAATTTTGAAAGATAACACAAGGGTGTAAGTAAAAGGGAACACGGGGTCTAGAAAGGCCTAGGGGTGTATTAAAAAAAGAAATATGAGAGGTAAAATACGGGGTTTCAAACACAAGATGGGACTTATGGATTTAGGCACGAGAACGTAAAAGGGTTTATGAGGCCAAGGGTTGTGGGGGTTTAACGGCCCTCGGGAAAGGTTTTAAGGCCTTTAAGACCGTTGCGGGGTGAAAAGGGTTTCTAAAGGTTAGAATCGGGAGGGGATGAAAGGGTAAGGAAGGGTATAGGAAGGGGAAATTTAGGGTTTTGAAAACCCGGGGGAGGGGAGGAGAATTTATGGAGTGGAAGGGATATGAGGGGTGAATGGGGGCTTGATTAGCCCCCCCTTAGGAAGCTTCACAAGGAAGCTTCCTTTATCCCATGTGGCAGGAGGGGGGGGGACAATTTGGCGGGGGATGAGGAGTCTGACGGTGGCCGATGGTGGTGCTGTGGGGAGGGAAGCTGGAGGTGATAGGCGGCAGCGGCGGCTGGTGGCGGCAGCAATCGAGCAGGGCGGTGGCGTATATTCTTCTCTTCTTCCTCTCCTTCAACCGTGCGGCCTCCCTCTTTAAATAGGGGAGGGGAGGGAATCCTTCCCCCCTTGCCTGTCAGCTTGCATGGCGAGCGGCCTGAGCAAGCTCTAGCGAGGAGCTTACTAGCCCCCCTCTATCCCACCTCGATGCTCCAGCACGATGCGCCGCCATGAAGCGTAAATTTTATTTTATTTTTATTTAATATATTACATTCTCTCCCCCTTAGAAGAATCGAGATGTCCTCATCTCGAGGAAACTCTGGATATTGATGGTTGAGAGTGCCTTCATCTACCCAAGTGGCATCCTCTTTGGGATAATCTTTCCACTGGACGAGGCATTCTCTCAAGGTTCTGGATCTTAACTGTCTCTCCCTAACATCTAAGATTCTATCCGGCCTTAGTTCAAGGACTCCTTGACTAGGCATTATAATTTGTTGGTCATCAAGTATATGGTTAGGGTTGGGTACATATTTTTTCAATAGGCTGATATGGAATACATTGTGAACCTTTAGGCTCTCAGGGAGTTGCAATCTATAAGCATTGGGTCCTAGGAATTTGAGGATTTTGTAAGGCCCACAATACCTTGGACTTAGCTTCTTGCAATCTCCTAGGGATAGAGAACTCTTTTTAGAGCGTTCGCGAATGAAGACCATGTCTCCTTCTTCGAGGACTCTTTCTTGACGCTTCAAATCTGCGTATGCCTTTTGTATATCCTTGGCCGCTTGTATGTCTTGTCTTATTGACTTTATTTGATCATCCATGTCTTCCAACATCTGTCTTGATGCTTCAACCCTTAGGGTTGGATCAGAAAAGGTTAGGGGACTTCGACAATCATGACCATACAATGCTTGGAAGGGGGTCATCTGAATGCTTTGTTGGTAAGAAGCATTGTAGGAAAATTCTACCAAAGGCAAGTATTGAATCCACTTCTTGGGTTCTCGAGAGAAGTATGCCCTAAGCATATCCTCGATGACTTGATTTACTCGCTCTGTTTGGCCATCTGTTTGGGGATGGTTGGTGGTGCTAAAACAGAGTTGAGTCCCAATAGCTTCAAAGATAGCTCTCCAGAAGTGTGATGTGAAGAGAGAATCTCGATCACTAATGATTCTTTTGGGTAACCCATGTAGCTTGAATATCTCCTTGATAAACAATCTTGCAATGTCGGAGGCTTTATAGTTTGTCTTTACTGGAATCAGGTGTGCAACCTTGGTAAGCATGTCAACCACAACCATAATGGAATTGTATCCTCCTTGGACTTGGGGTAAGCCTACAACAAAATCCATACTGATGAATTCCCATTTCATTTGGGGAATGTCAAGCGGTTGTTGCAGTTTCCCTAGCATCATGACATGTTCGGCTTTGATACGTTGGCAAGACAAACACTCAGTGACATATTTGAGAACGTCACCTTTAAGCCTCTCCTAATGGTAGCTCTTCCTAACTGCATTAAGAGTCTTAGCATAGCTAGGATGTCCTGTGAAAGGGGAATCATGAGCTTCCCACATTATCTTCTGCTTAAGTGACTGGCTTGCTGGTATACATAGCCTTGTTCTGTAGTAGACAAGTCCATTATCAATGGAAAATTCATGATACTTAGCTTGCCACTTTTGATTCTGCTCCTTGGTAGATATTTCATTTAGCATTGTTTGGTAGGCCAAATCATGGCATGCTTCCTCTCTAGCTAATTCAAGTATAGGGTTGTTTGGTATATATACTTTTATAGCTAGAGATCTGGATTCTGCAAGATTAGGGAATTTAGGAATGCCTTGCAACTAAGTGCATCGGCAACTACATTCTCTTTCCCTGGTCAATACTTGATTTCAAAGTCATATTCCTCCAACACTTCAATCCACCGACGTTGCCTCATGTTGAGCTCGTTCTGGGTAAAGATCCATTTGAAACTCTTGTGATCGGTTACTAGAGTAAAATTGCTACCCAACAAGTAGTGTCTCCAAAGTTTCAGAGCATGGATGGCAGCTAGTAATTCCAAATCATGCGTGGCGTAATTCTTTTCATGATTCTTCAATTTCCTTGAAGAGTATGCTACTGGATCACCTTCCTGCATAATTACACTCCCCAAGGCAAGAATGCTAGCATCTGTTACTACCTCGAACTCTTTATTGAGGTCTGGAAGTTTAGAATAGGTGCTTATACCAAACTTTGCTTCAATTTGTTGAAGCTATTCTGTTCAGGAGTTGACCATGTAATGGCAGTCTGCTTCTTTAGTAAATCCGTCAAAGGTGCTGCAATCAAAGCATAGTTTTTTATAAAGACCCTATACCATCCTATCAATCCAAGAAAGCTGTGTATTTCTCTGATGGATACTGGTGTTGGCCATTCAAGCACATCTCTGACCTTGGATGGATCCACTGATATTCCTTCTGATGATACTATGATTCCCAGATATTCAATCTGACGCTTGAAGAATGCACACTTCTTCATTTTTGCATATAGCTTATGTGACCTCATTGTCTCAAGGACAATCTAAAGTTGAGGTTCATGATCTTCTTCTTGTTTAGAATAGACTAAAGTGTCATCGAAGAAGATAAGCACGAAGTCATCAAGATATGGTCTAAAGATATCCTACATTAATCTATTGAAGGTGGCGGGTGCATTTGTAAGCCCGAATGACATAACCAGGAACTCAAAGTGCCCATATCTTGTATTGAAGGCCATCTTTGGGATATCTTCTTCTTTGATCCTTATCTGATACTAACCTGACCTGAGATCAATCTTGGAGAATATCTTTGCACCTTGAAGATCATCAAGACGCTCATCTATTCTAGGAATAGGATATTTGTTCTTAATTGTTTATTGATTCAACCCTCAGTAATCAATACATAGTCAAAGTGTCCCATCTTTCTTTTTCTGGAATAGTACTGGAGCTCCCCACAGTGAATTACGAAGCCGGATGTAGCCCTGATCTAATAGTTGCGTGAGTTGTTCCTTCAACTCAACTACTTCTGGTATGGACATTCTATAAGGTCTCTTTGCAATTGGCGCAGCTCCACGTACTAACCCAATCTCATGATCTACTTCTCTTTGAGGCGGAAGTTCGGTCAATTCTTCAGGGAATACGTCAGCGTATTTCTTTAGCCAAGAAGGTCCTTCATGAGACTCTTGCTTTTGATCTAACTTGTTGAGGTTTGATCAAGTAAACGGGTAATCCTTTTCTGACCCCTTTTATGATCCGAGATACTTTGGCCAATTGGATTATTGGCACTCCTGCCTCACCTTGAGTTGTGACAAATTCCCTTTCAGTGTTTCGAAAGGAAACTTGACCCTTTCCACAGTGAATATGAGCATCGTTGGGCTTAAGCCAATCCATTCCGAGTAAACACTCATGGATACCTAAATTCATAACTCTGAATTTAACTGAAGTCTTCTTTTCTCCCCCAGAAAGATATCCACCTTAGCAGTTTTCCTGGTACAAGATACCTCACGACCATTTGCCAATTCCACAAGCAGGGTAGGTGCTTCTACTATGGCTATTCCTAATCTTTTTTCACATGCTGGTGAGATAAAGGAATATGTACTGCCACAATCAATCAAGGTTTTGAAACCTTTACCTTGATAGTCTCACGGTGTCTGAATCACTGAGAACTGGCGATTCAGCCCCTTCTTGTGTAAAGAGGCATGGACTGTCGCTCTTTCAAATTCTGCTTCCATGGTCGGATCTTCCCCTTCTTCTTCTTCGCATCTTTGCCTATTGGCAATAAAGGCAGTTCTTCCTCTTCCATGGGTAGCGGCTCCTTGACCACGGCGTGCTCCTTGGAAAGGCGTTTGGCGTGCTCCTTGGAAAGGCTGAGCTTGGGACATTGCCTCTTAAAGTGATGGGGCTCGTTGCAGTGGAAACAACGGAGGTTTCGGCCATTACTTTGAGTAGGAACAAAGTTGTTAGCGTTATTTGTCCTTGTTTTCTTTCTTTGTCCCTAATTATGACCTTGAACTCTCTTCATTTGAGGTCTGAATGCTCCTTTGTTCGGGTCACTATAAGACCAAGTTTTGTTACCCCTTGGTCTAGCTTGCACCTCGCATAGATTCGAGACAGGTATTTACTGGTGGATTTAAGCCCGCACAAAATTTGGACACCTGTTGTGTCATATCCATCTGTGGCGCATACTTTAAAAGTGAGACGAAATTAGAGTAGTATGCGTCAAGAGTGAGCCCTAGCTATTTTAGCTCGTAGAACTCGTTCATTTTCTGCGTGCAATATGCAGGTGGTAAGTATCTAACCTACACGGCTTTCTTTAGCTTCTCCCAGGTAATGGATCCCTCTGCAATCCCTTAATCCCTGCACCATTGCTTCCACCAAAGTCTGGCTTCGCCGGTGAGCTTTAACTTGGCGAGCATAGCCTGATTGGCGGGTGCAGTACCGGCTGCGTCGAAGTAATCCTCCATGGATTCAATCCAAATTTCAGCATCAGCCTGAACAAACCTGCCTCTCTCGTCAAACTCGAGTGGCTTAATTTGCTTGAGGAGGAACTTCTTCTCCTGGATCATAGCAGTACTTGATATAGGAGGCGAGTTTGGAACCTGTACCTGGGGTTGTGCCTGAATAAAGGTTTTCTTAACGTTATTATACGATAATCGATGTTAGCTTATCCTTAATTCAGCTATCTCGTAAACAATGTAGCTACTTAACTTCTTATCAACTCTTATGCACAGCTAGACATTGATAAAAAGAAGTCTTTATTTGTATTTACATGGACATAGCCCTTTTGAATACAACGTTCCATGTGATGATAAGTCAGTTGTTACATTTAGTTTGGGGAGAACAACATTGTATTGCATTTATCTACAGGAACTGAGTAATAGTAGGGTTTTGGATCATGGATCTTTAGGAATCGATAAGTCATTGGAAGTTCAGGATACCCTTTCCGTTAGAATCCATACTTCTTATGGCGGCCCAACACTTTAATCCTGTCGGCGGGGATTACACGGGTTACTTCCTCGTATACATATGAGTTCATTTCAACCCTCCGACCTTGAATATGTAAAGTCGAATTTACGTGAGCTTCCACAAAAACGAACAGCTTCACGACTTTCAAGTCTTCCAACCACTTGACCCTCTTTAGGTTGGTCTATAGATAACCAAACCGGTGGGCGGCTATATAGTAGATTCCTGAAATCCCCGTCCATCTTCGTTCCATGTATAAAGGTGATGGATTGTAAATTTGCTCCAGGATGTTCATCATCCCAATTCTTTGTCTATAAAGCGAAGAATGCATTGTAGTCATAAACATGACTCGAAATACCAAAAACTTGTTCCACGCTTCGTAATTCTGCAAGATAGCATTTAAGGCAAGGAAATGTTTTCACAGCAACAATTTCTTTACTTCATTTTATTGAGATTTTATAAAAGCAATTCCGTTATTGGTCGGCTCTGATACCAACTGTAACATGTCCGCTAGTATCATCCAGGACACGTCTTAGCAGTCCATCGAAAAGGATATCTAGAAAGCTCAGCCCGGCACTCCCATGGAATGATACGGGACTTGCGATCTAGGTCTTTCCACGTCTGCCATGTAGCGGAAGTATCCTGGCCGTTCCCCCTTAGGATCGACCGGAATTAGCGTTTTCTTGGTTGGTCATGACCTAACAGCAACTAGCGTCAGACCCAAGCGAACTACTTTACGCAGAAACGCTAGGTCCGAAGAGGATTCACATTGCACTTGGCTCAAGGAGAATGGGAAACGAGAGGGATGCAAAGCTCAACCTCTCTGCCATAAGGCATAGTCCCATTCCGTTCCCCAAAAATAGCGTAAATCGGTTAAGACATAACTCTAGGTCCACGCTTTCATTGTTCTGTCTTTTGACGATCATTCCGCTGTTCCTCAAGATTTTGAGAAAAGTTCCCGGCTAACGGGGACCACCCATCCGTAGGATGGACCCATGGCCCACCCTCCGCACTTTCCTCGGTTTGTTTTAGTTATGTAATTATCTAACACATTAATTTGACATGTAACAATCAGCTTCTTTAATTAATCCGTTAAGCACTGGTTCCTTTACGTAATCTTATCATGTGACTTAGAAAAACAATATCAAACAAGTTCTTTATTAACATATCATTATTTTTATCTTTGGAATACAAGGAGTTTCTGCCCGTAGGCTTGCCCATAATCCACCCGAAGGCTATCCAGTAATCCACAGGGATCACTATTCCAAGCTTCTGCCCGTAAACTAGTATGCAGGCCTCGAGATCCAATCCTGAGTCACATTAGCCTCTTTTGCAGGACCCGAAATGCGAGGGATTTACGGCTAGAGCCCCCTTGGCTCCCAAGCGTCCTCCTGCTCCAAGTAGAACTCAACGGAGAGACCTCTCGCAGCGGGTTAGGTCCACGTTCCCGGTGCGGTCAACAACCCCCTTGGTTAGGGTCAGGCAGGCAGTCGGGGGTAACTGAAATTGCCTCTCCCTTCAGGCCTTCAACCTGAAGCATAGATATTCATTTAATTTGTAATTCATAAATCAAACAGTGCTCTAAATTCTTTAGCAAGCACAAACACTTTCATTAACCGATCTTGTTATTGGCAAACTGCTAAGGAATGATTCTTTCCTTTTGAATGCATTAGCACTCGTTCCAAGGTGTCTTGCAACTTGGTAATATCCCTTATGTTCCAGGTTAGGGCGTACCCTATTACCCCAACTTGGTCAACCCTAAAGTTCATTGGATACTTTAGAATCTATTTTTGTTTAACTTTCCTTTATTTAGAAGGATATTAAAAAAAATACATCCTTTTGCAAGATAACTTGCGTAAGGATCTGCCATCCTTGTTGAGGGTATTTACCCTTTCTTCTTGTGAAACAATCACAAGACTATATGACTTCGTACTTGCTATGCAAGTTGTGCGATGAAATAATCCGTTTTAGTTTCTTTAAGCTGACGTATGTCGGACCTAGGGTCTCTTTTTAAGAACCTCAAGGACAAACCCTAGTTCTTTTACCTTTACGAATTTATTGACCCTACAATCAGGGAAGATAGTCAAGTGCTTAAGGTATAAACGTTTCTTTGGTCCTTAAATCATTTCCAAGGCATATTTTGCAGCATGGTATTTCTAAGTTTAGATTGATTTGGTTATCTTTTGGAAGGAAATATTGATCACCTCGGCACGATTTGTTATCCTTGTGACAATTGATTTTTCAGTCCTAAACTTTATTGCTTTGAGGTAGGTAAGTTCAATTTAATCTTCCTATTTCCTTGCAAATGAAACTCATGCCAAATAATAATCTTTTCCTTGCTAAGATATGCAATTAGCAATGATAACTTCCTAGTAATTTTGAGCAACGTAAAAAAAAAAGCTTTTCATGAATTTCATGATGATTCGTTGCAAAAAGAATAGGGTTAATGGTGCAAGATGCAGTTTTTATACCTTCAGGATTTAACTGAAATATACTACTATAGTAAGTAGATAATCTTGTTCATAATTCGTTATAATGCATGATGCTATTCGAAGGAAACTATGTTCTATACATTATCATTCATTCAATTAAACTAAACTCCTTCATTGTAAATAACTTGGAAAAATATATCCTATCCCTAACAATTTATCTTTCCACGATTGACTTAAAACCGAAATAAAACCAAGAATGAAAAATCTAGTTTTGGGGTGAGATATCCACATGGATACTGGGAGATGATCCTCCCGCAGCTACTCCTTGGACTTCCTTAGGCGGCATCGTAGTTCGAATGTGAAGGCAGCTTTTACTCTTTCTTTCAGATTTCCACCGTCTCTCTTTCGAGGTAAGGAGTCGTTCAAAAGGTTGACCACAAGGAGGGATAATAAGACCTCTAAAATCTTAGCTTCTTCGGAAAGGGAAATGGTTTATAAAGCTTTAGAGAAAAAGGGACTATAGGATATAATCATGGTGAAAGGTTATGTGTGAGTGTAGCCTCACAAACATCTATGAAAGCCCTTGGGAGATCTTTTGGGCACTAGAGTGAAAGGTCTTAGGGGTTTTTCAAACCTAGGGGGAATTTTGAAAGATAACACAAGGGTTTGTGTAAGTCAAAGGGAACACGGGGTTTAGAAAGGCTTAGGGGTGTATTAAAAAAAGAAATATGAGAGGTAAAATACGGGGTTTCAAACACAAGATGGGACTTATGGATTTAGGCACATGAAGGGAAAAGGGTTTATGAGGCCAAGGGTTGCAGGGGTTTAATGGCCCTCGGGAAAGGTTTTAAGGCCTTTAAGACCGTTGCGGGGTGAAAAGGGTTTCTAAAGGTTAGAATCGGGAGGGGATGAAAGGGTAAGGAAGGGTATAAGAAGGGGAACTTTAGGGTTTTAAAAATCTGGGGGAGGGGGGATGAATTTATGGAGTGGAAGGGATATGAGGGGTGAATGGGGGCTTGATTAACCCCCCCTTAGGAAGCTTCACAAGGAAGCTTCCTTTATCCCACGTGGCAGGAGGGGGGGACAATCTGGTGGGGAATGAGGAGTCTGACGGTGGCCGATGGTGGTGCTGTGGGGAGGAAAGTTGGAGGTGATAGGCGACAGCAGCAGCTGGTGGCAGCAGCATTAGGTGGCAGCAATTGAGCAGGGCGGCAGCGTATATTCTTCTCTTCTTCCTCTCCTTCAACCGTGCGGCCCTCCCTCTTTAAATAGGGGAGGGGAGGGAATCCTCCCCCCTTCCCTGTCAGCTTGCATGGCGAGGGGCCTGAGTAAGCTCCAGCGAGGAGCTTGCTGGCCCCTCTCTATCCCCCCTCGATGCTGCAGCACGATGCGTTGCCATGAAGGCGTAAAAGTTTTTTGTTTTTATATATTTAATATATTACAAAAGGCTTATAGCATGGGGAAGGAAAAGGGTGTGTAAGGAAAAAGGGGACACGGGGGGATTAAAAAGGGGCTTAGGGGTGTGTGTTAAAAAAAGAATATGGGAGGGGTGAATCATGGGGTTTCAAACACAAGAAGGGACTAATAGATTTAGGCACAGGGGGGGAAAGGGTGTGTAAAAAGGGGACACGAGGGAGGGTGGAAGGCCCTTAAAAAGGGTTAAAATCGGGAGGGAAAATAAAAAGGGGCTTAGGGCCTCTTAGAAGCTTTAGAGCTTCAAAATCGGGGGGGGTGTGGTTCCAAGGGAAAGGGGCTTAAATGACTTTAAGATATTTGTGGGGGGGAAAAAAACCACAGGAAGGGGGGCCTTTGAAGAGCCCTTAGAATCTTCAAGAAGCTTCTTGAAGCTTCTGTAAATGTGGTGGAACCACGTCGATGAGAGGTGGGCGTCTGAATTGGTAGCGACGATGTTTTCCTTCTACAGGCGGCTTCACGACCCAGTCCCTCAAGCTTAGGCGGCGGCTTGCTCCTTCTCACGACCTCCACACGGCAATGGTGCTCTTCCCTCTATCTCTCTTGACACGGCTTGTAGCATTATGGCCTTATAGGCTTCTCAGAATCCTCTCTCCCTCTTCTACGTCAGTCCAACAGCGTTCAGTCTCTCCCTCCCCACCCTCGTCCTCTCCTAGAGGCGTCATGGCTACAGCACTCCGTTTTTGTTCCCCCCCTCAAACTCTGGCCCCCACTGATTTAAATAGGGGGAGGGAGAGGTTCCTCCCTCCCTTACACGGCAGCACGCATGGCTAAGGCTCCACATAAGCCCCAGCGTGCTGCTTGAACATGGCTTTCCTCCCTCCCTTCTAGCGCGACGTCGGCTTGGGGAGGAGGGGATTTAAAATTTTTTGCTTTTATTTATTATTAAAAAAGGTTTTTATCCGTTGGGGAATTGTTACATTTGCCCTCACGCAACTGTACCAAATCCCATGTACCATTTTCAGCCAAAGCTGAACATCCCTCATCCATAGCAACATGCCAATTCTCATCTGCAACTGCCTCATCAAACTTACTTGGTTCTTTAAAACCTGTTACTTTTGTCATATAAGCATAATGACGGGCTGAATATCCATTGTAAGTGTACCTATCAACACGTCGTCTGACCCTCTCTGATCTCCTCAGCTATGGCTCACTGCGAGCTTGCCTCTCATGAGGCAACACATAACGGCTCTGCCTAGCACCTGGCGTCATAACAGACGGAATCCCCAATTCACTATCTAAGCTGTCACTGCTAGTAACCTACATTGAGTGAACCTGTTACATCTTCAAAAACCTTTTCTTTTCCCTTATCTGTTCTCCCCCTCACTGACATATCCATGTCAGTGGATGCAGTACTGCGACTTCGCAATCGTCCTATCCAAGGACTCACTGTAGATGATACATCACCTGTGTGACCGGTCATGGAAGTACTCTCTGTAGGAGTATTTTCAGCATGACTCATACTCGGTGAGCCATCAGTAGGCACTGCAATAGGATTCCCATACTAGGATGCTAACTCATCAAATACCACATCTCTGCTTACGAGTGTCTCATGTGAAGAAGGTACATAACACTTATAAGCTTTCCGTTCTTATCCATATCCTATAAACACACTTTTCACTGCCTTAGGATCCAATTTCTTCCTCTTCTCATCCGGTATATGCACATATGCAATGCTGCCAAATACCTTCAAGTGCGAAATATCAGGTTTATGACCATACAGCCGCTCATATGGAGTGACATCATGAATCCCTACTGTAGGGGTTTGATTCAGCACATAGATAGCAGTCATCACTGCTTCAGCCCAATAACCATTTGGCAAACATTTTTCATTCAGCATAGCTCTAGCTGACTCCATCAAAACCTTGTTTTTTCTCTTTGCAACACCGTTTTGCTACGATGTATAACTACATGTGAGCTGTCTTCTAATCCCATATTTAGCAAGATACCTGTCAAAGTAATTTGAGACATATTCACCTCCTCCATTTGATCTCAAGCATGATATGTAACAGCCCAATTCATTTTCAGCATGCTTCTTGAAGTCTTTGAAAGCATCGAACACATCATCCTTATGCTTCAAAATATAAAGCCAAGTGTACCTGCTACTGAAATCATCAATGAATGAGACATAATATCATGCACCACCAAAAGAAGAATTATGTGAAGGACCCCAGACATCAGAGTGCACCAACTGTAAAGGCCTAGTGCTATTTTTTACATGTCTCATGAAAGGAAACCATGCCTACTTCCCAAACTGACATGCAGGGCATACATGACCAAAATCATTATACTTGAATTTAGGTAATCTAAGTACTACTTCCTTCTGCTGCATAGATTTCAGCTTTTGTACATTGACATGTCCAACCTGCTTGTGCCAAATCTCTACATCCCGAATGGCACTCTCATCATGAGCAAACATGGCTGCCTTAAGTCCCGGAATGGTCGCATCCAATGTAAACATCCTGCCATCCCTTCTGCCCTTGGCAATTCACTTGCAACCATTTCCATACTCCTCAATGAAACACCCATCTTTGTTAAACCTCACTTGCAAATTCTGTTCTGCCATTTGACCCACAGACAACAGATTCTTTGTTATGGTCGGTACATGTAATACATCATGCAGGCCTTTCTTCTTGCCATTAGGCATCATAAGAGGAACAATCCCTTTATTCT
This sequence comes from Lygodium microphyllum, assembly GCF_053477565.2. Lineage (NCBI taxonomy): Eukaryota > Viridiplantae > Streptophyta > Polypodiopsida > Schizaeales > Lygodiaceae > Lygodium > Lygodium microphyllum. Next base: position 119,413,700 of record NC_141141.1, on the reverse strand, counting down.
TCATGTCATGTTGGGTATCATCCCCAGTACATACATGACCATGTGTACCTGCAACCATCTCATCAAACCACTCTCCATGCGGTGTCATGTGGTTTGACGCTCCAAAGTCAATGTACCATCTGTCATCTCTATCATGTCTCGATGCATTTCTAGATACATGCTGCATGGCAAAGAGTCTATCAACTGGCTCATCATGAGCACCACTGGAAGATGCATAGTGCCCATGATGTCTGCCCTTTGCCTTCATATCTCCCTGCTTCTTGTAACAATCCTTTGCAATATGCCCATACTGGCCACAATAATGGCAATCCTTGTCCCTGTTGGACTGATCAGATGACTGCCATGAATCAGATCCACCACCTCTACCTCGGTGTGATCTCCCCCTGCCTCTAAACCTGCCAGATCTATGCTGGCCTTGTGTATTTGCACCATGCCAATTACTCTGCTGCTGTTGCTGTCCATAAGCATTATGAGTGTCACCACGACCTCGAAATGAACCACGACCTCTAGATCCTCTGCCATGCTGGCTAGAGTATAACACAATGTCTCTACTGTGAGATGCACTGGAACTTCTATTCAAACCATGTTTGACTTCCTCATGCAGCAACAAAGCAACTAGCTCTTTCCAGCTACGGGGCTCTTCTCTGACAGAAATGGAAGTGTCAAAAGCTTTGTACTCTTTGCCTAAGCCATTCAAGGCAACAGCAATCATATCATCTTCTGATATACTTGAGCCAATGGTATCAAGTTGATCAGCTATGGTCTTAATCTCTGTGGTATACACCTGGATACTCTTGCCATTTCTAGACATGTTGTTGAACTGCTGTTTCAATTGGATCTTCCTTGCATGTATCATGGTTCCATAATTTTTCATCAGTATGTCCCAAGCATCCTTCGGAGTCTCACATCCAGTGATTTGAATTACCATAGCATCAGATATACATAGAGAAAATCAATACAGCACCTTGCATGCTCTTTCATTCCATAGCCTGTAAGCTCTTTTCTGTTCATTAGTTGGATTCTGTGCAGGCAACTCAAGAGCAGCCTCATCTCCTGTACATAGATCCCAATAACCTCTACCAACGAGAATTTTTTTCATTTTGAATTTCCATAATGCAAAGTTCTTCTTGTCCAACTTCTCTCCAACTATCTAAGTGATATTGTCAGTCCCATGTGCATTAGCCATGATGCAATAGACTGTCTATCAAGTGCCTGACTCCGTGCAGACCAATAAGTATGACTGACCAAGTTCAGTCCGTAACAGTTTATGACAGTTTTTTGCACTAAATTGCAGAAAAAAAACAGGGCATTTCAGCCCACTGACACCAAAAACAACCCACAAACAAGTGGTCTCAACTGTAGGTCTAACTGTCAATACATAAGCTATGTGTTTGCTTCAGCTTAAGCTTCTGTAACCTCACTGCCAGGGTACATACATGCAGTCAGAAAACTGTAAATTGTGAGTAACCAGCAGCAATTTTAAGTCCAAAACTGAGTGGTAATCATGTCATACATGTTCCAAAACCTCCCAGATAGTTGCTAGTACATTTGGCAGTCAAGACATGAGCATAGAGGCACAGAACAGTGCATAACCAACACATACAAGTGTCAACAAATTTAGTTACAGGTTGCAGTCAACCAAAATTGAGCATAACAAGCTCCAAGCTGCTCCAAAATGTCTTCCAATCATGTCATACATTTACTTTCTAGTCACAAGTTCAATACATGAGCATCTGAGTAGGCATAGACAACATGTCTTTGTTGACCAATGGCATAAACTTCATGAACTGTTTGTAATTAACCAAGACAGTGTGAGTACATTTACTTCAACTTCAGAATTTAGTTTTCAATGATGCTCATTGCTTGCTTCAATCCTCCATACATTCAGCATGTATAGATCAGTTCATATAGATGATAGAACCCCCAAGATGACCTGTATTGCTTCAGTAATACACAATGCTTGTCATTGACTATGTATGACAGTTTTTATCCACTAACATACTTCAGATCTGAGTGATGTCAGTGAGCAAATTCAGCTCAAATGCATTATATCTGGTACATATGGCTTCTTGACATACATCTTGGCTCCAGTGATGCTTCTGGGTATGTATGAGTGCTTCAAGCTCATGCCAGACAAGTGTATATGCTTTGTAGTGGCTATATATACAGCAGGCCACTATTTATGACAGACCTGTGATCTCTGTTTTCAGCTCATAACTGAGCTCCAGCACAAGCAATGGCTTCCTATTATCTTCAAGTACCTTCCAGGGATCTCTTGCAAGCAATGTACAGCTGAGTGATTACAACCAGCAAATGAGGTAGAGGAGTTCAGGCCTGAAACAGGCACAATCTGTGCAGAAGACTGGACAGAGGTTTTCAACAACACACGATGTTGATGATGATGATAATGGAGCACACAATGGTGCTTAATGCTCCCTTCTCAAGGTTCTAAACAAGGCCCAGACAATAGCTTGGACCATAGAGCAAACAATCACACAATGCATACCTTCCATTTAACAATGGCATTCAGCCTATTTGAAAAAACATAAGTCTTCAACTGCAGATCATCTTCACTCCCTCCTACTCCAAGAAGTCCACCAAGTCCAGCTATGATACCATGTTCAAAGTTGAGAGAGAGAGAGAGAGAGAGAGAGAGAGAGAGAGAGAGAGAGAGAGAGAGAGAGAGAGAGAGAGAGAGGGAAACTCCATTGTCATGAACCTTCAGGTTCCATAGCTTTCTTCCATTATTCTTTTTCTAACTAAGTAACACACACAACAAAGATAAAGTGACCTAGTGTAAGTGTAGACTAGACAGACTAACTCTAGTCAGGTCACTAACTGACTACTAACCCGACTTATTTAATGTAGTCACATGTAGACAGCTACACACTCTAGTTGTCATAGATGTCGGTCATAGATAAAGACACAGTGACGGTGAGCTTGATTTCTAACAGGAAAAGGAGAAGGGAAAGGTAAAAGAGGAGACACCTCCTCTTGAGGAGCCGCCATAGGTGGAGAATGCCCATGGCCTCTACTTCGATGGGGCCTACAAGAGTATTAAAGACAAAGCAGTAGCAGGAATAGTGGTGTTCAGTCCCGAAGGTGACAAACTTTATGGAGAAGGTATCAACTTGGAGGATTTCCATTCTAATAATGAGGCAGAATATCAAGCCTTGCTTTTAGGTTTGAGGTGTGATGGGACCTACAATGGGCAGGCACTAGCTCATGCACTAGCTGGACCTCTATCATGCACTCAACAACCCCACGGCCTCACGGCCAGGAGCGTTGATGACACATACTTCATACATTGCCTTCCTAGTCATCTTGCGTTTCTATCACGTCTCGTAATCTAACTCTAACCCCATTAACACTTCTCAGAGGGAGTCCCAACACATTACCAAATGGCACGAAGTACAAACATAGGAGGTCCTCCCATGGTTGGCTGCCGCTACCTCACTGCGACTCTCCTACATCTTGGAGATTGGCCCCTCGATGCGTCGCTAAACATATATAACACTTCACACATAGTTCTCTCAAGGTACAAATTATTTCGTTTCAGGATGTACCATACCTCACTTTACTTTCCCCTTAGACCCAACGCCTAGCCTACAGCTTGGGACAACCTTACTCACTCAACGTTGGTCACGATCTAGAAAATACATGTGCTATGCATCCAGGAGGTATTGTCTGATACCTTTTATCATTTTATGCTTCATGCAAATTTTGAATGCCCATGTGCTCAAACAAAGAAAAATCAACATTGTGCTTAGTGCAAAAGCATTCTTTCAATGAATTTCTCTGACACGTAGTTGCTACGTTGCACGAATCTAGCACCGAGGAGACCTCCTGCTACTAGATCCTTACTTTAAATTAACGATCGATCTATATGATATGCATAGATGAAAACAATCAGCCTTTTCTTTCTCTCAGCACTTAAACACCACTCTCATTCTCTCTATTCCCTCGCCGTTTAGATTGTGCACAATGCACAAGTTTAGGGTAATATTTTTCCATGTTTTTTGTTGTATGAAAAGCAATAAAACCTCACTAAAACATAAAAGTAGGGCTGAACTGAGTCTAAACCTCATACTTCAGACCCCCCATACATACACAAATATGAATCTTATTTTTTAGTATTTTTGCATACTCAAAACCTATTTTTCCCTTATTTTTACCCATTTTTCCTATTTTTCTTGTATTTTTGCAGTATTAAATAACTAAAAATGCAAAATGAGTTATGGGCTATGGCCCTTAGGTTCATTTGCAACAAAACCACAATTTTAGTTGGTGTGTCTTATTATATTTTCCATTTATATATCAAAAATACCCAATTTTCTCATATTTCGCGTGTTTTATGGGTTTTACACCATTAATTTCAGTCACAACACTTATGATTTTCTGATTTTCTGAGCATAAACTGATCAAACTCATAGCAAACAGCAACATAATGCATAATCATCCCATGGGAACAAATATTCATGAAGCAACTTGCATAAAACATCAATTTCCTTTGTAAAAATGAAATTACCGTTCTTTGCGGGTTGCGGGTTTTTATTTACCATGTCTCGGGACTGATTTCAAGCAACCATTAATATCCATGACAGTTCGAAATCAGCAATCTACCCTTCTCTTGCATCACAGAGCAATCCCATCTCGGTTGGACAAGCATCCGTCAATTCTTCTTCTTCCCACATGAATCTGCCTCTAGAAGAGAGAGAGGGAGGAGAGAGAAAGACTAAAATCAGAGATCTTCATAGAGACCACCATTGCATGAGCGAAGCACGGCGATATGACCAGTAGGCAGAGAGGAAGGAAGGGCAATGATCATTGGTAGGGGTTGCATTGAGGTTGCATGATGCCTCCATCCCCATCAAGCGTGAATTTCGGCGCGCACATATGGCGCCCTCCTCCTCACGTTTTCATGCTTCACAAAAATGCCACGCTTTGTGCTAGATTAAAATGTTACTTGTCCCCCCCCCCCCCCCCCAAAGGTCATGACCACTTTCCACCCCTTCGTATCTTGCCCGATTTCTTGGCCATTTCCCTGTCCGGACTCCAAATTGAGCTCTGAAAAATCCTGGATGTTCGGCTCGACATCCCGCATTGGTCGGTAACTCTTGAAAACCCGCACGGCAGTCTGAGAAATTATCAAAAATCAACAAGTGTCGCTCGAGCGTCTTTAAAGCACTTTGCCTCTTAAAATCGTCCTAGGTCGAGCCACTGCCTTCGACGTTGAATATTTTTTCCTTGATATTCGTAATTTTTAGCTATTTTTAAGCACTTCTCGGTAGCAAAACTCCGTTCTCAAGGTGGTATCTTTGACATGGTGTCACTCGACTTAATGTTTTTGGGGATTCTATGCTAGTTGTTAAGCAAATGAAAGGAATCTGGGCTTGTAAAAATGATAACTTAGCAGTGAAAATGAGGGAAGCTAAAACTCTCATGAGAAAGCTATAGAAAGCCCAAATCTATTTTGTGCCAAGGCACACAAATGGTGACGCAAATGCTCTAGCAGGCTGAAAATTTGAAAGAGGTAATGGTGGGCATCATTGCAATAAAGCTTCCCTTGTTTCAGGGTAAGTTTCAACTACAAGATGTGCTTTATTTTCTTGAGCATGGTGAGGCACCTACACATATGAGTAAGAGTGAGAAAATGTGGCTGGCTACAAAGGCCACTAAATACCGCTTGATAAATGATGTGTTGTATTGCAAAGGAAAGGATGCAGTGCTTAGAAGGGTGCCAACAGCAAAGGAGATTATGGATGTGATTAAGAGCTGCCATGAGGGGGTTTGTGGTAGACATTTTGCTCAAGAAATAACCAGTAGGAAGATTCTCCATGCCAGTTTTGTGTGGCCTAGTCTACATCGAGATGTACAACATTGGTGCCACACTTGTGACGATTGCCAAAAGGTCGTACCAAGTAAGCTAGTGCATAAGGAACAAAATCCCATAACTACATATGGCCCATTTGAGAAATGGGGGATTGATGCAATAGGGCCACTCCCACGAACTCAATCTGGCAAGGAATACATCATAATGGGTGTGGACTACATGACGAGGTGGGCAAAGGCTTCAGCAACTAGTAGGATCACAGCCCAAGAAGTGGAAAAATTTGTGTTTGAAAATATTTGTTGCAGGTTTGGCACACCTTTGGAAATTATCTCTGATCGGGGCCCTGGTTTTAGGGTGAACCTAGTAGGGGTAATGGTTTGGTCGAAAAAGTAAATGGGCTAATTTGTAAGATAATTACCAAGAAAGTACACATGCACCCCGAGCACTGGGATAAAAATTTGAGTGCAACTCTTTGGGCCTACAGGACTTCATTCAGAACCTCACTTGGCTATACTCCATTTCATCTCATCTATGGCCAAGAGGCTTTGCTTCCTATAGAGGTGGAACTGGATAGTTTGCATGTTTTAGTAGCCAGTCAAGAGAAGAATCAAGATAAGAAGTTAGAGGAAAGGATCTTGGATCTAGAGAGGCTGGAGTTAGATAGAGAAGTAGCAGTCCAACACTATTTCATGCAGGCTGAAGAGAGGAGGAAGACATTTACTAAGAAGCTGACTAGCAAACACATAAGGGAAGGATCACTTGTGCTACGCTATGATAATCGCTTTGATAACAGAAAGTTTGCTAAACTTGTGTTCAAGTGGGAAGGGCCATTCATGGTCATAAGGAGATATCCAAATGGTAGCTATAAGCTAGATGACATGGATGGGAAGGTTCACAGGACAAGGGTAAATGGATGGCGACTAAAGCCTTATTTTCAAAGAAATATGAATACTTTGGAGCAGTCATTCAATGAAGAGCCACCAATGAGGGGGTGCAGTCCTCCTTGCTCTATTGGACCATCATTAGCAAGCTAGAGGCATGAATGCCTCTAGCCTAAGGGGAGAGCTAATGATCGGGGTTTTTTACGAACCGGATTTCTACCACAAAATTTGGCCAAAACCCCTATCAAGAGCTTACCATATCACTTTGAGTTTACTCTTCAAGCACTAGGTATACTATATTGCTTCTCGATTATGATAACTCTAGCAAATGGGGGGAACAAGTTCTTAGGAGGCATGTCAATGTAAAGGGTAAAAGAGATGGTTATCTTAGTGAAGATGGAAATGGATTACACCTAGGAGTTGAGTGAGTGCATAGATTTTTCAAAGGACTAGCCTCCAATTACACATGAGTTCTGCCTACATCACTGAGATTTGGAATCTATCACCATCATTAGAGGACACCTCACCCTAGCACACAAATCAATATCCACATCATGGTGTCATTTGGATCTTACACAAAAGCTTACAAGCATGGACCCCTTCTGTCACATGCTTATATGTATTTATATATATATGGGGGACTAAAGTAAAAGCAACTTTTGAAAGCCGTTTTTTATAATCTCAATAACTCCCACAAAAAAGAGAATTTCAAGAAAATTTTTGCATTGCCCGATCGGTTTTGACCTGATCTACAAAGTTGCAGAAGAAACTTTTTCCAGATTCTTCACGGATTTGAAGTTACGAAGGTGCAGACTGCTGGCTACATGCAATTTGCTTCTCTCTTTCACCACACCAACTTTCTATTTTATTCTTCTTGTAAATATATTATAATAATGTGCTTTGGGCACCCATCTCTTGTAATCTAGCTCCCTTTTTCTATTTTGTTTACCACCACCCTTGGCTTCTTACATGATGACCAAGGTGGAGACTTGTCCCATCCACTATTCTCCATATTTTCAAAGATGCCATACATCAACTAAGATTATGTTAATCAAGAAGATTAGCTTAATCTAATCCCTCATGGAGGCTATATAAAGATCCCATGGAGAATGACGAGGGGGGGGAGGACAATGACAAGCACATGAGAGCACTCTAGAATACCCTCATGCTAGCCCATCTCTTTGAGGTAAGCTATGAGTAAGTTCTTTTATTATGTAGCATAATGGAAAGCTTCCTCTACCTCTTCTCCTCTTGTCTCCCTCTCTTCTCATCTTCTCATTCCATGAATATATAATGGAAAGCTTCCTTTACCTCTTCTCCTCTTGTCTCCCTCCCCTCTCATCTCTCTCTCTCATATTCTAATAGGGTGTCTAGTACATATATTCTCTCTTGTAAATTTGTGTCTTGGTTCTTTTGATTCTCTTTGAGAAAAAAGATGTCCTAGCCCATCCTCCCTTTGGCTAGGTGGTGCCCTTCTTTAGTTCTCTTAGTGAGGATTGGAGGCTGGATGGGTAAGAGGCAACCCGTTCATCATTTCAGCCCTCACTGTGTTCACCATTAATGCTTTTCAAAACATTATTTGCAGAGGAAAAAGATCACATTCTTGTGGAATTGAAATGCTTAATTATAAAATTAAACTTCTCCCTCGATAAATCCATACATTCCAAATTTTATGACCCTTTTTCTTAACCATGAATTGGTTTTGATTTGTTTTCCTTTGCTTTTGAGTTTTATTCTTATTTCTACCTCACCCCCTTTTCTTGTAAAATTAAGAAGAATCCTTCCTAGGATTATGGTTAAGGGGTTAGGGGCATTCTAGATATGGTTACCCTGTTTACTTTTGCATGAGCCAAGGATAGAAATTGGAGTTGTATTCCATTTGAACATAATGGTCCATGTCATAGGGTCTGATGCCTACTTGTGTGATGTAAGTGAGGACATCGAGAAGGAAATCCCCGGAGTCAACTTTGCTAGCAATATAGAGCTCCTCTTCTATGAGAATTCAATCTAAATAGGGATACCCTCTGATGTGGTCCTCAAGGGGTCGATTACGAATGATGGTCAACACCCTATATGAAGTTGAAGCTACATATGTTGCGTCATATTCGGTAGTTGTGATTGTGTGCCTCTGTTTAGTGTTTTTCATGACTTGGCATCCTTCTAGTTCCCATTGAAGGCAAAGAGCATACCATTTGCATAAGAAAGAGGAGTCGTTGTTAGCGAGCTCCTTCAACATCGCAATATCTTAGTCCATGGCAAGGACTTTGCTCTTGTCATAAGATGTGATAAGACGTTGTTTGTGTGCTTGTTCAATGGAAAGCTTGATCGCAATGATTTCCTTGGCGACTTGGGAAGGTTTGACAAATACAAATTCAGATTCCTCCCATAAGCAAGGCAGCACTTGTACTTCTGTTGCTAAAGGCTTGTCCAAAATACCTAAGTCTAACCAATCGTAGCTTTTAGCAAGCATGATAAACGTGATATCCAAGCATTTGAGGCAAGCAATCAAGTTGTCTCCTATATTCTCAGCTAAGTTTGTGACCAAGGTTATAATGTATTAGAAAATGAGAGAGAGAGATGGACAAAGGCACATGTAGGAAGGGTAGCAGTCATGCTCCTTGTTCATCCCATTTCTTCAACACACTCAAAAGTCAACTGTGTACTACACACATACAAAGATCAATAGACCTAGATCTAATCATGCTTAAGTCAGTGTCTTAACCTTATTCAAGTAAGGTAGAACTATGAGCTTGAATCTCAATACTCCCCCTCAAGCTCAAGTGGGATACTTCACTCCAAGTAGCTCTCTAAAATGCACAAATTTATCTTTATCTAATGACTTGGTAAAGATATTTGCAACTTGGTCTTTTGTCCTCACATGGACCAAATCAATGTCACCTACAATCACTCTGTCTCTGATAAAGTGATAGTGTACCTCAATGTTCTTAGTCCTAGCATGATAGACAAGGTTACTAGCTACGAGCACACTACTCATGTTGTCACAATAGAGCATGACAAGCGTGACTTTCTGCATGCCCAAATCATCAAGAAGCTTCATGAGCCATTCTACCTCACATGCAGCTAATGCAGCACCTCTATACTGTGCCTCAGTACTAGAGAGTGCAACTATAGGTTGCTTCATACTGCTCCAACTAACCATAGTACTATGAAGGGAAAATGCATACCCACTAGTAGATCACCTATCTTAGGCACTTCTTGCCTAGTCAACATCTTTATATCATGTAAGCTCCAAGGGCTTACCATGCTCATAGAATAGACCATAATTTGATTCAACCTTCACATATCTCAAGATCCTCCTCACTGTATCCAAGTGAGGCTTTATAGGCTTCTACATGAATTGGCTAATCAGTCCAACTGAATAGCTAAGATCCGGTCTAGTAATGGTAAAGTAAATTAGGCTACCCACCATTTATCTATACATAGTGACATTCTCAATCTCATATCCAACATCTACAAGTAGCTTAACATTTTGTTCCAATGGAGTGCTCAAAGACTTGCAATCCAACATACCATACTTGATTAACATGCACTTATCTTTACCAATTTTCTAAGTACTTATCTTTACCATATTTTTGTAAGCATGCACTTATCTTAGAATTCCAAGCTCTAAGTACTTACTTTAGCCCATATAATGCTTTCTTCAATCTACACACATGTGTAGGAAAATTTGGATGTACATGGCCCTCGGGCTGATCCATGTAAACTTCCTCAATCAAAACACCATTGAGAAAATCATTCTTTCACTCCATCTGATGCATACTCCATCCTGTAGATGCTGCCAAAGAAATCATTGTCCTCATGGTTGTCGTTTTAGCAACAAGGTTGAATGTCTCCTCATAATCAAGACCATATTATTGTGCATACCCTTTTGCCACAAGTATTTCCTTCTATCTTTCCAATGTGCCATCTGAGTTGCACTTCACTTTGTATACCCATTTGCAACCAATAGCCAATTTTCCTTCAAGTAAATCAATCAAATCCCAAGTGTAATTTTTTGCCAATTCTAAATATTCCTTATCCATTGCCTTACACGAATGATTATCCAAAATAGCTTCAGAAAAATTTGTGGGTTCCTTGAAGCTAGTGACTTTTGCCATATATGCATAGTGCCTCACTGTGTAGCCACTCTATGTAAGCCTATCCACAAGCTTCCTGACTCTTTCTGATCTCCTCAACTAAGGTGGAGTATGAGACTCTCCTCTCTCATGAGGTGGTACCTATCTATGTCTCACACGAGAAGTCACAACTGATGGAATACCAAACTCACTATCCAAGCTGTCAGTGCCAAGCGAATCATAACCACAAGTGAGTGGCCCTGTAACATCATCATGTTTTCCTTTGCCTTTATCCACATTTCTCCCCCTCACTGACATACCTGTGTCAGTGGACAAAGATGTTAGAGTCCTCAATCTATCTGTCCAAGGACTAACTGATCTAGTAGCATCTTTAGAAGGCCCAGGATTTTTTGCATTTTCATTTATACTGCATGTACATAAGTCTCCCGACAAACATCATCATCATTGATCAAGGTGATCTTCTTCTCATGCCATGATTTCAGCTCATCAAATACTACATCTCTTCAGACCAATGTCTCATGAGTAGAAGGATTGTAGCATTTGTACGCTTTCCTATCTTGTGCATACTCAATAAAGATTGCCTTTTCTACCTTTGGATCAAGTCTCTTCCTCTTTTCATCTGGAACATGTACATATGCCAAGTATCCAAAAACCTTAAGATGGCTAATTTCTAGCTTTATCCCATAAAGCCTCTCATGAGGAGTCACCTCATGTATACCTGCTATTGGTATATGATTCATGACATACATTGCACTCATTACAGCCTCTACCTAGTATGCATTTGGTAGGCTCTTCTCATTCAACATGGCTCTTGCCGATTCCATGATCACACTGTTTTTCCTTTCTGCCACACCACTTTGTGGTGGTGTGTACCTACATCAATTGCCTTTTAATCCCATAGGCTTCTAAGAAGTGATCAAAGTCTTTAGAAACATATTCTCCACCATTTTTAGATCTTATGGGAGCTCTCGCTTAACCGCCAAGACCCAGGGACCGCTTATTGTTTCAAGCGTTCCAAGTGAGCTCTAATGGCTATCTCTCACCTAACCGACACGCCGCCGTCGATCCTATGAGTGCAGTGAGCTTACCTTAGTGCCGATACGTGTTGCCTCCTCTCTTCTACACACCGGTAGCTCCATGATCCTAGATGCTAGCTCAAGCATCCTCAAGCCTCCTCCACCTCCAAGCTCCATCCTCCATAGCTGCGTGCGCGAGAAGAGAGAAAGGAAGAGAAGAAAAAGAGGAGGAGATGGTGAAGAGCTTCACCCTCTTGATCCCTCACTCTCATACACACTCACTCCCTTACACTCTTACACTCCCTCTCTCAAGAGCACACACAAGCAAGAAGGTGAGAAGGAGAGAAGAGGAAGAAGACTCCTTTTGGCACACACCAAAGAATGATCTCTTATTCACTTTTTGAACTTTTTATATACAAACCCTAAAATCCCATGGGCGCCCACCCCTTTTTTACATGACCGACCATTGTGGAAAGGTCATTTTTTCATTTTCCTCTTTTAGCCCCGTGTCTCTAGCCTACACCCATCTAATATTTTACAATGGGAACAGGAGGGAGCCTGGAGCTCTTTTACAAAGATTTTTTGAGTTTTTGAGGCATCTTTTCTTTTATGGTTGCTCTTTTTGCCCCGGTCCATCTTTAGGGGCCGCTTGCATGTCTTCGCTCTTTTTCTTCATCTTCCTTTGCTTTTTCTCCATTTTTCGCCATCTTGGCTTCCCCATCTTGACTTGGGGTTAACATTACCCCCTCCTAGATGGGTGCCAGTCCCATGGCACTTTTGGCGTGGGTGTAAGGTTAAGGGTAGCGTGGAGACTCAGGGGTTTGTGGCAACTCAAAAATGATGGTCATTGGAGCAGTGCAGTGGATTGCATGGGTGAACAAGGGCCTCCGAAGTTGGTGGTTGGGAGAAAGTGGTGGACTTGAAGAAGAAGGTTCAGGGCTCTACTTAGGGAGGCAGCTGTGGTCAATGTGTTGGTGCGGTGTGCTTGTGCTAGTGAAATGGGGAAGTGGGTTCGGGTGATGTCCCACACTTGAGGACCCCATTTTTGCCAAGGGGGAGTGGTGCTAGTGGCTTAGGGTGAGAGGTCGACGAACCATAGGGGAGTGTTACTTCCCAGGTGTGTCCTACCGTTAATGTGCCCTAAGCGTGATGTGGGGGGATCAAAAGGGCTAGGGGGTTAGGAGTGGAGCCAGCCGACCGAGGTCACTAGACACGCCTAACTTAAGGACCCCTAGGTACAGTTTTTTTTTTTTGCCACATTGCGGGATAGTATTACATGAGGAGCAGAACAGCCATGGCTAGCTTTCGTCATCAGAATGAGGAGGGGAGAGCGAGCGGATGGATTTGCGTAAAATTTGATGGCTCTACATGTACCCTTCCAGGTTCATACGGACATGGAGAGAAGTGGTGGATAGGAAGGGGTGGCTGCACCTAGTGAATTGGATGTCACTCATATCCTCCAGGAGCGCTAGGCAAAATGAAGGTAGAAGGCTAGCCCGCATCATTAAGCGGGTCATGGCGCAACTATTGATAGTGTTAGGATCAAAAAAGAGGGGAGGAAAGCCGCTTTCTTGCGGTGCTGGGTCTTGTTTAAGTAAGAGTTTAAGGAGCCTAAGGTAATTACAAGTGGTTATGAATGCGAGATCTGGGCAGGAGGAGAACTCCGCATAGAAAACATGTCATGGAGGCACGCAGGCTTCCTAGGTCAAAGAGTAGAGCATTTTCAAAGGAAATGGCATTGGCATTGTAGATAATAGGGAAGTCGTGGTGGTGACAAAATCCACACCTACCCTACAGGGATACGCCATAAACGTGGGGTCATTCTGCTCGTGGGGTAGGGTGTTACAAAAAGCCATATAGGCGAACATGTTGGTATTACATATTTGCCTCCTCCAAAGGGATTGGCAGTCGTAGCCCCTCACCATGTGTGGTACCTCGTAGATTTTATCTTGCGAGAACTCGGCCTCTTCCGTGCCCCACAAGGTGGGGGTTTTTGCTCTGTCCTCCAACCATCTTTGGCCTAGTCGGCTGCTAGCCGCTATCACCTCCTCCATTGCCTTGATCAGCAGGACCCTTCTCAGACTATCATGCATAAGAAAACTGAAGGAGAAAGGGTCCTTTTCCAGTTCTTGCCATTCCCAGACCACCAGTTTGGTGTGGAATTGCAAAGGCAGGTCTTCGAGGCATGGTGGGAGGGGAGCGGATGGCTGCATGATGGGTTGGCCTTCAGCCATTTTCTGGCCTCTTCCACTAGCTTTTTTCACCGCTCTTTAAGGATGGCATGTCTGTCCAGGGGCGGGTCGGGTTGTTGCTGATCTTGTTCGTGTAGTGAGGGGGCTGCGGGATTACATCTTCTCTAAACCTATTCATGTCAATTCTAAATTCGACTTCCTCCCCCTGCCCATTTTCTGGTAGTGTTCTTTCCTCAAAGCCGAGGGCATCTGCCTCCTGGGGGGTTAGGCCGACCAGTAGTAGATACTTCCGCTGCTCCTCTAGGCTTAGCCTTACCTCCACATGTTGGGGTGGCATCTGCAGCCCCGCGTGCAGAGCTCTGCGTCCGATGCTTAATTTCTTCTTTACCACCTCCAACGGCTCTGCTCCCTCTGGTCGAGTTGTATCCAGCAACGTATTGAGGAAGGCTTGTGGTTGGGCGGTGAAGGCTGTCTAGATGGCGCCCGCCGTGCTTTCTGCCAAGATTTCTTCCTTCTCCACCAAGGCGAGGCACCGTGCCAGAGCCTTCACCCATGCCTCGTTTTGCATAGCCCATTCCTTGGCCCTTTTTCTCATGCCTTCCATGCTCTCCCCCTGCTTTTGAGCTAGGGTTATGAGCTTCTGCTCCTGGGCCTTGAGCTCTCTACTCATGTTGTCTTGTTCTGTCTTCCTGAGACGTAGCTGATCGGAGATAGACTCAATCTTCTTTTGTTGCTCCTCCCTCTCTTGGCTCCTCTCCTCTTCCTTGACGTTTAGCTCCCCCATCATCTGCTCAATGGTAGCGGTCTTTGACTCCAGTTCCTTATGCTTTGACTTCAGTTCCTTATATTGCATCAAGAGGAGTTTGTACTCCTGCTGCGTCTGCATGAGTTCCTGGTTCTCGTCCTCTAGCTGCTGCTTGTAACTCTCTTCCTTATTTTCTTTGGCCTTCAGCTCTTGCTTGAGTTCAAAGATTTGGTGTAGCTGCATGGCGATGATGCAGGTTTTTTCCAATTGGAAAGCCGCCGCTGACTCTTTTTCCGCCATCAACTCAGCCATAGCCGTCCTTTTCTCCTCCTTGGCCCTCTCTAGTTGGGAGAGTAGCTCAGCGGCGTATTCGTCGTAATCGGCTGGCGGCATCATTGTTATATGGGTGGGGGTGGTTGAGGCCTCCATGCGCGGGCGCTTTTGATCCTGCCTTGATTCAGCATCTGCAGCTGGCCTTTTTGGTCCCGTGGTCATTGTCTCCGTGCTTTTCCCTTGGGCCATTTCCTTGCGGATAAAGTATTGCATCCAGGCCACCAAGTTGGACACTTTCAAGCTGGTGGGAATGCTAGGGGTGGGCGTAGTGGTTTCAGCGGGGGGCGCCATGAGGGTACGGATGGGATGCAGGGGTGCTTTGCCTTTGCCTTCTGGAGCTGCAGGGGGCGCGGGTTCTGGGGCCTGCATGCTGGAGCTAGGCCTCTCTTCCCTGGGCTGATTCCAGGCTTTTGGGTCATTTGCTCTGCACTGTTGCTCAATTGACCGGTGGGTAGCTTCTGCCAGGTCCTCCTCCTCCTTTCTTTGTAACTTCTCGTCCACCTCTGTGACTCTTCTTTTTCTTTCCTCCTCGGCCTTTATGCATTCTTCCTCTAGTTTTTCTTTTTCCTCCTGCTCTTCTTTTCTTTTCCTTTCGGCTTCCTGCTTAGACGCCTTTTTAGCCTGCCTTACTTACTCTGTTGCCTCTTCTTCTTCCTGCTTATTCTTCATTTCTCTCTCCTCAGCTTCCTTGAGGGATTGTCGTTTCTCTTTCTCCAAGTCTTCCCTCTCCTTTCTATGGCCTTCATCCTATTTCTTCTTCTTCTACGCTGCTCTCTTCTTAGTCTCCTTAACCTGATTTTTGCTCTTTTGTTCTTCCCCTTCTTCCTCTGTCTCCATCCTATTGCTAGACTTGTCCTGGGGCGGTGATCGGTCGGGTGTTTCTCCCTCCCCCTCTTCTGCTTCCTTTACGGCCTCCAAGATAAGTGCTGTTAAAATGCCCCCATATGCAATGAATGAGGCTTTGGAGGAAGCCCTTTTTCTTTCTGCAGCCTTCAACATTGGTGATTCTCCTCCTGCTGGCAGGTTTCCTAATGCTAGAGCTCGGGCTGCCTGATTTATAGTCTTGCGCACGTAGCCGTTCTAGTCGACTTCATGCAGGGTCTGGGCCGCTACGTTTTCTAGGATTGGTATGCTGATCCTGTGCATCAACACTGTCGTCGCGTTAAGAGTTGGAGGTCTACCACCGGGGCTTTTAGTGCAAAAGAAGAGTTTGGGATTCAAGATTCAGAAAGGAAAAATGGATTGGGTTTTAATAAGATTCGGGAATTAGAAATAATTTAGGTACGGAAGAGGAATTCAAGACTTCTCACTTTGTACTTAGCATACATGAACAGAAGGGATAAGACTAACTTGAATACATCAAATGCTTCAAGATACATACATCATTTCATAAAGGATATTTTCAGATTTCCAATTCATTTATGAATGTCAAATGCAAGCTCTAATGGCATTTATTACATGTACAAAGATGGATTTCAATTCTTTGGGACAAGTATATTGATGCTAGAATCAAATACATCCAAGATTTGGGCCAAAGATGCATGAAATGGATTGAAAAGGAATAATTTTAGCTTCAGCCCTATTTTAAAACAGAAAATTCCATCCCATAGACAAATTCAAAATGAGTGCATAAACTCAAGAAGAAGCACTCTTGATCATCTATGAACAATGTCCTGAAGAAAAGAGGTCATTTCCCTCTATTACAACCATAAAAAACCCATGTTTGCTCATAAAAATGGATCAAAATAGTGGGCTGCCCTATTTATGACTGGTTATTCCAGCCCATAACTGTTCATAAGTCTTCAATATCCTCACCCTTTGCTTGCCCCAAAGTCATTCAAGTACTTGGGCACAAGTCAGGCTTCATTGGACCAAGAATAAGGTAGAGAAGATGAGAGAAGCCGTGCATAAGAGCAGGCTGAATACTCTTCTCTCAGATTTCCCCTCTTTTATAGACAGTTTCAGCATGCATTTTTGTCAGACCAAAGAGGCAAAGAAGTGGAGCTCTCACCAAGTTAACATCTTCACTTGTTGGCCTGTTAATCTTCAGTTTGCATGCTCCATTCCATGCATCTCAGCTCTAGCTTTCTCCCAGTTTCCCTCACGCAGAGCAGCCCGTATTTTGCGCTGAAAAACACAGCCTGCTCTCTGCTCCAACCCTAGTCACTTTTTGACCAGCCTAGGTCTCCTACTAGTCACCTTAGTCAGTTACTTTTGGTCCCATGTGGACCTAGTGGACTTTTGACAGTTTTTAGCAACTTTTTGGATTTTTGTCCATATTTTTGTACCTGAATTAATGTGATTTATCCAGCAGACTGTCGATTACTTCCAGATATCCAAGTTTTAGGTTCCCATAGACTTATTTTTCATAAATGTACATGGTATATCTGCAAATTTTATGCTAAATACAAAAGAACTTGTATAACTAAGGTAGATATTGGATAACAATGCCTGAAAATATCTCATATAATTCCCAGTGAAACTCTTTTGAGTTCATAAGAATCCCATGATTTATATCATGGACAGTAAACTCTTTGACATCGCGTTATAGCACTGGCTGGAGAAGAGCGCATGTACAAGCTTCACTTGTAGTCTGGTCTCTGCGCTGGGAATGTCCTAGATACTGATGCCATCGTTTGTCAACACCTCCTCCTTCCGCATCCCGAGCATGGCATACACATCCCTCTTTTGCTTCTTCTCCACCTTCGGTTCCAGCCCTAGTGCCTTCTCCACCAAGGCAGAGGTTAGATGGACCAGCACCTACTTAGCATTTTGTCCCCTCCCCACTGTGACAGTGCCACACTCTCCATCGGGATTGTAGGTCCTAAGGAATTCCACGCAGCTCATGTGCTCAGGTTCTCGTGAGAAACTTTCTAGTTACTTTTTAAGGTTGCAACTTTTCACGATGCCCCTGGCCGCCTCTTCTTTGGCCACTAATTCTTCCAAATTGTGGATAGTCCGGAATTTCAGTTGATTATAGGCGCGGTTCTCTAGGTTGATGTTGTACCGCATTCTTTCTTCCTCTGTGAAGGGGAGTCGGTGGGCTCGGTCCTGCTGTGACATCTTTTTTTCCTGTCATATTAAAGTCTAGTGCAGGTTAACTTTTGAGAATTTGACTTTCTGCCTTTTAATTCAAAGTTTTTATGTCCTCTTTCCTACCCCATCCGTTTTTCCCAATGCATGTCTACATACTTCGTGGCTTTGGTTTGCTTTATTACTTCTGATCTGATTCACCTTACCCCTTTCCCTTTTAGTCTGAGAAGAATCCTTCCTACGATGAGGGTTAGAAGGTATAGGTATTTTGGCATGGTCGGCTACTTGTGAAGGAGCCAGGTATAGAAATTGGGGTTGTATTCGAGATGGGTTTAATCCCTACTTGAGTGATGTATGTGAGAACATCAGTTAGGAAGTCGCCTGAGTTGACTCAGCTAGCGATGTGTAACTCTTCTTCAGTCAACAGTCGGTTGAGGTAAGGGTGCCCCTTGATGTCGTCTTCTTTAGGATGGCCTTGCAACATGGTTAACACTTGATACTATGTCGGCACGACGTATGTGGGGTCGTACTCTATCGTTTTGATAGTGCGTCGCTGCTCGTGGTTGGTCATTACTCAGCATCCTTCGACTTCCCATTGCAGTCTAAGATCGTACCAACACCTTAAGAACTGGGATTTCGTCTCAGCTAGTTTTGACAACTCTGCCACTTCTTTGTCAGTGATGGTGGAGGTGGTTCGCTGATCATACGACATGATGATGCGGTGTTTGATTGCCTGCTCTTTTGAGATCTCACCGTTGAGCAACTTAGCATCAGAGGTAGGGGCTTTTACAAATGCAAATTCAAACGTTTTCCAAGAGCAAGGCATCGTTTGAACTTTAGGTGCAAAGGATTCATCCAATAGGCCTAAGTCAAGGCGATTGTAGCTCACAGCTAGCGACACAAAAGTAGCGTCATGTCGTTTAATGCAATCCACCACCTCATCCCCTGTTTCCTTAACTAAATCAGTTGCTACTGGAAGAAAGGATTTCCGCTCATAAGAGGGCCTAAGGCCTGTGGGGGCGGTTGGGGCTTGGTAGGACTTGAGCCTTTGACTACAGAGAGTTGTTGTGGTAGGACTTCAAGAGCTTGCAATTGGGTCGTTGGGACAGAAGCTAGGTTAGCAGTGGCCTCGCGTGATGGCCTATTTCTTTCAGGGTGGAGTTGGAAACCAGGATCGTTTCCTACTTATAATGATGCCCAAAGTGGTGGTTGTTGATTGGTCTGACAGGCTTGGGTGATTCACGTTGGTTCACGTGTGGATGGACTTGATGGTTGCGGATCGGGGATGCTCTACAGCTTGTGGTTTCAAGATCTTACAGTTTTTGGGATGATCGAGCTTGAGGTCTGCGTGCGAGTGGTGCCTCTGGACACGTGTGCCTTAGGTATCCATAGCCAAGCATTGCCCTCATAGTAGCCTTGTGCGTGCAAGAGAGCCTTGGGGACCCACCTCTGACTGATTATGCATCTATTCCTATGGCTGCATTTGGGCCTCCTAGGTTTAGAGTTTCTAGTCTTCTGAAGGTAGGAGCGTTGACTCCTTAGCGGCTGTTGCGGTTGTTTAGGCACCCATTGGAGGCGGGATTGTGGGGCCTCAGCTTGGGCTGGTATGGGTTGCAAGCGATGAGACTCAAGAAGTGGCAGCCGTATTCCACCCCCTACTTAGAATTGCCTACGGGTGTTTCTATCAGTGGCTGGGTGGCTCGGGATGAGGTCACGCAGCCCTTGCTGAAAGCTGTAACAATGCGAATGTTACCTATTGCTAGGTGGATGCACTGCGATGCGTAGTCGACATTGCAATGGGTCTGTTTTTTGAAGGTGCGCCCCAACAATGACTCTGTGCCTGCGTTTTTAGCATTTGGCAGTACGTAGAAAAGCATTGGAACAGTCTTAGACTCGATAGAAACGGCTACCTTGCACTTGTTGAGTAGTGCATAGGAATGAGCCCCATATGTGTTTAATTTTGTAGTGGTGGGTTAAAGTTGTAGCTAGCCAAGTTGATTCCAATGATCGTAGGTTAGGATGTTGAAGTCTACTCCCTCGTCGATCAAGGCAGTGAAAGCACATATGTGTTTGGTCGTGACCATGATATGAAGGTATGCGAATTCCACAGCTTCCTCATCCTCGTCATTGATTTCAGTGAGAGTGGCCACTCGGACCTTGACAGGCGGTTCTAACATCGGTGGTTCATGCAAAGGATGCGTGGGAGGGTAGTACTTCTTGACACGGCTGCCATTGAAGAGGCCTATTCCTTCATCGTTTAAGGTCTCGAGTTCGACATTTCCTGTTCGGCTGATTGTATGAACCTTGAATGGTCCAAGACCTCTAAATTTCATATTCTACTTATGCCCTTTAACTGAGTAGAGGAGCACTAAATCACCTTGTTCAAACTCGCGCTGCTTGATGTGCTTGTCAAACCAACTCTTGCATCAGGTTTTTTTGCAGATCAATGCATGGGTGGCAAGAAGATAGTCTCTCTGAGAGACGCTCGAGCTCAACTAGCTGCTGTGTCCATGCCACCTTTTCTTCCCATCGCTCCTGAAGCACTATTCTTTGGCTAGGGACGAAGAACTCTACCGATAGAATCGCTTTCGTGCCATATGTCAGCTTGAAGGGGGTTTGATCAACAGCCGTTTTATAGGCAGTTTGGTAAGCCCATAGAGTCGCCATCAACTTGTTGTCCCAGTCGCGGGGTGAAGTAAAAACAACTTTGGTTAGGACATTGATGAGAACCTTGTTTGTTGATTCGGCCTGGTCATTTGCCTGAGGGTAGTATGGCGAGGATTTGTGATGGATGATGAGGAAGGTGGACAGGAGGTGTGCGATCACTTCATTGATGAAGTGCATGCCTTGGTCACTGATCAGTTCGATGGGTCAACCAAATCGTGAGATTACTTGCTCCCATAAGAACTTAGCCGTCGTTCTAGCATCGTTTTTTCGTGTGGCTTGCGCTTCTGCCCACTTAGTGAAGTAGTCCATGGCCACAATGATGTACTTGGCCTACGAATACTGTGCTGCAGGACTAATGGGCCCAATGAAATCAATTCTCCATTTTTCAAAGGGTTGTCAAGCAATAACCAGGGTTAATTCCATTTTATCCTTGCAAATTGGGACCTTCGTCCACTGGCACTCATCACAGTGCTTGACGAATCGTGCTGCATCACAAAAAAGCATGGGCCACCACAGTTGAGACTGCAACACTTTTCATGTTGTCGTGTCTCCACTAAAGTGCCCCCCAGCAATGCCACCATGCACTTCTGAGAGCACATCATGCATCTCATATTCGCACATGCATCTGCGCAACAATCCATCTTGCCCCAACCTGTAGAGTTGGCCTACAATCACCTGATAGGGCTGGATCTTAAGGATTAATCGCCTAAGCCGGGCTTTTTCTATTGGTCAGTTGCACAGTCCGTGCTCAAGAACTTGGACTATGTCATCTGCCCAATACGGTGTTAGATCAGCCTTAAACAGGTCTCTCTCGCTGGAGAGGTTAAACAGATGGGCATTGGGCAGTTCATCAATAACACCTTGTCCAGCGGCTTCTCCTATGGGAACGTGCGACATGTGATCAGCCATGTAATGCTGCTTTCCTTGTCGTACCACTATGGAGAAGTCAAACTCTAAAATAAGAAGGAGCCATCGAGCTATGCATCCTGTAGCACAAGGTTTGTTTACTAGATATAGCAAGGCTTGATGGTCCACAAAAAAGGTGAAGGGCATGGCCAAGAGGTAATGCCGGAACTTCTTCACTGCGAATACCATGACTGTGGGAACCTTTGCTCAACCGCCAAGACCCATGGACCGCTTATTGTTTCAAGTGTTCCAAGCCGAGCACTAATGGCTACCTCTCACATAGCCAATGTGCCATCCATATCTACGGGTGTAATGAGCTTACCTCCATGCCGTTCGAGTTACCTCCTCTCCCGCCCACTCCGGTAGCTTCACAATCCAAGTGCAAGCTTCAAGCAAGCTCCATCCTCAAGCTCCATGCTCCAAGCTCCATTACCACGAGCGAGAGAATAGAAGAGAAGAGAAGAGAAGAAGAGAGGAGAAGATGGAGAGCTTCTCCATCCCATGGTCCCTCACCCTCACACACTCACTCCCTCACACTCCCACACTCCCTCTCTCAAGCACAAGCTCAAGCAAACAAGAACAAGAAGAAGAAGAAGAAGAAGAGGAGAGCCACTTTTTGCCACACACAAGAATGAGCTTTTCATTCACTTTTCAACTTTATATACAAAACCCTAAATCCCTTTTGGGCGGTCATCCCCTTTTCCCCTTTCTTACATGGCCGGCCGTAGCCTAGGTCCTTTTTCCCATTGTCCTTCTTTCTCCCTAGCTTCCTTTCCACCGCCTATCTACATTTACAAATTGCACGAGTGAGAGCCTGGCACTCCTTGAATTAAACCATGATGCGCTTGTGCTATTTTACAATAGTTTTGACTTGCACTTTTCCTTATGTGCCTTTGTTTTCCATTTCTCTTTGCCTTGGCCTTTGTCTTTCTCTTTTGTTTTAGCTTTCTGGATTTTCCACTGCCTGTCACTCTTTTACAATATTTTAGGGTACGCCTTTGTACTTTAAAATGCACCTTTTCCCTTTTGCATTTTCCTTGGACTTTTCAAGGTTACCCTTGCGCTTTTCACCTTTTCTCCTCTTCTTTCTTCAGTTGGGCTACCTTTTTCCCGCCTTTTTCCTATGTCTTTTTTATTTCTTTTTGTTTTTTTCGTGTTGGGGTTAACATTACCCCCCTCCTAGACGAGTGCCAGTCCCATGGAACTCTGCGTCGAAGGTAGCATGTGGAGCTTGCACCGAAGACGTGGGTGGAAGGGTTGTTGTGGGTTGCCTTGGAGAAGCTCTTATGTTGGTGCAGAGGAAGGGCGTTGGTGGCATTGTGCTATTCTGATTGGCTGGTGATAGGATTGTTGGAGGTGGCGATAGGACTACTCTTTGTTGGGAATGGCCACTCATGGTTGGCACGAGGTTTGGTGTGCGTGGGATGCTCATGGTGGATCCTGCTTGTGATGATTTGCTGGTGGTTTACGTGATGAAGTAAAGGACAAGAGTTTAGAGTTGAGTCTTGATACAGAGTTGACGATGCTTTCGTTGGAGTCTTTAATACCTACAATTGGAAAACCTCTCAGATGGTCTCTCCCTAAGGGGTAGTGCTAGTTTTCGTAGCATGCACAAGACATATTTGGATTAGTTTGGGAGACAGGTCGAACTCTAAGCAAGCCTGGAGTATTGTCCTGCACTTGAGGACCCAAACTGTGTATAGACTTTGGTGCAGATATTATGTGAGTGCTCGTGCATACTTAGATATTACGTAGTTAGAAGGCCGTGGGCTAGTTTCTCGTAACAATGTGTGGATGAAGCAAAGTTGTCCATGTTGAGAAGTTCTCTTCAAGGTGTATGAGACATCCTTTGCCTTGTGACTGCACGATGTAGCATAATTGAATACAGGGACACCGCACTTTCGATAGGCTGGAAGCTATTGGACTTGCTTTATGGAGGACGGTGTGCTTTTCTTGGCCAATCGTGTGGTGCTTACCACCATTGATCGCAATGGTATTAAAGTAGAGTGCGAGAGGGGACTGTGCAAGTGGGTCAGGGTGATAAGTCTAACCATAGGCGAGACAAGCTCCCTCGGTATGTCCTGCCCTTGATGTGCCCTGAACGATTGTGGGTGATGCTAGGGGGCGAGGGGACTAGGGATGGAGCCAGCCGATCAAGGTCACTAGACGCACCTAACTTAAGGTCCACTAGGTGCGGTGCTGTGATCGTGGGTGCTTCTTATTTCTCCGTTCTTTTTTTCTTTTTGCCAAAGTACAACCACTGCAATATGCTGAGGCTATGAGCCTTTTTGGCTGGGAAATGTCAAGCCTAGAAGGCTCAGGAAATGGATATGACAATGATGATTGTGCCCGAGCCTCATTGTTAGGGAAGCCGTTGTTGTGATATTGGTGCAATTGCGGGGACACCCGTCGTGAGCTCACTGTAGCGCTTGGCACAAGAAGAGAGTATAGCCCATGAGTATGCTTTGGTGTGTGCAATGTGGATACTCGCAAGGGTGATTTTTCACGTTCCACATCGTGGCTGTGTTGCGGTTCGTGTGCGGTTGGTGGTCTTGCGGTGGCCTGGCCGTTGGACACATTTGCGCGAAGAGCTGTGTCATCCTGCATCCACTTGTCACTTCGTGAGAGTATATGCTCACTTGCGTTAAGTACATCGAACAAATGCAATCATGTTAAGACATAATTTTTCAAAATTCTAAGATGCCTATTTCATTGCTTGTTAAGGTCGCATACATTAACGAGAGGTAACAGAAATGTGTACAAGTGGGGATCTTGCCCCTTTACTCATCAAAAACAAAAAGTTATGGCATGCTGACTTGTCAAGCTACTTGTACATCATAGGGATTTAGTTGATAGGTACGAGGCGGGGTGAGTCCGGTTGGCTAGGCGATCGGGGATGTGCTAGTGCGGGGCTCCCATGAGACTGGGCAGGGAACATGTCGGCCGGGACATGAATGGTGTAGTCCCGGGCCGCTACTATTTCCAAAATGTTTTTAAGCAATTCATTAAATTCTTCCCTATCCCGAGCCGCCTTGTCACTTCGTGAGCACCTGGTGCCCGAGCGTGCATTGGGGGTCTATGCAATTGGCGTTGCCACGGGTTGCATGCTTAGACAAGCTCTGACTTTTCTCGCTCAAGGATCTTTAGGCCTTCGTCTAGGGTGGTGCCATTTAGGTCCGTGCTTCTTTGCATGTCTCTTGAGTGTGGGCAAATAGCGCTCCGGTGGAGGGGCATGTGCCGCATGCTCCCGCCATGTGTGAAGAGTGTCCTTGCACGCCAACTGACCATGGTTCTCCATGTTTTTCTTCTAGAACCCTACAAAATTCAATCCAAGAGTTAGGCTTTGATACGCGATAAGAGCGTTCCCATGGGAGGGACTTAGTTTGGGTTGTCAAACGTATGTGATTAGAAGAGGAGGTGCGGAACATGTTGGACTCATGTAATGGTGTCCCTCTAGCCGCTAACTACGAGCAGGTCTTGACTCATGCCGAGTTGGATCGGTTGGTGGTTCTACTCTTGGAAGGCTCCTCCTCGGAAGGATAGGCCGGGGAGGGGGTCGTGTACAAAGAGAGAGAGACTGTGCCCTACTCACGTCCTTAGGGATGTTGGACAGAGCTACCATGATGGTAATGCGGAGCACATGCTCTTTGCCCGGAGGCGGGCATGATTTGGTGAACATTGAACCGGCCTAACATAGCTTGGCATCCTCAACTTGTCTGTCTGCGCTTGACCTATTATGGCTTGTATGTGTTGATAATGTCTATACACGGTGATATGAAAATCATTGTATATATATGTATACATACATTTGTCCAAACCCTTGTTGCTTCACTAGGATAGAAACCAATGGTAGAACTCGGGATTGTACTGAAGCGTGGCGTATGCATCTAGTGCACGTGGTAGCTTACTCAATACTGATAAATATTTCGCCATATCGAGTAGCATGGAACCTTGTCTGAGTCTACTGGCGACATGTAACTCCTCCTTAGTCAAAAATTTATAAAATAGAGGGTTTTTTTGGCTTGGTTCAGCCAAGTCCTTGCCCCGAATGGCAGTCAACAGTCGAAGGAAAGTTGGTGCCACATAGGTTGGGTCTCTTTGGGATCACCATTTGGCCAATCGCTCCTCAGAGACTGTCATGATCTAAGCCCCTAGTTCAGCCATTGCAACGCGGTTTTCACACCAACATTGCTCAAACTGACTCTAGCCTGTTGCTGACAATCGCTTTAGTTGCTCTATGTCTACGAGATTCGGTTGACATAGCACTTCATTGAATGTGACGGTTAAGCGCAATTCATCAACTTCCTCACCCGAGATGAGTCACAAGCGTTCGTGTAGGAGCCTGCTATAGTTCTCATCAAGGTGTTCCTGTTCTTCCCAAGATAAAGGGAAGGGCAAGTAATCTCCAAGCTGCTCCTTGGGGATTGTGCCCATGTCCGCAAGGACGTAAACACGTGCGAACACCTTGAGCTTAGCATCCAACTCAGTCAAGCATTCTGCGACACTTCTATGTTCAACTAGGGCTTGCTCGGTTTTGCTATCTCATGCAAGGTTCTAGGAGTTTACCTAAGCTTTAGCATAGCTAGGGGTTCAGGGCTATATGAGCAAGATTGGTCAATGCTAGGATTGCTCATGCTCTTGGGGTTTCCATGTTTCTCTTGAGGCTTTGTTATTGCGTCATGGTTCTCCTTGGGTGTGACTGGTGTGAATTTGTCACCCCATCATGGCAGTGTTGTATCCACTCTTGATTTGTCAATGCGAGTTCTATTGTTAGTAGATAGAGTGTTGCAAGCAGCCCTTGATGGCAACGACTGCTTTGATTTGTCGGAGCACACGGATGTATCTGAGGTTTCACCACTATTAGGAGAGGCATCAGTGGGCTCATTGGTGGATGGACTCGATGCTTTATTCATCATCTCTCCAGCACTCTTCATCCCAATGTTCTTGGGGTCCACAACCACTTGCAACTGTTGTTGTTTTCACTGTTTTCTCCTCTTTTTCTTGGTCAGTGCAAGTGCATCTAACAGCTCAGGACCTTGGGCTAGGTTGACCGCTGATGTGCTTGGTTGGGCCTCAGCATTTTCCTTCTCTAGTGTGTCCTCATGGGGCCTAGTCATGGCCTACGGAATAGCCTTGCCAGGTTGCATGGGTACAACTGTCTCCCTTTTGAGAGAGTCTAGCTCTTCAGCCCGTTCCCTTGTGCTTAGCTCCTCCAGCCTAGGTTTTAGGTTCTTTGGAAGTGCTGGAGTTGTTAAGGAGGTTGGTCGCGACACCTCCTTCACAGATAAACTACTACGAACACATTCTGCAAGAGGCATTGTCACGGCCAAGGGCTGTGACGGCTATGAACCCTGATTTGAAGCACTAGCAGCTAGTTTGGTAGACTTGTTACTATTGGTGGATTGCAATATCAGGTCCTTAGGGCAACCGGAAGTGGTCGTGTCTTTTGTTTCCCTTTGAGCATTCATGTTTGTAGATCGAGCATGAGTTGATCTGGTCACATTGGGTTGCACAGGCATATCCTTGGGCCGAGAGACATGGCTAGTGTCGTGTCCCCCCTCTTGGATATTTGGAAGCCTTGATGGAGATAGAGATTGGGAGTGAGCAGCTGCCATTGAGGACCGTTGTTGTGCTTCTTGTGTCCGTTTGGAAAAAGAGGATGTAGGAGATTTGGGACTCCTACGTGGGCTTGGCACTGACTGGAGAATTTTCTCGTGATTGTTAGACGATTCTGTCATTAGCTTTGTTGAGCAATCAGCCTTGAGCAATGTTGTGTCTGTGGTGCTCATTATCCTCTTGGGAAGTCAAAGGCTCCTTGGGCACTAGTGGACCTTGTGCACGCTTGACAGTTACCTCTGATATCTACTTGCTACGCATGCCAGGCTGGGGGTCTACTTTTTGATAGGCCATGTTTGGTTTCTTGATTTCAATAGTGAGCGGCTCAATCACTCCAATATTTTTGGTTCGAGACTTGGATTTTCTTTTAGGTTTCCTCCTACGTCTCTTTGATTTGGACATAATTTGGGCTTCTGAAAGAGGTGGTTTAGCAGGGGGTTTTGGTACCCAAATCCATTGATTGCCTGCATAATATCCTTGAGCACAAAGCAACGCCTTGGATAGCCATCATGGTGTTGTGCTAGCTCTCCATCGATGCCTTTGTCTATAAGGCTTGGGCTTCTTTCGTGGTCTTCTACGATATTTGTAAGTCCAAACCCTATCCTTGGCCTTGTCTCCTCACCTTTTTGTTTCAAGCATGGCCTCACTCACTAGTTCTCTCTGTTCAACCTGCACTTGTATCAACTCTTTCAACAACTCCTTGCTCTCGTTACTAGGCTCGCTTGGCATGTTAGAATGCTCTTTGCCCTTCCCTCGAGGTTTGGTGAGGTCACCCTTGCTAAAAGTCGTGATTATCCTCACACCTGGTAGTGTTAGGTGTATCCTCTATGCTATATGGTAGGCTTCACACTTCGTTGCCTTTTTGAAGGGCCATTCTAGGAGGATTTCCTTTCCGCAATTATCGCCATTTGGTGGAACATAGAACAAGACTAGCAAGCTTTCTGTTTCAATAGTTACAAGGATTCTACACTTCCCTAGAAGCGCTTGTCGGCATTCCCCGTAAGGATTAAGAGTTGCATCAATTGGTTTGAGCTCTGGTTGACCTAGTAGTCCATGCTTCATAAGTCAAGATATTGAAATCTACTCCTTCATCAATGAGAGCATCAACACTATGCTCTCTTGTTGCGGTGAGTCTGACCCTAAGATAAGCAGGTGGCACCATGTCTTCATCTTTCGGGTCTTGGTTTACAGCTTCAAGCCTTATGATACATGCCTTAGAGCCCCTAATTGCACAGTTGGGCTTGGATTCTCTACTGAGGTCTTGGGTCATCTGTGCAGCGCTGCTTAGGGTACATCTATCATCAGGACTGTCATGTCTAGTCACCTCTGCATTGGTAGCTTTACGATGTTGCATTCCGCTTTGACTAAACATAGTTTAAACACAATGCACGTGTGTCCTTGAGGTGCGGCCTTTTTGCCCTTGATGGCTAGATCGGCCCGTTAAGGTTCTAGGGTCTCTGTTTGCCTCTATTCGAGTACGGGGCTTCTGGTTGCTCCTTTGCAAGGGAGCCTCCATGCTCGCGTAGGGCCATTACTGCCCGAGGTTCTAAGTTGGAGGGCCTGTCACAGCACGCGTTCTCTCTCCAACCTACTTGAGGTGGAAAAGGAGGGGGTAGGGTCCCCCTTCACGGGGGTCCTAGAGGCGGTCCCCTCCTCGACCTACAGGATCGTTGCGGTAGGCACCATGGACAACTTGGAGGATTGTTCCACCAAATCTTGAACCACTTACTCGAGGGTTCGGCCCACGCGTGGATCTGCATTGCGCCTTTTGTTCTATGTAGCCAGTGGGCTCAATTTTGGGGCTCGGCGCTCTTTTTCACACTTCATTGCCTCATTCGTTTCTGGGTCTAATCAGGCTTTTCCCCCTCGGTGGATTGCGTCTAAGTCCCTGGTCTTGTAACTGCCTGCCTCTAGCTCCCAAGCGGTTACGCGCTACGATTTTGCCTATCCCGTGAGCCAAAATAGCGTTCTGAGTGCCCTGCGCGCTTTCAACAGTTCATGCTACTGCGTTTTAACCGGGTCAGCTCAAATTTTTAAAAAATTGATAAAAAATTACACTCAGACCAACTAATCTGAATTGAAGGGTCCGAGTAGGTCACTCGGACGGGCCAAGGCACAGGGCCGGGGCCCAAATTTCAGGGTTTGACTCGGATGGCTGAATGGAAAATTTCGACAAGGTGATTTAGACAAGCCGAGGCACTTGGGCCAAGGGTCGAATGTGGGATGTGGCCAAGGGCCGAATTTGAGGCTCGGACGGGTCGTTCGGACGGTTGAGGCCAAATGTGCCATGTGGCAAAAAGTTTTCACTCGGATGGGCCGAATGGGTTGACTCAGACGGTTTGCCTCGAACGAGTCAAAGGGACGGTCTGAGAGCCGGGTCGAGGCCGAGTGGGCCGGGTAGTCCGAGGGCCGAGTCTGGGCCTCGGACTAGAGTCGACGTGACTCGGACGCACCAAACGCCGCAAGTATTTTCCCCGAAGCTCGCAAAATGCATCATGCAGGGCAATGGAGGCCTTCCCCCTTGTCAAGCAACTCCAGATTGGTCCTACTACTGTAGAGGAGGTGTAGAATTACCTGGGCTAGTCGAAGATCTCTCTGACGCCAAGATTGAAGTGGATTTCCTCGCTAAGATTTCCTCTTCTCTCCTGCTCTCCTGAAACCCTGCAATGCACAATGTGGCCTTTCTTGCCACTTTTGGCCCTTATACCCTCTTCTAGGTATGGTATTGGCACCCCCAATAGCTCACTTACCGACCTTAGGCATCATAAGTAAGTTTTTTACCACTTTTGCACAATTCTTGCCCTGTTTCGCAACAGTAACCCTAATGCTTATTTTCTTTGTTTTTCTTTGTTTTCTCCTACTCTAATGCATACAAGTCACAAAGTAAATACCTACTCTACTCCATCTCACTACATAACTCTCAAAAATCAAAAAACCTACTTCCCAAGGAGATCGAATACCATCTTCAACCCCCTCACTACCTACCTATCTCAAGCACCAGTTTGGGAAAACTCTTACTTTGATGCTCGATTTAAAGCACGCAAGCGCTCAAGTCTTGAATCCGTTGGTCCCGGCAACGGAACCAAAATGTGGAAACCTTTGCTCAACTGCCAAGACCCACGGATTGCTTATTGTTTCAAGCATTCCAAGCCAAGCACTAATGGCTACCTCTCACATAGCCAACGCGCCATCCATATCTACGGGTGTAGTGAGCTTACCTCCATGCTGTTCGAGTTACCTCCTCTCCCGCGCACTTCGGTAGCTCCACGATCCAAGTGCAAGCTTCAAGCAAGCTCCATCCTCAAGCTCCACGCTCCAAGCTCCATTACCGCGAGCGAGAGAAAAGAAGAGAAGAGAAGAGAAGAAGAGAGGAGAAGATGGAGAGCTTCTCAATCCAACGGTCCCTCACCCTCACACACTCACTCCCTCACACTCCCACACTCCATCTCTCAAGCACAAGCTCAAGCAAGCAAGAACAAGAAGAAGAAGAAGAAGAAGAGGAGAGCCACTTTTTGTCACATATAAGAATGAGCTTCTCATTCACTTTTCAACTTTATATACAAAACCCTAAATCCCTTTTGGGCGGTCATCCCCTTTTCCCCTTTCTTACATGGCCGACCATAGCCTAGGCCCTTTTTCCCATTGTCCTTCTTTCTCCCTAGCTTCCTTTCCACCACCTGTCTACATTTACAAATTGCACGGGTGAGAGCTCGGCGCTCCTTGAATTAAACCATGATGCGCTTGCACTATTTTACAATAGTTTTGACTTGTACTTTTCCTTGTGCACCTTTGTCTTGCGTTTCTCTTTGCCTTGGCCTTTTTCTTTGTCTTCTGTTTTAGCTTTCTGGATTTTCCACCGCCTGGCACTCTTTTACAAGATTTTAGGGTGCACCTTTGTATTTTAAAATGCACCTTTCCCCTTTTGCATTTGCCTTGGAATTTTTAAGGTTGCCCTTGCACTTTTGACCTTTTCTCCTCTTCTTTCTTCAGTCGGGCTACCTTTTTCCCGCCTTTGCCCTGCGTCTTTTTTATTTCCTTTTGCTTTCTTCGTGTTGGGGTTAACAATGGCTAGTCCTTCTCTTTTTGTCATTGAGTAATTCATTTCCGTCTCAGTGAGTTGTCTGCTAGCAAATCTCACTGGATAGTTTAAATTGTGTTCGCCAGGCTGGCACAACACTGCCTCCACGGCAAAGTTAGAGGCGTCGATATGCACATGGAAGGTGATGGTCCAATCTGGGGCTCGTCGGATTGGTGTTGTGGATAGAGCCTTCTTCAACTCTTCGTATGCCCTTTGGCATGCTTCAATCCATTTGAAGACTATAAGCAGCTTGTACAATGGTCTGGCGATCAACGCATAATTGAGTACAAACCGCCGATAGTACCCGGTATGGCCTAGGAAGCATTGAACTCCTTTGTAGTTGCTTGGGGGTGGAAAGTCAACAATGACCCTGACCTTCGAGAAGTCAGTGGCAATGTCGTTCTTTGACATCACGTGCCCTAGAATGCATCCATGCTTAACCCAAAACTGGCACTTTAAGGGGTTCAAGGAGAGACGGTATAAACGACACCGCTTAAAGACTGCTCGAAGTTTGTCTAAGTGTTCAACCCATGTCGAGTGTGTCAAGAATCGCGTGGTGGAGGGACTTGCTCAAGATGCTGCACCGAACACACACAGAATGCACAAGGAGAAGCTCACTCAAGAGACAAGAAGAGAGATGGAGGCCAAAACGTTTTCTTGCTGATTTCTTCTTCTTCTTCCACACTCTTTATAAGGTAAGGTCCCATAAATAGGGGGTAGATAAGGGGTATTTTCATATATTTCATGCATACATGTGATGTATCCTTATTACTACTAGTGAATCCCCTGTGCATGTAGGCTTTGGGAGAGGGTTCACTATGCTTGATCATGTATTGATCATCAAAGCTATTATATAGGAGGGTAGAGCACATCGGAAGAGGATTTATTGCTATTTTCTAGATTTTTGCAATGCATTTGACATGTGTCTTGTGCTAGGCTCAAGTTGCAACCATAGGATAATGGCACACTAGAAGATCTATAGTGGGGATTCATGCCTTGTATGATTTAGTGATTGGAAGGATACATGAACTAGGAGGGATTTTTGATATGGTGGATAGTTGCATCCAAATGAAGGAGTGGTGCACACTTTCACCTAGTCTATTTTGTGTTTATGATGATGAGCTCTCAGATTTATAGTTTGGGGGGACCAATTAGCATGTATATTGATATGCATTTTATTGTATGCAAATGATGTGGTATTGATTGCAGACTCTCTTGAGGGCTTTTAAAGACACATGGATGCATTGCAAACATTTTATATGCATAGAGGATCAATAGTGAACCTTTGGAAGACAAAGATGATGGTGGTTAATAGTACATTCAAGTCATAAAAATAGACCTTGCTCAATTAGATGTCAAGACATGGATAGCACTGATATAGAAAGTAGAGACAAAGATGGCCTTTTATTGAGAGCATCTCCTTCATATCACAAAGGTTTTGCCCACAACCTCTTCCATTTCCTCCCTCTCCCTCCCCCTCCCTCCCCCTCCCCCTCCCTCTCCCTCTCCCTCTCTTTCTCTCTCATTTCCTCTCCCTCTCACAATATAACCTAACACTCTCCAAAAGCAAAAGGGAGAGGGAGAGAGAGAGAATGCACTCTCCCTCCCTCTCCCTCTCCCTCTCTCTCTCCCTCTCTTTCTCTTTCTCTCCATCTCTCATTTCCTCCCCCTCCCTCTCCCTCTCTTTCTCTCCCTCTCTCTTTCTCTTTCTCTCCCTCCCTCTCCTTCTCCCTCTCCCTCTCTCTCATTTCCTCTCCTAAACAAGCAAAAGAGAAAGTGATTTAAACCATAAACAAGCAAAAGAAGGAGAGAATAGACTCACCGATGAGATATGGCAACTGTGGGGTGGCTCCTCTTCGCGATGAAGGCTCCTCCTCTCCTTCGCGAACAACGGTGGCGGCGGCAGCAAGCCTTCTTCCTCTCCCTCTCTCACAACGGTCACTCTCTCTCTCGCTCTCGCTCTCAAAACATAAGATGCAAAGACGCAAAATAAACCCGCACGTGGTTTCAGCCTATTTTTTTCTCTGTGGAGCGTCGCTATTTGCGTCATATAGCGACGCCGGTACCCGCTTCGCTACCCACCGTCACTATAGGCTTAAATCCTTGTAGTGCTCTTTTATATAATTTCCCTTCTTTCTTTCAACGTCGCTTTATCCTTCTCCTTTTGTACTATTCTATTCTTGCACTTTGCTCCATCTCGATATGGAGATCTAGATGGTGGTGTAGGAGACGGAGCAATAGCCTGCATGAGAATGGAGCTGGGAATGCCAATGCCGAAGAGGATGCCAGACCAAGGGAGTTGGTACCAGGGCTAGCAGCTGATTAGCAGTGCTGGCCAGAAGCATCTCTGCATCAAAGAACATCAACGGTCGGAAGCATGGGGCTGTTGTGGTCGTAGTTGTAGCTAGCAACGTCAGCTGGCCGCAGGGTTGAAGGTCCACGCCTAGCCCCGTATCACTGCCGGCCTACAGCCCCGTCACGTCAGACGAGCTGCCACCCAACCCTGTCACTGTCATCCGTAGGGTTGAAGGTCGACGAGCCGGAAGCATATCTGCTATGGTCGGTAGTAACTACATCATAGAACAATATCAGCGGCCGGAAGCATGAATATCTGTTATGATCGACGTAGGCGTTGTAGCTAGAAGTAGCTAGCCGCAGGGTTGAAGGTCGGCGCCGCCAGCCCCGTCACTGCTAGCCTGCAACCTCGACGTCATGTCAACCGAGCCTCATCACGTCAGACAAGCCGGCGCCCAGCCCCGCCACTGCCGGCCCTAGTGTTGGTGAAGGTCAATGAGCTGGCGCCCAACCCCGTAATTGCTGGCCCGTCACATCAGACGTATACATTACCGCCGTCACTACTCCATCGACATCAGTACTGCCCTGTTGATCACTGTGCATGCTACCTATTACTGCCATCATTGCCCCGTCACACTGCCCCCTCAGTCCACCACATCACTCCAAGTCAAAGGGCTGAGCGTCCAATAATCACATCACTGTCGGGAGATCACGTCACTGCCTCGGCCATCTCTGCCACGTCATTGCCGGGAAAGCTCACTCCAGGAAGGGCGTTGGAATTATATTCGAAGGCCTTCAATCAATCGATGCGATAACAATGGTATGTCCGATCACATACTATCAAAATATTTCTTCCATGTTTTGCAAAGGCTTTATAAATTTTTTTCTCCTTTAGCACCTTTACTAAACTCCCAGGATAGATGCTAACCTATCCTAAAATGCACCTTTACTAAACTCCTAGGATAGAGGGAATTAATATGATGCTAACTTAAGGGATGTGCATATGCCTTTGTGCATGTGTACTCGAATGTGAATGCGTTGTGTACAAGGGGAATGTTAGATATTCTTGTTCATTAGACATTCTTGTGCAGTAGACATTTCACAGTGTTGCCAAGGTCTTACTCATTTCATGTGTACTTAATACATTTGGTGACCTAGCCTTGAGTCTAATTGACACACAAGATTTTTAAAGTTGCAAGATTTTTAAATGACCTGGCCTTTAAGGTCCCGAGTTGACCGACCCTTACAGGCCTTGAGTTTGAGGAGATGTTTAACTATGCTTGGGAAATGATAATTGTTGTGATGGGCCGTATAGCCCTAGAGACATGATTTTTTTATCCAAGTAGGGTTTTATAATCTCTCCTTTTCTTGTTTGAGGAGATGTTTAACCATGCCTGGGAAAGGATAACTGATGTGATGGGCGTTATTAGCCCTAGGGACACTATCTTCCTATCCTAGCAGGGTTTTGTAATCGCTCCTTTGCTTGTTTGAGGAGATGTCTAACCATGCTTGGAAAAGGAT
Source organism: Lygodium microphyllum (assembly GCF_053477565.2). Classification (NCBI taxonomy): domain Eukaryota; kingdom Viridiplantae; phylum Streptophyta; class Polypodiopsida; order Schizaeales; family Lygodiaceae; genus Lygodium; species Lygodium microphyllum. Next base: position 119,378,487 of record NC_141141.1, on the reverse strand, counting down.
AACTATTGTGATGGGCCTTATTAGCCCTAGGGACACGATCTTCCTATCCAAGCAGGGTTTGTTAGCTCTTGTTTGCTTTTTATGCTAGGTTTTCTTGAGCATAAGTTTATTATAGTAAGCTCCAAGTATCACTTGTTTGAGGAGATGTTTAACCATACTAGGGAAAGGATAAGTGATGTGATGGGTCTTTTTGGCCCTAGGAACACGATCTTCCTTTCCAAGTAGGGTTTCGTAATGTCTCCTTTTCTTATTTAAGAAGATTTCTAACCATGCTTGGGAAAGAATAAATTTTGTGATGGGCCTAGGGATATGATCTTCTTATCCAAGAAGGGTTTCGTAATCTCTCTCTCTCTATAGCCCACTCATGTTTGTAGACTCATTGTTAGCCTGAATTCCCCTTCAATTCATGAACCAAGTGACACCTTTGCACCACTTCATAATGTACATCTAGCTATACTTTACTAGAAGATCCAGTATATGTATGTGCCCATAATAAATATAGAACTTTTGAGATAACAATATCAAGTGAACATACTTTTCTTTCACCCTATGAATATGCTCATAAACCCATATAGGAAACACAAGATCATTGCATGTGACATCTTGAAGATGGAAATAATTTTCAACAAGGTAGTATAGAAGATGACACTATTCATATTTAGGTGGGATTATTAGAGTTACGTGTGTAATCTTATCTTCAAAGGTCGCATTGCATGTAGGAGTTGAACCCACAAATCACTTCTAGATTAAATGTCGCCCTCCCTCCCACTACAAGATATAGACCTTATAGCGATGTTTAAAGCGACAAAAATACAAACAACAAAATTTGCCCCCGTCGTCGCAAAAAGCGTCGCTATTGACGACGCCATAGAATCGTCGCTATAACCGTCGCTATATGCGTCGCATTTGCGACGTAAATAGTGACGCATATAGCGACGCATATAGCGACGGTTGCAGAGAATTTGCGACGCTGATAGCGACAACAATAGCGACGCGTGCAGTAAATTTGCGACACAAATAGCGACGGTAACAGAGAAAAAAAAATTGTGGCAGGGCAGTATAGCACTGTGTGCTGTATGAGAGCCATATAAAATAGTTTCTGCACTGCTGCATACAAAGCGTTTGCAAACAAAAAGAATGTATACTGAAATCATAAAACTGATGGATGAAATAAATACATGATATCGCATAAAATGCGATTGGTACAATCATAAAACAATATCACTAATACATAGAAAATATCTACATAGATCGGGCGACTAAAAACTAAAGGTATATGAGCTCTAAGGATCCAAGGGCGAGCTATAAATCGTCGTCCCCCGAAAGCTCTTCCCGCTGTAAAGGAGCATCAAACGGATTCTGCAGAAAAAGAAACAACATATCAATCCACCATACAATAATGCATTCAAATATCTCATGGTAACTACGGACAAGAAAGATGAGTGACTTACTGGGCCGCCGCGTCTATACAATCGGTCGATCAATGATCTGAGACCGTGCCTCTCTGCATATCGAGTCTCAAGGCCTTGCGGATCGCGATTTGTAATGGAGTGTTGCAAAGAAAACAAAATGCTAACTGTTAGAAACATGATTGTCAGTACAAAGAATATCTCAAAAAAACAAATAAGCAAAACAAAAGAGAAACTTACAAAGTCCTCCAAATATGTCCTGTGGCCGCCACTCCCAAGATGATGTACCGATCCGGCCTCGATTCGTGCCCTCGCCGCCTCCCGCTGCTGACTCTAACGTCCTGGCGAATTTGTAGCCTCCTCCCTCAGTCGGTGCCAGTCATCTGCATCTAACCACTCGGGCTTTGGAGCCCCACTCTTGATTGCCTTGCGTGCGTTGGATCGTCTATGTGACATGTATGCATGCATGCAATCCATCATCCAGCCCGTAGAGAATCTATCCACTACGGTTGGCACCAGGAACTCCTCGTGCAAGGATGCTACTATGTACTCCTTGCTCCCCTGCGGAATGTTCCTCCAATGATCCAGGACGTTGTGCCGAAAAATTTGTTGGCACAACTCCCTCATGCGAGCCATCACCCTCCTCCCCTCATCATTCATGATGATGGCTCCTGACCTGCCATCCACTAGGTATCCATAATCCCTAGGAGTGTGCCTTGTATGGGCCCTCTCCCATCTCCGTCCACGCTCCTGGGCATATCCAGGAGACCCCTGAACATCAGGTGTACCGACGGGGGTACCCTCTCCCGGAGTGCCACTCAAAGGGGTGCCAGCAGAGGGTGTGCCACCAAAAGGAGTGCCACCAGAGGGGGTGCCACCAAAAGGAGTGCCACCAAAATGCGTGACATCTGCCGACGGCTGCGCAAAAGCCGGAGTAACTGGAGTGGACGTCCCCACAGGTGTGACAAATCCTGGAGGTGACCGAGCTCCAGCTGAACGAGGAGACGGAGACACTGCGTCCGTGTCTCCACAGCAGCACCCCCCTGATCCTCGTGCAGTCACAGTCCCTCCCTCTGGCCCAAGTCGCGAGCGTCGAGATCATCTGCTCGAAGCTGAAGCATCTGATCGCGCTGAAGCTGATCTAGCAGAGCACCCTGACGAAGAACGAGACAGCTCCTGATCTGCTATCTCTCTGAATCTCGCGAGCTGATCTGGAGACATACGTGCCATCATCTCCTGAAACTCCTCATCGCTCATCCCTCGACTCATCCTGAAAATGTCAATACTTGCACAGATAAAAAATAATGTTAGAATAATTAATTTAAACTATACAAAGCACATTAATATAAATCATTTTTTTAAAATCCCTCTTAAAATGCATATCTTATCTACCTTTATGGAAGATCTAAACAACGAATTGAGTAATACAATTCTCCAAGAATGAAGTAATCTATGGTCCCATGTTAATCTCCTGACACAACTCTGCATACACTGGAAGGTCGATAGACATGTCACCACAAAAGAACGAGTCTGCCTCGTTCTCAAAAAATTCTACGACTTCTGTATTTCCATCATTGTTAGCTGATGCGGACTCCAAGCTTGCGGTGGCCTCCACCCCTTGTAATTTTGATCCCTCTATTTGCATATTTTCTTCATCTATGCCTGGAACATCGCTTTGATCATATACTCTCGCACCTCGAGGAGTTGAAGGTATAACATACCACCATCGAGGTTGTGGGGGATTTGGATAGAAGATTACCTGTTCACAAACACTTACAAACCGTCTTCAAACCATTGTGACATAAACCATGTCGTATTACAATTAGCAAGCAAATGCCTAGTTGTACCTGTTCACAATGGGCCGGCAACACAAAGGTGTCGCGCAAATCCATCCATTTTTTTTCGGAATCTATTTCGAGAAATCCAGATGGACCTCGTCGAACTGTTGCGCCAGCTCCTCCAAGTACCACTTTGAACCACTGCATGTCGAATATTATCATGGAGAAGCTACGGTAATCCACCGTAATAATACTTTGCAAATTCCCAAAATACTCCATCTCATCCACAACCGTGTTCGAATCCGTTGCTCGTCGCCGGCTCTCTTGCTCAAACCTTGCCTTGACACCACAGTCCATTGTGGAGCGCATTTTGTCAATACGCTCCACCCGAAAATGCCGTCCACGCGACCACGCTGCACTATATATTTTGTACTGCACATTGAAACACTCAAATTAGATGTAGCAAGCAAATTTAGATACGACACATTCTAAACCCCTCATTACCTTTGGAGTCTAACTGTGGCCCACACAATGGACATGCATGATAACCTGAGGTAACGAGACCTGCAAGGCGATCCACGACCTAGTGAATACTTGATTGAATGAAATAAAATATAGATATTACCGGCGAGAACAAAGGTCTTCTCACCTGAGCACTCTCCCAATCCCGGAAAGTCATGCATCGTCCACATGAGAATGGCTCGAATGTTGGCTGACCGCCGACCATCGCGCCTGCTCATATCTTGCACCGTGACCCCCTCCTCCCACAAAATCTTAAGCTCATCGACTAATGGACGAAGATACACGTCCATATTTTTTACTTTGTAGCGGCCCGGGACGAGCAAGCTAAGGATGAGATGTCCTTTCTTCGTAGAAAGCCATGGAGAAATGTTGTAGTTGACAAGCACTATAGGCCACACACTGTAAGAAGTTGAGCGCAGACCGAATGGGTTCACACCATCCATGGCAAGACCGAGCCGAAGATTCCTTGGCTCTCGCGCAAAGCCTGGGAAGGTAGAGTCAATGTGGCTCCATGCACGCGAATCTGCTGATATTCGTTGCACTCCATCCGTGGACCTATTCTGCACATGCCACGTTGTCAAGCTTGCCATGGCAGACGTGCGAAACATGTGGTTTATGCGGGGGATGAGTAGAAAGTGTCTGAGGACTTTTTGAGGGATGGTCTGCCCTTGCAAGTCCTGTCGATACCTGTGAGCACCACACTTTGGACATGTCTCCATAGTCTCGTATTCATCTCGAAACAATATGCAGTCGTTGATACATGCATGGATGTTATTGTAGTCCATGCTAAGCTTTCGTAAAACATGTCGTGCATCATCACAAGACTCAGGCATGGTGTTTGCAGGTGGCAATATATGATATTTCAATAACCTAAAAAAATCATAAAACACCTTGAATAATCCATCCATGTTTGCAATAATACTGTTTTTTTAAAAAAACAATGAAGTCTGTGTGCAAGGTACCTGAATAACTCAGTCACACTCGTATCGCTCCAACCGTATTTTGCTTGCACACTTAAGAATGCAAGCAATGTCTTCAACCGAGATACTCGGCACCCATCATATAATGGTATGGATGCTTCCTCTCTAAGCGGGTCAGATGTCTCAACATCCATGGGAATGAATGCATCGATCATTGCTTCCATCTCAAGCTCCAAGATTGTAGGCAAGTCGGGAAGGTTGTCTGTCTCCTCTGGCATTGACGGTATAGATGGGCCTTGTGAGTGGTCGATTGGCTCTTGCAATCCATCCATCGCACGTCCACGAACTCTTCTAATTGGCCGCAAAGGGTGCACTCCCCCTTGGGTCGAGACATCACCCCCCTGGATACAAAATTTGCCAACAAGACCCAATCTTATTGTGTATGGTTTTCAATTAGCTTGAGAGTACAATGCATGAAAAATGCTAACTTCAAATTACTGTTTGCTAAAAGTCTGCAATCGCCTGATCAATGATCTCAGATTGAAACTCGCCAAATCGTCGTACGTGAGACAATCGGCGTTTTCGTCTAATTGCCAACTTGCATTGAGAGCAAGGACATGGGACACACTGATTAAGATACGACTCGCGGTCTTGAACAATAGGACCTTCTTCGTTTGCCATCTTATCTACATTACAGCAAACGAGGCTTAAATGGATAGCTTTATGGAGATGTACATCAAGTTGCAAGTTAACCATAAACCTTGCATTGTATATAGTAGTCGAGAGATTTTTCGATGTTATATCTCGGCCTTGTATCATGCTCAACAATTTGTTTGTCCCGGTAGATAATTTTTTGTTATATCTCGGCTTTGAGTATAAGTAATCCATTTTAAAATTAATGCGTGCCATCTATGAAATTTTATAACTATAGTAATAAAATTTATTTCAATCAATTCTACTCATAGTCATAAGACCTGAGAGAAATTATCCTATACTCAATTTAAGGGTTTCTTCTTCTATAACAATAATTTTGGGTTCATTTTGATGAAGTACGTGGCCGTATGCAAAGCACATTGCATACCATTATCAATACGTATATTATCTTAAATTCCCTTCCCTTCCCTCTCCCTCTCTTTCTCTCCCTCTCCCTCTCTTCCTCTCTTTCTCTCACCCTCTCCCTCTCCCTCTCCCTCTCGTTCTCTTTCTCTCCCTCTCTCATTTCCTCCCTCCCCCTCCCTCTCCCTCTCCCTCCCTCTTTCTCCCTCTCCCTCTCCCTCGCTCCCTCTCCCTCCCCCTCCCTCTTTCTCTCCCTCTCTCATTTCCTTCCCCTCCCCCTCCCTCTCCCTCTCCCTCTCTTTCTGTCAAGATTGTGGGAGAGAAGGAAGGAGTCTCGCTTGAAGCTTTCTTGCTTGCACAATGGGGGAAGACACACAAGGGTGGAGGCTGAAAACAGTTTTCCTCTTCTTAGTTGTGTAAGCCAAAAGAACTCAAGTACAAAGAAATAGAAGAACCCTCTATATGGGTCTCAAACCAAACTCAACTAACTAAGGTGGCATACTAACTGAGCCACGAACTAGAGTAGATAAGGATAGCTATCATGTAGCTATTATTCATGGGCGGTGTACCAACCGCGTCTGCAACTGACAAGTCGGTGACATAAATACACAACGGTCACCCTGGCGTATCACGAGTGGAGCTTGATATCTCAACACTCCCCCTCGAGCTCAATCCCAATTCCTGCACACCAAGCAGGTATCTGAACTTGCGCAGCTTCTCTGCGCCCAATGCCTTCGTGAATATGTCAGCTACCTGATGCTCTATGCTGACATAAACTAGATCAATAAGACCTAGTAAAACCCTCTCTCGCACATAGTGATAATGCACCTCAATGTGCTTTGTTCTAGCATGATAGACTGGGTTATTTGCCAAGTGTATACTACTCATGTTGTCACAATAAATGACAACTGGTCCATCTGTAGACTGATGCATATCATAAAGTAGCTTATGAAACCAAGCTACCTCACATGCAGCCATTGCTGCACCCCTATACTCAGCCTCTGTGCTCGACAAGGCAACTGTAGGCTGTTTCTTGCTGCTCCAAGTGACTGCAGCACTCCCAAAAGAGAACACATATCCACTGGTAGATCGTCTATCAGAAATACTACCAGCCCAATCAGCATCAGTGTATCCATGCAACTGTATCTGAACCCCAGTCTCATAAAATAGTCCATACTGCAATGTGGACTTCACATACCTGAGTATGCGACTAGCCGCATCCAAATGTGGTTTCCTTGGAGCCTGCATAAACTGACTTACCAATCCAATAGCATAGCTCAAATCTGGCATGGTAATAGTCATATAAATCAAACTTCCTACTATGCGTCTATACATAGTAGGGTCTTCTAGAAGCTCACCTACATCTGTGCTCAGCTTCACATTCTGCTCCAAAGGAACTGAAATAGGCTTACAGCATGTCATCTCATATTTGGACAGCATGTCCAATCCATACTGCCTTTGCAAGAGCTGTATCCCACTTGGTGATCTAATCACCTCAATGCCCAAGAAATAACGCAGCTCTCCCAAATCCTTCATCTCAAACTTCTGCTTCAATAGCATTTTCACATGAAGGATATCTTCATCACTGTCACTTGTCATAATCAAATCATCAACATAAATGACAAGTAGCATAATACCTTTCTCTATTTTTCTCACATAAAGTGAGAAATCTGCCTTGGAAATCTGAAAGCCAATAGTGACAAGATACTGTCCTATCTTGACAGACCATGCTCTAGGTGCTTGCTTCAAGCCATACAAGGCTTTCTTCAACCTACAAACAAACTCAGGATGAACAGCATGCACATAACCTAGTGGCTGCTCCATATAGACCTCTTCTTGCAAATCACCATGCAAGAAGGCATTCTTTACATCCATCTGATGTAAAGACCATCCCTTTGATGCAGCCATAGCAATGACCGCTCTTACGGTTGCCATCCTTGCAACCGGACTGAATGTTTCTTCATAGTCAATACATATGTTTGTGCATACCCCTTGACTACTAATCTTGCCTTGTATCTGTTCACAGAACCATCTACATTGTGCTTCACCTTATAAACCCACTTACAGCCAATTGCATTTTTACCTTTAGGCAAAGGTACCAATTCCCATGTAGCATTAGCTTCCAAGGCATCCATTTCTTCATCCATGGCTTTCTCCCATTTTTCTTTTCCCATGGCTTCCTCAAAAGAAGTGGGTTCTGGTTCCTGTATCACTTTGACCATATATGCATAGTGAATGGCTGTAAATCCATCATATTTCAGCCTATCCACAGGATACCTAGCTCTCGTAGACCTGCGCAAAGTAGGTTCACTCCCAGGTGCTCTCAAAACATCCCTGGTCTTCCTTACTCCAGGTGTAACAATAGAAGGAATACCCAACTCATCATCAATGCTCTGTTCTGAGCCACTGGATTCACCATCCACATAAGAGTGACCTACATTCACATCAAACATGGGCTGATCAACCTTCTCTTTTCCTTTTCATGATACATGCATACCATTATCTGCATTACTTTGAGAAGATTCTCCTTATCTTAATCTGCCTGTCCATGGCGAAGAATGTGAACCACTGCTAGAGGACGCTCCAGGTCCACTAATATTTTGTGACTGCTGCTGTGAATTCTATGCAGCATTACCATTTTGTGCATCTACATTATCAATCACATTTACTGGTTTATACCAGCTACTCATCTCATCAAAAACAACATCTCTGCTCACTGTAAACTTACGAGTAGAAGGGTTATAGCATCTATACCCTTTTTGCTGCAGAGAGTGACCAATAAAGATGCACTTCTCAGCTTTTGGATCCAACTTGGATCTCAACTCATCTGGCACATGTACATAGGCAATGCAACCAAAAATTTTCAAATGAGAAATATCTGGTTTCCTACCAGTATACCTCTCCTCTGGAGTCATTCCATGTATTGTTGCAGTGGGAGTCCTGTTCATTATGTAGACTGCTGTAGCAACTGCTTCAGCCCAATAAAAATCTGGCAAGTCTTTTTCATTGAGCATGGCACGAGATACCTCTCCAATATGCCTGTTTTTCCTTTCTGTAATTCCATTTTGTTGTGGGGTATGACTGCATGAATATTGCTGCTTTATGCCATGCTCCTGCAGGAACCTTGCAAACTCATTTGAGAGGTACTCTCCCCCTCCATCTGACCTTAAGCATTTTATCTGCAAGCCTGTTTTGTTTTCAACCATAGCTTTAAGAGTTTTGAAATGCCCAAAAACTTCACTTTTCTTTTTCATAAAATACACCCAAACTTTTCTGCTATAGTCATCAATAAAACTGACAAAATAATGACAGCCTCCAAGAGATGCAGCTTTAGTTGTCCACACATCAGAGTGGATTAATTCCAATGGCTTCTTACTCTCTTGAACATGTCTAGGAAATGGTTTCCTTGCCTGTTTTCCAAATTGACAGGCTTCACATACCTTATGCATTTCTGCAACCTTGAATTTCGGCAAACCTGCAACAATATTTTGGGCCTGCATTGATTTAAGTCACTGTACATTAACATGACCAATGCGTTTATGCCAGATATCAATATCTGCAACTACACCTGTCCCATGTGCAAACATTGCTGCACTCAATTCAGACATGTCTGCATCCAATGTAAACATTCTGCCCTTCTTCTTTCCTTTTGCTATCAAGCGACCTTTATTTTTCATATCCTCAACAAAGCATCCATGAGGATTAAATCTGACCTACAAGCCCTGTTCAACCATTTAACCAACAGAAACCAGATTCTTGGTGATATTCGGGACATGAAATACATCGGACAGGTATTTCTTTTTCCCATCCTGCATAGACAAGGGAATTTTTCCAATCTGCACAATGTCAAGAATCGCGTGGTGGAGGGGGTTGCTCAAGATGCTGCGTAGAACACACACAGAATGCACAAGGAGAAGCTCACTCAAGAGACAAGAAGAGAGATGGAGGCCAAAACGTTTTCTTGCTGATTTCTTCTTCTTCTTCACACTCTTTACAATGTACACATAGTATAGATAAGATACAACATAAAAGGAAAGTGGCCTACTAAGTCAAACAATGCATAACCGACTACACTAGTTGACTGGCGCTATAACTATACCAGTTGTAAATAGGTGTAACAACCTGAATATAATAAGTGATGAGTCAGTGGCCATGTGAGAGTCATAATGACCACCGACGTGCTAAGTGTAGACGTGTGGACCCATCTAACGAGGCGGTCCATCATCAATGTCCGCATGTGTTGAGCTTGTCATCTCAACACACAATAGGATGTGCAGTATCATCACCAGTCTCCACAAATCCTGGTTTTTCTATTTTCCTTGCATCCTCCATCCATTCTGCATGACCTGTCATGTGGTTTGATGCACCTGAGTCAACATACCATACATCATTGCTTTCTTATGCACTTGTCATAGAATTGTTCATGTGCTGCACCATGAACCAATGCTCATTTCTGTCATCACCCTGTCTGATAGAAGATGCATAATTCCCTTGTTGTAATTTTCCATTCATGATGTCATTCTGCTTTTTATAGCAGTCTTTAGCCATATGACCCATTTTACCACAGTAGTAGCATTCAACATTACTGTTTGCATTTTGACCTCTTTGCCATCCACCACGACCTCTTTGGCTCCCCCTGCCTCTAGAGTTACCACGTCCTCCTCCATAGGACTGGTTTTCTTGAGTTTGCTGCATATTCTGATTTCTACCACGGCCTCCAAATCGGCCTCCTCTACCTCTGCCTCTACCTCTTCCAGCATTTGAGTAGAAGACAGCTTCTTTTGAAGTTCCTCCTGAAGAAGATGCACCACCATTTCTTTGCTCCTCAGAATTAGAAGAGCAATCAGCTCCTCAAAATCAGGAAATCTTTCACGAACTAAAATGGATGTCCGAAACTGTGCATAATCCTTTCCTAGACCATTCAAGGTCACAGAAACTAAATCATCATCTTCCACTGGTGACCCAATGGAAGCAAGTGCATCTGCAATCTTCTTCACCTTCATGTGGTAGTCGTTGATGCTCATATTTTCTCTTTGCACATTGTGCAACTCTTGCTTGAGCTGCATTTTCCTGGCTTGCGTATTTGTGCTATACATTTTTGACAAAGTATCCCATGCCTCCTTTGGCGTACTTGCATCCTGAATATGCATAATCATAGAGTCTGAAATGCTGATAAACAGCCAATACATAACTTTCCTGGCTCTTTCATGCCATGCTTTAAATGCCTGCATTTGCTGTTGATTGGGAACATCAGGAAGAACTGGTTCTTCTTCATTTCCTGCAACAAATTCCCAATATCCTTTTCCCATAAGGAAATTCGTCATTCTAAACTTCCATGCTTGGAAGTTGTTCTTGTCAAGCTTTTCAGTGACAATCTGTGAAAGAGAATCAGATGCCATTACAGAAGACTGCAAAAAATTCTGTCACTGCAAAATCCACAGCTTCACCCTCACAAGGGAAAATCTTCAAAACTGGCGAAAGTGGTATTTGACCACACAGTCACTTCCTAGTGACGATTTTGCATCAACAGGCAATAGGGATGATTCTGTAACTCCCAATGTCTCTGTGCACAAGCATACAATGCAATTTTTACAATAACTATTCACCGACCTGTAGAACAGTGGCTGCACAGTATAAAACTGAGCCTTTTCCTGAATGCGTGCAGAAAACTTCCGCCTCCAAAACAGGCCCCGAAATGGCCTCAAATCAAAAAAGCAAGGTCGCCCTGGCTAAAGCCCTTTCCCACAGCATATACTGCCCTCTTGCTTCACCGCGAAGGGTGTCTCAACCTGAGACAATGCACTCCTGCACTTTCCGGCTGTGCTACCTGCAGAGATCTGCTCCCAAAACAGAAGATGAAAGCAACACTGCTCCTCTTACCAGAACACCGCGAGCTTGGCTTGCTTTCTTGAGCTCCTTACCACGAACAAGGCTCTGATACCATGTCAAGATTGTGGGAGAGAAGGAAGGAGTCTCACTTGAAGCTTTCTTGCTTACACAATGGGGGAAGACACACAAGGGTGGAGGTTGAAAACAGTTTTCCTCTTCTTAGTTGTGTAAGCCAAAAGAACTCAAGTACAAAGAAATAGAAGAACCCTCTATATGGGTCTCAAACCAAACTCAACTAACTAAGGTGGCATTCTAACTGAGCCACGAACTAGAGTAGATAAGGATAGCTATCATGTAGCTATTATTCATGGGCGGTGTACCAACCGCGTCTGCAACTGACAAGTCGGTGACATAAATACACAACGGTCACCCTGGCGTATCACGAGTGGAGCTTGATATCTCAACACTTTCTCTTTTTCTCCCTCTCCCTCTCTATCTCTCTTTCTCTCTCATTTCCTAAACAAGCAAAAAATAAAGTGATTTAAACATCTTCCAAGCAAAAGGGAGAGGGAGAGATACAATGCACTCTCCCTCTCTTTCTCTTTCTATCCCTCTCTCATTTCCTTCCCCTTCCTCTCCCTCTCACTCTCTTTCTCTCTCATTTCCTCTCCTAAAAAAGTAAAAAATAAAGTGATTCAAACATTAAACAAGCAAAAGGGAGAGGGAGGGAGAGAGAGAATGCACTCTCCCTCCTTCTCCCTCTCTTTCTCTTTCTCTCCCTCTCCTATTTCCTCCCCCTCCCTCTCCCTCTCCCTCTCCCTCTATTTCTCTTTCTCTTTCTTTCCCTCTCCCTCTCCCTCTCCCTCTCTTTCTCTCTTATTCTCTCATTTCCTCTCCTAAACAAGCAAAGAAGAAAGTAATTTAAACATTAAACAAGCAAAAGGGAGAGACAGAGAGAGAATGCACTCTCCCTCTCTTTCTCTCCCTCTCCCTCTCTCTCCCTCTCCCTCTCCTTCTCTTTCATTTCCTCTCCTAAACAAACAAAAGAGAACGATTTAAACCTTCAACAAGTAAAAGAAAGAGAGAGGGAGACTCACCAATGAGATATGGCGAGCGTGGGCGGCTTCTCTTTGCAACGAGGGCTCCTCCTCTCCTTCGCAAACAACGACGGTGGCGATGGCGGCGGCGGCGGTGGCAGCAAGCCTCTTCCTCCTCTTCTCTCACAAAGCCTTGGCTCTCTCCCTCGCTCTCGCTCTCAAAAGGCGAAGAAAAGAAAATGAAAACGGCGCTCTGGTTTCGGCCGCACTTTTTTTCCCTGCGGCGTCGCAATTGGCATCGCTATATGCGTCGCAAATGCGACGCATATAGCGACGCCTATAGCGACGCCGATATCCGCCGTCGCTAATCGGCATCGCTATTGGCCCATTCCCTTGTAGTGTCCTTCATATTAAATCCACAAACCACTCAATCTCCAAGGTAATTCTTTCTCTTTGTTTTTATTATCATACCAATACTATAAGGTGTAGTATGAAGGGTACATCACATAGGTAAAAGAAGGCTATCCATGGCAATCTCCAAGACACATAGTAGCCAATGGAAAAAAACATACGATTTTTGCATTTATCATGGTCTATCAAGTGACTTCTCTCAAAGCATCATTACATAAGTGTTCATGTCACAAGCATCATATATCAATTTTGTCTTTACTTTTATATTAATCTTTAATAGATTTATCTCTCTCTGTCTCTCTCTCCCCTATGAAATCAATATTCTCTCTCCCTATCTTAGATGAGAGGTTTCATGTAGGTCACCTACTTATTTCTAATCTACGAAGTCAAACAAAAAAGAAAGTTGAGTCTACATGGCATGCATTGGATCCATCCCAAACCATTTTTAATTGTCTCTTTTTCTTTACTTTTCTCTACTTTTTAATGCATCCAAGTAGAATTTCGTAATCTCTTGTTTGTTTTTTACACTAGGTTTTCTTGAGTATAAGTTTATTTGTCACAACTCTATAGAAACAGAATTTGTATCCTTTTTCATTAATTTGTTTATATAATGATTTATTAAATTTATTTTCTTTGCACTAATTAGATATAAAGAAAAGTGCATTGGAGCTGGCCACTGATGAGTGGTCACAGGTTATGGTGGACCCACGCAGTGGGTTAGAGAAAAGATAGTTCACACTTCCACCTATATGACTCGATTGGGCGCCTGTGACTAGAACTCACGCATATCAGGGTTAGACTCGCACACAGAAAGGATTGATGCCGTGAAGTGTGGGCTAGATCCACCAGAACAAACACTTACAATCAACAAGATGGCATGATCATGAATTGCTTGTATAATGTGTATGTGTGGGCTGAAAGCTTGAAATGCACATTTCTTTGCATAGGAAAGTCACATGAAGATTCGGATACCATTTTTGCGATGTACACGAAAAAAGCTTTCATATGACACCCATATTGGGGGGTCCCTAAATTTTAGGAGATCCCTAAATTTTAGGAGGTCCCTAAATTTTAGGAGCCTCAAATTAGCCTAAAAAAGCTAGTCCTAAAAAATAGGGATATCATTCTAAAAATAGTAAGTTCTGTACTCTGACTGTGCTTACTAAATTTGGTTGTTTCTATTCTTGACAGTATTCAACCCAAAAAGGAAGGCCATAGAGAAGAGACAAGTGTCAAGACACTTGTCACACAAGTTTTCAAGTGTCCCACCACTTGTCACATCTCATGACATGTGGCTGGACACTTGTCTTGTGCTACTCCACTTTTCCCTTTTGTACTAGCTCTCCCCTCTCCTATAAATAAGAGCTCGTTTTTCTTCATTCAACATCATTTTTCTTTGTTGTAAACTCATGTACAACACCCACAGATAGCCAGAAATTGGCCCCATCCATCCCCATCATCATCCCCCACTTCTCCATTATCAAATTCCTCCATATTCCCTCTTCTATCACTGCTGTTTTACAAGACATCAAGCCTGTAAATTCATTACAACACCTCCTTCTTAAGCTCTTTCTTCCATTTTAGCTACAAGAAGCAAGCCCTATCCATGTACTACTGATCAACGATGGAGAAAGGCTGAATTCCCCTTTTTCTTCTCTCATACTGTAAAGAAATCAGTTCTTATCATTGCATAATAGATAATGCATGTGTGTTTGTACATCTTTGCATGATCTTGTGAGAGTGAGAATTACTTCTTCTCACTCTCGGGTTGATTGTAACTGAGCTCTTCCCCAAGGGACTTGGGTTGAGCAGAAACTTCAACCCTCAATCTTGTCTCCATTACTTTTCCATTTTTATGGCTATAATTTTGTGAGTAATTTTCATTTTCAACTTTAAGTGTTCATTCTCTTTTATATTAAATCTCAAAAACAAGCGAATATCATAATTGTTAAGCATACTACGTTGTTCGTGGCGTTTATACTGGTATCAGAGCTTTGGCTCGGTCCTCACCCCCAACACTGGTAGTGCATACAACTATAAGTTTGTTTGTTTCAGCCCTTGCATTGAGTGCTTGAGCATATTTTTTTTCTTTAGTCTCAATGGATCAATCGAGTGCTATCCTTCAAGCCATTCAAAGTCTTAGAGAGGATAATCAGCAAATTCGTGAGCAACTTCTCAAACTAGAAAAAGTTGAGAATCCCAAAGAATTCAAGGAAAGAAGCCCATCTACTTCAAGGAGACAAAGCCATACCAATGAAAGGAGCCGATCAAGAAGTCCAACTACTTCTAAGAGGCAGTCCCATTCTACTTCAAGACAAAGAAAGAGATCGCGTCGAAGCTCATCCTCTTCTTCAAAGTCATCTGGCGCCTATTCTGATGGATCCTCTTCTAGTAATGAAGAGTCACACCCTTCTCGTGGAAGACCTCATCATCGTCAAAGACGTCGACATTCTTCACCCTCGTCTCCATCTTCATCCCCATCAAGCACTTCATCATCTTCAACCTCAAGATCCGAGCATGGACGAAGGAATAAGAAGAAGAAGAAGACTAAGTCACTATCTCAACTTGAAAAGAAGATCAAGTTTAGTATGTATGATGGTTCCCAAAATCTTGATCTTCTTCTGAAGTTTATTCGTCAATTTCAAATTTTGTATGGTCGTGACAAGTATAAAGAAAAAGAAAAGATTAAGTTTGCAGCTTTACATTTAACCGACTTAGCCCATACTTGGTGGACGGGGTTGGAATATGATCATGCTGCCCCAAAATCATGGCGGTCCTTTGTTCGCCTGATACAAAGCCAATTTCTTCCTATTCATTTCAAAAGAGATGTAAAAATGGAATGGGATCGGCTTTGGCAAAGGAAAAATGAGTCACTTGGTGACTATACCAAGAGATTTTGGGAGCTACTTTTGAAGGTCCAACATTTCAAGAAGATCAGCAGTTTGGAAAAGCTTAGGAAGTTTCAAGGAGGTTTGCATTTTAAACTTCGTACTGCTCTTAATCATTATCATTGTTCTAGTCTCAGGGAACTCATTGACCATGCTGAGACATGGGAAATGGAGCACAATGGCAACAAATTATTCCAAAAGAATGATAAGAAGAGAGTAGCTAATGATGAGGAGTATTCAGCCCCAAATGAAGGACAAAAACAGTGGCAAAAGCAGCCATCAAATCAAAAGAAGATGAAGCCCTATGCACCTCCTAATGCTCCTCAATTTCGCTCCAATCTATACCCACAAGCAAAGCAATTTTTCGAAGAAGAAAAGCAACGCTTCATGAAAGAAGGGAAGTGCTTTAAATGTGGACAAACAGGCCACATAGCGAAGCAATGTCCAAACAAGGGACAAAGCAAGGTTTCTGACAACAAGCCTAAGTCACCAATGAAAATCAATGCTATCAGTGATGTAGTTGCAAACACAACTCACACTCCAGAGACGCGCAAATTATTAAAAGCTTGGGGACAGTTGCAAGGTAAGCAAGCACTATTCTTGATAGATCTTGGGGCGAATGAAATTATCATTTCCTTGCAATTAGCTAAAGAGCTTGGATTAAAGAATGAAGAGATGGACACTCCGGCAGAAGTTCGCCAAGCTTTAAATGCTGATGAAGGTGACACAGTGAAGACTGTGATACCCTACATTGGCAAGCTCAAGTTTCAAATTCAAGGCTACAGCGACGAAGATACCTTCTGTATCGGAGACCTTGATGGTTGCGATGTGATTCTTAGCATGCCCTGGAATCATAGAGTAGATTCAACCATCTTCTCTCAGAAAAAGAAGGTAGAACTCACCAACAAAGGCAAGAAGTACGAGATCCAAGCTGGAGTTTCTGGAGACACCATACCTATGGTAAGCCATATGCAAGTCTCTAGAGCAATTAAGGATTGTGTTCAATGTTGTCTGCTTTATGTCACTGATGTAAAAGATAATATGAATGCTGAAAACCAAGAGCGACTTCAGCTCTTGGAAAAGTATAAAGATTGTTTTTTGGAAGATCTTTCTTATCAGCTTCCCCTAGAAAGGCCAGAAGACCATCATATTGATATTATTCCGGGCAGTTCTCCTCCTAATATAGCACCATACCGTGTGAGCCGTCCTCAACAAGAAGAAATCAGAAAGCAAGTCGAAGACCTACTCAACCGTGGGCTAATTAGGCCAAGTAGCTCACCATTTTGTTCATCGGTTCTTCTCGTTCAAAAGAAAGATGGCACATTCAGGATGTGCATTGATTATCGAGCCCTCAACAAAATCACTGTGAAGAATCGGTTTCCTATTCCCAGAATTGACGACATTTTGGATCGTCTAGGAGGCTCAAAGGTTTTCAGCCGCATTGATCTAAAGAGTGGTTATCATCAAATTAGGGTAATACCACAAGATGTACACAAAACTGCTTTCTGCACTTCATATGGTCTTTATGAATTCTTGGTGGTTCCTTTCGGATTAACCAATGCACCAGCCACCTTTAATCGAATGATGGAGCGCATCTTTAGAGAGCATCGACAATATGTCGGTACTTTCTTTGATGATATTCTTGTCTTTAGCAAGAATGAAGAGGATCATCATCAACACTTGGAAATTGTTCTACAATTACTACAACAAAATCAACTCTTGGTAAATGGTAAAAAAAGTGACTTTTTCATGCATAAAATAAATTACCTTGGGCATGTCATCTCTTCTGAAGGGATTCAGATGGATCCTGAAAAGATCAGGATAATCCAAGAATGGCCTCATCTTCGTGATGTACATGAGGTGTGATCGTTTCTTGGCTTATGTTCTTATTACCGCCGCTTCATCAAGAATTTTGCACATATGGCTTCTCCACTTCATGACCTTACAAAGAAGAAGATCTCTTTCCAATGGAAGGAAAAAGAGAAGGCAGCCTTCACAAGGCTGAAAACAGCTCTTACTTCTGGACCTGTTCTTATCATTCCAAATCTGGTAAAACCATTTGTGGTGGAAGCATATGCTTGCGGTGATTGTATTGGTGCAGTGCTAAATCAAGAAGGCCATGCCGTAGCCTTTGAAAGCCGCCGTCTAAATGATGTGGAGAAAAGGTATGACATTTATGAAAAGGAGCTCTTAGCAGTGGTTCATGCTTTAAAGATATGGAAACATTATCTTTTAGGCAATGAATTCCTTATTAAAACCGATCATCAAAGCTTGAAGTATTTCAAGACTCAAAAGCATTTGCAGGAGAAACATGCAAGATGGGAAAATTTCTTGTCTATGTTTCATTTTCAAATTATGTACACTCCAGGGAAACAAAATGTAGTTGCTGATGCACTTTCTAGAGTGCCTCGCATTGCAACTATTACAGTGGCTCATCATGAAGATTTTCAAACGATGAAGAATACTTATGATGAAGATATTGATTTTGCAGCAATTTGGTCAAATTTACAGCAAGGAGGTTCTCATCCAGATTATTCCATCAAAGACGGTTACCTTCTCATGAACAATCGCCTTTGTGTCACTCTTCCTGTTCGACAAAAGGTGCTTAAAGAAAGTCATGAACCCCCTTATGCAGGGCATAGAGGGAGAGCAGCCACTCTAAGTGCAATTGAGCGCTACTTTTATTGGCCAACATTACGAAAAGATACACATAACTTCACTGAGACTTGTCTTGTATGCCAAAAATCCAAATATGATAGGCAGAAGATTCCAGGATTGTTGCAACCTCTTCCAGTGCCCAAAGATCTATGGGAATCTATCACAATGGATTTCATCTCAGGTATTCCAAGAACACCTCAAGGTCATGATATGATTTGGGTCATAATTGATAGATTCAGCAAACAATCACATTTTATTCCATGTCATAAAACATTGAAATCCGCACAAGCTGCAAGACTTTTCATTCAACATATCTTCAGATTACATGGTATGCCTTCTGAGATCATTTCAGATAGAGACTCCAAATTCACAAGTAACTTTTGGCGTGCTTTATTTGAGAATTTGGGAACCACTTTAAAGTTCTCCTCAGCTTTTCATCCTCAAACTGACGGCCAAACAGAGGTGATGAATCTCACTCTTTTGGATATGTTGAAAGCTTATGTTAGTGAACATAAGTCACAATGGGAGAAATATCTTCCTTTATTGGAGTTTGCTTACAACAATACAGTGCACTCATCCACAGGGAAAGCTCCAAATGAAATAGTACAGGGTAAAGTGATTCCTCCTCCAATTATTCGCACTAAAGATAAGATTTTTGCTGCTGATGAGTTTGCTTCAGATTTAAAAACCGCAATGGATCAAGTTCGAACCACTATCAAAGTTGCCCAAGAGTGACAAAAGAAGCAAGCAGATAAACGAAGAAGATCTTTGGCTTTTGAAAAATGTCAATATGTCTTGCTAAAGTTTGATAAAAGCAGGCTCAAACAAGGTTCTCGTCAAAATTCATCTTTTCCAAAGCTCTCCAGTAGATACTTTGGACCCTTCAAAGTGATTGAGAAAATAAATGAAGTTTCTTATCGACTTGAGCTTCCTGCTCATTGGAAAATACACAATGCTTTTCATGTAAGTTTGCTAAAACCTTACATAGGACCAGAACCAAAGGAACCCATTACTGAAGATCCCCCAGAAGTTGAAGAGACAGAGCAACTCTTGGAACCTGAAAAGATTTTGTTTCTCAAGGATCGAACCACGAGAAGTGGCCTTGTGACACGAAAATTCCTACTAAAATTCAAGAATCTACCCACAACAGATGCACAATGGGTAGATGAAAAATTCATGAAGGATTACCCAAATATTCTACAGCAATATCAAGAAGCTTTTCAGCTGAGGACAATTGAATAAAAGCCAGAGGGCTGTCACAACTCTATAGAAACAGAATTTGTATCCTTTTTCATTAATTTGTTTATATAATGATTTATTAAATTTATTTCCTTTGCACTAATTAGATATAAAGAAAAGTGCATTGGAGCTGGCCACTGATGAGTGGTCACAGGTTATGGTGGACCCACGCAGTGGGTTAGAGAAAAGATAGTTCACACTTCCACCTATATGACTCGATTGGGCGCCTGTGACTAGAACTCACGCATATCAGGGTTAGACTCGCACACAGAAAGGATTGATGCCGTGAAGTGTGGGCTAGATCCACCAGAACAAACACTTACAATCAACAAGATGGCATGATCATGAATTGCTTGTATAATGTGTATGTGTGGGCTGAAAGCTTGAAATGCACATTTCTTTGCATAGGAAAGTCACATGAAGATTCGGATACCATTTTTGCGATGTACACGAAAAAAGCTTTCATATGACACCCATATTGGGGGGTCCCTAAATTTTAGGAGATCCCTAAATTTTAGGAGGTCCCTAAATTTTAGGAGCCTCAAATTAGCCTAAAAAAGCTAGTCCTAAAAAATAGGGATATCATTCTAAAAATAGTAAGTTCTGTACTCTGACTGTGCTTACTAAATTTGGTTGTTTCTATTCTTGACAGTATTCAACCCAAAAAGGAAGGCCATAGAGAAGAGACAAGTGTCAAGACACTTGTCACACAAGTTTTCAAGTGTCCCACCACTTGTCACATCTCATGACATGTGGCTAGACACTTGTCTTGTGCTACTCCACTTTTCCCTTTTGTACTAGCTCTCCCCTCTCCTATAAATAAGAGCTCGTTTTTCTTCATTCAACATCATTTTTCTTTGCTGTAAACTCATGTACAACACCCACAGATAGCCAGAAATTGGCCCCATCCATCCCCATCATCATCCCCCACTTCTCCATTATCAAATTCCTCCATATTCCCTCTTCTATCACTCCTGTTTTACAAGACATCAAGCCTGTAAATTCATTACAACACCTCCTTCTTGAGCTCTTTCTTCCATTTTAGCTACAAGAAGCAAGCCCTATCCATGTACTGCTGATCAACGATGGAGAAAGGCTGAATTCCACTTTTTCTTCTCTCATACTGTAAAGAAATCAGTTCTTATCATTGCATAATAGATAATGCATGTGTGTTTGTACATCTTTGCATGATCTTGTGAGAGTGAGAATTACTTCTTCTCACTCTCAGGTTGATTGTAACTGAGCTCTTCCCCAAGGGACTTGGGTTGAGCAGAAACTTCAACCCTCAATCTTGTCTCCATTACTTTTCCACTTTTATGGCTATAATTTTGTGAGTAATTTTCATTTTCAGCTTTAAGTGTTCATTCTCTTTTATATTAAATCTCAAAAACAAGCGAATATCATAATTTTTAAGCATACTACGTTGTTCGGGGCGTTTACATTATTATAGTAATCTCCAAGTATCACTTGTTTGAGGAGATATCTAACCATGCTTGGGAAAGGATAACTGATGTGATGGGCCTTATTAGCCCTAGGGACACGATCTTCCTATCCTAGCACGGTTTTGTAATCTCTCCTTTGCTTGTTTGAGGAGATGTCTAACCATTCTTGGGAAAGGATAATTGTTGTGATGGGCCTTATTAGCCCTAGGGACACGATCTTCCTATCCAAGCAGGGTTTTATTATCTCTTGTTTACTTTTTATGCTAGGTTTTCTCAAGCATAAGTTTATTATAGTAAGCTCCAAGTATCACTTGTTTGAGGAGATGTTTAACCATACTAGGGAAAGGATAAGTGATGTGATGGGTCTTTTTGGCCCTAGGGACACGATCTTCCTTTCCAAGTGGGGTTTCGTAATGTCTCCTTTTCTTGTTTAAGAAGATGTCTAACCATGCTTGGGAAAGAATAAATTTTGTGATAGGCCTAGGGATAGGATCTTCTTATCCAAGTAGGGTTTCGAAATCTCTCTCTCTCTATAGCCTACTCATGTTTGTAGACTCATTGTTAGCCTGAATTCCCCTTCAATTCATGAACCAAGTGACACCTTTGCACCACTTCATAATGTACATCTAGCTATACTTTACTAGAATATCCAGTATATGTATGTGCCCAAAATAAATATAGAACTTTTGAGATAACAATATCAAGTGAACATGCTTTTCTTTCACCCTATGAATATGCTCATAAACTCAAATAGGAAACACAACATCATTGCATGTGACATCTTGAAGATGGAAATAATTTTCAACAAGGTAGTATAGAAGATGACACTATTCATATTTAGGTGGGATTATTAGAGTGACGTGTGTGCTCTTATCTTCAAAGGTTGCATTGCATGTAGGAGTTGAACCCACAAATCACTTCTAGATTAAATGTCGCCCTCTCTCCTTCAGATGGAATCCACAAACCACTCAATCTCCAAGGTAATTCTCTCTTTATTTTTACTATTATACCAATAATATAAGTTGTAGTATGAAGGGTACATCACATAGGTAAAAGAAGGCTATCCATGGCAATCTCCAAGATACATAGTGGCCGATGGAAAAAAAATACCATTTTTGCATTTATCATGGTTTATCAAGTGACTTCTCTCAAAGCATCATTACATAAGTGTTCATGTCACAAGCATCATATATCAATTTTGTCTTTACTTTTATATTATTCTTTAATAGATTTATCTCTCTCTCTCTCCCCTATGAAATCAATATTCTCTCTCCCTATCTTAGATGAGAGGTTTCATGTAGGTCACCTACTTATTTCTAATCTATGAAGTCAAACAAAAAAGAAAGTTGAGTCTACATTGCATGCATTGAATACATCCCAAACCATTTTTAATTGTCTCTTTTTCTTTACTTTTCTCTACTTTTTAATGCATCCAAGTAGGATTTCGTAATCTCTTGTTTGCTTTTTATGCTAGGTTTTCTTAAGTATAAGTTTGTTATAGTAAGCTCCAAGTATCACTTGTTTGAGGAGATGTCTAACCATGCTTGGGAAAGGATAACTAATGTGATGGGCCTTATTAGCCCTAGGGACATGATCTTCCTATCCTAGTAGGGTTTTGTAATCTCTCCTTTGCTTGTTTGAGGAGATGTCTAACCATGCTTGGGAAAGGATAACTGTTGTGATGCGCCTTATTAGCCCTAAGGACACGATCTTCCTATCTAAGCAGAGTTTTGTTATCTCTTGTTTGCTTTTTATGCTAGGTTTTCTCGAGCATAAGTTTATTATAGTAAGCTCCAAGTATCACTTATTCGAGGAGATGTTTAACCATACTAGGGAAAGGATAAGTAATGTGATGAGTCTTTTTGGCCCTAGGGACACGATCTTCCTTTCCAAGTAGGGTTTCGTAATGTCTCCTGTTCTTGTTTAAGAAGATGTCTAACCATGCTTGGGAAAGAATAAATTTTTTGATGGGCCTAGGGACATGATCTTCTTATCCAAGTAGGGTTTCATAATCTCTCTCTCTATAGCCTACTCATGTTTGTAGACTCATTGTTAGCCTGAATTCATATTTGGGTGGGATTATTAGAGTGACGTGTATGCTCTTATCTTCAAAGGTTGCATTGCATATAGGAGTTGAACCCACAAATCACTTTTAGATTAAATGTCACCCTCCCTCCTTCAGATTGAATCCACAAACCACTTAATCTCTAAGGTAATTCTTTCTCTTTATTTTTATTATTATACCAATACTATAAGGTGTAGTATGAACGGTACATCACATAGCTAAAACAAGGCTATCCATGACAATCTCCAAGACACATAGTGGCCAATGGAAAAAAACATACAATTTTTGCATTTATCATGGTTTATCAAGTGACTTCTCTCAAAGCATCATTATATAAGTGTTCATGTCACAAGCATCATACATCAATTTTTTTTGTCTTTCTCTCTCCCTATCTTAGATGAGAGATTTCATGTAGGTCACCTACTTATTTTTTAAACTACAAAGTTTTTTTTTTTAAAGTTGAGTCTACATGGCCTGCATTGGATACATCCTAAACCATTTTTAATTGTCTCTTTTTCTTTACTTTTCTCTACTTTTTAATGGTTTCATTTCTCTACTTTTTAATGGTTTCATCTCTCTACTTTTTAATGGTTTCATCTCTCTACTTTTCAATGCATCCAAGTAGGATTTCGTAATCTCTTGTTTGCTTTTTACACTGGGTTTTCTTGAGTATAAGTTTATTATAGTAAGATCCAAGTATCACTTGTTTGAGGAGATGTCTAACAATGCTTAGGAAAGGATAACTATTGTGATGGGCCTTATTAGCCCTAGAGACACGATCTTCCTATCCTAGCAAGGTTTTGTAATCTCTCCTTTGCTTGTTTGAGGAGATGTCTAACCATGCTTGGGAAAGGATAATTGTTGTCTATTTATGCTTTCATTTGACTATTTACCTATTAAGAATCAACTTCAAAGCTTTTGCCATGGATTTTTACAAATGTGGCGCCACAAGGAGAGATGGCTTAGACAGACTGTTTCTATGCATCTAAACTCATCCTTTGAATTTTGGGATGGATCAAAATGTCATGAGGTCCAAGATTTCTGGAATCCAAATGTTGAGTATGAGCTACCTATCATCTGCCAAAACTCAAGGTGTAATACTGTGTTTTCTATCTTGCCAAGAAAATCAGAAACACTTTAGCATGGATGGAGTAAATCTACCAAGTATATGTTTATATGCAATAAGTTTCGTACTTTGAATAAACACCATCAGCAGTTATGCAAGGTACATATTTCACTAGTTATCTTTTCAAAATATGTATACCAAATCTAGTTGTGAATACATAGAATCATACTCGTTATTTCTCTATGCACATTTGTACTAAATTAATTTTTTATGTAGAGAGAGCCTCGAAACTTCTCACTACTTCTACATTGGGATGGCTCCAAGCTTATCGAACAACGCAAAAAGATTGTGGTGTAGTAGAAATTATGATTTTAAATGGTGGTAAAAGGTCTAGGGTGTGTAAGGCCTGTAAGATCATTATTGCACAAGTGTATGCTTCTCCCTTTCACTAATAAGCTTATTGCTTATGAAATAAAAGATCTCTCAGCAAGGATGAGACTGCTTCAAGTAGGTGAAGTTGGATGTATTCCTCCATGGCTAGAGAAAAATGATATTGTGTTGGCATATATGGATATGAATAACAATTTAACCAAATATACGGTGGTATGTGAAGTGGATAGAGAGAAAAATGAATGCAAATTAGCATGGTTGGAGAAAGATCACAATCAAAATAACTTATGGAAAATTTATATGGAGGATAACTGCACGAGGAACTAGAATTGTTGTATCACAATAATACAAGGATGGTTGATAAGGAAAAGAAGGAGAGCAATATTACCCTCTAGAGAATTATATGATTTTCCAGTGTCATGGATATCCTAAATTTATGCAAAAAATACATGTCTTTATAGACTATATACATGCTTATAAATGTAGGTATTTTCTATAACATTTATTTTATTAGTTCAATCCAAGTTTCATATATCTCTAAAACTAATATGTACCATTTTGTGAATGATTACTAACTTTAATATTATGTTTATTTGACTTGTATGTATTTTTTTTCAAGTTATATTTTACGATGGCCTCTAATGATGTCATGTTTGTAGATACGGCAACATATGAGCAGATATTTTTGCCTCCACCATTAAACAATTGCAATCCTAATAAGAAATATGGAAGAATATATCTATTGTCATAGTATACAAAACCAAATTTATTGTGCAAATCAAGCCACTGTAAGACGCTAGGTGAAATATGTGGAAGAAAAGTATAAAGATCTAGAACATAAGCTTGACTTGCAACAAGAGATAAAAGATTACATTGAGTCTAAGCATCATGAGATTAAGCCACTTGAGTTTCCAGGGGCAACTTATATTTGGAGAAAAGAAGACATCTACCTATATTTCCTTTGAAATATGCAAACAAATAGAAAATTCAAGAAACAAAAGATGAGACACTTATCAAAGAGCTCCTCTATGGTACACTCTTTTACATGTATTATAACTTAATTTACTTTTTATGCTCCTTACAATTCAATGTCTTTTATAGAAATCAACTACTTCTATAGTTGGTGAAAATGCTAAAGATGATCAAGAAGTTCAACAGGTTTATTTCAAAAAATTTATTTCCTTTTTAGAGTGATGGTTTTTTTAATTATGATTTGGTTTACATAACTTTACTAACATAAATTGCACTTTTTTGTTATATTTTTAAAAAAACATTGCAACAATCCCAAGCTTTTAACAATGAAGAAAATGAGGGTTTGGATTATAATGCATGTGGCACAATAGAGGTTTGTCAATAAAACTATGATGCACCTCATTGATCATTACTTTTTTGGAATATTTATGTTTTTTATTTGATTACTGAGTTTTCTTTCAAATAAGATGGAGATAGAGAATGTTTATCATCCACAACTACCTTCACATACACAAGATGATTCAAATCACACAAAAAATGATGAGAATTTTGATATGGTGAACATGATATTCATAATTATTTTTAATAAAAACTTTGGATAATTTTACTAACATGTTTCATTTTCTTTTAAGGATGACATGCTCAAGAATTATAAATCATTTATCGACCTTCTTGTACATGCTACACAGGTTAGTTATCTTCAATGCTTTATAAAAATTAAATACTGATATATATCATATTATAATTTAATAATATTTTTAAAAAATTTATAGATTGAGGAGAACACTATGTTGGCAAATAATGTTATAGTTCTAAATCGAAAAAGCAAGCGAATCCCAAAGGTACTAAGGTATTTCTCATTCTTTTTATCTCTATAGTTTGTATTAAATATTATCTTTGTTTAATCAATTTATTTTTATTTTATAGTGGAGTGAAAAGATGAAAGATAACATGAAGGAAATGAAAAAAAAAACTTCAAGGGATATAGAGAATCATAATAAATCCAAGGTATTTTGAGTGTATCTTAAGATAAATATGGATGTCTTTATTTTGGTAATTTAACCCTTTTATGATGCTTAATAGGGGATTGAAAACTCCAATGTGCAGCTAGCTAGGAGCCATGCTAAGACACTTGATAAATGTCAATCCTCTTAGGTTATATGTGTTGTGTTTATTTAGTGTATGTGTGTATTACTAAATATGTAAATATAAATTGTTTTTACTAAAATCAGTTTTTTGGAATTGCAGAGTATGTTCAGTGAGGTGGATGAAGAAACGATCTTGTTAAAATACTTGGATATTGCTATGGCGAATGAGCTATATACATCATTAAAATCCACATTTAACATCAATAAGATAGATCCCACTTTCACTACAAATCATAGAGAGCATAATGTGGATGCCATGAGAAAGGCTATAGTACAATGGTTGGTGGTTCAAAAACAAGTTATAATCAAAGATACAGTCATTGGAAGTTTAAGCTTAGATGATGTTAATATAGTAGAATAGGGACAATTTGGATTTCATATTATAGTATGCCACTTTTGTATTATGGACATTGACAAAAAATCTATTATTCACTTTTACTTTATTAAAATCACTTTTTAAATAAAATATTTTTCTATTATTATTTATATCAAAGATATAAAAATGTCATTCTATGAGATTTTGTTATATCATTATATGCCTCCTATATGCTAAGTTGTATGATAAAGTTACTACATAGATGTTATATGTTATAATTTCTTATATGGTAACTTTTTCAATGAAGTTACTATATAGATTATATCTATTTATGAAGTTATTATATAGTAACTTTTTTAGAAAATTACTATATAGATAGTTATGATAATAAACTTCCTATATAATAAGCTAACCAAAAAAAGTTTTATATATAGTAAATTAATTTAAAAAATCTTCCTATATTGGAAACTATCTTTCTAGATTGGCAATCTAATAAAGTTTGATTTTTTCTATATTAGACTCTTTCTAATTATGTAGAAATCTAACTAGGAAATTCTCTTTTTTTTCCTATATGGTAAGTGGTTTAGAATTTCTTGTGAATTGCAAACGCGGAAGGATTTCTTTCTGTGCTACCGGGAGCGAGTCAAGAGCAGCAAGTGAGAAGGAGGCTCTAGGAGATCATCTACAAGAGAGAAGGTAAAGCAGGCTGGACAACAAGCACCAGTGCGCCTTCAAAGTGCTTCTTGCCCGACAATTTAATCCTGCACGAGTTTTGTCCATCTATGTCGACGTGTCACCAGAGGGTGGTGAGACTGGTCACTGGTCACTGCAGTGATTTGGAGCTAAAGAAAGAATGTATTTTGAAATGGGTGTAGAAAAGAAAAAGGTATCAATAGCTGGAGTTGTAGATCATAAACGCACCAGGGGGCCCGATAAAAGACACGCTGGCTTGTGTATCATCGTGCTCAGATATATATTGAATATAAGCAGACAGACTAAGCTTCACGTCAAGCGGTGACCAGCATGCATACTACCAAAAGCATCAAACACTGAGGCAGCCAAATGTTGATTAGCTAGTTTGGAGAGCAAGAAAGAGATAGGACAACAACAGCAGGTCGAAGCTCTTCTTCTACTGCGTCTGGAGCAGGATCTGATTCAAATTATGGTGTTGCGCTCCTGCTGAGCAAGATGATGACAGTAGGTCGTTGTGTGGAGCATGCAAGGGTTTGTAGGTGTTCATGAAGATCAGGCGGGCTGCTATAGCCTATTTTCGTCATCTCAGGGTGGGTGGCCTACTAATTATAACGACGTTGATATACTGTAGTCATCTTGGAGGAGCAAAGGCGTTTTTGAGGCTCCTGGATCAAGGGGCGACTTTCATGAAGAGAGACGACCGCAGCTGATGGAGGGAGCTGAGGAAGTGGTAGCGAAGCGATCTGCTGGAGAAAAATAGAGAATACAGGGATAACTTCAACTCCTACAAGAGGCGACCAGCTGCTGCTTTTGGGGAGGAAATGCAGAGTTAGACGGTGGTCTGCCGTCAATTGTGGGAAGAACGTCTTTACGTTCCATGACAGCAGAGGCGCGGCGACTGCTGCTGGAAGAGAGGGGCAAGATGGGCTTCAATCAGGTCGATGGCAATATACAATGAGCGGTGTCAGCTCAAAAATATTTATTATCTTGAAAAGAGCAAAATAATGCATCATTTCTCAGGCCAACATGCCATAAGGAAGATATAATCTTTAGTATCAAATTCTGCAAAGGCACCCATGCATAGCAAAGTCTCTCTAATCTCACACAAGCAGATCATCACTAAAGCATCGATTATAAGATAGAAAGGAATCACCACTTGCTTATCGAGAGTACAATACCAAAATATCAAAGCTTGTCACCTCTTATCTCCAATAGAGAGCTTGACAAGCACAAAAGAAGTTAGGATAGTTTCTTCGTGTTGTAGCTGCTCTGAGGGAGCAAATATTTCAAGTTCATTTTGTAGTTTGATATGCTTAGTCCCAGACCTTGACTCTCTTTTAGTCTGGAAAGTTAAGCATTGCTCTTAATAATGAACATTTCTTTGTCATGACAAGTGAGTTAGACCGGTGTTGTGTCTCAAAGGGCCTTGAGGAATTGCTTTCTTTGGTGGTTTTACAATAGAAAAGGATAGTGCGTGGTGTCTTTTGATGCTACCGTGCAATTAAACTTTGAAATGCATTTACTTTCTCTCTATATATTTATGAAATAAGTTAATCTTTTTTCAAAAAAGTGGTGTGAGAATACAAATATGCTTCATTGAGCATAATATAAAATTGACGCACAACCCTTCTTTGTCCTACAGTCGATTTTTGAAGACTGAGTGAAACTATGAGAGATAGGATAATTTAGTTGTCAAGAGGTTGGGCTTGGTGATATTTGTATATTTGTGCATGGATGGGTGGTTATTGTTATGCATCCAAGTCATAGTTAAAGAGAGGATTATGCATTGCTCTCTTTGAAAGTAGAAGTTTCTTGTGTCATTGGTATTGTAATAAAGCATGGAAAGAAATCATATCTCCTTGAATGTGGTCAGAGTGCTCCACCTATTGTCAATACCATCCAATTACAAGTAAAGAAACTCCTTCTCAAGTAAGTGAAAGATCTCGAATTCAATGGCAAAGGCTAGAACATTGAGACAAACATTGAAGTACGAATCAAGAACATGTAGATACTTCTATGTTGGTGAAACTAGCATCCCCAATGATAGCAAAATTGAAACTAACAAGGGAGTTGCACCTTTGGTGGAAATAGTGGTACTAGATGCTAGCTAGGGCTTCAGATATCATATCTAGTTATGAGATTAATACTTTATATAAACCTTAGAATTCTCTTTACCTTACTCTTGGATAGTTCATTTAGTTTCTTATGTGAATAAACTTTAGGAGTCATATAATTGGTGGTTTGTGTAGTTAGAGCAAGTGTGGCTTGAAGAGGCATTATTATTCTCTATTATTTCTGTGTACTCTTTCACCAATAGTCTCTATTTCTTGTCTTCTAACGCTATCATGAACATTATGTAGTCATTTCTCATGTTCCACAATTTTATGTTTGGTTTCTATGCTTATTTCTTAAAGCAATAGGGTAGTTTGCTATAATGCATGTAGTAGTTTGCTATAACTTTTTATACATCAGTAATGCAATCATGTTATGCATTCTACATAGACTTTGGGCTCTAGCACTTTGGCAATCCTTCCACTGCTGCCCTGAACCTCTATTTTAAACCTTAACTAAAAACGACTTCATTTCATAATAGAAATTTGAATTTCCTATAAACCCTTGAAGCAGGATTGTGTAGTTTAAAGGACTAATTTTGCATTTCTATTTGGAGAATTATCCCTATCCATCAAATGTCATCTTGAGAAGGAGAAAATCTAGAGAATTACAGGAGTTGTTAATAAAAAACCAATAGTGGGAGTCACTACAATATGGAGGAGAAGTAGGAGCATCCAAATCCCTAGATGAGGAAGGAGATACAATCTATACAAGGATTACCAAGTTGTGGGTACCTCTGCAAGTACATCTATAGTGCATCATTCTCCTGCTAGTTCTACAAAAGAAGAAGAACCACTTTCTCTTATCCAAACTCAAATTACTTCTTATCAAGTGGTTGAGAGATTACAACATCTAGTGTTGGGTAGAGCAATCCTACTAGCTTGCTAGTGGATTTAATAACATTCATGGGGATTAAGTCAAACAATAGCAATCTGTTGCAACTTGTAAGAGTAAGGCTATGGATGGGTATAACACATATGGTTTAAGTCAATTTCTATTTATAATGCACTAAAAAATGAATTTTTAAGTACATTCACAAAAGATAAAACAGCCATAAGTGCATTAAAGAAGTTTTTCAAATCAAGAAAAAATATATGCTTATGCAAGACTATTCACAAAAGTTCAAGAACTTGCTAAATAGATCGAATATTGTGGATAAAATGTCAATGGAATTGCAAAGTCCCTATTTTGTAAAGGGTCTAGATAATACCATTTCAAGTGCAATCACTAATATTGAATTGCATGCAAATGCCACTATAGATATTCCAATTGATGTTGGCCAAAGGGTAGAGAAGAGACTCAGAAAGAGCAAGTCCAAAAAGAAGGCTAACAAACAAGTCTTTTGACTATGAATCTAATGATTCTGATATAGATAACAACAATGATGATTAGGATTCTTCCTCAAAATTAGACTCTGACAATGAATCTAGTGAGTCAAATGATGAAAAAGAAAAAAAAAGTCAACCTTGGAGAAGAGGCTAGAAAAGAAGATCAAGAAGCAATTGATGAATATGGGTATAATGAATGCTCAATGGAATGTTAAGTCTTGCACCATTTGTTAGAAAATTGGGAATGCTACAAATTATGTTGGTATAATTCGATTGCGAGGAATGTAAGGATGCAACTAGTAAGAACAGCAACACCTGTAAATTAAATAATTCTTGAGGTGGCGCCACAAAGGGGATTTAGAGGGTTTGACAAGAAGGGTCAGGCCTCGGGGAAGTTACTATATATAGATTCTCTACATCACATGCGTTCAAGGTCTATTTATAAATATCCTTATCTATGAATTTTTCTTGAATAAAACATAACCCTTTTCTATTCAATCTATAAATAATACCTTTATATTACACCCTTTGTATGTAAAAAATGTATAAAAATGGTATTTTAAATATACCTTTTTTGAACCCACATGATGCACACATATATTCATGAGTAACTTACCCAATGGTCGACCACAAAAGCAATGGGGAAATGACTAGCCAAGAACATGGAATAATGTACAACAACAGCCAAGGGGACTATTCTAGTACTACTATGGACGATACAGTGACATATGTTGAGACCAACCTATGAATCACAAGTATGTGATAGGGCTAAGAGACGAATGCAAAATGGAAATTGGCAAGAAATGCAATCGAAAGGAGCACCTCAATGACAACAAGCATCAACACTTGCACCAATTGCCTTAGTCGAAATCCCTATGGAAATCACAAAGAGACAAATCGTAGGCTAGCAAATTCAAGAAATTTTTAAGGAACCTTTGATAACAAAGGTGTCCCATGAAAATAAGACATTTACAAGGCAGGAATTATTGAGAAAAAATGTGGGTTATGATAGCTCTGATTGCATCATGTAGAAGATTATCTAGAGGATAATCAATTTTTGGCTATTACAAGGGCCAAAGTTAAGAAAAGAATATATTGAGTAGTTGTATTTGACTCATAAGTTACAAGATTTAGTACTTGCACTATTTCAAGTCAAAATGGCTAACAAAAGGAGGCTATAACCTCTTGGTATTTTACAAAACCAATCGATTAGAGTTTTAGGTCTAAAGTACAAAGTCAATTCTGTATTACTTCAAATAGAGGGATTTTGAGATTCCTATCAATTGTTGTTGGGAAGACCATGGTTCTAACTATTAAAACTCAAATGAGACTAGGAATGGATACATTAATTATTCATTATGGTGTTAAAGAGATAAAACTCTCCATGACTAATCAAGTTATACTTAAACCTAAGTTCAGGCCTTTGGTGGCTCAAACAATAAATGTGGCACATGGGATAGGTGATGATGAAGAGGAGTTGTTTTTGCAAGCTAATCCTATTAAATTCTAATGTTTGAAGCTTATGTGGAGTAGGTCTTATCAAAATAAAATTTATTACTTTCAACTTTGTTGCAAAAAACTACAAATATAGAAAACCACAACTCTCCTACAAGAAACTACAATGCCCACTATAGGAAACTATAAATTTATTATGGAAAACTACAAATCCATCGCAGAAAACTGGTAATGTGATGCAAGTAGCTAGTAATTCCATGCAAGAAAGTAAAATTTATTGATAAATAAGTTCAAAAAGTGTGGGATAAGTAACAAATAGGTATCTGAAGAGATTCCAAAAGAAGCCAATCAACAAGCAATAATTGATGTAGAACTGAAATTTAAGCATACCATGAGCAAATAAGTAAGATTTTTGGAGAATGATGTACAAGAGGTAAATTTGGATACTTTAGTTGGATCCAAGCCAATTGAAATGAGTATATTTGTAAAAGAGGATTTCAAGCAGCAATTATACAACTTTGCTAAGAATTCCAAGCTATATGTGTATGAGAATGCATAGATATGAAAGGGTTTGATTCTAAATTTTGCCAACACCACATCAATGTGAAAGAAATGCCACAAAAAAATTATATAAAAAGTATATAGAATAAAACTTAATTATGCAAAGCAAGAGAAAGAAGAAATTGATAAGCACTTGAGAGTTGTATTTATTAGGACACATAATTTCTGAAGAAGGGATAGCAATTGAACTTAGAAAAATCCAATTAGTTTAAAAAGTTGCAATACCTACAACATTGTAGGAGATCATCAAGTTTGTAGATCAAATAAAGTGGTACAATATTTATTTTTTAGATACTTAGGGCATATTTGTAC
Source organism: Lygodium microphyllum (assembly GCF_053477565.2). Taxonomy (NCBI): domain Eukaryota; kingdom Viridiplantae; phylum Streptophyta; class Polypodiopsida; order Schizaeales; family Lygodiaceae; genus Lygodium; species Lygodium microphyllum. The sequence goes on along the minus strand of NC_141141.1, from coordinate 119,344,880 downwards.
TCGTCTTACTTCTCTTCTAGGTATCCTTTTTTATCAAAATCACTTATGCTAAGGACAAAGCCTCAACTTAGGTAGCAAGCCGGTTTTCTTCTACTCTCATAGGTTGTGCTAGAGACTAGGAGTCAGCTTTGCAAATGTTGCAGTGCAATTGGTACTACATTGGTCACTTCTAGTTTGGAAGACATTGGTTTCTAATCTAGAATCAGCTACAATCTTTGCTATGGTGCCAATATTGCTACATTCCCTTCCATTTCTATGAGTCTCTTAGTGCTATTTGGTTTCTTTACTACCCATGCAACCACTTGTGGCAAAGTTTCTCTTATTCAGTCTAAAAAATTCATGTGGGCTTCTCATCTTTCCCTTTTAGCTTCTTACCTGCTAGCTGGGTAACCACATTGATCTATGGCTCATGTAGCTCTTTGATTTCCACCATATTGATAGATGGTGATGGGGTCTAATCCTGACTCTGCCACTTCTAAGCATTATACTCATGTAGCTCTTTGATTTCCACCATACTGATAGATGGTGATGGGGTCTAATCCTGTCTCTGCCACTTCTAAGCATTATACTATTGGGCTTCAAGACACTCGGATCTCCAATGGCCTTCCTACGTACAAAAGAAACATTGTTTATTTAGGGGATGATAATATCCTCCTTGGCCTTCCTGATGTCTTCCTCGTCCTCCATAGCCTATGCTAAGAAATGGATGATCTTGTTGTGTATATGATACTACCTAGCTAGGGTAACAAATAGTCTAATGTGATTCCAATGGGCTAGCCATGCTCAACTCATGCCTTGCTACGCCTTGAAATTTCCCATCTGACTACGAGTATTATACTAGCAAACTCAAATTTTGTGGGTAGTCATATAGCAAATGCCACACGACTATTGATTTAGTCCACATCTGGTGCGCAGATCGGTCGCAGATAGCTCACGTAGTGAATCCCTGAAGGTCCCCAAGAACAATGAACTCTATCTTTTTGCACAAAAAACAATGTAAAAGCATGCACGACAAGAGGCAAGAGACAAATTGGGTTCAATCTCCCCCATGCCTTGTGTGAGCGCTTCACAAAGCATGTATTTAATGTATATTTCCAATCTTCATGCTCAATAATAGCCCAATTTACAAAAATATGACAAGCTTTTAGCTTTTGAGTTTGCTTTCTACAAAAATAGGAAAATAAAGCTAATGGACGGTGCCCATAGAGTCTGGTACACCCAATCTCAATGTCCAAATAGAAATAACATATTCGGGCGCATAAGCGCATACAAAATAATAATCGATAATCAATGTCTCAATAGACATAACAAAATATAGGCGTGGCACCTATCAAAATATAGTCCAAATGTCGAATACCCGCTAGACTCCAATGCTTTCCTCCGCCACTGCTGCTATCTCTACACATCAACTGAAGCATTCACAATCGTTAGTAAAATAATACAATTAAACCGACAAAAGTGAATACCTAGAAATCTTCAGCTACATAAATAAATCAACTGGTTAGAAATAAATCCTAGCCTTAATTTATTACGAGTGCGCACTCTAAACTCATAAATGTTTATTAATTTAATATGCATTTTGCGGAATCACCCGCTATGGAATCACCCATGTACACACTAAATTAATGAAACGCCCGAAAAGGACAGGCATCCCCATCAACTTCTCGCACAAAGAATCCTCTTTGTGTATGAGCCCCGGTCATCTAAGTTTACGGAATCCACCGTAAAACCTCACGAAATCCACCGTGGAATATGCCTCCTGGCATCATACCCCCGGGGTGGGATAGCAATTGACCTCAATTGCTATTAGCTCAATGTGGAGCTAACAGAGTGGGGAAAGCATTTAAGTCTCTAGCGTGCATCCATTGTGCTTCCTCTACAGGATGGTTCTTAAATTTTACTAGATATCTAGAATACCTTCGGCCAGTTCTAGTGGTCATGTAGTCAGTGTCTATGATGGCTTCTGGTTCAAGTATTTCAGTCTCTTCTTCTAATAAAGGTGGGTTTTCATAAACAGGGTGGATAGGTAATTGGCCTCTAAATGGTCTCAATAAACTAATATGAAATGTATTATGAATTTTCCAATGAGATGGCAATTCTAACTTGAAAGCATTGTGATTAATCTTATGAATAATTCTAAATGGTCCATAGAATCTAGGAGCTAACTTGACAACTGGGTGTCTATCTACACTTTGCAGTCTACGCTTTTCTATTCTAAGCCAAACATAATCATCAACTTTGAAATTCATGGCTTGTCTTTTCTTGTTGGCTTGTTTGGTATATGATTGTTGGGCTTTAGTAATCATATCCTTAACTTCATCAAAAATATTGTTATGCATAGTAGCGATATCATCAGCACTCTGAATTCTATTAGACAAAGATGCAACAGGTGTAGATAATCTATATCCATAAATGACTTCAAAAGGTACTTTCTTTGTAGATGTGTGCAGTGTATTGTTATATGCAAACTGTAATAAATGTAAATGAGTATCCCATGTCTGAGGTTTAGAGATAGTATATGCACGTAAAAGATCTAAAATGGTGCGTAATGTAGAAATGATACCTCTATGACCTTGATATGGGGGACAATGAATTTCATTCAAAACAAAAGATCGGAATGGAATAGTAACACACAGTCTCTTTTCAAAAAACATAAATCCATCATTATATGACAATGAATCAACAGGAATGAAATTATTTTGAACTAATTTTTGCCAATCAGAATGAAAAGTAATATCCTGGTGATATGTGTCTTTCATAGCAATCAAAGAATCAAAAGATATGATAGAAATATTATGAATTGCAGGTCTTCTACTCAATGCATCAGCAACTACATTTTCTTTTCCAGGTTGGTATTGAATGATAGGATGAAAACTTTGAATGAAGGAAGCCCATTTGATATGACGGTCAGAAATTTGGGGTTGGCTAAGTAGATGTCTAATGCTTTGCTGGTCAGTCTTTATCATGAATTCTGAACCCATTAAATAATGCTTCCATTGTTTTAATGCTTGTACAACTGCTAATAGTTCTTTGTCATAAGTGGAATATTTGAGCTCAGAGGGTTTCAGCTTAGAACTAGAATATGCTATTGGATGGTTGTCTTGCATTAATACGGCTCCTATTCCTGATCCGCTAGCATCGGTCACAACTAGAAAGAATGGTCTGTTAAAGTCAGGCAATTGTAGAACAGGGGCATTAGTTAATGCACGTTTCAGTAAATCAAAGGATTTCTGCTGAGTTTCAGTCCATTGATAAACAATTCCTTTCTTAAGAAGTTTTGTTAATGGTAAAGCAAGTAATGAGAAATTACGTACAAACTTCCTATAGAAACTAGCAAGACCAAGGAATGAGCGTAATTCATGTACATTCTTAGGAACAGGCCAATGCAGTATTGCATCAATTTTCTTAGGATCAACTTTAATTCCTTCTTTTGATACAATATGTCCTAAATATTCAATTTCCGTCTTAAAGAATTCACTCTATTTAGGATTTGCAAACAATTGATTTTCTTTCAGTAATTGAAAAACTAATGATAAATGCTCATAATGCTCTTTTTCACTTTGACTAAACACCAAAATATCATCAAAGAAAACAATCACACAATATTGATATTTCAGAAAAATATGGTTCATCATTCTACTGAAAGTAGCAGGTGCATTAGTTAATCCAAATGGCATGACTAAGAATTCATAATGGCCAAACTGTGTCCTGAATGCAGTCTTAAATATGTCGGATCTATCTAGCCTCACCTGATGATATCCAGACTTAAGGTCAATTTTACTAAATATAGAAGATCCTTGCAGTTTGTCCATAAGGTCATCAACTCTAGGTATAGGATACATATTCTTTATAGTGATCTTATTTAATGCTCGGTAGTCAATACACATATGATAAGTATTATTCTTTTTTCTTGACTAGGAGTACAGGTGCTCCGAATGGGGAACTGCTAGGTCGAATTAAGCCTCTATTTAGTAATTCTTCAACTTGACTCTGGATTTCTTTTTGCTCTATTTGATTGTGCCTATATGGTGCTTTGCAAGGTGGTTGTGTGCCAGGAATTAGATCAATCTTATGGTCTTCTGGACGTGATGGTGGTAAACCTGGTGGTAGGTCTTCTGCAAAACAGTCCTTAAAATATGCAAGAAATTCCTTATGCCTAGGGTGCATATGATTTTCCTTTGCGTGCAATTCATTCACCCAAACGAGATATGATTTAGTATTCTTGCGTAGTGCACATTTTGCTTGAGTATGCGAAAGCAGTGGAAAAATATGAGATGCATGCATACCATATAATGTAATAGATTTTCCTTGAAAATTAATATTCATTGTGTGTGCGGAATAATCTATATTTGGATTATGTTGGTGTCTCCATGGCATTCCTAAAATAATGTCGCTTGACTGTAATGGGACAACTAAGAAATTTCTTCTTTCAATGTATGGACCAATTTGAATTTCTAAATCTTGTACTTCTTGTGTACCATTGTACCTAGTGCCTAAAAATGCAGCTTTTATGCGATAATGCGTAGGTACTGTATGTAATTTCAATTCATTTACCAATTTTGCTGAAATAAAGTCATGAGTACTACCGTCATCGTGTAAGATAGTTCTTTCCTTTCCATGCACCATACATTTCATAGTCAACAATGAATGTGGAGTAGGCATACCTGGTAAAGTGTCGGGAGTAGTAGTAGGATCATCCTCATCTTCAGTGAAATCCGGCATATCCTCATGCTCGTCTTCGTCCATGGCTCCAAGGTAGTTGATATATGCTGGTGGCTTCTTTGAATGATAATTTGCTGCGAGATGCCCTGGCTGGTGACACTTGTAGCATACTATTGGCTTGGCTTTGGTTACATTATTTGCAATGACTGGAAGTCTGGGTACATTTGGATTTGCTTGTGGAATAGGCTTAGGATTTGGATTGACAGTGGATGGTAATGCAGGTGGTTTAGGCCAATTCTTGCGGAAAGATGGTGATGAGAAAACGACCTGGATTAAACCTTCTAAAATTGGAATTGAATTGTTTAGATCCATAATTACCGTTGGCTTGGAATTGTTGTGGTCGTCTATCTCTTCCGCGTAACTTATCTTCAGTGTCGTGAGCTAAGGAGATGGCGTCTTCAAGGGTAGCAGGCTTGAACATGTTCACTTCAGCGTAGTAATGTCCAAGAAGTCCAGACATATACTTCCGCTTATGTGTCATCTCTGGTACGTCTTCAAGCATGCATAGCTATAGGAGTGCATTCCAAAAACGCTCTGTATTCTATGGAATAGGCTCATGATCTCGCTGTTGAAGTAAATCCCATTGCTTGATAGCCTTCTCATGAAATTGCGGTGGAAGGAAATTCTACATGAACTTCTTCTTGAAATCTTCCCAAGTAGCAGGACATTCTATGCTCTTGCGGACTACAGTCCACCAAAGTGATGCTCTGTCTATCAAATGATTAGTAACACACTTGATTTTATCTTTTTCGGGATAAGTTTCCTCATGGAAATAGTCATCAAACTGGCTGATGAATGATAAAACAGTCTTTCCTTCTCGTATACCATTGAAAGTGCGAAACTTGAAACTTCGTTTACTTATCTTGGATTCCTTGCGAATGGTTTGTGCTTCAAGAGTGGCGTCGATGGTACGTCGAATCAAATCTTCAGCTTGAGGTTCTTCTTTATCGGTGGACGCTCTTTGAAGTTTTGTCAATTGCGCTTGCAATGCTTGCCTAGCCCTTCGCTCTTCTTCCAATTACAGCATGATTAGATCCAGCTTTTGTTCCATGGTAGGCTCAGGTAAGTCGTCTTCAGCCATAGGATCATCCATATGTGGGGTAGTCATCCTATAAAACTCAACAAACCTTTCTCACTCAAAATCAGGTTAGCGGGATGAGAGTAGCTCAAATTTGGGGTTACGAGACTATGTATTTTTTGGGTATTTCTTTGTATATTTTCAGAAAATCTACAATATTTCTGTATCCGTTTGCTGAAAGTACTTCAACAAACTTGTAGATAGGTAGAACAGCTTGCTGCGAACAACTTTCCAATTCAGAGTTTTTGCATACGAACAAGTCTTCTATGAGTTTTTAGCACTAGTCAGTTCTGATTTAGTCTGACTTGCAGAGTTGCAGACTTAGCAGACTTGCAGAGTTGTTGATTTGCTGAACTTAGGCCGACTTGCAGAACTTGCAGAACTTGCAGAACTTGATTTCAATTGACTTGCTGAACTTGACTTCAGAAGTGCGGGACCAAGAGTTATTGAACTTGTCTGCCCTGTGTGATTTGCAGAAAGCCTTAAGCTTTAGTGATTAAGCTTAAGCTTAATAAGCTTAATGGTGGACTAGCAGGCGGCGTCAATTTTCGTGGGGGGGGCCGTTTTTTTGGCCGTGCGGATTTTTCAAGGGTCTTCTGAGGCCACGATTAGAATTATTAGAAGCTTTTAAGCTTCTTAAGCTTTCTCTTAAGCTTTTGCAATGAAGTAATGAGAAAATTAATGAAGCTTATCTCTGTAACTCCACGACTTGATGATGGAGATGTATGCGTGGTCCTCCGCCTGCAGAGCCTGGTCCTTCGCGATCTGACAGTGGAAACAGGGGTTCTTGATCGCCAGAAGTCTGCCTGTATCGACGGTTCGCAATGAGATTGACTGTAGAGCCCGTTTGTTCCTGGAGCTCCGCCTTCGCCCGAGATTGGTAGCGATTGGAAGCTCTTGATCTCTGCTCCGCTCTGATACCACTGGTGCGCAGATCGGTCGCAGACAGCTCACGTAGTGAATCCCTGAAGGTCCCCAAGAACAATGAACTCTACCTTTTTGCACAAAAAACAATGTAAAAGCATGCACGACAAGAGGCAAGAGACAAATTGGGTTCAATCTCCCCCATGCCTTGTGTGAGCGCTTCACAAAGCATGTATTTAATGTATATTTCCAATCTTCATGCTCAATAATAGCCCAATTTACAAAAATATGACAAGCTTTTAGCTTTTGAGTTTGCTTTCTACAAAAATAGGAAAATAAAGCTAATGGACGGTGCCCATAGAGTCTGGCAGGCCCAATCTCAATGTCCAAATAGAAATAACATATCCGGGCGCATAAGCGCATACAAAATAATAATCGATAATCAATGTCTCAATAGACATAACAAAATATAGGCGTGGCGCCTATCAAAATATAGTCCAAAGGTCGAATACCCGCTAGACTCCAATGCTTTCCTCCGCCACTGCTGCTATCTCTACACATCAACTGAAGCATTCACAATCGTTAGTAAAATAATACAATTAAACCGACAAAAGTGAATACCTAGCAGTCTTCAACTACATAAATAAATCAACTGGTTAGAAATAAATCCTAACCTTAATTTATTACGAGTGCGCACTCTAAACTCATAAACGTTTATTAATTTAATATGCATTTTGCGGAATCACCCGCTATGGAATCACCCATGTACACACTAAATTAATGAAACGCCCGAAAAGGACAGGTGTCCCCATCAACTTCTCGCACAAAGAATCCTCTTTGTGTATGAGCCCCGGTCATCTAAGTTTACGGAATCCACCGTAAAACCTCACGGAATCCACCGTGGAATATGCCTCATGGCATCAACATTTAGTAAGCATGTGACCCGAATTACTACAATTGGTACACTACAGGGTTTTAATGGCAATTCCTCTTAACGATTTTCAGGCCTTGTCCTTTCCCTTGGACTTAGTTGGCTTCCAACATTCCTTCTCAAAGTCCTTCTTCTCACTACCATTTTCTTCCTCTAGGTCCAAATCTGTATCAAAGTCACTAGCTTCCATATGACACGTTTGTCAATGGATTTTATTGATTTCCTCCTTTTTCTTTACTTCTTCTTGGCTAGAAACATCTTATTGAGGGTATTAACATATAGGTCTTCCATGGCTAAGGCTTTTTAGATATCCCTATTTAGGCCTTCCACATATAGAGAATGCAACATTTCACCATTGGGTTGGATGTTCTGGGACATACATTCTCTTAAAATTTTAAACTAAGGTGTATAGCTTTGGACTTTGGCACTACCTTTTTTTAGTCTATGTGGTTTTTCTAATTTATGGGCATCATCTCAATCCTGTTAGAACCATGAACAGAATGTTTTCTAAGCAATATCAAACGTTGCCTCTAGTTCTTTTCTACCACAAGCCAAGTTGTCACCTCTTTTTGCATCGATCACTCAAATATAGCCACCTTATAGGCAAGATCTACTTGGGCAAGAAATTTCACTATGTATGCCACCATGAATTGCATAAGGAAGGCATCCGGGCCCTCGAGTGATGAGCTAGCAAACTTTAGGAATGGAACCTATACATGGGCAACCATCCAAGTGTTACCTAGGATACCACAAGGCAAAATGGATAAATCCACTATTAGTTGAGCTAACACAAATAGTCATCCTACTAGCTTTAGTAGTATCACACGAATAATTGAGGTACCAAGGTGCACATCCTGAGGTCTAGGGACTAAGTGCAAGCACTATTTATTGGGCTATGAAGTGGATTGCTCCTCTTGAAATTTGTCATCAGTGAGGAGTGAAGTTCCCTCAAGAAAAAAAATTTGACACAACCTCTCACACCCAGATCACTGTGAAAACACATGCTACAAGTCCTCCAATAAACCCTGAGAGCACATGCACATGTAGACCTAAATGTATGGAAAAGATCAACATGTTCAACATGTGTAATCGGGTCCAAGATCCAATTTTTGTTGCTAGGTGCAGACTGATTGCACCAATTCTACAGAATAGCAAAGCCTTATCATACTTGGACCTGACACAAGGACTTAACAACAAAGCATACTGAAAGAGATCATTACCATTTACACTACTAATATAAGTACTTAATGAGGAAAAGAAATACTCATATATTCCATCAAGAGTTTACAAGTTTCAATAGTAGACATTGGAATACAAAGTACTCCCAAAAGGGTAACTAGACAAAGGAAATACATAACCATGGACTAGAATGTCCTACTGCCATGCAATATTACACTGCAAAGGCATATAAGGTAATCATCAGAGTTTCGGAAAGCTCAAGACCAGGGTTGAAGGAGAAAGTAAAGAGAAAGAAGGACTAGAAAAGTCTTATAGCTTTTGGTACCCATGCTATCATGAAGTCCTTCTATCATAATCCATGGCTAATCCACCACCTTCTATTCTTGTACTAGTGCAATCAATGTTGATGATGTCTTTTAGCTACCATTCCATGAGTGCTATTTTGGGCCACCAATCAAGTTGTCCTAACACTCACTCCAACTCTAAGGATATTATTACATGAATGCTATTTTGGGCTGCCAATCACACCATCTTGACACTCACTCTAACTTTAAGGGTACTATTACATGTGTCAATAACCCTCTAAATGGCTAGTAATGATAGTATTTTTTCACTTTCAAATGATTTGTCTATGTTAAAGATCAAAATGAATTTTTTATCAATTTTTGCACTTATCAGGATCGGCTTGATTGTCAAATTTGTAGATGACAAATAAATTCTTCATCTTCTCTCATGTGGTGATACAACTGTTACATCTGGTTCACTATATCATGAGTTTTATAAGCTTAAGAGTTATGGAAAATGTGTGAAAGACCGCATGTTGTTGTATATTTGCAAGTTGTTTCAAATGCCAAATGTTAGCATGCACATTTTGGACATATAAATTTCATTAGTTTGCTATGCTTGGAAAATTGATATGGCATCTACATTCTGTACTCTTGACGCATGTATAACATATATTTTGATGGCTACATATATTGTGTAAATTGTATTATTATGGCTTGAGATTCTTGTGCACACATCTTATGTACTTAATAGTTGTCCCACCAAACCATTGCAATCCATCATTCACTATGAAGCTTGGTATGGCAAGAAGTCACAAGTTGCTCACTTTAATGGTTTTTGTTACCTAGCTTATGCATTGGAAAATTTTGAATGGTAAGGATATGAAATGTATCTTTGTTGGCTATAGTTCTTTTAAAAAAGTTATATCATCCACAAATTAATCATATTTTTGTTAGTTGTGATTTTGTCTATATGAAGATATTATGCAATCTCTAGTTTCATATAGTAGGGATACAAATGTATACTCAAAAGACATATATAGCACTTTCTTGCCTCTTTTCACCGGTGGGGAAAATCAAATGTAGCACTAAATGAGGCTATCTTTTAATCTATGCAAGCTTCTAATATGAATCCATAGATTGTCCTATTTCTTACACAAATATGAATAATGCACTTGTTAATGAGAAAGTTGAGATTGATATTAGGAGAAATATGGACTCTCTTTTTTTTCCCCTTAAGGGGTTTCTCTCACCTCTCTCTCTCTAAAAATAGATTCCAAAATAATGTTATAATAAGAGATCTTCTACAATCGAGAAAATCTCATATCTGTATTTTTAATAGAATTTTCCTACTATTTTATCCCCACACTGTAGGATAAGGTCACATTTTCTCAAAATCCTCACAACTAAAAAATAAAAATTCTATTTTCTCCAAAAATGGTGTGAATCATTGATATATGAATCTTTAATACCCTCTTGACTTTTCAACATTAAAATATATTAGATTCTCATTCTCACTTCTTAAGAGGGAGAAAGTTAAAAAACCATATAAGTTGACATGCATCTCATTTTTAAGATTGTTTTTACCTAAAGAGATCTTTTTGAGTCTAGAGTTTCCTTGTAAATTTTTCTCTCTTTTGGACAAGCATATGCCCATTTTTGGGCATTTTTTTCTTCCCTCTCAAAGCTCTAGTTTTATCCTAAATTTTATGTATTCTTCTCTTTTTCTCCAAAATATGGTTTATTGCATACTTTGAAGTAGTATTGAGAAACTTGTTTTAATGCCATTTGCTGAAATCAAATAATCTCCATCTACAATGCTCTCTACACTACTACAAGTAATCTTCCTTTTCAACACTATACTATAAACAATCTCTCTCTTCAATAGTCTATACTATAAGCAATCAAGTGATAATGGAGGTATCTTTATTTTTAATCTTTGTGATGTTATTATTCTTCATCATTGTTTTTTAATCCTTAAATAAATATATATATATATATATAGAGAGAGAGAGAGAGAGAAAGAGAGAGAGAGAGAGAGACTATTTGAGTGTGTAAGATAAACTAAGAAAATAAGTGATAGAGTGACAAATAGTACATTTGGGCATAAGATAAGATGATGTTATTGTTCCTCACTATCCAAGCTTTTGTTTAAATATGTTTAATAATATTTGACCAATTCTTATTGAGAAAGAGAGGGAGGGAGGGAGGGAGGGAGGGAGTATATTTCAGATAGAATAGAATATAATATTAAAGCCTGATTAGGAGTTGATTCTAAGATAAGATTAGAGGCTAACTAGAGGGTTGATTAGGGTCTATCATGACTGAAATCAAGTGAAAGATTCAGGCATAAGTAATAATGTCATGGCTAGACAGGTACATGTTAATCTAAATCATAGAAAAGGAAGCTAAGGGTCAACTATGATAAGATCCAATTGGGTAAAAAATGACACATGTATAATGAATCAATTGTGTCATTTGAATGTTAATCCAAGTTAAAATTGTCATACATTTTTCTGTGGAGAATGTAGGTGCATGACATAGGAACTAAGAGAAAGATAGATATTCACTTCAAATTAGAGGATAAATATACACCATTATTCAAAAGAATTGTGGAAAGGGATGATGCAATCAGATATAGGATGCAACAAGAAAGAAATGCAAGGGGAAAAAATATGGATCTTTGGGTTGATAGGTGCATTTATCCACCTGATCCACTAACTCAAAGGCCACCACAATTTAATGGGCTTACATCATTTGTAAAGTTTTTTTATGAAGGCAATGAAGGATTGTATGGATACACATGTAGACTTGTGATACAAGGATTAGCAGGGATCCATCAAGACTTAAGAAATATGCAGACAAGATTACAAGGGTATGTGTAGTCTTTGATGAAAAAAGATAAATTGTTGGCTAAGAAGGATAGGGAGAATCAAAGCCTACAACAAGCAATGTCTATCATTGAAGTTGCTATGGATGCTACACAAGTACAAAATATTGAGTTATAGTCCAAAATTATGGAGTTGGAGAAGGAGAATAGAAACTTAAAGAGAAAGATTATAAAAACTTTGTAGATTGGGTCCACTTTAAAAACCAAAGAAGCATGCCACTGCATTCAATTAATTAAACAATTCACCAATTAACCAAATAAAGAGGACAATATCATAGATAAATGTTCAATCTGCTACAATGAGGAACATATTTTCTCATGCAGAGAATAACATTATTGCTAAAGTCCTTAGCAAGGATATTGTCAAAAATGCATTTAAAAATCGTAAATTCTGGGATATTGTGGATGGTGTTGCAAGTGAATATCTTAGGGATGTAAGCAACTTGTTTACTACTATAGATGCTCATGGATTGTGGGAATGAGTTTTGAGTCATACAGTATGCCCTATCAACAATTGGATACAAGTTTTAAGTAGGTCTTCAAAACTAAGCAAGTAGTGCCTCTGCCAAAACCATTTCACATGAAGAAGGCTTGAAAACAACTAAATGAGAAAGTTTTAGAACTGATTGGTGAGCCTGCACATTTGAAACACACACACATATTAAAGTATGGTTACAAAGAAGTTACCTTTGTATTAAATGCATCCAACAACTTTGTATTGGATATATGTAGGGTGTAGGTGGCTATAGTCAAGTTTTATAATATGTCTATGGAAGAATGTAAAGGCAAGCTTAAATTTGTCCTCAAACTTGATGAGAGTGAGATTATCAAGAGGCCAAAACTTGAATGTGTGAGTATAACACTTATGAATCAAGCATTGGATCTCGACATCAATGAAAACTATTCTTTATATTTCAGTGTACAATCAGATAATGAAATATGGTGGCTTGCATTATTTGAAGTACCAAAGAAGGACCATAAAGTACTTAAATATTATTTTAACCTCACTAATATACCCAATGTTATTTGATAGCAAAATAATGGAGCAACTTTACATGTTGAAGGATTTGGAGACTATCAAGTTGAATGGCATCTTGCAAGTGATTTAAAAACAATAAAGTGTGTATTTGGTTTATTGAATGCAGAAAATGCAAAATTTCCATGTATATATTGTATGCAAATTAGGAAGAAATGAAAATATGGAAAGAAAGAATGGCTAGCCATGACAAGACAACAAGATGCTCCAACACATGATCACAAAGTCATGAGAAATAGAGTGTTGGTCCTGGTGGATCCAAACTAGTGCCCTATTTTGGAAATCCCATTGACAAGAATTCACTTTTGAACATTACATTGTTTGGTTAGAATAATTGAGAAGCTAGTATATGAATATGTATGCCTCGCATACAAGATGTAGCCTATGTCAAAAGTTGATGCTACATGCATGAAGGTAGAACAAATCCTCTTTGAAGTTGGATTGCACAAGGTCCAAGTAGAAATAAAAACCAACGAGAAAAAATGGGGCAAGAGTGGAAATATCACTTGCAAACCATGCTTTGGTAGATCCAAGTCTAGAAACTTTATATCACTACCTCGAGATAAGGAAGGCAGTATACTTATGAAACAACCGGAGAATTATGCAGCATGGAAAAAGTTGCACCTTACTATTCTAGATTGGAGCAATGGAGGGCGAACGAGGATTGCAAAGGCAAAAGTGTGGATAAACCTAGATAGATTAGCAGCTCTCTTATAAAAGTTGAGGTTTAGGGATAGTGATGCCAATACATTTAGAGAGACAGTTGCTAAATTTCACAAATCTATGATGGAAGCATGGACTTCAAATAGCATAACACACTACATGGTCAGTATTTTCACCATTACAAAAATATATCATCATTAAAAATTAGTTGTGTTTCTAATCTCTCTTCCTTAGGCTACATATACCTCAGGCACATTGTCCATACTTTGAAAATCAAGGGAGTTTAGCAGTATGGTCAACTCAAGGCATGGAACAATCTCACTGGCAAGCTTGTTGTGCTTTTCAAAAGGTAAGTGGTCATGGAGGTGGCATCAATGATTCCAATACTATGAGGCAATTATTCCAATGGTGGTATAGGAGATTAGAGATATGATACGAGGGGGAAAAAAGGAAGTCCAAAACTTCTCAAGCAAAATCTATAAGAAGGAAAATATATGAAGTAAGGAAAGTAAGATTAGAAAATAACACAGTTAGACAACACTATGTAGAATGGTTGGCAACCCAAGAGAGATATGGCAAGAAATGGAGACCTGGATAAAGAGTATAATTTTGATGCTTTTAGAGTCCAAGAGAGAGTACAAGTACTAAGTATATGACTCATCAATGATCCTATCTTAACATGAGATGTCTTTAACACTCCTATCTTAAGCTTTAGATAGTTTACCTATTTCTCTATCTTTTGGGTCTATTAATATTAAACCACACTTCTTGGGAAAAGGGACAATATAACAATACCTATCTTAAAGAGTGAAGTTTAAGGTTATCTCTACTTTAGTCCTTTATTTGACTTTAGATACAAGATATTGTTGGAACTTTTTAAAAAACTAAATTTAAATTATGAAAAGTTGATTTTAAAATTCTAAGACAAAGATTTGAAAATTCCAAACCTTGGAACATTCACTAGCCTAGAGAAAGAGGGGCATGAGAGGGTAGCAAGAGATAGAGGGAGAGAGGGATGGGGTGGAGAGGGAGAAAGAGAGAGACAAAAGTTCATTTATACTACAATAAGTTTGAAAGTTCATTTATACTAGATTAAGTTTAAAATTTCCGTATTTAAGTCACGTTTCTCCTTTCATTTTTTCGCATTACTCTTCACTCTACCCTCCACTTTTCTATCCTACATCATCACAACTATGGCACGTTTCAAGCTTCCTATCAAGAAGGCACGTGCAAGATCAAGAGCTCAACACTCTTATAGATCTAGTGAGTGTATTGTGAGTGATAATGGCCCCCTCATGGGCCGACAATGGTGACCCTACTACAACTAAAACTAGGGGTGCTACTATGGCCAACAATGGTGGCCCTAGTGTGGTCAATAATGATGGCCCATGTATCAAGAATGATGGTCCACCATTGTCTAGAAATGGTGGTCCATGTGCTCCAATTGCTCCAACTCCTACTACTGCTCTAGCTAGTAATACACGTCCTCCAACACATATGAAGCGAAGATGGAGCCCAAGCATAGTTGCTCTACATGAGATAAGAAAAATCTAGAAGACTGCCAACTTAATTATTCCTAAGGCACCATTCTCTAGGTTGGTGTGAGAAATACTACAAGATTTGGAGTCATGGCAATATCATAAGTTCTTTCAAGGAAACAAGCAAGGAATGTGGGCCAATGGTCCAAGCCTTGCTTTCTCTCTAAGAGATAGCTAAAAACTATTTGATTGATCTCATGGATAATTGTCAACTTCTATCATTCATGCCCGACGTATCACTATTAAGCACATAGATTATGTTCTCATTCGTAGGATTTCACAACAACAAGAATCCATTTAATCTTAATGTCAACAACATGCTTTGAGAAGCTACCTTATAAATGGATTTATGTTTAGCTTAGGTCTAGCTGTTGCTTTTATGGAGCTTAGTTTCTAGTTATCCTTCCAATAGACCTTCAAGTATTTAATAGCAGTGGCCTTCAAAACATAGCTAAATTTTTTCTACCTCTAGTTGTTCTTGGTGCAATGTATTATATATCATGTATTTTGTGGTTTCGTGATGCTATATCCAATATGTGATATTTCATTTTCCCCATGATTTGCATTATGTGAATTTTTAAGTTTCCAATTTTGCAAGTAGTTTCATTGAGGATAAATTTAATGCACAATCACACACACGTCAGTGAACAAGATGCACTATATCTTTACTATATTTTATGGTTTGGCAATACTATATCCGATATATGATATTCCATTTTTTCCATGATTTGTATTTTATGAATTTTTAAGTTTCCAATGTTGCACATAGTTTGATTAAGAATATATTTAATATGCAATTATGCACATTTGATGAATTTTTTCTATTCTCAGTGAAGTGTAATCTAGTTAATGTATTTTTCAACAAAAGATTCAACCATCAATTTTATAAATTAGAATTTGGTGAAACTTTGCCATTATGTTGGATATCATAAGAACTCATTAAAACTAGAAAGTTGGCCCCATCAGATGCCACTGGGACACCTAGCTAGAGGCTCACATGTGGAGCCCTCATTTTCCAAATTCAAGACCCCACACATGCAAGCCTCTATCTAGGTGTCCCAAAGGCTTCGGATGGGGAATTTTTTTGGGTGATTGATGTGTCCTAAAAGAGTCCAAAGGTAAAGTTTCAAGTCAATTTGATCACTAGTCATATTTTTCCAAAATCTTGATCTATTAATTCAAGTTTAGGGATTTTTAAAAAGTTTGACTATAAGTTAAAAGTTTCTCCTCATTTTATACATTTTTCTATGTTCAAGTTCTCACTCCTGGAAGGCATAGCATGCACCAAGAAAGTGGTAGATTCTCCCCATAAACTCTTGCACAGAGGCAACCTCACCCTACTCCACCACCACCATCACCATGCCACCATCTCAAGCATCGATGGAAGTCAAGTATAGTGGCCCTCCGAGAGATCTATCATTATCAAAAGACCACGTATCTTTTGATACCAAAGGCTACATTCCAAAAGGTGGTGTGGGAGATAATGCAAAACATACTGATTAGAAACAGTATGAGGCACTTCCCCAATAGTTCACGACTTGATTGGTGGACTGCCTAGGCCCTCCTTACACTATAGGAAGCTACTGAAGCCTTCCTCATTGACTTATTTGGAGACTCAATCTATGCAGCAATGCATGCAATAAGGATCACTGCACAGGGATCTATAGATAGTTGGGTTCTTTCAGCGTGATGGAGGGATAGTCCTGGTAGAGAGCATCAACAATAGGAGTCTAATAGTGAAACATCTATGGAATCTAGCTTTTGAAGTGATTTTGTAAAACCCTACTTGTATTGGATCCTCTGTAAATTATTATGAATATGAATACAAATTTTTTAGCACCTTTTATTTTTATTTATTTGCTTGTTATTTTTTTTATTTACTTATTTAAGTTATCATTATGTGTGTTTGCATAAATAAATGTTACGAATAAATTCTATAAAGCACTATGTATTAAATTTAAATAACAAATCATGTTCCATATAAATTCAACAAATAAGCATTACATTCAAATAAAACAATAATAAATGGCACATATCACAAACTACATTGCATGAAAATCCAACAACTTTGATTTTCATTAATACAAGAAAAGATTAGAAACTGTGTTACATTGCAAGATAGACATCTTTAGGTAGTAAGTATATCTATGTTGTCCTAGGCTTCTTGGAGCTAGGCTCCCCATGGTCAAAACTACTCTTTATCATAGGAAACAATACATTGTGCCTCATAAGTTCATGCCTAATGATAGTGTAGTCTTCAAGTCCGACAACTATACCACATGCCACCATGGAAAAAAGTGGCCAGACCTAGTACTTGTGAACAAATAGAGCAGCTTTGAACATCGAAGCAACACTAATTTCTCCAATATAGAGTTGATCGAGATGGACTTAAAGGGACATCCTTCATCAGAACCCTCAACTTCAAGAAGTTCTCAGTGAAAGCAAGAGAACATGTCTTGTAAAATACTACTATATCACTGATAAGCTGGTCAATGTACTCTTTCAATGCCCAATCATGCACCCTACCTTGGCCACTAGATCACCCACCTTATTAGATGAAAGCTCATATATATAGATAATGTCCTATATCACATAAGTTCAGTATCAAACTCAATATGCATGCAGTGTTAAAGATATGTACTTCAATTTTGCATGCAACTTCACCCATAGGGCCTCTAGGGTATGTGGATCCACAACATGAAATTTGACTAGGATCGGATCCTTGTAGGAGCCCTGGTTGGAGGCTCATGTGTCTGGGGGCCTAAATCTAGGAATTCACATGCCATGGAGGCCCTATGGATGAAGTTACACTAAAATCCAAAAACATTACCTTCTCCACATCATCCATCTACTGCTATAATGGAGCATCTAAGTCTGCTCCTGCAATCAGGCGCCGCCCTCATCTCACTACAAGATACAAGCCACATACCAATCTTTAAAGTGATTCAAATATTCATCAAAAATTTTGCCCCAATTCTCTAAAAGCATCAATATAGGTGTCTCTATAAATTCATCGCTAATAGCATCACTATTGTCATTACTATTAGCTAGTAGTGATGTAGACAATGACGATAATAGTGACACTCTACGATGCTGATGCCAGGAGGCATATTCCACGGTGGATTCCGTGCCACTGTGGATTCCGTGAGGTTTTACGGTGGATTCCGTAAACTTAGATGACCGGGGCTCATACGCAAAGAGGATTCTTTGTGCGAGAAGTTGATGGGGACGCCTGTCCTTTTCGGGCGTTTCATTAATTTAGTGTGTACATGGGTGATTCCATAGCGGGTGATTCCGCAAAATGCATATTAAATTAATAAACGTTTATGAGTTTAGAGTGCGCACTCGTAATAAATTAAGGTTAGGATTTATTTCTAACCAGTTGATTTATTTATGTAGCTGAAGACTGCTAGGTATTCACTTTTGTCGGTTTAATTGTGTTATTTTACTAACAATTGTGAATGCTTCAGTTGAGGTGTAGAGATAGCAGTAGTGGCGGAGGAAAGCATTGGAGTCTAGCGAGTATTCGACCTTTGGACTATATTTTGATAGGCGCCACGCCTATATTTTGTTATGTCTATTGAGACATTGATTATTGATTATTATTTTGTATGCGCTTATGCGCTCGGATATGTTATTTCTATTTGGACATTGAGATTGGGCGTGCCAGACTCTATGGGCACCGTCCATTAGCTTTATTTTCCTATTTTTGTAGAAAGCAAACTCAAAAGCTAAAAGCTTGTCATATTTTTGTAATTGGGCTATTATTGAGCATGAAGATTGGAAATATACATAAAATACATGCTTTGTGAAGCACTCACACAAGGCATGGGGGAGATTGAACCCAATTTGTCTCTTGCCTCTTGTCGTGCATGCTTTTACATGGTTTTTTGTGCAAAAAGGTAGAGTTCATTGTTCTTGGGGACCTTCAGGGATTCACCACGTGAGCTATCTGCGACCGATCTGCGCACCAGATGCATATATTGACTAGAATAGCAATGTGTGTAGTAAATTAGTGATCATTATACAGAGGAAAAAAATTTGGTGGTAGGACCCACAAAACCATCATGTGTGCTGAATAATATTTTGCAAATCAATTACATATTGAATAAGCAATCTTCATCAAGACAAATGCAAAAACTACTTAAAATCACAAGATTGATAACTCATAAAATAAGTACAAGACTGGTGATGACAACTCATAAAATTACATGGAATCATGGAGAGGAGAGTCTAAAATAAACATGAAAATCTATCTAAAAATATCACAAAGTGTGATTTTATACAAAGAATGATAAATATATTTAAGGAAGAGGCTTGCATGGGTCACATGACCAAAACAAAAAAAGACATGTGCTCTACGAATCCAAGCGCATGCTACAAATCCTTGCCATCTAAAAGCTCCTCCCGATGCAAAGGAGCATCAAATGGACTCTACAAAATAAATAACCAAACATTGGTCCACTATACATAATGCATTACAAAAAACTAATGACTATAGACAAGAAAGAGGATTAACTTATTGGTGTTGAGAGTCAAGCTCATGAACCTTGGTTTAGTTTGTTTATCTCAATTGAATAAGGTTAGGTCACACTGACTCAACCATGGTTACATCTAGGTTACTTTGATTTTGTATGTTTGGTGTGTTGTACATACAGTTGATTATGGAAGAAAATGAATTTGAATAGGGAGCTTGGTTGCTACCCTTATGGCTTTGTCCGTCTCTCTCTCTGGTTTCTTTCAATTGGGCCGCTGCACACATACAATATATCAATAAGTACAATGAGAGTATGTCTCTCTACAAGTCTAGTAGTTTGCAAACCTATGGGATCACAATTTGTGATGGAGTATTGCAAGGAAAATAGAATAGCATTGTTAGAAACAAGGTTATTAGTATAAGTAATATTCCAACTAAGAGAGTGAGAAGAACCAAAAGAAAACTTATAAACCCACCTAAGCCACCCTCTCTAGAACTAGTATGAGAGTGAGGAGTAGCAACCCTCTCTAAAACTAACTATGGGCTCATAACATATATATCTCTACAACACCTCTCAAAACCACTCTCTCCATCTAAGGCTCATCTGGAGCATCGACCTTGCCTATATTGGAGATCGAAGCATCAGAGCATGATGAAGTAGACCTCAAAAAATGGCCTAATGATACTTGCAACAACTCCTAGTCCAACATATCTTTAAAGCAAGCCATCTAATCCAAAGACATACGTGTGAATATCTTCTATAGCTCCTCATCAATTATCCCTCGATTTATCCTTCTCTTTAGGTATCTTCAAAGGTAACATACACAAATAAAAAATTAAGTTAGTGTAATCAATGTAAGGATTTAAGTAAAGCATGACAACATAACTTTGTAAATAAATATGCTAATTAAAATTCATATAATAAAGTATTCTTAAAAGAAAATTATCAACAAATTGAGCAAGGGGATGCAAATATGATCCGGCCTATGGCTCCATATGAAGCTCTTGGCATAGATCGATATACATTAGAAGATCTATACATAGGTCACCACAAAAAGAGGAGTCCACTTCATTCTTAAAAAATCCATGGCCTCTTGTCTCTTCATCTACGTTACCTGTGCATATCTTCTCTATACGCTCCACGCTCTCTTCACCCTCCAACACCCTCTACAGCATCAACCCCTCTACCTACATACTCTCCTCATTCACAATGGGGACATTGCTTTCATCATACACTTATGCACTATGAGGTGTTGCTGGCACAAACATACCATCATCAAGGTTACCTGAGATTTGGATAGAAGATTATGTTAATATTACATATAAGAGTGAATCAATATTTTATGACTATTTCATCTCGTGGAAAATTTAATAAAAAAGATTACACATGTTTAAAATGACCCGACAAGACAAACGTGTCATGTAGATCCATTCATCTTTTCTCGAAATCTACCTCTAGAAATCCGAATGGACCTCATTGAACGGTTTCCCTAACTCCTTCCAATACCACTTTAAACCATTATACATCGAATATGATCATAGAGAAGCTACGGTAATCCACTAAGATAACACTTTGCAAGTTACCAAAATACTCCATCTCATCTACTACGGTATTCAAATCCATGGTCCGTTGTCGACTCTCTTGCTTGAACTTTTCCATGATACCACAATATGTTGTCGAGCACAAAAACTCTAGATATGACAACAAATAAAGCATGCAATCACCTTCGAACTACATCTTGATGGGACCAAAAATGAACCGGCACTGGCTATGGCACTAGCCAAACCTCATGCACACAACAGACACCTCCACCAGCACATAGCCTCATGGGCCAGGAGCATCTTTAATAACTAAATGCACACTAGATACATCTAATATTGTGTTTGCTGGATAAGAGTCCGACGACACCTTTCCCAAAACCCCTCAAAGAGGGTATCCCACACATATTGGCAATAAGTGCCATGTATCACAGACATAGGAGGCACCCCATCGGCTAATTACCGTGGCCCCATTGCAACTCTCCTACATCTTGGGGATTTTTCCTCACCAATAATTTCCCCCAAGAAATGAACAGCTAACCTACGGCAAGGGAAATCTCACCCTCTCAAGTGTGGAACAACTATAATTCAAACAATTGCTATGCATTTCTAGGAGTTGATACTACATGTATAATCAATGCAATAGTGGATGTCTCATTGTGCACAAACAGTTATGTCTCGACTATGTGCTAGTATGCAAACAGTCTTTCCATGAATTCCAACTAATACGTATATGATTTGTTGCAAGAATCTAGCACCAAGGTGAACCTTCTGCCTAATAGATCCCTTATTTCCAAATAGGTCATTTCCTAAGTGCTATGCATAGAAAAAAACCAATAAGAATTTGTATTATTTCAGCCCTCAAACTGTTGCACAAATTCTCCTCCCCCTCACCGTTTAAGTTTTGCTTCATTGCATAGATATATAGAGGTTGTTTTGTCATGGTTTAATGTATAAAAAGCAATAAATCACACACTGTGACACAAATATAGGGCAAAATTAGGCCAAACCTCATGCTTTGCTAGTATCGTACATCCACAATCACTTATAATGTTTTTTCGTATTTTTCTAAGGCATATTCCTATTTTTTCTCTTATTTTTCCTCGTTTTTCTCTATTTTTCTAATAAAAATATTGATATATTTTTAGAGCTATGGCTCTTGATTCTTATAATAGTAGAAATATAGATTTTATTGGCATTTTATCCCATGTGTATTGGTTTATCCCACCCGGAAACACCAAAAACCCCATTTTTCTCATAAAAATTGTGTTTTACGGGTTTCTAAAAATTATTTCCAGAATTTGACTTTATGTTTTCTGTTTTTTTCACTATGTAAGCATAGAAAAAACAATAAATAGTATGTCTACCAATTTTCACTCCATAAGAACAACATTGGCTTAATCAAATATCAAAAACAAGCAATTTTCCTTTGTAAAATAGAGTTACCCATTTTTTTCCTTCTTTACGGGTTTTAAAATCTAATGTGGGACTGTAGAGCAGCCCTCATTCAAGGCTCAATCCACCTCCAAATAGCCGACTCTAGCCCTCCATTGATACGGGAGTGATCCGATACCATGCCGAACAAGTGTTCACCACCCGGTCTTCATTCTTTTTCATGGGCATGAACTACCTCTTAAGGGAAGAGAGAGGGAGCAGAAAGAAAGACTTTTTTTTTCTCCATCTTCAGGTAGTCATCTCACGCATGGAGACCAGCGATAGGAAGCGTAGACATGAGGAAGTTCATGTATGCAGTTAGTTGGGGGGTTACATTGAAGCTCTCCAACCCCCCTCCAAGAAATCGTCGCCATTCATGGCGTTTTCTTCCTGCTACAGCTGCCGAAAAAAATGGCCCCACCATGAAAATAAAAAATTAGGGGCTCCCAAAGGGAGCCCCCAAAGGTCACACCCTTTGGGGTATCCTAAGTCCATTTCCACTTGGCCATCTTGATCCTTGGCCTCCCATCCAAACTATCTCCCACGTTGGCCACCACTGAAAAATTTTGGGCATTCATCTCGAAGTCCCCCACTGTTGGGCATCTCCAAAAGTCCCATCTAACAATCAGAGAAATTATGAAAATTTCCCAACCATTGCTTGGTGGGTCTTTAAAGCACTTTTGGGACATTTTCGCTTAAAATCGTACTGATTGCAGCTGCCGCCCTCGACGAAGTCTATTTTTTTCCTTAAAATCGTATTGATTGCAGCTGCCGCCTTCGACGAAGTCTATTTTTTCCCTGAAATTTGGAATTTTTTGCTATTTTTAAGTACTTCTCGGCATCAAAAATCATTTGTCACATCCCCTTGATAATTTCCACTCTTCAATAGAGACCTCTACCCTTTCGTAAAAAGCTACCATCAAAGATTTATGCAACCACCACATAGACATAAGCTGTGGCATCTCCTCCATGTCCTCAAGATATCAAACTAGTGATGGCATGTATTGCATCGAAATTTCGATAGCATCACCCCTTCATTTTGTTTAATTAGTTAGTTGATTGCTCATTAAACGTATTGATCAAATACAAAATTTATTAAATTTTTTTTTATTATCATTTAATTATTTTTATATCTATGCAAATATTTTTCTTCGGCGGTGGAAAAAAAAAAAAAACTAAAAAAGCCTGTGCCTGTGCCTGTGCCTGTGCCTGTGCCTGTGCCTGTGCCTGTGCCTGTGCCTGTGCCTGTGCCTGTGCCTGTGCCTGTGCCTGTGCCTGTGCCTGTGCCTGTACTCTACACCTGCACCTGCACCCTCCCTCCCTCCTAAAAAATGAAGCACTCTAAGAAGAACATCTATCACCTATGGACAGGTCCCATAATCTCCACTTCATCTATGAGACATACTAGGAGGTGAATTTGTATCGTGAGCATGCTTGTGGGCAAGTACTTCTCAAAAAGATAGACCATCTCTACCACTTCTCACCTTATGAATTAAATAGAGAATGTCTTAATGTCCTTCTATGAGATCCATTGCACTAAATTCTACAACTTATAAATCGTTGAGTGTATTTCTAGAATAAGGTACCCTGCAATCACAATCGGTAGTGTGAGATCTCAAAAATTTGAAGCATTATGAACATCACATAGATACTAAATAACAATATATTGAGGTTACTTGCTATCAAGGTCAAGACAAACCTAGCATATCCTGTGCCAATCATGGGATTTCAACCTTGATAATTGGTTATCTTTAGAAAAGGCAAAGTAAACCTAAGGAAATGCATCATATCCATGGGGATTCTTATCGACCTAATAATTTGCTTCACCATGTGCTCTTCTTTAGTGGACAGGACCCTAGGAGTATGAGGTAGTTGCAAGTAACTGTTAGAGCTCAACTATGGCCAAAGTGTCTCCATCTTGTCTACCCCTTTCAAATCCATTCGTACCCCTGCAATATCTCTCTTTCCTATGATATGGTCCCATAATAAGTTGCCCACATTCTTGAAAATATGCATGGAATCCAACAAATGGTTAATCTATAAGTGATTCCAATACGATAACTGGTAGAAAACTAAGAACCATCGCATTCTGCTTGGATGTAACTCCTTGTGAATCATTTTCAACTCGTACTAAATTGGGGCATTCATTCGTACTAGAGGTCATCCAAAAAACCTTCTGTATGTTCCTGACCCCCCGACAAGAAAGCGGCTTGTCTTTGATATACCATCTTCTTCATGGTCCATGGCCTTTGGCGCACACAATGGACATGCATGATAACTTGTGATAACCAAACTTGTCATAACACCCCTATTTAGTCAACACAAACTTGAACAATGTTACAACACTACATGTCCACCATTGCAAACCTAAGGGTGGAGTTTTCACTAGGAATTTGAACTCATTAGTTAGTGTCATTAGGAAAAAAAATTTGTTGTGTGTGTCTTCGTTTGCCGTTCAATTTGAACTACTAGTTTGAATATTTGATTGCTTGGTTCCATCCTAAAATTCTTGTATTCACTAAGTAGTACTCAAACGCAAATTACCCATGTGTATGTCTATGTGTGTGGTAGCTCATATGAGTGCTTGTTTGTTCTATTGTTGAGGATCTATAGTCTGAAGTTGGTCACATTGATCATCATATTTTGAGTGAGGTTTAGATAGAATTTATGAGCAGCTAAAAGCAATGGATACAGTAACTTTAGAGAAGAGAGCAATTGAGATTCTCCATGGATTGGGTTTTACAAAAAGTATGCAAGCCAAGAAGACTCGTGACTTCTAGGATGATTAGAGCATGAGAATAGCCCTTGCTTGAGCCTTGTTTATGAACCCCACAATTTTACTACTTGATGAACCAACCAATCATTTGGATCTTGAAACCTATGACTGCTTGGAAGAAACTTTGAAGAACTTTGAGTGCATG
Source organism: Lygodium microphyllum (assembly GCF_053477565.2). Taxonomy (NCBI): domain Eukaryota; kingdom Viridiplantae; phylum Streptophyta; class Polypodiopsida; order Schizaeales; family Lygodiaceae; genus Lygodium; species Lygodium microphyllum. The sequence goes on along the minus strand of NC_141141.1, from coordinate 119,319,324 downwards.
CTTATTGAAGTATCTCATTCTCAGGGTTTTCTAAATGGTGTCTACACTAATATCATTCATATGTAGAACAAGAAGCTAAAGTTTTACACATGAAACTATGATCAGTATGTGCAGATCAAGGCAGAGATGGAAGAAAATCATATGAAATAGTACAAATGGGAACAGGATCATATTGCAAAACATGAAAGAGTACATTGTCAGATTGAGCCATGGCTCAGTTAAACTTGCCAGACAAGCTCAGAGTAAGGAGAAGACACTAACTAAGATGGAAAGAAGGGGGGACATAAGATGAGAATCAAAAGAGGAAGACAAAGACAACCCCTTGGGCACACTACACTGAACCACCTTCCTCTTCATGCTAAGTACTGATCCAAAATTTGAGACTTTCTAGGCATCTGCATAAACTGGCTGACAAGGCTAATAGCATAGCTCAAGTTTGCCTTGTGATAGTCATGTAAATCAAACTCCCTACTATCCCCCTAAATATAGTAGGGTCTTCTATCTCATCCCCAACGTCGGCAATCAACTTTGCATTTTTCTCCAATGGTACTGAAAGAGGCTTACATGATGTCATGCCATACTTGGATAACATATCCAAGCCATACTGTCTTTGGGATAGCCATATACCATCATCACATCTAATCACCTCAATACCAAGAAAGTATCTCAGCTCACCCAAATCATTCATCTCAAACTTCTTCTTCAAGAAGTCCTCAACTTTAGCAATCCCATTGTCACTATCACCTGTAATAATCAAGTCATTCACATAAATGACTATGATGACCAAACCTGCATCTCCCCTTCTCACATAAAGTGAGTGATCAACATTAGAAATACAAAATCCAATATTGACAATATACTCTCCAATCTTTTCAAATCATGCTCTAGGTGCTTGCTTTATCCCATAAAGCACCTTCTTTAATCTGCATACATATGTGGGATGCTTTAAATCCTCATAACCTACTGGCTTCTCCATATACACTTCTTCTTGCAATTCACCATGCCAAAAAGCATTCTTAACATCCATTTGCTACAAACTCCAACCTTTGGTTGCTGCCAAGGCAATCACGCATCTAACAGTTGCCATCCTAGCAACTGGACTAAATGTCTCTTCATAATCTATGCCATATGTTTGAGATAGTCTTTTGCAACCAACCTAGCCTTATTCCTGCTAACTAAACCATCATCATTATGCTTGACTTTGTAAACCCACTTATATCCAATATCTTTATTACCCTTACGTAAGGGTACCAAATCCCAAGTCTTATTAGCTTCTAATGTAGCCATCTCCTCATCCATTATTGCATCCCAATGAGCATGACCAATAGCATCCATTGTGTAACCTTCAAAATCAAATCTTTTAACAAGGTATATAACCCTGCTAGACATGCAAAAGCAAGAATCATGGAGTCTTAGTGGACCAAAAATATCATCTGGTACTACACCTATAGTGATCCCTTGGTCTAGAAGACTAAGGAGTAGCCCCACATCTTCGTGTGGATCTACTAGTCATTTGGGATTTGATGGAGATTCTAGTGGTTCAAAGAGTTTGGATGATGAGATTGGTATTCCTTCAATCAGGACACCAAGTGCACAAAGAGCTCATAGTAATGTGAAGGCTCCATTGAGTGATCTAGTGGTAATTTCTTTCTGCACATAGCTATCATGATCATTATCATCATCTAATACATCACTAGTAGGTGTATACCAACTACTCATCTCATCAAAAATAACATCCATGCTCACTTCGAACTCACCTATGATAGGGTTATAACAATGATGCCCTTTTTGCTCTAAAGAGTATCCAATAAAAATACATTTTTCAACATTTTGATCAAGATTCTTCCGCAGCTCATCTGGCACATGAACATATGCAACACAGCCAAATACCTTCAAGTGTGATACATCGGGCTTCTTGCTAATAAAGCATTCTTTGGGAGTCATCCCATGAAGTGCAACTATGGGAGTTTTGTTCATAATATAGATAGTAATATGGACAGCTTCAGACCAAAAATGTTTTGGCATATTCTCTTCAGCCATTAATGCCCATGCAACTTCTGCAATATGCCTATTTTTTATTTCTAAAACTCCATTTTGCTGTGGGGTATACCTGCAAGTAACTTGCCTCTTTATCCCATGAGTCCTCAAGAATCCACTAAAATCATTAGAGAGGTACTCTCCCCCTCCATCTGATCTCAAGCACTTCACTTTTAAGCATGTTTCTATTTTAACAACTGCCTTGAAAGATTTGAAGTGCTCAAATACATCGCTCTTTTCCTTCATGAAATATACCCATAGCTTCCTTGAACAGTCATCAATAAATGTGATAAAGTATTTGATGCCACCAAGAGATACATTCTGTGTAGGCCCCCAAACATATGTATGCACTACATCAAGTATATTTCTGCTCACTTCTCTATCATGCAAGAAGGGTTGTCTTGCCTACTTACCAAACTGGCATGCTTCACAGACTTTATGAAATTATGCAACTCTAAAGAAAGGTAACCCTGTAACCAATCCTTTGGACTGCATTAATTTCAGCCTTTGCACATTGGCTTGTCCAATATGTTTATGCCATATTTCAATGTCTACAACCACTCCTTTTCATTTAGTATACATAGCAGTATCCATTGCAAGAATTCCAACATCTAAAGTGAACATGTGGCCAACTCTACTTCTTTTTGCAACCAACTGTGGGAGCTTTAACTCAACCACCAAGACCCATGGACCGCTTATTCCTTCAAGCGTTTCAAGCAAGCTCTAATGGCTATCTCTCACCTAGCCGACGCGCCGTCGATCCTATGAGTGTAGTGAGCTTACCTTAATGCCGATATGAGTTGCCTCCTCTCTCACACACGCCGGTAGCTCCACGATCCTAGATGTAAGCTCAAGCATCCTCAAGCCTCCTCCACCTCCAAAGAGGAGATCGTGAAGAGCTTCACCCTCTTGATCCCTCACTCTCACACACTCACTCCCTCACACTCTCACACTCCCTCTCTCAAAAGCACACACAAGCAAGAAGATGAGAAGGAGAGAAGAAGAAGAAGACTCTTGTTGCCACACACCAAAAGAATGAGCTCTTATTCACTTTTTGAACTTTATATATACAAACCCTAAAATCCCATGGACACCCATCCCTTTTTTACATGACCGGCCATTGTGGAAAGGTCCTTTTTCCATTTCCCTCTTCTAGCCTTATGCCTCTAGCCTACGCCCATCTAATATTTTACAATCGGCATAGGAGGGAGCCTGGTGCTCTTTTACAAGAGTTTTCCGAGTTTTTGAGGCACCTTTTCATTTAAAGTTGCGCTTTTTGCCCCAGTTCATCTTTAGAGGCCGCTTGCGTGTCTTTGCTCTTTTTCCATCTTCCTTTTGCTTTTTACTTCATTTTTCCGCCATCTCGACTTGGGGTTAACATTATCCCCTCCTAGACGGGTGCCAGTCCCATGGCACTTTGGCATTGGGTTGGTGTAAGGGTGAGGGCCACATGTAAACTCAAGTGCTTGTGGAAGCTTAAGAATGATGTTTGTCGGAGCAGCTAACTGGATGTCATGGGTTGACGAGGGCCTCCGAAGTTGGTGGTTTGGCGCTTTTGGGGTGCTTGAAGGAGAAGGTGTGGTGCTTTACCTAAGGGAGGTGCTTCCTCAGTGTGTTGGTGCATTGTGCTCATGCTAGTGGAATGGGGAGATGGGTCTAACCGTAGGCAAGCCTGGGTGATGTCCCGCACTTGAGGACCCCATTTGTGCCAAGGGGGGTGCAGTGCCAATGGCTTAGGGTGACAGGTCTAACTAGAGGTGAGTGTTACCTCCCTAGGTGTGTTCTACCCTTGATGGGCCCTAAGCATGAAGTGGGGGAGCAAAAAGGACTAGGGGATTGGAGTGGAGCCAACCGACCGAAGTCACCAGACACGCCTAACTTAAGGACCCCTAGGTGTAGTGATTGTGCTTTTTGTGGTGATAAGTGCTTCCTCAAGTAGGTGATGTTGACCATTCACGTTTTTTTTTTTTTTTTTTTGTGGAATGAATGACAGATAGGCCTAATCCTCTTCGTCTGAACGAGGAGGGGAAGGAGGACAGATGGATTTGAGCAAAAATTGGTGGCTTTGCATGTACCCTTTCATGTTCATGCAGACATGGAGAGAGGTGGTGGAAAGGAAGGGGTGATTACACCTAGTGAATTGGCTATCACTCATATCCTCTAGGAGAGCTAGGCAAAAGGAAGATAGTAGGTTAGCTCTCATCATTAAGCGTGCCATAGCTCTCATTATTAAGCGTGCCAAAAGGAAGGTAGTAGGCTAGCTCTCATCATTAAGCATGCCATAGCGCAGCTATCAATAGCATTGGGATCAAAAAAGAGGGGAGGCAAGCCATTTTCCTGTTGTGCCGGATCTTGTTTGAGTAGGAGCTTAAGAAGCCTAAGGTAATTACACGTAGTTATGAAAGCGGGATTGGGACAGGATGAGAATTCCACGAGGAAGCACATCATGGAGTCAGTTAGGCTTCCTAAATCAAAAAGTAGGGCATCCTTGAAGGAGGTGGCATTGGAATTGTAGATGATGGGAAAGTCATGCCTCCCATGGAGGGTGGCAACAAAAACCCTACGAGGATACGCCATGAATGTGGGGTCGTTCCTCTCATAGGGTAGGGTGTTGCAAAATGCCATCCAAGCAAGCATGTTAATATTGCATATTCGCCTTCTCCAGAGGGGTTGGCAGTTGTAGCCCCTTGCGGTGTGTGGCACTTCGTACACTTTGTCTTTCCAAAATTCTGCTTCCTCCGTGCCCCACAGAGTGGGGTCCTTGCCCTGTCGTCCAGCCATTTTTGGCCTAGTCGGCTACCAGCCGCAATCACCTCCTCCATTACTTTGATTGGCAGGACCCTTCTCAGGCTGTTACGCATAAGGAAGCTAAAAGAGAAAGGGTCCTTTTCAATTTCCTGTCGTTCCCAAACCACCAGCTCCGCGTGGAATTGCGTTGGGAGTTCATCAGGGCATGGTGGGAGGGATGCGGATGGCTGCACGACTGGCTTGGCCTACAGCCTTTTTTTGGCTTCTTCCACCAATTTTTTCCGTCGCTCCTTGAGCGTGGCTTGTCTATCCAGGGGCAGTTCAAGTGGTTATTGTTCCTGAATGTGCGGCAAGGGGGGTTGTGGGATCACATCTTCGTTGAATCTATTCATGTGAACTTCGAGTTTGGCTTCCTCCCCATGCCGGTTTCCCTGTGGTGCTCTCTCTTCAAATCCTAGGGCATCCACTTCCTAGGGGGTTAGGCTGGCTAGCAGTAGGTATTTCCGTTGCTCGTCCAAGCTCAGCCTAACCTCCGCAGGTTGGGGTAGCATTTGCAATCCTGTGTGTAGGGCTCTGCATGCAATGTTGAGCTTCATTTGTGCCACCTCCAACAGCTCTCCCTCCTCTGAGCGGGTAGTGTCCATGATGGTGTCGAGGAAGGCTTTTTGTTGGGCACCGAAGGCCACTTGGGCAGCTTTGGCTTGCTCTCTGCAATGATCTTTTCCTTTTCTACCAAAGCAAGGCATCGTGCTAGTTCCTTCACCCTCTTTTCGTTATGCATTGCCCACTCCTCTACTTTCTTGTTCATTTTCTCCATGCTCTCCCCTTGCTTCAGGGTCAGTATCATGAGCCTTTGCTCTTAGTCCTCCAATTCCCTGATCAGCCTCTCATGTTCTTCTCTTTCAGAGTTCAACTAATCAGTTAGGCGCTCAATCTCTTCTTGCTGCTCCTCCATGTCTTGCTTTCTTTTCTCATACCTGGCATTGAGCTCAGCCATGAGCTCTTCAACTTTAGCAGTTTTTGTAATGAGCTCCTAGTATTCCATTATCAAGAGCTTATGTTCTCTTTGCATCTTCACCAGCTCCTGTGTTTCATTCTCAAGCTACTACCTCCAGTGCTCTTCTCTATCATCCTTAGCCTTTATTTCTTGCTTGAGATCCGCGATCTCCCTTTGCTGCATGGCTATCATCCTTGTTTTGTCAAGCTAGAAGGTGGCTATTGATTCCTTCTCAGCTGCCAACTCAGCTACAGCTACTTTTCGTTCCTCCTTAGCTCTCTCCAACTGCAAGAGTAGCTTGGTGACATATTCGTCGTAATTAGCTAGCGGCGTCATTGTTGTTTGGATGGGTGTTGTTGAGGCCTCCACCTTTTGTCGTTTAGGATCTTGCCTAAACTCTACGTCTGTGGGCGGCCGCTTTCGCCCTGTGGCCATAGTTTCAATGCTCGTCCCCTAGGCTATCTCCTTGTTAGTGAAGTACTGTATCCATGCCACAAGATTTGATACATCTGTACTAGTGGGGATGCTAGGGGTGATGGTGGTTGGCTCGATGGGAGGCACCAATAGAGTAGGAATTGGGTGCATTGGGGCTTTTCCCTTGCCCTCAGTGACGATGGGCGGCACAATCTCTGGCACTTGCGTGCTTGACCCAGGCCTTTCTTCTCTATGTGGGCTCAAACTCCCTAGTTCATCTACTCTGCTTTGTTGTTCTATGGACCAGCGTGTAGCTTCAGCCAGGTCCTCTTCCTCCTTCATTCTTAGCTCTTCCTCTTCTTCATCAGCCTTTCTTCGCCTTTCCTCTTCTGCTTTTCTCTACTCTTCCTTCTTTTTCTCTTTTTCTTCCTTTTCCTTTCTTTTTCTCTCCTCTGCCTCCTACTTTGATGCCTTTTTAGCCTTTTGTAATTGCTCATTTTCCTTTTCTTCTTCCTGTTTTTTCTTCTTCTCCCTCTCCTTGGCCTCCCTAAGGGACTCTCTCTTGGCCTTCTCTAAGTCCTCTTTCTCTTTTCTGCGGCCCTCATCATCTTTTTTCTTCCTTTGAGTGGTCTTCTTTTTGGGTTTCTCGGTCGCCTTCCTGCTTTCATGTTCTTCCCCTTCTTCATATGTTTCCGTTCTATCGGTAGATTCTTCTCTGTCTTGGTGAGGGGGCGTCTTATTGGGCGTTTCTCCTTCTCCCTCCTCTGCATTCTGCGTCTCTCTTACTGCCTCTTGGATAAGTACAGTCAAGACACCTCCATACCCAATGTAAGAGGCTTTGGATGAAGCTTTATTCCTTTCTGTAGCTTTGGAGGCTGGAGACCCTCCACCTGCTGGCACACTTTCTAAAGCCAATGCTTTAGCTGCCTAGTTGATAGTTTTTCGTACATACCCATTCCAGTCAACTTCATCCAAAGTGTGGGCCGCTATGTTCTCTAGCACAGGCACACTAATTCGATGCATCAGGGAGTTGTAGCACTGGCTGGAGAAGAGCACATGTACTAGCTTTGCTTGCAGCCTAGCTTCTGCATCAGGGATGTCTAGGATATTGATGCCGTCATTGGTGAGAACCTCCTTCTCTTTCATTTTCAGCATAGCATAGACATCCCTCTTCTATTTTCTCTCCGTCTTTGGCTCCAATCCCAACGCTTTCTCCACCAAGGCTGGATCTAGACGGACTTGCACCTGCTTGGCACTTTCTCCTCTACCCACTGTCACTGTGCCGCATTCTTGGTCTGGGTTGTATGATCTAAGGAACTCCACACACTTCAGGTGGTCCAGCTCCTGTGAGAATTTTTCAAGGTAATTGCTGAGGTTACATTGTTCGACCACCCTCCTAGCTGCTTCCTCCCTAGCCACCACAACTTCTATGTTGCGAACGGTTCGAAACTTAAGCTGGCTGAAGGCATAGTTTTCTAGGTGGATGCGATATTGCTCTCTTTCCTCGTCTGTGAACGGAAGTCAGTGGGCAAGGTCTTGTTGCGACATCTTTTGTTCCTATCATAAATCGTAATTTTCATTAGTGCTTGCGACATAATAATTTTCTAAAAAAGAAAAATTCTATGCTTTTGAATGACTTCATTAAGATCCAATGTATATTTCTCATTTTCAGACTTTGACTTTTTGCCCTTTACTTCAAAATTTCCATGCCCTTTTCCTACCCCATCTGTTTTTCATAATATATGTCTATGTGTTTCACTGACTTTGATTTTATTTACTGATTCTGATTTGATTCACCTTACCCCCTCCCCTTCCAGCTTGAGAAGAATCCTTCCTAGGATTTAGGGTCAGAAGGTTAAGGGCTTTCGGCATGGAGGTGTAGGGATTACTTGTGAAGAAGCCAAGTATAGAAATTGGGATTGTATTCCAATTGAGCTTTGTGGTCCAGATCAAAGGGTTTAATCCCCACTTGGGTGATGTATGTGAGAACATCTGTTAGGAAGTCACCAAAGTTGACTCGGCTAGCAATATGTAACTCTTCCTCGGTCAACAAGTGGTCAAGGTAGGGGTGTCCTTTGATGTGTTAAAGAGTGGTTAACACTCGATATGAGGTTGGCGCGACATATGTGGGGTCGTACTCTGTTGTTTTGATAGCGCGGTGCTACTCAGCGTTGGTCATTATTTGGCATCCTTCCACTTCCCATTGCAACCTAAGAGCCTACCAATGCTTTAAGAACTGGTATTCCATCTCAACAAGTCTTGACAGCTCTACAACTTCTTGGTTAGTGATGGCAGAAGTGGTTCACTGATCATACGACGTGATGAGGCATTGTTTGATTGCTCACTCTTTGGAGATCTCACTGCTGAGCAATTCAGCAGCGGAGGTAGCGGCTTTTGCGAACGCGAATTCAAACGTTTCCCAAGAACAAGGCATCGTTTGAACTTTGATTGCAAAGGATTCGTCCAATAGGCCTAAGTCCAATCTATCCTAGCTCAAAGATAGTGATACAAAAGTGGCGTTTAGTCGCTTAATGTAATCCACCACGTCGTCCCCTATTTCTTTAGCTCAATCAGCTGCTAGTGTGAGAAAGGATTTCCTCTCGTAAGAGGGTCTAAGGCCTACAGGTGGTTGGGGTTTGGTAGGACTTGAGCCCTTGGCAACGAAAGTTGCGGTTGTGAGTGTTCTTGATCTTGCGATATTGGGTTGCTAGGACTATGGCTGGGTTAGCAGCAGCCTTGAGTGACGGCCTGGAACTTTCAGGATGGATTTGGGAAGTCAGATTGACTCTGGCAGGTAATGACTCTTGTGACAGTGGCTGTCGCTTGGGTCGATAGGCTTGGGCAACTCTCTTGGGTTCACGCGTGGATGAACTTGATGGTTGCATGTTAGGGAAGCTCTGTGGCTTGTTGTTTTGAGGTTTTACAATTTTTGGGATGATCAAGCTTGAGGCTGGCATACGAGTGGTGCCTTTGGCCGTGTGGGCCTTAGGTATCCATAGCCAAGCATTGCCCTCATAGTAGCCTTGCACGTGCAAGAGGGCTTTGGGGACCCATCTTTGACTGATTATGCGTCTATTCCTGTAACTGCATTTGGGCCTCCTAGGTTTAGAGTTTCTGGTCTTATGAGGGTAGGAGCGTCGACTCCGAGGCGGCTGTTGCGGTTGTTTAGGCATCCATTGAAGACAAGGCTATGGGGCCTTAGCTTTGGCTGCTATGGGTTGCGGTCTATGAAATTCAAGGAGTGGCGGCCGTGCACTACCCCCTCCTTAGACTTGACTACATATGTTTCTATCGGTGGCTTTGTGGCCCGGGATGAGGTCGCGTAGCCCTTGCTGAAAGCTGTAACAATGCGAACGTTGCCTGCTTTTTGAAAGTTCGCCCTAGCAGCGACTCTGTGCCCGTGTCTTTAGTGTCTGGCAACACGTAAAAAATCAGTGGTACAGTCACAGACTCGATAGAGATGGCAGCTTTGCACTTGCCTAGAAGTGTGTATGAGTGGTCCCATATGGGCTTAATTTGGTAGTGGTGGGTTGAAGTTGTGGTTTGCCAAGTTGGGTCCAATGATCGTGAGTGAAGACATTGCAGTCTCCTCCCTCGTCAATTAGGGCATTAAAAGCACATGTTTGGTTGGCAGTGACCGTGATATGGAGGTATGCGAGCTCTACGGCTTCCTCATCCTCATCGTTGATTTCAATGATTGTGGCTACTTGTACTTTGACAGGCGGTTCTAACATCTGTGGCTCATGTAAAGGATGCGTAGGAGGGTAGTATTTCTTGACACAACTGCCATTGAAGAAGCCTATTCCTTCACCGTCGAGGGTCTCAAGTTTGACATTGCCTGTTCGGTTGATTGCACGAACTTTGAAGGGTCCAAGACCTCTAAATTTCATTTTTTGCTTATGCCCCTTAACTGAGTAGAGGAGCACTAAGTCACCCTATTTGAACTCACACTACTTGATGTGCTGGTCAAACCAGCTCTTGCGTTGGGCTTTCTCACAGATCAGCGCATGGGTGGCTAGAAGACGAGTCTCCGAGAGGCGTTCGAGTTCAACTAGGCATTGTGTCCATGCCTCCTTTCCTTCCCATCGTTCTTGAAGCGCTATTCTCAGGCTAGGATTGAAGAATTCTAATGGTAGAATCGCTTATATTCCATATGTCAGTCTAAAGGGGTTTGACCGATAGCCATTTTATAAGCTGTACGGTAAGCCCACAAAGCTACCATCAGCTTGTTGTCCCAATCGCTGCATGAATCAAAGATAACTTTGGTTAGGACATTGACAAGAATCTTATTCATCGATTCGGCCTGGCCATTTTCCTGAGGGTAGTATGGTGAGGATTTGCGATGGATGATGAGGAAGGTGGACAGGAGATGCGCGATCACTTCATTGATGAAGTGCTAAGGCTACCGCATTGGCCGAATCTCTCAGGCAAGAAATTTAAGCGTGTAATAAGGAAAGGTAGTGAAACACATCTACAATGAATATACATGTAGCATGGCATATGACAAGGTGAAGGGAAGGGTCAAGATGAGCACGTATATAAAACCACGTGGGAACCCTTGTTAAACCCTAATACTAGGTTTCATATAAGTAGATCTCTTTGAGTTCATTTCTTATTTCATATTTCTATTGTTGTCACCTTGGTCACTAACCAGTTCGATGGGGTAGCCGAATCGTGAGATCACTTGCTCCCACAAGAACTTAGTAGTCGTTCTAGCATCGTTTTTTCTGGTTGCTCTCGCTTCTACCCATTTAGTGAGGTAGCCCGTGATTACAATGATGTACTTGGCCTGCGAATACTGTGCCACAGGACTGATGGATCCAATGAAGTCAATTTTCCATTTTTCGAAGGGTTGTCAAGCAATAACTGGGGTTAATTCCATTTGATCCTTGCAAATCGAAACCTTCGTCCGTTGGCACTCATCACAGTGCGTGACAAATCGTACTGTGTCACAGAAAAGCGTGGGCCACCACAATTGAGACTGCAGCACCTTTTGTGCTATTGTATCCCCGCTAAAGTGCCCTCTAGCAATGCCGATGTGTGCCTCTGAGAGCACATCGTGCATCTCATGCTCGTGAACACATCTACGCAGCAATCCATCTTACCCCAACCTATAGAGTTCGCTTGCAATCAGCTGATAGGGCTGGATCTTAAAGGTTAATCGCCTAAGTCGGGCTTTTTCTATCAGTCGATCAGGCAGACCGTGCTCAAGCACTTGGACTATGTCATCTACCCAATATGGCGTTAGATCAGCCTTAAATAGATTTCTCTCGCTAGAAAGGTTAAACAGATGGGCGTCGAGTAATTCATTAATAATACCTTGTCCAACGGCTTCTCCGGTGGGAACGTGTGACATGTGATCAACCATGTAATGTTGTTTTCCCTTTTGTACCACCACGGAGAAGTCGAACTCTAAAAGCAAAAGACGCCATCAAGCTATGCGTCCTGTAGCGCAAGGTTTGTTTACTAGATAGAGCAAGGCTTGATGGTCCACGAAGAAGGTAAAGGGCGTGGCCAAAAGATAATGGCGGAATTTCTTCACAGCAAATACCATGGCTAATCCCTCTCTTTCCATCGTCGATTAGTTTATTTTCATCTCAGTGAGTTGTCTGCTAGCAAAGCTCACTGGATAGTCTAAATTGTGTTAGCCAGGTTGGCACAACACTACCCCCACGGCAAACTTAAAAGCATCGATATGCAGGTGGAAAGTAATGGTCCAATCTGGGACTCGTAGGATTGGTGTTGTGGTTAGAGCCTTCTTCAACTCTTCGTATGCCCGTTGGCATACTTCGGTCCATTCGAAGACAATAAGCAGCTTGTACAAGGGTCTGGCAATCAACGCATAATTCAGTACAAACCGCCGATAGTATCCAGTATGGCCTAGGAAGCATTGAACTCCCTTGTAGTTGTTTGGGGGTGGAAGGTGAAAAATAACCCTGACCTTCGAGAAGTCAATGGAAATGTCATTCTTCGACACCACATGCCCTAGGATGCATCCATGCTTCACCCAAAACTGGCACTTTAAGGGGTTCACGGAGAGACGATATAAGCGACACCGCTCGAAGACTGCTCGGAGTTTGTCTAGGTGTTCAATCCACGTCGAGTGGACACAAAGGTCATCGATAAAGACATCTAACTCCTTGCGAAACATGTCCTTAAATATGGTGCACATGAGGCGTTGGAAAGTGGCAGGGGCATTAGTCAACCCAAAAGGCATGACTATGTAAGCAAAGACACCCCACTCAGTGGCGAAGGCCATCTTGTCCGCAAGATGCACTTGCACCTGGTTGTACCCTGAGAAGCCGTCCAGAAAACTGTAGGATTCTTTGCCTGCCACTCTCTCAAGCATGTGCTCGGTGTAGGCAACGGATAGTTGTCCCTCTCTTGGTAGCAGCATTCACCTTCTTATAATTGACGCACACTTGGATTTTTCCATTCTTCTTCATCACGATGACTATGGGCGATACCCAGTCTGTGTGCTCAATTTTGTAGATGAATCTCGCTCTCATCAGCTTATCAATCTCTTCTTTGACAACATGAGTGTATTTTGGATTCATAGGATACGGTCACTGCTTGACCGGCGTTGCGTCTAGCATCATGGGTATGTTGTGAGTCACGACACTCGGATCTACCCCCTTAATCTCTTCTAAGGACCAGGTGAACATGTCTATGTACTCTCGCAAGAGGGCGACAAGACTCGTTTCTTCTTCATTAGTCAAGTCATCAGCAATGAAGATTGGTCGGGGTGTTTCCCCTTCCTGGGCTAGGTCCACCTCCTTGAGCTTGGCTCGTCCCTTGATTGGTTCACTCATTTGTGCTTGACGTTTGGCACCTAACAGAACTACCACCCTATCCCCTTTTTTGAATTTCGTAAATCGTTTAGGGAGGTCCTGCGGTTTTTGTTATTCTTCCGTTTGTGTATCCCTGGGTTGTTTTGCCTTTTCCTGCCCTAATCGTCTGCGCCTCAGGTGGACGGGTAGGTCCCCTTTGGTGTGTCTGGTTGTGAGCGGCCTAGGGATATCTGGATCACTATCCAAACTAACCTCCAATTTAGAGTCGAACCCTCTGTCTTCTCTAGAAGAGGTGGTCTCCCCTGGTGGGCGCAGTTCAGATGGCGATTCAGTCCTAAGCCCTGATGTCATTCCTGGCTGGGCTAGGCTTGCTTGCTCAAGGTCTATGGCTCCTACATGTTCCAACCAGGCGCGATCACATTCCATGCGCATGACTCCTCGCTCCATTCTGAAGATACTCTTTTTCTACGGCTTGGAGTCTGCTCGTATTTGCTCTATTTCTTGTCCTTCAATGTCGTATTCCATGGTATCTACCTCACCCTTACTTTCATCACTGAAGGATTGGCAGTCTTCGTATTCGTCGTTAGAATCCTCTTCATCAGACTACTCGTTGTCTCCTAAGGCTTTGTATATCTCTTATCGTTGGTCAGGAACTAGAGCCCAGTTATACATGAGGTTTAAGTCATGCACTCTGGTCCATTGCCACTTGGATTCATCTAAGAGATCCTGGAGTGGTTTGAAATTTGCAACTGGATTGCTAGCTAGCTTGTCCATTAGGTATTCCACTATCTCCTAGAGTTCCCTTTTGTTGGTTGGGACTTGGAAGTTGACGGGCTTCGGTTTCCCACGAAGGCTTATTGCCATCATGCAGACTCGTACAGAGGGTGTGTCGTTAGCCTTGCCGATTGTTTTGATGGCTTGCTCATACGCCTCATGATCTGAGAACGGCAGGTCGATTGTAGCGAGGATGTGCATCAAATCCTGCTCATCCTCTGGGCATGGGATATCCTTGGTCAAGGGCCCATAGGGTTTCTTGACCTGGGCGTTACCCTTAAGCATAGTGGAGATGTCATCTAAGTCGACTTGTGAGGTCTTCCAAGTGTCCATCTCTACTCTCACCGCGTCCATCCTATTACCAAGGAAGATCAAGCCGTTACCCCAATCTTCGATGACTCTAGCATTGCACATCCAGGGTCGGCCTAACAGGATATCGTAGTCCATTCCCTTCATGACTATAAAGTCAACGGAGAACTGGACACCTACGATCTTCACTGGCCAATTCTTAAGCACCCCGAATGGCTTGACTCTCATACCGTTTACTGGTGTGACATTAAACCTAGCAGTCTCAACGGGTGGGTTTCCCCAAGTCTGAAGCACTACGTGGCTAAGCATACTAACCCCAGCCCCCGTGTCCACGATTCCCTTTCTCGTATCGCCTAGGGCTAAAACCAGTAAGATTGCATGCATCTCAGAACCTTCCTAGAAGGCATTGACGCGTAAGGATTTAGGCATAGAGTGCAGCGTCAAACTTGGTATTTGCACCTCTGTATCATGGTCATGAGGGTCTACCATGACCTACTCTCATGACCTTTCAATCCAATGCTTAAGATCTTGCCATAGGGTGGGATGCTACATAAGCAGATCTCGCAGGCTATGTGTTACAGGGGTAGTCACCAACATGGTCAGGAGATCGTTGGGTGTTCGCCTAACCTGGATCATCCTGATCAGTGGCCGTGACTGAACCGCGGCCCTGTAGTGCCGAGGCTTGGCCTTAGCTGCACTGCTTGTGGTGCAGTTGCTTCTCTCGACTTTGGTTGTGGAGGTGAGTTTGGCGTACTTATGCTAGAGAGATCATCGATCTCGTCCTCTAGGATGGGCTCAGCATCTTTCAGATGCTCTTGAGCCTCCTTCACCCATTCCTTCACTTTTTCTATGGCCTCTAATTGTCACCTCAGATGCGGGTATTCCCCTACCTTAGCACTTCCCTTTTTGGCTGTCTTAGGGGCTGACGTCTCTGCCTCTACGTCAAAGACCTTCTTTCCAGCGGGCAGAGTTGTAGCACTCTGCGTTTTTAGTGTGATTTTAGCTTTTGACCTCTTCCTCCTCCGTCTATGGCTCTTCTTTCCTATCGAGGCTGCATCGAGATTGCTAGGTCTTGGCAGAGAGATGCCGGCCTGCTTCGTTTGGGCATGGGTCATGACCTGCAATGGAATAGGCGTGGCCTCCCCATCGAGGTTCTCGACACCAAACAACCCCAATGGGACAGATGGCACATTGACTGAACTAGAAGATGGCTTGCGCTTTGGGCAATCAACGAAGAGATGTTGATGAGTGATTCCGCACTCAGCACATCTTTGGTCAGCCTTGTCTCTGTTTTGCTGCTCCCTTTCAGAGCAGCGTGATGAGACATGACCTGGGTGACCACAAGTCCAATAGGTGATTGGATCCTACATCTACCCTCCTAGGCCTTTACCTCATCCTCTTCGTAACGCCATCACCGGTACGGGGCGATAATCCATGAGGACAGCGTTACCCTCATCGTCATGCGAGACATAAGGGCATATGTAAGCTTCTTCCTTATTTGGTTCTTCCACATAGTGGACAGGAGCGTCACTCAGTGGATGGGTTACGTAAGGACTAGGCGGTCTAGGAATGCTTGTAAGATTTATTTCCATCCTAGGAACAGCTGGCTTAATGTCATTAGGCACAGGGAGGGCCAATGGGGCTCCCCTTTCGAAAAATGGTTGCGGCCTACTCACTAGGTAAGGCTGGCCGTATGGTTGTGAGTATGGAAGTCTTCTTGGCAATCTACAATGCGCGACATTATGACCGAACCTACCGCAGTTAACGCAAGGTCTTGACCTAGGGTCTTGACACTCGGCTGGCAAGTGATTTCCGCCACAGTACACGCATTGGATGTGTGGGCACGTTGGTTGTCTCAATGTCTTGCAACTTGGCTAGTTCCATCTTAGCGTCAACCAAGTCTTGGTTCGTCTCGGTGGTTTTCCCCTTATCCTGGGACGATGGGACTGATCGCTCACTCGAGGCTGACGCTCTCTCTGAGCTTCGCGAGTTGGTCTCTTCTAGGTTCGCGCTTCTGGAGCTCCGTTCCTTCAGCTGATTGTCAACTCAGATGGCTTCCTCAAATACCCTAGCTAGCGCGTCTCGCTGCAAGCTTGAGTTGCCTGCCAAAGCCTTATATAGTTTCTCATTCTAAATCCCATTGATGAATACAGTTGATACTGCTCTTTCAGCCGACTGCTCTCCAGTAGGGATTCTCTTGAAGAGACTCTGCACATGGGTCATGTAATCGTGAATGTCCTCCTTCTCTTTCTGCTTTATGTTCATCAAGCGTACTAGTAGATTATCGGAGTATCTGGGCTCGGCAAATCTCTTAATGAAGAAATCCTTGATGCCATCGAAGTTGGCTTACTCTGTAGTATCTAAGCTCGTATACCACGTCCTACCCTTGTCGTCCAAGCACGCTTGAGAGCATTGAGTTAGGTCATTGAGGCCGTTGGCTTCGTAGACTTGCTCGAACTTCTCAACAAAGCTGTATGGATCGTCATGGGGTTGGTACTTATCGAGTTGCTTGGCAACAATAGGGATTTTGGACTGGTTCTTTGAGCCCTGGTTTGCTTCTAATCATGCGAGCAATGATGTTGCTAGAGCCATGGCACTTTGCTCTACAACCGTGTTATTGAGGAGCCACTTCATGAGAAGCTCACTCAGCGTTAAGTCTCCTTCTAGTGCTCTCTCATGGTCCATTCGATTTCTGCCAGCCAGGTTCAGCACCCGCTGCGCCTCTCGCAACTCCATGCTTTGCCTTTGGCTCCTAGCATGCTAATCCCTATTGTATTTGGCCATGCTTTGCAATGCTTTGCGGGCTAGCTTTCTTTCCTCTTCTAGATCTGCAATGATAGCGTCTGTTGTCCTGCTGCAATGCTCATACCGGGCATGAGTGTCGTAACTGATGTGACCAACTTCTGAATAGCATCTGGAAAGTCTCCTAAGTCTAATTCCTCGTTAGATATGCGGTCTGAACTTTCTTCTGCCATTGTCGAGTTATCCTGCTCCACCAAGCTATCGATTAGGTTCAGTAGACTTGTCAAATCCACTTCGTCGGCGCCCCTTGCTTGGTCCTACTTTTGCACGTTGATGATTTGTCTATGACTTGGGTCCTCTCCCACTGGTGGGTTCCTTGAGTGGTTTATCTGGGTGAGTTCCTTCAGTTATTGAATACAATCCTCAATTTATGGCCACTCAATGTGTGTGTCTTTTCCTGTGCACTTGTACTCAATCAGGCTTTCAATTTCCTTAAGTGTACCTCAAGTGCAAAAATTCAAGGTGAGTGCAGCAACCAATTTCTAGGTGTCTTACGCACTCTCGCGTTGTTTCGGGCCTGATAGCTTATTGGTCAATTTTTTGGCCGTCTTGGCAGGGTTTAGGGTTTCTCTAATATGTTGCCTCCTTCGTTTTTTGTCCAATTAGGCTTTACGACTCAGCGGTTTTCACCTAGGTCTCTAGGTCTAGCAACTGCCTACTTCTAGCTGCTAAGCAGCTGCGCCCTACGATTTTGCCTATTCCATGTGCCAGAATCAAGTTCTGAGCATCCTAAGTGCTTTTGACAGTTTGCGCTGCTGAGTTCTAGCCAGGTCAGGTCAAATCTCTGAAAATTTGGTAAAAATCTACACTCGGCCCAACTGGTTTGAACTACATGGTCCGAGTGGATCACTTGGATGGGCCAAGGGCCGAATTTGGGACTTGGACAGGGTGGGCTCGGACGGGCCGAGGAGCGGACTTGGACGAAGTCACTCGGACAGATTAGCTCAGATGAGCCGAGTGGTCAATTCGGATAAGGTCGCTCAGACGGGCTGAGGCAATTGGGCCGAGGGTCAAGCTTGACACGTGGCAAAGGGCTGAATTGATCCACTGTCTAAATGGTAGACTCGGACGGGCCGAGTAGGTTTGGGCCAAGTGGGTCGATTAGGGTTTGGGCCAAGTGGACCGACCGGAATAGGGCCGAGGGCTAATTCTGGGACTCGGCCCAAAAGTGACAGTTCGGACGAGCCGAGCACGGCACACGTTGACAGCGCGAGTTTGATTTAGATCGTTCCTTGTGATTTACTCAATCATATCAGGCACAAACCTCCAAATCCTACCTAAGGGGGTAAGGGAAGGGATTCATATACTTGGATAGAGTGGTGGGCTCGTCGTTGGTGCGATCGAATCGAATCGGGCAATAGCTCTCTCTCTCTCTCTCTCTCTCTCTCTCTCTCTCTCTCTCTCTCTCTCTCTCTCTCTCTCTCTCTCTCTCTCTCTCTCTCTCTCTCTCTCTCTCTCTCTCTCTCTCTCTCTCTCTCTCTCTCTCTCTCTCTCTCTCTCTCTCTCTCTCAAATGGTTACAAATGAGTCCTCCCTTGGCCTCTTGGTTGTTATACCCCTTCCAGGGTATGGCATTGGTGCCCCCAATCACTCACTTGCTGATCTTAGGCATCACAAGTGAGCTTTTTCATTTTTTGCATGATTTTTGCCATGTTTTGCAACAATAAACCCTACCCTTCTCCAGTGCGATTTCCTAATCCTAACCTACTCTAAATGTAACAAGAATCAAAACCAAAACACCGAAATGATTTCTCCATGTTTCCCAATCATCAAACAAACAAAGTAACCCCAAAATACTTACTTATTTTGAAGATCAAAAACACCCAAACTTCCTACCTATCTCAAGCTCCGTTTCGAGGATGAATCCCTTACTTCGATGCTCGATATGAGGCGCACAAGTGCTCAAGCTTGAATCTGTTGGTCCGACAATGAAACCAAAATGTAGAAGCTTTCGCTCAACCACCAAGACCCACGGACCGCTTATTGCTTCAAGCATTTCAAGCGAGCTCTAATGGCTATCTCTCACCTAGTCGATGCGCCGTTGATCCTACGAGTGTAGTGAGCTTACCTTAATGCATATATGAGTTTCCTCCTCTCTCTCACACGTTGGTAGCTCCACGATCCTAGATGCAAGCTCAAGCATCCTCAAGCCTCCTCCACCTCCAAGCTCCATCCTCCATAGTTGTGCGCGCAAGAAGAGAGAAGAGAGGAGAAGAAGAGAAGAGGAGATCGTGAAGAGCTTCACCCTCTTGATCCCTCACTCTCACACACTCACTCCCTCACACTCTCACACTCCCTCTCTCAAGAGCACACACAAGCAAGAAGATGAGAAGGAGAGAAGAAGAAGAAGACTCTTGTTGCCACACACCAAAAGAATGAGCTCTTATTCACTTTTTGAACTTTATATATAAAAACCCTAAAATCCCATGGGCACTCATCCCTTTTTTACATGACCGGTCATTGTGGCAAGGTCCTTTTTCCATTTCCCTCTTCTAGCCTTATGCCTCTAGCCTATGCCCATCTAATATTTTACAATCAGCACAAGAGGGAGCCTGGCACTCTTTTACAAGAGTTTTCTGAGTTTTTGAGGCGCCTTTTCATTTAAAGTTACGCTTTTTGCCCCGGTTCATCTTTAGAGGCCGCCTGCGTATCTTTGCTCTTTTTCCATCTTCCTTTTACTTTTTCCTTCATTTTTTTTCCATCTCGACTTGGGGTTAACACCAACCTACACTTATCATTAAAGTCTTCTACAAAACAACCTTTTGCATTGAATCGGACCTACAACCCTTGCTCTACCATTTGGCCAACAGACACTAGTTTCTTTGTGATTGAAGGCACATGTAATACATCTATCAAACTCTTTGTCTCCTCTGGCCATCATGCAAGGACAAGGAAACATTTCCAATGTGTGAAATAGGGTGGCATGAATCATCACCGTCTGCACATAACCTAGATTTTGTAAATCTTGTATCTCTCCAAACCATTCAACATGACTGGTCATATGATTAGATGCACCTAAATTGACATACCATACATCATCATGTGTCCCCTTTCCTGTAACTGCATTCATCATATGTTGCATAACAAACAAACGCTCATTTTTGTCTTCATCCTGTCGTCATAAAGATAATGCATAGTTGCCTTGCTGCAATTTACCATATCCAAGACAAATTGTGGAAGAATGGGAGAGCTCCTTACCAATTGCTTGCTTGCTCAAACCTTGTTTCTTTTCCTTCACTTCAGCCTTCAAAATCAGTCTCTCTTAGTGGTGCAACTCTGATACCATGCCAAGAATTGCATGGTGGGGAGACTTGCTTGAGCTATTATGCCAAACACACACTGTATGCACAAGAAAAAGCTCACTCAAGAACACAAGAATAGAGATGGAGGCCAAAAATTTTTCTTACTGATTTTTTCTTCTTCTTTCACACACAATACAATGTACACAAAGTATAGATAAGATACAACATAAAGGAAAGTGGCCTACTAAGTCAAACAGTGCATAATAAACTTCACTAATCGATTGGTGCTATATCTTTGCTAATTGTAGGCAGGTGTAACAAACTAAATATAATAAGTGATAAGTCAGTGGCTATGTGAGTATCATAATGACCACCAACATGCTAAGTATAGACGTGCGGACCCATCTCGCCAGGCGTTCCACCATCAATGTCCGCACGTATTGAGCTTGCCATCTCAACATCCTAGGAACAACACACAATCATTGACACATGCATGGATGTTTTTGCAATCAATTCTAAGCTTTCAAAACACCAATCATGCATTATCATGGGACTCAAGCATCATATTTCCACGTGGTAATATGTAATTTTTTAACAACCTAAAAAAATGAAGTACCCTTGAAGAGCACAAAAAGTGTTTTTTATAATGGAGTCAAAATCAATGAAGCATAGAATATAACTAAACAACTTAGTCACACTTGCATCACTCCATCTGTAGTTTTCCTATACACTTAGAAGTGCAATTAGCATCTTTAAGCAAGATACTCTACAGCCATCATACAATTATATGGATGCTTCCTCTCTCAGTGGATCAGATGACTCGATATCCATGGGCAGTAATCCATCGATCATTGCCTCCATCTCAGGATCTAAGATTGGAGGAAGGTTCAAAAGATACATTGTCTCCTCTAGTATCGAGGGTGTAGTCTATGGCATGCCCTCCAATAGGTGTATCAGCTCAGGTACTCCATCCATCACATACCCACAAACTCTTCTGATGGGTCACAATAGGTGCATTCCTTGGGATGAAGCATCACAAAAAGAAAAGAAGAAAACACAAAAATAAAGCAAGAGGAGGCAATGTACCTACCTCAAATGCTCGAAGATAAATTCTTTTGTATATCCTCTCTGTAGCTCCCCTTCTTTCTCCCTTGTGCAATTATCCCTCTTCTTTGCATATGACGGTGGCGGCTATGAAAGTGGTGATGAGCTCTTCTTCTTTCTCCCTCCCTCTTTCTCTCCCTCTCCCTCTCAAAGTGACAATCCCTCTCACTCTCTCTTTCACTCTCTCACAAATGTTTTCAACAAATGCTACACTTAGGTTTTCAATGCTTTTTTTTCCCAGAGCAGTGTCACTATTTGTGTTGATATCAACATCGTTATATTATGCGTTGTTATTAGCATCACAAATCAAATTTTTCCATGGTAATAGTAATGCATATAATGACACTTATAGTGATGCAGATAGCAAGGCTGCTATTTTGTATCATAAATTGCCGCCATCACTATTGTCCCATTTTCTTGTAGTGTCTCTTTCCTAGAAAGGAACAATATAGTTGGATCGAGGACCAAAAAGAATTTCTTGCAAGCGCTCAAAGTCTTGGTCAAAGATGTCGTACTCTAGAGCGCTAGCATCCTCAATCTACTTTTGGATACTCACAATGGCAATGATATCATTAATGCTTATACCATCATATCGAGCAACCTTATTCACATGTACTGGAGCATCTTGCACATCAAAATGTACAAAATCATCTGGTGTGTCACACCTCATGATATAGTATAGTTATTCTTCTCTTATCTCCAAAATATCCAATACATCTTGCATGAATAGATATTCAACCCCCTGGATGGTGATAGCATGGAGAGAAGCAAGGGGTGGCTCATTGCTTTGCATCTTAGCAGTGCAGAGAGGTGAGTGTACAATAGCTAAGCTTTGTGCTGCCTATAAGCTTAGATTGAGAGTGATTTCCTCAAAATCTCTCTCGAAATCCATAACCGTGGCTAAGAGGGTGCATCGATGTCTTCCTCACTATCATCATGCACATCAGTGCACAAAATATAGATGGCAAAGGCTACATCACGCTCAATGAGATCCATCATGGTGTGGTCCTTGGATGAGATAGGTACAGCTCTAGTGCAAAGTTGTTTCTCCACATGTACCTAAGCTCACTTTATGACCTTTTCATGCTCAATCCTACATGTAGACTAGACAAAAAATCTATAGAAATCCACCTAAGGGAAAAGTTTGGAATGGAGCAAGTGAGAGGGTTTGCCTCATCACAAAATGATTCCACTATGCTAAAGCTAGGATCTACCATGGAAAGTGAACTCTCTAGATTCAAGGTCATACAAAATCTCAAGTAAATTTGGTCTCCTATAGGTGCATAGCATATGGAGCTAATCCATGTGGTGAAGGTGGGAGTAGTAGCCATGGCATAGAGAGAGAGAGAGAGAGAGAGAGAGAGAGAGAGAGAGAGAGAGAGAGAGAGAGAGCACAAGTATAAAGAAGTGAAGAATGAAAGTGAAAATAAGTTTGGAGGTCTAACTTTTATGTATCAAGGGCTTTAAATAAAGGTTCTTATAAAAAATTTAACCTTAAAGTTTCAAATTAAAACCCTAACCATAGATACTTTGTTTCAATTATTTAAATCCACCATCAAATTTATTCAAATAGGAAAATACTTAATTACACTTTATTATATCCTCAAATATGTTTATATTGCTAAGTATGTTCAAGTCTAATTAGAGATAATACTGTAATTTTTTAGAAAAAAGTCTAAAATACCTTCAAACACAACAGTTAGAAATCTAAATGCTTACAACACTTGTTTTCATTCCTTCCAACAACAGAGTGAGTGCTCAAAAAATGAGTAAAAGAGATGAGCTACAATATATCATTATGCAAACACAATATTCCAAAGGCTACAAAACTCCACTCCACAATTTAATTGTGATTTTAACCAATGCAATTGACTAATTTCAATATATATATTTATATGGTTGGATCATAGTAAACCAAAATTATCAAAATTAAAAGTATACAAAAGTTTTAAAAAAGTTTGTACTCGCTCTTTATAAGAATTTTTACAAGGAGTCGACTATTTCAAAGGATATGTGGAGAAGCACATTACTTACATGTTAGGGATTGTTTACTACAATTCCTGACCTTTCTATTATCTAACTTGAAATATGAGTTGCACAATGGCTCACTTGACATTAATTGGATTTCTTGTCTCACAAAAGAAATGGGCCAATGACTTTCTACACTGACTACAAAAGTATTATAGCCACCTCGCAAGATAACCATATGTATGAGAGTTGTATGTATCTCATCTTAGGTATCTTGATGCAAGATAATCCATTGCCCTTGGCAAAAATCACTATCTTCTATATTGAAAGAAAATGCAAAAAAAAAATTCTAGTGATGAAATACATGTAATTAAAATTAAAAATATGGTAAGTAAAAGTGACTAACATAACAATTCATCTAATCAATACCTGTATTAATTAAATCAAGGTATACAAATCAATAAAAAAGGTTTACCTAAATTTAAGATTTGATTGGTTGACCCTACACTTGATCATCTCATCAAAGTGTGTTCTTTTGAAATGCCATGACTTGCCCAATAGTTGACTCATCCATTCCTTGGAGGATACTTGCATTGATAAGTAATGTTTGTTTTCTTTAAAACCTCACATGAACCAAAAAAATGTATAAAAAATGAAAATGGAATAAGCCAACTAAGATGCACATCTTTGGATCCTATGGTAGGTTTCATAGCACTATTGATGTCAAATTTTATCGTGGACTTGCATGCTCCTAACAACTCCAAGCTACTAATCAACCATTCGCAACTAGATAGTGGCAGTAATGGGACAAGCTGCAATCTCTGACTTTTTACTATATACAATTAAGTATAAAAATATATATTTTTAGTTGCAAGTTGACTTGTAGAGTTATTATCACATATCAAAGAACCTATATCTTCATGCCAAACATGTATCTTGCTACTCAAACATTCCACATTCAATCATTCATGCAGAGTCAATGGTTATATAGTTGTTTGTAAAACAAGCTTGAATTAGAACACTGCAAAGATTATAAAAAACAAATTTGATGCAAAATAATAAACAATGATAAAATATATAAACTTAATTTTTTATTTATATTTTGCAATATAGTTCTTGTCATGCACACAAATTTATTTATGCATGTAAACATGTTGTAGCGCAACACTTCTGTTACTATTGTTGTCCCATTAAACACTTTTTTGAACTCTAAAATTCTACCTTTTCAATATTTAATGGGGTCTACAACATCCTTGAACTTGACCTTGAAACACCCTTGAGTACTTGGATGCATCAAAATCCAATCCAACTTATAGTATTTATCACAAATCCAATTACCACTACTATCTTTCTTGTTGAAGACCTTCATTGCAAGTATATTACTGATGTTTTTTCTTCGTGAAGACATCTATATTAACCAAATACAAAAGTTGCCTATGAGCAAGTTTTTATGTGCCTTTATTATTACATATAAGTAAATTTTTCCATATATAGAATCATTAGTGTAATAATATTTCCGTACACAAGCATTCCTTTGTCATTTCACATATGCAATTCTAATATTATGCAATGTTATGAGACTAGAGCACTAATACTATCTCATGTTATTCAATGGTTTTAGAATCTAACTAAAATTATTCTAATGAGATCAAAAACTAACAAAATATTTTTTTATCCATAGCATTTTAATTGTGAATTTCTAAATAGAAGAATTGCTAACATTGTAAACTTAATGTTCAAATCTATACTAGATATTTCTTTCCACCCACCTAACTGGATGTCAACAACAATAATTCATAAAAAATACTTACAGCTTTAAAAATTTTTACATTTAATCATTGTAGAGAGCAACGTACATGAGAAACTTTGTAGCCCTTAACCCTAAGGCTATTAGAGAAGAAGTCAATTTCTAGACAATATGTATATCTCGCTGAGATGGAAGCCTAGGATACAATAGCAAAAGGTACTTTAACTCAGAATATGCATAATATACAAATGTTTTCTCCAAACACAATAAAATTTAACCATGGGGTAGTTTTTTTAAAAAGGACATTGTACATATAACTCTTTTCACAAAGAAGCCCAAAGATGTTGAACAAGAAGTTGAGTTATTACAAGATCATTGTTCCTTGACTATGAAAATTCTTGGAGTACAAAAACAAAAGAAATTTCATGTCAAAGCATGCATATAACTTATATAGGCTTTGTCCAAATGAGTTAAAATTTAACCAAGTAGCAACAAAAAAATGACAAGATACATATGGCTCTCTTTACAAAGAATCCCAATGATGTTGAAAAAGCTGAGTTTTTAGAAAATCATTGTTATTCACTGAGGGAGATTCTTGGAGTACAAAAACAAAGGAAAGCTTAGTATGCATATAACTTGTATTTGTCCAAATGAGACAAAATTTAATTGTGGAGCAACAAAAAAACAAGACAACATACATATAACTTTGTTTGCAAAGAAACCCAAAGATGTTGAAGAAGAATTTGAGTGTTTAAAATATCATTGTTCTTAATTGTGAGAGACTCCTATAGTACCAAAACAAAAGAAAGTTCATGTCAGAGCATGCACATAACTTACATATATTTTTTCCAAATGAGATAAAACTTTACCATAGAACATCCATGGAAAGAACAATATGCCTTTAAATTTTTATTAAGGAAATCTCAGGGCTTTTGTAGAATAAGCTCTACTCTCATAAAACATGTGAAACTCACTCTATGTTTGTGTAGAGGCAACGAAATTTCACAGGGTTACACAACAAGCAATAATGAGGCTGTAAAATTTCATCATGAAAGAAGCAGCAAGGAAAGAGAAATGATAAATTTGAGTTATGCCTAAGAAAGAGGGGAAATTTGAAAAGGGAAGATATGAAAAGTCAAACATAAAAAATGAAAAAAGAAAAATTTGAGTCACAAACTTTCAAGAAGTGATAGCCATGTATTCCCCACATTTTCCCTTATTTTATTGTTGAGGAAAGATTTGGGCCAAGATATTGCTAAAAGATTCATGTTACATGAATCTGGAATCCTAGCTCTCTCATTGGTTAGGCCTATTTTTGTTTATTCACTCCTTAAGGGGCAAAAAAGAGAGTCCATATTTCTCATAATGGAAACTAGAAATGTTCCAAAATAGCTAGTATAAGTGTTACATAATGGTACATTGGATGCACCTTTGTCTATCATGCTTGTTTTGGCTCTCATAGTGCATCTTATGAATCGGTTTTTTATGCACTAGTAGCTTCTAGTATGTGATGAGCACAAGCATGTTTCTTTTGAAGAGACAAAACTTAGAAACTTGAATGGTTATTATATTTGAGTATGATGTTATTGTCAAGCATGGAAGTTGTTCCTTGTAGCTTCTAGTATGTGATGAGCACAAGCATGTTTCTTTGGAAGAGACAAAACTTAGAAACTTGAATGGTTGTTATATTTGAGTATGATGCTATTGTCAAGCATGGAAGTTGGTTCTTGTATGACTTATCTCCCCAAAAAAAGACTATCAATACTTAGTGGATTTATAAGTTGAAACATAAGCATGGATTTATAAGTTGAAACATAAGCCAAATGGTAGTATTGATCACAATATGGCTAGACTTGTAGAAAAGAGTTATGTTGAGTAGGAGGACATCTACTTTGATAAGACCTTTGCTCCCACTTATTATATACCAAAAATTCATTGCATTTGTGCAATTGGAATGTATATTAATTGGACATTAAAACTACATTTTTAAATTATGCTTTTTGTAACGAAGTATATATAATTTGATCTTGTGGTTTTGTTGTCAGAAAATGAATTGAGAATAGAATGAAATTAGAAAGAAGAGAGAGAAAAATGTTACATAGGAGAGAGAAGATTGTAGAGAAGAGAGAGAAAGGCTAGAGAAGGAGAGAAAAAGTCAAACAAAGGTGAGAGAAAGCAGACATGGAGGCCATAGAAGCTAAGTACAAGAGGATGAAGGTAAAAGAGACTCGTATTATTACTAAATGGTGAAATTTTAAGTCTCTTACATCTTATATACCAAGCTAGTATAGCTAGTATTTTTCTTATTTCTCCCTAAGTAAAAATATTAATTTCTATTTTGTCTTTCTACCCTTTACATTCCATCCCCACCCAATGGTTTTTCCCTCAAAATCAAAACAAGGACTTATTGCAATTATGGGAATGACTAATCTATTTTAGCATAACAAAGATACAAAGAATCTTGGGAAATCTCAAAGTATTTGATTGGAGTGAATGCTACAGTAATCCTCTCTTGTCTAGTACAAACCCTACTAAACCAAATCTAGAATAATTTCTCATAGGCTGCTCCAAATGAGGCGTGATATAAAAAGAAGCTCTTTCTAAGTAGTTTTAGCCTATGTAAGTTGCACTTTATTCTCATTAATCAAAGTAAAATCTATCCTTAAGCAAAAGGTTGTATGGGTTTTGGTTGTACCAAAACATGGCAAAATTTAGCAAAGTTTTAGCCAAAACAAAATCTTAAAGTTAGGGAAACTCTTCCAAAATGGTTGCTAGCCTCCAAGGATCTTCCTCAAGAGGTGGACCCCTCCATTTGACCAAATACTTAATTATCAAAGCTTCTTTTCACATTGCCTATGACTTCCTTAAGAAGGTTCTCAATAGTGCCCTCTTTGTCCATGGGTGGCAACTCTTCCATATAGTCAACTTGAGTCCTAACAAAAGGCTTAAGCTAACTTACATGGAAAACATACTTAACATTTGTGGAGAAAGGGAGGTTTAGGTGATAAGCCAAGTCACTCACATACTTGAGAATCCTGTATGGCCTACAAAATATATGTGCCAACTTATTACTTGAGTCATCCTTTAAAATGCAATACTATGCCTTGGGAACCTTCAAAAGTACTAACTCTCCTTTTTCGAACTCCATGGGTCGCCTTTTCTTATCAGTATAAAGATTCGCTTGTTCATAGGTTTTCTTAATATTCAACTTACACTACTAAAGTTAGGCCTCTATGCAATCCAATTCTCCTTTTCCTATAGGATTTATATTGTCATTAAATATTCCCATAGGAAGTGGCACCTTATACCCTCACAAGGTGTCAAAGGAGAAAACACCAATGCTAGAATGAGTAGAGCTATTGTAGGCAAACTCAAGTAAATGGAGCCATAAGTCCCACCACTCATGCTACACATCATGATAGAGATGTCTAAGGTGGATCTCAACCCACTTATTAACCCTTTCCATCCGATCATCAATTTGAAGATAGTATGTTATAGATGGAGCTAAGTTGGTTCCTATTGAGCTAAAAACTGCCTATAAAAGTTTCTCATAAATTTGGTCTCTCTATCATGAATAATGGCTTGTGCTAATCCATGAAATTCAAAGACATGATTCATAAACTAATTAGTTAATTGAGATGCAGTAAACCGAGTTTTCATGAAAATAAAATGGGCTACCTTAGTGATCTATCCACCACAACATATATAATGTGCCACCCCTTCTTGATTGCAAGTAAGCCAGCAAATAAAATCCATATTTATGTGCGTCCATTTGCCTTTAGGGATAGGTAATAGCTGCAACTACTCATGGCTTACAAGTGATTTCATTGTTCTATTGACATAGCACACATCTAGAAACAAAGTTCTTTACATCCTTCCATAGGTCTTACTAATGCCTTTCTAATGAAAGCTCTTGGAGATCTTGTCATAGGTCTTAAAAATACTTCTATGACCAACTATAGAGAAAGAGTGCATCTCCTCCATGATATTTTGTATAAAATAAGAAGTATATGAGATGAAAATCCTTCCATGAAACCAAATAATACTATTGTTAAGTTGAAAGTGGGAGTTTTGCTCCATCAAACCTATTTGTAATTTTTGAAATACATGGCTGAATTTATCATCGAACAAATAGGCCTCTTTGAGCTCTTCAATCTAATCACTAAAGCTCCATTATAGCTAAAACTTTATATGCCCACATTCTAGCGAGAGAATCAACCACTATAATATCCTTGACCCTAGCATGATTAATGTCAAAAACAAAATTTTGTAAGGTAGCCACCCACCGAGGCTCCTTAGAAGTGAGATTAGACTATTAGAGAAAATACTTAAGAACTCTAGGATCACTTTTGACTCTGAACCACTTATATCATATAAATGATGCTCATTTCTTTATCACATGAAGAACATCTATCATTTCTTACCATAAACATTCATTTCCATCTCTCTTTCTATGAGGTGTTGTGACTTTCAAATGCATTAATTCAATGCTCCTATAACAAAACTACACCCATGTCCCATCTATTGGCATCGCACTGAATATTAAATTCTTTAGAAAAGTCAAGGAAAACAAAAATAGGAGTTGAAATATTTGATTCCTTCAACTAGTCAAAGCTTCTATCATCTATAGCATCCCCAAAGAAAGCTTCTTTCTTGAGCCTACCTGTCAAAGGAGTTACAATAGTCATATAGTGTCTAACAAATCTCTTATAGAAAGAAAACAAACCAAAGAAATCCGTGAAGAGAAGTGATATTTATAGGCATTAGCCATTCTCTAAGACTTTGCACCTTCTTAGGACTAGTCTTAAGTTCTGTTTTCTCACTAACAATGTATATCAACTATTCCACCTCACTTTGCATGAATGAACACTTGGTCTTCTTAACAAATAATATACGATAACTCAATACATCAAATACATTCCTCATATGCATTATATGTTTCTTCCATGATTCACTATAAATAAGGATATCATTGAAGAAAGGTTGCAATATTTTGTTCATGAGGCTCTCAAAAGTGACTAGGGTGTTAGTTAGCCCAAATGGAATAACTAGGAAATGGTAGAGTCCTCTATCAATCTTGAATGTTTGTCTTTATTTCATCACCCTCCCTCATGAAAATCTGATGATAGCTTGATCTCAAATCTTTGTCAAATATTTTTTTCCCTTAAGCTCATCAAGTAAATTATCAACTCTAAGGATGGGATACATGTTCTTTACATTGATCTTGTCAAGGTCCCTATAATCAATACACATCCTAAAGGAACCATCCTTCTTCTTAACCAACAAGACTAGACATGTGTAAGATAAAGAACTAGACTCAATAAATCCCATCTCTAACAATCTCTGATATGCTTTGTAACTTCTTCACATTCACATTTAAATAACCTATAAGGTGGCTTATTCATTGGTTTTGAGTGGGGCTCCAAATCTATAGGGTGATCAACTACTCTCTTAGGAGGTATGCCTAGGTACCTAAAATAGGTCTCTATACTCATCTAGAATATCTTTTAATACTGAATTATTTGTTGATTCCTTGGACTAATTTGTTACCTCTTTATTAAGGTGCAAAACAAATATCTAAGAGTGATTTTTAAACCCTTTTTTTAGCTTATTAGTTTTATAATGAGATTGTTAACTCCAATGCAAGACAGAGAAAAAGGAAGCAAAAGAAAATTCAAGAAATTTTAAGAAAACTCAAAAATGCAAAGCAAAGCAAAAAAAGGCGGGCTGACTGAAGAATGAGAGAAGAAAAGGCCAAAACCACAAGGGAAACCTTGAAAGTCGAGGCGAAGGCAAAGATGCATTTTTTAAAATGTAAAAGTGCCCCCAAATTTTTGTAAAAGAGTGCCAAGCTCCCTCCTATTCAAGTTGTAAAGAGTAGACGGACGGCATAGATGAAGGCATAATGTAAGTAGAAGGGAATAGGAAAAGAGAACCTAGGCAAGATAGCCGGTCATTTAAAAAAGGGGATGAGGGCATGTATAAAAGTCAAAAAGTGAATAGAGAAGCTCATTCTTGGTGTGTGGAAAAAGTGGCTCTTCTTCTTCTTCTTCTTGCTTTCTTGCTTTCTTGTGCTTATGCTTCAGAAAGGGAGTGTGAGGGTGTGAGGGTGTGAGGGTGTGAATGTGTGAGGTTGAGGGACCATGGTGGAAAAGCTCTCTATCTTCTCCTCTCTTCTTCTTGTCTTCTCTTCTCTTCTCTTGTCTCACACGCGCAACTATGGAGCATGAAGCTTGAAGGTGGAGGATTGAGCTTGCATCACAAATTGTGGAGCTACCAATGTGCATGAGAGAGGAGGGTACTCGATCGAGCATTGAGGTAAGCTCACTATATTCTTAGGCTTGAGAGCACGTACGGCTATGTGAGAGGTAGCAATTAGTATTCGGCTTGATTTTTGAAGTTTAAATGAGTTAGTTTGATTAGCATTAGAATTTTCTTGTTATTTGTAGGGATTTGTAGACATTTAGGTGGTAAAAAATAGGGAAAGAGAAAGAAAACCACAATAGGGTTCCATGTAATGATAGGCCTAAATTGAAGGAAAGCAAATTGTAATCCAAAAAAGAAGAGGAAAAGACATGCAAGGACTGTTGAAGAGGGGGTCTAAAATCCTGAGGAATGGGGAAGTGAGCTCATTTTCACTTTTTTTGCTTAGAGAGAGAGAGAGAGAGAGAGAGTGTGTGTGTGTGTGTGTGTGTGTGTGTGTGTGTGTGCGTGTGTGTGTGTGTGTGTGTGTGTGTGTGTGTGTGTTGGAGCTCAAGGGCAAAGAAGAGATCGAACACACCAATTCAAAGATTTCCATCTATTCTAGGTATACGCAAACCTTTCTCTACATCTAAGCATTGATTCTGGAAGTTTCTAGCATTGGGCATTAACTACAAAGGTTAGATAAAGTGAAATTGTGCCTTACAGGAAATTTTCACCACGCCGGAATCAGACACCCATTGCAGAGTTTGATTCCTAGAGTCTGATGCTGGGACTTAGACTAACGCTGAGACTTAGACAGTCTGGGAGACTTAGACAGTCTGGGTTGGTTCACTTAGATACCACAATACTACGTCTAATCGAACAACATTAGCTGGTTCGTGACTTGGACTTAGACTCGGACTTGGACTTGGACTTGAACTCGGACTCGAACAGCCAAGATCCGACTATCCGAGTTGAACCAATTTGGACACCCATTCTTGGACACAGACCATCCAATTTTCACAATCGGATCGGCACGACCATGCTAACAAGAGGGAAGCAAGTGGTAGATGCAAAGGCTAAGAATTCAACAACTAAAACCATAGAGAAGGGGAGTGACAAGGTTGGAAAATAGTCGACAAGGTTAAGGAGTGGGTGAGAGAAGCCTAAGGGCATCTAAAGGATGCCAAGTCCATCTTAGAAGACAAGATCCATGAGTTCTCCAGTGTGAGAACACCCATCTCATCGACATGCGTAAACTCAA
Organism: Lygodium microphyllum; assembly: GCF_053477565.2. Classification (NCBI taxonomy): domain Eukaryota; kingdom Viridiplantae; phylum Streptophyta; class Polypodiopsida; order Schizaeales; family Lygodiaceae; genus Lygodium; species Lygodium microphyllum. The sequence goes on along the minus strand of NC_141141.1, from coordinate 119,286,945 downwards.
GAGAGGCACCCACACTTCACACAAAACCAAAAAGACAAGGCTTAGATGCCAATGGTGGGCAAGCTGCTCAAGACCAATGGCAAACAAGTGTAGGACAAAATGAGAGACAAGTGGCTAGTGGCCTATCGGCTCCTGTGACGTTTCCAATGGGGGATCTACTTAGGAAAAGCCCTTCATTATGGTGAGAATTAAAGCAAAGGGTAGAGGAATCTAATGGGCCAAAAAGTAGCAGAATTGCATGAGAATGATGGAGTCATGTAGATACCCAGCCTTACATTAAACTGGGTGCCTAAGTCTTTGCATGTGAATTCTTTCTAAAGGAATGCACAAAGATGAATATGGTCCTACCAATGGCAACACTAGGAGATGTCACAAGAAGGGGGATCATTGACAAGGGAGTAGGAGTCACTATACTTAGCCATGCAATTCTACAAGTTTGGGGTAACTTGCCAATGGAAACCGCAAGTATTAATGTCACACTGGCTAATGGCATGAAATTCAAGCCATTCAAAGTATTGAAGGATTGGTCCATGAAGCTAGCACGTGTCCAATTCTTGGTGAACTTCATTGTTATAAAAGGAGTTGACTATGACATCTTGCTAGGCTGGCCATAGAGGATGAGGAATGCGCAAGTGATGGAGGACTAGGAAAATGGCCTCATATTCCTAGGCAACAGATCAGAGGTAGAGAAAGTTTAGATGGTAGACAATTGGATGACCATGCCGATCAACTTAGATGCCATCTCCTCTATCTTGAAAGGAGACACCCAATCCAAGAATTCGGGTGGACCATTGACAAAGTACATTCCCTACCCTGAAGAGACAAGTGAGACTAGATACAAGTACTAACCACCATCAACCTGCCATTTTTAGATGAAGAAGAAGATTACAAGCAAGCTACAAGAAAAGCTGAGGAGTCCCATAAAGCCACCACACCTTAGACTCTAGAGAGTGAGACCCTGCCATCAATACCCCTATGTAATGGATAAAAACCCTAACAGGCAACAAATGCCCACCCCTTTCCATGTCTCAACTAATGAACTTGAGCTCCAAGGGATTCTTGTGTACCTAACAAGGAATCTAGCTAGTCACCCAGCTACTAGTCTCAAGCCGCTCCAAGATCTCATGGATGAACCAAAATGGTGATGGACCAAAGTGCACGACCTAAACCTTAGATATAATTGGAAAGTGATCATGGACAAAGAGAAAGTTGAGAATAGAGACCTAGATGACGATGACTTGCCTCTAGAATCAAGGATCCAGACGGCAAGTACAAGGACTACTATCCCTTGAACGGAAACAGCAAAGAAGAGGCTAAGATGATAGAGTACAACAATGACAACCAAGTGATCAAACAAATAAAAGTATACTCCAAGCCACAGAGACCCAAAGACCCGATGCATTTAGAATTGAAAGAGGAGCCTTTAGAACTAAGTGTGATCACACTTGATTGGATCACTTAGGTGTGATGGACTACGAACAAGTTAGGCTAGTCCAGCCAAGTGTGATGCCTCTTTTTAGGATGGATTCAACCTCAGAGTTACGACCACTGGGAAGAAACTCCACCCTTCAACGAGGGTTGCAAGTTCAACTCAAAATCGAAGGTAAGCTCTGAGAGTGATCCAAACATACCCCAACCACCTAAAACCAAATGAATCAAGGGGGACTTTTCAATCCACCTAAGGCACAGACGATTAAAGGAGGGAAGGGAAGGACAACCAAAAGGGATAGAAGTCGAATAGCAAAAAAGCCCCAAGTCCTACCAAAGTGTTTCACTAAATTCAAGAAAGTGGACAAGGTAGTGACCTTATTAGACACAAAAAGACAAGGACAGACTAGTGAACCGATAGAAGGACATGTCTCAAAGTCAACAAAGTTGACTTGGCTAGGGAAGGGGAGAAGTTCTGATCCGTGTCTATAGTCAATGACCTAGCTAATCAAGAGGAGGCCAATCTTATTGCTCTCTTGTGAGATTACATAGGCATATTCACCTAGTCCTTGGACGAACTTAAAGGAGTCGATCCAAGGGTCATAACACATAACATCCCAATGACTCCTAACACAATGCCAGTAATGCAACAACCTTACCTGATGAATCCAAAGTATGCTCACACCGTAAAGTAGGATATCGATAGGCTATTAAAGACAAGATTCATCTATGAGATTGAGTACATGGACTGGGTGTCACCCATTGTGATCGTCTTTGAAGAAGAACGAAAAAATCTAAGTGTGCATGAACTACAAGAAAGTCAACACCACAACCAAGAGAGATAATTACCCATTGCCTTACATGGAGCACTTGCTTGAGAGAGTAGCAAGAAAAGAGGCCTAGAATTTTTTGGATGGCTTCTCAGGTTATAACCAAGTCCAAGTTCACCCCAATGATAGGCATAATACCACATTCGCCATGAAGTGGGGAGTGTTCGCGTACATAGTTATGCCATCTGGACTGATGAACGCTCATGTTATCTTTCAGTGTCTAATGTACACCATATTCAAGGACATCCTTAGGCAAGAGCTAGAAGTATTTGTTGATGATCTATGCATGCACTCTAGTAGCTGGGAAGAGCACCTAGATAAGCTTCACGCAGTCTTCGAATGATGTAGGCTATAGGTTAGGACAAGATGGCCTACTATACAGAGATGCATATGCAAGCATGAAATGCATGATGTGCTAAAATAAAGCACATGGTGGAATTGCTAGAGGACACTTTAGTGGAGATACTAAGGCCCGCAAGGTGCTACAATCTCAACTATGGTGGCCCACCCTCTTCCACAATGCAGCTAAATTTGTAAAGCATTGTGGCGAGTGTCAAAGAACTAAGGTTCCTATTCGTAAGGACAAAATGGAGTTGACCCTAGTCATAGCATACCAACCATTCAAAAAATGGGGTATTGACTTCATTGGGCCAATCAGTCCCACAGCATAGTACTCCCAAGCCAAATACATCATTGTGGTGATGGACTACCTTACAAAATTATCAAGAATCATGTGGTAGGGGGACTTGCTTGAGATGTTGCATCAAACACACACTCTATACACAAGAGGAAGTTCACTCAAGAACACAAGAAGAGAGATGGAAGCCAAAACGTTTTCTTAGTGATTTCTTCTTCTTCTTTCACACACTATACAATGTACACAAAGTATAGATAAGATACAACATAAAGTAAAGTGGCCTTCTAAGTCAAACAGTGCATAACCAACTACACTAATTGACTGGCGCTATATCTTTTCCAACTATAGGTAGGTGTAACAAACTAAATATAATAAGTGATAAGTCAGTGGTCATGTGAATATCATAATGACCACCAACATGCTAAGTGTAGATGTGTGGACTCATCTAGCCAGGCGGTCCATCATCAATGTCCGCACATGTTGAGCTTTCCATCTCAACACTCCCCCTCAAGATCAACTCTATTTCTACAACTCCAAGAAAGCTTCGAAACTTTTGAAGCTTCTGTGCACCCAATGCCTTTGTGAAAATGTCAACTATCCGATCATGTGTACTGACATATACCAAGTCAATCTCTCCTACAAGAACCTTCTCTCTCACAAAGTGGTAGTGCACCTCAATGTGTTTTGTCCTAGCATGGAACAATGGATTCCTCTAGCTATATGTTGCTCATGACATCCAAATCACCTAATAACTTTTGCAACCATACCACCTCACATGCTGCCATAGCAGCACCTGTATACTCAGCCTATGTATTTGATAGAGCAATTGTATGTTGCTTTTTGCTGCTCCATGTAACTGTTGCATTACAAAGGGAAAATATGAATCCACTTGTAGATCTTATGTCTGGCATGCTACCAGCCCAATCTACATCTGTGTATCCAAAGACCTATACGTCCTTACCTACCTCATAAAAAAGTCCATAATGTAACGTGGACTTCACATACCTCAATATACATCCAACTGCATCCAAATGAGGCATAAACTAACTAACAAGACCAACAACATAGCTCAAGTTTGGCCTTGTGATAGTCATGTAAATCAATCTCCCTATTATCCTCCTAAATGTAGTGGGGTCTTCTATCTCATCCCCAACATCAGCACTCAGCTTCACATTTTGCTCTAATGGTACTGAAAGAGGCTTACATGCTATCATACCATACTTGGACAACATATCCAAGCCATACTGCCTTTGGGATAGCCATATACCATTATCACATCTGATCACCTCAATACCAAGAAAGTATCTCAGCTCACCCAAATTCTTCATCTCAAACTTCTTCTTCAAGAAGTCCTTAACTTCAGCAATCCCACTGTCACTGTCACCTGTAATAATCAAGTCATCCATATAAATGACTATGATGACCAAACCTACATCTCCTTTTCTCACATAAAGTGAGTGATCAGAATCATAAATACAAAATCCAATATTGATAAGATACTCTCAAATCTTGTCAGACCATGCTCTAGGTGCTTGCTTCAGCCCATAGAGCACCTTATTTAACCTGCACACATATGTGGGATGCTTTAAATCCTCATAACCTGCCAGTTGCTCCATATACACTTCCTCTTGCAATTCACCATGCAAGAAGGCATTCTTAACATCCATTTGATGCAAGCTCCAACCTTTGGTTGCTGCCAAGGCAAATCACACATCTAGCAGTTGCCATCCTAGCAATTGGATTGAATGTCTCTTCACAATCTATGTCATATGTTTGAGCACAGCCTTTTGCAACTAGCCTAGCCTTATTCATGCTAACTAAACCATCTGCATTATGCTTGACTTTGTAAACCCACTTATATCCAATAACTTTATTACCCGTAGGTAAGGGTACCAAATCCTAAGTCTTATTGGCTTCTAATGCAACCATCTCCTCATCCATTGCTGCATCCCAATGAGCATGACCAACAGCATCCTCAAAACAAGTGGGCTCAACATCCTCAACTAATTTCACTATATAATCATAATGGTGAGCTGCATAACCTTCAAAACCAAATCTTTTAATAGGATATCTGACCTTGCTAGATCTGTCTACCACCAGATCACTCAATGGAGCCTTTACATTACTATGAGCTCTCTGTACACCTAGTGTCCTAACTGAAGGAATACCAAACTCATCATCCAAACTCTTTGAACCACTAGAATCTCCATCAAATCCCAAATGATTGGTAGATGCATCATTACCATCCAACACTTTCTTCTTTCCTTTATCCTTCCCTGTAACACTTATAGATCCACCTGAAGATGTAGGTCTACTCAGTCTCCCAGACCAAGGGCTCACTGTAGGTATAGTACTAGATGATATTTATGGTCTACTAAGACTCCATGATTCTTGTTTTTCTTTCTGCACATAGCTGTCCTAATCATTATCACCATCTAATACATTATCATCAGGTGTATACCAGCTACCCATCTCATCAAAGATAAAATCCTTACTCACTCTCAACTAATCTATGATGACATGGTTATAACAACGATACCCTTTCTCCTCTAAAGAGTACCCAATAAAAATACATTTTTTTGCCTTTGGATCAAGCCTCTTCCGTAGCTCATCTGGCACATGAACATATGCAACACATCCAAATACCTTCAAGTGCGATACATCATCGGGCTTCTTGCCAGTAAAGCATTCTTCAAGAGTCATCCCATGAACTACAGCTAGGGGGGGTTCTATTCATAATATAGATAGCAGTATGGATAGCTTTAGACCAAAAATATTTTAGCATATTCTTTTTAGCCATTAATGCCCATGCAACTTCTACAATGTGCCTTTTTTTTCTTTCTGCAACCCCATTTTGCTATGGGGTATACTTGCAAGTAAATTGCCTCTTTATCCCATGAGTCCTCAAGAAGCCACTAAACTCATTAGAGACGTACTCTCCCCCTCCTTCTGATCTCAAGCACTTCACTTTTAAGCCTGTTTCTGTTTCAACAGCTGCCTTAAAAGATTTGAAGTGCTCAAACACATCACTCTTTTCCTTCATTAAGTATACCCATAACTTCCTTGAACAATCATCAATAAATATGACAAAGTATTTGCTACCACCAAGAGATACATTCTGTGTAGGCCCCCAAACATCTGTATGCACTACATCAAGTATTTTTCTACTCACTTCTATGTCATGTGAGAAGAGTTGTCTTGCCTGCTTACCAAACTAGCATGCTTCACAAACTTTATGCAATTCTGCAACTCTAAAAGAAGGCAACCCTGTAACCAATTCTCTAGACTACATTAATTTCAATCTTTGCACATTTGCATGTCCAATACGTTTGTGCCATATTTCAATATTTGCAACTACTCCTTTTCCTTTAGCATACATAGCAGCACCCATTGCATGAATTCCAACATCTAAAGTGAACATGCGTCCAACTCTACTTCCTTTTGCAACCAACCTGCACTTATCATTAAAGTTTTCTACAAAACAACATTTTGCATTGAATCAAACTTGCAACCCTTGCTCTACTATTTGGCCAACAAACACCAGATTCTTTGTGATTGATGGCACATGTAATACATCTATCTGACTCTTCATCTGGCCATCATGCAAGGACAAGGGAACCTTTCCGATGTGCGAAATTGGCTCGGTGGGGTCACTTATATATATATATATATATATATATATATATATATATATATATATATATATAACATGAGTTCAAAATAAGGGGTTTTTAAAACATTAATTTTATACATTTTTTATATACAGAAGGTTGTCATATAAAGGGACTATTGACATATTGAATATAAAAGGATTGTGTTTTATTCACATAAAATTCATAGATTAGAAAATTTATAAATAGGCCATGAAGGCACGTTATATAGAGAATATATATATAGTGAACCCCTCGAGGAAATTGGGTGGTATGAATCATCACCCGTCTACACATAACCTGGATTTTGTAAGTCTTGCATCTCTCCAAACCATTCAACATGACTAGTCATATGATTAGATACATCTGAATCAACATACCATATATCATCGTGTGTCCCCTTTCTTGAAACTACATTCATCATATGGTGCACAAGAAACAGACGCTCATTTTTGTCTTCATTTTGTCGTGAAGACGATGCATAGTTTCCTTGCTACAATTTACCACTACGAATATCATCCTTCTTAGCATAACAATTGGTTGCAATATGACTTGTTTTTCCACAATAATGGCAAACAATAGCAGAGTTTCAAGAACCTCTATTCTGCCATCCACCTCTTCCTCTAGAGCTCCCCATGCCTCTAAATTTTCACCTGAAACCTGCATTTCACCAAATTGTTGATTGAAGATATTTTGCTGGTTATCGCCAGCACATTCCATACCATAGCCTCTCGAAGAGGATCTACCTCCCCTTCCTGAATTTGAGTAAAATGTTTGGACCTGTTCACAATTTCTTTTAGATGAATCACCCTACATATTGATCTCTTCGATAATCATGAGAGAGATCAGCTCATCAAAATCTGGAAATGGCTTCCGTACATATACTAAAGTAACAAATGATTTCCATGCCTTCTCATTGTTAAGGCCACTCAAAGTAGATGAAACCAAATCATCATCATCAAGAATTGCATCAATCACTGCTAAAGCATATGCAATGCTCCTCACCTTCAACACATACTCATTGATAGACATTTTCCCTTTCTTCAAGGCATTCAACTCTTGCTTAAGTTGAATCTTTTGTGCCTTTGTATTTACTAAAAGCATGTTCTTAAAAATTGTCCAAGCTACATGTGAATTTTCTACATTCTTGATATGTCCCAACATCGTATTATCAATGACTACAGAAAACCAATACATCACCTTTTTGTCTTTCATATTCCATTCTTTCCATGCTTTTAATTCATCTGCAGTACCCAGCTTTGACTCCTTTTCTTCACCTGAAACAAACTCATAAAGGCCCTTTCCAATGAGGAAGTTCGTCACACAGAAATTCTATGAAGGGTAGTTGTTCTTGTCGAGCTTCTCAATAATAAGATTTCCACTCGTCTCTGCCATTATCACAAACAAGGATACAACACAGCAAGCTAGTCTTCTGCAATCTTTCACAACACGTGCACAACAATACACCAAGCAACCTTTTTCACTGAGATTGCTCAATAGTACATGTAATCTGCAACCTTTTCGCAGATAAACCCTATGTTTTCTTCCTGCAAACACCTCAAAAATTATAGATTCAAAATTTATAACCTGTACACCCACTTTTGGTCAATACAACCAAATTCACAATGTACCCTGAAACTACTGTCCACAACCCTGCGGCTCTAAAACGGGGCTTGAAATGGCCTCAGACATGCACTATCCAAGAGAGATTTTTGGCATGCAAGGTTTGAAACGGCCTTAAATAGACACTATCCAAGAGAGAGGCTTTTGGTGGTGTGCAAAGTTTGAGCAAGTAAGCAATGGGTAAGAAGCTCTTCTATTCTTCCACTCTCTCTCTTGGATAGTACCTATGGAGGCACCGGAACAAGATAGAGTGAAAATCTCAGATTGCTGTGAAAGTTTGGCGTCTGAGGTCATTTCAAGTTTGACCAAGTAAGGCTTCCAATGGTGTGCAAGGTTCGAGCAAGTAAGCAACGAGGCCTGAAACAACCTCAGATAGGCACTATCCAAGAGAGAGGCTTCCGATGCCTCCAGAGGCACTATCCAAGAGAGAGTGTGGAAGAATGGAAGATCTTCTTACCAGTTGCTTATTTTCTCAAACATTGCTTCTTCTCCCTCACTTCAGCCTTCAAAATCAGCCTCTCTCAGTGGCGTGGCTATGATACCATGTCAAGAATCACGTGGTGGGGGGACTTGCTTGAGTTGTTGCACCAAACACACACTCTATACACAAGAGGAAGCTCACTCAAGAACAGAAGAAGAGAGATGGAGGCCAAAACATTTTCTTGTTGATTTCTTCTTCTTCTTCCACACACTATACAATATACACAAAGTATAGATAAGATACAACATAAAGGAAAGTTGCCTTCTAAGTCAAACAGTGCATAACTGACTACACTAATCAGCTGGCGCTATATCTTTGCCAGTGTAGGTAGGTGTAACAAACTAAATATAATAAGTGATAAGTCAGTGGCCATGTGAGTATCATAATGACCACCAACGTGCTAAGTGTAGACATGTGGACTCATCTAGCCAAGCGGTCCATCATCAATGTCCGCACGTGTTGAGCTTGCCATCTCAAAAAAAATGGGCCGAAGCCTGATCCACGAGAAAGAATCATGCTAAAACAATACCTAAGTTCATGTGGGAGCCAATGATCTTTCAATTTGGTTGCCCCATCATCGAACTAGTTAGTGACCAAGGCACTCATTTCATTAATGAAGTGATTGTCCACTTACTCTCAACCTTCTTGATCATCCATGGAAAATCATCACCTTACTACCCTCAAGCTAATGGTGAGGCAAAGTCCACAAACAAGATCCTAGTGAACATCCTAACTAAGGTAGTCTTGGCTTCACGTAGCAACTGGGACAACAAACTCATGGTAGTATTATGGGCCTATAGGATAGCCTATAAGACGATAGATGCCTTTCAAGCTGACTTATGGAACTGAAGTGATTTTTCCAGTAGAGTTTTTCGTCCCTAGCTTGAGAGTGGCAGTACAAGAGCAATGGGAAAGGAAAAGAGCATGGGCCAAACACTAGAGCTGGAGGGTCTATTTGAGACACAACTCTTAACTAATTATGCACTAATCTGTGAGAAGGCAAGACGAAAGAGTTTGTGTTACAAGCATGTCAAATAGTGAAACTTTGAGCAAGGGAACCTAGTATTGCTATACTCAGTGAAAGGCCATAAGAAAAAGATAGAATTCACGGGATTAGGGCCTTTCAAAGTCCACAATATTAGTCAAACAGGAAATGTCAAGCTTGAAACTTTAGAGGTGGAGGACATGGGCTTCTTTAACGGCAGTCATTCAAGAAGTACTACCCCCCAACCCATCCATTGCACGAGCCGCCCATGCTACAAGTGCCCATCAATGTGAGAGTAGCCACCATCATGAAGATCGAGGAGACTGAGGAGGAGGCAATAGAACCTACTTATCTACAAGTCATAGTCACTACTCAAAAGACATGTACTTTTGATGTGCTCATTGATGAGGGAGTTGACTTCACATCCTTACTTACAAGCATTGGACTCTCTTTGGTCAGCCCCAGCTCTAGTCAACGATGCAAAGCTCAACCTATTTGGGGGGCAATCCTACCCTCTACTAGGGAAATGCAAAGTGGTGGTATCTATCAAGGCTGAAAGCCTACCCGTGATTTTCTATGTGCTACCTAATACCAAAACCGTAGGTAGTAAGGAGTCGCTGCTAGGACACGCTTTCAAGAAGCAAGCACATTACAACATCGACTATGATGACTCATAGCATGCATTCATCTCGCCATTGGCACTATGAGGATGGCTTTCAACAAGGGAAATGTGGCTCCACCCAAGCCCTAGCGCCACTGATAGCAATATCTAGCACAAAATCTAAGGAGGGGGATCATGACTTGTCAAGCCCTACCAAGACCAACCAATTGCAACCCTAGGGAAACACAACCAAGACAACTAAAGAACACCTAAACTGGGTACCTAAATGCCAATCACTACCACCCAATAGCAAACCCACAAGGACTCATAACTTGTGGACATCACATCCTAAGCATAGGAGATGCACTGGCGCTCTAAATCCCAGCAAATAGTCAAGCCCCGTGATGGGTACCTATTGCGCACACAAGGCTATTATGATGGAGGAAACAACTAGATTTGGGTGCATAAGACCAAGAGTAGCACACGCATCCCTCAACCATCTACTACTATCCCATCTCCAAAGAATGATGATCCACCTAAACCAACAAAACTTTGAGTCAAAGCCCAAACTCGTCAAACTTCAATAGGTCTATTAACTAAAACCACAACCAATTGTCCCTCGGTAGACCCAACCTAATGCTGCTAGCACCCTGAACCGCTTCACAATCCACAAGTAGCACAATATCTAAGCCCCAAACAAGCCCCTTACTATACAAGTGGTAGGCCCACACCCTAAGGATCAACCAGAGAGGCAGGAACCACTTGCTAAACTATCCACCCCGATCACAACTTCCTAAAGGCCTTAAACCCTCTTACGAGTGGAGATCTATTCTTATGTTGGCCTCTAATCTAGTTGCAAATACACAGGCTATGACTTAGTCACATGCATTAGAGCTTGGATGCTACCTTCACAATCCTCATTAAAAGCTAAATGGTTGGTGGACTTGGGCCTCCTAGATTACTCGTTAGCAACTAATGTAAACACGATGCCATGTACTTGGGAAGAATCTGAGTTCGTGTTCATTAAAGTCCCCAAGGTAGTCAAGGAATCGATTGCCACCAAGATTTCTCACGAGCAAGCTTGTAGACAAAGGCCAATCACCTCCTAGAGCAAGAGCAAAGTCTTTTCCATAGACCAAGATCTGGAAGAACTTAAAAGGTTGTTCGTCGCCGATTCCTCCTTTCTACACAAATGGTATGCTCTCCCTCTTCAATGGGAACAAGAGGGCTTCCCAATTATGACCAATACTAAGCAGGAATGTGCCATCAAAACCTCTGAGTATTACCCAACTTATGTGGCTCTTACCTCCTTTAGAGTATTGGCCATCACTCACAATTGACCTTAGAAGATCATAGCATAGCCCACCCCTATTTAGATTGATTCCTTACTGAGGAAGAGCTACACATTACTAGCAAGATCAACTCCAAAAACTTCCTCACTAATATCCTGACCTACATTACGCATGTAGGCATTAGATCTCATGACATGGACTCTCATGCTCACTTAGAATATAACCCACATTTCTACACCTAGCTAATGCAACAATAAACCATCGCAACCTTGTACTTAATTCCTTTAACCCTTCATTCTCCAATCCTACAAAGAATTCATATCCTTCCCGGGGAGGGAGGGGGTAAGGTGGAAGGTAAAACATGTCATCCTGAATCTCAACCAATGTTTAAAGGAATAAAACCCAACTTATGATTGAGGAAAAGTGTCATCATTTCTTTTGGATTGTGTGGACTACTTGAATCCAAATTCTTTATTCTGTACTTAAGCATTTCACCTCTCCATAGCTTATGGTCATTATCTGCTTATTATTTTGCAAGATTTATCTCAAGAAAACTAATGGTAAGCTGTGATATTCTGATAGGAACCTACAGTGATGGGCCAAGACAAAGGCAAGCTTCCATTCACAAAAGAAGAACAAGCAAAGTATGGCCTAACGACAGAGATCAAGGCCTTCAACCAATTCAAGTTTAGAAACATCATGAACGTGGATGACTTGGTCATGGAAAAACCAATCATGAAGCAACTTATTGACCAGTGCAACCTCAGAAAGTATGTGGAGAAAGTTGGACAGGCTATAGACTATAGCATGTGTGCGGAGTTCCTACCAACCTTCGATGCCAATAGGAATCGTGGCACCATAATAATATGACATGAGGAGAATAACTCCATAGGGTTGAGGTGGAGTTGAGCCTGGAAGTGGTAGAAAAAGCATTGGGCCTAGTCAAAAGGTTGAGAGGCAACCCAAGAGGGACATATAGGCATGCTAGGGATGGATAAAGCCCTAGTTCATACGAATGATAGCATCAGCCTAGCCGACATCCTAGATCCCAAAGTCAAGTTGCAGGCAAAGGTGTCAGAGAAGCCATGAATATGCAGAATAAGAGTTGGAACCAGATTTCTCCATGGAAGCTTGGCTGAAGCTTGAGAATGAAGAGAGAGAAGACCGTTCCATGGAAGCTTGGCTGAAGCTTGAGAATGAAGAGAGAGAAGACCGTTCCATGGAAGCTTGGCTAAAGCTTGAGAATGAAGATGCAGAATAAGAATTGGAACCAGATTTCTCCATGGAAGCTTGAGAATGAAGAGAGAGAAGACCATTCCTGTAAAGTAACCAAGACTTTCCCCTCTTCTACTCCATTTACCACTGTCTTCTTAGAGAATACCTTCAAAAATTGGCCAAAAATGACCCACGAGCTACTAAATTTGGTCTTCTCTAGCCAAAGGTACAAGGCCCTGATGAGTAGAATTGGAGTGCCCTATTAGAGAGTAGCCAAGTCCCTGGATGAGTTGAACTAGAATGGTGTGCAAATCGAATGTAAGGTCCCCAAGAACAAAGAACTCTCTTAAGCTCAAAAAGCAAGAAGATAGACTTGCACGACATGAAGAAAAGAGACCAATTGGATACAATCTTCCCCCACACCTTGTGTGAGCCCTTCACAAGGCATGTATTTATAAATAAATTCCTCTTAAAGCTTAAAAATAGCCCAAATTTTACAATAAGCATGCTTTAGCTTTTGTTTTTGCTTTTGTCCAAGTAAAGAATAAAGCGGTTGGGCGGCCCAAAGGTTGGGTTGTGCCCAAATACAATGTTCCATAATGAAATATTTAAACCCTGTGCCCATGCACATACAAAATAATAAATATTTGTCAAGTGCTTCAATAAATAAGTGCACCTAAATAAATATTAGCACCACGCCTTTAATAATAATATGCGCCCCCATCAAAAATGATAATTTCTTCTAGGTAATTTGAATACATGCTATCGCCTAGTCCTTCCCAATGCCACTGCCGCCTACTCTACACATCAATTGAAGCATTCACAATTGCTAGAAAATAATAAAATTAAACCAAAAAAAGTGAATACCTAGCAGTCTTCAACTACAAAATAAATAAATAAGTTAAAACTCTGTCCTAACCTTAATTTAATACAAATGCACTCTAAACTCATAAATATCCATTAATTTAAATATGTATTTTACAAAATCACCCGCCATGGAATCACCCATGTGTATATTAAATTAATATGACGCCCGAAAAGGACAGACATCCCCATCAACTTCTTGCACAAGGAATCACCTTATGTACGAGCCCCGAAAAATAAATATAGTTTTATATAATCCACCACAAAACCTCACGGAATCCACTGTGGTCTCACGGAATCCACCATGGAATATGCCTCCTAGCATCATACCCCCAGACAATGATTTTCATGCAACACAAATTATCTAAATGGTACAGTTACACACAATCTTTTCTCATAAAACATAAATCCATCAGAATAAGACAATGAATCTATTGGAATCCAACTATTTGCAACTAATTTAGTCCAATCACCTTGGAAACTGGGGTCTTAGTCATAGGTATCTTTCATAGGAATAAGGGAATCAAAAGATATAACGGAGATATTATGGGTACTTAGTCTTCTACTTAGAGCATCAGCAACAACATTCTCTTTTCCGGGTTGATATTGGATAAGTGGATGAAAACTTTGAATAAAAGCACCCCATTTAATATAACACCCGGAGATTTGTTTGCTAACTAAGGAGATGTTTGATATTTTGTTGGTCAGTTTTGATCATGAATTCAAATCGCATTAAATAGTATTTCCATTGACGTAAAGCTTGTACTATAGCTAACAATTCCTTATCATAGGTAGAATACTTCATCTTAGAGGGTTTAAGTTTGCAACTAGAATAGGCTATGGATGTAAATCTTACATAAGGACAACTCCTATTCCAGATCCACTAGCATCAGTGTGACTACTAGAAAGAATGGTCTATTAAAGTCAGGTAATTGCAATACAAGGGCATGTGTTAAGGCATATTTCAGTAAATCAAAAGACTTTTGTTAATTATTAGACCAATGATACACAATACCTTTCTTTGATAATTTTGTCAAACGCAATGCAAGCAATGAAAAATTTCTCACAATTTTTTTGTAAAAGCTAGCAAGACCTAAGAAAGAACATACTTCATGCACATTTTTAGGTATCAGCCAGTTCAAAATTTCTTCTATCTTTTTACGATCAACTTTAATAGCACCAAATAAAACAATATGTCCTAAGTATTCAATTTGACTTTGAAAAAATTCACTCTTTTTAGGATTAGCATATAATTGATTCTCTTTCAATAATTTGAAAACCAAACATAAATGTTCATAATGTTCATTCTCATTCTTAGTGAAAACCAATATGTCATCAAAGAAAACAATTACATAATGTTGATGCTTCAAAAATATGTGATTCATCATACAACTGAATGTGGCTGGTGCATTAGTTAAACCAAAAGGCATAACAAGGAATTCATAATGACCAAATTGAGTTCTAAATGCAGTTTTGAAAATATCAGGTGTGTTCAATCGTACTTGATGATATCCAAATTTAAGATCTATCTTGCTAAATATTGTGGCTCCTTGTAGTTTATCCATGAGGTCATCTACCCTAGGAACTGGATATCTATTCTTAACAGTGATCTTATTTAGGGCACAATAATCAATGCATATCCTGTAGGTGTTATTTTTCTTCTTGACTAACAGGACAGGTGCACCAAAAGGAAAACTAATGGGCCTAATGAGTCCGCGGATTAACAATTCTTCAACTTGGGTAGCTTGGATTTCTTTCTATTCAATTTGATTGTGTCTATAAGGTGCTTTACATGGTGGTTGAGAACTAGGAATTAAGTCTATTTTATGATCTTCAGGACATGTAGGTAGTAAACCAAGTGGTAAGTCAGAAGCAAAACAATCTTTAAATTGTGAAAGAAATTGTGTGTGTCTAGGATGTATATGATTTTCCTTAGCTTCAATTTCATTCACCTATATTAAGTATGATTTGCTACCTTTTCTTAATGCAGGTTTAGCTTGTGTGTGACTAAGCAATGGAAAATTATCTAAAGTGTACATACCATGTAATGTGATTTATTTCCCATTAGAATGAATCTTCATTGAATGCGTGGAATAATCCATATTGGGATTGTATTTATGACTCCAAGGCATTCCTAAAATAATGTCACTAGATTGTAAGGCACAACCAAGAAATTTCTACGCTCAACATAATCATCAATTTTAATTTCTAAGTCATGAACTTCTTGTATACCATTGTATCTAGTACCTAAGAATGCAGTCTTTATGTGATAATGAGTTGGAATAGTTTGTAAATTCAATTCTTTGACCAATTTTGCAGAAATAAAATCGTGTCCTCCCATCATCATGCAAAACAATCTTTTCTTTACCATGCGCAAGACATTTCATCATCAGTAATGAATGAGGATTTGGCATACCTAGAAAAGTATCTGAAGTAGTACCAATATCATCATCGTCTTCTATGAAATCGGGCATTTCTTCATGGTCTTCATATTCAGTCACTCCCAATTAGTTGATGTGAACAGTTGGCTTTTTGGATTAACAATTCACTGCTAGGTGTCCAGGTTGATGGCCTTTGTAGCAGACTATGGATTTGGTTTTAGAAACATTATTGGTAATGGCTGGAAGTTTAGGTATGCTGGGATTTGGCTGGAAAGATGGCTTAGGATTTGGATTTGTATTTGATGGTAAAGCAGGGGTTCGTGTCTAGGATTTACAAAAAGAAGATGGAACAAAGCGATTTTGATTAAATCTTTGAAAGTTAGAATTGAATTGCTTTGTACCAAAGTTATCGTTAGTTGGGAATTGTTGTGATCGCTTCTCTCGTCCTCAAATTTTGTCTTCAACATCATGGGCCAAAGAAATCACATCCTCAAGAATCGTTGGCTTGAACATGTTCACCTCTGCATAGAAGTGACCAAGCAGACCAAACATAAACTTGCACTTCTAAATCACCTCAAGTACACCTTCAAGCATTCAAAGTTGCAATAAGACATTCCAGAAATGCTCAATGTATTGCGAAATAAGCTCACGATCTCTTTGTTGCAGAAGATCCCATTGTTTGCTTGCTTTTCATGGAATTGAGGTGGAAGAAAATTCTGTAAAATTTCTTTTGAAAAGCCTCCCAAGTAGTAGGACAATCAATAATTTTGCAGAAAATAGTCCACCATAGTGATGCTCGGTCCACTAAAGGGTTAGTGATACACTTGAGTTTGTCTTTTTCGACATATTGTTCTTCATGGAAATAATCATCAAAATGACTGATAAAAGTGAAAACAATCTTTCTATCACGTAACCCATTAAAAGTACAAAATTTAAATTTTCTTTTACTTATCTTGGCTTCTTTCCTGATAGATTGTGCTTTGAGTGTCGCATCGATCGTACGTCGTATAACATCTTCAGGTTAGATCCATCTTGATCGACAATTGGTCGTTGAAGAGTAGCCAATTGAGTTTGAAAAGTTTGACATGCTCTTCATTCCTCTTGAAGTTCCATCATAATTAGGTCCAATTTTTTCTCCACCGTTGGTTCCGGTAATCACCTTCGGCCATAAAATCTTCAATATTTTGATTGGACATCTTGCAAAATTTCAGACAACCTCACACACTTGAAATCTCATTAGAGGGATAAGCGTAGCTCAAGGTTGGGTTTACAATGTTTTTTTTATATATGCCTTTTTGCAATCTTTCTTATTTTTGCAGGTACGAAAATTGATGAAGTCCTTCCCAGCGGGAAATAGACTCTGTCAGAGTGTAGGTACGAACAGGGGCTTGCTAAAGTTGCAAAACCGGTTTGAGAAAGATAGCTATAGAAACAACTACTATGTAAGAGGTTTAGGATTGAATTTTTAAGCCTTAATAAGGCTTGAAACTTTTGAAGCTTTATAATAAAAAGCTTAAGGTATTTATTTAAAAACTTCATTTCAGGACGATAGTAGCTTTTCGTTGACATCGTCTTCCTGTAGTACGTCCACCCACCGTCAATGCTAAAATTCGTGAGCTTAAGCTTTTAAGATTAAGCAATAAACTTTAGTAATTAACATTAAGCTTAGCATTAAGAAAAAAAATCTGATAAGAAATGACTTGACAAAGAGGCTTCAGAAGTGGTCCTCTGCCACCAGAGAGTAGTCCTTCTCACGATCCAATAACACAGCAGGGGGTTCTTCACCGCCAAGAACACACTCGTATTGACGGTTCTGACTGTAGAGCCCATTCGTTCCAGGAACTTTGATTTTACGCAAGATGGTAAGCGATTGGAAGCCCTTGATCTCATCTTTACTCTGATATCACTAGTGCACAAATCGGATGCTAGATGTGTACGTAGTGAGCGTCGGAAGGTCCCCAAGAACAAAGAACTCTACTTAAGCTCAAAAAGCAAGAAGATAGACTTGCACAACATGAAGAAAAGAAACCAATTGGGTACAACCTCCCCCCATGCCTTGTGTGAGCACTTCACAAGGCATGTATTTATAAATTTATTCATCACAAAGCTCAAAAATAGCCCAAATTTTACAATAAGCATGCTTTAGCTTTTGTGTTTGCTTTTATCCAAATAAAAAATAAAGCTGTTGGGCGGCCCAAAAGTCAGGTTGTACCCAAATACAATGTTCCATAATGAAATATTTAAACCATGTGCCCATGCGCATACAAAATAATAAATATTTGTCAAGTGCTTCAATAAATATTAGTGCCACACCTTTAATGATAAGACTTGTGCCCATCAAATATGATCATTTCTTCTAGGTAATTTGAATACATGCTATCGCCTAGTGCTTCCCAATGCCATCGTCGCCTACTCTACAAATCAACTGAAGCATTCGCTTAAACCAAAAAAAGTGAATACTTAGTAGTCTTCAACTACAAAATAAATAAAGAGATTGGAATGCTGTCCTAACCTTAATTTAATATGAGTACACTCTAAACTCATAAAATTCTATTAATTTAAATATATATTTTACGGAATTACTCACGTACATATTAAATTAACATGACGCCTGAAAAGGTGGGATGTCCCCGTCAACTTCTCGCACAAGGAATCCACCTTGTATACGAGCCCCAGCAAATCAATATAGTTTTATGAAATCCACCACAAAACCTCATGGAAACCACCATGGTCTCACCGAATCCACCATGGAATATGTCTCTTGGCATCGTGGAATGGCTACGTGTGAAAAACAATCGAAGCTTTAGTAAAGGCACTAACCATAAGGACAAGACCAGTAAGAGGGGAGTCTCCGGATTCCACAGCAGGGGCAATAAGGAAGAGGTCATCATCAAAGGCATCCATCATAGGGTTTGGTAGGTTGTTTGGCCACCATAATCTAAGATGATGTGGGGGAGGCAGAAGGTGAAGAGGAAGTGGAGGAGACACCCGATAGGTGATGCCAGGAGGCATATTCCACGGTGGATTCCATAAGGTTTTGTGGTGGATTCCATAAAATTATATTTGTCTACCGGGGCTCGTACACAAGGTGGATTCCTTGTGTGAAAAGTCAATGGGCATGCCTGTCCTTTTCAGGCATCTCATTAATTTAATGTGCAAGTGGGTGATTCCATAGCGAGTGATTCTGTAAAATAAATATTTAAATTAATGGATGTTTATGAGTTTAGAGTGAACACTGGTATTAAATTAAGGTTAGGATAGAGTTCCAACCTATTAATTTATTTTGTAGCTGAAGACTACTAGGTATTAACTTTTGTCAATTTAATTTTATTATTTTCTAACAATTGTGAATGCTTCAATTGATGTGTAGAGTAGGTAGCAGTGGTATTGGAAAGCATTGAGTGATAGCATGTATTCAAGTTATTTAGAAGAAATTATCATTTTTGATGGGCATGTGCCTTAGGCGTGGTGCCAATATTTATTTTGATACACTTATTTATTGAAGCACTTGATATATATTTATTATTTTGTATGCGCATGGATGCACAATTTAAATATTCATTATCTGTCATTGTATTTGGGCACATTTAGACTCTTGGGACGCCCGATCGCTTTATTCTTTATTTGGACAAAAGCAAACACAAAAGCTAGAGCATGCTAATTGTAAATTTTGGCTATTTTTTGGCTTGGAGATGAATAATATATTAAACACATGCTTTATGGAGTGCTCACACAAGGCATGGGGGGAGATTGTACCCAATTGGACTTCTTGCTTCATATCGTGCAAGTCTAATCTCTTGGATTTTGAGCAAAAAGTAGATTTTTTTGTTTTTGGGGATCTTTTGCGCTCTCTATGTATACATACGGCATCCGATTTGCGCACCAGTGGTATTAGAGCAAAGCTGAGATTGAGGGCTTCCAATCACTTACCATCTCGCACGAAGGCAGAGCTCCTAGAACGAACAGGATCTATAGTCAATCTCGTGACAATCTGTCAATACGAGCGCATTCTTGGCAGTGAAGAACCCCCTGCTACGCAATCAGATCGCGAGGAACCACTCTCTAGAGGTGGAGGACCACCTAGAAATCTCCCTTATCAACACGGTTTTTTTTTCTCAGTTAGCAGACAGAAAGAAGACGTTTCAATAAGTTAAAATTCATTAAGCTTGAAAAGCTTAAAAGAAAGCTTTAATTTCCCATAAATTCATTGACTGTAGCTGCAACATGTTCAAATCGCCATTGAATCCATTGATGACATGCTCTTGTCCTGGTCGATAGCAATTGATTGGTTAAAGATTTTTAATTAAAGATTAACTCTTTTCTAAGCTACTAAGGTTACAAACTTTTAAGTTTCAATCTTCTCTTAAGCCAGCGTTCACACTGGACAATTCTAAATTCGTTTCAACCCCTCAGTAAGCCTCTATTCACACCTGCGCTGTGACAGGGAAGAATTCCAGCAAGCAAAGAATCACACGTAGATTATACGGAAGACGTATCCTCTTGGAAGAAGGCTGACATCAATTTCCATAACAATGAAGAAGAAAGATTGCTAAAAAGCCAGTTTTAAAAAAAAAAGCAAGCCTTGTAAACACAAACTTGAGCTACCCTCATTCCACTAATAAGATTTTGAGTATGTGAGGTTGTTTGAAATTTTATAGGATGACCGATCAAAATATGAAAGATTTTATGGCCGAAGTGATCTACCGGAACCAACAATGGAACAAAAACTAGACCTAATTAAGATGCAGCTTCAAGAGGAACGAAGAGCACATTAAACTTTGCAAGCTCAATTGGTCAGTCTTCAACGATCTACTGTTGATCAAGATGGACCACAACCTGAAGATATTATACGACGTATGATCAATGCAACACTTGAAGCACAATCTATTCGGAAAGAAACCAAGGTAAGTAAAAGAAATTTCAAATTTTGTACTTTCAATGGGTCACGCAATGGAAAGACTGTACTTACTTTTATCAATCAGTTTTATGATTATTTCCATGAAGAACAGTATGCTGAAAAAGACAAAATTAAGCGTGTGACTATTCATTTAGTGGACAGAGCATTCCTATGATGGACTGTTGTCCACAAAAGCATTGATTGTCCTACTACTTGGGAGACTTTCCAAAAGAAATTTTTGCAGAATTTTCTTCCACCCCAATTCCACGAAAAAGCAATCAAACGATGGGATCTTCTGCAACAAAGAGATTGCAAGCCTATTTCACAATATACCGAGAATTTTTGGAATGCTTTATTGCAACTTCGAATGCTCGAAGATATAGCTGAGGCGACCCATAAGCGTAAGTTTATGTCTAGTTTGCTTGGTCACTTCTATGCGAAAGTGAACATGTTCAAGCCACAACAACTCTCGAAGATGCAATTTCCTTGGCCCATGATACTGAAGACGAAATTCGAGGACGAGAGAAGCAACCACAACAATTCTCAAACAATGGTAACTTCAGAACAAAGTAATTTAATTCTAATTTTTGAAGATTCAATCAAAACCTCTTTCTTCCATCTTCATTTCATAAATCTTGGACACGACCCCTTGCTTTAACATCAAACACAAATCCAAATCCTAAGCCATCTCTTCTGCCAAATCCCAACATTCCTAAACTTCCCGCTATTACCAATAATGTTTCTAAAACCAAATTCATAGTCTGTTATAAATGCCATCAACCTGGACATCTAGCGGTGAATTGTCAATCCAAAAATCCAACTGTTCACATCAACTATTTGGGAGCGATTGAAGAGGAAGACCATGAAGAAATGCTAGATTTCACGGAAGACGATGATGATTACGGCACCACTTCAAATACTTTACCAGGATACAAAATCCCCATTCTTTATTACCGATGAAATGTCTTGTGCATGGTATAGAAAAGACTGTTTTACATGGTGATGGGAGTACACGATTTTATTTCTGCAAAATTGGTCAAAGAATTGACTTTGCATATTGTTTCTACTTATTATTGCATCAAGGCTGCATTCTTAGGCACTAGATACAATGGAACACAAGAAGTGCATAACTTAGAAATTAAAATTGGTGATTATGTTGAGCGTAGAAATTTTTTAGTTGTCCCTCTACAATCTAGTGACATTATTTTAGGAATGCCTTGGTGTCATCAGTATAATCCTGATATAGATTATTCCACGCATTTAATGAAGGTTCATTCTCATGGGAAACAAATCACATTGCATGGTATGCATACTTTTGATCATTTTCCATTGCTTAGTCATACACATACTAAATGTGCACTAAGAAAAGGTAACAAATCCTACTTAATCTGGGTGAATGAAATTGAAGTTAAGAAAAATAAGATGTATCCTAGGCACTCACAATTTGAACACTATTTTGCTGTTGACTTACCACCTAGTTTACCACCCACACGTCCTGAAGATCATAAAATATACTTAATTCCAGGTTCTCAACCACCATGTAAAGCACCTTATCAACATGATCAAATTGAACAGAAAAAAATTCAAACTCAAGTTGAAGAATTGTTAACCTGAGGACTTATTAGGCCTAATAGTTCTCCATTTGGTGCACCTGTCCTATTAGTTAAAAAGAAAAACAACACCTATAGGATGTGCATTGATTATCATGCCCTAAATAAAATCACTTTCAAAAATAGATATCCGATCCCTAGGGTAGACAATCTTATGGATAAACTACAAGGGGCTACAATATTTAGCAAAATAGAACTTAAATCTGGATACTATCAAGTACAACTGGACACATCTGACATTTTCAAAACTGCATTTAGAACTCAATTTGGGCATTATGAATTCCTTGTTATTCCTTTTGGTTTAACTAATGCACCAGCCACATTCAGTCGTATGATGAATCGCATATTTTTGAAGCATCAACTTTGTGTCATTGTTTTCTTTGATGACATATTGGTTTTCAGTAAGAATGAGAACGAGCATTATGAACATTTATCTTTGGTTTTCAATTTACTGAAAGAGAATCAATTATATGCTAATTCTAAAAAGAGTGAATTTTTTCAAACACAAACTAAATACTTAGGACATATTGTTTCATCTAAAGGTATTAAAGTTGATCCTAAAAAGATAGAAGCAATTTTGAATTGACAGATACCTAAAAATGTGCATGAATTACGTTCTTTCTTAGATCTTGCTAGCTTTTATAGAAAATTTGTGAGAAATTTTTCATTGCTTGCATTACCTTTGACAAAATTATTAAAGAAAGGTATTGTATATCATTGGTATGAAAATCAGCAAAAGTCTTTTGATTTACTGAAACATGCTTTAACCCATGCTCCTGTATTGCAACTCCGTGACTTTAATAGACCATTTTTCCTAGTAGTCACTGACGCTAGTGGATCACGAATAGGAGCTATGCTTATGCAAGATTCCCATCCCATAGCCTATTCCAGTTGCAAGCTTAAACCTTCTGAACTCAAGTATTCTACCTATGATAAGGAATTGCTAGTTGTAGTACAAGCTTTACGTCAATGGAAACACTATTCAATGGGATCTGAATTCATGATTAAAACTGACCAACAAAGTATCAAACATCTCCTTAGTCAGCCACAAATATCTAACTGACACGTTAAATGGGCTGTTTTTATTCAAATTTTTCATCCACTTATCCAATATCAACCCGAAAAAGAAAATGTTGTTGCTGATGCCTTGAGTAGAAGACCAACTATTCATAATATTTCTGTGATATCTTTTGATTCCCTTATCCCTATGAAAGATACATATGATCAAGACTCCAGTTTTCAAGCTGATTGGAATAAATTAATTGACAATAACTGGATTCCAATTGATTCATTGTCTTATGCTAATAGATTTATGTTTTATGAGAAAAGGTTATGTGTAATTATTCCATTTAGATCATTTGTGTTGCACGAAATTCATTGTCCCCCATATCAAGGCCATAGAGGTATTATTTCCACTTTACGTACTTTGATTGAAGATTTTTATTGGCCACACATGGAATTTGATATTTCTAACTTTGTATCTGAGTGTTTAATTTGTCAAAGAGTTAAGCGACACCATGGTAAGCAATATGGTTTGTTAATGTTTTTACCAATCCCTAAAAGACTATGCGAACATATGTCAATGGATTTTATTACTGGTTTGCCTAATACTCAAGCTAATCACAATATGATTTGGACTATTGTAGATCGGTTTAGCAAACAGGCATATTTCATTCCATGCAAGGAAACATTAACTACATCTCAAGCTGCTCAATTGATTCTGAAAATTGTTTTCACTAACCATGGTTTATCAAAAGTTATTATTTTTAATCATGATTCTAGGTTCTGCAATAATTTTTGGACTACTTTTTTGCTAATTTAGGCACAAAGATTGATTTTTCATCTGCATTTCATCTTGAAACAAATGGGCAAACAGAAGCTACAAACAGTACAATCTTAGATCTTTTACGTGCATACACAATTTCAAAACCACAAAACTGGGATACACACTTGCATTTACTTCAGTTTGCATACAATAACACTCCACATACAGCTACATGAAAATAACCTTTTGAAATCATTTATGGATATAGATTGCCTACACCTCTTACTTCATTGTCAAACAAAGTTAAAGCTGCTAATGATATTGCCAACATGCATGCTACTATTTTTTATGAAGTTAAAGATATGATTGCAAAAGACTAGCAATTATATACTAAAAAACTAAACAAAAAAAGAAAAGCTATGAATTTCACAGTTGATGATTATGTTTGGTTACGAATTGAAAAGTGAAGACTACAAAGTGTTGAGAAACACCTTGTTGTAAAATTAGCTCCTAGAATTATGGACCTTTCAAAATCATTCACAAAATCAATGACAATGTCTTTAAATTAGAACTACCCCGATACTGAAAAATCCACAACACTTTTCATATCAGTTTGTTACGACCTTTCAAAGGCCAATTACATGTCCACCTTGTCTATGAAAATCCTCCTTTGTTAGAAGAAGAAACTGAAATCCTTGAAACTGAGACTATTTTAGATACCGACTTTATGACCACTAGAACTCGCCCTAGATATTCTAGATATTTGGTGAAATTTAAAAATCATCCTGTTGAAGAGGCCCAATGGATGCACGCTCGTGACCTAAGTGCTTACCCTCATTGCTCACTCCACATTGAGCTAATAGCAATTGAGGACAATTAATATCCCACTCCGAGGGTATGATGCTAGAAGGCATATTCTACAGCTGATTCTGTGAGGTTTTTCGATGGATTCCGTAAAATTATATTTATTTTTCGGGGCTCGTACACAAGGTGGATTCCTTATGCGAAAAGTCGATGGGAATGCCTGTCCTTTTCAAGCATCTCATTAATTTAATATACAAGTGGGTGATTCCATAGCGGGTGATTCCGCAAAATACATATTTGAATTAATAGATATTTATGAGTTTAGAGTGTGCACTCATATTAAATTAAGGTTAGCACAGAGTTCCAACCTATTTATTTATTTTGTAGCTGAAGACTACTAGGTATTCACTTTTGTCAATTTAATTTTATTATTTTCTAACAATTGTGAATGCTTCAGTTGATGTGTAGAGCAGGTGGCGGTGCAATGGGAAGCACTAGGCGATAATATGTATTCAAGTTATTTAGAAGAAATTATCATTTTTTATGGGTGCGCGCCTTAAGCATGGCGCCAACATTTATTTTCACACGCTTATTTATTGAAGTACCTGACATATATTTATTATTTCACATGTGCATGGGCGCACGATTTAAATATTCATTATTGGTCATTGTATTTGGGCACAGCCTCTGACTCTTGGGACGCCCAATCGCTTTATTCTTTATTTGGAAAAAAGAAAACACAAAAGCTAAAGCATGCTAATTGTAAATTTGGGCTATTTTTTAGCTTGGAGATTAATAATATATTAAATACATGCTTTGTGGAGTACTCACACAAGGCATGGGGGGAGATTGTACCCAATTGGACTTCTTGCTTCATGTCGTGCAAGTCTAATCTCTTGGATTTTGAGCAAAAAGTAAAGTTCTTTGTTATTGGGGATCTTTCGGGGCTCGCTACGTATGCATACGACATCCGATTTATGCACCAATAGGTCACCACCCTAGGAGCAAGAACAATCAAGCGAGAGGATGGTAATCGAGGGTGAAGAACCAGAGGTACCATCTGTGGCCAAGGAGGGCCTAGGAGGCCAAAGAGGACAACCCCTTGAAAGCAACAATAAGAGATGAGGAAAAGAATGACAAAGGAAGAAAAGGTTGAGTTACAGAGGGTGCAAGCAAAGTCAACGAGGCTTGAAGAAAAAAGAAGGAGGAGAGCACATGCAAAGGCAAAAGAAATACCAAAGAAGGAAGAGGAGGATTTAGCTCGAGCCATCCACATGTCGGTGGAACGGCCCTTGAGGGAAGAGAAGCTAGCTACGATGAGTCCATCAAGCGACAAAGGCTCGAGTACGAGCATCAAAGTTCCAAATATCAAACCACCGCTGATGGCAAAAGGCAAGGTCAAGGGCCTACTATATCCACTCTTGCACTTTGTCATCTCGACCTAAAATGGGCCTGACACTCGCTCTCTAGCTCTAATCGGACCTCTAAGACACACAAGACACCTAACACGGCCTCGAGGCCAGGAGCGTCTAAGACACACAAGACACCGAACAGGGCCTCAAGGCCAGGAGTGTCTAAGGCTCACACTACACTAAATTCTAATATCAATTTTGTGTTTGTAATAGGACACAGTCCAACGTATACCTTCCCTTCTCCTCAGAGAGAGAGATCTTATAACATATATGTATAACACCTCGTATCACATACACAAGAGGCAACCTCTCAACTGAAACACCACGGCCTCACTACAACTCTTCTACATCTCGGGGATTGGCCCCAAGATGTGTTGCCTCAACATATAAAACACACGATACATAGTCTACTCTTTGATTTATCGAACGATCTAGGAGTTTATATTTCCTCACTAAATTTATCCCAAGCAACCACTCGTCTAACCTTCAGTAAAAAGGACTTCCTCACACTCTCAGCGTTGGTCAATATTCGGCATACAAGTGCTATGCATCCAGGAGATTATACCATATGGCATGCAAAATGCAAAAGTGTATGTCTATTGTGCACAACCAATATTTATCAAATCAACAAAGTGGAGTGTAAAATCAATCCTTCAATGATTTTCAATCTATGTGTTGTTGCTACATTGTTGGAGACTACCACTAAGTTACCTCGTGCTACTAGCCCCTTAAAACTTAAATTATTATCGTCCTACATGATGTGCACAAAGAAAAGATCAGACTTTACTTCATTTTCCACAC
Organism: Lygodium microphyllum; assembly: GCF_053477565.2. NCBI lineage: Eukaryota > Viridiplantae > Streptophyta > Polypodiopsida > Schizaeales > Lygodiaceae > Lygodium > Lygodium microphyllum. The sequence goes on along the minus strand of NC_141141.1, from coordinate 119,259,669 downwards.
TTAGATGCTTCCACAACCCTTCCTTTCCCCCTACCGCTTATGTGTTGCATCATTGCATAGGTGTAAGGTTTTTTTTTTTCATTTTTGATGTATAAAGCAATAAAAACACATTAAAACATATAAAAAAGGGTGAACTCAAGCTATACCTCATGCCTCAACCTTGCCAAACATGCACACACATTATCCATATTTTTTCTCATTTTTTTGAAGCACAAAAATCCATTTTTTGCTATTTTTCCTATTTATTTATCAAGAAAATAAATTATTTGCTGGTTTTTTCAGTTTTTTCTGATTATGAAAACTAAGAATCACTCATTTCCCATGTTTCATCCCATATGCATCTTTTCTATCAAACCTGAAATGATAAAAATGCCATTTTCTTTGTAAAATACACGTTTTTCAAGTTTTACGAAAAAGAAATTCAACATTATCACATTATGTATTCTGATTTTTCTGGCATAGAATCATCAAACATATAGCAAAAAACATTCATACTAATTTTCATCCAATATAAACACCATTTGTCCAATAAAATATTATTTTTTTTAATCCATTTTTCTTCACAAAAGAGAGTTACCGATTTTTTTTCCTTTTGTTGTGGGTTTTTAAAATCTAAATCGGGATAGCAAAACAGTCCAAAATTGATGCTCAGCCCATCTCCTATCATCCATCTTCAGCCCTAATCGATTTGGAAGCAATCCGGTACCACGCCAAATGAGCATTCATCAATCGGGCTTCTTCCACATGAATTGCCTCTTAGGGGGGAGAGAGAGGGAGGAGAGAAAAATACTAAAATAGGATCTTCTGATTTGGGTAGCCATTGGAGGAGCAAAGGGCGGCGATTAGAAGTGAAGGAAGAGTATAGATCATTAATGCAATCCGTTTATGGGATTACATTGAGGCTCCATAGCCCCTCTCCCACTCTCTCCATGGATTCGTCGCCTGCAAGAATGGTGCCTTCTTTTTCTTCACACGCTAAAAAAAACACCCCCCTCCCCCTATTCATTAAATTTTGAGGTTCCAAGGGTCCCCCCAAGGGTCACACCCTTTTAATTCTCAATCTTGGCCCTCTTCTCCCACCTATCTCCCACGTTTGACGCCCAATTCGAGGTCTGTAAATTTTTGGCAGTCCGTCGTCTTGGTGTCCTCCACTACCTGGCACCTCTTGAGATCCAATCCAGCAGTTTGAAAATTTATGAAAAATCCGCAACCGTTAGTTGGTGGGTCTTTAAAGCACTTTTGGCACCCGTCGAACTGATTGCTACTTAAAATCAACTCAAATGCCTATGCCGCCTTCAACAGAGATTATTTTTCCCTTGAAATTTGACTTTTTTGGCAAATTTTAAGCACCTCTTAAGCTTAAAAATCAGCTCTCATTGACAACCATGGGATGGGCAACTCAGCCTGTCAAATCCCACGAATAAATCTGCACATCAACACAACTAGAAAGAGCATCAAGCTGATACAAAATATACTCAACAAAACACATCATAGCTCTCACTCTACCCCTTGTCACAACCAAGGCATGAAATCCACGAGGAGTAGGCCTAGCATACTCTATCAGAAAGCCTAAAGGTTGTCACTAACCAACTGCTCCAACACTACCAAGACAAAAAGAACTATCAAAGAGGTCGCCCTAAGTGGTGGTCTGGACTATCGCCCTAACTAAGGACGACTCAAACAGGAGCTCTTACTAGGCAAGGACTCCTATAGCCTGATTAAAATGTATTATCTTTTAGCACATTGTCCTGTTAGGCCTTTAGTTTCCATACTCGTGCATGTAAAAAGGAGGGACATGAGCGTAGTGACCCAAGGAGAATAGGGCATCAGCCTTAGGTCCTATCTCAGTACCCAAGAACCTACCAAGCCCTCGCAAGGCAACACTTAATCCTTTTTTTAACACTCACTTTTATTTTTGCTCCAACCTTCTCTTATTCTTATTCTTTCAGCTAGATCCAACCCCCACGAAGATAAGGCATCGGCCTTGGGTCTTGTCTAGTCAGGAACCTACCAAGCCTTCACAAGAAGGCAATGAACAACTGCTCAAGGATTTTGCTTTATTTCCTTTGCTATTTTTTTAAGAGGGGTTAGAACCCCTTTTTACACACCTCTATGTATGTATTTTTAGATAGGTTTAAAACTTTCTCTTTCTGAATATTTAAGGGCAGGCTTCTCTAACTGCCTCACACTAACAGGAACTCCTAGAATGGCCGCTAAGCAGGTCAACAGAACACGGTCACTAGGACTGCCTTCCAAAATAGGTCTTTCAGTGCTTGACAATGCCTTTGTAGGAGACAATGACTACTTAGACCTCCCATAGACATACCTAACCTAAACCTGGGACTTCATATTGTGATTCCCGGTCCCCAAAAAATGAAAAGAAAGTACCCCCTTACACACACATATATCATTATCTTCTTAAGGGAAAAATACTCAGAAAGGGGACAAGACCACCTAGAATGGCCAAAAGAAGCTCCTCCACAGCAAAGGCTCTCTCTAGTGACTTCGTCGACTTGTATGATGCAATCACTAAAATAGAAAACCATTAAACGTACCTACACCAAACAGACATATGGCCCTCTTTGCCTAAATAAATAGCACATTTTACTACAAACTAACTAGCCCTCTTGGCCTAAAGAAATAGCACATTTTACTACAAACTAACTCACCCTCTTCGCCTAAAGAAATAGATCATATCACTACAAAATTGACTGGCCCTCTTTGCCTAGTGAAATCAAACATTAAACCTTGACAAAAATGGCCCTCTTGGCCTAATGAAATCAAGGAGAACGGCACCTACTCATCCCTCCTTGGGATAAGGTAGATATACGAAAATACGATCCATTCCAAGAGGAAAAATAGGGCTCTCATCCCTAAACTAAATGCTTCAAGTTGTAACCCATCCCTCGTGTATATATAGCAAGAGGCATGCGCATAACATATCATCAAACCAACCTATAGGTCCAAGATAATAGTGGTACATGGGTCTCAGTCACTCTTTGCATTACCCATATCAACCATTGCTTACCATATAATGCGTGGTCTAATAAAATTCCCCACAAATTACCAGGTCATGTCTCATTATCAATAGCAACATCCAGACTACGACCACAGTTGAAGAAGAGGTCCTCTTCATAATCAAAATTGGCTAAGGAATTTGCAAACTGATTGCAAGAACGTGGAATCAGCTGAAGAGAGACGCTCTCAAATTCATCAAGTAGGGTCATAGCAGTTCGATGATGCATGCAAAGGATGGGATTCCAGATTGTGTATGTCTCATTTAGCTAATTTAAGATCAATTGGGAATCCCCTTTTACTAGCAACCGTCAAATACCACCTTTCTTGGCAATATTCAACCCTATAATCAATGCTTTATACTCTGTCATGTTGTTAGTGAATCCTACCCTGAGATAAACAGCTAATTTCATTGTAACTCTACATCGGGGATCACGGATAACTACTCCAATGCTCCCTTTTTTATTGGGGCCCCTGGACGCTCCATCAAAGTATAATGTGTACGTCCACAATGGGTTTACACGGCCAGCCATCATGAACTCCTCTATTCGTAATTATGATAGTCAAATTTCAACATGCTTAGAGGATGAACTGAGGACTCCATCCCACCTTCTTCATTAAACTCAACACGAATGCTTGTCAGAATTTGTAAGCAGTGATGGCAAAAAACTTTGATCTCACACACAAAGGTTCCATCTTCTCGCTCAATCACGTTGTATCCTTTGCTCTACCAGATAAGCTTCCCCTAATGATATCTTTGCTCTAGATATGGGTGCTCCAAATAAGAAATTAACCACCCCATCAACCAATTTAAGCTCTCCTACAAGTCTCAGATCAACCCCAGCATGGAGACCTGCAATGCATTCATCGCGTTAGTGTATTTAGAAGTAATAAGGCTTAATCTTATTTTGAAATTTCACTCCTTGTAGATCAACTAGTAAAGCCATGGACTTATTTTTATCTATCCTAACTACCTTGTAAGGGCCATCCCATCTAGCTTCCAACTTCCTTGGAAATAGCTCCCTACGTGCATCGTAATTCAAAACTAACTACCCCTTTTTAAAGGTATATTTCATCGCTTTTAAATCATGTAGCCGCTTCATCCGACACTTAGCTACTTCCTAGTGCAACAGACTTTGCAATTTGAGCTCATCCAAGTGGGCTATGGCCGTAAAACACTCAAATAGGGCATCTTTGTCACCCAAAGAATGATTGATTGCGAATCTTATGGTCAGAAACTCAATTTCTAAGGGCAAGACACACTCCTCCCCATAAACTAATTTGAATGGGGTGTGTCCAATGGCTCGTTTAAACATTGTATTGTATGTCCATACTGCTACATACAATTTCGTATCCCAGTCTTGTTTCTTTTCGGAAACCATCTTGGACAGGATACCCACATGCTGCTTATTGGTACTTTCAACTTGTCCATTTTCTTACAGATTATAGGGGGTAGTCTTGTTATCCTTAATTTTCCATGCTTCAGTCAAGCTTTTAATCACTTTGTTTAGGAAATGGGTTCCGCAGTCCATTACTATTTCCATTGGCACACCGAAACGGCAGATGATTTGCTCAAGTAGGAAACTGGTAGTCTCTTTTGCATTATCCTGCCTCATCGCCCATGCCTCTGAGCACTTTGTAAAGTAATCACTGGCTACCATAATGTATCTCTTCTGAGTAGTAGACGACGGGGTAATAGGACCCACAAAGTCAATGCCCCACTTCTCAAATGGAAGAATAGCCATAATATGTATAAGTAGTCACTTCCTATTCTCTCTATTGTCATGTCTTTGACATGTATCACATCTCTTAACATACTCAAATGAATCCTGGAAGATGGACAACCACCAATATCCAACTCTTAAGGTCTTCTCTGTGCCGTCAAACCGCTCAGTAAAGTGCCCTCCACAAGCAGAGTCATGGCACTCCTCCAAGATAAATGAAACCTTGTTAGGCATCACACATCAATGATAGATATCATCAACCCCTACCAATATAGGGTTCTTGCGATTAATTTGAATTTTAAAGCCTGTTTTTTAATCTTTTTCTTCTCGAATTTTGATAGGGTAGCTCCAGTCTCTCCTATAGATAGATAGTGTATTATAGCAATATACCAGGAGGGAATAGACGTCGTATCAATCTTAAACCATATTTCCATGTTATTTCCTATAACCAATACCTCTTTTGGCTCTCTGAAATCCACAAGACATTCTAAAACACCCTATAGCTATGGTGGCTTGCTCTTAATCTTGTAGTCAAATTGCTGCAAAGTGATTAACCACTTTGCTAAACGATCAGGCTGCTGTAACTTGTTCAGCAACAATCGAAGCCCTTCCACCTTCGTATAAAAAACCACCTTCTCATAAAGTATATAGTGCCTAAACTTTTTGGTCGCAAATACCATCGCAAGGCACAACTTCTCCATATAGGTGTGGTTAATTTCGGATATGCCCAACTTCCAACTAGCAAAGGCTATCGGATGGTACTATTTTTCCTCCCAAATTTGGGATAAGCAGCAGCTAACACTATACATGGTGGCTACTGAAAATATATAGAATACTTCACCCCATTTAGATGCTTTTAAAACAAGTGCTTTGGTAAGCTCCTACTTCACATCATCAAAGATACTTTGCAAGCATCACTCCATGCAAATAGAAAATTAAAGGACAATAGGTTCGTCAGTGGTAATGTTCCTTCTGCTAGGGCATTTATAAACCTTCGATAATACCCAACTAATGATAGAAAGCTATGTACTTCCTTTGGAGTATGCGGCGAACTCATGGCAACCATGACCTTGATCTTTTCAGGGTCAGTCACAATCCCTCCTGAACTAACCACATGGCCTAACAATAGCCCATAAGGCACCCCAACGACGCACTTTCTTGGGTTAAGAGCTATGCAAAATTGTCTGCAATGCTCAAAACACTTCCGCAAAATAATCAACTTCCTTTCTCTTATGGTGGTTTTCCCCAGATCATCAATAAAAACTTTCAACTCCTCTGGGGAGATGTCACCAAAGGTCTTGTCGGCTGTTCTTTGACACGAACCAGGTGCATTACATAAACCAAATGCCATCACATGGTACGCAAAGGTACCAAAAACAGTAATAAATGTCATGTTCAGCTTGTCTTATTCAGCAATCGCCATTTGGTTATACCCGACAAAGCAATCCATGAACAAATATATTTTTCTACCTGCTAATTGATCCAAAATTTTGTCAATAAATGGCAACGGGTAGTAGTCTTTAATAATATGCTGATTTAGCTCTCTAAAGTCTACACAAAACCGAATTTAATTATTCTTCTTCTTTTTTATCACAACTGGTGAACACCATTCAGTATGCTGAACAGGGAAGATCAAACCCGCTTTTTTTAACTTTTGTAGCTCCTCGAATAGCTTGTCCCTTAGTTCAAAAGGCATGCGCCTTACTTTCTGACGTACGGGCTAACTTCCGTCCTTTAGAGGAATTGTATGCACAGCCAGAGGCTGGGAGGAATGCCCCTAAGTTTGTCATAGCTCCAAGCAAAGATGTCACACGGAACTCTTGAATTAAGGATACATAGTTCTCTCTTTCTTTTGAACTGAGCATGGAACCTAATTTGATTGGTCGTGAATCATTTGGCATACCAAGGTCCAGCTCAATAACGTTCACATATCTTATTCTATCTTGAGGCTCTATCGGCTCATTCAAAGTTATCTGATAAATGTCTTATGTAGTGAACCCTTCTTTAGATCCATCGCTCAATGATGTCTCACTACCAGATGGATCATCTATTGTTTCTAGTTCAATAGAGGATAAAGGAGCTCTCTCACTCTGAGGAGACTCAGGGTAAGCATCCACTATTACATGATTGGCACCTCTACCTAGAATCACTTGACCACCGAGTATATTTACTTGACAGTCTGTTCGTAATATCCATGGCTTGCCTAGCAAAACTCGATAGCTAGGACGTCCTACAAACCTTATCACCCTAAAGTCCAGATAGCATTCCACACTTGCAATGGTAACATGGACTTTAGTGATGCAACCTTCTAATTGCCTTAGACTGTCATCAGCCATCCTAAGAAGTGTGGAGCCGTCTTTTTGGATTTCTAGACCTAGCCTCTCCATCAAGAATGAACTCATGATATTGACGAAGGATCTAGTGTCCACGATAGCATGCTCCACTAATATTCCATCCACGTATATTGGAACCTTGGGACAATTCTTTTCAGCATGATCGAACCAATCTTCTCCCACTCATGCTATGTCCAAAGGTTCTATAATATACCCAATACACAGGATTTTCTTGAATTCCTTGCATACTCCTAGAGACAATTTAATCAATTGCAGGAGGTTCACATCTGGTTTAACTTCGCAAAGAGAACTTGCTAAATCAAAGTCGTGGTAGTTGGCCAAAGTTCTCTTCTCTCGCCAAACTAGTCTCTCCTTTGGTCTTTGGACCAACTTTTGTGCTTCTTTTAACTTTTTCCTTCTTTCTTGGCAATTATTTATCCTTCTCGAGATCAACTTTACTATCAACACGCCTTAGAGATCCACCTTCCATATCAAGATTCAAGACTTGATTTCCCCTAGCATCTTGCTTAGGGTTTCCCTTGACAAGTTTTACAATTCCTTTGTCACCCTCTCTAGTCTTTTGACCTCTTATTATGGCTCGTAGATTAGAAGTTTCAATGTCATTGACACGTATGGCCTCAATAAGGTTGACTCCACTGCCATGAGGCAACTCCTCTATAGTAGCCTTTCCTCTTTGCAATATTTTTCTTGGTCCATCGTCTTGCTAAAGATTATTCCCTTGTGTGCAATGGTTAACTAGACCTAGTTGTTTGCTTCCTTGTTGGAGAGAACTGATCTTACTCCAGCAAGTAGCAACTAAGTGGCCAGACTTTTCACAAATATTGCATTTGACATTCGGACAATTCCTAGGAAAATGTTGACCACCATACCACTTACAACTAAATCTTGAGGGGGCATCCTCTTCAGAGGGCATCGACTCCCTATCAAATTCTGCTACTTCTTAAGGAAATTGACATCCACAGCTATTTGTCTATGTTGTTTGCTAATCATGTTAGTGTAGTGCTCCTTGACTTTACCTAGGACATTTGAGGCACTTGACTCATAGCCATGATCGTCTGTCTGTCGTCCCATCACCCTAACCACTTGATTAGGAATCGGCTGCTGACATACTAGGACAACATTCGGTTCATTGTTTGGCCTCCACCATTCAATGGGGTTGTCTGACTAGTCATAGGCATAGACACACTGGGAGGAGCTGGTAAAATAGGCAAATTTGGCATGATACTCCCTCTTCCATTTGCATTTGTCATGGGGTCCCCTTGACTCCTATTGGTTAGTGCCAAATTATTGCCATTCCAATTTACCCTTGCTGCATAAGCATCTTGCAAGCACGACTCTACTCCTTCTGCTTGGGTAATAGTGTCAATGTCAATCAAAGCAACACTACTCAACTACACCTGGATGTTGAAGTCTAATCCATGTAGGAAATATTGCAATTGTCCAACCATTGGAATGGGAATATAAGTATCAAGTTTACAAAGAACTTGCTTTAGTTTCTTGGCATAGGATTGGACATTCTCATTTGGCTCTGGGCGTGTTACATTCAAGACACGCAACCAATATTGTCCACCCCTCTCATAGGCAAACTCTCTACGAAAGGCCGTGAAGATTTGGTCAATGCTAGTTATGCTTCCAGCCTCTAGACCGTGATACCATAATGTTTCCCTTCCTTTTATTGTCATGTTGAAGAACATCATTAAGTGTCCTTCATCTTGGATTCGATAGTTAAACATGAGTTTTTGAAACTCGTTAATATGAAGTTCTCCATCTTCTTTTGCCAACCCATGGAAGATGAGAAAAGATGCTCCTCATGCTAGTAAATTTGGTGTCCCTATTGGAATTGCAATGGGTTGTGCCATGGCTACAGCCAGATTTACGATAGGAGTTTATGTAGGTATAACTACACCCCCACTTGCAATGGGTTGATTGACTAGAAGAGGGGAAGTATTAGGACTTCCTCTTGCACTTAAAGGGTTGCTTGTGACACTTGGGTTATTAAAACCACTACTACTTATTCGTATCGAGCTGCTCCTTTGAGGAGAATAATGCCTTAGAATCTCAACCCGCTGTCTAGCCCTCTTAGCACATTCCTCTTTTTGTATTTCGGATTGACGGTTCTTGTCAGAGGACATAAACTGACTATTTGGTCCCTAGAGACCCTAGATTCGGAACCACCACTTATTGGCAGATCCCAACAAATGCACCACCTATCAAGACCTAAAATGGGCCTAACACTAGCTCTCTAGCACTAGTCAGACCTCTAAGACAAACGAGACACCCAACACAACCTCACGGCCAGGAGCATCTCTAAGGCTCACACTACACTAAACTCTAATATCAATTTTGCATTTGTAATAAAATACAGTCCAACGTTTACCTGTCCTTCTCCTCAGAGGGAGATCCCATAACATATAGGTATAACACCTCGTATCACATACACAAGAGGCAACCTCTCAACTAAAACACTGCAGCCTCACTACAGCCCTTCTACATCTCAGGGATTGGCCCTAAGATGCACTGCCTCAACATATAAAACACATGATACATAGTCCACTCTTTGATTTATCAAACGATCCATGATTTTATATTTCCTCGCTAAATTTATCCCAAGCAACCATTCATCTAACCTTCAACAAAGGACTTCCTCACACTCTCAACGTTGGTCAATATTCAGCACACAAGTGTTATGCATCTAAGAGATTATACCATATGGCATACAAAATGCAAAAGTGTATGCCTAATGTGCACAACCAATATTTATCAAATCAGCAAAGTGGAGTGTAAAATTAGTCCTTCAATGGTTTTCAATCTATGTGTTGTCACTGCATTGCTAGAGACTAGCACCGAGTAACCTCGTGCTACTAGCCCCTTAAAACTTAAATTATTATCATCCTATATGATGTGCACAAATAAAATATCAGACTTTACTTCATTTTCTGCACTTAGACACTTCCACAACCCTTCCTTTCCCCTACCGCTTATGTGTTGCATCATTGCATAAGTGAAGGATTTTATTTTTTGTCACTTTCGATATATAAAGCAATAAAAACGCACTAAAACATATAAAAAAGGGTCAACTGAAACTATACCTCATGCCTCAACCTTGCCAAACATGCACACGCATTGTCCATAATTTTCCTCATTTTTTCGAATCACAAAAATCTATTATTTTTTATTTTTTACTATTTTTTCTATTTAGTTATCAATAAAATAGAGTACTTACTGGTTTTTCTGATATTTTCTGATTATGACAACTGAGAATCACTCATTTTTCACATTTCATCCCATATGCATCTTTTTTATCAAACCCGAAATGACAAAACCCCCCCATTTTCTTTGTAAAATATGTGTTTTTCGGGTTTCAGAAAATTATTTTCAACATTAACACATTATGTATTCTGATTTTTCTGACATAGAATCATCAAACATACAGCAAAAAACATTCGTACCAATTTTCATCCAATATGAACACCATTTGGTCGGTAAAATATTATTTTTTAAAGCCATATTTCTTCATAAAAGAGAGGTGCCAGTTTTTTTTCCTTTTGTTGCGGGTTTTTAAAATCTGATTCGAGACAACAAAATAGTCCAACATTGATGCTCAGTCCATCTCCAATCATCCATCTTCAGCCCCACTCGATTTGGAAGCAATCCAATACCATGACAGATGAGCATTCATCAATTGGGCTTCTTCCACATGAATTGCCTCTTAGGGGAGAGAGAGAGAGGGAGGGAGGAGAGAGAAAGAACTAAAACAGGATCTTCTAATTTGGGCAACCATTGGAGGAGCGAAGGGCGGCGATTGGAAGCGAAGGAAGAGTACAAATCATTGATGCAATCCGTTTATGGGGTTACAATGGATGCAAGTAACCCGATGGCGGCCTAGGTGCAATACCTCATAAACAAGGTGTAGAAAATAGTCTAAATTTCGAGTGCGGAGCTTCAACGACTGGGACAAAGAGACCGGCAGCAGCCACAAATGATGTTGAATCCAGATAAGACCCCAAGAGGCAACAACTGTGCCGATAGCACCACCGCCATCCAAGGGCTATGACAATAATGTCAAAGAGCTTCTCGCACAACTAGACAATGCAAAGATAGAAAAGAAAACGGCCATACCTAAACTGGAAGCTGAAAGAGAAGAAATGGCAGTCTTCCGATTGGAAAGAACTCACCAGGTGGCAAGATATCAAAGAGAGATCTATGAGCTAAAGGAGAAACTCGAGGCTAGAAAGAAAGAAGAAGATAATTGGCAAGGAAGGCTTGAAGAAGAGCGACAAGAACTCATAGGGTTGCAAAGGGAGTATAAGCTCATCCACATGCAACACGAAGAGTTGAGAGTGTAGCTGAAGAGGATAGAGAAGGCAACGAAGGAACTTAAGGTAGTAGATGTAGAAAAAATCTAGAGAGAGGAATAGCTCCAGATAGATGGGAAAAATGGAGTGCATGTTATTGGCAGAGCTAGAAGAGCAAGGAAGGCTAGAGAGGGAAATCAAGCACATGGAGAAGGAAAATAAAGAAGTAATTTAGAGGTGGAGAGAGTTGGAACCAAGGATGGCGGCCCTAGCATTAAGATAGAATGAAAATCTAGAGGAAATGAAGCTAAGAGCAGAAGAATGGATCACCAAAATAAAGGGGAGAGTGAGATAACTAGCAGGTTGTCTAGCCCATGCTAAAGGGGACTAAGTGTCGGTAGAAACTAGGGCAAAGGCCGCGAAGATGAGCACAAAAGCCCAGCAACATGCCTTCTTTAGCAAAACCTTAGATATCACGCATCTAAAAGAGGAGGAGGTTGTTGAAACCCTACAGAAGAGGTTGGAAATTACCTGCAAGGCCATAAGGCATGGCCTCTGTGTTCAAGATCATGAAGCAAAAACAAACCTAAGCCTATGAGAGCAAAAGGAGTACCTACTAAGGACAGGATTAATAGTCAAAGAAATGGAATGGCTAGGGTATGCGGTGGAGCAAGGACCACAAGAGCCAATGAGAAAGGAAGAGTAGTAGGTACTGCTACTAGAAGAGGGTCAAGATTTTGAAGTGAGACAACGAGATGAGGAACAAGTCCCCCAACCACCCTCTCCAAGATTAGAAGCTCAATAGGAGAGGTGCCACCCAAGGAATCAATGGCTGAAAGGAAAGAGGAGGTCAGGAAAAGAAGGAAGCGGTTGTTGGAGCAAGCACGACAAAGACTAAGGGCACAACCCTTAGCAATCCCAAAAGCTCCCACCCTGCAAAAACAAGAATGCTTTCTAGTAAACTAAAACATGGAACTCGTAGTGTGGGAGCAGTGGGAGAACAAGTGCGAGCCCTTCTAATTCACCTTCCAATATCCACCCATGCTAAGCCAAGTGTTATCCCCTAAAGTGATGGAGGAAGTGATCAACATGGGTAGAATGCTTGGGGATTGGTGGAGCGCAAAAAGAGAGACCAACCCAATACTATGGGGGATAGAGGCACATGACTACTAGGAAGACAAGGTCATGGAGGTGCCCGAGACAGTGAAAGGGTACGAATCACAGCTAAAATAGAGGCAAAGAATTTGGGACCAAGAATGTAGACACATGGATGTCATTTTGTAGCACCCTACCCTACGAAAGAAATGACCTGGTATACATGTCGTATCCAAGAAGGGTAGGAGTGGACTTTAACCCCAACATCCATGGTCATTATGTTTTTCCTAAAATCTACAATGTAAACACCACCAAGCCGGAAGAGGCCCTTGTGTTCTTCGAAAACGACCTAGGACCCTCCATCTCCCACTTCCTTAGTGAATTCTCTCCATGTCTCGATCTTGCTCCCACAGATACTATCTACCACCTCTCACAGATATTGTCTACCATCCCTATTGCTAGATATAGATAGTTGCACTATGGCTAGACTCATGATGAGAGCCACCCTCCTCCCATCCTTTTGCATGGCCTTACTAGAGGACATGAATGACAGCCAATTCAATAGGTGTAGTCATCCATTTTTGTCAACAACCCCTCTGAATGTGCACATGAATCTAAAGGACTATATGTAGGGTAGGAACTTCCTTAGTAAATGGCTTAAGCCCTTAGCCTCCTCTTCTCACGACCATCAATCCAAGGACTAGTTCCTCGTGCACATTCAAAAAAAAAAACAAAGAGAGAAAAAAAAAGAAAAATGAGACAAGAAAAATAGAAAAAGAAAGACAAGAGCAAGGAAAGAAAAGAATATCAAATACAAAGCAAGAAAACACATCTCACTTGATGAGTGCCACAATCACTACACCTAGGGGTCCTCAAATTAGGCGCATCTAGTGGCCTTGGTCGACTTGCTCCATTTCTAAGCCCTTAGCCCTTTTGCCCCCACTTCATGCTCAGGGCACCTCAAGGGCAGGACACACCTAGGGAGGTCACACTCACCTATGGTTAGACATGTCTCCCTAAGCTACATTCACTGCACTTTTCCATACACAAACTGGGTCCTCAAGTGTGGGACAACTCTCCAGGCTTTTACCTGCTGGCACAATGAGGTAGGCACACCCCCAAGTGTAGTATACTCTCTTTTCTTTTTCAGAAGAATCCAACAACCTGCACCTAACCACTGAATCTTCGAAGGCCCCTGCCACCCACTCAGTATATCTTTGGTCTCCAAAACATCAACCATTTTGACATGCTTCTCTCCCATGTCCAATCCCCACAAAGGGCCCATCATTAACTCACACAACCACCCTTCAATCATCATAGCCCTCATCAACAAAGTCCTACAAGTGCCATGGGACTGGCACTCCAACTAGGAGGGAATAATGTTAACCCCATCACAAGACAGAGAAAAAAAAAACAAAATAAAATTCAAGAAAACTCAAAAAATGCAAAGCAATGTGGAAAAGGGAATCCTAGTTGAAGAATAAGAGAAGAAAATGCCAAAAGTGCAAGGGCAACCTTGAAAGTCGAGGCAAAGGCAAAGGCACATTTTAAAATATAAAAGCGCCCCCAAATTTGTGTAAAAGAGTGCCAAGCTCCCTCCTTCCTGTGCAAGTTGTAAAGAGTAGAAGGGCATAGGTGAAGGCATAATGTAAGTAGAAGGAAACAGAAAAAGAGGACCTTGGCAAGATAGCCGGTCATGTAAAAAAGAGGATGGGTGCCCAAGGGGATGAAAGCATGTATAAAAGTCAAAAAGTGAATAGAGAAGCTCATTCTTGGTGTGTGGCAAAAGTGGCTCTTCTTCTTCTCCTTCTTCTTGCTTGCTTGTGCTTGTGCTTGAGAGAGGGAGTGTGAGGGTATGAGGGAGTGATTGTGTGAGGGTAAGGGACCATTGTGGAGAAGCTCTCCATCTTCGTCTCTCTTCTTCTTCTTCTTTTCTTCTCCTCTCCTCTCCTCTCCTCTCCTCTTCTCTTCTCTTCTCTTCTCTTCTCTTCTCTCCTACGTGCGGCTATGGAGCATGGAGCTTGAAGGTGGAGGATTGAGCTTGCATCACGGATCATGGAGCTACCAATGTGCATGAGAGAGGAGCGTACTCGATCGGACATTAAGGTAAGCTCACTACAGTCATAGGCTTGAGATCACATACGGCTATGTGAGAGGTAGCCATTAGCATTCTTCTTGAAATGCTTGAGCAATAAGCGGTTTGTGGGTCTTGGCGATCGAGTGAAAGCTCCCATGGAGATGAAAATCTAATTTGTTATGGATTCTTTGCAAATGAATGAGATGTCCCACATTGAAAAACTCTATGTAAAGCTAGGACAAATCCATAGTAATCCTTTCTGATCATATCATCTAATCACAACCCAATACCACTTCAATAAGGCCCACCACCTATAAAGCAATCAATTCCACCTATTGATCATAATTTTCAACCTAGTGCAAGTGGACTTTAGAGCACATTTGGATGTTGATTTTCTCATCTCCATTGCTATTTCAACCTTTATGGACTAATATAATTTAATGGAAAGACAATGCAAACAATCCATTTCTTGCTTGTTCACAAAATTGTGTGTACTACCACTATCTACCAAAATGTACACAGTCTTTCCATAGATATTTTCCTATATTCTTAGTGTGGATGTGGGATATTTAATGTGTGTGGGATCCTAGAACCTGTCCATACATCTATGGATATCATATGAAATAGCAATAGGCAATGGCTCACTACTTTATTATCCACTCATATCAAAAGGAATGTGACCACTTGGATCAAAAGGAAAACATTTCTAAGGGTCATAAGATTTTTCTTGCCTACCATCATCATCAAAGTTCTCATTTTTAGGATTGTATATTATAGGTGGAACTTTCTCTTCATTATCAAACTCCTCAATGATAAACATGTTGTTCACTTTTTCCTTATTGTGAATGCACTTGTTTGCATTATCAGTAGCCTTACTTTTCCCCACATTTGAAATATAGACCTTTTTCTTTATGCTCTTTGAAAATATCCATGGGAATAAATATAAATCTACATGTGGGGATGAACTATTTCATGGCCTATTGAAATATAGACCTTTTTCTTTATGCTCTTTGAAAAGATCCATGGGAATAAATATCTATCTACATGTGGGGATGAACTATTTCATGGCCTATTGTCACCTTGTTTACTCTATTTTTAGGGCTAGCTATTGTCTTAAAACTCTCTTGCTATCATACTATATTAAAAGGTGGGTAAGTTAGAACTTTAGGATTACCATATGACATGTTGTTGCCTCCAAAACTTTCCTAAAAATTATCCATGTTTTGTGGCAGCTTAAGTCTGTCCCAAAAATTATTAAATATTCACATCTCTTCTATACTTACGAGCATATCTCTCAACCAAATCTATCACTTAAAAGAGAGTGTAAGGTTTTTGACATGCAAACCCTTCTAACTAGGTGGTCCATGATCAATATCTACACGTGTTGAGCTTGCCATCTCAACACTCCCCATCAAGCTCAACTGCATCTCTATAACTCCAAGTAAGCTTCAAAATCCTTGAAGCTTCTTTGTACCCAATGCCTTTGTCAAAATATTAGCCGCCTAGTCTTGCATGCTAACATATACCACACTAATCTCACTTGCAAGAATCTTATCTCTCGTGAAATGGTAATACACCTCAATATCTTTTTTCCTAGTATGGAACACAAGGTTCCTAGCCAATTATATATTGTTCATGTTATCGCAGTGAATGACAATTGGGCCATCTATTTGGACATCCAAATCATCCAATAACTTTTGTAGCCATACCATCTCACATGCTGCCATAGTAGCACCTTTTTACTCAACCTCCATAATTAATAAAGAAATAGTTGGTTACTTTTTGCTACTCCAACTAATCGCTACCTTCAAGAGAAAATATTGGTCTACTAGTAGATATTATGTCGAACGTGCTACTAGCCCAATCTGTATCTATGAATCCAAATACTTATACATGCTTAGCTTTCTCATTAAAATTTTCCATAATGCAAGGTGGACTTCATATAAATCAAAGTCTTTATTATTTTCTTGAACGTACTAGGGTCTTCTATCTCATCCCCAACACCAGCACACTCAAGTTTACATTTCGCTCCAATAACATTGAAAGAGACTTACACATTGTCGTATTATACTTACATAACATATCCAACCCGCATATAAGTATGTCATATCGTACTTAGATAACATATCAAAGCTATACTACCTTTGAAACTATCATATATAATCATTGTATTTGATCACCTCAATACCAAGAAAGTACCTCTACTCACCAAAATCCTTCATCTTAAACTTCTATACCAAAAGAGCCTTAATATTATCAATTTTACTATCATTTTCACTTATAAATGTTGACAAAATACTCTTTAATATTGTCAAACTATGCCCCAGGTGTTTGCTACAGTCCATAGAGTGTCTTCTTTAACTTGGACACATATGTCAGATGCTCTAAATCCTCATAACCTATTAGATACTCTGTATACATCTCCTCTTGAAATCACCATGTAAGAAGGCATTCTTCATATCAATCTACTATAAAGTCCAACCTTTGGACTATTGCCAAAGCAATCATATATTTGAGAGCTTTCATTCTAGCAACGAGATTGGATGCCTTTTCACAGTCTATGCCATACATCTTTGCATAGCCTTTTGCAACCAACCTAGCCTTGTACCTACTAATAGAACCATCTGCATTATGCTTTATATTATAGACCACATATAGCCAATAGCTTCTGACCCTTTAAAAATGGTACTAGATTCCAAGTCCTTTTGGCCTCTAATGCAACTATCTCCTCATCCTTTGTTGCATCCCAATGAGCATGACCAATAGCCTTCTCAAACCCCAAATTAGCATGTTTCATAGACTTTATATAATCCTACAACTCTAAATGTAGAAAATCTTTGGATTATATTAATTCTAATACTTGTATATTTACATGTCCAATACATTTGTGCCATATTCTAATGTCTGTAACTACATATTTACCTTTAACATACATAGTAGCATTTATAGCAAGAATTCCAATATTCAAAGTAAACATGCATCCATCTCTACTTCATTTTACAATCAACCTATAATTATTGGAGGCTTTAATAAAACAATCCTTCTCATTAAATCTAGCTTGTAGCCCTTGCTCTACTATCTGACTAACTAATACCAAATTCATTGTGATAGATAGCATATGTAATACATTTGATTAATACTTTTTATAATAATCATGCGAGGATAAGTGAACTTTTTTAAAATTTGAAATCAAATGACACGAATTATTACCCATATCTACATAACCTAGGCTTTATAAATATTGCATCTCTCCAAACCATTTAATATGGTTGGTCATGTGATAAGATATATTTAAATCATCATACCATACATCATCACATGTTCTCTTTCTTGAAGACAATGATAATTTCCTTATTGTAATTTACCACTATAAATATCATCATTTTTTATCATAGGAATGGACTACAATATGAGTTGTTATTTCATAGTAATAACTAATAATGCCAGAATCAATAAGACTCTCTATTAGGCCATTCGTCTCTTTCTCTAGAGCTCCCTCTACCTCTAGAGTTACCACGAAATTTCAAAATATGATTTTCAATAAACTATTGATTGAACTTATTTTGTTGGTTACCACCAGCATGACCTATAATACAACCTCTTAAAGAGGATCATCCATGTCCCCTTCTTGAAGTTGAGTAAAATACTTGGACTTGTTTACCACTTCTTTCATATGATTCATCCTACACCTTGATCTCTTCAATGATCATGAGAGAGACTAACTCGTCAAAATCTAGAAATGGCTTTCATACATACACAAAGGTAATGAAAGATTTCCAAGCCTTTTCACTATTAAGGCTACCTAAAGTATTATGAAACCAAATCATCATCATCATCTAGCATTGTATTAATAACTACTAAGGTATCTATTATGCTCCTCATCTTCAAAACATCTACATTTACAAACATCTTTCCTTTCTTTCAAATATTCAACTCTTGCTTGAGTTGAATCTTCTGTGCCTTTGTATTTACTAAAAGCATATTTTCAAAGGTTGTCCAAGCTGCATGCAAATTCTCTACATTTCTAATGTACCCCAATATAGTATTATCAATTACTATAAATAACCAATACAATTTTTTTGTCTTTTGGATTCCATTCTTTCTAGGCCTTTAATTCTCTTATAGCCACAAGATCACTTTACTCTAGTTTCTTTTCTTCACCTTAAACAAACTTATAGAGACATTTTTCCAATAAGGAATTTCATTACAAAGAACTTCCATGATGGGTAGTTATCCGTATCTAGCTCCTTAATAATAGAATTTTCACTATTCTTAGCCATTATGGTAAATTTTAGTATCAAACAACAAGAAAGTCTCATGTAACCTTTCACAAAATGTGCACAACAATAAACTTGGTAGTCTTTTTCATGAGCTACTCTCAATAATCCATATAATTTGTAACATGTTTTATAGATAAAACTTTTGTCTATTCCTTGGAGATACCTTAGAACTTATAGGTTTAAAATCTATAAAATGTACACCTAAGAACAACTAACATAGTTGAAATCACAGCATACCCTGAAACTCTTATTCACGACTTTGTGAAGATAAAGCAAACCTAAAAGGACCTCAAGATGGTCAAAATCACAATCGTTTGCAAAACATGCACCATTTCTCTTGCATACTAAATCTTATGACAATCTAAGATTTTTGCTCTACATTTCTTAGGGTGCCTCCACAAGCACTATGAGAGAGAGAGAGAGAGAGAGAGAGAGATGGTCTTCTTGAGTCAACCATAGAATCCTTAATTTGTTGTGCATCCTTATTTACCTTGTTTTTATCTCAGTTCCCTACCATTTTCAAGTATTATCCAACTAGACTTGCTATCATAAGAATGGTAATAACTTTTGATGCCAATATCTAAATGATGAAATTTTTTATTCAAATTAAAGATAAGAATATCTTATTTGAGAGGAGATATTAAACTTATTATTAAAATCAACTGATTATATTCTAGAACTATTTTTCTATAACTATTGTATAGAACAATCTATCATCTTGTAAATGCCATGCTTTAGTGGAAAAGCAACCTATATACCATGTTTAAGGTCTTTGAACCTTGTATAAACTAGTATAGGACATGTAAGCATTGATTACAACCTTGTAGAATCTATAATCCACTTGTAAGGCCTCAATAGTATCTTACACGATTCTATTGTACTTGTGAGATACATGAGATAGCTTGTAATTCCTCATTTCACCCATAAAATGTTGTCCATTATATACTTGTAAATTCCTTATAGAAACCTAAGAATGCCATGCTTCTTTATCCAAGATTGTTCTTCAATCCTCCACATGTTGTAGCTCTATGACGGGTAAAATAGTGGGCAAGGGCGCTCCACATGGATTCCAAAACCAACAAAAGAGAGCCGCCTCTCTTTTGTTATACTATCTCCTCTTGCATCCACTTTTTTCGTCAATGGAATATTCAACATGACAAGAGTATCTTATACTAAAAAGCAAGATGAAATGCATTGACCCAAAGAAAGTGCTCATCTTTAATGATAAGCAAGGATTTAAATGAAATCAAAGAATCAAGAAGATTGATCATCTTAGCAAATCAGTGACTCACTAATTGCTAATGGTTCAAGCATAAGATATTAGAGATTATACAATCCATGGGCAAAAATTTCAATGTGAGCTTGAATATGGAAGAATGCTACTAAGCATTGTTATATGGAATATCAAATTTTAATGAAGAGGCATCTCTATTATGTATGAATAGAAATCAAGCTTATATATTGAGCTAATCTCTCTTCAACAACAATTGGATGATGGCTTGAGCAAGTGGAAATAGAGAGATTTTAAAAGAAAGATTCAGTAAAATACATCTTCAATGTCACACTATGATTGCTTAAAGGTCAATGAAGCTTCAATCTTGAGATACCTTCACATTCTTGAATGTCACTAATGAAGAATTAAAGCATTATACCAAGATTCCTCAAATTCAATCCCACAATGGCTTCTTGTTGGAAAATCAACTCCAATGCTTGAAATCTTACCACAATCTCTAAGTATTAACATTATAGGAGAGTCTCAAGACCAAAATAATGATAAATATTCCCAAGAATGAAAGCTTGATGCAAGTTTTAATATCTATCTATTATATATTACGGTTTTTGTATGGAGAAATGTCAAAATTAATGAAAGATCTCAATACTAAAGGAAGATGACTAAGACTTAATGTTCAATGCTTGTACAAGCTCAAAGAACGAATCAAGAGCTCAAGATCAAAGAAAACAACCTATTGTCCAATGCAAAATGCACCGCATTTTGCAAGGACTATCTGGGGACAAGAATGAATGATACTAATGCTTATTGGTCATAATACAATTAGGAATGATGACCAAAATACTCAAAGGAAGGCTTTAAGGCTAAAGAGTACATGTTTAAGCAAGAGAAGCTCCAAGAATCCACAACCACCTATAAAACTTCAAGAAAATGAAAAAAAAAAAGCTCTCTAAAAAGTAATTGAGACTAAAACTCCTAACTCCTATGAGTCACTTTTAAACAAAGTATCTATAAATTCTTCTTAGAAGTTGGTGATGACTTATCATTTTAGCCCTTTCACGACTAAATTTGTCCATGGTTCTTATGTAAGCCTTGAAACAAGCTTTTTTTGCTACATATGGAGGTCTTACTAGTCACTACCAATATATATCATAGCTCATAACGTTGTACTAGAGAAAAAATATATTTTCTAAAAGATGATAGGAAAAAATGAACATGGAAATGGATCAAAGACTAAAGCTCTAATATCACTTGTCAAAGAACAAATTGATACGAGAAAGAAACAAGGAAGATAAAATATGAAAGACTGTAGATAAGAGAGAAGACTAGAGAGAGGAGAGAGAGACTAGAGAAGGAGAGAATCCACTATGACCAATTAGAGTTGTGAAGTTAAGAATAACACAACTTTCACAACTATGGTCAAGTATGTTTAGCTTAAATGTCTTTTAGTTGGTTTCAATCTTGGATAATCACTAACCAATATCTTCACAAACCACCAAAGCACATTGTCTATTACATAGAGTCGAGTGTTCTATGCTCGTATTAAGCACATTGAGGTCCATAATCATTATGTCAAGGATAAACTTTCTTCAAAAGAGATCATATTGGCCAATATGCCAACACATTACAACCTTAACTTAGCCAATGAGCTTTTCACAAAGCTTAGGGCTTACTCTCCTTTATGGATTCATCATAAGTCATCAAACTTGGCATTTCCCTCAACTCAAGTATCAACACTTGTTCACTATATCACTCTTAAGGGGCATTTATTACCATATTTTAGTAGTGATGTTGGCACACATTTTTCCCTCGCTACTAATAGGTTTCTTTCCCCTTAACTTTGTATATATGCCTATCAATACTATAAAATTTTGGTCTTATAAATCTTCCATATAAATACTATAAAATTTGAGTCTTATTAATCTTCTATATAAATACTTCATATATGCAATATTTATTAACCCGTTTTGGTAGTATCTTACTTTTATGCTTTGCTCATTTTATGTATCACAATAGTTAATATATGTAGCTATGCAAAAGAATTCAATATATTAAATTGAGATATGTATGATTACATAAAATTCCATGTTGTGGCTCTATGAATACCTTTTCATAATTTACAAGAATATACCTCACATCATTTTTAAGTATATAAATGATGAGTCTTATCATCTAAGCAAGAAACAAAAACTTTCAACTTACACCTAGTGGAAGTGCCCAAGTATCATTTCTTTCTCTTTAAGGTGAGCCACATCGGAATGCTCATAAGGAGGGACTACTTTCCTCCAAAGATTTGTGAAGAGAGTACATAAGAGCCAAACAAGGGGTTTTTCCATACATAAATGGGAAAGCTCAAAAGCCAAATGAATAATGCGGCTTGATTATGCTAGGACCTTCCTCAATGAGTCTACAAAGGAGGACCAATCACGTGTTCAAGTGGTTTAAGACCATGGATATGCAAACGCACCATTTGTGCATAGGTGTCCAACCAAGTGATTCATCCAACTAGACTTGAACCCACAACCCTACAATTGTGAGCCCAAGGGCTATCCAAGGACTTCTATATGTCAACCGTGTGCAATGTCTACAAGATAGCTTCCCTAGGTCAGACATGCACTCACTTAAAAAACAAATGTGTCCTTTGTCTAGTCCAAAAGCACATCCCCAATATATTTGTGTGTAACTCTTTCCTTCCAATAATTACAAGTAGCTACTTTAACAATACCTCGTGTAAGACAAGTTAAAATATACAGCACAATATACATAAAATAGATGTTATTGAGAACTCATAGCAAGCTTCCAAAGAATGTCCCCTACTACTTTTACCTACTTGATAGTAGCTTTGCAATTTGTACTTTAATGCCCTTGGCCATCAACATTCACAAACCAAGATTATGCTTTCTAAGAAGTACGAGAACTACAAATTGTCAAGGCCAAAAAATAAGAGCAACAAAAAACCATAACATGACAAATGGTAAGCAAACTTTGATACCTAAGTGACAAACCACCATGTGAATAGCAATCATGAAATTATCTATACAAAGCTTAGATAAGTCACAAGTCACATAGTTGAAGATAGCAAAAAGCCAAAATCAACTAAGATCCAAAAAAAAAAAAGCATGCAATTAAAACCACCACAAGTTCCTACCAGTGAATTTCAAAGAGACCCACATCAAATCTATGTGTATCTACTAGCGTCGTGTAGGGAAACTGCCATCATGGTGTCACTCATAACTGGAAGGGCAGGCAATATGTCCCACTTTCAATAATTTTTGAAGTACAAATTAATGCTCAATTGCTATTATCGATGTCTAATTAGCCCTCACAAAATTGAGTATTTCACAAGTGGAAACAAGACGAATGTCTTGAAAGTTGGGTAGGGTAGAGTGTGTTCTTAAGAGAACTATAATAATCATCCCTTATTACAATGTGCCCATAACATTTTTGCCACTACCTTTTGAATATTGTGCTGATATTGGATTTTCCAGCACAAAAAGTAAACAATGCACAAGATCTTGATGTCCACTTTCCTGAGTTGGGAGTGCATTGCCAATGGCTCATGGGAGGAGCCTTGCCCTAAGAAGGGTGCTGTCTAAATTTGCACAAGTGATGAGAGTTTGAATAAGGCGCAAATTAATGGAGAAAAGGATGGAGTGGTGCTTCGTGTGTAGTAGGATTATGAAGCTATCATAAGGCGAGCCAGTGGCTGGAAAATACAGATGCACGGATCTACATGCAGCATGGTCATTTGATGAAATACTTAGATGAGAGATGACAGTAATAGGGACTCTCATTTGCACCTAGAAGGAACTGTCACTTTTCAGATCTTGGACTCGTGCCCAAAAACGTGCTAATGAAAAAGTCTTGGTGATGCTATTTTTCTGGGTTATCTGGATAATATTGATGGTGGATGACCTGACAATTTCAGGAATGTGCGAGCTCTTTCAAACATTGATATAGGAAGTTGAGTCAACACTAATGGCTTCAATTGGTAAATATGGGTGAATATTGTTGACAACCTATTTTACCTTTTTAAATTGCCTTGTAAGAAGATCTTTAGAGTATGCTTTAAATTAAGAAAGAAATTTCATTTTTTGTTGGACAGACCATCCTTGTTACTGTAACGAGTTCATGATTGATTCCTGTCAGTTTACCCTTCCTAAAACTCCAAACATAATAGAAGCTGCAGCTTACTGTCCCTTCACTTAGACCTACTGGAGAACAGGCGGTACATACATTCATCTTTGCTTGATAAAAACACGTTGAAACACCAATTGTGAAGGCCTGCTGCCTGTGTTGACTAACCAATTTCATTGACTTCACTCATGTGAACCGTATTGACTCCTTTGTACTTGGACACAATTTGCTAATCTCTAAGAAGGGGTCAGATCATGACTTGAATAGTGACCAATGAGGAAGGGTTTATACTAATCAAAATTGATTATATCTACAGCCCAGTTTAAAGGATACTATGGATACTATCAAAACCCTAAAAAATGAGATTTACATCTCATTTTGAGGTCAGACAGCTAATTCACCATCTGAACCAGCCGATGAACCCATACTTCTCTTGAGAGAAATACAGGGTTGCCTCGAATTCACAAGCTACCTACTGGCTTTCGATGTGTTACTTGAACTTAAATCTTGAAATTCTCAAGGACTTCTCCCACTTCAATATCACTGGTCCTAATGAATCCTACTTTCTGTGAGCTTTGATCATTGATGGCCTGTAACTCTTCCTCAGGCACATGCATGCAATCACAGGGGTGTGTGCAAGTGTGCATAGGTGCACATGTGCAAACATGAGTTAAGGCTTAGACTTTTGGCTTGCAGTTGTTAGAAGTAAACTACGGTGGAACAGGGTAGTCATATTCATTTGCTCTCCGGTATAAAACTGCAGAAGCTTCCAGCCTGAAGAGATCACATACAGTAAAACGTAAGTGCCAAGCAAATAGAGTTCTGGACCCTCCCAAATGTAGCTTGACTATCAACTTACCATGCAGGGCTGACAGAAAATTTCCCATTAGCCAGTGCCCATTTAACCTACATGATACCATCCAAAAAATTATTAGGCAGGCCAGATAATGCATCGCTGTTCTCCATAATTAAGGAGCACACAACAAACCTTATCAGTTCCCCGAGAGATGGCTACGACATGAGTAACTTCTTGGTCTATATTAGTGGAACAGACAGCACCAAACTGCTCTGCTGTTTGCCACAAGGGATGGAGGTGAGGTTGTGCTTCACCCTGAGGGTAAATTCTGCTGAATACTATTTTACAGCCAGCTAGAACTTTCTGCTTCTCCGAGGCAAGAATGCTTCGAACATCCCCCTCGTGCACCCGCTGGTTTGAAAAAAATGTGTGATGAATCTTCTCAATAACCTGCATCATTCACAACAATAGGTAAAACTCTGAAGTCTGCAACAAAGTTTTATCACATGACATGCTTGTCACGTCTGCACACACCTCCAAAACTGATGCAAGCATGCCATCCACCTCTCGTTCATCATGCCTAATTTCCAAAAGTGAAGGTCCAGGTAGTCCGAACTGCCGTCTGCTGCTTGGAAAATACATATATCTGCGATGCCCACTGTGTAATCAGCAAGATGTGACCAAAACCCAAATCAAAGGGACAATTTGAACCTCCATAATAGGAAGCTACCTCTCAACAAGAATAAGGTTGTGTCTGTGATGAGGCCAAACTCGCATTGAATCATCAATTATGAGGACTGCAGATTCCATCCCCAAAACACCATCAAGATCTTTGCTCTTCGGGGGCCGCTCATCATCCATTCCATCACCATCATCTCCTTTTGATATAACTCTGCCCGCAAATAAGTTGCCGGTAGGATCAAGCAACCTGGCCATTTCTGTTGCATATACTCTATTGCCCATAGTATAGACATGCAACTCATAAAGCTGGCTAGCCTACATAATAAATAGGCATGCACAAATAAGAAAAAATTCAATGTTAATCGATCAGCAACGTCATGTTTTAAGACAATTTCAGAATTAAAAATAACCCCACTTTTGACAGAAAGTTCCAAACACCAGGCCGGAGCTTTGTCCACATCCCCATGTGAGGAAACCGATAAAGCTCTCTCTTGTGTTTTCCTTCCATGGCCACTCTGCTGCGCTCTGCAGCTTCAGTAGCAGTCAAAACAGCTGCCCATTCCTCATTAACTTCAGAGAACTACAAAACCCACCGAAAAAGAGGTAAGGAACTGGTGAATCTAGAGAAGTAAATGAATTGAATCTCTCAAGTTTTGAATGGCAGATTACCTTGGCTGAATTGAGGAGAGTGTGATCCAGGTCCAGCACCAAACAAAGTTTCCTAGAATTTAGCATCATGTTTTGCTCATCTATTCTCCTAGCCCTTTCCAAATATACAGCCTCCCGTTGCTTCTCATCAAGCCCTTCAATTAGTTCTAAATCCTCCCAGCATTTAAGGCCATCTGAAAGCTTGGTAAGGTGGGATTTGAAAATCTTATTTCGTCTAGCTAGCGGTTTAGCTACTCCCTCTGTTGCTACAACATCATCAGCATTTGCAGAAGCTTTACAGCCATCAACACCTGCATTGTCAACTTCATGTGAACCACCACTGTCAGGAGGCAACAGGCACGTTTTCCTCTCATCTTCGAGAATGCATTCCAATAAACTCCCCTCAATTGCATTCCTCTCTTTCAGGATCACTCGGGGTGATGCACCATTTCCAGCTTCTGAAGGAATGTCTCTTGCCTCAGATTTCTTACTGCTTGTCACAGAAAATGGTTCACTGGAGTTACTCACTTCTAGCAGATTACAAGTTCTGGTGATTCCTAGCTGAGAGCTTTCCAATAATGCCCTCCTAGGATCACGCAACTTCATTTTGGGCTTTGACGTGCGTCCACCCTAGAAAACAAAATGCCAAATTGGTTTGAAACAACCACAGTGAATCAATCTCACTAACAACCAATGTGGAACTACACTTTGTTAACCAAAAAACGCGCTTCAAATAAAGGACTGCAAATAGCTTACATTAGAGAAATCCGAAGGTGGCTTTGACAGGGCATCATCATGAGACTGGTCTTTTGTGTTCAGCTGTAAACAACTCACATCTGAAACTACTTCAGATGATTCTACCATTGTACTCTTAGTTTCGGTCTGGGTTCGTTTGGTAGACTGAATTGTCTCTCCAGCATATAGAACATCATAGAGAGCTCTCTTATGCTTAAGTATACTTACACTGTCAGGAAGTTCAGATGAGTCCATTTTATTCACATCCACACTCACTAAACCCCTTCCTATAGATGATTCAGTGCTTTCTATTGCTTCTGTACCACTTTGTTTGGAGATCAAGTACGAACTTTGGGGTTCTTCCTCCAAAGCTAACCTACCATGCTGATCCGAATGCAAACACTGACGTTTTATAGAAACGCCAAACAATTCCTCGTCTCTCTCATGTTTTCTTCCCTCCAAAGATGTCAACTGCAAATTCTCATTGCAAGTACCTCTGGAAGAACCAGCCTGGAATTGTCCACCATCTCTCAATCTCTTCCTGGGATCGCGACTCTTCAAGTCAAGATTCACACCTCCAGTACATCCCAGAAGCTTATGGTCTTCCACAACAGTCTCTGCTGGTGACTTGAGGTTTGTCACACCATCACTTTGCACTTCACTGGTACACAGGGAGATTTGTGAATGAACCTGAACCAACTCAGAGGTAGGGCTAGGAGGTCTACATTGCAATGAGTGAGAGCCAACTGAATCTTGCTGGATTTCCTTGTGGATATTGCACAAAGTAGTATCAACCTGGGAAATTCCTTTAAAATCCTCATCTTCTGCAGGAGTTGGACTAGGAAGACGGGTCGGTGCAGATAGAAACTTCTCACAATATGAACTGGCTGCAGTCAGATGATCTTGCACACCTTCCTCCAAGCAAGACTCAGGAACAGTCTCCAGATGTTCAGCCACACAATCTGGACTACTTTCAGATGCATCAGAGTGATCTGATGGTAGAGTTGTGTTCGGTAATTCAGCACCGCCTGAATTTGTAGCATTATTAGTAAGTTTGTTTTTGCTCCTCGTGTATGTGATCTCACCAAAACCTCCATTCGGTTTATCTGCAGTGTTAGGGATATCTATTATTACATCATTGTTCTGTCTTGGAACATTGATATCACAAAGCTGTTCCTCCGAAGTTTCCCTTGGGGTATGTTCCTTAGACATATCATGATTGCTTGAGCATTCATCCACTTTCATGTAAATTCTCATGCTTCGCATCATACTTTCCAGCTGTTGAAATAAAAGAGGATTAGCCACAGATTCTAGTTGCAAATCACGCTATAAAAAACTCATTTTCTTCCATATCACACACCTCCCCATATTGCTTAGAGGAAAATATTGCTTTCGAGGTCCTAGCAAGTTCCAGCAACCTGATTTCAATTCTGATTAGCCCCTTTATGGGATGAAAAATGACAGCAAGTAGCTCACAAAAATCATAGGATACCCCGTGCCCCACCCCCCCAAAAAAAACAAAGAAAGAAAATCCAAGAAAAAACCCTTATACTGCACATGATGTCAGAGCAAGTCACCTAGGGAAAAAATCCACATTCCGATCCTGTTCCTTTCCCAAAGCTGTACTTCGGACCTTCAAAAATAAATAATAATGCAACCTCAGCTCAGCACAAAAGCGGCCATCTACTACTCTTTGCCTTCATTTTCAAAAGACGTTACTTACAGCGTATGTCGCTTGAATGCCAGAAAACATTTTGTATACCGCTTTTGAAAACTTATCAGAGTGAGCTTTATCTTGTATGTCAGCATTCTCGTAAAGTTCATGAAGGATCTTCAAAGCCTTCTGCAACTTTTTACAGACGCTGATAAACGACCTGATGACAACCATGGCACATGAGTACACAACTGACACCTAAAGGGATTCAAGTGGGCATGGACTTGCAAATCTCTCTCACCTTTGAGCTTCCTTTACAGTCACATTATTCAACAGCTTAATGCACTCATTTATTCGTTTGTCATAATTATAGCTCCGTTTGTCAGCTAGATGCCTGTCAACCTTATCCTTCTGCTGGTCATGATCCTCATTTGAACTATGCTTATCAGTATTGACACTGCCAGATTTAGCTTCTTGAAGGAAAAGCCTCGGAAAACCACCAATCTGTGGTTCTTTTGTACAGGTATGAACCTCTGCAATATCTATGTTGGAGCCATACTCTGGTTCTTGAGGAGCAGGAAAAACGTTAAGGGAGTCCTCCTGGCCTTCAATCCACACTACCAATTCTTTCTCTGTAGCGTCATTCTGTTCAGGTTGTTCTGCTGTGCCTATGGCCGGTCCCACATCCTGGCCTAGAAACTCTCCTCCAATTTCACCTTCCTCTAACTCATCAGACTCAACACTTTCGTGTGCCTCATTCTGCCTGTTGACAATATTCCCTGCTGGTTCATCAAGAATCTTATCGCTTTCCTGTGCTTGTGCTTTGCCATGCCTCTTGAGAACATTTGATTGTTCCCCTCGAGAACTTTGCTTTAGACCCTGATATTTCAGGGTCCTTTGTGCATGGCTCTTCTCTTGTGCTGCCGTTTTAGATTTACCAGCATGCTGAGTAGGCTTGCATGAGACAGAACCTCCCTTACTGGCCGCTTTCTTCCCTGAGTGATTCTTCTTTTGCGATCCCTTCCCGAGAGAGGGATCAGAAACCCCTCCATCGCTCTTGATCCCTTGTTGCCAAGCCATCTGGAAAAAGCTTTCGGACGAAATCGACGGTTCTGCTGGCTTCGTCCAGCCATACGGCCTGCCATTAGGATCAACAGGAGGACTCGGCATGCTCTGTCCTTGAGCAGGAGCATGCCATAACAAGAGTTGATTGCTGCTTCCGTTCCTCTGAAAGCAGGGAGGGGTGCCTAGAATACCATGAGAGAGGCTAGCTTTCTTACGGTGAACATTTCTATCGCCTGCAAACGCAGGCTGCAGGCCTTGCAATCGGAGAGACCGTCGGGCCTGATGCTGCTGGTAGGCAGGGTTGACCTGCTTCATTGCGTTTTGTCAAGAAGAAGACTCAGAGAACCATAGGTAATCCGCTATCAAGTTTCCCGACTGCAGGCAGGAGCACGTTAACCGCAGGATATCGCTCGCGGGGTGTTAGGGTTTCGCAATACGAAGACTGATGCAGATTGCTTATGCGGCAGAAGGCAGAAGACGAGGAGAGAGTAAGAAAGAAAGAAGTATAAGAAGGTGTAGGCTAGAAGAAGATGATGATGATGTGTTGTTTGTTTGTTGATCATACAAGGAAGGAAGAAGGTAACACAGCGTTTCGCTGTTCTTTTTTTCCTTCGTTTGTTGTTGTTGTTGTTGCCTGGAGCCACATGGGCTTCTCATTATGTCTCTCTCAACTCCTTCCTCCCCTCTTTTTGCCTATCTAAGATTCCACTCTTCACAAAACACAAAAGAAAGTCCTCAAGTTCATCAAAGGTCAAGTCCAAATTCGACTTAGTTTTCAACAAAAACGACTAAGAGAGTAAGAACATAAATTCCTCTCCAAGTGCTTCTCAAAGTCCATGACCCTTTTCTATAAAGCTTAAGACGACTACTAAAACACCTTGCCCCTTCAACCCCGTTGCTCAAGTTGCTATTCATGGCATGCCTTAAGTCTAGTTTGATTTTCTTTTTGGCAATCATCTAAAGCATGGCACCTTTGGGAGCTAATATTAGGTAACCATTTCCATTGATCTTAAAAAGACAAGAAGAAGGGGCAACATATCCATGGACTTCTTTATCAAGCTTCCACATCAAGGCCATGGTATACCCTATCTACACCCTTTTCTTATTGGCCTTACATAAACCCATCTTATATCCACAACCTCCTTATCAAGCTCTTGCATCAAGGCAAAGGTATGTATATACTCTCCTTACTTGCCAGAGGCCCGCTATTGGACCTTGTGAAGGAAACTTAGTCTCCAAGGTGCCCTTTACTCTCCTTCCTTTTCTTGAAACATCATGTGAGGTGATATGCATACATTAGAAGCAAGTCCCTCTATATAAACATTGGAAACAAGTCTCCCATATGACAAGTCCATGGAGTTCTTTTTTGCACTACTCTCCTATAATATCAAAAAGCAAGTGAATGAATTTTTTGCTTAGGACTTACAATCTAACACTATCAACCCACAAAAAGTATTTATTGCATAACTATTCCCATCAATTTTAAATGAAGGACGATCGTCTATCAATCCATGGCTATGTCAAGCTATGTGAAGGACCATGCTATTGCTAAAACCCTGAGCATTTATGTTCAACATGGGCTCCGCTAGATAGAAGACTATATGTATGGTTAACTTGACACTTTCTATTGTAAGGCTAGTAGTGTTCCTTATTTGAGACTAAAGATAGCCATCAATGTGTTAGGTCATGGCAAAGTTGATGCGCAAATCGGATGCTGTATGTGTACGTAGCGAGCGCCGAAAGGTCCCTAAAAACAAAGAACTCTACTTTAAGCTCAAAAATCAAGAGAATAGACTTGCACGACATGAGGTAAAAAAACCAATTGGGTATAATCTCCCCCCATGCCTTGTGTGAGCACTCCACAAAGCATGTCTTTGTAAATTTATTCATCTCAAAGCTAAAAAATAGCCCAATTTTACAATTAGCATGCTTTAGCTTTTGTGTTTGCTTTTGTCCAAATAAAGAATAAAGCGGTTGGGTGGCCCAAGAGTCGGGTAGTCCCCAAATACAATGTCCAATAATGAATATTTAAACCGTGCGCCCATGTACATACAAAATAATATATATATGTCAAGCGCTTCAATAAATAAGCGCACCTAAATAAATATTAGCGCCACTCCTTTAATGATAAGATGCACGCCCATCAAAAATGATAATTTCTTCTAAGTAACTTGAATACACGCTATCGCCCAGTGCTTCCCAACGCCAACGCCGCTTGCTCTACACATCAACTAAAGCATTCACAATTGTTAGAAAATAATAAAATTAAACTGACAAAAGTGAACACCTAGCAGTCTTCAGCTACAAAATAAATAAACAGGTTGGAACTTTGTCCTAACCTTAATTTAATACTAGTGCACACTCTAAACTCATAAACGTACATTAATTTAAATATGTATTTTGTGGAATCACTCACTTGCACATTAAATTAACGTGATACCCGAAAAAGACAGGTGTCCCCGTCAACTTTTCGCACAAGGAATCCACCTTGTGTATGAGCCCTAATAAATAAATATACTTTTACGGAAGCCACCGCAAAACCTCACGGAATCTATCGTGGAATAAAAACTCACGGAATCCACCGTGGAATATGCCTCCTGGCATCATACCCCCGGGGTGGAATAGCAATTGTCCTCAATTACTATTAGCTCAATGTGGAGCGAGTAGTAAGGGATAAGCACTTAGGTCACGAGCGTGCATCCATTAGGCCTCTTTAACAGGATGATTTTTTAACTTTACCAAATATCTAGAATATCTACGGCCAGTTCTAATGGTCATATAATCAGTGTCTAGAATAGTTTCAGGTTCAAAGATTTCAGTTTCTTCTTCTAACAGAGGAGTTGTTTTCGTAAAGAGGGTGGATAGGTAATTGGCCTTTAAAAGGCCGTAACAAACTTATATGTAAAGTACTGTGGATTTTCTAGTGTTGGGGTAATTCTAATTTAAATGCATTGTCATTGATTTTGTGAATGATTTTGAAAGGTCTATAAAATCTAAGAGGTAACTTTACAACAAGGTGTTTCTCAACACTTTGTAATCTTCTCTTTTCAATGCGTAACCAAACATAATCATTAACTATGAAACTCATAGTTTTTCTTTTCTTGTTAGCTTATTTTGTGTATGATTGTTGGGCTTTCGCAATCATGTCTTTCACTTCAGCCAAAATAGTAGCATGCATATTGCCAATATAATCAACAGCTTTAAGTTTGTTGGACAATAAGGTAGAAGGTGTAGGCAATCTATATCCGTAAATGATTTCAAAATGTGCTTTCCATGTAGCTGTATGTGGTGTGTTATTGTATGCAAATAAAGTAAATACAAGTGTGTATCCCATGTATGTGGTTTTGAAATTGTGTATGCACGCAAAAGATCCAAAATTGTACTGTTTGTAGCTTCTGTTTGCCCATTTGTTTCAGGATGAAATGTAGATGAAAAATTAATCTTTGTACCTAAATTAGCAAACAAAGTAGTCTAAAAATTATTGCAGAATCTAGAATCACGATCAGAAATAATAACTTTTGGCAAACCATGGTTAGTGAAAACAGTTTTCAAAAACAATTGAGCAGCTTGAGATGCAATTAACGTTTTCTTTCATGGAATAAAATATGTTTGTTTGCTAAATCAATCTACAATAGTCCAAATCATATCATATTAACTTAGGGTGTTAGGCAAACCAGTAATAAAATCCATTGAAATATGTTCCCATGGTCGTTCTGGAATTGATAAAGGCATTAATAAACCATATTGCTTGCCATAGTGTCGCTTAACTCTTTGATAAATTAAGCATTCATATACAAAGTTAAAAATATTAGATTCCATCTATGGCCAGTAAAAATCTTCAATCAATGTATGTAAAGCAGAAATAATGCCTCTATGGCCTTGATATGGAGGACAATGAATTTCATGCAACACAAATGATCAAAACGGAACAATTACACACAACCTTTTCTCATAAAACATAAATTTGTCAGAATAAGACAATGAATTTATTGGAATTTGATTATTTGCGATTAATTTATTCCAATCAGCTTGAAAACTGGGGTCTTGGTCATAAGTATCTTTCATAGAGATAAGGGAATCAAAATATATCACATAGATATTATGAATTGGTCTTCTACTCAAGGCATCTGCAACAACATTTTCTTTTCTAGGTTGATATTGGATAAGTGGGTGGAAACTTTGAATAAAAGTAGCCCATTTAATATGATGGTCAGAGATTTGTGGGCTGACTAAGGAGATGTTTGATACTTTGTTGGTCAGTTTTGATCATAAATTCAAATCCCATTAAATAGTGTTTCCATTGTCGTAAAGCTTGTACTACATCTAGTAATTCCTTATAATAGGTAGAATACTTAAGTTTAGAGGGTTTAAGTTTGCAGCTAGAGTAGGCTATGGGATGTGAATCTTGCATAAGGATAGCTCTTATTCCAGATCCACTAGCATCAATGACTACTATGAAGAATGGTCTATTAAAGTCAAGTAGTTGCAATACAGGAGCATGTGTTAAGGCATGTTTCAATAAATCAAAAGACTTTTGTTAATTTTCAGACCAATGATACAAAATACCTTTCTTTAATAATTTTGTCAAAGGTAATGCAAGAAATGAAAAATTTCTCACAAATTTTTTGTAAAAGCTAGCAATACCTAAGAAAGAACGTAATTCATGCACATTTTTAGGTATCGGCCAATTCAAAAATTCCTTCTATCTTTTTAGGATCAACTTTAATACCTTCAGATGAAACAATATGTCCTAAATATTCAATGTGGGTTTGGAAAAATTCACTCTTTTCAAGATTAGCATATAATTGATTCTCTTTCAATAATTTGAAAACCAAGGATAAATGTTCATAATGCTCGTTTTCATTTTTACTGAAAACCAATATGTCATCAAAGAAAATAATGACACAATATTGATGCTTCAAAAATATGCGATTCATCATACAACTGAATGTGGCTAGGGCATTAGTTAAACTAAAGGTATAACAAGGAATTCATAATGTCCAAATTGAGTCCTAAATGCAGTTTTGAAAATATCAGACGTATCTAGTCTTACTTGATGGTATCCAGATTTAAGATGTATTTTGCTAAATATTGTAGCCCCTTGTAGTTTATCCATGAGATCGTCTACCCTAGGGATTGGATATCTATTCTTGACAGTGATCTTATTTAGGACATAATAATCAATGCACATCCTGTATGTGTTATTTTTATTTTTAACTAATAGGACAAGTGCACCAAAAGGAGAACTATTGGGCCTAATGAGTCCTCGGGTTAACAATTCTTCAACTTGGGTTTGAATTTCTTTTTGTTCAATTTGATTATGTCGATAAGGTGCCTTACATGGTGGTTGAGAACTTGGAATTAAGTCTATTTTATGATCTTTAGGATGCGTAGGTGGTAAGCCAGGTGGTAAGTTAGCAGCAAAACAATCTTTAAATTGTGAAAGAAATTGTGCGTGCCTAGGATGCATCTAATTTTCCTTAGCTTCAATTTCATTTACCCATATTAAGTAGGATTTGCTACCTTTTCTAAATGCACGTTTGGCTTGTGTATGACTAAGCAATGGAAAATTATCAAGGGTGTGCATACTGTGTAATGTGATTTGTTTTCCATTAGAATGAATCTTCATTGAATACGTGGAATAATCTATATCAGGATTATATTTATGACACCAAGGCATTCCTAAGATAATGTCACTAGATTACAAAGGCACAACTAAGAAATTTTTGTGCTCAACATAATCACCAATTTTAATTTCTAAGTCATGCACTTCTTGTGTTCCATTGTATCTAGTGTCTAAGAATGTAGCCTTGATGTGATAATGAGTCGAAATAGTATGTAAATTCAATTCTTTAACCAATTTTGCAAAAATAAAATCGTGTGTGCTCCTATCATCATGTAAAACAATCTTTTCTCTACCATGCACAAGACATTTTACGTTAATAAAGAATGGGGATTTGACATACCTGATAAAGTATCTGAAATAGTACCGATATCGTCATTGTCTTCTGTGAAATCTAGCATTTCTTCATGGTCTTCATCTTTAGTCATCGGTGGTTCCAAGTAGTTGATATGAATAGTTGGCTTTTTGGATTGACAATTCACCACTAGATATCTAGGTTGATGGCACTTATAGCAGACTATGGATTTGGCTTTGGAAACATTATTGGTAATAGCAGGAAGTTTAGAAATGTTGGGATTTGGCTTGAAATATGGCTTAGGATTTGGATTTGTGTTTATTGGTAAAGCAGGGAGTCGTGTCCAAGATTTACAGAATGAAGATAGAACAAAGCGGTTTTGATTGAATCTTCAAAAGTTAGAATTGAATTGCTTTGTACAGAAGTTACCATTAGTTGGGAATTGTTGTGGTCGCTTCTCTCGTCCTTAAATTTTGTCTTCAGCATCACGGGCCAAGGAAATCACATCCTCAAGAGTTGTTGGCTTGAACATGTTCACTTCCGCATAGAAGTGACCAAGAAAACTAGACATAAACTTGTGCTTATGGGTCACCTCAGGTACATCTTCGAGCATTCAAAGTTGCAATAAGGCATTCCAAAAATGCTCGGTATATTGTGAAATAGGCTCGCAATCTCTTTGTTGCAGAAGATCCCACTATTTGATTGCTTTTTTGTAGAATTGAGGTGGAAGAAAATTCTACAAAAAATTCTTTTGAAAAGTCTCCCAAGTAGTAGGACAATCAATGCTTTTGCGGACAACAATCCACCATAGCGATGCTCTATCCACTAAATAATTAGTGACACACTTGAGTTTGTCTTTTTCGGTATACTGTTCTTTATGGAAATAATCATCAAACTAACTGATAAAAGCGAGAACAGTCTTTCCATCGTGTAACCCATTAAAAGTACAGAATTTGAAATTTCTTTTACTTATCTTGGCTTCTTTCTGGAAAGATTGTGCTTCGAGTGTCGCATCGATCATGAGTCATATAACATCTTCGGGTTGCATCTTGATCGGCAATAGACTGTTGAAGAGTGGCCAGTTGAGCTTGCAAAGTTTGACGTGCTCTTCATTCCTCTTGAAGCTGCATCATAATTAGGTCCAATTTTTGCTCCATCATTGGTTCCGATAAATCACATTCGGCCATAAAATCTTCCATATTTTGATCGGTCATCCTGCAAAATTTCAAACAACCTCACACACTCGAAATCTTGTTAGAGCGTAGCTCAAAGTCGGGTTTACGAGGCTTGCTCTTTTGTTTTAATGGCTTTTTTGGATCTTTCTTCTTTGCGGATGTAGAAGTTGATGAAATCGTTCTTCAACAAATACTTTGCTCATGAAGATTGTGTATAGCAATCTGCTTGCTGAAAATTATCTCTGTCACAGCACAGTGTGAACAAAGGCTTGCAGGGAGGTTGAAAACGAGTTTGGAATTGACTTAGTGTGAACGCAAGCTATGGAGAAGATTTAACCTTGAAATTTTGAAACTTTAGTAATAGCTTAAAACCTTAAGCTTTAGCTTTTAAAGAAAAAAGCTTTAACTAATCATTTAGTATGCTAATGGGATTAGAGGATGTTCACGTCGACAGGGAGTACATGATGCCGCCGTCGACGTTGAATTTTTTAAAAGCTTAAGCTTTTTAAGCTTAATCAACTTAAACTTAATGAAGCTTCTTCGCTGTTCTCTGTTATGCCCAAGAGACTTACAAAGGATCTTCCCAGGTAGTCCTCCATCAACAGAGACTGGTCCTTCGCGATCTAATAGCACAACAGGGGGTTCTTCACCGCCAGGAACACACTGGTATTGACGGATTGTCACGAGACCGACTATAGAGCATATTCCTTCCTGGAGTTTCGCCTTCGCACAAGATGGTAAGCAATTGGAAGCTCTTGATCAGCTTTGCTCTGATACCACTGATGCGCAAATTGGATGTTGTATGTATACGTAGCGAGCACCAGAAGGTCCCCAATAATAAAGAACTCTACTTTAAGCTCAAAAATCAAGAGAATAGACGCACGACATGAGGCAAAAAGACCAATTGGGTACAATCTCCTCCCATGCCTTGTGTGAGTGCTCCACAAAGCATGTATTTATAGATTTATTCATCTCAAAGCTCAAAAATAGCCCAATTTTACAATTAGCATGCTTTAGCTTTTGTGTTTGCTTTTGTCCAAATAAAGAATAAAGCGGTTGGGCGGCCCAAGAGTCGGGCAGTGCCCAAATGCAATGTCCAATAATGAATATTTAAACTGTGCGTCCATGCACATACAAAATAATAGATATATGTCAAGCGCTTCAATAAATAAGAGTGCCTAAATAAATATTAGCGCCACACTTTTAATGATAAGACGCGCGCACCCATAAAAAATGATAATTTCTTATAAGTAACTTGAATGCACGCTATCGCCCATTGCTTCCCAATGCCAATGCCGCCCGCTCTACACATCAATTGAAGCATTCACAATTGTTAGAAAATAATAAAATTAAACCGACAAAAGTGAATACCTAGCAATCTTCAGCTATAAAACAAATAAATAGGTTGGAACTCTGTCCTAACCTTAATTTAATATGAGTGCGCACTCTAAACTCATAAATCTCCATTAATTTAAATATGTATTTTGCGAAATCATCCGCTATGAAATCACCCATTTGCACATTAAATTAACGTGACACCCAAAAAGGACGGGCGTCCCCATCAACTTTTTGCACAAGGAATCTACCTTGTGTACGAGCACCGGAAAATAAATATAGTTTTACGGAATCCACCATGGTCTCACAGAATCCACCGTGGAATATGCCTCATGGCATCAAAAGTTCTCCATGGCTCTATCCAAATTGACATGGTAATTATGTTTTAACCTCATTTGGACAAGTTGAACTACCTTTGTAAATCGTGCTGGCAAATGCCAATGACCTTAAACGATAGCCGTGTGTTCTAGTTGAAATATGAAATTTCATCAATAATGATAAGATCACAAAAATGTGTCCAAGAAAGGACTTTTCAATATTTTTCTATACATCATCCTATGACAAGCATATTTTCTCTTTGAACCTCCTTTATCATGTTCCCAAATCTTATTGGTGCTTTTAAAATTGTCGAGGATGTGAAATAGATATAAGAAAAATAAGCGGTTTGTATCCTCACATGAGACTTAAGAACATAGCAATCTATCCTCCTCATCCTCACAAACACAGTTGATTTTATTTAGACTATCCTCCTCACATTAGCAAAAACCCTAGGCCATGCTTGAAGCAAGATGCAAGAGAAAGGGGAAGATGAACAAAGATACATCCAAATATTTGAAAACCCACTTGCAAAACATACCACCTACAAGTGTTTGTATAGCATTAAACATACAATATTTGATGTATATAACTTGCATAGAGACTTATGAGAAGGAATTGAGTGAGGTTTGAGACTTCTTCTCTTCTATTTTACCTCTTTTCCTCTATCTCAATGCTCCATGGGAGCTTGGAGGGCATGTTGGGAAATCACCTACCAATGTGGCAATGATCAAGGTCACGAATTGAAGGGGTCCAAGCATGAACGACTTATTAGTGAACGCATGGAAGCCATGGGGTGAGTGTTTGACCTTGCATAGAGTAGACTACATGGTTGTGTCGACTAACTCATGGTGATAGTATGGCTCTTTCACAACAATGAAACTATTCGTGTTAGTGATGTCTAAAGTGCTAAAGGTTGAGCTTAGTGCATGGATGGTGCATGGTGATGCTTGCCAATAGATAGTGTGTGTGGGTTAATTGTCCATCTTGGTCTCATTGCTAGGACCTAGGAAGCTTTGGAGAGAACCATTGAGAGTAATCTATCATGTTTCAAATTTTTTACTAAGATCCTAAGATCACAATCGTGATTTATCTCAACTTCTACCTTGCCCTTTTTTACTCAAACTTGAGTACTATCTAAACACCATCAGGGCTAGTATTCCTACCTTTATCTAGTAGCTTAAATCTAGCAAGGAAGACAACCTCTTCACATAAGGCCTTGCATGTAGAAGAAACCTCTTAAAGTGACATCAAAGGACTAGTAAGTAGAAGTACATTGGTATAACAAAGAAAAAACCATTTATGGGCAAGGCATTAGAAGTGTAAATTCTACATGCCATGGAAAAGAAGTTTCAAGAATTGATGAATAATCTCAATGTCTTTAAAGACAAAGAAGAAACTACAAAAAGAGCTTGAAATATGAAATAATCATTCAATCCCTCAAGATATAAGTAAGTCACCATACATGTTGTTCCACATTAATTGCAAAAATATTAGGCATTATTAGTTTAGTTGCCCCAAGAATGCTCCCCCTCCCTAATATGATTGCACTCAATCCTAATTCATGAGAAAAATAAGAACAACATTCCTTTAGGGCTTTTTAGCATAAAGCCTCTTAATTGGTGTTTTCAATGTCACAAACCAAGCTTAACCAATTGTTGCTACTTATAAGTGACTTACGTTGAGTAGCACATGCCCTTAGGTAGAATGAGATACCTAAGTAAGCCAAACCATCCCAATCCAAGCAGCTTTCAACATAGTCAAATCATAGTAGCTACTTTATTGGGGAATATTGAGCATATAAAATTGGCAGCAATGAGATTAGAGATCAATAGGACAAGGTAGAAGGGAGTTTGAGCCTTACCCCATGCCATCAAAAGTAGAGAGTGTTGAAAATAAGATGAGGAATCTACTTAGTAATGGCCATGGCAACAAATGGCAAGGAGGGAACCCAAGCCTCCAAATATCCTCAAATCTAGGAATACTTTGAGCCATGGACCCATATTTAGTGGGAGCCCTAGTTTTCAACATATTGTTTAAGCATGACTAATCATTATGACATGATTTTAAGAGATGGATGGATGGGCCAATGAACTATTGTAATGACATAGATGTCCATTTTACTATGATAATTATAAATATAAGCCAATGAGTTGTTCAAAAATTTGGCTCAAGACGCAATCATCATGAGGAACAAGAGACCAATAGTCAACCATAATGAGGAAAAAAAGATAGTGTGGTGGGAATGAAACATGGTGTTCGTTTTGGGTCACATTATTTCTAGTGATGGCATTGTTGTGGATATCAACAAGAAGGTAGCCACAATTATGTAGGCCCCAATATTAGATTCTCCATCTACAATGCTACAATTTCTAGGGCAAGTCCATTGGCATGGATAGTATTTACGCCTCCTAGTCCATGTGGCTATCCCTTTCAATTAGCTAGCCCACATCTTGAAAGTAACCTTCGTATGGAATGAGGTGGTAGACTTAGCATTTTGACATCTCTCTCTACTATTGTCCCCAAGGTCCCAATCCTAGTCTCGCTATATTGGACAAAACCTTTCCATGCCTTTGCAGAGCCTTCAATATTACCAAACACAATGTAACTATGAAATAGGATACCAATGGTTAGTTTCGACCTAATTTCTATGCCAACACATGGCTCTCCACTTTCATGTGGATCATTCTACCCCGGTTTACTTGGTCAAGCAGTAGAATATCATAGGAAGACGAGCTCAATGAGTCCTCTTGCTTGAAAAATTCGCTTTCAAGGTAGTGCATAGACCTAGAGCACAACATGTGATTGCATTTTTTCCTAACTTGATTTTGGAGAAGCTCCCCTTGGAGTAGATGATAACTTTCTAGATGCCCAATTTTATCATGTAGTAGTTGACAATTAAGAGCTAATCCACCCA
Source organism: Lygodium microphyllum (assembly GCF_053477565.2). Lineage (NCBI taxonomy): Eukaryota > Viridiplantae > Streptophyta > Polypodiopsida > Schizaeales > Lygodiaceae > Lygodium > Lygodium microphyllum. The sequence continues at coordinate 119,218,222 of NC_141141.1, read as the reverse complement.
ATCCTCCTTGGATGTGGTATGAGGAATTGTTGGTCTTCTTGGACTCAAGATTGTTTGTAGACTAAGATAATGCAAACACATGACTCTCTAAAGTTAGTGTTTTGAATCTGCCTTGGGTTAGCTCTACCACAAAACACTATCTAGAGTATTGCAACATGTCATTCTCCCTATAGAGAAATATGAGATAATGGAATAAGCTCACCATGGTATTGGTTTGTAATAGATGTTACCATCATGAAAATTCAACAAATAGGACTATGGTGGCCTACCATACATGGAGATATCCACATGTTTGTTTAGAAGTGTGATGTCTGCTAGTGGCTTGGTCAACCCCTATCCCATGATCAGTTACCCCTTCACCCGATCTAGGTGCTAGAACTCTTTCAAAAATGGAGATTAGACTTTGTAGGCCCTATCAAACCTGTGGTGTTCTACACCAAGAATAACTACATTTTGACGGCAACAACAGATTATTGTACCAAGTGGGTCAAAGCATAGGTACTTTTGAGTAATTCAGCATAGGTAGTGGCAAAGTGCCTCTTCAAATATATCTTCACTTGCTATGATTATTCGGTATGTGATCAAGGAAGGCACATTGTAAATAAGATCATCAAGCATATGACTCTTTCTTCATGGTGATTCATAAGAAATCCTCTCCTTACTATTCGCAAGCCAACAACTTGGCTGTTGAATCCACAAACAAGACCATGTGTAAACTTCTTACAAAGCTGGTCAAGCATCATAGGAAAGATTGGGATATCAAGCTTCGAGCAACATTAAATGCTTACTACACATCCTTCAAGGTGGCCACAGTTCTCACTCCTTACAAGCTTGCATTCAACATCAAAGCAAATACACCTCTAAAATTTATAGTTCCCAGTCTTTGAATTGCTGTCCAAGATTGCTTCTTCCTAATCATTAATCCCTTTTCTTTTTATTGAAGAATCTCAAAGAGTTGGATGAGAACCAAATTTGGAGTTCTTACTACATATTTGAAGTCTAGCTCAAGCACATATACCAAGAGGATCACCTCTCTAGGAAGTGGCTCTTTGAGCAAGAACAAGCGACCCATTTTTGGACTTTTCATACAATGACATCTAATTCTTTTTATCTTATAGATTTACAGGGAAATCTCCTTCCTTAGCCTATCAAAAAATTTTGATTTTGACACTACTATGCGGATAGACTAGTATGCCCTCTTCTACTTACTTTGGAGTGCAATCCTGATCCAATAACAACACGTTCTGCACTCTCCTTAGAGCTCTCCAAACCTAGTTTTAAATCCCTAACGGATCATTGAAATTCAGATGAAATTGATTTTGATTCCATTTCTAGTGATGTGGCTCTTATTAATTATCATTCATTATATTGTCACCCAATTTCTATTACAAGTGGTGGTAGATGCATCAAGAAGTGCATGGCACTCATTATTCCTTATGGCCAATGTGCTAATGTAGCAAATATGCCCACCCCCTATTACAAGTGGTGGTAGATGCATCAAGAAGTGCATAGCACTCATTATTCCTTATGGCCAATGTGCTAATGTGGGAAATATGCCCACCCCCTATGCATCTAGCCCCTCCAAATCAAAATGTTCATTGTCTTTCTTTTTATTGTGATTTCTATTTCCCCACTTTGTGCTCTCAATGGACTAACCTCTTGTGTTCTCTTTGCCATCACTTATCTCTTACCAATGATAATCATGTTGGCCTCTATCCTTCACCTCAATAGGGTCATCCCTATGCTCCATAAGGGGGTTGTTAGATTGTGCGTGCACTACTTGTAGCTTGAGGTCTTCCTTGTGTTTCCAAGGGAGAGCACCCTACTATATGCTGAGGTCGACTTGATTTTGTTGCAATTACACCATGGCCCTCAAGTTGAAGTGGGTGGCCATACGTACAACTTTCCCCTCAATGCATACAAGAGCACCTTCACCTCCTGTAGATGGTGCATTAGAAGCTCCCTCTCTACTCCCCACCCACAAGATGGAAGCCATATTCGGTCTTGTCACCAAGAATGAGTATCACCTTAGCAACATCCTGGGCAACCACAAGGTAAGCATGAGGAACTTAAGTGTTTTCTAGAAGCTTTATATTTGCAACCCAAGTCTTTCAACATCTTGCACAGGGTGGCCTCCATGGTTTTCCTATTTGGACACCTTGGCCATTGTGTGGATGGGCATTTTTCTTGATCAGCTTTGAGTGGAGTGCAAGCGCTTGCTCAATAGAGTGAAGTCATTGAAGGTCATGTGTGGCCAACACTTCACATTCATGTTTCCCTCCCCCCTCCCCACCACACAGGATCTTGCCTGCTCCCTTCTCACCATGGATGTCCCCATCCCTTCCCTTCATCCCCATAGGTTACTACATACGCTACAATAGATGAACATCCCAATGCTATATAGGAGGAGGTGGACATCACTTCTATGGAACACCTAAAAGAGGATGCTAGTGAAGACATGCTTGCCATCCTAACCATGGTAGTTCCCACACCATCTTAGAAGCAGCATCCTCTTACTTCAACTAGAGCAAGCTAGACTTGAAGTCTTGTTGTGCTTTGCTACTTCAGTAGTCCCATGGCCAAAATCATAGTAGGGAGGAAGACTTGTAGGTAGCTAGCCAGACAGCTAGCATTGGCACTACAACTACCAATCTAGGTGGTCCCAATGGCCATCCTTACCACACAATCCACCTCTGCCACTAAAATCATCATCACGGTAGAGTTATACACTGAAATTGCCTAGTGCTGCCTAAACTATGTGGTAGGAGGACTCCACCAATACCAACAGGTGCAACAATAGGTTTTTATTCCCTAGATGGAAATGGAGAAGGTGCAACAAGAGAATGAGGCCCTATGGCCCTAGGTTTAATAGTAGTAGTAGGAGCTTTAGGAGTAGTGGCAATGTTTGTAAGCCTATCGAGAGGCCCACTTAGATTGGGTGGACACCATCCAAGACCAAGTCTAGTGAGTGAAAATGGACTCTGCATTCCTAAGCAAACAAATGGTTGTAGTTACCAATCCGGTCGGCTCAGTGGTGGCCATCGATTTGGAGGCATTGTAGGAGTTGCAGGCGAGCTTCTAGGTGGAATTGCATGATGCTTGGGATGAAGTAGTGCAAAAATTTTGGGTTGCACTTATGAATCCTTGTTCCCAATTGCCACCCATGCTACATCCAAAAAATGATCCCGATGCCAGTGCCTAGTCCTAGCCTTTGGCCTAGCTCCCTTTGATGGCCCTTGCCCCACTACCTACTAACCCTAAAGCCATTGCCTCCTCTTCTTTTGCCCTTATCACCTCTCCTTCTACCATAGGCTCAACAACCACACTTAGTAGGAGGCTATAACCCTTACCCCAAACCCTATTCTCCAAGGTGTGCATGTAGAGTAGCTTGGCAAGGAAACAATATTCCCATCTCATAGTTTGGTTGCCATAGATGTTGCCGCTTGAGGTAGAGGAGGTCTCAGATCCCTTCTCATTCCAAGAGTTAAGACAAAAGAAGAAAGGGAGCATGCCTTGTTGCGAACACCCTTTGCACATCTTTGAATCACCCCAATAATGCCAGCCTTGACTAGTAAAGGCAAGAATGTAATTAACAAAGAGCCCATCCTCCTTATTGACGATGAAACTCCCCAAAGAAGTCCTACCAAAGACTTCTTTGATTTCTCAATGGGCACTCTTTTTGAAGATCCCAAATGGCTTCTACTCATGGAACACTGTAAGGCCCTTGAGTAATAGTGCAACAAGGCTCTAGAGCAAGTTGAAGTGCTCCAAAGTGATCATCACAAACTATTGGTTGATGCAGAGTTGGAGTCAAGTACTTGTATATGAATATCTCACCATGGGTTCAAAAAACCTTAGACCTAGACAATACAACAGGGTGTTGTCTCTTCTTCTTACCCAGTCCTAGTCACAGTGATAGCAATAATAGGACCTTGTACCCAAGCTCAAGATCCCAGCACAATGCTGAAGAAGCACTACAAAATAAGTCCAAGGAGGAGGGAAAGGACATGTGCACAAATGCAAAAGAGTCTAAGCCTTGCATCAAAATATGTGCCAAAGTGGACCAATTAAAAGGGAAACTGATGTAGGTGAAGGCCCTAGCCACCAAGCGCACGATGCACATCTACTCTCTCTAGGATGTCACTAGTGGGCAAGATGAGCAGATTGAGCATCTAGAGTAGCAACTCGTAGTGGCAAAGATAGGGTGAGATCATGTACAATAAGTAGTGTGGATGGGTGCCTATTAACTAGAAATCCTAGAGGTGGAACTCTTTACCCATTGGATTCCCTAGCCACCATTCCACTGAAACTACATGGACCTTTGGCTCCAATACCACCATCTATACTATAACACACTTCTGCCCTTACAACCGACACCTCCAAAACCAAACTTTTCCCAACCCTAGCCCACTCCCACTTTGGTTTTACCCATTTCGTCGAATCCATCACTATTGGCTTTGCTCAATCCTGGTCCCTAGCCCCTGTACCATTAGAAGCTACACAAGATGTGGATACCCCTAAAGATGATGATGCCATTGAAGAGTGACTCATGTGGGTTTGAGTTCTTTGTGTGTGCATACCCTTGAAACTATATAGGATGTGCATACCCTTGAAACCAGAAAGTAGCTAAGGGCCAAGCTAGTCATGCAGCCACCCGCGCCCCTCCCACCATGCCCTAATGACATTCTCGCAGGATTCCACGTAGAACTGGTAGTTTGGGAGCGACAGGAAAGAGAAAAAGAGCCATTCACTTTCAACTTTCTCATGCCCAACAGCCTGCGGAGGGTCTTACCACTCAAGGTGATGGAGGAGGTGATTGGGATTGGTAGCCGACTAGGACAGAAGTGGCTGGAAGAAAGAGAGAAGAACCCCACTCTTTGGGGAATTGAAGAAGCCAAATTTTGGCAAAATAAAGTGTTTGAAGTGCCACATTTCGTGCAAGGTTACAACTGCCAGCCCCTATGGAGGAGGTAGGTGTGCGACATCAGCATGCTTGCCTAGATAGCTTTTTGCAATACCTTGCCCTACGACAGGAACAACCCCACATTTATGGCATACCCTCGTATGGTAGGAGTGGATTTTGATGCCACCCTCCACGGGCGATATGATTTTTCCATTATCTAAAACTCTAATGTTGTCTCTTTTGAACAATGCCCTCATCTTCAACTCGGAAAACTTGGATGACTCCATGACTTGCTTCCTCGCCGACTTCTCCTTTTGCCCTGATCTAGCTTTCATAACTACATGTAATTATCTTAGGCTTCTTAAATTATTACTTAAGAAGGACCCGACTCCGCAAGAATGTGGCTTGCCTCCCCTCTTCTTTGATCCTAACGCTATCGACAGCTGTGCCATGGCGCACTTGATAATGAGGGCTAGCCTCCTCCCTTCTTTTTGCCTAGATCTCCTGGAAGACATGAATGATAGCTAGTTCACTAGATGTAATCATCCCTTCCTCTCCACCACTTCACTCCATGTTCGCATTAATCTTAAAGGATACATGCAGAGCTGGCAATTTTTGAGCAAATCCATCCGACCCCCTTCTCCACCTAATTCAAACGATGAGAATTAGGCAATGGCTATCATTCTACTAGTGTAATACTTATTTTTTTAAAAGAAGAAGAAGAAGAAGAAGAAGCAAAAGAAGAAAAAGAAAAGCATGAAAGGAAAAGTAAGAGGAACATCACACAAGGACATGGAAAAAATGACTCACTTGAAGAAGCACTTAGCACCACATAAAACACGATCACTGCACCTAGGGTCCTCAAGTTAGGCATGCCCGGTGGCTTCAGTCAGTCGGCTCCGCTCCTAACCCCCTAGTCCTTTTGATCCCTCACTTCACGCTTAGGGCCCATCAAGGGCAAGACATACCTAGGGAGGTAACACTCACCTATGGTTAGACCTGTCACCCTAAGCTACTTGCACCGCACCTCCCTTTGCACGAATGGGGTCCTCAAGTGAGGGACGTCACCCAGGCTCTCCCCATTCCACTAGCATGAGCACGATGCACCACACAATAAGGTAGACACTCCCCTTAGGTAGCGCACCGCACCTTCTCCTTTTAGGCATTACAATAGGCGACAGACCACCAAATTCGGAGGCCCCCATCATCCACTTGGCATCCATTTGGCTTCTCCGACAAACATCATTACCAAGCTTCCACAAGCACCCAAGTCTACATGTGGCCCTACCCTCACCCGAACAATTTGCCAACTACCTACCATTCCCCAACAACAGCCATAAGTGCCATGGGACTGGCACCTGTCTCAGAGGGGGGTAATGTTAATCCCAAGTCGAGATGGCGGAGAAAGATGGCGCAGAAATGAAGGAAAAAGTGAAAAAAAGATGGAAAAAGAGCAAAGGCATGCAGGCGGCCTCTAAAGCTAAGCTGGGGCAAAAAGCACAATTTTAAATGAAAGGCGCCTCAAAAAGCTCTAAAAACTCTTGTAAAAGAGCGCCAGGCTCCCTCTTGTGCCAATTGTAAAATATTAGACGGGTGTAGGCTAGAGGCATAAGGCTAGAAGAGGAAAATAGAGAAAGGACCTTGCCACAACGGTCAGTCATGTAAAAAAGGGATGGGTGCCCATGGGCTTTTAGGGCTTGTATATAAAGTTCAAAAAGTGAATGGAAGCTCATTCTTTTGGTGTGTGGCTAACAAGAGTTCTCTTCTTCTTCTCTTCTTCTCTTCTCCTTGCTTGGGTGTGCTCTTGAGAGAGGGAGTGTGAGAGTGTTAGGGAGTGATTGTGTGGGAGTGAGGGATCAAGAGGGTGAAGCTCTTCACCATCTCCTCTTCTCTTCTTCTCTTCTCTTCTCTTCTCTTTTCTCGCACGCGTGGCTATGGTGGATGGAGCTTGGAGATGGAGGAGACTTGAGGATGCTTGAGCTAGCATCTAGGATCATGGAGCTACCAGTGTGTGTAAGAGAGGAGCCAACTCATTTTGGCATCAAGGTAAGCTCACTACACTTGTAGGATCGACGGCGCGTCGGCTAGGTGAGAGATAGCCATTAGAGCTCGCTTGAAACACTCGAAACAATAAGCATCGAGCTCCCTCTACATTTTGGTTCCATTGCCAGGACCAACGGATTCAAGCTTGAGCACTTGTGCGCTTCATATCGAGCATCGAAGTAAGGGATTCATCCCTGAACTGGAGCTTGAGATAGGTAGGAAGTTGGGTTTTTTAATCTTCGAAGCAAGTAAGTATTTTGGGTTATTTTGTTTGTTTGATGATTGAAAAACGTGGATAAATCATTTCAGTTTTTGCTTTCGATTCTTATTGCATTTAGCGTAGGTTAGGATTAGGAAATTGAATCGGAAAAGGGTAGGGGTTACCGTTGCAAAACAGGGCAAAATAGGGCACCAATCATGCAAAAAATAGCAAAAATATTGCTTGGGATGCTTAATGTCGGCAAGTGAGTAATTGGGAGCGTCCAAACCTTACTCGCGAAGGGGTTTAAGAGCCAAGAGGCCAAGGGAGAGCTCATTTGCAACCCTTGTAGAGAGAGAGAGAGAGAGAGAGAGAGAGAGAGCCCGTGGAGAATCGATTCGATCTTGTTGCCGGAGAGCCTACCGATCGCTTCAGGTATATCAATAACTTCCCCTTGCACCCTGGTTGCGATCTGGAAGGTTGTGTGTGAAATGATTAGCTAAATCATCAGTTTTGATTAAAATCGCCTCAGGGCTACCTCGTCGCGTGCAACTTAGCCCGTTCGAGCGGTCGATTTTTGAGCCGAGTCCTAGAATCGGCCCTCGGCCCTTTGTCTTTCGGCCAACTCGGCCCAAAACCCTACTCGACCTGTCTGAGTGACATCACTCGGCCCCACTTACAAACTTGGCCCTCGGCCAACCATCTCGCTCAGCCCTCGGCCCGTCCGAGCGACCCAATTTAGCCCTCAGCTTGTGTAAAACTTGGTCCTCAGACAAACCTGATTTGGTTCTCGACCTGTGTGCCTTGGCCTGTCAGAGTTGACTCCCTCGGCCTGTCCGAGTGACCCTGTCTGAGTCGACCTTTTTGGCCTGTCCGAGTCAGTATCTTGGCATGTTCGAGTCCACCCTGTCCGAGTCGTCCATTCAGCCCTCGGCCCGTGCGCCTTGGCCCGTCCGAGTCACCCACTCAGCCCCTGCAATTCGGACAAGTTGGGTTGAGTGTGGACTTTTCTAAAATTTCCAAAAATTTGACCAAACCCAGTAGCCGCACGACCTATCGCGAGTCCTCTTGACGCTCAGAACTCGATTCTGGTGCAAGGAATAGGCAAAATCGTAAGGCGCATCTGCTTAGTAGCTTGCATAGGCTGTTGCGAGACCTAGAGTCCTAGAGACAACCCGTTGAGCCATAAACCCTAACCGGACCAAGAACGAGCAAGGCAACATAGCAGGAAAAGCCAAAACCTTGTCAAGACGGCTAGAGAATTGATCGACAAGCCCATTAGGCCCAAAATGAAGCGAGAGTGCGTAAGACACTTAGCTATTATTTGCCGCACTCACCTTGAATTTCCCCATGAAGTACACTTGAGGAAAACTGAAAGCCTGATTGAGCACAAGTGCACTGAAAGGAACACACACACTGAGAGGAGATAAATTGAGGATTGTATTTAATAAGTCAAGGAACTCACTCAGATAAACAACTCAAGGAACCTACCAATAGGAGAAGACCCAAAGACACAGATAGAGTATCGACACAAGGAGTAGGACCAAGCAAGTGACGCCAAAGAGGTGGATTTGACAAACTTACTCAACTTGATCGATAGCTTAGTGGAGCACGAGAACACGACGATGGTAGAAGAAAACCTAGACTGCAGGTCGAACAAGGAACTCGACTTAGGAGTCTTCCCAGAGGCTATTCAATAGCTGGTTAGTAGCTATGATGCGCACGCCCGGTATGAGCACCATGGCAGGACAGTAGATGCCATCATCATAGACTTAGAAGAGGAGAGGAAGCTAGCCCACAAGGCATTGCAAAGCATAGTAGAGTACAATAGAGACTAGTAGGCTAGGAGCCAAAGGCAAAGCATAGAATTGCGCAAGGTATTGTGGGTGTTGAACCTAGCCAAACTGATCACGAGAGAGCCTTGGAAGTAGACTTAACGCTAAGCGAGCTTCTCATGAAGCGACTGCTAGACAACACAATAGCAGAGCAAAGTGCCGCAACACTAGTGACATCACTGCTAGCAGGATTAGGAGCAAACCAAGGCTCCAAGAGTCAGTCCAAAATCCCAATCGTTGCAAAGCACCTTGACAAGTACTAGCCCCACAATGATCCATACAGTTTTGTAGAGCAATTAGAGTAAGTTTGCAAAGCCAATGGCCTCACCGACCTGATTTAGTGCTCTCAAGCGTTTGAGCTCTACTTAGGTGACAAGGGTAGGACTTGGTATACGAGTTTAGATGCCGGAGAACGAACCAACTTCAACGGCCTCAAGAATCTCTTCATCAAGAGATTTGCCGAGCCTGGATACTCTGACAATCTGCTAGTGCAATTGATAATGTCAAGCAGAAGGAGAAGGAGGACATTCGCGATTACGTGACCCATGTGAGGAGTCTCTTTAAGAGAATCCCTATGGGCAAGCGACGAACTGAAAGAACAGTGTCAACGGTATTCATTAGCAAAATTTGAAATGAAGAATTGTATAAGGCTTTGGCAGGCAACTCAAGCTTGCAACGAGACGCACTAGCTAGGGTTTTTGAGGAAGCCATCAGAGTTGACCACCAGTTGAAAGAGAGAAGCTCTAGGAGCTTAAACTCAGAAGAAACCAACTCATGGAGCTCAGAGAGAGCTTCAACCTCTAGCGAGCAATTAGGCCCAACCACCCAAGATAAGGGGAAAGCCATTGAGATAAACCAGGACTTGGTTGATGTAAAGATAGAGATAGCCAAGTTGCAAGACATGTTGAGACGACCAACGCGCCCACATGTCCAATGCGTATACTGTGGCAGAAACCACTTGCCAGTTGAGTGTCAAGACCTTGCGCTAACTACAGTAGGTTTGGTCATGACATTGCGCATTGTAGATTACCAAGAAGACTTTCGTACTCGCAACCATATGGCTAGCCCTACCTAGTGAACATGCCGTAGACATTCTTCGGAAGGGGAGCCCCATTGGCCCTTCCTGCGCCTAACGACATTAAGCTGGCTATTCCTAGGATGGACATAAACCCTACAGGCATACCTAGACCACCTGGTCCCTACGTGACCCATCCACTGAGTGATGCTCCAATCCACTATGTGGAAGAGTCGAATGAGGAAGAGACTTACGTTGTTACGCGAGCGGTGATTGAGAGAAAGCTTCACTCACAACCCGATAACAAGACATTAAGGAGTGCCGGTTAGGATAATTGACTTTGTTGGATGCACAATACAACTTGAAAATTTTAAATATTTGACAATACACCACAAGCCACATATAAAAACAAGACAAAACACAATGCCTCTTGAAGCTCAAAACAAGTAAAAACTCGAATGCGGGTAGAGCATCACACAACCATAACAGAACGAAAATCGAACAATTCAAAAACAAACCAAGTGAGTTATATTTTCGTACATTAATAACCTTGAGCCGACGCTCGGCACTTTGACACCCAAAAGCTCAGACTTTCAAATTAGCATGACAAGAGCTCACTCTAACATGCGACCCTCCACTCTCCTCTCTCACAAAATACAATTGTAATCAAGGGGGAAGGCCCTTAACTCTTCATTCTCATCTCCTTATATAGTTTTCTATCCACACTCACACACATTAGGCTTTTTGCTTTCAGCTTTTGGCTTTTGCTTTTCTATTGCTTTTCACTATTTTCGTTTTTTCTGCTTTATGCCTGTTTGCAACTCGTTTGGATCATAACTTCGCCATTTGAACTCTGAATATAGTCATTTGTATACTCAAAATGATCGGAATGCATCTGGTCGACAGGCAACGCGGGCAGAATTATGAAAATCCATCAAAAATAGGCAAAAATATTGATTTTCGTAAATTACTTCATTTTTCTCCATATTCTACTGTGCACTACTTATTCCCTTCCTTGGCCTATTGTTCTTGTAATTGCACACACTTTCACCACATGTCTTCTTTTTCTTCAAGAAATACTCGCTGACGATGTAAAATGTACGACCTTTTTCCTTTGATCCTTGAGTCTTCAAAATGAATATTCTCTGGATATGAACGTGTTTTTTTAATGCAGTGTGCCCTAGCATGAATATTCTATGAAAGAGAACTCCGTGCACTACCAAAACATGATTTGAAAAATTATGCAACATCGGATCCATGATATGCAATCAATCAATCCATGCTCACACAAAAATAATGTATGCATTTGAAGAATTGTGCCTAGCCTATCTAGATGTGATTGTGCGTCATGCAAAATGCAAACAAAAGTTCCTTGATTAATTTAAAATTCCTTATCCTCACCTCTCAACTCTCATAAAAAAGATATGATATACTCCACTCCACCCATCCAATTCTCACAATCTCTCAAGAAAATCATGGTCCTCAAGATGTTGACCAAATATGAACAACCCTTCTCACAATTGATGGCATCCTTCACGACCCTCTAAACTCACCCAGCCTCCTTACACACTCAACCAGAGGTTCTTAGCTTTGTGATGAAAATCCGAAATGGTGCGTGCAAGGAATGTGTGTGCTCAATGACAGGTGCTCTCTCATGTGTGCATGCATCTAAAAATTACTGCATATAGCTGCAGCGGACCTCATGCTGTGCTAGTGCTCAATGATGGTGCAAAATGTGCATAATCCCAACCCATGGCATGGAAATATTTGATAAGAACATGAGACGACCCCCGAGTGTAGTGCATCAACAAGTGTAACATGAAGTGCTCATGAACCCATTATCCCTATGATGTGTAAAAGTCTCAATAAGAATACATACCTAGCTCCTCAATGTTCAGTAGCTATTGTCAAACACAAGCTTCATCCTGTTCAAAAAAATACCAAGCTCGACCAAGACTATCAAGTTTCACACTCAACAAATCAAACAAAATGACAGAAGCAAATCCTAGGCTAAACAAACACAAGAAATCCAACTACGAAATAACAAAACAAACTGTCACGCAAATAACTAAGCTAGCAAAAATCAAACCTAACTACAGTTTGACTAGGGCTTTTCAATTTTCAGAAAAACCCTTGACAACGTATACCCTTACGTCTCGCACGATGACGAGGGCAACGCAATCCTTATGGACTATTGACTAGTATCGGTGATGGCATTAGTAAGAGGATGAGGTGGAGGCCTAGGAGGGCAGATGCAGGATCCAAACATCTGTTGGACTTGTGGTCACCCAGGGCATGTCTCATCACGCTGCCTTGAGAGGGAGCAGCAGAATCGACCACACCACAAGCATTACTGCTTAGGCCAAGTCTTGATGCTGTAGGCCCGCAAATCAGTCACGGCCATTGGCCAGGACAATCTGGATTAGGAGAGAGACGAGCAGCCAACGACCTCCTTACCACATTGGTGACCACCCCTGTGATGCTAAGTCTGGGAGACCTGCTTAAGTAGCATCCCACCCTATGTCAAGACCTGAAACAGTGGGTTGAAGGATCATGAGAGCAAGATGCTAATTTGCACGACCATGATGTAGAGACACAAATACCGACTTTGACGCTGCACTCTGTGCCAAAGTCCTTGCACGTTAATGCCTTCTGGGAGGGCACCAAGATGCATGCCGTCTTACTGGTCCTAGCCCTAGGCGACACAACGAGAAAGGGGATCATAGACACGGGAGCTGGGGTTAGTGTGCTTAGCCACGCAATGCTTCAGACTTGGGGAAACCCACCTGTTGAGATTGCTAAGTTCAATGTCACACTAGCAAATGGTATGAGAGTGAAACCATTCGGGGTGCTAAAAAACTGGCCAGTGAAAATCATAGGTGTCTAGTTATCGGTTGACTTTATAGTCATGAAGGGTGTGGACTACGATATCCTATTAGGCCGACCCTAGATGCACAATGCCAAAGTCATCAAAGATTGGGGTAACGGCTTAATCTTTCTTGGCAATAGAACGGGCGCTGTGAGGGTAGAGATGGACACCTGGAAGACCTCACCAGTCAACTTGGATGCCATCTCCGCAATGCTTAAAGGGAATGCTCAAGTCAAGAAGTCCTATGGACCCTTGACCAAGTATATTCCATGCCTAGAGGACAAGTGAGATTGGATGCATGTCCTTGCTACAATTGACGTGCCATTCTCAGATAATGAGGAATACGAGCAAGCCATCAAGACAATCGCTAAGTCTAAAGATGCACCCTCCGTACTAGTTTGCATGATGGCAGGAATCCTTTAGGGGAGACCTAAACCTGTCAGCTTCCAAGTGCCAAATAACAAGAGGGAACCCTAGGAGATTCTGGAATATTTAATGGGCAAGCTAGCTGGCAATCCAATAGCAAACTTCAAACCACTCAAGGATCTCTTAGATGAATCTAAGTGGTAATGGACCAGGGTGCATGATTTAAACCTCACGTACAACTGGGTCCTAATCCCCGATCAAAGACAAGAGATATACCAAGACCTAGGAGACAACGAGTAGTTTGAAGAAGAGCACTCCAACGATGAATACGAAGACGGTCAATCTTTCAATGATGAAAGCGAGAGTGAGATGGATACCATAGAATACGACACTAAGGGATAGAAAATAGAACAAATACGAGCAGACTCCAAGCCGTAGAAAAAGAGTGCCTTCAGGATAGAGAAACGGGTCATGCGCATCGATTGTGATCACGCCTAGTTGGAACACATAGGAGCCATAGATTTCGATCAAGGCCTAGCCCAATCTGATACGACACAGTGCTTAGGACAGAGTCACCATCTGAGTTGTGACCACCAGGGGAGACCACCTCTTCTAGCAAAGACGGGGAGTTCGACTCTGAGTCGAAGGTAAGTTCAGATTGCGACCTAGAGATACCTAGGCCGGCCAAGCAGACGCACCAAGGGGGATCTACCCGTCCACTTGAGGCACAGACGATTGAAAGAGGAAAGGATAAAACAACCCAGGGACACACGAATGGAAGAATAGAGAAAACCGTAGGACCTCCCTAAAAGATTTACGAAATTCAAGAAAGGGGATAGGGTAGTGATCTAGTTGGGTGCCAAATGTCAAGGGCAAACGAGTGAATTGATCGAGAGACTAGCCAAGGTCAAGGAGGTGAACCTAGCCCAGGAAGGGGAGACACCCCGACCAGTCTTCATTACCGATGACTTGACTGAGGAAGAGGAAACGAGTCTTGTCGCTCTCTTGGAGAGTACATAGATGTATTCACTTGGTCCTTAGAAGAGCTTAAGGGGGTAGATTCGAGTGTAGTAACTCATAACATACCCCTGACGCTAGATGCTACACCGGTCAAGCAGTGACCATACCCTATGAATCCAAAACATGCTCACGCGGTCAAGGAAGAGATTGACAAGCTGATGAGAGCACAAATCATTTACGAAATTGAGCACACGGACTAGGTATCGCCCATAGTCATTTTCATGAAGAAGAATGGAAAAATCAGAGTGTGTATCAATTACAAGAAGGTGAATGCTGCTACTAAGAGTGACAACTATCCATTGCCGTACACCGAGCACATGCTTGAAAGAGTGGCTGGCAAGGAAGCCTACAGTTTTCTGGATGGCTTCTCGAGATACAATCAGGCGCAATTGCATCCTGCCGACAGGCGCATAAGACTACCTTCGCCACTGAGTGGGGTATCTTTGCTTACATAGTCATGCTCTTCGGGTTGACTAATGCCCCCGCCACCTTCCAATGCCTCATGTGCGCCATATTTAAAGAAATGCTTTGCAAAGAGCTGGAAGTCTTCGTAGATGACTTGTGTGTTCACTCGACCTGGAGAGAACACTTATACAAACTCCGAGCAGTCTTTGGGCGGTGTCTCCTATATCGTCTCTTCGTGAACCCCTTAAAGTGCAAGTTTTGGGTGAAGCATGGATGCATCCTAGGGCACGTGGTGTCAAAGAACGGCATTGCCACTGACTTCTCGAAAGTCAGGGTTATTGTTGATCTTTTGCCCCCAATCAACTATAAGGGAGTTCAATGCTTCTTAGGCCATACTGGATACTATCGGTAGTTTGTGTTGAATTACGTATTGGTTGCCAGACCTTTATACAAGCTGCTGATTGTCTTTGAATGGACTGAAGCATGCCAACGATCATATGAAGAGTTGAAGAAGGCTCTAACCATAGCACCGATTCTATGAGCCCCAGATTGGACCATTACCTTCCATGTGCATATCGATGCCTCGAAATTTGCTGTAGGAGCAGTGTTGTGCCAACCTGGTGAACACAACCTGGACTACCCAATGAGCTTTGCTAGCAAACAACTCACTGAGACGGAAATGAATTACTCGACAATAGAGAGAGAGGGCTTGGCCATGGTATTTGCTGTGAAGAAATTTCGACATTATCAATTGGCTACACCCTTTACCTTCTTTGTGGACCATCAAGCCTTGCTATATCTAGTGAATAAACCCTGTGCTATAGGATGCATAGCTCGGTGGCTCCTTTTGCTTTTGGAGTTCGACTTCTCCATGGTTGTACGGGAAGGAAAACAACACTACATGGCTGACCATATGTCATGCATCCCCACGGGAGAGGCCGTTGGAGAAGGCATTGCCGATGAATTACCAGACGCCCATCTCTTTAACCTTTCCAGCGAGAGAGATTTATTTAAGGCTGATCTAATGCCATATTGGGTAGATGACATAGTCCAAGTGCTTGAGCATGGACTGCCTGAGTTACTAATAGAAAATGCAAGACTTAGGCAACTCGTCCTCAAGATCCAACCCTACTAGTTGATAGTAGGCTAGCTATATTGACTAGGGCAAGATGGATTGTTGCGTAGATGCATGTGCGAGCATGAGATGCACGATGTGCTCTCAGAGGCGCATAGTGGAATCACTGGCGGGCACTTTAGCAGAGACACGACAGTCCACAAGGTACTGCAGTCTCAACTATGGTGGCCAACATTGTTTCGTGATGCAGCACGATTCGTTAAGCATTGTGACGAGTGTTAGTGGACAAAGGTCCCGATTCGCAAGGATCAAATGGAGTTGACCCCAATCATTGCACGAGAATCCTTTGAAAAATGGGGAATTGACTTCATAGGACCCATCAGCCCAGTTGCACAGTATTCATAGGCCAAATACATCATTGTTGAAATGGGTAGAAGTGAGAGCGACATGAAAGAACGATGCTAGAATGACTGCCAAGTTCTTGTGGGAGCAGGTGATTTCATGATTCGGTTGCCCCATCGAACTAGTCAGTGACCAGAGCACACACTTCATCAATGAAGTGATAGTGCATCTTCTATCCACCTTTATATTTATCCATCGAAAATCCTCTCCATACTACCCTCAAGCAAACGGCCAGGCAAAATCTACGAATAAGATTCTTGTAAACGTCTTGACCAAAGTAGTCTTTGCTTCGTGCAACGACTGGGATAATAAGCTGATGGCATCCTTGTGGGCTTACAGTATAACTTATAAAATGGCTGTCGGCCAGACTCCCTTTAGGTTGACCTATGGAACTGAAGCAATTCTTCATGTAGAGTTCTTCGTTCCTAGCCGGAGAATAGCACTTCAGGAATGATGGGAAGGAAAGGAGGCATGGATGCAACACCTGGTTGAGCTCGAATGCCTCTCGGAATTTTGTCTTCTAGCCACTCACGCACTCATATGTGAGAAGGCACAATGTAAGAGCTGGTTTGACAAGCACATCAAGCAGCGCGATTTTGAACAGGAAGACTTAGTACTCTTGTACTCAATCAAGGGGCATAAGCAGAAAATGAAGTTTAGAGGTCTTGGACCTTTCAAAGTTTGTGCAATTAGTTGAATTGGCAACGTTGAGCTCAAGACTCTAGATAGTGAGGGCATAGGCTTCTTCAATGGCAGTCGTGTCAAGAAGTACTACCCTCCCACGCATCCTCTGCATGAGCCACCAATGTTAGAACCCCCTATCAAAGTACGAGTAGCCACAATCACTGAAATGGATGATGAGGATGAGGAAGCCGTAGAACCTGCATACCTACACATCATGGTCACTGCCAATCAAACATGCGGTTTCAATGCCTTAATCGAGGAGGGAGTAGACTTCAATGTCTTAACTCACAATCATTGGACCCAACTGAGCAAACCACCACTACAGCCCACCAATGCCAAATTAAGCCCATATGGGGGCCACTCATATGCACTTCTCGGTAAGTGTAGGGCCACCGTTTCTATCGAGTTTGAGATTGTACCAATGATCTTCTACGTGTTGCTAAACGCTGAAGTCGCAGGCACGGAATCGTTGCTAGGGCGAACCTTCAAGAAGCAAACTCACTGCAATCTGATTATGAATCACAGCATATCCACCTCGCCATAGGAAACGTTCGCATTGTTACAGCCTTTAGCAAGGGCTACGCAACCTTGTCAAAGTTCGCAAGACCACTACTAGAAATGTTAGCAGCCAAGTATAAGGAGGGGGTAGTGCTCGGCCACCACCCATCGAATCTCTAGAATCAACACTCACAACAGTAAAGGCTAAGGTCCAACAGTCTAGGCTTTAATGGAGGCCCAAGCAACCGCAATTGCAGCCTCGGAGTCGACTCTTACGTCCTCATAACACCATAAACTCTATACCTAGGAGGCCAAGGCGCAGTTTTACAGAAATTGACTCGCATGATCAAGCCAAGATGGGTCCCTAAAGCCCTCTTGCATGCGCAAGGATACTATGAGGGAAATGCTTGGATATGGATCCCTAAGGCCCACACGGCCGGAGGCACTACTCGCACGCCACCCTCAAGTTTGATCACACCAAGCCCCATAAAACCTTAAAGCTAGAAGCCGCAGCGCTTTCAAGACCCATATCCATCAAGCTCATCTACACATACGCCTAAGAAAGTCAAACAAGCCCATCGGCCCAAACAACAAACATTGTCACATGAATCAACACCTGATAGAGTCGATCAAACTTCCGTGATCCATACTAAAGGCAACAGTCTGTCAGACGTCAGTGCTATTACCCCAGCCCTAATTCAAGAGGTCCAACCGCAATCTCAAGAACACCTACAATCGCGACTATTTGTTGTCAAAGGCTCTGGTTCTATCAAACCCCAACCGCCAACACGCCTTCGACCCCCTTATGAGCGGAAATCATTCTTAACACTAGCCGCTGATCTAGTTGAGGACACAGAGGAGGATGTGGTTGATTGCATTAGATGACTCGATGCCACTTTCATGTCGTTAGCTCTGAGTTATGATCGCTTGGATTTAGGCCAATTGCAAGAACCCTTTGCAAATGAAATTCGAACGATACCTGGTTCTTGGGAGACGTTTGAATTTACATTTGCAAAAGCCTCTAACTCCATTGCTGAATTGCTCACCCGTGAGATATCCAAAGAGCAGGCCATCAAACTGTGCCTCATCACGTTCTATGATAAATGAGCCACTTCTGCCATTACTGACCAAGAAATCATAGAATTATCAAAACTTGCTGATATTGAATCCCCATTCTTAAGGCACTGGTACACTCTTCGATTGCAATGGCAAGTTGAAGGATGCCAAATAATGACCAATGCTTAGCAGTGCCGCGCAATCAAAACATCAGAGTACAAAGCCACTTATGCCGTGCCAACCTTGTATAGAGTGTTAACCACTCTTCGTGGCTGACCCATGGAAGAGCACATCAAAGGACACCCCTACCTCGATTGCCTACTAACTGAGGAAGAGTTACATATTGCTAGCTAGAGTTATATATTGCTAGCCATGTCAATTCCCGTGACTTCCTAACAAATGTTCTCACATACATCACACATGTAGGCATTCGACCATTTGATCTAGACCGCGAAGCTCAGTTAGAGTACAATCCCAATTTCTATACTTGGCTGCTACGGAGGTAAATCCTAGACCACATTGCAGAGTGCCCTTGACCTCCTAACTTTCAATCCTAGGAAGGATTCTTCTCAAGCTGGAAGGGGAGGGGAGTAAGGTGAATCAAATCAAAACTAAGGAAAATCAAGCAAATTCATAAACACATAAAAAATGAGTGAGGTAGGAAAAATGGCACGAGAACTTTGAAATAAAGGGAAAAAAAGTCAGATCTGAAGGGAAGAATCTACATTGGATTTTAATGCTTTCATTCAATAAACACATAGAGTCTTTCTTTTCTAGCAAATTATTATTTTGAAAGCACTAATGAAAACTTGGGTTCATGATAGGAATGAAAGATATTGCAGCAAGATCGTGCCCATCGACTCCCATTCACGGAGGAGGAAAGGATGCAATATCGCATCACCCTAGAAAACTGCGCTTACAACTAGCTGAAATTTCGAACCATCCATAAACATAGAGGGTGTGGTGGCCAAGGAGGAAACAACCAAGAGAGTTGTCGAGCAGTGCAACCTCACAAAGTACCTTGAGAAGTTTGCACAAGAGCCTAACCACACAAAGTGTGTGGAGTTCCTTAGGATGTACAACCCAGACCAGGAGTGCGGCACTGTGATGGTGGGAAGGGGAGAAAAGGCCAAGCAGGTGCAGGTACACTTAAACCCAGACTTGGTGGAGAAGGCATTGGGGTTGGAGTCGAAGGTAGAGAAAAATCATAAGAGAGATGTTTATGCCATGCTTAAGATGAAGTGTTGACCAATAACAACATCAACATCCAGGACATTCCTGATGCAGAAGCCCATCTACAAGCAAAGTTAGTGCATGCGCTCTTCTCCAGCTAGCGCTACAACTCCTTGATGCATCAAATCAATGTGCATGTGCTGGAGAATGTGACAGCTTGCACCTTGGACAAAGTCGACTGGAATGGCTATATACGTAAGACCATTGACCAGGCAGCAAAAGCGGTAGCTTTGGGCAGTAAACTAGCAGGTGGGGATTCCCCAGTGTCTAAAACCACAGAAAAAAAGAAGGCCTCATCTAAAGCCTCATTCATTGGCTACGAAAGCATTTTGATTGCCCTCATTTAGGAGGCGGTAAAACAGGCTCAGGATGCAGAGGAAGGAGAATGGTGCGCAGATCGGACGCAGATAGCTCACGTGGTGAATCCCGGAAGGTCCCCAAGAACAAAGTACTCTACTTTTTAGCACAAAAACCCATGTAAAAGCAAGCACGACATGAGACAAGAGACAAATTGGGTTCAATCTCCCCCATGCCTTGTGTGAGCACTTCACAAAGCATGTATTTAATGTATATTTCCAATCTTTATGCTCAAAAATAGCCCAATTACAAAAATATGACAAGCTTTTAGCTTTTGAGTTTGCTTTCTACCAAAAATAGGAAAATAAAGCTACTGAACGGTGCCCATAGAGTTTGGCACGCCCATTCTCAATGTCCGAATAGAAATAACATATCCAGGCGCATAAGCGCATACAAAATAATAATAAATAATCGACGTCTCTATAGACATAACAAAATATAGGCGTGGCGCCTATCAAAATATAGTCGAAAAGTCGAAAACCCGCTAGACTCCAATGCTTTCCTCCGCCACTGCTGCTATCTCTACACATCAACTGAAGCATTCACAATCGTTAGTAAAATAACACAATTAAACCGACAAAAGTGAATACCTAGCAGTCTTCAGCTACATAAATAAATCAACTGGTTAGAAATAAATCCTAACCTTAATTTATTACGAGTGCGCACTCTAAACTCATAAACACTTATTAATTTAATATGCATTTTGCGGAATCACCCGCTATGGAATCACCCATGTACACACTAAATTAATGAAACGCCCGAAAAGGACAGGCGTCCCCATCAACTTCTCGCACAAAGAATCCTCTTTGCGTATGAGCCCGAAAAGGACAGGCGTCCCCATCAACTTCTCGCACAAAGAATCCTCTTTGCGTATGAGCCCCGGTCATCTAAGTTTACGGAATCCACCGTAAAACCTCACGGAATCCACCGTGGAATATGCCTCCTGGCATCATACCCCCGGGGTGGGATAGCAATTGACCTCAATTGCTATTAGCTCAATGTGGAGCTAATAGAGTGGGGAAAGCATTTAGGTCTCTAGCGTGCATCCATTGTGCTTCCTCTACAGGATGGTTCTTAAATTTTACTAGATATCTAGAATACCTTCGGCCAGTTCTAGTGGTCATGTAGTCAGTGTCTAGAATGGCTTCTGGTTCAAGTATTTCAGTTTCTTCTTCTAGTAAAGGTGGGTTTTCATAGACAGGGTGGATAGGTAATTGTCCTCGAAATGGTCTCAATAAACTAATATGAAATGTATTATGAATTTTCCAATGTGATGGCAGTTCTAACTTGAATGCATTGTCATTAATCTTATGAATGATTCTAAATGGTCCGTAGAATCTAGGGGCTAATTTGACAACTGGATGTCTATCTACACTTTGCAGTCTACGCTTTTCTATTCTAAGCCAAACATAATCATCAACTTTGAAATTCATGGCTTGTCTTTTCTTGTTGGCTTGTTTGGTATATGATTGTTGGGCTTTAGCAATCATATCCTTAACCTCATCAAAAATAGTGTTATGCATAACAGCAATATCATCGGCACTTTGTATTCTATTAGACAAAGATGCAACAGGTGTAGATAATCTATATCCATAAATAACTTCAAAAGGTGCTTTCTTTGTAGATGTGTGTGGAGTATTGTTATATGCAAACTGTAATAAATGCAAATGAGTATCCCATGTTTGAGGTTTAGAGATAGTGTATGCACGTAAAAGATCTAGAATGGTGCTATTTGTGGCTTCTGTTTGTCCATTTGTTTCTGGATGAAATGCAGATGGGAAATCAATCTTTGTGCCTAGATTTGCAAACAGTGTAATCCAAAAATTATTACAAAATCTAGAATCTCTATCTGAAATAATCACTTTCGGCAATCCATGGTTAGTAAAAACAGTTTTCAAAAATAACTGTGCTGCTTGTGATGCTGTTAAAGTTTTCTTACATGCAATGAAATATGCTTGCTTACTAAATCTATCTACAATTGTCCAAATCATGTCATGGTTAGATTTAGTATTTGGTAAGCCAGTAATGAAATCCATAGATATATGTTCCCAAGGTTTAGATGGAATAGATAAAGGCATTAATAATCCATACTGTTTACCATGATGTCTTTTTATTCTTTGACAAATCAGACATTCAGAAACAAAATTAGATACATCTGCATCCATATGCGGCCAATAAAAATCTTCAGTTAACATGCGTAATGTAGAAATGATACCTCTATGACCTTGATATGGGGGACAATGAATTTCATTTAAAACAAAAGATCGGAATGGAATAGTAACACACAGTCTCTTTTCAAAGAACATGAATCCATCATTATATGACAATGAATCAACATGAATGAAATTATTTTGAACTAATTTTTGCCAATCAGAATGAAAAGTAATATCCTGGTGATATGTGTCTTTCATAGCAATCAAAGAATCAAAAGATATGATAGAAATGTTGTGAATTGCAGGTCTTCTACTTAATGCATCAGCAACTACATTTTCTTTTCCAGGTTGGTATTGAATGATAGGATGGAAACTTTGAATGAATGAAGCCCATTTGATATGACGGTCAGAAATTTGGGGTTGGCTAAGTAGATGTCTAATGCTTTGCTGATCGGTCTTTATCATGAATTCTGAACCCATTAAATAATGCTTCCATTGTTTTAATGCTTGGACAACTGCTAAGAGTTCCTTGTCATAAGTGGAATATTTAAGCTCAGAGGTTTCAGCTTAGAACTAGAATATGCTATTGGATGGTTATCTTGCATTAATACGGCTCCTATTCCTGATCCGCTAGCATCGGTCACAACTAAAAAGAATGGTCTGTTAAAGTCAGGCAATTGTAGAACAGGGGCATTGGTCAATGCACGTTTGAGTAAGTCAAAGGATTTCTGTTGGTTTTCAGTCCATTGATAAACAATGCCTTTCTTAAGAAGTTTGGTCAATGGTAAAGCAAGTAATGAGAAATTACGTACAAACTTCCTATAGAAACTAGCAAGACCAAGGAATGAGCGTAATTCATGTACATTTTTAGGAACAGGCCAATGCAATATTGCATCAATTTTCTTAGGATCAACTTTTATTCCTTATTTTGATACAATATGACCTAGATATTCTATTTCTGTCTTAAAGAATTCACTCTTGTCAGGATTTGCAAACAATTGATTTTCTTTCAGTAATTGAAAAACTAATGATAAATGCTCATAATGCTCTTTTTCACTTTGACTCAATACTAAAATATCATCAAAGAAAACAATCACACAATATTGATATTTTAGAAAAATATGGTTCATCATTCTACTGAAAGTGGCAGGTGCATTAGTTAATCCAAATGGCATAACTAAGAATTCGTAATGGCCAAACTGTGTCCTGAATGCAGTCTTAAATATGTCGGATCTATCTAACCTCACCTGATGATATCCAGACTTAAGGTCAATTTTACTAAATATAGAAGATCCTTGCAGTTTGTCCATAAGGTCATCAACTCTAGGTATAGGATACCTATTCTTTACAGTGATCTTGTTTAATGCTCGGTAGTCAATACACATCCGATAAGTATTATTCTTTTTCTTGACTAAGAGCACAGGTGCACCGAATGGAGAACTGCTAGGTCGAATTAAACCTCTATTTAGTAATTCTTCTACTTGACTCTGGATTTCTTTTTGCTCTATTTGATTGTGTCTATATGGGGCTTTGCAAGGTGGTTGTGTGCCAGGTATTAGGTCAATCTTATGGTCTTCTGGACGGGATGGAGGTAAACCTGGTGGTAGGTCTTCTGCAAAACAATCCTTAAAATATGCAAGAAATTCCTTATGCCTAGGGTGCGTATGAGTTTCTTTTGCGTGCAATTCATTCACCCAAATGAGATATGATTTAGTGTTCTTGCGTAGTGCACGTTTTGCTTGAGTATGCGAAAGTAGTGGAAACATATGAGATGCATGCATACCAAATAATGTAATAGATTTTCCTTGAAAATTAATATTCATTGTGTGTGTGGAATAATCTATATTGGGATTATGTTGGTGTCTCCATGGCATTCCTAGAATAATGTCGCTAGACTGTAATGGGACAACTAAGAAATTTTTTCTTTCAATATATGGACCAATTTGAATTTCTAAATCTTGAACTTCTTGTGTGCCATTGTACCTAGTGCCTAAAAATGCAGCTTTTATGCGATAGTGCGTAGGTACTATATGCAATTTCAATTCTTTTACCAATTTTGCTGAAATAAAGTCATGGGTACTACCGTCATCATGTAATATAATTCTTTCTTTTCCATGCACCATACATTTCATAGTCAACAATGAATGTGAAGTAGGCATACCTGGTAGAGTGTCGGAAGTAGTAGTAGGATCATCTTCTTCTTCAGTGAAATCCGACATATCCTCATGCTCGTCTTCGTCCATAGCTCCAAGGTAGTTGATATGTGCTGATGGCTTCTTTGAATGACAATTTGCTGCGAGATGCCCTGGCTGGTGGCACTTGTAGCATACGATGGGCTTGGCTTTGGTCACATTATTTGCAATGGCTGGGAGTCTGGGTATATTTGGATTTGCTTGTTGGATAGACTTAAGATTTGGATTGACAGTGGATGGTAATGCAGGTGGTTTAGGCCAATTCTTGCGGAAAGATGGTGATGAAAAACGACCTGGATTAAACCTTCTGAAATTTGAATTGAATTGTTTAGATCCATAATTACCGTTTGCTTGGAATGGCTGTGGTCGTCGATCTCTTCCACGTAACTTATCTTCAGTGTCGTGAGCTAAGGAGATGGCATCTTCAAGGGTAGCAGGCTTGAACATATTCACCTCAGCGTAGTAATGTCCAAGAAGTCCAGACATGTACTTCCGCTTATGTGTCGTCTCTGGTACGTCTTCAAGCATGCGTAGTTGTAGGAGTGCATTCCAAAAACGCTCTGTATACTGTGGAATAGGCTCACGATCGCGCTGTTGAAGCAAATCCCATTGCTTGATAGCCTTCTCATGAAATTGCGGTGGTAGGAAATTTTGCATGAACTTCTTCTTGAAATCTTCCCATGTAGCAGGACATTCTATACTCTTGCGGACTACAGTCCACCAAAGTGATGCTCTATCTATCAGATGATTAGTAACACACTTGATTTTATCTTTCTCAGGATAAGTTTCCTCATGGAAATAGTCATCAAACTGGCTAATGAATGATAAAACAGTCTTTCCTTCTCTTATGCCATTGAAAGTGCGAAACTTGAAACTTCGTTTACTTATCTTAGATTCCTTGCGAATGGTTTGTGCTTCAAGAGTGGCGTCGATGGTACGGCGAATCAGATCTTCAGCTTGAGGTTCTTCTTTATCAGTGGACGCTCCTTGTAGCTTTGTCAATTGCGCTTGCAAGGCTTGCCTAGCTCTTCGCTCTTCTTCCAATTGCAGCATGATAAGATCCAGCTTTTGTTCCATGGTAGGCTCGGGTAGGTCGTCTTCAGCCATAGGATCATCTATATGTGGGGTAGTCATCCCGTAAAACTCAACAAACCTTTCTCACTCAAAATCAGTTAGCGGGATGAGCGTAGCTCAAATTTGGGGTTACAAGGCTATGTATCTTTGGGTATTTTCTTCTTCAATTTTCAGAAATTCTGAAATATTTCTGTCTCCGTTTGCTGAAAGTACTTCAACGAACTTGTAGATAGGTAAAACAGCTTGCTGCGAACAACTTTCCAGTTCAAAGTTTTTCCATACGAACAAGTCTTCTATGAGTTTTAAGCACTAGTCAGTTCTGATTTAGTCTGACTTGCAGAGTTGCAGACTTAACAGACTTGCAGGGTTGTTGACTTGCTGGACTTAGCCGACTTGCAGAACTTGATTCCAAGTGACTTACTGAACTTGACTTCTGGAGCGCAGGACCCGGAGTTACTGACTTTGTTTGGCTTAATTGACTTGCAGAGTATGGAGGGACTTAAGCTTAATGAATTAAGCTTAAGCTTAATAAGCTTAAGTAAGGAAGAAGCACGTCGTGAATTTTTGTGGGGGGGGGGGGGCGTTTTTGCCTGCGCGTGATTTTCGGGACCCTCCTCTTGCCAGACGATTTGACGATTTGAAGCTTTTAAAGCTTCTCAAGCTTAAGATTAAGCTTTAATGTCATACTAAACTTGATTAAGAAGAAATCTTATCTCTGTTTGGAACGACTTGATGAAGAGAATAGATGAGTGGTCCTCCGCCTGCAGAGATTGGTCCTTCGCGATCTGACAGTGGAAATAGGGGTTCTTGATCGCCAGAAGTCTGCCTGTATCGACAGTTCGCGACGAGATTGACTGTAGAGGCCGTTTGTTCCTGGAGCTCCGCCTTCGCCCGAGATTGGTAGCGATTGGAAGCCCTTGATCTCTGCTCCGCTCTGATACCACTGGTGCGCAGATCGGACGCAGATAGCTCACGTGGTGAATCCCGGAAGGTCCCCAAGAACAAAGTACTCTACTTTTTAGCACAAAAACCCATGTAAAAGCAAGCACGACATGAGACAAGAGACAAATTGGGTTCAATCTCCCCCATGCCTTGTGTGAGCGCTTCACAAAGCATGTATTTAATGTATATTTCCAATCTTTATGCTCAAAAATAGCCCAATTACAAAAATATGACAAGCTTTTAGCTTTTGAGTTTGCTTTCTACCAAAAATAGGAAACTAAAGCTAATGGACGGTGCCCATAGAGTTTGGCACGCCCATTCTCAATGTCCGAATAGAAATAACATATCCAGGCGCATAAGCGCATACAAAATAATAATAAATAATCGATGTCTCTATAGACATAACAAAATATAGGCGTGGCGCCTATCAAAATATAGTCGAAAAGTCGAAAACCCGCTAGACTCCAATGCTTTCCTCCGCCACTGCTGCTATCTCTACACATCAACTGAAGCATTCACAATTGTTAGTAAAATAACACAATTAAACCGACAAAAGTGAATACCTAGCAGTCTTCAGCTACATAAATAAATCAACTGGTTAGAAATAAATCCTAACCTTAATTTATTACGAGTGCGCACTCTAAACTCATAAACGCTTATTAATTTAATATGCATTTTGCAGAATCACCCGCTATGGAATCACCCATGTACACACTAAATTAATGAAACGCCCGAAAAGGACAGGCGTCCCCATCAACTTCTCGCACAAAGAATCCTCTTTGCGTATGAGCCCCGGTCATCTAAGTTTACGGTATCCACCGTAAAACCTCACGGAATCCACCGTGGAATATGCCTCTTGGCATCAGAGAAGGAGAAACACCCGAGAGATTGCCCCCTCACTAGGACAAAGAGGTATCCAGTGATAGAACTGAGAATGAAGAAGAAGGGGAAGAACAAAAGGAACATATGAGTAAGAAGACAACAGAGAAACCTGTTAAAAAGATGACACAAAAGAAGACGCAGGACGAAGGCCAGAAAAAAGAGAAAGAGGATTTAGAGAGGGCAAAGAGGAAATCCCTCAAGGAAGCCGAAGAGAGGGAGAAGAAGAAAAAACTGGAAGCAGATAGATTGGAAGAAGAGTCTAGGAAAACATAGAAAGAGAGAGAGAGAAGAGCTACTGAAGAAGAGGAGGAGCTAAGAAGGAAGGAGGAGGAAGACTTGGCCGAAGCTACACACCGGTCAATCGAACGGCAAAGCAGGGCAAATGACCTAAGGGCTATGAGCCCGCCCAGAGAGGAGGGGCTCGGTTCCAGCCCACATGTGCCAGAAATCATACCGTCGGCCGTCAATGAGGGCAAAGGCAAGGCTTCCATCCACCCTATTCGGACCCTCCTGGTGCCTCCCACTGAAGCAACAACCCTCACCTAGAGCATCCCCACCAGCACAGATGTCTCAAACTTTGTGGCGTGGATGCAGTACTTTATTAACAAAGAACTGGCCAAGGGAAGAGTACAAAGACCACAGCCACAGGGCAAAAAAGGTCTGCCACAGACGTCGAGTCAAGGCAATATCCGAAGTGCCAGAAAGTGGAGGCCTCAATCACTCCCATCCACACAACAATGACACCAAGTACGCGCCGAGCTGCTCTCTCAATTGGAGAAGGCTAAGGAGGAAAGGAAGATAGCTGTGGCTGAGTGCAGCAGAAAAAGAGTCGGTGGCTGCATTTCAGCTTGAAAAGACCCAAGTAATAGCCATGCAGCAAAGGGAGATCTTTGATCTCAAAAAGGAGTTGTTGGCTAAGGATGACAGGGAAGAGGGCTGGAGGCAGTAGCTGGAGGATGAAACATAGGAACTCGTGAAGATGGAAAGAGAATACAAGCTGCTGATCATGCAACATGAAGAGTTGACTGCAAAAACCGATTAGATCAAAAAGCTTATGGCTGAGTTTACCGCTAGGGATGAGGAAAGAAAGCAGGAGTTAGAGCAGCAGTAGAAAGAGATCCAACAAGCTGGACCAAGGAAAGAAATAATAGGAAACCATGAGCAAAGAGCTAAAGGACTAAGAGCAGAAACTTGTGTCCCTAGTCCAGAGGCAGGGTGAGAGCATGGAAGAGATGAAGAAGAGAGTCGAGGAATGGGCAGGGCAAAATGAAAGAAGGGTGAAGATACTAGCGCATCACCTGGCTCTGGTAGAGAAAGAGAAGATCCTTGCAGAGAGCAAAGCAGAAGCCGCCCAGGTAGCCTCTAATACCCAGCAAAAGTCCTTCCTAGATACAATGATGGACACCACCCACCCAGAAGAAGGAGAGTCATTGGAGGTGGTTAAGAAGACACTTAGT
Organism: Lygodium microphyllum; assembly: GCF_053477565.2. Lineage (NCBI taxonomy): Eukaryota > Viridiplantae > Streptophyta > Polypodiopsida > Schizaeales > Lygodiaceae > Lygodium > Lygodium microphyllum. The sequence goes on along the minus strand of NC_141141.1, from coordinate 119,189,562 downwards.
ATCGCACGCAGAGCTCTACACATAGGGCTGCAGATGCCACCCCAACCTGTGGAGGTTAAGCTGAGTTTGGATGATCAACGAAAGTACTTGTTATTGGCCAGCCTAACCCCCCAAGAAATTGATGCGATAGGGTTTGAAGAGGGAATACAACAAGGAGACCGATAGGGGGGATGAAGTTGAACTTCAATTCGATATGGGAAGGTTTAGAGAAGAGGTGATCTCGCAGCCCCCCTCGTCACATTCCCAAGAGCAACAACTAGTTGACGCATCTGCGGAAAGACAAGCCACGCTCAGGGAAAGAAGGAAAAAATTAGTAGAAGAAACCAGAAAGCAGCTAAGGGCCAAGCCATTCGTGCAGCCGTTCGCGCCCCTACCACCATGTCCTGATGACATTCTCGCAGGATTCCATGCAGAACTGGTAGTTTGGGAGCGACAGGAAAGAGAAAAAGAGCCATTCACTTTCAGCTTTCTCATGCCCAATAGCCTGCGGAGGGTCTTACCACTCAAGGTGATGGAGGAGGTGATTGGGATTGATAGCCGACTAGGACAGAAGTGGTTGGAAGAAAGAGAGAAGAACCCCACTCTTTGGGGAATTGAAAAAGCCAAATTCTGGCAAAATAAAGTGTTTGAAGTGTCACATTCTGTGCAAGGTTACAACTGCCAACCCCTATGGAGGAGGTGGGTGTGCGACATCAACATGCTTGCCTGGATGGCTTTTTGCAATACCTTGCCCTACGAGAGGAACAACCCCACGTTTATGGCATACCCGCATAGGGTAGGAGTGGATTTTGATGCCACCCTCCACTGGCGATATGATTTTCCCATTATCTACAACTCTAATGTTGTCTCTTTTGAACACGCCCTCATCTTCAACTCGAAAATCTTGGATGACTCCATGACATGCTTCCTCGCCGACTTCTCCTCTTGCCCTGATCCAGCTTTCATAACTACATGTAATTATCTTAGGCTTCTTAAATTATTACTTAAGCAGGACCTGATCTGCAAGAATGTGGCCTGCCTCCCCTCTTCTTTGATCCTAACGCCACCGACAGCTGTGCCATGGCGCACTTGATGATGAGGGCTAGCCTCCTCCCTTCTTTTTGCCTAGCTCTCCTGGAAGACATGAACAACAACCAGTTCACCAGATGTAATCATCCCTTCCTCTCCACCACTTCACTCCACGTTCGCATGAGTCTTAAAGGATACATGTAGAGCTTGCAACTTTTGAGCAAATCCATCAGACCTCCTTCTCCACCTAATTCAGACGATGAGAATTAGGCACTGGCTGTCATCCTACTAGTGTAATACTTATTTTTTTTAAAGAAGAAGAAGAAGAAGAAGAAGAAGAAGAAGAAGAAGAAGAAGCAAAAGAAGAAAAAGAAAAGCATGAAAGTAAAAGCAAGAGGAACATCACACAAGGACATGGAAAAAATGAATCACTTGAAGAAACACTTAGCACCACACAAAACACGATCACTACACCTAGGGGCCCTCAAGTTAGGCATGCTCGGTGGCTTTGGGCGGCCAGCTCCGCTCCTAACCCCCTAGTCCTTTTGATCCCCCACTTCATTCTTAGGGTCCATCAAGGGTAGGATATACCTAGGGAGGTAACACTCACCTATGGTTAGACCTATCACCCTAAGCTACTTGCACCGTATCTCCCTTTGCACGAATGGGGTCCTCAAGTGTGGGACGTCACCCAGGCTTGCTTGTGGTTAGATCCATCTCCCCATTCCACTAGCATGAGCACAATGCACCACACAATAAGGTAGACACTCCCCTTAGGTAGCACACTACACCTTCTCCTTTTAGGCATTACAAAAGGCGAAAAACCACAAACTTCGGAGGCCCCCATCATCCACTTGGCATCTAATTAGCTTCTTCGAAAAACATCATTACCAAGCTTCCACAAGCACCCAAGTTTACATGTGGCCCTACCCTGACTCGAACAATTTGCCAACTGCTTACCATTCCCCAACAACAGCCAGAAGTGCCATGGGACCGGCACCTGTCTCGGAGGGGGGTAATGTTAACCCCAAGTCGAGATGGTGGAGAAATGAAGGAAAAAGCAGAAAAAAGATGGAAAAAGAGCAAAGACATGCAGGCGGCCTCTAAAACCAAGGTGGGGCAAAAAGCACAATTTTAAATGAAAGGCGCCTCAAAAAGCTCTAAAAACTCTTGTAAAAGAGCGCCAAGCTCCCTCTTGTGCCAATTGTAAAATATTAGATGGGTGTAGGCTAGAGGCATATGGCTAGAAGAGGGAAATAGAGAAAGGACCTTGCCACAATGGCCGGTCATGTAAAAAAGGGATGAGTACCCATGGGATTTTAGGGCTTGTATATAAAGTTCAAAAAGTGAATGGAAGCTCATTCTTTTGGTGTGTGGCTAACAAGAGTTCTCTTCTTATTCTCTTTTTCTCTTCTCCTTGCTTGGGTGTGCTCTTGAGAGAGGGAGTGTGAGAGTGTGAGGGAGTGAGTGTGTTGGAGTGAGGGATCAAGAGGGTGAAGCTCTTTACCATCTCCTCTTCTCTTCTTCTCTTCTCTTCTCTTCTCTTTTTTTACGCGCATGGTTATGGTGGATGGAGCTTGGAGATGGAGGAGGCTTGAGGATGCTTGAGCTAGCACCTAGGATCATGGAGCTACCGGCGTGTGTGAGAGAGGAGGCAACTCATTTCAGCATCAAGGTAAGCTCATTACACTCGTAGGATTGACAGCGCGTCGGCTAGGTGAGAGATAGCCATTAGAGCTCACTTGAAATGCTTGAAACAATAAGCGGTCCGTGGGTCTTGGCGGTTGAGCATGAGCTCCCTCTACAGTAGTGTTAAGAGTAATGAAAGGCAGCTTAGCCACAGATTATGGTAGATGTGATACCACATATACTAGAAGCTATAAAAGGAGCATTGAAGAAATATTGTGTTCCTCTTTCTTTATTTTTCCCTCTCTTCTCTCCCCTTCCCTTGGCTCTGTATTTGGTTCCTCAGCTTGACCATGTTCTAAGATAACCTCACATTATTTCATTCATTGTATTTCTATGATGGTAGCCATGATTGTCTATTTTGTGGTCATGTATTTTCTTTGAGATACCCTTTGGAATGTACCCCATGCTCTGAGCATGTTCTTCAATACTGTAACACATTACTAGAATATATGAGCATTCTTTTCTTTCATTAAGTACTACCTTGGTGATACATTTGATAGCCTTACTTTGGCTATGCTGTGATTGTAATACTTGCAATGCTAGCATATCCCTATGTTGGATCGGGCATGTTAAGACTATACTGTTTTTTAGAGTTGGTGCAATATGCTTACACCTGGTGACCACAACCAAAACTTGGACCCAATTACAGCAAGCATATGGACATACTTTTTAATACACAACCATTGTACCAATGTCTAGATGTATAAAGGCATGTTATTTTAAGTTTATGATACTAATAGGAGGACCTGCTTTAAGAAAATAATGAAGGGATCTCAAACATAATGTTGAGTACTTGCATGTGGATGACTCCTATGCAGGGGTGAAAACATGGCTAGCCTATATCCATGTGTGTATGCCAATAAGAATGTTTGTAGGGTAATATGAATTGTGCACTAGTGAAAGCATAGTTGACATATCTCTGAGTGTATACACACATGACAATTATTAGAGGAAACATGTGTAGGAAACTTAGAATTGTAAAGTTTAAATTTTGAATAAGAAGACATTTATATATCTAAGTTTTTAAACATTATGCTTTTGATATACATATACAATAAGAAGATGAAATTTACATACTTAAGCTCTAAGAGTCTATGCTTTTGATATATAGATTTGAAAGGGATAAGGACAAACTAAGATGGTCTAATGACCAATAGCTCGATGTTTTGCTTCAAGTAGACACTATCTTTAACAACACATGTATTCAAGTGCATCCATTCTTGTGATGTATAAATTGAGACTTTGTAGTCTTTATAATCAATGCCTAGATATGATGCACAATGTTCAAGAAAATTTGGATGATGCCCTCTTAGTCTTTTCTCCAAGATCTTAGAGGTTTTTATTGTGTTCCAAATCTATAGCTTGATGGTCTTATTGTCTATAGTGACCATGCAAGTGTGGATTTCAATGCCCATGATGAACTTGTGGACACGCTAAAAGTGCTTATTTGTGAGCCACAAGAGGAGATAGGACTTGCCCACCCTTTAAAAATAAAAGAAAAGAAAAATAGAACACCAAGCTAGCAATAAAAACTGGGACAAGAAGAAGGGACGCCCACATTATGTTCACACTTACACATAGAGAGAAATATATGCATAGTTATCTCTCCAATGAAAATGTATTTGAACAAATAGGTGTTCGACATGGACATATCTGAGAAGGAAGACTAGTTTGATGTGCATGCATTTGAGCACAGCCTAGACATTGCACCTCTTCTTCTGGCTTGATTTCTTGGCTTCACAAACATGATATTCAAGATTTATCCTATCTACTTGAGCTCTGCTCTAGATTAAAGGTAGGCAAACTCATTTCCACATAGAAAAATGGCATAATAGTCTTTCTTCATTAGCTGCGTGTATACAACAATCCTTCATATTATTGTTGATACTAAGCAACAGCCTGATGGAGTAGCAGCTTGCCATGATGGTAAGTAGTGAAAGTAGGCCTATAGGACAATAGTAGCTACAATTGGAAAATAGGCTCATGTTGGCAATACTACATTAGTAGACCAAGTAAGTTGCTTGAGAAACACATTTTGGGCACAATAGGCTCATGTTGGCAAGACTACAATAGAGCAAATGAGCCACTTGGGAAACACATTTAGGGCACAATAACATCAGCCTAATCATCTCTTGATTCGTGTGAACCTTAAACCTAGGGTAATGCTTCTAGTTTGCAAAGAATGGAGTGTGTGCAAAGAATGGTGTGTGTGCAAAGAATGGAGCTTATTGAGTGGGATCACAAGTATTCATGTCATGCACAAACTCAACTAATGGTAACAAGTCTACCCAATTTTCTTGATGATAATTGATTTTGCAACAAAGGTATATTCCTTTACAATTGATCCACATTATTGCAATTTTTGAGTCATTGCCCAAAGAGATATTGGTTTGCACACCCAAGATCTTAAAGAAACATCTCTAAACAATATATATGAAGTATGGACCATGATCATAAACAATACCATTAGGTGATTGCTGCTAGTGATAGGCATTCTTAAGAGTTTATTGTTCTTTCTTGAGTGATTACTTCAGTTGATAAAATGAAGCTTTAGAGAGAGAGAGGGAGAGAAGGGGGAGGGAGGAGGGAGGGAGAGAAGGGGGGAGATAGAGCATTCCTAGCCTTGAAGGTCCTATTTTCTATGGAAAGTTGCTCATCCTCAAAAGTACTACTTCCTTGTGCAAAGAGCTCCTTCCCTCCTTCCTTCCTCAAAGGTCTACCTTCATATTCTCCAAGGTCTTCCTACACAAAGAGAGAGAGAGAGAGAGAGAGAGAGAGAGAGAGAGAGAGAGAGAGAGAGAGAGAGAGAGAGAGAGAGAGAGAGAGAGAGAGAGAGAGAGAGAGAGAGAGAGAGAGAGAGAGAGAGAGAGAGAGAGAGAGAGAGAGAGAGAGAGAGAGAGAGAGAGAGAGAGAGAGAGAGAGAGAGAGAGAGAGAGAGAGAGAGAGAGAGAGAGAGAGAGAGAGAGAGAGAGAGAGAGAGAGAGAGAGAGAGAGAGAGAGAGAGAGAGAGTATTTGTATGTTGTTAAACCATTCCCTTCAAAAAATTGCACTATATATATTTTCAAAAACTATGCAATCTACTTGGGGGGTGCACCTTATAGATTATGTAAGATACTATGTGAGTTCAAAAGAAAGGATACCTTATTTTGTAAAATTTACAAGATTATGTTTACAAAAGGGGTTTTTAATTTATGATTTGAAAAAAAATACGTAAGGCTAGTAAAGTAAGAGGGGTTGCTTATGGCCTTATAGCATGTAAAGAAAGGGTACTTCTTAATATCCTCTGAACACACATTATATAGAAGATTTCTTGTAGGTACACCCCCTAAGGTAGGCAATAACACTCAAATATCGACATAAACTATGACAAGTAATAGTATAATTGTAAAAAATCACAATCATGAAAATTTTTAGAGTCTTTTTGACTAATCTAAACATCAAACGTATTCATCTTTTATTATTGCAAGGGTAGAAACTATACTTGCATCCATTCACAAGAAATTGTTAGGTAAGAATCTAGACACCACCTTTGTAACTACAAGTGTTATAATTTCTAAGCACATGTTATTGATGTTGACAATAACCCGAGTAGCTAGGCTAAGACTCAAAATAAATTTCATAAAGGAACTTGAAAGAGTTAACCACAATGATTATTATTGGCCTTTCTAGAATAAGTAAGCCCCTATCCATATTTTAGAATATTTGATATGAGTTTTACTTTGATATTACGGATATCCTAGGTTTTACTGTTGTAATTCTTTACTAGAGCCATTCTCTACAAAAGAGAATAAAGTAATTAGTATCAAGTAGGTAAGGCCATCTAAATTACTCTACAACTAAGCCCCAAGTCAATTTCATTTATATATATCTTTCAATTTTACATCCTGAAAAAGCACATGTGGGTGCTTTGACAAAAAATTCAATTGAAGAGTGGTTTATTACAAAACCACTAGTTAAATGTTAAAAAATTTGAATAAAAAGTTGTCAATACACAATAGATTATAGCTTGAAGGATAGTAGTAGGAAATCACCTAGATGACTAGGGTTAACTCCCTAAAACATGTTTAAATCAATTTTTGAAAGGTCAATCTATTATAAGTGAGACACATGGATGATAAATGGCTCTGTGTCAACATAAGGGATCTATCTTATACTCCTTAATATAGACTTCTTATTCTAGAAATATGAAAGCAAAAAATTAAGAATCATGATTAATTACGATGAGCTAAACTACGTAAATGGTGGTTTATTAGTTCTCTAGTGTCATCTATATCAGCCTTATATCAAGGCTATTGCATATTACTACAAAAACAATTAGCATTAACAAGTGCAAGGAGCATCATTCAACTTTGGTAACTGACATAAACCATCTAACCTATGTAGCTAGTTAATATTAAAACAATCATTCTAACTTAACCAAAACTTGTGTATTTAGTAAACTTATTATGCCCAAGTCAACAAAATCATGATAAAAATAGCTACAATACGCTAAGAATATCAAATAAGCATAAATTGACTGAGAGATTCCTATAATCTATGTATTTGATTATTGTTAAAACTAGCTTTCTACATTAGTCAAAACTTGTGTATTCAAAGAATTTATTATGTTGAAAATAAGTAAGATAATCTCAAGAATCAACAATCATGGTGATAGAAAACCATACTAATAGTTTTTAAGAACTTACTAGGTCAACTAAAACAATCAATGTAAATTCCTATTGGCAAGCCTAGTTGAACCATTTTCATACTAATACAAACAAATGTAACTACACAAATATGTACGTTTAATCGTAGATTTAAGGAACATAAGAGTATTTAAACTCTATAATTGTGATTATAAAAATAATTTTAAGCTCTAGAAATACTTGTCAAAAGATTACTCATTTTTAAAAGTCCAAACTATAAAGCTCCATCATATTATTGCAAAATTTTACTATGAATTAATGATTAGAAAATTTAATCTTATAGCAAAGAAAATCTACAATATGATTATAATCATATAAGCTAAAAGAATTTAGAGTACTAATAAAATAAAATCATTATGATATTATGGTCTATTAAAATTAGCCAAGAAGTCTATTAGAGTAGGATAATTTACCAAACAAGGAAGGCATGTCATATGCAAATATAGCTAATCACATTTAATGTTTAAAACACCTTGGGTGGTTCACATAATTTCAACCAGCATATCTAGTTCAAAAAGTAGTCTTTGGAATATCCTCACTTTATATGGATTTGGTGGTAACTCGATCATAAGTCTATTTTTGAGAACACCTTTGCACCACTCAATCGGCTCAATAAATCATCAATGTGTGGAAGGGGATATTTGTTCTTTTTGGTTTTTCTTATTAAGACATCTGTAATCAATACAAAGTCTATATGTCCCATCCTTCTTCTTTTGGAATAATATAGGAGTGCCCCAAGGGGATACACTGGGTTTGATAAATCCATTTTTCAAGAGATCATCAAGTTGCAATTTAAGCTCCTTTGGATTTTCTATATTGAATCGATAAGGTGCTCTAGAGTAGGGTTTTGTTCCTGGATATAACTCTATAGCATAGTCAATAGATTTAAGAGGAGGCATACCTAGCAAATCATCAAGAAAAACATCATTGTATTCATCTCACAATTTATCTCTGTATTTAGGATCATCAAGTTGCAATTTAAGCTCCTTTGGCTCTTCTATATTGAATCGATATTGTCAATTAGGATTGCAATCTCATGGAATGCTCTTGTTTTAGGAATGCTCAACATGGACTTGGTGAGAAAGCACAATCTGCATGCAAAGAATGCACCTAGAAGGTATTTCCTCTACTTTTATTACATTTATACACACACAAATGTTGATCATGTGACATAGAAGTAGCTCTATAATCTAGTTACGAGTTATATTTTGGTAGGAAACTTGATAGAGAGTTGTCAAACATGTGAGATACTTCATTTCTTATTTTGGTAGAGATATGGCTTTTTGGTGAAGCACAACAAGTGTTTGATAACTTGGATCCTTGAGAAAGTCTTATGGAATGCCTTGATTGCAATATGCAATTTTTAAGAATTCATGAAGGTAAACTTTCTAATAATGTAACTTGAGTGTTCATCTCCTAGTAGTGTTAGTATTTATGTCCATGATTCAATTTTGTGATATAATAAGGGTGCTATAATGTTATTTGGTGACTTAACCAAAAGGGCCTAGAAGGAGAGCTTCACTCGGACAACACGTTTTTGGATATGTGCATTAGATATAGTTGGCTTGTAGAAGCACTAGGATGTGCTTAATAGTCTATGATTGAGTTGTGCTTTCATAAGACATTGGGTGTAGGGTATGTGTTAACCCTCACATGAACAAGGTGGAAAATTTGAAGCAGAAGACAAGGCCAAGGAAAAAGTGAAACGGAAGACAAAGGCATGCCAATAAAAATATGGAAACACAAGAAGTGTAGAAAAGTCCTAAATCAAGAAGAAAGGCGCACAAGAAAAAGTGCAAATCAATATTTTTGTAAAAGATTGCAAGGTGCATCGTGATTTATTTTAAGAGCGCGCGGGCTCTCACCCGTGCAATTTGTAAAGGTAGATGGGCGGTAGGAAGGAAGCTAGGAAGATAGGAGGACAATGGGAAAAAGGGCCAAGGTTGGCCATGTAAAAAGGGGATAAGGGGATGACTGCCCAAAAGGGATTTAGGGTATTGTATATAAAGTTCACAAGTGAATGAGAAGCTCATTCTTGTGTGTGGCCAAAAGTAGCTCTCTTCTTCTTCTTCTTCTTCTTCTTGCTTGCTTGCTTGCTTGAGTTTGTGCTTGAGAGAGGGAGTGTGAGAGTGCGAGGGAGTGAGTGTGTGAGGGTGAGGGACCGTGGGTTAATCTTATTAAGATTAACCTTATTCTTAAATTCCACTGCTTGTAGATCAGCTAATAAAGCCATGGACTTATTTCTTCTCTCAAAGATTGCCTTTGCCATGGTCTGCCCATGCATGAATTACCTTGTCACTATGCTTAGCCTACACAAGTCAGTTGGATGAGGCACGAATACAAGCTTTAGGAAGAAGGTGTCAAGGTGATGAGTCTGGCAAAGGTTGCAAAGTTGCTCAACTTGACAACAATCTTCATTGACAAAACCCATAAGCTGAGCAATGAGGGCTTCAAACAGAGCTACATTTGGACCAAGAAGGGATATTACTTGACCTTCAAATCTTGGACTTGGCAAGATTTCCAACATCAAGATCGAGGGCCCTCCTCCTCCGTCTAGCGCTTTGTTGGGAACTGAGAATGCTGACCAAGCTTGCGACACAAACCTGGATCTGAAAGAAAGGTTTTACCTGCATCCTTTACCTCCCTCTTTGGTCATAGCCAGGGCTAAGGAATGTGCCAAGGACATTGTGAACATTAGTGGCCTTATTGATAGAAAGAAGTGATCGTACGTGCAAAGTGACCTCCGCCCCTGAAGGCTTTGTACCTCCGCTTCGATCTCAGCATAGTTATTGCATCCAAGAGCAAGGAGGAGAAGAAATCACTCAAGCCTCTGGTCAAGAAGCTCTTTGATAACATTGACAGCATAAGTACCATATCCGTGGGATCACTATGGCTATGCTCAACCTACTTCCAGAACATCCTTTGAAGCTATTGCATGTGTAATATAATCTTGGAGGATTGGCACTGGTGGTGGAAATCTTTTTTTTTTTGGCCTCTGGCTCTATGGCATTATATGCCTTCTTGTATGTGATCAACTATTTGGTGTTTGATCTTCGGAATCTCAATGGTCCTTTTTCAACTGCACTATACCTGGGATACTCCATCTTGATGGTGTTTGCAATCTTACTAGCAATTGGCACAGTTGGTTTCTTGACATCCTTCTGTTTTGTGCATTATATTTTCTCATCTGTGAAAATCGATTGATAGGTGGTAAAGATTTTTGGTTATTAAGCTTAAGGATCAGAAGATAAAGAAACAAATATGCAGATTATACTCTAATAGCCATGCTCATCCCTTCCACAAGGTCTAACACCTCTGATCCAAACATTTCTTGAAGCTCTGTATAACTAACAGATGATTCATCAACAGTGTCATAAAGAAGGCCTGATGCCACATTGACCACTTTGTTGTCATTAATTGATGCCAAAAGCATTGTAGTTTCCATGCAATGCACCAGATAAGGATCCCTATCAGCCCGTGCTGCCTAGTCTTGATGAGTTCATTCAGCTACCTCAAATACTTTAATGACAACTAGGTCTCTGAAGATCTCATATTGCTGCTGGGCACTGTGAAGGATGTCCTGGGAAGTTCTTAGTGCTTTTGGAAAGAGATGTTAAAATAGTAAGTGAGTTTGCACTATGATTATTACCAATTTTTGGAAGTCGTGGCCATGATCTGCAATTGCATGCCCATCTTTTGATCGCTGGCAATTGTGAAGCAGTTCTTTCCCACCATAGCCACCACATCACTCCCGTTGTACTCGAAGATAGACATCTCCTTTGGCTTTTGCAATAATTGACTAGTAGCATTTGAAGTGCTTGCCACTAAGCCATTCTTTCGGCATATGAGAAGCAAATGGAAAAGCACCAAGTGATGAAACAGTGCCTGTTTACAAGTTAAACAAAAAGTTTAACCCAAACATACTAATAGCTGTGATGTTGTATGCTACAGATCTAAGCTTTAGCTTTAGATCAAGAATCCATCCAGATGAAGATCTGTAGATCTGGCCAGAGAGTGCATAAGCTAGAGCTTTGAGAAGAATAAATAGATGTCCTGCTTGTGACATAATGATCCTCAATGAAGATGAAGATCCATCATTTTGTGAACTAGGGGCTTCTATGCCTAATGGAGGCAGCATATGAGATTAGAAGCATCTTGGATTTGTAAGATTGCAGGATTCTTTCCATCCAAAAAATTCTCTCCTTTAGAGCACTAATGGCTTCCCATAGTTAGTAATACTGATCTTTGCAGAAGGGAGCTACATTTGTAGGGACAAACTAATCATGGGTATTTGCATCAAAACCTAGCAAAAAAAAGGGATAAAATAGCTTGTGCCTAGATCTAACAAAGACATGAAGCTACGAGGCAATAGAGATGCCTCTTGTCTTACCTGGTTTTTTGTGGCTTCATAGGAGTACTAAGGTTGCGGCACTAGCCCAAACCCATGGTAACTAGGCAATACATGCAAGAATAGCTACCGGCTTGGTGGTGTCCCCCACTAATCTATAGCACCATAATCTGCTTCTTTCCCTGTGTGTCCAGCACTTGCACCTCACTTTGTAGTTAAAGCACCACTTCCCCTTCCTTGTGACACATACAATGTATTGTTCAGAGCTTTCTGAGTTAAGCCCTTACTTGTTGAATCCACTTCATCCTTGACTTGCATAGCCAAATCTAGTCATTTTGACTGCCATGCTATTGACTCTTGATCCTTCTCAAAATTTGGCCTAGTAGATAATGAAATCAAGGAAGCTCCCTTAGCTTGCATGGCATGTTTATACCTTCCTAGTAAGGGGGATTAACCATCAATGAAGCCATTGAAGGCTTGATGTTTGCATCTAATGCAACCTGATCTTTAGTCATAGGAAAAATACCAAGGACTTACTAACCCTCCAACCAAGCTATAGTACGAAAGATTTTGCACCTGGTGTAGCCATCCTCCACAACCTTGAGGGCCATGGCAACAAGAACTATTGTACACTTTAATGCAGAATGTAGCTAAGGCACAAGTGAAAAATTCAAACAAAGTTCCTACTGTAGCCATTGTCAACAAGAGTTGAGCCCCTTTCTTGAGGCAAAGTGTGGAGACAATCTCTGCTATGCTTGGTCCACATATCAATATAGCAAAAGGGAAAGCCGTTGATGGCCACTCTCCTTATCATCTGAAATTTATGGAGAGCCTTGACATGGCAGCAATAGTTCCCAGGCTAAACAGTGGGACCGTAAGCAATTATCTTGTCCAGATTGATATTCACCTTTGCATCTTGGATAGTAGTAGCATGCTTCAAGGGCTATCTGTTACAGGCTTGAACGGGTCTGACCTTTCCAACAAGCTTAAGGGTTTGAACAAGGATTGAGTGCAACTATTGGTAACTAATTTTTTGTTATTATGACAAGTTTATCATTACTGGATTTTTGCATACTTACTTTTCAGAGCGGACTTCAAAGCAGCTATAATTTCAGCTTGTTTGTATAGCACAAATGGCATTGCAACTTCATCAACAACCATGGTTTATGATGCAAGAGATGCTTCAGCAAGAGTATTGCTTACATAGTTTTGATCCCTATCATGTACCACAAGGAAATATTGACTATGAAGTGCCTTATACGAGGCAAGTGGCATCCAATAGCAATATTATGAGTATCATTCAAGAAATGGAATTTAGCAAGTTAGTTGGTCGACATGATTGATGTATTGGCATATGCACTTATGGATTTTGATGCAACCATGATGGCAGCTAAAGTGATAAATGCAGTCCGGATAGAACAAGCACTTGTCAAACATTTGACATCTCATATGGATCAGTTGGTACAACCATGCATCTTAGAAGCTCTCATCAACCTTTATGGTAATGTTATTTTGCAAGAGGGTTTAACACATGTATATGACAAGTATATGCTGGTTGTATTGATTGCCATGGCCAATGTAGTTATTCAGCAAGACATATTGCAATAATTGTTAAATATGTACAACAATGAGTATAGCCAATCGATCTCTCATGGACACCAATACCTATATGGACAGCAATATGACTATGAGCAGCATTCATGTACTTCTTAGTCATATGCTTCTCATGAGTACCATGGATAGCATTCTCATACTTCTCAACCATATGCTTCTCATGAGTACCTTGGACAGTAGTATGATTATTCTATTGCTGGGTCTACAACCCGTAAATCTCGACCATTAACCAATGATCATATTAGAGAGTTGCATGCTCAAGGGTTATGATATAGATGTGCTAAACCAATGTATTCTAATCATCAAGACATTTGCAAAGGAAAGAATGCAAGGATATTTGTGGTACTTGAATATTCAGATGAAGAGGATAAAGGCAGTCATGTTGAAGACAATTTTGATGATGATCCAGAGGAAGATAAAGGGTTTACAATTGTAGCCTATAAAGATTTAGTTGCTGAAGACCATGACCATTAGCTTCTCTTCGATTCAGTTGCTGAAGACCATGACCATGGGCTTGTATTTGATTCAGTTGCTTATGCTTTTGTGGATTCATTCATACATGCATATTATTTCATGAGTGATGATATCTCTGATTTGGTGGTCATGATGCATGGATGGGATATTACCTTTCCTTTTGACCCAAGAGGTTAAGGGCTAAACTTAACTCTCTACATGGACCAACGTCACTTTGGGAATGATGTCCTTATCTTCAAGAATTTTGAGACAACTATCATGCTAACTAGTGGGCTTTGTTTCACTGTAGAACAAATCTCTGTTTTGGACTAGATTTCACGCTAATTTAATGACAAAGATGTGTGAGTCATATGGACTGAAAGTACTTAAAGAGAGCTTTGTCTGGAGCTATAGCAAGTTTGATTTGGATCAACCAATCCAAAGTTATTACAAATTTAGTACAACAAGGTCTGCAATGGACAACACAGAGTCTCCATTTGGGAGGAGCTCTTAATGGCAACCTTTTGGTCCAAGATTTCATTTTCGTATTTCCCAATGGTTGTTAATGTTTGTCCTTGATTCTCAGCCCTCTAGTTGTAGTTGTTTCATGAATCCTTGAAGATTAGGCTAATTTATTTTAGTCCATCCAGAGTACCCTGCCCTGCCCCTTTCCACCACTTGGCAATTTGTAATAAGTCCTATTTTGTTTTTTAGGACAAAAACATCCGAGTGGGGATGGAATGTAAATAATTGAAACAGGGGCATATAAAATGGAAAAGGGCACTTGTATTGGCAATGATTTTTTACACAATAATACATGTTTGTCCTTCATCTCTCTCTAGCTTCTCTTGTCCTTTCATGGCTTCCAGCCATCTCTTCTTCTTTCCAATATTTCTCTCTCCATTTCTATTATTTCTCTCTCATCATCACTCTCTTTCTCTCTCTTTTGCTTCTCTTCTCCTCTCTCTTCTATAATATTCTCTCTCCTCTTTCTCTCTCCAGTTCACTTCTTGACACTCTAGGACATTAGGGGAGTTTTGAGGTCTCGAAAATGCCTTTTAGGATGTGGAGAGAGATTGCTCTAGACCAATAAGAGCAAAGCCTCTGTAACGGAACTTTTATTAAAAAAAAATAAAAAATCATTTTACAAAAATATATAAATATAATAATATTACCAATTTGTATTTTTATTATCTATTTTTAGTCTCTTATATTCGTGATTATGACATCTTTTGCATTAATGGCATAGAGTCTCGGCTACTTTTATTTAATGATGTTTCTAGATTAATGATAATGACTGATGTAATCAAAATTCAAATTAGTGAAAAGCATGGTGCTCAGTTTTTTCCCTCTCTTTTATTCCTCTATTGTTTTTCCCTTCGTTATGGTAGCCTAGTCCTCTCTCTCTCTCTCTATGCATCTCTCTCTCTCTCTCTGCATGTCTCTCTCTCTTCTACCATGGATACAGAAATTCGACCTTCAACAAGGCGTCCAAGCTCCCAAATCACATCCATATCAGTGTTTAACTCATTCCAAACTGATGGAAGATGGATTCCTACTATCATTAGAAAAGGTAGTTGGATCACCATGCAACAAGCAAAACGTGGAAAAAGGCAAAGACATGAGAGCTCGCTTATCTCTGCTTGGAAGGGCAGAATCCGAGATTTTAAGCTTGGAGAAAATAAGAATAGCATCAAAGAGGTACTAGTGCAACATGTGTTCATGCATAGAGAGCTGTGTTTGAAACCTGGATCTTCAAAGCTTCCAATGCATAGACCAAATTGTAAGAATTTGATTCTTAAAGTTTTTCCTTTCTTAAACATGGTTTAGGTTTTTCCATTATAATATTTGTTTGTCTTGTAGATGTCTATCTCTCTAATCTTGAGGAATGGCAACTAGTGGAGTCTATTATTGATGTTATTGATGTTATACATGGTTCAATTGGAGAAGAAATGTATAGAGGCAGAAAGAAGATAGAGCTTGCAGAGAATGGAATATTCTTTTATGACCATTCTTATGTTATTCCTATGCGGCGTTGCCAATGGGGATCAATAAACCTCCTTTCCTTACTATCAATATAAAATATATGTACAAATTTTGTAGCAGATGTCTATCTGCCATCTCTATGAGATATACAAGGGCTGAAGGGCAAATTTCTATATATGAAGGCTTACAAGGCGATATGGCAAAGCTATTTCTTTTTTGGAGAACTATCCTTTCTAGGAGTCCTTTTGCCTTTCTTTGATGTCTTGGGTATAGAAGGTGTGGGTAAAGGTGTTGAAGTTGTGGCTTCACCTTCCGTGGTTATAGGCACCGCATCTCCTTCATAGTGCAAATCCCCACCAATCTCTGTTGTTGGTTGTATACAATTGACCATTATATACTTCAAGAGCTTTGCTCTGACGTACCAAACATGCTCAGATGCATAGTAATCCTTCGAAAACTGTCACACATTTATAGAAAAAAGAGTTTTAATTCATTATTGTTCTTACAATAGACTATATTTTTATCCCATTACCATATTTGCCTCCAACAGTCAAAGCATGCAACACACGAGAGGCATTCAAGTTCTTACTGTTGATCTCCTCTTGCAGAAGAGCACTCTCTACATTAGGCAAGTTCAAAATAGTAGCAGGAGCACATAAGAGAGTGTGGAATACATCCCATGACTCACTTAAAGTCGTAATTAAAAACAATGGAGTAACCTCATCATTAAAGGTAATGCCCTACGAAGTCAAGTTCTTGAGAATAGAATGGAACTAGCTCAAATGAGCAGACATTGTTATATTCTTCTTTATGCGTAGGTCCATAAGTTGCTTCAACCAATATATTTGACTTACTAGACTCTTCTTGTCATAGAGGTTCTTAATTTTACCCCAAAGCTGCCAAGCATGCTGCATCAATGGACTATTTGCAATTAATATCTATCTTAAAGTTTAGCATCTTTCATATTACCTTTACATGTTTATCATCATTAAGATAAACAAAGTTAACCATTCTTCTAACATTTGCAATCACCCTCTAGCCACAAGAATGGCTATCATCCTGATGGGAACATTGCAACCACCAACACAAAGTAAAACTATAAAGAGGACGGATGGTAGTTCATAGAATAAACTTATGTTTCAATTATTTTAATCAATAACTTACCGCAACTTGTCTGTATTGCATTGTTGCAAGCAAATCAGACGGCATAGGGGGTCTTTTCTCTAGCTCTTCAATTAATCTTTTTGCACCTCTATATATAAAATATATTGAAATTTAGAGTACTTACCAAAAAAAAGAATTGAAATATCAAGGAGCCCTTGGATAATATAACTTACAATTTAGCTTTTCCATGGCTTCCTTTCATAGAGTTGATTAAAAAACATTGCTTATCCATAAGATCTATTGCAATCAAGCTCTAATGAGAACTAAAAGAAATCATATCTCAACAAATTAGTAGGATAAAATCTCAAAAACTCTAATAGAATATTGAATCACTTACTTTTCATTATATGGAATTATAAGGAGCTCCAAAGTATTGAAGTCAATCAGATTGAACCACTGCTCAACAAAACTTGTATCAAACTCGTTCCTCATAAAGAATGAGATAGATGGATCAAGAACCTCAATTTTTTGTTGCATATCCAAAGGAAACTCATGCATTATACACCTAGAAAAGGCATAGAAATAGTGAGTATAAACAAGAAAAATCTTATTGTTAAAAAAATATCAAAAAGTAGAAGTAATTATGGGTGGATATACCTTAGGCCAACAAGAATAATACTGTCATTTACTTCTCTTCTTTTATTCTTAAGAATCTGAACACATTCAGCATCAAAGGAGATAATCTCAGTTCTTTTGCCTAAGTCACCAGGTAAGAAACAAAACACATTGAATCCTTTTGGATTAGCTGCTTCAAGAATGGTCAACAACTAATTTTCAAAGGACTCTAGTTTCTCTGCTTCCCTTTCTTCAGCCCTTTGCCTCCTATACTCTCTCCATTTATCTACATGTTCCTCTTTAGCTTTCTCCTCTTTTTCATGTTGCCTTGTATCCCTCTCATGGGTGACATCCTCAACCTTGGGACCAGAATCATCTTTATTTCTTCTAGCTGGGGGCACATTAAGGATATTAAATGTCTTCTCATCAGTGAGGGGAATTGGCTCAAGGACCTTTGAAAATCTATATCTTAGCCTCCTAAGAATTACCATGTCCTTGTCCATGAGTGTGAGCCTATGAGCATGAGTAGCACAAATATAGGCATCTTGAAAAAACTCAATTAAAAAATCCTCTGTGGCTTCTTGTATACAATTAAGGGCTGTTCTTGTCCATCTGAAACTATCCAAACTATATTTTTCACAAATCTCCCTAACAAGCCTATGAAAAGACAACTTTGGAATTGTATTGTCAAGAGCCTTTATTGCCTTCCTAATCTCCCTTAGGCACCTGACATTTTGAGAAAACTTTCTCTTTGGCTTTGACTTTCTAGAGAGCATCTGAGGCTTTGAAGATTGATGAATCTTTGATGTTAAACCCCTAGGATCAATCTTCTCCTTCCTTGACGTTGCTTTAGTCCTAGCCATCTGCCAAAAAAAGACATGTTACTTCTTGTCCAGTATGTCTAGCAAAACGCAAGTTTCAGACAAGAGGCATCCGTGCTGCATGTTGTTTTCGTGTTTCAACTGACTTTTTGTCCAGCGTGTCCAGTGAAACGCAAGTTTCAGGCAAGGCGCCTCCTTGCAGCATGTTGTTTTCACGTTTCATCGGACTTGTTGTCCAGTGTGTCCAGTGAAACGTGAATTTCAGACAGGAGGCCTCCTTGCAACATGTTGTTTTTGCGTTTCACCGGACAACTCATAAATAGCAAAGTAATCAACAAAACAAAAAAAAACAAAGCTTTGATGTTAGGAATGCTTTTAAAATTACCTAAAATATCCACATCATTAAGGAAAAAGTTTGAAGGATTGCCTTAAATCTCCACAACATTAAGGAATGCTCACACTATGGAAAAAATTCGTTTATAGTGCTCATAAGCTCATAATAATATAAAAAATTAAGAAAAAGTATCAAAAAAATGCATTAAATGGATGCCTGTTCATTGAGAAGGAGGATGCAGAAAACCATACCTTCTTTGGAGCTTTGCTAGGAAAAATCCCTTTAGAACCAAATTTGTCAATAGGTCTGGTGAAACGCGAATACGTTCTTCACAACCACAGCATGACCACGAGAATGTGCTCGAAGGCCCTACTACATGACCACGAAAATGTGCTCCATGACCATAAAAATATGAAACGAATTTAGCCGTTGGTTTCCTTTATTGGGAGAGCGGTGAAATGCATAGAGATTGGAAGGGACACCAAAGGCGAAGGTGGAGCAGGGAATGTTCTCTGCTTGCTGGAAGGAGCACCTTTCTTTTTCTTTTCCAGGAAGTTATCTTAGCCATTTGCATTGGACTCAACGTTCCTTCTTGCATGCGTGCCCTCCAGAGGCACAGACAACCATGAGGGGTAGGGATCTATTCGTAGTATATTCAACTGAACGAGTAATTTTTTCATCCATGGTACAAGCATTACTTGGCGAAGTGTTAAGTAAAACACGTGCGACGTATTCTCGAAAAAAGGGAGTGCGTACGTCTTCTGAGGAATTTGATACGGTGTGTTAAGTGAGACACGTGTGCACATATTCTGAGGTATTTCGTACATGCAAAAATATTGGAAATTTTATCCAAATTTATGGTCGCGTTTATTTTTCCATCATTATGCAAACTTTTTCGTTGGAACTATCACCACATGCTTGACAGTCAATATAAAAGCTTTTCGAAGCCATTCTCTCCGATATTGTCTTCCTTTCTCCCGAAATTTTGTTTCCACTTCCCTTCAAGGTCCTTGCTTCCTGTTTGAAGAGCAGTTCGACAATTTTTGATAGGTAACAAAATTTTGTTATTACAAGTATTTGAACAAAATCAATTTAATTAATATAGAAAGAATTTTTAATAACACTTGAAAAATTACAGATGCTATGTGCTTTGTATCTTTTAAAAGGAGCATAGCTTTTCCAGAAAGGATTTTATCATAAATTTATGTGTTTCAATAGAATTAATTCATAGTTCATGTTTCTCTTCTTGTTTTGCATTTTTTGACCAGTGAAACGTGAAATAATGTCTCTGTTAGTGGTATTTTGCTAACTATCGCGTTTCACCGGTGAGATATTCAAATAACTTTCGTCTTCAAGTAGTGTCCGGTGAAATGCGATTTCTTCACCTGCATTTGCGTTTCATTGGTCCATTAAAAAAATTTCTCATTTTTTTATTTTTTTCTTGAAAAATGC
Source organism: Lygodium microphyllum (assembly GCF_053477565.2). Classification (NCBI taxonomy): domain Eukaryota; kingdom Viridiplantae; phylum Streptophyta; class Polypodiopsida; order Schizaeales; family Lygodiaceae; genus Lygodium; species Lygodium microphyllum. The sequence continues at coordinate 119,169,452 of NC_141141.1, read as the reverse complement.
AATTTTGGGACCTCTTTCCATGGTTCCATCTTGTTTTATTGGACATTGTTGCCATTCTGCTTTGTTTTCAGGTATAAATTGTTTGTTGGTCAAGATGACAAAGAGAAAGCTATCTCTGGAAGGAATGGATGAAGAGGAGCTAATGGAAACTTCTGATGATAGGCTCTTTGATTTCTTACACACCATTGGAAATTCTTCCAAGTTTAGCTATATCAGGGAAATTTTCAATGTTCCTTTTGATTTGAAGGAGTTATTGGAGGATCTTGAAGATAAACTTAAGGAGTACAGATGTTTTTATGATAGACATGTGCAAGGTTTGGAAGTCAATGGATTTGTTCATTATAGTGATGTCATGGGAGCCATCAATACATCCAGGTCAACTTTGCTAGGCAGGTTCAACCTCATTGATGAGGAATTCAGAAAGAGAGAAACATGTTGCCCTTTCCACAGATATCAACACCAATGCCTTCTGATCCACAAGGACGTTGGATTTATTGTATATCTTCATTACATGGAAAATTCTTCTCCAGATATAGACAAACAGGGAAAGCTAGAGCATATTGCAAGTATGGATAAGGAGGTCGAAGAGAAGGAGGAGATGTTCCAAGAAGATGTTGAGAATCAACTTGTCCAAGGTTTTGATGTAGGTTTGTTCAAGAGTGACAATATCACAATGGTGGAAGAAAAGGAGATCGAGCCAAGTGCACAGGTTGATGAAGAAGGTCCTCTTGCATGTGTCCCAACATTTCCCACTTATCTTATCAACAAGAAGAGATATGTGTTGCTAAATGATATTCAACATCTTTTTGATCTTAGAGAAGATTATTGCTTAGCAATCCTTGCAGGTTGGGGCAAAAATGACATGAATTTTATAGGTTATGAACAAGAACCACTAGCAAGTCTTGATGTTGAGGGAGAGAATTTCCAAGATAGCTCTATAGCCTTACATACATGTATTAATCAGATCTTAGAATACGAAAAGGGGGGGCTACCTACAGAAGAAGAGTTCTTGCAGGTCCAAAAAAAACTTCATATTGATGATGTAGGGTATGAAGAGAGATTGAAGTCTCCATCAGACGAGAAACCCAAGAGTTCAATAAATCTTTATGATGATAGTCTTCTTGAAGAAGACAAACACCCTAAGGTATGAAATATAATTCAAAGTTACCCATTGAGTTTATGTTAGACTTTATTATGCATTATAGATAAATATCTTATATCTTATACTACTGTGGTTTGTTGTATAGATTGAGATTGTAGATCTGGACAACTTTCTTGGAAGGGCCAAGGGCTCTAGGCCAATGAAGCTTGGAAAAAATCAAAGCCTTGGCCATTATATTGGAAACTTAAACAATCAAACAATTGTAATATATCATAGTAGATTGTCAAGCTCTCCAAGTCTACCAATGATGGCTTTGAGAGCTATCTCAAAGGTAATTGGATCTCAAGTTTTCAGCAGAGGTTTGGACAAGATCATTTTAGTGGAGAAGGAAGAAGCCATAAGAGTTTTTGGCTTCATGCCTGGATACAGTGGATCTAGAGCTGGATATTTTGGATTTTGCTCTCTCATGTAGGAGATAGTAAGAATTTGAAGCTTCTTCCAGGCTATCGAAAACAGGAGTTTTTGAAATATAGAGGTCTTATTGAGTGGGATGAAACAAAAGATTCCTCTAGAGGCCCTGTCGAGCTACCTGAAACCAAGGACTCCTCTGAAGGCCCTATTGAGGTGCCTGAAACTAAGGACTCCTCTGGAGGCCCTGTCAAGGTGCCTGAAACTAAGGACTCTTCTACAACACAATCAGACTAGAAGATGCCAAAGATTAAGGGTTTCTTGAAACCCATCTTTTCCCAACTCTTTGTTTGGTTTGTAACCATTCTGTAAATCTTTGCTTTGCGCAAGAATTTAAATATCTATCTTTCTTCTTTGGGTAACAATTTGTATAGTCCTTGCTAAAGATGATGTATTGCTTGATGTGGTTGTATCTTTAAGCTTGAATTTATGCCAAATTTATCGATAGAACCATTGAAAGACCTCTAATAAACTATTGGCTTTGTGTCTTCCACCTCCATGTCTTGTGTGTCTGAAATATTTTGTTCTTGCTTGATAATGTGATTTTTCCATACCTTGGGTTGACCAGATAGATAGAGATCCATATTGTTTGATAAAGTATGGAGCATGGTTGTATAGAATATGCTGCATAGTCAACAAATAAAGAAAGTTATTAAAAAACATTATATGAGTTCGGCAATGAAGAAATAGACATATACAAACTTCCTACCATATAGTGAGTAAAGTGTTGATCACCCCAAGCTTTTGTCATTGCCTTTTTGAAAAGGTTCAATTGCTTTTTAAAGTCTTTGAGATCATCATCATTCCATTCAGTCTTATCACAATAAAAAAACACTTTGTCTAGTGTTTCCCAAACTTTAGCTTTTCTATTCCGAGCTTGTCCATTATCAGTGTGATCCTTAACTGCATTATGTATGGATTTCCACTAATTAAATTTAATAGTTGAGCCACCATTTCTCAAGTTTATCTTGCCAAGTCTCCCATGAAAGCCTAGAAACTTTCTAGCCTTCACTCCACCAATAGATGGTTTTTTTGGGACATAATTACCATCCTTAGACTTCTGAAGATTTGGTTCAATAACAATATTGCCACCATGCAAACCAATTGCAGAGAGAACTTTTTCAACCTTTGTTATAGCATCTGTTCTAGTTGATAATGGCTTCAGCTTCCATGCAAATCCTATATAGAGATGAACAAGATTTTCAATTATCCTGCAAAGTGCATGAAGTGTACAAATATGGGCATTCGCTAAAGGAATGTCCAAGACTGGTTTAAACTGTGGATCCTTATTGTCCCTAGAGGGAGCTCTATTCCAATTGCTTGAGTTTAACTCTGCAGAGCTGGTGACATGCAGTATAAGCAAGGAGATCTCGAGTTGGCTCCCTTTGATACATTATACATACATTTGAGTGTCTTTAGGTCACTAGCTATGTGCCACTCAATCCTGTAGTTCCCAAATCCTTCAACAAATAGCTTCACTCCTGCTTGTTGCCTTTGAATAACATTAGGTATTGATGTTTGATGAAAAACCCAATATAGTATATCAAAATTCTTAGTATCTACCTCAAATGCTCCTAGCCACTAGATGTTATATTTAGATTGAACACTAAATGATGTTGAGTGATTGCAATGACTTGACAAAAGTGATCTATTCATCAAGGTGATAGAGATTCTCTCTAATTTTTTACATTTCAGAATCTCACTTTCATCAAGTTTAATCACAAATCTAGCCACTCCCTGTGCCTCTGCTATTGACAGTCATAAAATTTGATCATTAAGCATTGTAGGGTGGGAAAGTCAAGGAAAATATTGTTAAATTCATTGAATGTAACCTCCTTTTTTTGCCCTTGAAGCTAGCCTTGATATGAAAAGGCTTACCTAGAATCCCCATCACTTTGTTATTAACTCTCTGTCTGATAGTCCTAACCACAAATGGCTTCGGAAGTATGCAATTGCGTACATGTCCTTGCTTCATATTTGATTGTAAAAGTTGGAAAAGTTGCATATAAGCATCTCGATTGATACCAATACTATCCAGTGTCTTTTGTACTAACTCAGAATCCAAATAATGATCCTTTACAAATGACTCCAAGCATTGTTTCTTTGTCTTTTTAATTTTCTTCTTCTCCAAAATATCCCTTGAAACTACTAAAGGAAAAAGATGATAATAAATCTGGGCTGCTTTTAAAGAATCTCTTTCACTTACATTTGGTTGTAGAAGAGATCTAAGCAAAATTAACATCACAAATCAATGCAAGTAATTTAAATAAAGCCATATTTAAGATTTTTTAAGTGAAAAAAAATATACATTGCTGCTTGGATTCTTTTACCACAGCCTCCTCCTCCTTGTTTGAGATTCTCAATATTTTTAAGAGCTCTTTGTCGATTTCGAAGGCCTAATAAAGTTTGCTTTCGTTGATAAGCTTTGATACGCTTTTCCAATGAATGAATTTTTTGTTGACAATCCTCTAGCTTCTGCAACAACTCTATATTGTGTTTCATCAAAATATGATTCTCTAGTCCAAGGATATCCTTTTCTGCAACAAGGTTAAGTGCATAACCTAAAAATCCATTGTAGCCATCACCAATAAACCTCATTAATGATGAGCTATTATAGAAAGGAGGAGTGCTATTTCTGCTAGGATCTTTGGGATATAGCTTTCCATCTAACCAAAGATCAATATTCTTCTTTCCTTCAAACCTTAGTATATGTTTCATAGACTCTGTAATCGTGATAGATTTTGTTCTCTTTCTTATTGGTTCATACTCACTATCCAACTCAATATGAAGATGATAGAGAGGTATTTTATGAGAGCTATAGAGATCATTGGATGATTGATCCACAGTTGAGTTACAAAGATCATTGGGTGATTGATCCATAGCTAAGGATATGATTAGAAGCAAGAACGAAAACAAAGAAGAGACTACTAAGGAGGAGAAAAAAAGAAGAGAGAAATGATGGAGGGAGGCAATCGAGTATCCACCAAAATTCAAATTGCATATTACTTTTCACTTTAATGAGGAGAGGTAAGATCTTCATTGTGACAACCTTGCCAACTTTATGGCAACCTAGATTTCTAGGTTTGATGTGACCACGAGAATATCATGACAATGACTTATAAATGAATTTTGATATTTTAACTTACCAAAATATAAGCCTTTTAAAAATTCTATAAAATGATTTTATTTCTTAATTTTTTTCTCTCTCTCTAGGATCTCTTACAGGGCATTTTCGAGACCTCAAAACTCCCCTAATGTGCTTGCTTCTTTCCACACGACACATTTTTTAACCTGCACGCATATGCAGGATGCTCTAAATTCTCATAACCTATTGGCTACTCCATATACACCTCTTCTTGCAATTCACCATGCAAGAAGGCAATGTTGACATCCATTTGTTGCAAACTCCAATCTTTGGCTACTACCTAAGCAATCATATATCTAACAGTTGCCATCCTAGCAATTGAATTGAATGTCTCTTCACAATCTATGCCATATGTTTGAGCATAGCCTTTTGCAACTAGCCTAGCCTTATACTTGTTAATAGAACCATTTGTATTATGCCTAATTTTGTAGACCATTTACAACCAATAGCTTTCTTTCCCTTTGGAAATGGTACCAAATTCAAAGTCTTATTGGCTTCTAATGGAGCCATCCCTCATCCATTGATGCATCCCAATGAACATGATCAACATAATCCTTAAAGCAAGTGGGCTCAACATCTTCAACCACCTTTACCATATAAGCATAATGGTGAGTTGCCTAACCATCAAAATTGAATCTTTTAATAAGGTATTTGACCCTACTAGACATGTGTATCATTGGATCACTTAGTGGAGTTTTGACATTACCATGTGCTCTCTCTACACATAGCGTCTTGACTAAAGGAATACCAAGCTCATCATCCAAACTCTCTAGACCACTAGAAACTTCATCAAGTCTCAAATGACTAGTACATGCACCATTACTATTAGACACTTTCTTCTTTTCTTTGTCTTTACCTACAACACTTTTGCAGATGCACTTGAAGATGTGGGGCTTAATTAGGGAAGGTGAAATGTATCTAGATGTAAGTTCCTTTAGAACAAGTAATCTCTAATAGTAATCTAGGAATCAATCATATTCATCATCATTTGTGTTAAAAACTTTTAGAATTTGGATTTATTTGGCTAGACGATTCCTAGGTCTACCTCACATATGAAGATTCGGCCTCATCCCACAAGGATCAATCTATAGGTTCCTCTTAGAAGAGCAAAACACATAACAAAATAATGAAAAACACAATATAGATGAAAGAGACAATGTACAAGATATAACCAAGAATAGGAATCTACTACAACAAGAGTACAATGGTTGAGCACTTGCTCACACACTCCACAATCTCCCTCTCTCCACACCAAGAATCTCCAAGTACATGAATAAGTGGATAATGGACAGTGACCACACTCCCTCCTTTTATAAATTAAAATAAAGGAGTTGTCCTACCACAAAATAGGTTGGCTAATTACCAAATAAAGAATAAAGAGAGTATCCATAAATTAGGCCATGGGCACCCGTGAATTTGTGATGTGACCACCTCTAATACCCTCTCTTGAACAAGTAATGAACAAGAACACCCAAGATGCACCATGGATAATCCAATAGTGTGGACTCCACTAGATGCATCTCCATAAGAAAGCACCTTGAAGAAGAATTTCAAATGCAATAAGTCCTCTCTAAAATCAAAGTACTCGAGCTAGCTACTTGTACCTCTTCTTGTAGCGGCATAAGCTCCATGGATAGCTCATCGTGACACTAAGATTCCTCCATTAGAGAATTATATGCCCTTCAGGTCCCCTCATATGAGATCACAGGACATGTCATATCACTCGTCTTAGCATGATCTGGGCGCACTAGACACACTAGTCTAAGGTTTGGATCACCAAAAGATATGAACTCGATGACACACAGTAAATCCACCAATAACAAAAGAGCATTAGCATGTCCTCTCTCCACCTGTACACTTGCCCCTTCTGGCTAAGAGCATGGGTGGGTATGTAGTATCATTAGAGCCAAGAAAAACCACCTACTCAAGCCATCGGTACCCCTCGAGTGAACCAAGATGATATGGATAGGCACGTGGTCTCATGCTCCACCAAGCACAACCATGATATCCACATACAAAACAACAATATGTGTTTTTCATCATTCTTCTCTTCATATGTGACACTATATCACACCATTCCATCTCTTCACCTTCATGTCCATGATCACCATAGTGCCACATCATGATGGAGGTAGAGAGCCATTTGTCTAAGATGGGAGCAATCCAACACCTTCTTTGAAAAGCACTAGTGAGCACAAGAACACTCAATCACAACTCCATAAGATCTGTCAAGATAGTGAATCTTGCAATCACAAGGAAACCGAAACGGTCATAATGAAGTGAAATGAGAATGAAAAGTACTTGCATGTTACCTGGTGCGCAGATCGGTCGCAGAATGCTCACGTAGTGAATCCCGGAAGGTCCCCAAGAACAATGAACTCTACCTTTTTGCACAAAAAAACAATGTAAAAGCATGAACGACAAGAAGCAAGAGACCAATTGGGTTCAATCTCCCCCCATGCCTTGTGTGAGCGCTTCACAAAGTATGTATTTTATGTATATTTCCATCTTCATGCTCAATAATAGCCCAATTTACAAAAATATGACAAGCTTTTAGCTTTTGAGTTTGCTTTCTACAAAAATAGGAAATAAAGCTAATGGACGGTGCCCATAGAGTCTGGCATGCCCAATCTCAATGTCCAAAATAGAAATAACATATCCGTGCGCATAGGCGCATACAAAATAATAATCAATAATCGATGTCTCAATAGACATAACAAAATATAGACGTGGCGCCTATCAAAATATAATCCAAAGGTCGAATACTTGCTAGACTCCAATGCTTTCCTCCGCCACTGCTGCTATCTCTACACATCAACTGAAGGATTCACAATCGTTAGTAAAATAATACAATTAAACCGACAAAAGTGAATACCTAGCAGTCTTCAGCTACATAAATAAATCAACTGGTTAGAAATAAATCCTAACCTTAATTTATTACGAGTGTGCACTCTAAACTCATAAACGTTTATTAATTTAATATGCATTTTGCGGAATCACCCGCTATGGAATCACCCACGTACACACTAAATTAATGAAAGGCTCGAAAAGGACAGGCGTCCCCATCAACTTCCCGCACAAAGAATCCTCTTTGTGTATGAGCCCCGGTCATCTAAGTTTACAGAATCCACCGTAAAACCTCACGGAATCCACCGTGGAATATGCCTCCTGGCATCATACCCCCGGGGTGGGATAGCAATTGACCTCAATTGCTATTAGCTCAATGTGGAGCTAATAGAGTGGGGAAAGCATTTAAGTCTCTAGCATGCATCCATTGTGCTTCCTCTACAGGATGGTTCTTAAATTTTACTAGATATCTAGAATACCTACGGCCAGTTCTAGTGGTCATGTAGTCAGTGTCTAGGATGGCTTTTGGTTCAAGTATTTCAGTCTCTTCCTCTAATAAAGGTGGGTTTTTATAAACAGGGTGGATAGGTAATTGGCCTCTAAATGGTCTCAATAAACTAATGTGAAATGTATTGTGAATTTTCCAATGAGATGGTAATTCTAACTTGAATGCATTATCATTAATCTTATGAATGATTCTAAATGGTCCATAAAATCTAGGAGCTAATTTGACAACTGGATGTCTATCTACACTTTGCAGTCTACGTTTTTCTATTCTCAGCCAAACATAATCATCAATTTTGAAATTCATGGCTTGTCTTTTCTTGTTAGCTTGTTTGGTATATGATTGCTGGGCTTTAGCAATCATATCCTTAACCTCATCAAAAATACTGTTATGCATACTAGCAATATCATCAGCACTCTGAATTCTATTAGACAAAGATGCAACAGGTGTAGATAATCTATATCCATAAATGACTTCAAAAGGTGCTTTCTTTGTAGATGTGTGCGGTGTATTGCTGTATGCAAACTGTAATAAATGCAAATGAGTATCCCATGTCTGAGGTTTGGAGAAAGTATATGCACGTAAAAGATCTAGAATGGTGCTATTTGTGGCTTCTGTTTGTCCATTTGTTTCTGGATGAAATGCAGATGAGAAATCAATCTTTGTGCCTAGATTTGCAAACAGTGTAATCCAAAAATTATTACAAAATCTAGAATCACGATCTGAAATAATCACTTTTGGTAATCCATGGTTAGTAAAAATAGTTTTCAAAAATAAATGTGCTGCTTGTGACGCTGTTAAAGTTTTCTTACATGGAATGAAATATGCTTGCTTACTAAATCTATCTACAACTGTCCAAATCATGTCATGGTTAGATTTAGTATTTGGTAAACCAATAATGAAATCCATAGAAATATGTTCCCAAGGTTTAGATGGAATAGACAAAGGCATTAGTAATCCATACTGTTTACCATGATGTCTCTTTATTCTTTGACAAATCAAACATTCAGAAACGAAATTAGATACATCTGCATCCATATGCGGCCAATAAAAATCTTCAGTTAACATGCGTAATGTAGATATGATACCTCTATGACCTTGATATGGGGGACAATGAATTTCATTCAAAACAAAAGATCGGAATGGAATAGTAACACACAGTCTCTTTTCATAAAACATAAATCCATCATTATATGACAATGAATCAATAGGAATGAAATTGTTTTGAACTAATTTTTGCCAATCAGAATGAAAAGTAATATCCTGGTGATATGTATCTTTCATAGCAATCAAAGAATCAAAAGATATGGCAGAAATATTATGAATTGCAGGTCTTCTACTTAATGCATCAGCAACTACATTTTCTTTTCCAGGTTGGTATTGAATGATAGGATGAAAACTTTGAATGAAGGAAGCCCATTTGATATGACGGTTAGAAATTTGGGGTTGGCTAAGTAGATGTCTAATGCTTTGCTGGCCGGTCTTTATCATGAATTCTGAACCCATTAAGTAGTGTTTCCACTGTTTTAATGCTTGTACAACTGCTAATAGTTCTTTGTCATAAGTGGAATATTTCAGCTCAGAGGGTTTTATCTTAGAACTAGAATATGCTATTGGATGATTGTCTTGCATTAGTACGGCTCCTATTCCTGATCCGCTAGCATCGGTCACAACTAAAAAGAATGGTCTATTAAAGTCAGGCAATTGTAGAACAGGGGCATTGGTTAATGCACGTTTCAGTAAGTCAAAGGATTTCTGCTGAGTTTCAGTCCATTGATAAACAATTCCTTTCTTAAGAAGTTTGGTTAATGGTAAAGCAAGTAATGAAAAATTGCGTACAAACTTCCTATAGAAACTAGCAAGACCAAGGAATGAGCGTAACTCATGCATGTTTTTAGGAACAAGCCAATGCAATATTGCATCAATTTTCTTAGGATCAACTTTAATTCCTTCTTTTGATACAATATGACCTAAATACTCAATTTCCGTCTTAAAGAATTCACTCTTTTCAGGATTTGCAAACAATTGATTTTCTTTCAGTAATTGAAAAACTAATGATAAATTCTCATAATGCTCTTTTTCACTTTGACTAAACACCAAAATATCATCAAAGAAAACAATCACACAGTACTGATATTTCAGAAAGATACGGTTCATCATTCTACTGAAAGTGGCAGGTGCATTAGTCAATCCGAATGGCATGACTAAGAATTCGTAATGGCCAAACTGTGTTCTGAATGCAGTCTTAAATATGTCAGATTTATCTAGCCTCACCTGATGATATCCAGACTTAAGGTCAATTTTACTAAATATAGAAGATCCTTGCAGTTTGTCCATAAGGTCATCAGCTCTAGGTATAGGATACCTATTCTTTACAGTGATCTTATTTAAAGCTCGGTAGTCAATACACATACGATAGGTATTATTCTTTTTCTTAACTAAGAGTATAGGTGCACCGAATGGAGAACTGCTAGGTCGAATTAAGCCTCTATTGAGTAATTCTTCAACTTGACTCTGGATTTCTTTTTGCTCTATTTGATTGTGCCTATATGGTGCTTTGCAAGGTGGTTGTGTGCCAGGGATTAAATCAATCTTATGGTCTTCTGGTCGTGAAGGTGGTAAACCTGGTGGTAGATCTTCTGCAAAATAGCCCTTAAAATATGCAAGAAATTCCTTATGCCTAGGTTGCATATGATTTTCCTTTGCTTGCAATTCATTCACCCAAATGAGATATGATTTAGTACTCTTTCGTAATGCACGTTTTGCTTGAGTATGCGAAAGCAGTGGAAAGACATTAGATGCATGCATACCATATAATGTAATAGATTTTCCTTGAAAATTAATATTCATTGTGTGCGTGGAATAATCTATATTTGGATTATGTTGGTGTCTCCAAGGCATTCCTAAAATAATGTCGCTTGACTGTAGTGGGACAACTAAGAAATTTCTTCTTTCAATGTATGAACCAATTTGAATCTCTAAATCTTGTACTTCTTGTGTGCCATTGTACCTAGTGCCTAAAAATGCAGCTTTTATGCGATAATGCATAGGTACAGTCTGTAATTTCAATTTCTTTACCAATTTTGCTGAAATAAAGTCATGAGTACTACCGTCATCATGCAAGATAGTTCTTTCCTTTCCATGCACCAAACATTTCATAGTCAATAATGAATGTGGAGTAGGCATACCTGGTAAAGTGTCGGAAGTAGTAGTAGGATCATCCTCATCTTCAGTGAAATCAGGCATATCCTCATGCTCATCTTCGTCCATGGCTCCAAGATAGTTGATATGTGCTGGTGGCTTCTTTGAATGACAATTTGCTACGAGATGCCCTGGCTGGTGACATTTATAGCATACTATTGGCTTGGCTTTGGTTACATTATTTGCAATGGCTGGAAGTCTGGGTACATTTGGATTTGCTCGTGGAATAGACTTAGGATTTGGATTGATATTGGATGGTAATGCAGGTGGTTTAGCCCAATTCTTGCGAAAAGATGGTGATGAGAAACGACCTAGATTAAACCTTCTAAAATTGGAATTGAATTGTTTAGATCCATAATTACCATTGCCTTGGAATTGCTGTGGTCGTCTGTCTCTTCCGCGTATCTTATCTTCAGTGTTGTGAGCTAGTGAGATGGCGTCTTCAAGGGTAGCAGGCTTGAACATGTTCACTTCAGCGTAGTAATGTCCAAGGAGTCCAGACATATACTTCCGCTTATGTGTCGTCTCTGGTACCTCTTCAAGCATGTGTAGCTGTAGGAGTGCATTCCAAAAACGCTCTGTATACTGTGGAATAGGCTCACGATCCCGTTGTTGAAGTAAATCCCATTGCTTGATAGCCTTCTCATGAAATTGCGGTGGAAGGAAATTCTGGATGAACTTCTTCTTGAAATCTTCCCAAGTAGCAGGACATTCTATGCTCTTGCGTACTACAGTCCACCAAAGTGATGCTCTGTCTATCAGATGATTAGTAATACACTTGATTTTATCTTTTTCTGGATAGGTTTCCTCATGGAAATAGTCATCAAACTGGCTAATGAATGATAAAACAATCTTTCCTTCTCGTATGCCATTGAAAGTGCAAAATTTGAAACTTCGTTTACTTATCTTGGATTCCTTGTGAATGGTTTGTGCTTCAAGAGTGGCGTCGATGGTACGTCGAATCAAATCTTCAGCTTGTGGTTCTTCTTTGTCGGTGGATGCTCTTTGTAATTTTATCAATTGCGCTTGCAATGCTTGCCTAGCCCTTCGCTCTTCTTCCAATTGCAGCATGATTAGATCCATCTTTTGTTCCATGGTAGGCTCAGGTAAGTCGTCTTCAGCCATAGGATCATCCATATGTGGAGTTGTCATCCTGTAAAACTCAATAAACCTTTCTCACTCAAAATCAGGTTAGCGGGATGAGCGTAGCTCAAATTCGGGGTTACAAGGCTATGTATTTTTTTGGGTATTTCTTTCTCAATTTTCAGAAAATCTGCAATATTTCCTTCTTTGTTTGCTGGAAATACTTCAGCGAACCTGTAGATAGGTGGAATACTTTGTCACGAACAACTTTCCAGTTCAGAGTTTTTGCATAGGAACAGCCCTTCTAGGAGTTTTGAGCACTAGTCAGTTCTGACTCCAGTTGACTAGTCTGACTTGCAGAATTGCAGATTTAGCCGACTTGCAGAGTTACAGACTTGTAGAACTTAGGCCGACTTGATGAACTTGCAGGACTTGATTCCAGTTGACTTGCAGAACTTGACTTCTGATGTGCAGGACCCGGAGTTTGGTGACTTTCTTGCCCTGTGTGACTTGTAGAACCTTGCTTTGACCTAGGAGATTAAGCTTAAAAAGCTTAAACAGTAGGTCGTCTGATTTCGTGGGGGGGGGGCCGTTTTTGTGACGGTGCGAAAAACGCGCGGGGGTCCTTTGATACCACGATGAAAAATTGGGAAGCTTAAAGCTTCTTCTAAGCTTAAGTAAGCTTAAACTTATGAGAGATGAAAGATATGAATTTTTTTTTCTCACTGTTTCTTGACGACTTGATGAAGGAGATGGATGCGTGGTCCTCCGCCTGCACAGCCTGGTCCTTCGGGATCTGACAGTAGAAACAGGGGTTCTTGATCGCCAGAAGTCTGCCTGTATCGACGGTTCGGGATGAGATTGACTGTAGAGCCCGATCGTTCCTGGAGCTCCGCCTTTGCTCGAGATGGGTAGCGATTGGAAGCTCTTGATCTCAGCTCCGCTCTGATACCACTGATGCACAGATCGGTCGCAGAATGCTCACGTAGTGAATCCTGGAAGGTCCCCAAGAACAATGAACTCTACCTTTTTGCACAAAAAAACAATGTAAAAGCATGAACGACAAGAAACAAGAGACCAATTGGGTTCAATCTTCCCCCATGCCTTGTGTGATCTTCACAAAGCATGTATTTTATGTATATTTCCATCTTCATGCTCAATAATAGCCCAATTTACAAAAATATGACAAGCTTTTAGCTTTTGAGTTTGTTTTCTACAAAAATGGGAAATAAAGCTAATGGACAGTGCCTATAGAGTCTGGCATGCCCAATCTCAATGTCCAAAATAGAAATAACATATCCGTGCGCATAGGCGCATACAAAATAATAATCAATAATCGATGTCTCAATAGATATAACAAAATATAGACGTGGCGCCTATCAAAATATAATCCAAAGGTCGAATACTCGCTAGACTCCAATGCTTTCCTCTGTTGGGGGTAAAGGCGCCTCCGCCGTGCCGCCCCGTGTATTACTACACTGACAGTACCCGCCACTGCACATTGCAGGTGGTGGGCGCCCGTCACGTCACTTTATTCTTTATTCTTTTAGTGACAGTTTGAATAAAGGAAGGCCCGGTCACACATTGTGACTGTTGGAGTTCCCATTTCTTGTCTCTCTCTTTCTTGCTCTTGCTCTCCCGCCATAGCTCGCGTGCAAGCTTCGATCCTTCTCACCTTTCAACTGGTATCAGAGCTTGGCATTCTCTTGCTCGAGCTCGACTCGGTGCTTCCCGACCTTCGCATCGACTCGCTTTACGCATTGGGTCTCCATCCCGGCAGCCATAGCCAACCTCTTGAGCTCCCGACTCTCCCCGGCTTCCCGAGCTCCATCCTGGCCTTCTTGAGCTTCATCAGGGCCTTGCCCTTGAGGTATTGCTTCAGCATTTGCAGGCATTTGAGTGTATTCTCAGATTGAAACAGGGCAGGAACAAAGGGCAGCCACTCTTCTTGAGCTCCATAGCTCATATCTTCCCTCCCCTTTGCATTGGGCCTTCATGGCTTGGTATGTGCCTACCTTAGGCCCTTCTTGAGCCCCCCATTACCCCCTTTTCAGCCCATGTGGAGCAGCAGCAAGTTCAGCACCAACAGGGTAGATTGCATCATTTTTTCCAGGCTGTGAACACTCATCTACTTCAGCTCCACACTTGGCCATTGCTTCTTGCTCTCTACCTTGATCAAGAGGGCTATAGACTTCATGTTTGATGTCATTCAAGCTTTGGGCATTGGTCTTGATCTTTCGGGGCTGATTTCTTCAGATTTGGGACTGTTATAAACTGTCATAACAGGCTGAAAACAGGGCAGCCCCATTGGCATTAGCATTTGTTGCTTATACTCCATTCCGGTTGTGCTATTTCATGCCCGTATGCGGTCTACATGATGCCTAGTGCCTTGGGAATGTATGCACATGATTATGCCATGATTTTGGCTTGAAATATTCGCTGATTTGGGACTATTATTTACTGTTATACAGTGCTGGAAACAGGGCAGCCACACTTGGCATTGGCATTTAATGCTTATACTCTACTCCGGTTACCTTGTTTGATGCCCGTATGCGGTCTACTTCCTACCCGGATGTATTGGGGATGTATGCATTTGGTTTGACCATGATTTTGGCTTGAATTTGGGGCTGAAATCTACTGTTTAGAACAGTAAATACATGCTGGAATAACAGTGGGCTGAAGGTACTTTACATGCTTTGGCACTTACCTACCGATACCGGATGTATGCTTTGAGCTTTGGCATGATATCTCTGACATTTGGGGACGACTTGGAGCATATGTATGAGATTATGGGATGCTTTTGAGCTTCGCATTAGCTCCGTCTTCACTGGCATTTGGACCGACTCGGCATGCTCATGGACCGCCTATGCCTCATGTCTCTGCTTGACAGTTAGGCTTTTGCATTACATGCTTTGGTTCGTGACATATGCTATTTGGTTCGTGTATGCCATACAGACATTTGGACCTTGGATTTGGATGTATTTGAGCATTCCCGGCTTACTTGATCACTGATCTTGGTTGCTATTTGGATGTCATTGAGTTGCCTGAGAGCTTATTTGGGCTTATGTATTGCTTCATGGTTAATACGACCGGTGCTTCATGTATATCATGCTCTCTCGGATGCGCTTGATGCATTGACAGGGTCACTTATCACTGGTGCTTTCTCTTGGGTTGTTTGAGCTTCTGAGCTCGCTTTGTACGCCTTTTGTGCCAGTGGGAGCATTTTACATGCTTTCTTGACCTTTGACAGTTGCATGCTATTGGAGCACTTACATGTATTTGGAGCAGCTTATGTCTTGAGCAGCTACATACACATTGAGACTTTGGGATCATACTCCGATCTTTATGGATATGCATTGATGTACTCTTGGTTCATAGGATGCTTATGAGCTGAGTCTCATATTTGGATCTTTCTCTTTGAGCAGATACCTATTTGTGTCAGGTTTTGGCAGTTACAGGAACACTTTGCCTAGAGTGTCTGGTGGTGTGCCTTTCACTGGTAGATGTTATTTTGACATGCTTGGTGTTGAGCTCATGTTCTTTTCACTGTCATTGGCCTTGCTTATGTCCATTTCATGCCGGCTTTGGACCTAGCATTGTTTGCTTGACATTGGATCCTATTTTGGGACAGTTTGCTCTCTAGACTGCATACCTGCAATTTATTACAGCAAGCAGTTATTGGTGGACTGAGGTGTACTTTTCATGCTGAAATATCCTGATTTGGTGTACCGCACCTAGTACTAAGTGGGCAGCCACTTTTGGCACACTTTGCTCGCCCTTTGGACCCCGTTTTGGTCATTTTTGGGCAGTTTCTGCAGTAAAACAGCAAGCAGTTTTGGACTGTTTGGGCATTTCCAGCCTGCATAATGGCGTCATCTTCGCATGATAGTGCCATCTTTAACATTACAAAGTTGGATGGTACCAACTACTCTTACTGGAAGAGTCAAATATGGCAGGTTTTAGTGCAGAAATCTCAGATTAAGCCACTTCGGTTGAGTGGGGAGCAGGGCTTGAACTTGATGAGCTATGCAAGTCCACGATTGTATTGTCTCTCACTGAACAGGTACATTATAATGTATTTGAGGAAGCACAGAGTGCATGGGATCTATGGAATAAGATCAAGAATCTTTATGATAAGAAAAGTCCGGCGAGTCAGATGTACTGGTTGAAGCAGCTTATGGATCTGCGCATGAAGGATAATGAGACTATGCCTGCTCACTTGAGCCAGTTCCATGCTATACTGAAGAACCTGACTTCGCAGGATATCACCTTTGGAGAGGAAGTAACTCCTCTTTTCTTGCTTGGAACTCTGAATGAGTCATGGGATGTATTCTGCACTGCCCTTTGTGCCTCTAGTGCTACTCTAAAATTGGCAGATGTTGAGAGTGCTCTTCTTCAGGAAGAGGTGAATCGCAAAAACTTGGATGCCTCTCGTGGTAGTCATGCTTTGACAGTTAGAGGCAGGAATGACAGGTATGACCGTGGTAATGGCCGAGGCCGTGACTCGCAGAAGGGTCGGTCTAAATCTCGTGGTGGCAAGTCGCGTAGTAAGTCGCGCGGACGCAATGCAAATGTCACTTGTCATCATTGTGGGAAAAAGGGCCATATTAGACCACAGTGTCATGAGTTGCGCAATGAGAAGCGCAAGGATAAGGGGAAAGATAAAGTGCAGGAGAAGTCCTCTGATCGCAGCATAGTACCTACGAAGTCCAACGTCAAGATTGAGGAAATTAATGTCACGCAGACTGAAGAGTCCGATGGTGGTGATGAGTTTATACTTGCAGCTAGTTCTTCTGATGCTTCACACTTGACTGAGACACCTAGTATGTATGCACAGTGCTGGTTATTGGATTCAGGTGCGTCCTTCCATGTGACGCCTTACCGTGAGTGGTTTCACTCTTACCGTACTGTGTCTGGATCAGTCAGACTTGGAGATGACAGGTCTCTTAATATTGTGGGCTGTGGAGATATTCAGTTGCAGTTTTCCACTGGCAGTTCCTTTTTGCTCAGGGATGTACGTCATGTACCTGCGCTTACGCGTAGTCTTATGTCTGCAGGACAGTTGGATGATGCAGGATTTCATGTCTGTTTTGGGGATTCTGCCTGGAAGATTACCAAAGGCAGACTTGTGCTTGCTAGAGGCGCCAAGGCTGGCAGCCTCTATCCTCTTGTTGTATCTGGGTCTTCTGTAGACCATGTTTTGGCAGTGGGCTCTATCCCACATGTATCACTTTGGCATGCCCGTTTGGGGCATATGTCTTTGAAAGGAATGAAAATGTTATCTGGTTTGCAGTATCTTCCGCCTTTGGATTATGCATGTTTTGACTCGTGTGATCATTGTCTTTATGGTAAGCAGAATAGGTCTACGCATAAGAAATCGGGTAGGCCACGCATGAGTGAGCCCTTGGCATTGGTGCATTCCGATGTTTGTGGGCCTATGCCTTGCATGTCTATGGGTGGCGCGAAGTACTTCGTTACCTTCATTGATGATTTTTCTAGGAAAGTGTGGGCTTATCCCATAAAGCAGAAGTCCGATGTCTTGGCAATTTTTCAGAGATGGCTTGCTCTTGTTGAGAACCAGACTGGGTATAGGCTGAAATGCCTTAGGACAGATAATGGGGGAGAATATGTCTCGCATGCTTTTGAGCAGTTTTGTGATGACAGGGGTATTAAGCGTCAGTTGACTGCCCCTTACACCCCACCCCAGAATGGTTTGGCTGAGCGCATGAACAGGACTATTCAGGAGTGTGTGCGCTCTATGCTTAGCCATGCAGGCCTACCCCCAAGTTTTTGGGCTGAGGCAGTTAGTACGTCAGTGCACGTCATAAACCGATCGCCTTCCAGTGGATTGGATTTCCAGGTTGCAGAGGAAGTTTGGGCTGGTAAGCCACCCTCTTATGCGCATCTCCGTGTCTTTGGATGTGAGGCATTCTGCCATGTGCCCAAGGACAAGATGAGTAAATTGGATCCAAAGAGCATTAAATGCATATTCCTTGGCTATGGTGAGTCAGGAGAGATGGGCTATCGCCTATGGGATCCGCAGGCGCGGAAAATAGTACGCAGCCATGATGTCGTCTTCCATGAAGACAAGATGCACAGGCAGCCTGAGAAGGTGGTTGAGATCCGCAGAGTGATCTTTCAGGAGGAGCCTAAAGCTCCAGCACAGCCAGTAGTACAGCCTGCAGCAGTTCCTCCACAGGGCCAGGATGTTGGACAGGTAGTTAGACAGGCAGCAGAGCCTGCGGTGAGACGGTCTGCTAGAGATAGACGTCCACCTGACAGATTTCAGCCCTCTATGCATTATGTTTTGGTTACAGATGCAGGAGAGCCTTTCACTTATGATGAGGCTATGCGCAGGGGTGACAGTCACTCCTGGGAGAGGGCTATGCAGTCTGAGATAGACTCCCTGCATAAGAATGAGACTTGGGATTTGGTTGCCTTGCCTAAGGGCAAGAAGGCTTTGCCATGCAAGTGGGTGTACAAGCTGAAAAGTACCCCTGGACACCCCAAGCTGGCATACAAGGCTAGATTGGTAGCAAAGGGTTTTAAGCAGGAACATGGTGTGGACTTTGATGAGGTCTTCTCTCCTGTGGTTAAGATGACCACCCTGCGCTTAGTCTTGGCTTTGGTTGCACAGCTTGACTTAGATCTATATCAGATGGATGTCAAGACGGCTTTTCTACATGGGGACTTGCATGATGAGATCTATATGGATCAGCCTAAGGGCTTTGCAGAACCTGGCAGGGAGCACCTAGTGTGCAAGTTGAAGAAGAGCTTGTATGGCTTGAAGCAGGCACCTAGGGAATGGTATCATAAGTTTGATGCCTTTATGCAGTCACAGGGCTATAGCAGGAGTGCTATGGATCCGTGTCTTTACACGAAGAAAGCCCGTGATGGCAGTTTGCTTATCTTGGTACTCTATGTTGATGATATGCTGATAGCAGGGAAAGCTCATGATGAGCTAGATGCTCTTAAATCTCAGCTGAAGAAGAGCTTTGAGATGAAGGATTTGGGACAGGCCTCACATATACTTGGGATGTGCATTAAGCGCGATAGGCATCAGGGGCTTTTGTATCTCTCACAGCGGGAGTACATTCATAAAGTCCTTGAGCGCTTCCGCATGCAGGACGTAAAGCCTATTGGCTGTCCATTACCTTCTTATGTGAAGGTATCAGAGGCCGATTGTCCGCAGACAGATGAGCAGAGGGCCGAGATGGCCAAGATCCCTTATGCATCAGCCGTGGGCAGTTTGATGTATGCCATGATAGCCACTCGTCCAGATATTGCACATGCAGTTGGTGTTGTGGCACGCTATATGGCTACACCTGGCAGCAGACATTGGGATGCCGTGAAGGGTATCATGAGGTACCTGAAGGGCACAGCAGATATGTGTATTTGCTATGGCAGCCAGGATACAGGGGTCGTGGGG
The DNA here is from genome assembly GCF_053477565.2 of Lygodium microphyllum. NCBI lineage: Eukaryota > Viridiplantae > Streptophyta > Polypodiopsida > Schizaeales > Lygodiaceae > Lygodium > Lygodium microphyllum. The sequence continues at coordinate 119,149,672 of NC_141141.1, read as the reverse complement.
TACACTGACTCCGATTATGCAGGACATGCAGATAGTAGGAAGTCCACTTCTGGCTATGTATTCACCTATGCTGGAGGGGCTGTCTCTTGGATGTCCAGGGTTCAGAAGTGTACGGCTTTGTCTACCACTGAGGCCGAGTATGTTGCAGCCACTGAGGCTTGCAAGGAGGCCATATGGTTAGGCCGTCTAGTTGCTGACCTTGGGATTGATGCTACACCTGCACTGCATTCGGATTCTATGAGTGCCATTCAGTTGGCTAAGAATCCGGTCTTCCATGCGAAGACGAAACACATTGAGGTGAGGTATCACTTCATACGTGGTGTCGTGGAGGACAAGTCTGTTGACCTTGTCAAGATCTCCACTGACGAGAATCCTGCAGATTTGCTCACGAAGAGCCTCACTACTGAGCGCTTTGCCTTCCTCAGGAGGTTGATGGGCGTTGGATGAGATGTCGCCTTTCCTCATCCCTTGTACCTATGTACATTTGTACTGCCTTTTCTTTTTTTCTTTTCTCTTTCACTAGGGCAGATTCGCCTTTAAGTGGGAGGTTGTTGGGGGTAAAGGCGCCTCCGCCGTGCCGCCCCGTGTATTACTACACTGACAGTACCCGCCACTGCACATTGCAGGTGGTGGGCGCCCGTCACGTCACTTTATTCTTTATTCTTTTAGTGACAGTTTGAATAAAGGAAGGCCCGGTCACACATTGTGACTGTTGGAGTTCCCATTTCTTGTCTCTCTCTTTCTTGCTCTTGCTCTCCCGCCATAGCTCGCGTGCAAGCTTCGATCCTTCTCACCTTTCATCCTCCGCCACTGCTGCTATCTCTACACATCAACTGAAGCATTCACAATCGTTAGTAAAATAATACAATTAAACCGACAAAAGTGAATACCTAGCAATCTTCAGCTACATAAATAAATCAACTGGTTAGAAATAAATCCTAACCTTAATTTATTACGAGTGCGCACTCTAAACTCATAAACGTTTATTAATTTAATATGCATTTTGCGGAATCACCCACTATGGAATCACCCACGTACACACTAAATTAATGAAACGCTCGAAAAGGACAGGCGTCCCCATCAACTTCCCACACAAAGAATCCTCTTTGTGTATGAGCCCCGGTCATCTAAGTTTACAGAATCCACCGTAAAACCTCACGGAATCCACCGTGGAATATGCCTCCTGGCATCATTACCTCAAGAAGGAGAGAGGAGAAAATGGAAGTGTGAATAGCCTGTAAATGAGCTTTGAGAGAATAAACAAGTGATAACTTGCAAAATATGTACACTACATAGGAACATCCAAACACAATAATCTAAAGCCAATGAGAATAGGAACAATATTCAATAGGGACTCCAAATTTTAACTCAAGATCCAAAAGATTTAAAAAACGCAAGAATTTCAATCTATCACCAACTAGTGCCAACAAAGGAGTGTCAAACATAGTATTATATGACACATATGCGATGAGAAACCCCCTATCAAGGTTACCTGTCACATACAACCTCCAAGTCAGTGGTAGGACAACATGCTATCAATCCACTACATCAACGAGAGTAGGACACACAATCTATATGCCAAGCCAATCCACGGTGACTCACAACACCCATGAAATTATTGATTAGAGATGAACAAGTGAACCAAAGAGGACAATACAACATGTGATAGCATGTGGCAATATCATAAGTGACAAAAGCAAAGAAAGCAAAGACACATACCAACAAACACACTAAGGTAGAGGAGGTCAAAGCAATCGGTTCCTTGAAAGGCAATTGATAGAAGGTCAAATGACTACATATGTCAAAACAAGGGTAGCAAAGCATGACATATAGGCCTCATCATACACATTACTATCAATAGAGATCACAACAATAAATGCAACCAATTGGCAATATGTATTAGAAACACAGAAACAAGGCCAATGTAACAAATGAAAATTCGCAAACCATTAGTCACTCAATAATCAATAGTCATTTCAATGCTTTGTTGAAAGGAAGAATTGTAGGTGTATTCTACCAATGGTAAGTACTCAATCCACTTTTTTGGCTCTTTGCTACTATAGGCTCTCAGGATATCCTCCAAGACTTGGTTTACCCTTTCATTTGCCCATCAATTTGTGGGTGGTAGGTTGTGTTAAAGTGTAAAAGAGTTCCGATGGCTTGAGAAAGACTAGTCTAGAACTTGGAGGTGAAGAGAGCATCCCATTCATTAATACTCCTTTTTGGGAGCCCATGAAGATAGAATATATCCTAATGAAGATCCTTGCAATACCAGAGGCTTTATGAGTTTTCTTTACTGGAGTAGCTTGAGCTAGTTTAGTAATCATGTCTACTATTACCACGATAGAATTGTAGCCTCCTTGGATAGTGGATAAGTCGATTATAAATATTGATGTATTCCCATTTATTTATGGAATATCAAGATGATGTAGTTTACTGAGAAGTTTGACCTACTCAATTTTTACCCTTTGGTGGCTTAAACATAAAGTTACATATCTAAGGACATCTACTTTCATTCCAACCTAGTAGTAGCTTCTTTTGACTGCATTTAGGATTTTGGCATACCCTAGATGTCTAGCTATTGGGCTATCATGGGCTTCCCATAGAATTTTCTTTTTCCTTGAATAGTGGATAAGTTGATTATAAATATTGATATATTCCCATTTATTTATGGAATATCAAGATGATGTACTTTACAAAGAAGTTTGACCTACTCAATTTTTACCCTTTGGTGGCTTAAACATAAAGTTACATATCTAAGGACATCTACTTTCATTCCAACCCAGTATTAGCTTCTTTTGACTACATTTAGGATTTTGGCATACCCTAGATGTCTAGCTATTAGGCTATCATGGGCTTCCCATAGAATTTTCTTTTTCAGCTCCTAAATTTTTGGTACATTAAGCCTTTTTTTATAACAGAGTAGTCCATTTTGTAGGATGTAATCCTTGAACTTGGCTTTCTCACTAGGGGTTTTCCTTTCTAAGTATACAATCTTTTTTATTTTCTAGAAGGCTAGATCTTTAGGTCATTCGGTAGCTACTACTTCAAAATTTGGATTACTAAGCATTGAGATGAGGCTTGCTAGATTTCCCAATCTAGAAGGGTCTTCCATAATCAAGAGGTCTAGAAAGGCCCTGTAGCTAAGAGCATCAACCAAAACATTCCCCTTGTGCTAGGGCAATAGTAGATATTGAAGTCAAATTCTTAGAAGGCTTCAATACATTTTCTTTGCCTCATATTAAGTTCTAGTTGAGTGAAGATCCATTTAAGACTTTTGTGGTTAGTGGGTGAATCTTCATCTAAGTGGATAGTGATGCCACAATTTAAGGATGTGAATGACTGCCGAAAGTTCCACATCATGTGCAACATAATTCTTGTCATAGGGTGAGCTTTCATGAAGAATCTGCTATGGGTGTACCTTCTTGAGAAAGAACACAACATACTACAATGATGCTAGTATTAGTGACTACCTTAAATTCCTAAGAGAAGTCAAGAAGTTTTAGAATTGGTGCGATATTGAGGAAAATTTTCACCTTTTCAAAGCTTTCCTATAAAATCTAGATATCATTTGATAAATGAATTTCATCCCATAATGCTCCCAATCAAGAAACTTTCTCAATGCTTGTAATTATCTACTATAGGAGTATCATGAACCATTAAGAAGCTTTAATCTTGGTAGAAACCCCATGAAATTGAATGAGTATGGACTTTCCCTGCTAATTCAAGGTGTTCAAGAGAAAAAGAATGCTCTAATTATTGAGAGATTGCTTCAATATTTGTCCAATAATGGTTGCCAAGGGTGTAGGTGAACTTCTTGGACTATATTGAAGAAATATCCCCTTTAATAAGTCAAAATCTTTGAAGATTTGACCATAAAACTAGGGATGCCCTAGCAATGATAGCACTGATAATTCTTCTCTTTTGCTTCACAGATGAAACTAGACTTCAATGTTGAGAATAGAATCCCCCAATTATCTATACCAGGTCATTTAAACCACAAATAGAAGGAGAGAGTGAGTAGATCTATCAATAACGATTGACGTCCCTATTATATATCAACATAAATACTAAAGTCCATGGTTCAAAGGAAGCATTATTGCCTTGAATGATGACCAAAAGAACTTGAAATAGCTAGTGGCAAGTGATAAAAAACATTACAAGGCTAAAATCAAGGAGAGTAATAATCACGTTGATGATTCACATAGTAATATGGCTTCAAGCTTTTCTAGAAGAAAGATAAAGTGGTCATTAAGGAGCAAGAAGCCTTGATAAAGAGATAGAAGCCATTTTCTCAATGGGAGCCTAAAGGGAGAGCTAAGAAAGGAAAGGAAGAAACCCTACTGTGTAAAATAGGGGAAATTTTAGTTTTCATTTTTCCTTTGTGGCCTCTCTTTCATCCATAGACCTCCAAAATGCCTTGGAAAAGGGCCATGACCTATTAAAATGGCAAGGACTCTACCATTCCACTAAGATTTACTTCAAATCGCTTCAAATGTGATCACAATTAATTGTAGAGTAGTCTTGCCATAATTACCAAGATTTGAACTTCAATTACTCTGCACAAAATATTGTACCCATATCTAACCTTGAAAATGACACACATTATCTATACTTGCTCTAATACCAATGTAAAGAAGGTAGTTTCTTCATAACATGAATTGCTCAAAATACAACAAGAAATATTGCAATAGTCATAGCCAAGGTGACCATAGCTTGGTTTCTCATTACCATGATGAAATATTACAATGGGAAAAAATTAGAGAAAGACAACAAGATACCCACCTCTTGCTATAGTGGAGTTTGGTACACACCCATTTGTTATGCTGGAAGGTCCAACTTGAAGTCCTTAAGTGGAAAATTGATTAATGAGTAAAAAGATGTGCATTCTCAACCTTTTATACTCTTCCATAAGCTTATGCTTTATCATGTTATCAATTCAATTATTAGCCAATATAATCTTTAGAGACAAAAAGATCACATTTATATGCCTCTTTGACCACTTTTGAGCTTACTTTTATAATCCTACTCATTCAATCAAGAAAGTATGACTCATATGTCTCTTAATTAAAGCCCAACCATACAAATTGATTGCTAGTCAATTGTATTGTTTTGTGACATGCCCGTTGAGGCATCCTTAACGGAACGATTTAGTGGTCCATCGAGATGAATTTTCTAGGCAACCCCCTTGGTACTCATTTCAATAACTTGAGAATTGCTGTCTAAACTATCTCGAGTCTACTTTTCAATAAAAGGAATTAGTTGTTCTTATTATAATTGAATTGAATTTTGGTTTCTAAGTAAGCTAAGGTCTCCTATTTGGGATTTGATATTCAAGTAACTACTTATGCTAGCTTGTGAGAACCAAAGCCAACTTGTATTGCACTTGGTTCAAGGAGAGTGAGAAATGAGGGGAAGTATGAGTATGTCGATCCCTCTAAGTCTCACAATGTTCCTCTAAAATGATATGAAGTCAAGGTTCTAATTGATTCTAGGAGTCAATCTTTTCTACACTCTAACACATCAAATTTGTGATCAGTTCTCAACTTATCAAGACCGCCCTGCCTTAGGGTAGATTCATCATGAATCATGCCCTCCTGCTTCCCTCAGTTGGACAGTTTTAGTTATCTACTTATGTAACAGTTATACACATAGAATCAACTTTCTCAATTAATTCTTTTAATGACAACGTTTGCTCACATAATTTAAATTACAACACACAAACAATGAAAATAAGCCTTTTGAAATACAACTTCTTTATTTAATAGAAAATTCTTATATAAGTGTTCACCTTCCACCCATATGGAAAAATGGTATAAAGGCCTTTATTTCTCCAAGATTTTTATTCCTAACTATTACCGGGGCCTCATAGGAGCTTGGATGATTCCTAGAAGTCTAAGAGTTATCGACTAGAGCCCCTATGGCACCACCAACTCCTCTTTCCCTAGGATTCTCCTACGAAGTGACCTTAGGCAAGAGGAGAAGGGACCCACAAATAGCCTTAGGGGGGGTCTGGTGCGCTTTTCTTTTTATCATATTGTGGACTTAGTATATTAGGATTTTTTAAATTATTCAATCAACTTCCTATATGCATCAAGTTAAATGTGTATTTATCGCTACAAGCACAAGAAATCCTTCTTTAAGCAATATTCCTAACAAATAGAGAGGCAATGTTAACTTAGAGGCAATTCTTTCTGACTTCAATAGATAATGCCATAAATGTAAGAGAGATGAGAAACAAGCTAGTGAGTATGTTGGTAAAAGATAGGTGGTGATATATAGATTTTTTTAAAAATCATTTTTGGCTTTTTTTTGAGAAAGCTAGCATATCTAGTCTATTAAATAGCAATCATTTTCACTTTAAATTTTTATTACACTTTCATTGTATTTTGCTATCTAAAAATATTAACACATGTACATGTAACATCAATTTGTGAAAGAATTTAATATTATGATACTTGAACATAAAAAATTATAGAATATTTTCAAGAGATAGATTGTAAAAAAAGTCACTATGTTATCCAAAAGAGTAGACTGGGTATTTTTTAACAAGGCTTTTGTTATTTTTGGACTCATAATAGAGTGTTTATGTAACTTTTAGGCAATTGATATTCTCTTAAGCCTGCTTGCATCTCTTGTTGGCCTCCGGCAGTAAACCAGTCTCTTGACACTCTCTTGCATGGCTGTGTAGCTAGCCCCCATGCTCTTCTAATATTGATTGATTATAGTACCATTCTGCACAGGCATGTACCAAATACGTTGTTACGCGAGCGGTGATCGAGAGCAAGCCTCACTCACAACCCGATAATGAGATGTTAAGGAGTGCCGGTTGGGATAATTGACTTTGTTGGATGCACAACACAACTTGAAAAATTTAAATATTTGATAATACACCACAAGCCACATATAAAAACAAGACAAAACACAATGCCTCTTGAAGCTCAAAACAACTAAAAACCCAAATGTGGGTAGAGCATCACACAACCACAACACAACGAAAATACCAACAATTCAAAAACAAACCAAGTGAGATATATTTTCGTACATTAACAACCTTGAGCCGATGCTCGGCACTTTGACACCAAAAAGCTCCAACTTCCAAATTGGCATGACAAGAGCTCACTCTAGCATGCGACCCTCCACTCTCCTATCTCACAAAATACAATTGTAATCAAGGGGGAAGGCCCTTAAGTCTCCATTCTCATCTCCTTGTATAGTTTTCTATCCACACTCACACACATTAGGCTTTTGCTTTCAGCTTTTGGCTTTTGCTTTTCTACTGCTTTTCACTATTTTCGTTTTTCTACCCTATGCCTGTTTGCAACTTGTTTGGATCATAACTTCGTCATTTGAACTCCAAATATAGTCGTTCGGGTACTCAAAATGATTGAACACATCTGGTCAACAAGCTAGCATGAGCAGAATTACGAAAATCCATCAAAAATGGAAAAAAATACAGGTTTTTGTAAATCGCATCATATTTCTCTATCTTTTATCTTGAATGACTTATTCCCTTTCTTGGCCTATTTTTATTGTAATTGCACACTCTTTCACCACACATGTCCTCTTTTTCTTCAAGAAATACTCGCTAACAATGTAAAACGTACGACCTTCTTTCTTTGATCCTTGAGTCTTTAAAATGAATATTCTCTAGAAATGAATCTATTTTTTATGCAGTGTGTCCTAGTATGAATATGGTTTTTTGAAATGAACTTCGTGCCCAATCATTCATGATTTGGAAAAATATGCAATGTTGGATCCATGATATGCAATCAATCAATCCATGCTCACACAAAAATAATGTATACATTTGAAGAATTGTGCCTAGCCTATCTAGATGTGATCGTGCATCATGCAAAATGCAAACGAAATTTCTTGATTAATTTAATATTCCTTATCCTCTCCTCTCAACTCTCATCAATAAAATATGATATTCTCCGCTCCACCCATCCAAAATCTCACAATGACTCTAGAAAATGATGGTCCTCAAGATGTTGACAAGATAAGAACAACCCATCTCACAATTGGTGGCATCCTTCACGACCCTCTAACTCACTCAACCTCCTTACACACTCAACCAGAGGTTCCTAACTTTGTGATGAGCATCCCAAATATTGTGCGTGTAAGAAATGTGTGTGCTCAATGACAGGTGCTCTCTCATGTGTGCGTGCATCTAAAATTTACTGCATATAGTTGCACCGGACCTCATGCCGTGCTAGTGCTCAATGATGGTGCAATGCGTGCATAATCCCAACCCATGGCATGGAAGTATTTGATAAGAACATGAGACAACCCCCAAGTGCAGTGCATCAACAAGGGCAACATGAAGTGCTCGTGAACCCATTATCCCCTGTGATGTGCAAGAGTCTCGACAAAAAAAAACCCTTGTTCCTCAATGTTTGGTAGCTATTGACAAACACAAGCTTTATCCTACTCAAAAAAATACCAAGCTCAACCAAGGCTATTAAGTTTCACACTCAACAAATCAAACAAATTGACAAAAGTAAATCCTAGGCTAAACAAACACAAGTAATCCAACTACGAAATAACAAAACAAACTGTCACGCAAATAACTAAGCTTGCAAAAATCAAACCTAACTATAGTTTGACTAGGGCTTTTCAGTTTTCAAAAAAACACTTGACAACGTGCACACTTCACTGACTTCCTTTTCACAAGAATTATTACATTTAGACTGATGGTGAAGCATAGAGCACCTTGACACAATTTTTAATATAGAGAGTTAAGCTTACCTATCCTAGGTGAAAGTGGCATGTACAATGGAAATCTTGGTATAGTTGAGATTTAGAATGTAGTGCCCTATCAAGGTATCCTTTCCAAATGCTCCTCGGCTCTTTTCATGACTTGCAAAATCATTGATGTTTAGCACAGCCTACATTGACAAGAAGCTAGCCAAAATAGTATGGAAAGTAAGACAAAATGTCTAGACATATGATTGTTACACTTACTTCTTGCTCATCATGGTGGCAATAACCTCCAAAGGTTTGGTCAATTTGAGACTTGATTTAGAATTGTTGATTAAGGGGATCTGTTGCTCTTCCAAGGACACATGTTCTACCACCAAGTTGGCTTGAACAGCTTCAAACTCTTGGGTGCTAACTATAGCATGCTCCACCACGTCCATGGTATCTCTCCAAGAGTCATAAATGAACCCTATACAACTTCAACATGCAAGTTGCTGCTATATTCCATAGGTAGATCCTTAGACATGAGGGAGAATTCATTGGTTATTGCCAACATTGACAATGCCTCATCAAAAAATAAAATTTCTCCACATTGTGAAGAAGCACAAATTCTTTATCATTGATCAAGACTTCTGATGCTAGGAGGCATATTCCACGGTGGATTCCGTGAGGTTTTGCGGTGGATTTCGTAAAATTTTATTATTACCGGGGCTCATACACAAAGTGGATTCTTTGTGCGAGAAGTCGATGGGGACGCCTATCCTTTTCGGGCGTTTTGTTAATTTTATGTGTACATGGGTGATTCCATAGCGGGTGATTCTGCAAAATACATATTTAAATTAATAAACGTTTATGAGTTTAGAGTGCGCACTCGTAATAAATTAAGGTTAGGATTGATTTCTAACCAATTTATTTATGTAGCTAAAGACTGCTAGGTATTCACTTTTGTCGGTTTAATTGTATTATTTTTCTAACAATTGTGAATGCTTCAGTTGATGTGTAGAGCAAGCAGCAGTGGCATTGGGAAGCATTGGAGGATAGTACGTATTCAAGTTATCGTCAATATTTTTGATGGGCTCGTATCTTAGGCATGGCGCCTATATTTTGTCGCGCTTATTTATCAAAACGTTTGATATTTATTTATTATTTTTGTATACGCATGGGCACACGATTTAAATACTTGTATTGGACATTGTATTTGGGTACCGCCTGATTTCTTGGGTGCCCATTAGCTTTAATTCTTTATTGGCACAAAAGCAAACTCAAAAGCTAAAGCGCGCTATTTTGTAATTTGGGCTATTATTTGAGCTTGAAGATGAATAATATATTAAATACATGCTTTGTGGAGCGCACGCACAAGGCATGGGGGGAGATTGCACCCAATTGGTCTCTTGTTCATGTCGTGCAAGCTTTCTTCATTGGTTTTTGTGTAAAAAGCAGAGCTCTTTTGTTCTTGGGGACCTTTTGACCCTCACTATGCGCGTATACGGCAACCAATCTGTGCACCAGTGGTATTAGAGTGAAGCTGAGATCAAGAGCTTCCAATCGCTTACCATCTTGCACGAAGGCGGAGCTCCTAGAACGATCGAGCTCTACAGTTAGTTTCATCGCAAACGGTCGATACTAGCATGTTCCTGCCAGGTAAGAAACATCTTCTGCACCCTCTGATTGCGAGAGACCAGCCTCTGTAAGGTGAAGGACCGATGACAAAGTTCCTTCATCAAGTCGTGATACACATATAAGAAAATTCTCCATAACCTTTCAAGCTTAAAGTTAAAAGCTTAATAAGCTTTACAAGAAGCTTAGTAAAAAGCTTCCTTCAACGAATTTGTTGAATGGCGGCAACGGCATGTCCTGGACGGCGTCAAAACAGTCGCCAACATAGTGACGTCCACGAAAATTAGCTTGGTTACCTAAGCCTTAAAACTCTAAGTTCTACAAGTTCTGCAAGTCACCAAAGTCACTAAAGTCTTCTTCAACCATTACCAAAGTGGTAGTTCACACACAAAATCACACGAACGAGTCTATTGCTCTTTGGTAGACCCTGTTCACACTTGCAGACCTACTGAACTAGTTTCAGCAAGTACAGAAGTTCATACGTAGGCCATACACAGTTTCTACACAACACTATTCTTTTGGAAGACGGTTGTGATAACGAATACCACAATCGTAAAGGAGAAAGACTACAATAGCCAAACAAAATATACAAGCCTTGTATACTCGCATTTGAGCTATGCTCATCCTGCTTATAAGATTTCGAGAGTGTGAGGTCTTTTGGATTTTGTAGGATGATTGAACAAAACATGGACGATTTTATGGCTGAAGGTGATCTACCCGGAGCAAAAGTTGGATTTGATTATGATGCAGCTCAAAGAAGAACGAAGAGCCCGAGAAGCTTTGCAAGTTCAATTGGCCAATCTGCAATGATCTACCACCGACCAAGTTGGATCGCAACCCGAAGATCTTATACGACGTACCATCGAAGCAACACTTGAAGCCCAAACCATTCGCAAAGAAACAAAGATAAGTAAAAGAAACTTCAAATTTCGTACTTTCAATGGATCACGCGATGGAAAGACTGTACTTGCTTTTATCAGTCAATTTGATGATTACTTCCATGAAGAAACATATGCTGAGAAAGACAAAATTAAATGTGTCACTAACCATTTAGTTGATCGAGCATCTTTATGGTGGACTGTGGTCCACAAGAGCGTTGATTGTCCCACTACATGGGAGTCTTTCCAAAAGAAATTTTTGCAGAATTTCCTTCCTCCTCAATTCCACAAAAAAGCCATCAAGCAATGGGATCTTCTACAACAAAGGGATCGTGAACCTATTTCCCAATGCACTGAATGTTTCTGAAATGCTCTACTGCAACTACATATGCTCGAAGATGTACCTGAAGCAACTCATAAACGCAAGTTTATGTCTGGCCTACTTGGACATTTCTATGCGGAATTCAATATGTTCAAGCTAACAACCCTTGAAGATGCAATTTCCTTGGCTCATGACATTGAAGACAAGATTCGAGGACGAGATAAGCGACCACAACAATTTCCAACTAATGGTAACTTTGGTTCCAAACAATTCAAATCAAATTTTCGAAGATTCAATCAAAGTCATTTTCTTCCATCTTCATTCCGTAAATCTTGGACACGACCACCTGCCTTGCCATCAAACACCAATCCAAACCCTAAGCCATCCTCACAGTCAAATCCCAACATTCCTAAACTTCCTGCCATTACTAATAATATATCGAAAGCAAAACCCATAGTTTGTTACAAATGCCATCAACTTGGACATCTAGCAGCCAATTGTCAATCGAAAAAGCCACTTGTCCATATCAATTATTTGGGAGCCATGGAAGAAGAAGAACGTGAGGAAATGCCGGACTTTACGAAAGATGAACGATGATATTGGTACTACTTCGGATACTTTGCCAAGTATGCCAACTCCCCATTCTTTGTTAACAATGAAATGTTTTGTGCATGGTAAAGAAAAGACTATTTTACATGATGATGGGAGCACACATGACTTTAATTCTGCAAAATTAGTCAAAGAATTGAATTTACAAACTGTTTCTACAAATTATCGCATCAAGGCTGCATTCCTAGGTACTAGATATAATGGAACACAAGATGTGCATAATTTAGAAATTAAAATTGGTGAATATACTGAACAAAGAAATTTCTTAGTTGTACCTTTGGAGTCTAGTGACATTATCTTAGGAATGCCTTGGCGTCATCAATACAATCCTGACATAGATTATTCTACACATTCAATTAAAATTTATTTTCAAGGAAAACAAATCACATTGCATGGTATGCACGGCTCCAATAATTTTCCACTGCTTACTCATACTCAAGCTAAACGTACATTAGGTAAAAGTAACAAATCTTATTTAATATGGGTGAATGAAATTCAAGCTAAAGAAAAACAAATGCATCCTAGGCATACACAATTTCTTGCTGAATTTCAAGATTGTTTTGCTGCTAATTTACCACCTGGACTACCACCTTCACGTCTTGAAGATCATAAGATAGATTTAATTCCTGGAACACAACCACCATGTAAAGCACCATATAGACGTAACCAAATTGAACAGAAAGAAATTCAAAATCAAATAGAAGAATTACTTAACAGAGGATTAATTCGACTTAGTAGTTCTCCATTTGGTGCACATGTGTTATTAGTGAAGAAGAAAAATAATACTTATCGCATGTGCATTGATTATCGTGCCCTAAATAAAATTACTATTAAGAATAGATATCCAATTTCTAGGGTAGATGATCTTATGGATAAACTACAAGGATATGCCATATTCAGTAAGATAGATCTTAAATCTGGCTATCATCAAGTAAGATTGGACAAATCTGATATATTCAAAACTGCATTTAGAACACAATTTGGACACTATGAATTTCTAGTTATGCCTTTCGGTTTAACTAATGCACTAGCCACATTTAGTCGTATGATGAATCACATATTTTTGAAACATCAGCATTGTGTCATAGTTTTCTTTGATGACATATTAGTATTCAGTAAAAATGAGAATGAGCATTATGAACATTTGTCTTTAGTTTTTAAGTTGTTAAAAGACAATCAATTATATGCTAATCCAGAAAAGAGTGAATTCTTCCAAACAAAAATTGAATATCTAGGGCATATTATTTCATCAGAAGGTATTAAAGTTGACCCTAAAAAGATAGAAGCAATTTTAAATTGGCCCATACCCAAAAATGTGCATGAATTACGTTCTTTTCTAGGTCTTGCTAGCTTTTACAGAAAGTTTGTGAGGAATTTCTCATTACTTGCATTACCTTTGACAAAACTTTTAAAGAAGGGTATTGCGTATAACTGGTCTGACAATCAACAAAAGTCTTTTGATCCCTTGAAACATGCTTTAACTCATGCTCTTATATTACAATTACCTAACTTCAATAAACCATTCTTTTTAATAGTTACTGACGCTAGTGGATCTGGAATAGGAGCAATCCTTATGCAAGATTCTCATCCTATAGCCTACTCTAGTTGTAAACTCAAACCATTTGAACTTAAATATTCTACCTATGACAAGGAATTGTTAGTTGTAGTACAAGCCTTACGTCAATGGAAACATTATTTAATGGGATTTGAATTTATGATCAAAACTGACCAACAAAGCATTAGACATCTCCTTAGTCAACCACAAATATCTGATTGACACATTAAATGGGCCGCTTTTATTCAAAGTTTTCATCCCCTTATACAATATCAACCTGGAAAAGAGAATGTTGTCGGTGATGCTTTGAGTAGAAGACCGACAATTCACAATATTTCTGTGATATCATTTGATTCCCTTATCCCTATGAAAGATACTTATCATCAGGATCCTACTTTTCAAGTTGATTGGAATAAACTAGTTGCAAATAATTGGATTCCTATTGATTCATTGTCTTACAATAATGGATTCATGTTTTACGAAAAAAGATTACGTGTGACAGTTCCGTTTTGATCTTTTGTTTTGCATGAAATTCATTGTCCTCCATATCAAGGTCATAGAGGAATTATATCTACTTTGCGTACATTGACTGAAGATTTTTATTGGCCACAGATGGACACTGATGTATCTAACTTTGTATTTGAATGTTTAATTTATCAGTGAGTTAAAAGACACCATGGTAAACAATATGGTTTACTAATGCCATTACCTATTCCATCACGACCATGGGAACAGATTTCAATGGATTTTATCACTGGTCTACCTAACACTAAAGCTAACCATGATATGATTTGGATTGTTATAGACAGGTTTAGCAAACAAGTATATTTCATTCCATGCAAGAAAACTTTAACTACATCTCAAGCTGCTCAAATGTTTTTGAAAACTGTTTTCACTAACCATGGTTTACCAAAAGTCATTATTTTTGATCATGATTCTAGATTTTGTAATAATTTTTGCATTACTTTGTTTGCTAACTTAGGAACAAAGATTGATTTTTCATCTGCATTTCATCCTGAAACAAATGGTCAAACAAAAGCTACTAACAGTACTACTTTAGATCTTTTGTGTGCTTACACAATTTCAAAACCACATGGGATATACATCTACATTTACTTCAGTTTGCATATAATAATATACCACATATAGCTACAAAGAAAGCACCATTTGAAGTTATTTATGGATATCGATTGCCTACACCTGTTGCATCATTATCAAACAAAATTCAAATTGCTGATGATATTGCTAACATGCATGCTACTATTTTTGATGAAGTTAAAGATATGATTGCCAAAGCCCAGCAATCATATACAAAACAAGCAAACAAGCAAAGACAGGCTATGGATTTTAAAATTGATGATTATGTTTGGTTACAAATAGAAAAACGAATATCACAAAGTGTAGATAGACACCCAGTTGTAAAATTAGCACCTAGATTTTATGGACCATTCAAGATCATACACAAAATCAATGACAATGCATTTAAACTAGAACTACCACAACATTGGAAAATCCACAACACCTTCCATATCAGTTTATTACGACCCTTTAGAGGCCAATTATCTGTACACCCTGTCTATGAAAACCCTCCTTTACTAGATGATGAAACTGAAATCCTTGAGCCTGAAACTATTATAGATACTGACTTTATGACGACTAGAACTGGCCGTAGATATTCTAGATATTTGGTTAAGTTTAAAAACCATCCTGTTGAAGAGGCCCAATGGATGTACGCTAGAGACTTAAATGCTTTTCCCACTTTGTTAGCTCCACATTGAGCTAATAACAATTGAGGGCAATTGCTATCCCACCCCAGGGGTATGATGCCAGGAGGCATATTCCATGGTGGATTCCGTAAGGTTTTGCGGTGGATTCCGTAAAATTTTATTATTACTGGGGCTCATACACAAAGTGGATTCTTTGTGCGAGAAGTCGATGGGGACGCCTATCCTTTTCGGGCGTTTTGTTAATTTTATGTGTACATGGGTGATTCCATAGCGGGTGATTCCGCAAAACACATATTTAAATTAATAAACGTTTATGAGTTTAGAGTGCGCACTCGTAATAAATTAAGGTTAGGATTGATTTCTAACCAATTTATTTATGTAGTTGAAGACTGCTAGGTATTCACTTTTGTCAGTTTAATTGTATTATTTTTCTAACAATTGTGAATGCTTCAGTTGATGTGTAAAGCAAGCAGCGGTGGCATTGGGAAGCATTGGAGGATAGCTTGTATTCAAGTTATCGTCAATATTTTTGATGGGCGTGTATCTTAGGCATGGCGCATATATTTTGTCGCGCTTATTTATCAAAGCATTTGATATTTATTTATTATTTTTGTATGCGCATGGGCGCACGATTTAAATACTTGTATTGGACATTGTATTTGGGTACCGCTTGACTTCTTGGGCGCCCATTAGCTTTAATTCTTTATTGGCACAAAAGCAAACTCAAAAGCTAAAGCGTGCTATTTTGTAATTTGGGCTATTATTTGAGCTTGAAGATGAATAATATATTAAATACATGCTTTGTGGAGCGCACACACAAGGCATGAGAGGAGATTGCACCCAATTGGTCTCTTGTTCATGTCGTTCAAGCTTTCTTCATTGGTTTTTGTGTACAAAGTAGAGTTCTTTTGTTCTTGGGGACCTTTTGACGCTCACTACGCGTGCATACGGCGACCGATCTGTGCACCAGCTTCACTCATGCTATCTATTTGATAGTTTGCATCAATGGTAGACAATATGCCCTCTTATTGATTTGAGCCACTCTGCATGCTACTATCCATAGTAACTATAGCTCTATTGATCATAAGGTCTAGATCTTTTATCTCTTTTCTAGCCTTAGCTTCTTGTTTGGTGTTGTCCAATGGTAGAGAATTTTGGTTAGGGATATCTTTTAGCAAGCCTTCCAGCTGCTCTCCAGCACTCTCACTCTGACTGCAAGGGGTTCATCTTTATTGTTCCTCATCTTTATTGAGTAAAAAAATAAAGGTGGCTATCAAAGAAAGATAGTCTATTTCTTGTTGATCAGTTCCATATTCCTTTGTACAAAAATGACCTAGTCCTTTACGAAATGCCTCTATGCCATTGATGCAATTTATAAGATTACATGGCACCCATTCCTCAATGGAGTCCTTGAAGATAATGGTGAACTCTCAAGCATGTGTATTCATATACTCAATAGGATATTATAGGCTTGGACCATGCAACAATACAGTATCATAATATTCATATACTCAATAGGATATTATAGGCTTGGACCATGCAACAATACAGTATCATAACATTTGATATTAGGACAAAACACCTATGGAGGTTTGATGTCCTAGCAAACTTCGTACCTTGAAGGGATTGCATGAAGCTAGTAAAAATGCAATCCTTCTAGGGAGGAGGGGTGTAGGAGATAGTGTGCTTGGGAGACAAGAAGTGGTTGGAGAGTTAGAAAATGAAAATGAGACCAAGTTATTGGTCTATATAGGCAATGGAATTAAAAGTTTACATCAAAAAAATTTGTGAAAATTTTTAATTGATTTTTTAAAGTAAAAGAATAAAATTAAAGAATAACCCAAAGTATATCATATTAGCAAATCAAGAATCCATATAAAAATTCAAAAATTAAATCCCTCAGTATAGTGATTGCGATTTTTTGATACATAATCTCTCTTCACCACACAAATTCTGGCTTATTGCAAAGCACTCCATACCATATAATTCTTCTTTATTCTTTTGCCTATATAAAAGGAGAAAAAATTTAATAGTTTTGCAATGTAATTTTCCTATAACTGAAATAAAATAATGTTAGTATTTAAGAAGCTCACCCTTTTGCCACCAATATGGAAGTTAAACCTCTCCATACTAATGTTTCCCATTAGTACAAGATACTTCTATAGATTTAGGAGGCTCCAACCAACCATTCCACTTGGCATATGAATTTGAATATCAAATGTTTCTCCCATGTATTGATTGGACTTCAAGGGAATCCTTTGTCTTTATTTCTTTATCCAATGTCAAGAATAGAAGTACATGTATAATTATGAACATGAAAGTAACAAAAGAGACCACCGGTCTTTGCATGAAAAGATGTCACCTTTGTGTAGTCCATCCATCTCATCCCATCCTTCTTCAAAATTGCAATTAAAATTTTTCTCACATATATCCTTAGAAATGAACGTGAAGCGACAATGATGTGTATTAATGTGTAACATCTATGTGCCTTTTCCTCCCTATGCATGAAGGGGACATAAGGGGGGGAATTAAAGCTAAGGTTTAAAAACATTTATAAGTTGAATAATAAGAAGAAAAAGAAATCAAATGACTGAAGCATGCAACCAATTGGACTCCCTCGGATCAATAGCCACCATCCCCTCTCAAAATCATCATCATTAGACCAAAATGCTACTCAAATGCTACCTTGGGCACATAAAAAAACATAAGTGTGACAATGACAAACATCTTCGAGGGCATCACGAGGAGTTTGTGTGACAATGAGGTCGAGAGGAGGGTGATAGGCTAATAGCCTTTGTAAGGTTATATGAACCTTAGTAGCAAGGTTGGGAAGGCTAATCTTTCTTAAGCATGCCAACTGTTATTGAGAGAGAGAGAGAGAGAGAGAGAGAGAGAGAGAGAGAGAGAGAGAGAGAGAGAGAGAGAGAGAGAGAGAGAGAGAGAGAGAGAGAGAGAGAGAGAGAGAGAGAGAGAGAGAGAGAGAGAGAGAGAGAGAGAGAGAGAGAGAGAGAGAGAGAGAGAGAGAGAGAGAGTGTGTGTGTGTGTGTGTGTGTGATAGAGGGAGTTGGGAGGGAAGTAGAAAGAGGAGGAGGAGAAGAAGGAAGTAGAAAGAGAAGTAGAAGGAAGGCAAGAGGAGGAGAGGAGGAAAAGGAGAAGAAGTAGAGAAGAGAAGATATGAGAAGAAAGAGAAAGAGGAAGTAGAAGAAAGGAAGATAATAAGAGAAGAGGGAAAGAGTAGAAGGAAGGAAAGAGAAGAAGTAGATAGAGGAGCAGTAGGAGAAGTGAGAAAAGAAAAAGAAGAAGAGAGAAGATATAGAGAGAGAGAGAGATAAGGGTAGAAGAAGATACATGTAGAGATAAAGAGAAAGGAAGAAGTTAGAGGTAGAGAGAAAAATATGTGTGACATGATCGCTTGGAACATCCTCAATAGCGCAATTTAAGAGTCCATCGCGATTATTTTCTAGAGGACACCACTCAGTAATCTTTCAAATAAGATGAGGTTTGTTGCCTAGACTCTCTCATATCCACTTTGTAATGGAAGGTATTGGCCATTCCCATGAGAATCAATACAAATTTTGGGTTCTAAGTAAACTACGATCACTTATCTAGATTCACTAGCATCAAATTTTGAGTAACTTCTTGTGCTAGATTGCCCAAGACTCCTATCACACTTGGTTCAAGGAGAGTAAGAAACAAGGGGGAGCATAAGTACATCAACCCATCTACCCGTAAGGAAAAGTCTCACTTCATTCTCCTAAAACAATATGGAGTCAAGGTTCTAATTGATTCTATGGATCACTACTTTCTATACTATAATGCATCAAATTTATAAAGAAGCTCTTGGCTTATCAAGATGACCTTGCCTTAAGGTAGATTTTTTAGGAATTACATCTTCCCACTTTTCTTGATTGGGTAGTTTTAGTTGTCTACTTACCTAATACATTTAAGTTGTACACATAAAATAAGTTTCCTTAATTAATTCCTTTTAACCATAGTATTTATTTACGCAACTGAAGTCACAACACA
Organism: Lygodium microphyllum; assembly: GCF_053477565.2. Taxonomy (NCBI): domain Eukaryota; kingdom Viridiplantae; phylum Streptophyta; class Polypodiopsida; order Schizaeales; family Lygodiaceae; genus Lygodium; species Lygodium microphyllum. The sequence goes on along the minus strand of NC_141141.1, from coordinate 119,130,235 downwards.
CAAACAAGGAAAACAATCCTTTGGGAAAATAGCATTTTATTTAATAAAGAATCTTGTATAAGTGTTTACATTCAACCCATATGAAATAACAACCCAAAGGTATTTATTTTACCAAGATTTTTGCATTCCTCAAGAAGTCCATCTCCTGAGTCATGCAAGGGTTTGGACAATTCTATTTTGAGTCAAGCAGGGGCTTGCAATCGTGCATACAAGTTTACTTGATGCACTTAGAAGGTTTGATTGAACTAGTCAAAACCCTAATGTACTAAATTTACAATAGGATAAAATGAAAGCATGCTAGACCTCCCCCAAGTCTAGCTATGGAATCCTTCACAAAAAAGGATTGGTTTTTATTGCATTGAAGAGTTCAAACTGGCTATGATGGCAAGAGGTTACTCGGTAGGGGAGACTTGGGTAGGAAGAGTTGAGGGTGCTAGAGGGGCTCTAGCTAGTAAACTCTTAGGCTTCTGGGAATTGTCCAAACCCCTACGTGACTCAGGATGTGGACTTCTTGAGGGCTCTGTTACTAGTTAGGGAAAAAATCTTGGTAGAATAAAGGTCTTTGAGTTATTCTTTTATATGGGCACAAGGTGAATACTTGTATAAGATTCTTGATTTGGTAGTTTTAGTTGTCTACTTACCTAATACATTTAAGTTGTACACATAAAATAAGTTTCCTTAATTAATTCCTTTTAACCATAGTATTTATTTACGCAACTTAAGTCACAACACACAAACAAGGAAAACAATCCTTTGGAAAAATAGCATTTTATTTAATAGAGAATCGTGTATAAGTGTTTACCTTCAACCCATATGAAATAACAACCCAAAAGTCTTTATTTTACCAAGATTTTTGCTTCTAACTATTATGCATCCCTCAAGAAGTCCATCTCTTGAGTCATGAAAGGGTTTGGACAATTCTATTTTGAGTCAAGCAAGGGCTTGCAATTGTGCATACAAGTTTACTTGATGCACTTAGAAGGTTTGATTGAACTAGTCAAAACCCAAATGTACTAAATTTGCAACAGGATAAAATGAAAGCATGCTAGACCTCCCCCAAGTCTAGATATGGAATCCTTCACAAAAAAGGATTGGTTTTTATTGCCTCGAAGAGTTTAAACTAGCTATGATGGCAATAGGTTACTCGGTAGGGGAGATTTGGGTAGGAAGAGTTGAGGGTTCTAGAGGGGCTCTAGCTAGTAAACTCTTACGCTTCTAGGAATTGTCCAAACCCCTACGTGACTCAGGATGTGGACTTCTTGAGGGCTGTGTTACTAGTTAGGGAAAAAATCTTAGTAGAATAAAGGTCTTTGAGTTATTCTTTTATATGGGCACAAGGTGAATACTTGTATAAGATTCTTTACTAAATAAAAAAGTTGTATTTCAATGGATTCTTTTCATTAATTGTGTGTTGTAACTTAAGTTACATGAACAAAAATTGTGACTAATAAGGCTAATTAAGGAATTTGATTTTATTTGTACAACATAAATATATTAAGTAACCTATTCTGTTTCAAGAGGATACTAAGTAGGAGAAACCCCCAAAAGCTTTGGAAGCTAAGGCTTCCATGCTATGGAACAAAATGACTCTAATATCCTTTGGACTAGTAAATGAATCGCATCCTAAGCATGACCTCCATAAGAAATGAATTAAGTAGAATAGGCTTTCCTTTAGTAGTGGCTTTAGTCACCCTAATTTACCCTTCTCAAAAAATGATGATGATGATTCCTGTTAACCCTCATGCAAGATGGAAAAAAAAAATTCTAAATAAGGAATAATGCGAAAAAAGATAGCCCGATAAATGAATAAGAGAGGAAAGGTCAAAAGTGCAAAAGATCAAGTTGAAGGTGAATGCACATTTTAAATGCAAAGGCATCACCAAAATTTTGTAAAAAGAGCACTAGGCTCCCTCTTGTGCAAATTGTAAAATCTAGACTGGTATAGGTGAAGGGATAAGGCAACTAGAAGGGAATAGGAAAAGAGGACCTTGGCAAGATGCCCAATCATGTAAAAAAGGGGATGGGTGCCCAAGGGATTTAGGGCTTGTGTATAAACTCAAAAAGTGAATGAGAAGCTCATTCTTTGGTGTGTGGCTAAAGTGGCTTCTTCTTCCTCTCTTCTTCTCTTCACTCCTTCTTGCTTGTGCGTGCTTGTGCTTGAGAGAGGAAGTGTGAGTGTGTGTGAGGGAGTGAGTGTGTGAGGGTGAGGGACCATGGTGGAGAAGCTCTCCATCATCTCATCTCTTCTTCTCTTCTCTTCTCTTCTCTTGAACCACGCACGACTATGGAGGATGGAGCTTGGAGGAGGAGGCATGAGCTTACAACTAGGATCGTGGAGCTACCGGAGTGCTTGCGGGAGGAGGCCACTCACTTGAGCATCAAGGTAAGTTCACTACATCCGTGGGATCAGAGGCACATCGGCTAGGTGAGAGATAGCCATTTGAGCTTGCTTGAAATGCTTGAACAATAAGCAATCTGTGGGTCTTGGCACTTGAGCATGAGCTTCCACTACAATTCCCCTTGCCAACAAGTACCAATCTTATAGCTCACAGAAAACTAAAATGATTCTTGTTATGTGTGATGTTCCTAAAGGCATCCTCACAAGAAGAGTCCTTGAGTCAAGAGATAAGTAACTCTCCCATAAAATTAGAAACCTCCGTGATACCATTTCAGCATCCCAAAAATCTAGAAGAGTCTCCATGGAAAGAAGAAGTAACTTTCAATAGAGTATCAGATGAGCAGGTCACTCCTTTAAAGGACTTAGATCTGTACCCAGAAGCAATCCATGGGACCTTCATGTCTACAGGGTGGAAGGTGAAAAGTAGTTAACTTTTCTGGATACAGATTGCATTGCACATCACTTGATGGTGGTACCAGTCTTCTAGAAGAGGAGTTGTTGGTCTTACATGACCTACTAAAGGAGAACTTGGACATGTTTGCATGGTCATATCAAGATATAAAGGGGATTGGTCACAAGTGTGTTAGCATCACATCAATATAGAGCCGAATGCTAAACTAGTGAGGCAAAGATAGAGATGCATGAATCCAACTTACTCACCCCTCGTGAAAGCCAAGTTGTTGAAGTTCTTTGAACCCAAGTTTATCTATCCAGTGGCCAATAGTGAATGGGTTTCACTCATCATGGCAGTACCCAATAAAAATGGGAAGTTGCAAATATGTGTGGACTTTCGAAAGATTAACTCCAAGACAAAAAAGGATCATTTTCCTATTCCTTTCACAAATCAATTGTTAGACACAGTGACAGGACATAAGCTTTACTCTCTACTGCATGGATTCAGTGGATACAACCAAGTGCAAATAGCAAAAGAAGATCAATAAAAAACAACCTTCACAACCGAATGGGGGACCTATGCTTACAGAGTGATGCCATTTGGGCTCTATAATACTTATTCTATCTTTCAAAGAGTGATGATGGTCGCATTCCAAAATCACCTACATGATTTTATTGAGGTATATTTAGATGATTTTTGTGTTTCTATGCTAATCTATGAGCATTGGGGACACTTGGAATAGTACTTTGATCGATGCTAAGAGTATGGGATCTCCCTCAATCCCAACAAATGTGTCCTCCGAGTCTCTTTAGGAGTTGTTCTAGGCCACATTGCCTTTGCACAAGGGATATCAACAAACCCCACAAAGATTGAGAAGATTATAGTTTTAACCGCACCAACCAACCTCAAATAATTGAGAGGATTTCTTGGACATATGGCCTACTATAAGAGGTTTATTGTGCACTTTGTAATAAAGGCAACCACCTTGCATAAGCTCCTAAGGAAATATGCACAGTTTACTTGGATTGTTGATTGTGCCGAAGCCTTCAACACTCTAAAGCAGTGTTTGATTGAAGCACCCATCCTACAACCTCTTGATTGGAAGAAGGAATTCCATGTGCATACCGATGCATCTATAGAAGGGTTAGGCATTATCTTATGTCAAAAAGGCTCCTTATTGAAGTTAGCTCAACCTATTTACTACGCAAGCTGAAAATAAGTGACAGAGAAAAAAAACTACACAATGATGGAGCTAGAGTTCTTGGCAATGGTGTTTGCCTTGGAGAAGTTTGGACACTACATGTTGTCAACGCACTTCAAATTTTATGTGGACCATGAAGCACTATCCTTCTTGATGAATTAGGTAGATGTGAAAGGTAGAATGATGAAGTGGCTCCTTTTGTTCCAGGATTTTGACTTTGAAGTGGTTACCAAGCTTGGTCACTCCCATGTATTGACTGATCATCTATCACGTATCCTTCAGACTAAAGAAGAGGTGTAGGATAATCTAGACCTCTGTGATGCTTCCTTATTTTTGGTCAAAACAATACCTCCATGGTATGTAGACATATTTAACCTCTTGGCTACACAACAATATCCCCCTAGCATCTCTAGTAGAGAGAAGAAGAAGCTTCTATTGGAATCAACCCCTACACTCTATTAGGTGGCGCTTTGTACAAGAGAAACAAAGATAAAGTGCTACAAAGATGTGTTGCAGGAGATGAGATTGGGATAATGCTAAAAGCATGTAATGACAAGCCATGTTGAGGACATTTTGCAGGAGAACCAATGGCCATAAAGATTCTACTTGCAAGACATTGGTGGTCTACACTACATAAAGATGCTTATGACTACTGTAAACGTTGTGATGCTTGTCTCAGTAGATGGAAAAGCCTACCAAAACTAGTGCCATGCCACTACATCCCATCCTTCCCCTAAAGCTGCTTGAAAAAGTGGGCCATGGATTTCATTGGCCCGATCAATCCTCCAACCATAAGGAAGTAGAACACCGATACATCTTGGTATGTACGAACTATGTGACAAAGTGGTGTGAAGCCAAAGGTCTCAAATGAGATGACAGTAATAGCGTGGCCTTGTTTGTGTACGAGAATATCATTACTCAATTTGGTAGCCCTTTAGAGCTGGCCAATGACAAGGTATTCACTTTTTGAACAAGATCATGGATGAGCTAAAATATCTTTACAAAATACTCCATCGCAAGTCCACATCCTAATACCCTAGAGCCAACAACAAATTTGAATTTACCAATCCTATCCTTTGCTCGATCCTGACAAGGACAATTGTTGCACATCACCATGATTGGGAAGATCGACGACTTACAAAGGCCCTCTAGGTATACAGAACCTCTTATAAGGTTGCTACATGACAAATATATTTCTAGCTAGTGTATGGCATGGAAGCGGTCTTCCCATCAAGTTAGAGCTACCCTCTTCACAAGTGGCTATCATCGAGCACTTGGGAGATGCTGAGTCAGCACTGTCATGTGCACTTGGAATGTTTGGATAAAATAGGATAGATGGCCTTGCAATGTATGGAAGCCACACAGGCTTGACGCACGGCTTACCACGATAGCTTCATCAAACAAGCATAAGGAATATAAGGAAAGTGACTTAGTCCTCGCCTATGATTCGCCCCTGCAAGGTACTTGTTGTCAACCCTAATGGCTCTATCCAAGCGCAAGCCATGAATGCCTCTGATGATCTCTTGTTCATCAATGGCTATCACCTAAAGAAGTACTTCCCTCCCTAGGGATCCTATCAATCACAACTGACACTTATTCTCCCACTAGGATGTCACTTAATCTTGCCTTTGATATTGTTAGCTGATGGTCTTTATTATGATTTTATTGAGGTGGGCAATGCCTCCTATTCCCTCAATCCCACCTCTTGCCCCTATTGTGCTACCTTCTTTTCTAATCTTGGAAAGGTGGTATAGATGTTTCTATTAAGTAATGTTCTAGCCCTACAAAAAGAAAAAAGGTTATGGGAGAAAAGGACTTTGGTCCCTACCATGCCAACCTACTCTTTGAGAAAATGTGGGAACATCCTCGAGATTAGGGAAAAAGAAAAAAAGAAAAGAAAAGAAAAAGTTATGGGAGAAAAGGAAAAAATTCCTTGTCATAGCAAGCCTCACTCTAAGAAAAGGTGGCAAACACCCTTGGGAACAAAGCTTGCTGTGAAAAATGTGGCAACACCCCAAAGTCCAAACTAGCATATTCCTTAGTCAAAATTTCCAAGATATAGTTTTGAAGCTACCTCCCTTGGTGTGTTGTGTCCTGTGACTAGCTACCTCCCTAGGTATGCCTCTTCTTCAATAGACATTGTTCGACATCATCAAGTCCAAGCTAATCTTCATTGACAAACCCTTGAATAATGTAAGCTTGCATCCTAACCAGATGGTGATGTGAGTATGGACCATCTTCTGAATCTCTCAATCACATGTGAGATAGAGGATAGGGTGAGTGACTAGTCCTTGCTCTTTAAATCCAAATGAGAGGTGAGATGTGTGAATGGAGCGTTGCATGCATGGGTTGGGTCTCTCCATGCACAAAGCACAATTTATTCTTGTGCACAACACTATAAGACTCCCTGCCCTTCGTTCTTGCATTGTATGCCAAGGGCTGCTATACTGCACCATCAATTGTGCACAAGGCATATAATCTTTGTACAAGTGGCAGTGAGGATTATATCAATGGGTGTAAGGAATCAAGTTGTGCTATTGTATTTATTAGTGGAGAGCAAGACAGGGGACCAAGAGTGACTGATTTTCCCTTTCCTCCATTGAGAGGTGAGACTTGAGCAACATTATGGCATTGGTGCTAGGTACATTTCCTTTTCCCTATGTATATATGGGACGGGCCTCCATCATCATCACATGACATGCCACTTTGTTCTATGCATGGCACTATAAGGCTCCTTGGCCTACCTTCTTGCACTTATGCTAGATGAGTTGGGATGCACAAATGCACCATTAATTGTGTATGTTGGCATACTTCCTCTACATCATTTCCCTTGTTGATTTCTAAACTAGGCATGAGATATGGATCCCATTCCACTCCTCTCTAAGCGATGTGAGCCATGGGCCAGGGACTGATCTATCATCCCAACATGAGTGACTATCAAGATTGAGTGTTGTATTCTTTGCCATGGACAGTTTACAGGGTCTTCCTCACCAATGCTACCTCCCTAGGTGTTGTTGCATGGTCCTTGCCATACTGGATGTGTACTTTGGCATGCCATAGTACCTCCTGCGGATGACTTCAACTCCCTACACATCAACAACAGTCTACATCGACCACCTGACTAGGCCAAGAGTTTATAGCCCTACATCTTGCATTTATTTATGTGCGTGACATATCTTAAGTGTGAGGATGCAAGGGTGCATGTCATGGTTGAGTACCAGGCCCCTACATAGTACTAACACAATACTGATTTGTTCACATTTTAACTGTTGGGAAGGGTCCCTGTGCATCTTCTTTATAAATATCCATGAACACCCCGATATTTGATCCTTAAACGCTATTATATTTTATTTATGTCTTGTTGAGGTCCCTTCATTACCTACCCACCCTATTCTACCATGTTTGCACGGTTTTTCTTTATCCTTTTGCCTTTTTTTTTTCGTTTTTCTAATCTTCCATGTGAACACATCCTATATTCACCAAAATTGCAATCTAACTTTAGAGTCCTATTTGTCCCTTTGAACTAGCCATTTTTTCTTTTTATTGCCTTCTGTTTTGAGCTACAGTTTAGCAATGATTAATTTTTGAAAATTTTTACATGAATCGGATGTGTTTCCAAGCGAACATGCCTTTCTTATGTCAAGACTATAGTTTCACATGATAGTCTAATCTTCCTCCTTTCTTGGACACTTTTCCTCTTTACAACCTATCTTTTCGATGCAGAATTTGTCGTTATTTATTTTTTTGTGTTTGTGGTTTTATTTTTATGCAAATTTTGCTTTTTTTTCCATGTAAATACACTCTTTTCTCATTGAAACGGCAAGCATCCTGCTTGGAAAATCCATTTGTCGATGTGTCCATCGTGTTGCATCCAACTCACACATGTGTCTTCTTATGATTTTATTTATTTATAAACAAAATAACAAACTCCCTTCCCTCACCCCTCCTCTGGTTGTTACCCCCCCACCTCCCCTCTCTCTCTTTTTCTGTCCCTCTCTCCTCTTCTTTTTTTTTCTTTCTCTTCTTCTCTCTCCTCCCCCCTCTCCCTCTCTTTCCCCATCCCTTCTCTCCCTTCTTCTTTCTTCTTCTCCTCTCTTCCCTCTTCTCTCCTCCCCTTCCTCCTCTTCCACCCTACCACCACCTCCTTCCTCACCTCTTTGCAACTGCTCGCCACTCCCTCGGGCCTCCCTACATACCCACCACACCATCTCCCTTTGTCATCCTCCTCGCCTTGGCCACTTTCTCCTCGCCTTTGCCTCGCCCCATGCACTTTCGACTCCACACACCTGCCTCTACCCCGCCTCCTTCCACCTTCCATACACCTTCTCCTCACCAATCCGCCACCCCATGTGCTTTTGTCTCCTCATGCCCGCCTCATTCGCCCCTCGCTAGCCTAATTGGACCTCCTGATTGCCTGTTACCCTTCCCTCCCATTTCCTATCCCCCACCTGTCCGTTACCCTTCCACCCCCCCAATTGGGCTGCCCTCTTCCCCCCTCCCCCCCTCCTCCCCCTCCTCGCCCTTCCCATCTTACCCACTCTACCTCCTCTTTGGTTCTTCCCAACCCACTTGGCCCACCCTTTCCCCTTTGACTCCCACCCCCACCCTCCTTAGTTCCCCTTTCCTTCCACCCCCCTTTCCCCCATACACCCACACCCACACCCTCCCCTCACCCTTAGCCCTTCTTCCCCTACACTTATCCCCATCTCGAATATCTCACATCCCTAATTAAACAACACCCAACCAACCACCCCTTTCACATAAAAACCAACCCACAACATACCCTTTTTTTTTCAAGTTGTTTCGTCATCTGCCCCCTTGATGCCAGGAGGCATATTTCACGGTGGATTCCGTGCCACGGTGGATTCCATGAGGTTTTATAGTGGATTCCGTAAACTTTGATGACCGGGGCTCATACACAAAGTGGATTCTTTGTGCGAGAAGTTGATGGGGACGCCTGTCCTTTTTGGGCGTTTCATTAATTTAGTGTGTACATGGGTGATTCCATAGCGGGTGATTCCGCAAAATGCATATTAAATTAATAAACGTTTATGAGTATAGAGTGCGCACTCGTAATAAATTAAGGTTAGGATTTATTTCTAACCAGTTGATTTATTTATGTAGCTGAAGACTGCTAGGTATTCACTTTTGTTTGTTTAATTGTATTATTTTACTAACGATTGTGAATGCTTCAGTTGATGTGTAGAGATAGCAGCAGTGGGGCAGAGGAAAGCATTGGAGGATAGCGAGTATTCGATTTATGGATTATATTTTGATAGGCGCCATGCCTATATTTTGTCATGCCTATTTATTGAGGCATCGATTATTTATTATTATTTTGTATGTGCATGGGCGCATGGTTATGTTATTTCTATTTGGACATTGTATTGGATGTGCCAAACTCTTTGGGCACCGTCCATTAGCTTTATTCCTATTTTTGTGTTAAAGAAAACTCAAAAGCTAAAAGCTTGCTATTTTGTAAATTGGGCTATTATTTGAGCTTGAAGATGATTAATACATAAAATACATGCTTTGTGGAGTGCTCACACAAGGCATGGGGGGAGATTGCACCCAATTGGTCTCTTGCTCTTGTCGTTCATGCTTTTTACTTTGTAATTTGTACAAAAAGTAGAGTTCTATTGTTCTTGGGGACCTTCCGGCATTCACTACGCAAGCGTATAGCATCTGATCTGCACACCAGTGGTATCAGAGCGAAGCTGAGATCAAGAGCTTCCAATCGCTACCCATCTCGTGCGAAGGTGGAGCTCCTGGAATGATCGGGCTCTACGGTCAATCTCGTCGCGAACCGTCGATACAGGCAGACTTCTGGCGATCAAGAACCCCTGGTTCCATCATCAAACTGTGAGGGACCGGTCTGTAGAGGCGGAGGACCACTCCTACATCTTCTTCATCAAGTCGTGGTTACACAGAGATAAGTCATAAACCTCCATATCTTCAAGCTTCAAACTTTAAAGCTTAAGAAGCTTAGCTTAAGCTTTAAGAAGCTTAAAGCTTCCTAAAAAATATTTTGTGGCCTCAAAAGACGTCCGAATTTTTCACCGCGTTCAGAAAAACGGCCCCTTCCCCCCCCTACGAATTTCGCCGTTGCCTGTCTATTAAGCTCCAAGCTTAATTACTTAAGCTTCTTAATCAATCAAGTCATTACTAACTTTCGGTCACACCCAACCAGTCAAGTTCACCAAGTCTCTCAAGTCTAAATCCTATAAGTTAGATAAATCAACTAAGTTCTGCAAGTCTGCAACTCTGCAAGTCACATAAGTCTGCAACTTTGCAAGTCAGACAAGTCAATTGGAGTCAGAACTGACTTGTGCTTAAAACTCCTACAAGTGCTGTTCCTGCGCAGAAACTCCGAACTACAAAGTTGTTCATTGGAAGGTACTCTACCCATACGCAGGATTGCTGAAGCATTTTCAGCATACGAAGAAGGATAAAACACAGATTTTTCGAAGATTGTGAAAGCCATACCCAAAAATACATAAGCCTTGTATTCCCAAACTTGAGCTATGCTCATCCTACTAACTTGATTTTGAGTGAGAAAGGTCTTTTGAGTTTTGTAGGATGATGGAACCACATATGGATGATCTTGGCTGAAGGCGACCTACCTAAGCCTATGATGGAGCAAAAGTTGGACTTAATCATGATGCAATTGGATGAAGAACGAAAGGCTAGGCAAGCATTGCAAGTTCAATTGGCAAATTTACAAAGAGCGTCTACCGACAAAGAAGAACCTCAAGCTGAAGATCTTATCCGACGTACCATCAACGCAACTCTCGAAGCTCAAACCATCCACAAGGAATCAAAGATAAGTAAAAGAAGTTTCAAATTCCGTACTTTTAATGGCATACGAGAGGGAAAAACTATTCTTGAATTCATTAGTCAGCTTGACGACTATTTCCATGAGGAAACCTATGCAAAAAAAGATAAAATCAAGTGTGTCACTAATCATTTAGTGGACAGAGCATCTCTTTGGTGAACTGTAGTACGCAAGAGTATAGATTGTCCCTCTACTTGGGAGAATTTCAAGAAGAAGTTCATGCAGAATTTCCTTCCTCCACAATTTCATGAGAAAGCTATTAAGCAATGGGATCTTCTTCAGCAACGAGATTGTGAGCCTATTCCTCAGTATACAGAGCGTTTTTGGAATGCATTACTCCAGCTACGCATGCTTGAAGACATACCTGAAGCGACACACAAGCGCAAGTATATGTATGGACTCCTTGGGCATTACTACAATGAAGTTAACATGTTCAAGCCTGCTACTCTTGAAGACGCCATTTCACTAGCTCACGACATTGAAGACAAGCTACGAGGTAGAGACAGACGTCCACAGCAATTCCAAGCCAATGGTAATTATGGATCTAAGCAATTCAATTCCAATTTTAGAAGATTTAATCCAGGTCGTTGCCCTTCCTCATATTTCCATAAAAATTGGGCAAAACCTTCTGCATTACCATCTAATGTCAATCAAAACCCTAAGCCTATTCCACATCCAAATCCTAATGTACCTAGACTTCCCGCCATTGCAAACAATGTAACCAAAGCCAAGCCAATAGTATGCTATAAATGCCACCAGCCTGGACATCTAGCAGCAAATTGTCATACAAAGAAGCCACCTGCCCATATCAACTACCTTAGAGCAATGGATGAAGATGAACATGAAGATATGCCTGATTTCACATAAGATGAGGACGACACTACTACTACTTCAGATACTTTACCAGGTATGCTAACTCCACATTCTTTATTGACTATGAAATATATGGTGCATGGAAATGAAAATATTACTTTGCATGATGACAGTAGCACTCATGATTTTATTTTAGCAAAATTAGTAAAAGAATTGAAGTTACAGACTGTACCTATGCATTATCGCATCAAAGCAGCATTCTTAGGCACTAGGTATAATGGTACACATGAAGTGTATGACTTAGAGATTCAAATTGGTTAATACGCTGAAAGAAGAAATTTCCTAGTTGTGCCATTACAGTCGAGTGACATTATTTTAGGTATGCCTTGGCGTCACTAGCATAACCCAGATATAGATTATTCCACACATTCAATGAATATTACTTTTCAAGGAAAATCTATTACATTATATGGTATGCATGCATCTAATGTTTTTCCACTGCTTTCGCATACTCAAGCTAAACGTGCATTACGCAAGAGTAGTAAATCCTATCTCATTTGGGTGAATGAACTGCAAGCAAAAGAAAATCATATGCATCCTAGGCATAAAGAATTTCTTGCACATTTTAAAGATTGTTTTGCCGAAGACCTACCACCTGGTTTGCCTCCTTCACGTCTAGAAGACCATAAGATAGATTTGATTCCTGGCACACAACCACCTTGTAAAGCACCATATAGGCATAACCAGATAGAGCAAAAAGAAATTCAGAGTCAAGTTGAGGAATTACTAAATAGAGGATTGATTAGACCTAGTAGTTCTCCATTTGGTGCACCTGTACTGTTAGTCAAGAAAAAGAATAATACCTATCATATGTGCATTGACTATCGAGCTTTAAATAAAATCACTGTAAAGAATAGGTATCCCATTCCTAGAGTTGATGACCTTATGGACAAACTGCAAGGATCTGCTATATTTAGTAAAATAGACCTTAAGTCTGGTTATCATCAGGTGAGACTAGATAAGTCAGACATATTCAAGATTGCATTTAGGACACAGTTTGGTCATTACGAATTTTTAGTGATGCCATTTGGATGGACTAATGCACCTGCTATGTTTAGTAGAATGATGAATCGTATATTTCTGAAATATCAGTATTGTGTAATTGTCTTCTTTGATGATATTTTGGTGTTTAGTCAAAATGAGAAAGAACATTATGAACATTTGTCATTGGTTTTTCAGTTATTAAAAGATAATCAATTGTATGCAAACCCTGAAAAGAGTGAATTCTTTAAAACAGAAATTGAGTATTTAGGTCATATTGTATCATCTGATAGAATTAAAGTTGATCCTAAGAAAATAGATGTAATATTGAATTGGCCTGTACCTAAAAACGTGCATGAGTTACACTCATTCCTTGGTCTTGCTAGTTTCTATAGGAAGTTTGTACATAATTTTTCATTACTTGCTTTACCACTGACCAAACTTCTGAAGAAAGGAATTGTTTATCATTGGTCTGAGAATCAACATAAATCCTTTGATTTATTGAAACATGCATTAACCCATGCCCCTGTCCTACAGTTTCTTGATTTTAATAGACCATTCTTTCTAGTAGTGATCGATGCTAGTGGATCAGGAATAGGAGCTGTACTTATGCAAGACAATCATCCTATAGCCTATTCTAGTTTTAAGTTGAAACCTTCTGAACTGAAATATTCCACATATGACAAAGAACTATTAGCTGTTGTACAAGCATTAAGACAGTGGAAACACTACTTAATGGGTTCAGAATTTATGATTAAGACCGATCAGCAAAGTATTAGACATTTACTTAGCCAACTCCAAATCTCTGACCGACATATCAGATGGGCCTCCTTTATTCAAAGTTTTCATCCTATCATTCAATACCAACCTGGAAAAGAAAATGTAGTGGCTGATGCATTAAGTAGAAGACCTACCATTCATAATATTTCTGTTATATCTTTTGATTCTTTGATTGCTATGAAAGATACTTATCATCAGGATATTACTTTTCATGCTGATTGGAATAAATTAGTTCAAAATAACTTGATTCTTATTGATTCATTGTCATATAATGATGGATTTATGTTTTATGAAAAGAGATTGTGTGTTACAATTCCATTCCGATCTTTTGTTTTAAATGAGATTCATTGTCCCCCATATCAAGGTCATAGAGGTATCATATCTACTTTACGCATATTCACTGAAGATTTTTATTGACCGCATATGGACACTGATGTATCTAACTTTGTTTCTGAATGTTTGATTTGTCAAAGAGTTAAGAGACATCATGGTAAACAGTATGGATTACTTATGCCTTTGTCTATTCCATCTAAACCTTAGGAACAAATTTCTATGGATTTTATTACTGGTTTACCTAATACTAAATCTAACCATGATATGATTTAGACAGTCGTAGATAGATTTAGTAAACAAGCATATTTCATTCCATGTAAGAAAACTTTAACAGCATCACAAGCAGCACAATTGTTTTTGAAAACTGTTTTCACTAACCATGGATTGCCAAAAGTTATTATTTCAGATCGTGATTCTAGATTTTGTAACAACTTTTGGATTACTCTATTTGCTAACCTAGGCACAAATATTGTTTTCTCATCTGCATTTCATCCTGAAACTAATGGACAAACAGAAGCCACTAATAGCACTATTTTAGATCTCTTACGTGCATATACTATTTCCAAACCTCAGACATGGGATACACATTTGCATTTATTACAGTTTGCATATAACAATACACCACACACATCTACAAAGAAAGCACCATTTGAAGTGATTTATGGTTATAGATTATCTACACCTATTGCATCTTTGTCAAATAGAATTCAACGTGCTGATGATATTGCTAGTATGCATAATACTATTTTTGATGAGGTTAAAGATATGATTGCTAAAGCCCAGCAATCATATACCAAACAAGCTAATAAGAAAAGACAAGCAATGAATTTCAAAGTTGATGACTATGTTTGGTTGAGAATAGAAAAACGTAGACTACAAAGTGTAGATAGACACCCAGTTGTGAAATTAGCCCCTAGATTCTATGGACCATTTAGGATCATTCATAAAATTAACGACAATGCATTCAAGTTAGAATTACCACCTCACTGGAAAATTCAGAACACATTTCACATTAGTTTATTGAGACCATTTAGAGGCCAATTACCTATACACCCTGTTTATGAAAACCCACCTTTGTTAGAGGAAGAGACTGAAATACTTGAACCAGAAGCTATAATAGATACTGATTTTATGACCACTAGAACTGGCCGAAGATATTCTAGATATCTAGTTAAATTTAAGAATCATCTTGTAGAGGAAGCTCAATGGATGCATGCTAGAGACTTAAATGCTTTCCCCACTCTGTTAGCTCCACATTGAGCTAATAGCAATTGAGGTCAATTGCTATCCCACTCCGAGGGTATGATGCCAGGAGGCATATT
The DNA here is from genome assembly GCF_053477565.2 of Lygodium microphyllum. NCBI lineage: Eukaryota > Viridiplantae > Streptophyta > Polypodiopsida > Schizaeales > Lygodiaceae > Lygodium > Lygodium microphyllum. Next base: position 119,115,118 of record NC_141141.1, on the reverse strand, counting down.
TCACGGTGGATTCCGTGAGGTTTTACGATGGATTCCGTAAACTTTGATGATCGGGGCTCATACACAAAGTGGATTCTTTGTGCGAGAAGTTGATGGGGACGCCTGCCCTTTTCGGGTGTTTCATTAATTTAGTGTGTACATGGGTGATTCCATAGCGGGTGATTCCGCAAAATGCATATTAAATTAATAAACGTTTATGAGTATAGAGTGCACACTCGTAATAAATTAAGGTTAGGATTTATTTCTAACCAGTTGATTTATTTATGTAGCTGAAGACTGCTAGGTATTCACTTTTGTCGGTTTAATTGTATTATTTTACTAACGATTGTGAATGCTTCAGTTGATGTGTAGAGATAGCAGCAGTGGCGGAGGAACATTGGAGGATAGCGAGTATTCGATTTATGGATTATATTTTGATAGGCGCCACGCCTATATTTTGTCATGCCTATTTATTGAGGCATCGATTATTTATTATTATTTTGTATGTGCATGGGCGTACGGTTATGTTATTTCTATTTGGACATTGTATTGGGTGTGCCAAACTCTTTGGGCACCGTCCATTAGCTTTATTCCTATTTTTGTGTTAAAGCAAACTCAAAAGCTAAAAGCTTGCTATTTTGTAAATTGGGCTATTATTTGAGCTTGAAGATGATTAATACATAAAATACATGCTTTGTGGAGCGCTCACACAAGGCATGGGGGGAGATTGCACCCAATTGGTCTCTTGCTCTTGTCGTTCATGCTCTTTACTTTGTAATTTGTGCAAAAAGTAGAGTTCTATTGTTCTTGGGGACCTTCCGGCATTCACTACGCGAGCGTACAACATCCGATCTGCGCACCACCCCTCCCTTGATTGGCGTGTGACATGTTTGTGTTTGTGTGGGCTCGTGTTTATGCGTCTGCTATGGTTCATTCATATAGCTGATGTTCATGGACGGACCTACAATGATTTTTCTATATTTCACACTATGTGGTCGTTTTGTGCATCGATTTCCTTGGTTCATGTGTGCATGCCATTTAAGCCCCCATTCATACCCGAGGATGCATGCATAGTTTTCTCCATGGGATGGACTTATTGTTGTTTATACACGCATATACACACAACCTACTCTTCAAACATAGTTTAGCCTGGTACTAGTCTTTTCCAAAATTTATTTATTATTATTCAAACTTAAAAAAAAAAAACCAAAAACATATAAAAATTCATTGAATAAATCAAATTAAATACAAAATTTTCTTTAAAAATCCCAAGAAATTAAAAATTGGGACAACCTATTCCAAGTGGAAATTTACATAAATTTTTTGAAAAAAACAATCAAAATTTATAAAATTCATGAAAAATCTATAAAAATCCACATAAGTAACCAAAACTTTTTCAATAAAAAAAAAAACACTCCCTTACATAATGTTCACAAATTTTTGTTAATGTTTGAACAATCAAAATTAAATATTTTTAAATATCAATACAACATAATTAAATAAAAACAAACACCAACATAGTCCAACACCAAAATTAAAAAACAAAAAAAACCCAATAAAACACAACTCAACTCACATACAATTTACATAACCAAAACAAAACAAAATCAAACAAACAAAATGAAAGAAAAATCACATCCTCAAAATAAAAAATGAAAATAATAAAGAAAAAAATAAAAAATATATTTTTAATTTAAAAAATGACCAAAACTAATAAACAAAACTAGACACTCCTATTGTTTTTTTATATGCATGGGTATTAGCCATTGTTTTTAATTTTTTAATTGTCTAAGAGATTGACTTTCTATTAGTTGACCTGCTGTCCTCTTATTTGTGGATTTTCTAGACATGGGATTTGCACTACTTCTTTTTCCATCGTGCCATCAAACCTTGAGGGTGCCACATATACATTACTAAGTTTCATTTTCTTTTCCCTCATTCACATGTACCATAATACACATTTAATTTGTAAATAAAATTAATTCAAGTGTCACACATACCAAATTAACAAAATGCACCCCATAAATTTTTTATTTAAAATGGACCAATTGTTAATTTGTAAAAGGAACCCCCACTGTTGCACGAGCACATGGCACAATCACTCACATAATTTTATAAATTAAAATTAACCCTTGATGTTCACAGTGCATGCATACATGCATTGTAGATATATTTAAATTGTAAATAAAAATGAACCCCCTTTATCACTCATGCATATGCTTTGTGCCAAATATCATGTAATTTGTAACAGGGAAGTGCATTTGTGTAGGAACCATCATCCAGTCGAGTCTAGTCTATGTGGGTTTTGGATTGCAAACTATGATTCATTGTGCATTAAGGATATAATTTAACAATGCACTATTGCTAATATCATCTTCTAAAAGGAATCCGTGTAGTTTTCATCCATCCACATCACTGCACTATAGATTGACGAATTGTGCTTGCACGGGAATGGGATTTATCTCTCATACATTGGTTTTATTAGTCCATGTTTGTTTTGGATATTAATCGATGATTCTATTATGAGTTCATTTTGATCTATTTGGTCTAGTTAGTGTAAGGGATACGATGTGACTTGATTATATTTTATTTGGATTACTAGATTACAAGGGACTAAAGTCTTATTTCTTTGCTTATCACGAAGCTATCGGTTGCATGTGTGCATAGATCATATCGGATTTTTGTTTCGTAGACTATGGTTTGCTTGGGCTTGTTTGGTTTAGTCTTGTCCATGTTGTTTTTTCCTTTAATCTTTTCTATCTCAATTGTGGAAGGTGTATTGGTTTTTTTACAAGAATTCCCTACTTTGTTTTCTTGGTTATGTGTGTTTTCACTTGAGTAGTTTGAATGGCACCTCCTGAACTTCTTACTCTTATGATTCAACATTTTTCCCTTCCAATTTATGATTATTCTCTCCTGCTATATATTGATTGCATTTGTAAGGCCAGTGTCGTGCCACTATGCGCACATGGTGTGAAAAACTCTGGAGCGCATTATCATCCAACTTTCTTATTGATCAAGAGAGTCAATGTGAACAGAGTCATTAGTACTAGTGTGAGTGGCCTGAATGGTCATTAGTACTAGTGTGAGTGGCCTGAATGGTCCAAAAATACTAAATTTTTGGATAATTTTAGCCTATTTTTTATATTATTTATTGTAAAAATCTGGAAAAGTTCGAAAAGCTTTTAGATTCGGATGGCATTAAAAAAACAAGTGCCTTTTTCAGCTAGTTATGGGATTTTTCATAAAAAATAAAGATGGGCGAAATTGAACCATTGCGATCGACTTTGAACTGGAAGAAGAGGAAGGAGTGAACTGGGAAATCCTGGATTAGGTGTCCTCGAGTTTTACCCCCCTTTCGGAGCCAACGGAGCCATTAGTTTTGGGTTCCAAGCAGCAGAGGGGAGTTTGTTATTTTGATCCACATTTTTTATCTACGAGGGAGCTCTAGGAGATCTAATGCTTGGAGAGTGCTTCTGAGTAGTGCCAGACATGTGATTCCAGGTTTTATCAATACATATTGTTTCAATTCATTGTACTTTGTCTTTGTTGTGCTTACCTCTTGTTTATTCTTTTTCTTCTCTTCCATCTCCTATCTCTACTTTCTTCTATCTTTGATCCCTGGTGGATATGACCTTTTGACAAAAACCCCTCCGACATTGGTGAACCTGATGTGAAAGGTCATCACTCAAAAGAAGGAAAGACAAGATGCGAGAACCTTTGAACAAAATCTCGAGTGATGTTTTGCAACAGTTGGTGTAGAATATGAATATGCTTATGCAGTTGAGCATGAGATGAAGTTATTCAATGGCAGGAATGTATCTGCATATGTACATACCTACTCAAAAGATGGAATTCTTTGGAGTGTCTCAACTTGCATAGATCCAGTATTTTATACGTATTATTATACATGAAATAAAAGGGTGAATTACTGAATTATACATGCAGGATGCTGACTAGGTAGCTTTCAAGAAGATGCTTAGGGAAGAATTTTACATTGAAGATACTAATTTGATTACAACCTAATAAGAGTCTTGTGGCTACTACATAATTGTTAAGAGAATTTGAAAGTCAATTTGAGCAATTAGATCTTGCAGAACATCAAGCTCTTGCAAGTCAAAAAATTGAATTGTTTCTACGAGCAGCGGATCCTGAGCTTCAAAAGAAGCTTGATGATTTGCTTACGAATTAGTTGTTTTTGACCCATCCAATCCCTTATGTCAAATCGAAGTAAGAAAATTTGAATGAAGTAAACGACTCTTCCAGTTTAATTAGTATGAAAGACATTTGAAAAATACCAATTCACGCTTAGGTGGAATGGGTAGCATCCACTTGTTAGGTAGGGGAAGGGCCTTCCCAAGTGGTTAATTCTATTTGAGTTGGGGCAGAAACTGAATCAAAAGTAGTTTCCAGCCAGCTTGGTACGAAACCCAAACTATTTGAAACTAGAGAGCTATCAACAGATAAAGAAGAAGATCCTAAGGTGTGTGATCCTCCTAACCTAAAGTGAAAGATAAGAAGTAAGGATAAAGTGCCTTTGCAAAGGATCAGACTATAGAGACAGGTCTGAAAACAGAGTGGAGACATGTCAAGGAAGCTGTTACCGCACTTGTGAAAAAGCATAGAAGAAGAGAAAGATTGCATGTCTTTAGCTTGCCCACTATTATGGGCAAAACAGTGAAGTATCCAACCAGTGAGCCACCCACTTCTATGGCTAACCCTATGAATGTACCTACTATTGTTCCCTTTGTTAGGGAAGATGTTGTAGATGAATTGGTCAAAGGCATGCGGGATCTTCAATTGAAAGTTATAAAATTGGATGAAAAAGGACAAGAGAAAAGGGGACGGGCAACAATCCCTAAGCTATGAAAAAGATGTATGTGGTGTGATAGTTTACAGCATGAGAGAAAGGATTGTGATGTATGTGAGAACGTCAGTTAGGAAGTCACTCGAGTTGACTCGGCTAGCAATGTGTGACTCCTCTTCGGTCAACAGACGGTGGAGGTAGGGGTGTCCCTTGATGTGGTCTTCTATAGGACGGCCCTGCAGCGTGGTTAACACTCGATATGATGTTGGTGCGACGTATGTGGGATTGTACTCTGCTGTTTTGATAGCACGTCTTTGCTCAGCGTTGGTCATTACTCGGCATCCTTCAACTTCCCATTGCAGCCTAAGAGTGTACCAATGCCTTAAGAACTGGGATTTCATCTCAGCAAGTATTGACAGCTCTTCCACTTCTTGGTCAGTGATGGCAGAGGTGGTTCGCTGACCATGTCATCCCCTGTTTCCTCAACTAAATTAGCTGCTAGTGAGAGAAAGGATTTCCTCTCTTAAGAGGGCCTAAGGCTTGCAAGTGGTTGGGGTTTGGTAGGACTTGAGCCTTTGGCGACGGAAAGTTGCGGTGGTGAGTGTGCTTGAGCTTGCGATTGGGTCGCTGGGACGGAGGCTAGGTTAGCAGCAGCCTCGAGTGACGGCCTGCTGCTTTCAGGATGGATTTGGAAAGTCAGATCATTTCCTGCTTGTGATGATGCTTGAGCTGGCGGTTGTTGCTTGGTTCGACAGGATTGGGCAATTCGTGTAGGTTCGCGCGTGGATGAACTTGATGGTTGCGGGTCAGGGAAGCTCTGCGGCTTGTGGTTTCGAGGTCCTACGATTTTTGGGATGATCAAGCTTGAGGTTGGCGTACAAGTGGTGCCTTTGGCCGTGTGGGCCTTAGGTACCCATAGCCAAGCATTGCCCTCATAGTAGCCTTGTGCGTGCAAGAGAGTCTTGGGGACCCATCTTTGACTGATTACACGTCTATTCCTGTAACTGGGTTTGGGCCTCCTAGGTTTAGAGTTTCTGGTCTTATGAGGGTAGGAGAGTCAACTCCTAGGCGGCTGTTGTGGTTGTTTAGGCACCCATTGAGGGCGAGGCTGTGGGGCCTTAGCTTTGGCTGGTGTGGGTTGCAGTGGATGAGACTCCGTGGCCACACACTACCCCCTCCTTAGAATTTCCTATAGGTGTTTCTATCGGTGGCTGGGTGGCCCGTGATGAGGTTGCGCAGCCCTTGCTGAAAGCTGTAACAATGCGAATGTTGCCTATTGCTAGATGGATGTGCTGCGACGTGTAGTCGACATTGTAGTGGGTCTGTTTTTTGAAGGTGCGCCCCAATAATGACTATGTGCCTGCGTTTTTAGCATTTGGCAACACGTAAAAAATCATTGGAACAGTCTCAGACTCGATAGAAACGGCTGCCTTGCACTTGCCGAGTAGTGCATAGGAATGAGCCCCATATGGACTTAATTTTGTGGTGGTGGGTTGAAGTTGTGGCTGGCCAAGTTGAGTCCAATGATTGTAGGTCAGGACGTTGAAGTCAGATCCCTCGTCGATCAAGGCGGTGAAAGCACATGTTTGTTTTGCCATGACCGTGATACGAAGGTATGCGGGTTCCACGGCTTCCTCATCCTCGTCGTCGATTTCAGTGATTGTGGCTACTCGTACCTTGACATGCAGTTCTAACATTGGTGGCTCCTGCAAAGGATGCATAGGAGGGTAGTACTTCTTGACACGACTACCATTGAATAAGCCTATTCCTTCACCGTTTAGGGTCTCGAGTTCAACGTTGCCTGTTTGGTTGATTGCACGAACTTTAAAGGGTCAAAGGCCTCTAAATTTCATATTTTGCTTATGCCCTTTAACTGAGTAGAGGAGCACTAAGTCACCTGTTCAAACTTGCACTGCTTGACGTGCTTGTCAAACCAGCTCTTGCGTCAGGCTTTCTCATAGATCAGTGCATGGGTGGCAAGAAGACAAGTCTTTGAGAGACGTTCGAGCTCAACTGGTCATTGCGTCCATGCCTCCTTCCCTTTCCATCACTCTTGAAGCGCTATTCTCAGGCTAGGAACGAAGAACTCTAATGGTAGAATCGCTTTAGTTCCATACGTTAGTCTAAAGGGGGTTTGACCGACAGCCATTTTATAAGCAATTCGGTAAGCCCACAGAGCTGCCATCAACTTGTTGTCCTAGTCACTGCGTGAAGTAGAGACAACCTTGGTTAGGACATTGACAAGAATCTTATTTGTTGATTTGGCTTGGCATTTTCCTGAGGGTAGTATGGCGAGGATTTGCGATGGATGATGAGGAAGGTGGACAGGAGATGCGCGATCACTTCATTGATGAAGTGGATGCCTTGGTCACTGACCAGTTTGATGGGGCAACCAAATCATGAGATTACTTGCTCCCATAAGAACTTAGTCATCGTTCTAGCATCATTTTTTCATGTGGCTTGTGCTTCTGCCCACTTAGTGAGGTAGTCTGTGGCCACAATGATATACTTAGCCTGCGAATACTGTGCTGCAGGACTGATGGGCCCAATGAAATCAATTTTCCATTTTTCGAAGGGTTGTCGGGGTTAATTCCATTTGATCTTTGCGAATTGGGACCTTCGTCCGCTGGCACTCGTCACAGTGCTTGACGAATCATGTGGCGTCGCGGAAAAGCGTGGGCCACTATAGTTGAGACTACAATACTTTTTGTGCTGTCGTGTCTTCGCTAAAGTTCGCTCCAGCAATGCTGTCGTGCGCTTTTGAGAGCACATCGTGCATCTCATATTTGCATACGAATCTGCGCAACAATCCGTCTTGCCCCAGCCTATAGAGTTGGCATGCAATCAGCTGATAGGGCTGGATCTTAAGGATTAATCGCCTAAGCTAGGATTTTTCTATTGGTCGGTCAGGCAGTTCGTGCTCAAGCACTTGGACTATGTCATCTGCCCAATACAGCGTTAGATCAGCCTTAAATATGTCTCTCTCGATGGAGAGGTTAAACAGATGGGCGTCAGGCAGTTCATCAATAACACCTTGTCCAGCGGCTTCTCCGGTGGGAATGTGCGACATGTGATGAGCCATGTAATGCTATTTTCCCTTCCATACCACTACGGAGAAGTCGAACTCTAAAAGCAGGAGCCATCGAGCTATGCGTCCTGTAGCACAAGGTTTGTTTACTAGATAAAGCAAGGCTTGATGGTCCACAAAGAAGGTAAAGGGCGTGGCCAAAAGGTAATATCGATATTTCTTCATTGCAAATACCATGGCTAATCCCTCCCTTTCCATCGTCGAGTAATTCATTTCCATCTCAGTGAGTTGTCTACTAGCAAAGCTCATTGGATAGTCCAAATTGTGTTCGCCAGGCTGGCACAACACTGCCCCCATGGCAAACTTAGAAGCATCGATATGCACGTGGAAGGTGATGGTCCAATTTGGGGCTTGTAGGATTGGTGCTATGGTTAGAGCCTTGTTCAACTCTTCGTATGCCCACCGTTGGCATGCTTCAGTCCATTCGAAGACTATAAGTAGCTTGTACAACGGTCTGGCAATCAATGCATAATTGAGTACAAACCGCCGACAGTACCCGGTATGGCTTAGGAAGCATTGACTTCCTTTGTAGTTGCTCGAGGGTGGAAGGTCAACAATGACCCTGACCTTTGAGAAGTCAGTGGCAATTCCGTTCTTCGACACCACGTGCCCTAGAATGCATCCATGCTTCACCCAAAACTGGCACTTTAAGGGGTTCAAGGAGAGACGGTATAAACGACACCGCTTAAAGACTGCTCGGAGTTTGTCTAAGTGTTCAATCCAAGTCGAGTGGACACAGAGGTCGTTGACAAAGACTTCTAACTCCTTGCGAAGCATGTCCTTAAAGATGGTGCACATGAGGCATTGGAAAGTGGCAGGGGCATTAGTCAACCCGAAGGGCATGACTATGTAAGCAAAGATGCCCCACTCAGTGGCTGTCCGCAGGATGCACTTGCACCTGGTTGTACCCTGAGAAGCCATCCAAGAAACTGTAGGCTTCCTTGCCTGCCACTCTCTCAAGCATGTGCTCGGTGTACAGCAACGGATAGTTGTCCCTCTTGGTGGCAGCGTTTACCTTCTTATAATTGATGCACACTCGGATTTTTCCATTCTTCTACATCACGATGACTATGGGCGATACCCAGTCTGTGTGCTTAATTTCATAAATGAATCGTGCTCTCATCAGCTTATCAATCTCCTCGACAGCATGAGCATGTTTTGGATTCATAGGGTATGGTTGCTACTTGATCGGTATTGCGTCTGGCGTCATGGGTATATTGTGAGTCATGACACTCGGATCTGTCCCCTTAAGCTCTCCTAAGGACCAGGCGAACATGTCTATATACTCTCACAAGAGGGCGGCAAGACTCATTTCTTCTTCATTAGTCAAGTCATCAGCAATAAAGACTGGTCGGGGCGGTTCCCCTTCTTGGGCTAGGTCCACCTCCTTGACCTTGGCTGTGTCCCTCGATTGGTTTGCTTATCTGTGCTTGACATTTGGCACCTAATAGAACTACCACCCTATCCCCCTTTTTGAATTTCGTAAATCGTTTAGGAAGGTCCTGCGGTTTTCGCTGTTCTTCCATTTGAGTATCCCTGGGTTGTTTTTCCTTTTCTTGTCTCAACCGTCTACGCCTCAGGTGGACAGACAAGTCCCCCTTGGTGCGTCTGGTTATGGGCGGCCTAGGGATCTCTAGATCACTATCTGAACTAACCTCTGATTTAGATTTGAGTCCCCCTCCTTTGCTAGAAGAGGCGGTCTCCCCTGGTGGGTGTAGTTCAGATGGTGATTCAGTTCTAAATACTGATGTCATTCCTGGCTGGGCTAGTCCCGCTTACTCGAGGTCTATGGCTCCTACGTGTTCCAACCAGGCGCGGTCACATTCCATGCTCATGACTCCTCGTTCCATCCGGAAGATACTCTTTCTCTACGGCTTGGAGTCTGCTCGTATTTGCTCTATTTCTTGTCCTTCAGTGTCATATTCCACGGTATCTACCTCACCCTCACTTTCATCACTGAAGGATTGGCAGTCTTCATATTCGTTGTTCGAATTCTCTTCTTTAGACTGCTCGTCATCTCCTAAGACTTGGTCGTTGGTCAGGCACCAGGGCCCAGTTATACATGAGGTTTAAGTCATGCACTCTGGTCCATTGCCACTTGGATTCATCTAAGAGATCCTGGAGTGGTTTGAGATTTGTAGCTGGATTGCCAGCTAGCTTGTCCGATAGACATTCTAGTATCTCCTGGAGTTCCCTTTTGTTGGTTGGGACGTGGGGGTTGACAGGCTTCGGCTTCCCATGAAGGCTTCTTGCCCATCATGCAGACTACTACGGAGGGTGTGTCGTTAGTCCTGCCGATTGTTTTGATGGCTTGCTCATATGCCTCGTGATCAGAGAACGGCAGGTCAATTGTAGCAAGGACATGCATCCAATCCCGCTCGTCCTCTGGGCATGGGATATACCTGGTCAAGGGCCCGTAGGACTTCGCGACCTGAGCATTACCCTTGAGCATAGCAGAGATGGCATCTAAGTCGACGGATGAGGTCTTCCAAGTGTCCATCTCTACTCTCACGGCATCTATCCTATTACCAAGAAAGATTAAGCCGTTATCCCAATCTTCGATGACCCTAGCGTTACGCATCCAGGGGCGGCCCAATAGGATGTCATAGTCCACTCCCTTCATGACTATAAAGTCAACGGAGAACTAGACACCTGTGATCTTCACTGGCCAATTCTTAAGCACCCCGAATGGCTTAACTCATACCGTTTGCTAGTACGACATTAAACCTAGCAGTCTCAACAGGTGGGTTTCCCCAAGTCTAAAGCACTGTGTGGCTAAGCACACTAACCATGGCCCCCATGTCTACGATTCCCTTCCTCGTTGTATCGCCTAGGGCTAAGATTGGTAAGACTGCATGCATCTCAGAGTCTTCCCAAAAGGCATTGACGTGCAAGGACTTAGGCGTAGAGTGCAGCGTCAAACTCGGTATTTGCGTTTCTGCCTCATGGTCATGAGGGTCTATCGTGACCTGCTCTTGTGACCCTTCAACCCACTGCTTAAGATCCTACCATAGGGTGGGGTGCTGCCTAAGCAGATCTCCCTAGCTAAGTGTTACAGAGGTAGTCACTAGTGTGGTTAGGGGATCGTTGGGTGTTCGTCTCTCTCCTAACCTGGATTGTCTTGGCCAGTGGTGGCCATGGCTGAACCGCGCCCTGTAGCAGTGCCGAGGCTTGGCCTTAGCGGTACCGCTTGCGGTGCAGTTGCTTCTCTTAACTTTGGTTGTGGAGCGAGGTTGGCGTACTTATGCTGGAGAGATCATCAATCCCATCCTCTATGATGGACTCAACGTCTTTTAGGTATTCTTGGGCTTCCCTCACCCATTCTCTCACCTTTTCTATGGCCTCTAATTGTCGCTTCTCGTGCGGGTATTCCCCTACCTTGCGCTTCCCTTTTCGGCCGTCTTAGGGGCTGACGTCTCTGCTCTTGCGTCGGAGACCTTCTTTCCAGTGGGTAGAGTTGTAGCGCTCTTAGTTTTTAGTGCGATTTTAGCTTTTGACTTCCTCCTTCACCGTCTATGACTCTTCTTTCCTATCGAGGTTGCATGGAGATTGCTAGGTCTTGGAAGAGAAATGCCGGCCTGCTTCATTTGGGCATGGGTCATGACACGCAATGGAATATGCGTGGCCTCCCCGTTGTGGTTCTTGACACCAAACAGCCCCAATGGAATAGATGGCTCGTTGGCTGAGTTAGATGACGGTTTTTGCCTTGGGCAGTCAACGAAGAGATGGGTGATTCCGCACTCAGCACACCTTTGGTCAGCCTTATCTCTATTTTGCTGCTCCCTTTCAGGGCAGCGCGATGAGACATGACCTGGGTGGCCACAGGTCCAACAGGTGATTAGATCCTGCATCTGCCCTCCTAGGCCTTTACCTCGTCCTCTTCCTAACGCCATCACCGGGACGGGGCGATAGTCCATGAGGACAGCATTGCCCTCGTCGTCATGCGAAACATAAGGGCATATGTAAGCTTCCTCCTCGTTTGGTTCTTCCACATAGTGGATAGGAGCGTCACTCGGTGGGTGGGTTACGTAAGGACCAGGCGGCCTAGGAATGCCTGTAGGATTTATTTCCATCCTAGGAATGGCCGGCTTAATGTCGTTGGGCATGGGGAGGGCCAATGGGGCTCCCCTTCCAAAAAATGGCTGCGGCCTGTTCATTAGGTAAGGCTGGCCGTATGGGTGTGAGTATGGAAGTCTCCTTGGTAGTCTGCAATGTGCGACGTCATGACCGAACCTACCATAGTTAGCGCAAGGTCGTGACCTAGGGTCTTGACACTCGGCTGGCAAGTGGTTTTCGCAACAGTACATGCATTGGACGTGTAGGCTCATTGGTCGTCTCAACATGTCTTGCAACTTGGCTAGTTCCATCCTAACGTCAGCCAAGTCTTGGTTCGTTTCGGTGGTTTTTCCCTTATCCTAGGATGATGGGGCTGATCGCTCACTCAAGGCTGACGCTCTCTCTGAGCTTCGCGAGTTGGTCTCCTCTAGGTTCATGCTTCTGGAGCTCTACTCCTTCAGCTGATCGTCAACTCGGATGGCCTTCTCAAAGACCCTAGCTAGCGCGTCTCGCTGCAAGCTCGAATTGCCTGCCAAAGCCTTGTATAGTTTCTCGTTCTGAATCCCGCTGATGAATACAGTTGATACTGCTCTTTCAGTTGGGGTCGCTCTCCAGTAGGGATTCTCTTGAAGAGACTCCGCACATGGGTCACGTAATCGCGAATGTCCTCCTTCTCTTTCTGCTTGACGTTCATCAAGCGTACTAGTAGATTATCGAAGTATCCGGGCTCGGCAAATCTCTTAATGAAGAGATCCTTGAGACCATCAAAGTTGACTCGCTTTGCGTTATCTAAGCTCGTATACCACGTCCTACCCTTGTCGCCTAAGCAAAGCCCGAACGCTTGAGAGCATTGAGTTAGGTCATTGAGGCCGTTCGCCTCGCAAACTTGCTCGAACTGCTCAACAAAGCTGTATAGATCGTCATGGGGTTGATACTTATTGAGTTGCTTGGCGACAACAGGGATTGTAGCTTGGCTCTTTGAGCCCTGGTTTGCTCCTAATCCTGCGAGCAACGATGTCGCTAGAGCCGTGGCACTTTGCTCTGCAGCCGTGTTATCGAGCAATCACTTCATGAGAAGCTCACTCAGCATTAAGTCTCCTTCTAGAGCCCTCTCATGATCCATTTGATTCCTGCTAGCCAAGTTCAGTACCCGCTACACCTCTCGCAACTCCATGCCTTGCCTTTGGCTCTTAGCCTGCTGATCCTTATTGTACTCAGCTATGCTTTGCAACGTTTTGCGGGCCAGCTTCCTCTCCTCTTCTAAATCTGCGATGATAGCGTCCGCCGTCCTACCACGGTGCTCGTACTGAGCATGAGTGTTGTAACTACTGACCAGCTGTGCAGAACTGAATCTGGAAAGGCTCCTAAGTCGAATTCCTCGCTATATCTGCGGTTTGGACTTTCTTCTACCATTGCCGAGTTGTCGTGCTCCACCAAGCTATCAATCAGGTTCAGTAGGCTTGTCAGATCCACTTTGTTGGCATCCCTTGCTTGGTCCTACTTCTGCGCGTTGATGGTTTGTCTATGTATTGGGTTCTCTCCTATTGGTGGGTTCCTTGAGTGGTTTATTTGGGTGAGTTCCTTCAGTTATTTAATACAATCCTCAATTTATGGCCACTCAATGCGTCTTTCCTTGTGCACTTGTGCTCAATCAGGCTTTCAGTTTCCTTAAGTGTACTTCAAGTGTGAAAATTCAGGGTGAGTGCAACAACCACTTCCTAGTCGTCTTACACACTCTCGCGTTGTTTTGGGCTGAATAGGCTTGTTGGTCAACTTCCTGGCCGTCTTGTCAGGGTTTAGGGTTTCCCTAAGATGTTGCCTCGTTCGTTTTTGGTTCGATTAGGCCTTACAGCTTAGCGGGTCGCGTCTAAGCCTCCGCATCTCGCAGCTGCCCACTTCTAGCTGCTAAGCAGTGGCGCCCTATGATTTTGCCCGCGTGCCAGAATCAAGTTCTGAGCGCCCTACGGGCTTTCGACAGTTTGAGCTGTTGAGTCCTAGCCGGGTCAGGTCAAATTTTTGAAAATCTGGTAAAAATCTACACTCGGCCCAATTGGTCTAAATTGCAGGGTTCGAGTGGGTTACTCAGATGGGCCGAAGGCGCATGGGCCGAGGGCCGAATCCGGGACTTGGACAGGGTGGACTCGAACGGAGTCACTTGGATGAATTCATTCGGACAGGCCGAGTGGTTGACTCGGACAAGGTTGCTTAGACAGGCTGAGGCAAGTGGGCCGAGGGCTGAATTTGATACGTGGCAGAGGGCCGAATTTGTCCACGGTCCAAATGATAGACTCGGACTGGCCGATTAGGGTTTTAGTCGGATGGACCGAATGGGAGGGGCCGAGGGCCGATTCTGGGACTCGGCCCGGAAGTGGACACTCGGACGGGCTAAGCGCGTCGCATGTAAACAACGCAAACTCGATTTCGATCGTTTCTCGTGCTTCCTCAATCATACCAGGAATAACCCTTCAGATCCTACCTAAGGGAGTAAGAGAAGGGATCCATATACCTGGATGGAGTGGCGGGCTCGTCGTTGGTGTGATCGAATGGAATCGGCCGGTAGCTCTCTCTCTCTCTCTCTCTCTCTCTTTCACACTGAGATGTTGCAAATGAGTGCTTCCTTGGCCTCTTGGCTCTTATACCCCTTCTCGGGTATGATGTTGATGCCCCCAATCACTCACTTACCAATCTTAAGCATCGCAAGAAGCGAGCTTTTGCCAATTTTTGCATAATTTTTTGCCCTGTTTTGCAACAGTAAACCCTACCCTTCTCCAGTGCGATTTCCTAATCCTATCCTACTCTAAATGCAACACGAATCGAAAGAAAAATACTAAACTGATTTCTCCATGTTTCCTAATCATTAAACAAACAAAATAACCCAAAATACTTACTTGTTTTGAAGATCAAAAACACCCAACTTCCTACCTATCTCAAGCTCCGGTTCGGGGATGAATCCCTTACTTCGATGCTCGATATGAGGTGCGCAAGTGCTCAAGCTTGAATCCATTGGTCCCAGCAAACAGAACCAAAATGTGGGAGCTTTCACTCAACTGCCAAGACCCACAGACCGCTTATTGTTTCAAGCGTTCCAAGCGAGCTCTAATGGCTATCTCTCACCTAGCTCACGCACTGTCGATCCTACGAGTGTAGTGAGCTTACCTTAGTGCCAATATGAGTTGCCTCCTCTCTTCCACATACTGGTAGCTCCACGATCCTAGATGCTAGCTCAAGCATCCTCAAGCCTCCTCCACCTCCAAGCTCCATCCTCCATAGCCGCGCATGCAAGAAGAGAGAAGGGAAGAGAAGAAGATGAAGAGGAGATGGTGAAGAGCTTCACCCTCTTGATCCCTCACTCTCACACACACACACTCCCTCACACTCTCACACTCCCTCTCTCAAGAGCACACACAAGCAAGAAGGTGAGAAGGAGAGAAGAAGAAGAAGACTCCTTTTGCCACACACCAAAGAATGATCTCTTATTCACTTTTTGAACTTTATATATACAAACCCTAAAATCCCATGGGCACCCATCCCCTTTTTACATGACTGGCCATTGTGGCAAGGTCCTTTTTCCATTTTCCTCTTTTAGCCTCGTGCCTCTAGCTTACACCCATCTAATATTTTACAATGGGCACAGGAGGGAGCCTGGCGCTCTTTTACAAGAATTTTCTGAGTTTTTTGAGGCGCCTTTTCTTTTAAGGTTGTGCTTTTTGCCGCGGTTCATCTTTAGAGGCCGCTTGCGTGTCTTTGCTCTTTTTCCATCTTCCTTTACTTTTCCTCCATTTTTCGCCATCTTGACTTGGGGTTAACAGCTACTCTATAATCACATCCATAAGCTCTTTCGTAATACTTGTGATTGAATTGGACAGTAGTCCTTCAAATTTTCACCTCTTGAAGTACTTGTAGTAGGGTTTTGGGAAGCTTCTATGATTATTGCATACACTGATTGGGTTGATCTAGGAGGTCCTCTGTTTTGGTTCTGATTTATAGCTCCTATTGAGACTTGGGGTTGTTGATTCCAATGGGTAGGATTCCAATGTTGTTGAGTCGCCATTGGAGGAACTGTTGGAGGCCACTGTTGTTGTGGTTGAACCATCATTTGAAGCATTGTCATATGCGGCCATTGTGGATTAGGTGCATTGTACTATGGCACTATTTGCATTTGAGGGTAGGGAACTGCCCCTGGAATTGCATTTGATGGGTATATCATTCTTGGCATGGGAGGAGGTAAGACTCCTCTTCCTGAGATCATTGACAACCTTGCTTCAACTTTGTCATATAGTCTTGCACCTTCCCTGCAGCTTGCAGATTGACTGGTCCTCTCAATTCCACGAACTTGTGAACTTCTGGTTGTAGGCCTCTGAGAAACACTCCTTTTTGGATACCTTCATCCAAATGATGATTGGTCCATCTCTTCAGGATGGATTCCATTTGTGAGGCATAAGCTTCTACTCTTTCTCTAGAGAGGACTGCTGACTTAAGTTCATGAACTTCTCTCGTATCTGCTTTTCAAAACCTTCACACTTGAATTTAGTGAGAAAGGCCAGTCCCATGTACCGAAAGTTTTTGTTGCTTGTCTCTCATACCATTGAGACGCCGTCCAATTAGTTGGTCTGTACTCAACATAAAAGAATTAGAGGGGGACTTCAGTCTCTAGAGGACTCTCTGGCCAACATCTCTTCTACTTTCTTCTTCTCTATGTCTCTGAATTCAGCTTTCAAACCACTACAGAGGGGGAGATATTCCGTTCTGAAAGTATCAAAACTCATTCTTCTGAGGATCGTTGTTGTGCCATCATCATAATAATGTCAGCTTCTGATGGTTTCAACATTGTATGCTGTAAAGAACACTCTACCTACCAACTTTCAGTGGGTTTTCAATTGGACAAACAGAAGATTGTTGGTGCATTAGGCATCCCACATGTCTGTTGAGCATCCACAAACAAATTCCAACTCTTTTCTTTCTTATTTTCGTGAACCTCCATTGACCACGACTCCTGAAGCTTCTTCACAATCTCCCACTTGATGATGTTTGGAAACTTCTCAATGAATGCCAAATCTTCCATGGATGGTCATTCTCTCTCTTTTTGCACTTCAGTTTGTTCCCAAACAATTTGCCACCAAGATGCACGTATCTGTTGCTTCACTTGAAAGAGGAAATAGTCCACCACATAGAGCTTGCATCATGATGGTAATATGTTTTTGCCATTGTGGGATGAATCTCTTGTAGAAAGTGGCTTTGGCAATAAGACTTTCCAACTCTTCAGTGGAAGAAGGAACTTTGCAAACATCCATTAAATTCTTCTCTTCTTGGCAATGATATTTCCTTGATTTCCAGCCTCTTCTGATGCTTGTTGATGGCAATTTTTCCTGGCTGCGCACCAAAAACATAGAGCCCCAAGAGAGATACTAAAGAAAAGGGGTTTCTACTGCAAGAAAATCTATCTTGTAATATCAATAAGCTTTTAAAAGTTTTATTCTTTAGAGAATCACAACAAGGAAAATAACAAATCTTCACACAACATCATAGTAGATATCTCCCACGGATTTGATAGAAGCAACCATAATCTTCAACATCTTCATAGATTTCATCAATAGAACAAGAAACAAAAAATAAAGACACCACATTTGAATGGAAATAATCACATAGTATTCATCTTCATTCTCCATAGTTCTCTTATCTCTATCTCTTATAGAAGGATACATTGTTCTGATAGAATTGGCTATCTCTGACTTTCTCTTTCTCTCTCAATAAATAGTACATCATCTCCTCACTATAATACTCAATAATCACTCATAATAATCTTCTCTTGGTCGTGGATTCCCCTTCCAAGAGGTATGGGAGGTATGAAATGGCACTAGAGCCACTACAATGTCTCTTCATAACTCACTACTGTCACTTCACTTCAGTCTTCAATAGCTGTTTCTTCCATTTGTTTTAACTCTTTTGAAATTAGATTCATCCTTTCCAAAAGTTAGAAAAATTTCCCAAAGTATACCCTCATATCACATAACACATACATAAGATCTATAGAACAAAATAGAACAGGAACATAGGCTCTATAGAAGGTCTACAGAGGTTCAACAGCAATTGAACAACAAACATTTAGCTCAACTAAAACCAAACAAACCCATCATAAATCACTCAATAAGCTATCATACAACCTCAAAATTCATCATTCAATATCCCAACCTCACTTTATCAAACAAAATAGAGCAAAATAGAAGAAAATAGAAGCTCAACAGACTCAAACAGGTTCATACAGAAGCTATCAAAACATCATCAGAACCTATCACATTAATATATATTCTTCAAAAAATATCATGAGCTATCAAAATCAATCCAAAACTATCCAAATCATTCTAAAATAATTTAAAAATCATTTCAAATCAATGATTCAGTCCACCAAAAACAAGAAAAATCAGTAAAAAATTCAATTTTTTTCCACTCTCAACATGAATGTAGTTAGATGTATATTGAGGTATATGAAGTCCACTTTGTATTGTGGAGTTTTTAATGGTGCAGGTAAGGATATACAAGTATTTGGATACATAGATATAGATTTGGCTAATAGCATGTCTAACAAATGATCTACTGGTGGATTCATGTTTTCCCTTGGTAGTGTAGTAGTTATGTGGAGCAGCAAAAAGTAACCTACAATTGCTTTATCAAGTATACATGTTGAGTATAGAGGTGTTTCTATGGAAGCATGTGAGGTGGTATGGCTGCAAAAGTTATTTAGTGATTTAGATATGCAAGAAAATGGTCCAATTGTCATTCATTGTGATAATATAAGCAATATATAGTTAGCTTAGAATCCAATGTTCCATGCAAGGACAATACACATTGAACTACATTATTACTCTATGAGAAAGAATATACTTGTCGAAGAGGTTAAATTAGTATATGTGAGCATATGATATTAGATAGGTCACACTTTTACAAAGATATTGTGTGTAGAGAAGCTTAAAAAATCTCGAAGCTTACTTGGAGTTGTAGAGATATAGTTGAGCTTGAGGGGGAGTGTTGAGATGGCAAGCTCAACATGTGTGGACATTGATGATTGATCATATGGTTAGTTGGGTCTGCACATTTACACTTAGCACATCAGTGGTCATTACAGTCCTCACATGGCCAATGACTTATTACTTATTATATTTAGTTTATTATACCTAAGTACAACTAGCATAATTGTAGTGTCAGTCAATTAGTATAGTCAGTTATGCACTGATTGACTTAATAGTGTCAAGAATTGCGTGGTGGGGGGACTTGCTCAAGATGCTGCGCCACTGAACACACAGAGAATGCACAAGGAGAAGCTCACTCAAGAGACAAGAAGAGAGATGGAGGCCAAAACGTTTTCTTGTTGGTTTCTTCTTCTTCTTCCACACTTTTTACAATGTATACAAAGTATAGATAAGATACAACATAAAGGAAAGTGGCCTACTAAGTCAAACAATGCATAACCCACTACACTAGTTGACTGGCGCTATAACTATGCTAGCTATAAATAGGTGTAACAATCTGAATATAATAAGTAATGAGTCAGTGGCCATGTGAGAGTCATAATGATCACCGACGTACTAAGTGTAGACGTGTGGACCCATCTAACTAGGCGGTCCATCATTAATGTCTGCATGTGTTGAGCTTGTCATCTCAACACTCCCCCTCAAGCTCAACTGCATCTTTGCAACTCCAAGTAAGCTTCAAAACTTTTGAAGCTTCTCTGTACCCAATGCCTTTGTGAAGATGTTAGCTATCTGATCCTATGTGCTGACATACACCAAGTCAATTTCACCTACTAGTACCTTCTCTCTCACAGAGTGGTAGTGTACCTCAATATGTTTTGTCGTGGCATGGAACATAGGGTTCCTAGCCAACTGTATACTGCTCATGTTGTCACAATAAATGACAAGTGGACCTTCCACCTACACATCTAAATCAGCTAATAAATTTTGTAGCCATACTACCTCACATGCTGCAATAGCATCACCTCTATACTTAGCCTCTGTACTCGACAAAGCAACTTTAGATTGCTTTTTGTTGCTCCAAGCAACTACTGTAATACCAAGAGAGAACATGTATCCGCTGGTAGATCTTCTATCAGACATACTACTAGCCCAATCTACATCTGTGTATCGAAACACTTGTACATCTGTACCTACCTCATAGAAAAGTCCATAATGTAATGTGGACTTCACATATCTCAATATGCGTCTGACTGCATCCAAATGTGGCTTTCTAGGTACTTGCATAAACTGACTCACAAGACCAACAAGGTAGCTCAAGTCTGGCATTTTAATGGTCATGTAGATCAAACTCCCCACTATTCTCCTGAACATAGTAGGGTCCTCTATCTCATCCCCAACATCAGCACTCAACTTTACATTCTGCTCCAATGGGATTGAAAGTGGTTTGCATGCTGTCATAACATACTTGGACAACATATCCAAGCCATATTGTCTTTGGGATAGCCATATACCATCATCACATATAATCACCTCAATGCCAAGGAAGTACCTTAGCTGACCTAAATCCTTCATCTCAAACTTCTTCTTCAAAAATTCCTTGATTTCAGCAATCCCACTATCACTATCACCTGTAATAATCAAGTCATCCACATACATGACTATGATGACCAAACATGCATCTCCCTTTCTCACATAAAGTGAGTGATCAGAATCAGAAACATAAAAGCCAATATTGACAAGATACTCTGTGATCTTGTCAGACCATGCTCTAGGTGCTTGCTTGAGCCCATAGAGCGCCTTCTTCAACCTGCACATATATGTGGGATGCTCTAAATCTTCATAACCCGCTGGCTGATCCATATACACTTCTTCCTGCAAATCACCATGCAAGAAGGCATTCTTCACATCCATTTGCTGCAACCTCCAACCTTTGGTTGTTGCCAAAGCAATCACACATTTGACAGTTGCCATCCTAACAACTGGACTGAAGGTTTTATCATAATCTATGCCATGTATCTGGGCATAGCCTTTTGCAAAACCAGCCTAACTTTGTACCTACTAATAGAACCATCCGCATTGTGCTTAATCTTAGATTTCTTGCCCTTTGGAAATGATACTAGATCCCAAGTCTTATTGGCTTCTAATGCAGCCATCTCCTCATCCATTGTTGCATCCTAATGAGTATAACCAATAGCATCCTCAAAACAAGTGGGCTCAACATCCTCAACTAGTTTCACCATATAAGCATAATGATGAGTTGCATAACCTTCAAAACCAAATCTTTTAACAGGGTATCTGACCCTGCTAGATCTGCATACCACCGCATCACTCAATGGAGCCTTTACATTACTATGAGCTCTCTGTACACCTGGTGTCCTGACAGAAGGAATGCCAAGCTCATCATCCAAGCTCTCTGAGCCACTGGAGTCTTCATCAAGAACTGCATCAATGCCATCTGACACTTTATTCTTTTCTTTGTCTTTATTTGTAGTGCTACTAGATGCACCTAAAGATGTAGAGCTACTCCTTAGTCTCCCAGACCAAGGACTACCAGATGATGTCTCTGGTCCACTAAGAGTCTGTGATTCTTGCTTTTCAGCCTGCACATGCGTGTTTTTCCTTTCTACAACCCCATTTTGCTGTGGGGTATACCTACATGTGAACTGTCTCTTTGTCCCATGAGACCTCAAAAAATCACTGAAATCATTTGAGAGGTACTCTCCCCCTCCATCTGACCTCAAGCACTTTACTTTCAAGCCTATTTCTCTTTCAACTGCAACCTTGAAAGTTCTAAAGTGTTCAAACGCTTCACTCTTTTTCTTCATAAAATATACCCATAGCTTTCTAGAATAATCAACAATGAATGTGACAAAGTATGAACTTGCTCCAAGAGATACATTTTGTGTAGGCCCCCAAATGTCTGTATGCACAACATCAAGGATATTTCTGCTTACATCTCTGTCATGTGGAAAGGGTTGTCTTGTCTGCGTACCAAACTAACATGCTTTGCATACCTTATGAAATTCTGCAACTCTAAATGTAGGCAAACCTATAACCAACCCTTTGGACTGCATTAATTTCAGCCTTTGTATATTTGCATGTCCAATGCGTTTGTGCCAAATTTCAATATCTACAACAACACCTTTTTCTTTAGCATACATAGCAGCATTCATAGTAGGAATTCCACCATTCAGAGTAAACATATGTCCAACTCTACTTCCCTTTGCAACTAACCTACACTTGTCATTGAAGTCTTCTACAAAGTAGCACTTTGCATTAAATCTGACTTGCAGCCCTTGCTCTACCATCTGACCGACTGACACCAAGTTCTTTGTAATAGATAGCACATGTAATATATCTGAAAGACTCTTTCTCTTACCATCATGCAAGGATAAGGGAACTTTTCCAATGTGTGAAATTGGGTGGCATGAATCATCACCCGTCTACACATAACCTACATTTTGTAAATCCTGCATCTCTCCAAACCATTCTGCATAGCTGGTCATATGGTTGGATGCACCTGAATCAACATACCAAACACCATCATGTGTTCCCTTTCCTGTAATAGCATTCAGCATATGTTGCATAACAAACAGACGTTCATTTTTGTCTTCATTCTGTCATGAAGACGATGCATAGTTTCCTTGCTGCAACTTACCACTACGAATATCATCTTTCTTAGCATAACATTGGGCCGCAATATGACCTATTTTGCCACAGTAGTGACACACAATACCAGAGTTGTTAGAACCTCTGTTTTGCCATCCACCTCTTCCTCTAAAGCTCCCCCTATTTCTAAATTTACCACGACCTCCTGAAACCTGCATATCGCCAAATTGCTGATTCAATCTGTTTTGCTGGTTGTCACTACCACGTCCTATACCACGGCCTCTTGAAGAGAACTTGCCACATTCCCTTTCTGAACTGGAGTAGAAAGCTTGGACCTGTTCACCACTTCTTTCAGATGTCTCACTCTGCATGTTGATCTCTTCAGTGATCATAAGGGAGACCAACTCATCGAGATCTGGAAATGTCTTTCTGACATATATGGAAGTTACAAAAGACTGCCAAGCCTTTTCATTGTTAAGTCCACCCAAGGTAGACGACACCAAATCATCATCATCGGGCATTGCATCAATCGCTGCCAATGCATCTGCAATGCTCCTTACCTTCAGTGCATACTCATTGATAGACATCTTCCCTTTCTTCAATGTATTCAACTCTTGTTTGAGTTGAATCTTTTGTGCCTTTGTATTTATGGAAAACAAACTTTCAAGTATGGTCCAAGCTACATATGAATTCTCTGCATTTCTAATATGTCCCATCATATTATTGTCAATTACTGCAGACAGCCAATACATGACCTTCTTGTCTTTTGCATTCCATTCCTTCAGTGCCTTTATCTCTTCTGCAGTTGGAGGATCACTCACCTCCGGCTCCTTTTCTTCACCTGAAACAAACTCGTAGAGGCCTTTTCCAATAAGGAAGTTCGTGACACGGAACTTCCATGAAGGGTAGTTGTTCTTTTCGAGCTTCTCAATGATGGGGCTTCCACTCGTCTCTTCCATTATCACAAAACTAATACCAAACAACAAGCAAATCTTCTGCAACCCTCGACCTGTAGTGCACAAGAATACACCAGACAACCTTTTTCACTGTCTGCTCAACAATACATGCAATTTGCAACCTGTTTGCAGATAAACCTTATGTTTGCTTCTTGCAAACACCTCAAGAATTACAGATTCATAATCTGTAATCTGCGCATCCACTTTCGGTCAAAATAGCCGAAATCAGTGTACCCTGAAATTGTTGTCCACAACCTTGAGGCTCTAAAACGGGGCTTGAAACGGCCTCAGATGCCCAAAATAACTGCGGGAAAGCCCTAAAGGGCCAATTTACAAAATACACAGCGCTCTTTGCGCACACCAAATCTCACTGCAATCTGAGATTTTTTGCTCTGCCCTACTTCTGGTGCCTCCACAGGCACTGTCCAAGAGAAAGAGTGGAAGAATGGGAGAGCTTCTTACACGAGGCTTGCTTGCTCGAACCTTGCTTCTTCTCCTTCACTTCTGAAGCCTTCGAAATCAGTCTCTCTCAGTGGCGTGGCTCTGATATCATATTAAGAATCACATGGTGGGGGAACTTGCTCAAGATGCTGCACCGAACACACACAGAATGCACAAGGAGAAGCTCACTTAAGAGACAAGAAGAGAGATGGAGGCCAAAACGTTTTCTTGCTGGTTTCTTCTTCTTCTTACACAATTTTTACAATGTATACAAAGTATAGATAAGATACAACATAAAGGAAAGTGGCCTACTAAGTCAAACAATGCATAACCGACTACACTAGTCGACTAGCGCTATAACTATGCCAGCTGTAAATAGGTGTAAGAACCTGAATATAATAAGTAATGAGTCAGTGGCCATGTGAGAGTCATAATGACCACCGACGTGCTAAGTGTAGATGTGTGGACCCATCTAACCAGGCAGTCCATCATTAATGTCCGCATGTGTTGAGCTTGTCATCTCAACAAATATGCCACTTTCCTTTATCTTGTATCTTATCTATACTTTATGTGCATTGTATTATGTGTGAGAACAGAAGAAAAAACTAGCAAGAAAATACTTTGGCCTCCATCTCTCTTCTTATGTTCTTGAGTGAGCTTCCTCTTGTGTGTATGGTGTGTGTTTGGCATTATAGCTCAAGAAAGTCTCTTCACCAAATGATTCATGACACTACATAGTTGGATGATGGTAATTTCAAGATAGGTTGGATGGCTATGGTAGTCCTTAGTGATATCGAGAGTCAGAGAGGGACAAACAAGATAATTTTGAGGGTGATTTTAGTCCCAAAATTTATTTAGGTACAGATCATTGGATTCGAGAGGGGAAGGCAATGATGGATTTGAGGATGGAGATAGTGCAATTGATTATGTCAATTGCATCTCTTCTTTTTCTTTTATTTATTTTAGTTTTTCCATACACAGGTTTTACTCCTCTCTTTTAAATCCCCCGTTAAGTCTCCTCCACATGTGGAGAGGGATGAGACTCTACATCCATACAGCATATATACTTGTCGTGACTTTCATAATTAAAATATATAAACTTTAGGAGTATCAACATAATAGTAAAGCATATCACCTCATCCAATTTCTCCCATACATCTTCATGTATGTTCCACAACTTAGTCCCACTATTGATCTCAACTTTACCTACTTCTTCTATATCAACAAATTGTATATTTATTTTTTTCAATATGAAAAATTTGTACCATAAAGATTTTCAATATTGAATAACTTAATCTTTGAACTTAATGAAGAATCCATAATGACAAAACTATGTTGGCATGCAGAAAAAAAGGATTACCTAACTAGAAGCTCAAAATAGACCAATAGACTACCAATGTTTTCTCCTAGAAAGCCAAGCAATGACTATCCAAATATCAAACTAGAATAACATTGGTGCAAAAATGATATTTTACCACTCCCAAAGGCATATGAATTTTGTGCAAGCTTTGTCAAATATTTTGACTATCTTTTGAGCATAAAATAGCCACTTAAGATCAAGTACATGCAAAATATATTCACAAATTGGTTTTAGCTCATATCACCTTAGCAAACTAAGCGTAAACTAGCATAACAAATCATTCAAGAAAAAAAATACATGGAATTTTTTGTGTAATCCCAAGCCACGAGTAGTCCACAAGCCTCCAAGTGCAAGTTGCTATACAAAAGTGATGCCCAAACTAGAACTATTCTATTTTGTGTAAATCAAAGAATTGAAATATATATAGAATCAACACTGTGACTGCTCAAATCTATAACTCTCATTGTGCTCTTATTTTGAGCTATAGAATGCCTCAATCCAATATCATATGCAAAAGTTATGGCCGAAATATAAAAGTGCTATCAAGCTACCATAGTTGTCCATAACTTCTATATTACACTCTATCTCAAGTCAAAGTAAATAGAATGGCTTCAAACTAAATTCTTGAAATATATTTTTTCATTTCCTATACTATGTATACATCTCAATGCTTTTTGTATGCTACCATGATAATCACAATACTAATCACATATTCTTGATGCTTATCATATAGTGCCCATGATAATCTCACTATGATGTTAGTAGAGGGGAAGGGGGGTTTTGAGGGAAATTAATGGGGTTTAGATACAAGCCCATTTGGAGCTTAAGCATCATTTGCTACAATGTCATGCAAATGTGTGTAATTGTGATAAAACTAGGGTGCCATCTTTCACTATTATGAGCTTGTACTTCATTTTGGAGCCCCAAAAGGAACACTAATAAAATAGGGTTTCTACTCCAAGAAAATCTATATTGTATAATCAACAAACACAAATTTTATATTTGATATGTTCAAAACAAAGAAAAGAACACCAAGAATAAGAAATCTTCATGCAGCTTCATAAAAACAATTCTCCCATGGCATTAACTTTAACAAAATCCATCATATTCTTCATAGAATTCTTTGATAGACATTGGAAAAAAAAAGAATACACCACTTTGAATGGAAATATATCACATATGATTCATCTTCAAAGATTCCATAGCTTTCTCTCACAATCTCTCATAGGTAAATACAATGTTTTGCATAGAATTGGTTCTCTAACTCTCTCTCTCTCTCTCTCCATCAATAGTACATTATATTCTCACTACAATAATCAATAATCCCTCATAATAACCCTTCTTTGGTTGTGGATTCCCCTTCCAAGAGGTGTGTCTAATATGAAAGGCCACCAAAGCCACTATAGTGACTCTTCATAGCTCATTATTGTCACTTCACTCCAGTCTTCTCTTGAGTCTTTAGCAACTACTTCTTTCACTTCCTTGAGCTCTTTTGAACTTACATTCACCTCTTTCCAAGGCTATAAGACTTTCCCAAAGTCTCATATGTATTCCATAGAACACTTACAAAGGCATACAGAATAGAATAGAATAAGAACAAAGGCTCTATAAAAGCTCAACAAAGGGTTACAAAAAGTCAATAGAAAGCATCAAAACCATATAACTCATACTAAAACCATTCCAAACTATCAAAAACCATTAAATGAGCTTTCAAACAACCTCAAACTTCATTAATCATTATTCCATGCTTCATATAGAAGAAAAACAAAAAAAAACAAAAGCTAACTAGAAGCTATAAACCAATAAGCTCAATAGAACTTATCAGAACATCACAGAGCCTCATATCTCTACATAAAAACATCATGAGCTTCCAAAACATAATCAACATCATTCAAAAAACTCTCAAACACTTTCAAAACAACTAATAAGAATTTAAAATGCATAAAAAATCAACCATTCAGCCCTAAAAAATAACAAAAATTATCCAAAAAATCAAGTCATTTCAGCATTCAACATATCCCCACACTTAATAAGGGAGCATCCTTGTGACCTAGGAAAAAGGAAATGCAAGTTCATCAAAGAGCCTAACTTGATCTTCCTTAGCATATTTAAGAAAGCATCCAACCATGACTCCAACTTATGACTTGTATCTAATAAAGAATACAGTGAAAGGAAAACCCTTTATCCGTTAACATTTCTTATAAACAACATCAAATCATGACAAATTCGTAAATAATATAAGAGGTTTTACATCTTTGCATCTTGAGTTATCCATCCACCACCACCATCACTGAAAATCTTTAAAAATATAGCTCTCGAGTAAATCGAATATTCAATCACCACGAACTCATCACATATAAATTAGCACAATACAAACACAAAACACCATCTGAACGACACCTCCAAAAGAGAGATATATCATTATAAATCATGAAAGATACATCCAGAGATATTAGTGAAGATGATCCCCCTTGAAGACTTGATGATTATGAAAATGGTCCATGGATAAGGATTCATCCACAAAATTTTTTGGAGGATTCTGGAAAAATTGAAGGCAACACATTCTCTCTAGCAAGACAAGGTATCTGCTAGGTAGACAAAGGGCATGAAAATACATTACATCCAGTTGTTGGGAATCAATGTTCATATTTATATTCATATACAACTTTGGAATGGCCTCTGGATCATTATGTAAATACCTATGCATATACGCTAGGTACCAAGCAAAGTGAGCCATCAATCTCACTAAAGGATATGTAGACTGTGAATATTGTTGAGCAAAATGGGGATAATTTTGATATGCTTAATTGATAGTCATCCACTCCCCTCGAATTAATGGCCAATTAATCTACAGTCTAGGTCATCCTCTTTTTCTTGAATTGGTAGTCATCCACTCCCCTCGAATTAATGGCCAATTAATCTACAGTCTAGGTCATCCTCTTCTTCTAGGAATCTTCTGATCAAACCTTGCATATCCACTAACCAATTGAGGGGACTAGGAAATAGAAGTAGTAGGAGATGGAAGAGGAACTGGTAAAAGAGGATGAAGATATGTGTAGGAAAAATCATAAAATGAGAAATGAGCTAAAGAGAGATTAGTTTAAATTTTAGGTGAATTTCTTAAAAAAGCTGTTAATTGATAGGTAGGAAAAATGGAGGGAATATGTTTAGATGGGGAAGGAAAAGACGGAGAAGGGAAAAAACATGATCTTCAATGAAAGAACAATAAGTAAAGATCGAAATTTGAGAAGCACCTTGAGGTTGAAAAAGAAGAGGTAAAATAACTATGGAGTTGGATTTAAAAAGAGAAAAATAAGCAGGCTAAAAGATCCACCCTTAGTTGGTTAATGTTCTACATATGAATAGAGGCTTTATTTTGTCTTTGATTCAGGATCACATAATCAATCATTGTATGCCATAAAGTTTCAGGGCAATTAGCTACTTTGGAGGAATAACACTAAAACATCTCATCTATCCACAACTCCAAATGTCTGACATACAAAGCAACTTGTAGGACCACATCCCCAACATACCAAGCTAGATCTTCATCATCTGGAATCAACAAATCACCTCTCAAATACATATAAGACATCAACATTGTATCTAAAGTCACAGAGTCTTCAAAAACCATGTGGACTACTTTAGTCAATAAGTTAGAAGACTAGGCCCCACTCCATCCATTCTCTAGGAGAGGTAGTGATGCCAGGAGGTATATTCCATGGTGGATTCCGTAAAACTAGAGGCATATTCCATGGTGGATTCTATGAGGTTTTTTGATGGATTATGTAAAACTATATGTATTTGCTAGGGCTCGTACACAAGGCAGATTCCTTGTGTGAGAAGTTGATGGGGATGCTTGTCCTTTTTGGGCGTTAGATTAATTAATGTGCACATGGGTGATTTCATAGTGGGTGATTCTGCAAAATACATATCAAATTAATAGACGTTTATGAGTTTAGAGTGCGCACTCGAATTAAATTAAGGTTAGAACAGTGCTTCAATCTATTTTAATTATTTGTAGCTGAAGACTGTTAGGTATTCACTATTGTTTGTTTATTTTATTTATAAATAATTATGAATGCTTCGGTTGATATATAGAGTAGGTAGCAGTGGCTTTGGGTAGCACTGGACATTAGTGTAAGTCCAAGCATAAATTTTATACTTATGATTAGTTATCTTAAGTATAATATATAATATGATGTATTTATATGATTTTTTATTATTAACATTATTACTCTATTTGTATGTTATAAGGTTAAACTTCTTTAGTAATAATTAGATCATTGTCCTCAATACTATTAATTTATTTATTTTTAATATAAATTATTTTAGAATATGAGATTTAAGATATGATTTTATTAAAATAATCTTTCTTTATGGAATACCTTGCTATTTTCTCAATGTGGTTAAGTTTAGAAAGCTTTTCTAGCTTTCTTTATAAAAGCAACAAGATCGCATGCAAAATAGGAGAAGAGGTGAAAACTGGGTTTTTCGTGGCTTTCTCATCTGGAATCGGAATTTAGAGCTTTAAGAGTCGTTTTGGGGGTTTTGGCACACTGCGGATGCAATGGTGATGTCAAAACGTCAAGATTCGGAGCACATAATTTTTTGTAGCAACTGCAGTATGTTACATGATATCTCTTGACTCTTAAAACTCTATATTTCAATTGATATTTGTACTTTCTTTGTAATTATATGTAAGATATGAATATAAATACCCATGTAAAACTATAATATAT
Source organism: Lygodium microphyllum (assembly GCF_053477565.2). Lineage (NCBI taxonomy): Eukaryota > Viridiplantae > Streptophyta > Polypodiopsida > Schizaeales > Lygodiaceae > Lygodium > Lygodium microphyllum. The sequence continues at coordinate 119,085,115 of NC_141141.1, read as the reverse complement.
AATTAAGAATAGCAAACCATGGCTTTTGCCATGGGGGAGGTTGGACTCAATCGTGTGTTTTTCTCTTGTCTTTCTCAATCTATTGAGTTATTTAAATCCTCTTATGTATTATAAAGTGTCAGTCAACTGAGTGTGCAAACTAAAAATTTCTATTTTTTGAGCATTAATGATCTTAGTTTGCTGCTCCATCTGGATACAAAGATAAAAAAATCTTTCTTGAGAAGAAGCTAGCTCATTATTTGCTTTAGTTAGCTTTTCTTTGGTCAGTTGAACTTTGTCATAGCAAGAAGAATAGAGTTGCTGAATATATAGACAGTCACCGAGAGCTCAATATAGAGCTTTGGATGTCTTTGCATAGGAAGAAAATGACATCTCCAGCTACCAAGCATTGTACAGAAGGAATGAAAATCTCCAGAGTACCATCACGATGTGATTTGAAAAGATTCGATGTTGTGAGGAAAGTTGGCAGTTGACTTCTAGATTGAATAGGAATAGAGATTGGAGGAACTGCGGCTGATTTAGCCACTCATTTAAGGTGTTTCCTCTGAATTACCATAAGAGGGATATGATCAAGATCTTCAATGACAACATCAGTTGTTCAGTATTAAGAGGAGCTTTTGGTAGATCAACTATCAAGGTAGGAACTTCCTTTGGAGGGGTAGCATATGCCAAGAAGACAGAAAGGTAGGGACCAAATGTAATATTAGTTACATTATCCCTTGTGGATCTGACAAAGTGTTGATCCACCTTTGACAAAAGATAGGAACTCTAATAAATAGTTATGCCTTTCAACACCATTCTAGAAGCTGTAAACAACTCCTTTGAAGGTAGTCAGAGGGTGTCTTGGTAGGCATAGACATGTCTTGAAGGAATTGACATAGCTACTTCCACACATGATTAGAGATCATAGAGACATTGATGCCTAAGGTAGTAATAACCTTCTTAGGTTCCAACACATCTTGTGTCTACTTCTGCAACAACTTAAGGATATCCTTGTTCTAGAATAATTATTGAGCAGTAGGGAAAGAGTCTCCTCGATAGGGTAAAGACAAATCCTTGCCTAAGCTTTTAGGCGTCATTTGGATAACCGTTCCTCTTACAAGGCCAGACCTCTTACTATAAGAGGCTAGAAGTTGATCACAGATATCAATATTCTCTGAGATAAGTGGCAGTGAAAGTGCTACGAGCTTGGCTAAGCCCGCATTGCTGATAAGATCTGAATCCAGTAATAAGGAGTAGTCATGAGATGCCAACAGAACATACTGAATTGGGGGAGGAGTACGAAGCACCATTCAGATGGATTACACACACACCACACACACAGACAATCACAACGAATGCTTGCAAAATAACAGGATAGGAATAAGATATCAATCTGAATAAACTTACATAGACTCAATCGATTAATGAATCACCCCAAGCAGTTCACATCCTAGAAAAAATCTAGCACGACCTCTACACACGTGCGACCGAAAGCTTCATACGATGCAATATAATCAGGCACCCTAAATCCCTGTATTAGGCAGAAAAGAAAAATAAAAAGACATACCGTATTCCCAACTCATCCATATAACCAAGACAAAAAGAGAAATCTCAAAGGAACTAATTACATTGACATGACACTGGAACTGTTACCACCATCCATGACAAAAGATACTAGACAAGACTCTATCGTGACCCATCCCCACGAATCACGTTTATTAAAAAGGGAATGTGCAGTGTAGAGAGATTAAATATAATGAAGGATTCATTTTAATAAAGTTATTAGTAATGAGTGAACTTTTATTAAGTTATAAACCTTTAAAACAAAACAACGGTTTCTTCTTATTCTTTATTTAAAAGTTATTAAGTGAGAAATGATGCTTTTTATCGTAACCGGGACTTCTGACCTTGACTGGGGTCTCTAAATGTAAATCTTTGATTAAAAATTAAGTCTGTATTTAGCACTTTTTATTTAGTGTCTATACTTGTGATGACGGGTTTATTTTTAAATAAACTTAGATGTGTCTATAAGCGCATGAAGTGTGTGCTAAGTGAGCGACATGTTCATTTTAATTAAAAAATATGTGTATTTATTGTAGACACACATGGAAACATGTGTGAATTGAAGTTTCTTTAAATAATTAATTGTGGTTTTGGGATAGGAAAAAAAAAGAAAAAGAAAAACCTGATAGGGGTGTGTATGAAACTAAAAACTTGGCGCACTCGTCCACTAATGTGATGTATGCATTGACTAAATGCAACCACAATGAAAGGCAACAAGCAGACCGACTGACTGGAAAGTTGAGAACATAAGCTAAGAAAAATGAAACACCATATAAAAATGTTCAACATGCTTTTAATTTGGCGATTAGGTTTTCAATGACGAATCCATGGATATGGTATAGAATGTGTATGCTTAGATTTGGGTTTGTGTTTATTATTATTATTAATAGTTTGTTTGTTTATTTATTGTTATATATATATATATATATAGGGATTATCAAGTGAATGTGGTTAATGTAGGTACATTTGTGTGGAAGTGGAAAGTTTTTCGTTCGTTTGAATCAACGAAAGTATGGTTAAAATTAAATAGAAAGATTCACTTAATTTTTTATAACTTTTGAGAATTTTCTAGCTATTTTTTCGATGGTTAAAAGATTTTTTTTTTGTAAAAATAGACTCATTTAGGAGTTAATTTCTTAAGATAATAGGCTTTCAATGTGTTTTAAAGGTTTCAGCTCATGTCAACTAACCATAATGAGAGAGGCAAATTTCTAGAATTTATGAAAATTTCTTGGGAATTTTTACAAATTTTTAGTTTTTAAAGGAATTTATGAAACTTTTATAAAATTTCATGGTTTAATGATATTTGTTTATGTTTTTCTATTTTTCTAATGGCATTATGAGCTGCTGGAAATTATATGAAAAATTCAAAATATTTTCGAGTTTTCTTTGCCATTTTAAAAAAAAAATTCTCATTTATTTTTAATTTTTAAAATTTCTATATGTTTGAAATGGTAAAAAAAATGAAGGAAATTGTGTTTAAATTTTAGGTTTTTTTTTTAAATTTTAAGCATTTTAATGATTTTTAAATTGAATTGTACACATTTTACCAATGTTTTTAATGAATTTTGCGAGGTTTCTTATGGGATTAAAACAATCAAAGTGAAGACAACGACATACTCGACAACAGCTGCGCGTGAACGACTACCCTGCAGCACGAGTAAAACGAGACGTGCGTCCTCGTGCGTGAACATGTGATTTCAACATGCAAAAAATCCAACAAAAAACGTGTCAGCATGCGAACGGTCGCAAGGAGGATGCCACAAAGTGTCAACGTAGAGGCGGGAGGTGGAACTCAGAATCAAAAGGGTGCAGGGTGTGAAAGATGCCTACGAGGGGATAGGGTGTTTTTTTTAAAAAAAAAGTTCGTCTTTGTCTTTGGGGTTCTGGTGGGAAGGGGGCCTGCAGGGGGGGGATGTAGGGGGGTTTTTGTGGGGGTTGGTGGGAAGGGGGCTTGCGGGGGGGTTTCTGTGAGGGGATGGTGGGAAGGGTGTGACGGGGAGTAGGGGGAAGGAGGTGGTGGAGGTGAAGGAGATGACGTGGAGGAGGTGGTGGGAAGAGGCCGGAGGGCGGGCGACCATAGAGGAGAGTGTGGAGGGGGGCCAAGGAGGTGGCGACACCCATGGAGGGTGGAGGAGAAAGCGAAGGGAGGGCGATGGCGGGCGTGGAAAGGGCTTGGGGCAGGCGGGGCGATGGTTGGTGTGGAGAGGCCTAGGGTGGGTGGGGAGACCGTAGGCAGTGGCGAGGAGGGAGGCATTGTGGGTAGGGAGGGACGTGGCCACAAGCCGCAGAGAGGAGGATGGCAAGGAAGGAGGAGGAAGAGGAAGAAGAAGGAGAAGGGGAGGGAGAGGAGGGAGAAGGAATAAGAACAGGTGGAGGGTGGAGGGGAGAGAAAGAGAGGGGTGTCAGGGAGTTAGAAAGAAAGAGAATCGAAATAAAGTGGGGAAAAAAGGAACGATAGAGATAGGACCTATTCACGTGGAAAAAACAAAAAAAATACACCCAAAAAGGGAATTAAAAATTAATACAAAAAGATCCAGTACTTGAAACTTGACGAAGTGAACAAAAAAAATGTATGTAGGAATAGGGCAGATAAGATGGGTAAGGTCAAACGTGGTTCTGGGGATGGTAAGGCACTCACATGGGAAAAACCACAAAAACATAAAAAAAAACGGAGTAAAAAATTAATATAAAAAATCAATGCATCGAAACAGAGGTAAAAAAAGGAAAAAATATTAGAGGAAATGAGTGAAATAGGTTCATCTGGTCCAAACACAATTCTGATGGCGTTAGATGGCATTCACATGGAAAAAAAAGAAAAAAAAACATAAAAAAACATGAAAAAATAATAAAATAAAATTGGTAGACCATATCAAGAAGGAGGGAAAGGAAAAATCATACAAGGGATCAAGCTAGACATGGCTATACAATCAAAAATAATTTTGAAGGTGATTAAGGTAGGTTCACATGGAAAAATAGTAAAAAATGCACATGAAAATACTCGAAATTGCAAAAAAATTGATAACACACAATCCATGTATAAAAAATAAGGGACAATAAAAAGAAAAAATGTCCAAGGGAAGGTGTAGGCCAAGGCTATTACATCAGATTGTAGTTTTGATATGAAAAAGATGCGTTCGCATAGAAACACGTGAAATAGATATAAATTTCTTCAAAAATTAATAACTCATGATCCGTGGCTTAAAACAAGGGGATATAAAAAGAAAAAATGGCCAATTTGAAGGGACAAACAAGGCTATAAGGTTGGATGGGGTTTCAGTGAGAACAGAGGATACATTCACTTGGAAAAACACCGAAACAAGAGATAAAGGGAAATGAAGAAGGAATGGCCTTAGAAAGGGGATAAAGGAGGACACGTGGGTGGGGAAGGGACTCTATCAGAGTCAAATTAGAACATGGTATACATGCAAGATGAGATCATGGTAGATGCATAAGGGTATGCAATGTAGACACGAAGGGACGCGTTCCCACACTTAAGACCTTAAGGGAAAGGGTGAACCAAGCAACAAGGACCTAAAACCATACATAAGAACAACCACTGATGTCCCCACACTTAAAACATGACCGTCATTGAGAAACAAAAGGTGTAGGGTGAGAAAAACTTGGCCCATGTTACAGAGAATGAAAGTTGATTGTCGATGTCACGCGTTGTGTTGTAGTTGGTTGTAGGAGGTATCCAAGTGTCTTGACATCACACATATCATGGCAGGGACCACACAGTAGCACCTAGGGAGGCAGATTTACCGAAGCAATCGTGGGAAATCGTCAATGGAGAAGGATATTGCACTCGGCTCACACTCACTCAAATTGGAATGAAAGAGCAGTCACTCACCCCACAATAGACATGACTTGATTGAATAATGATGGAAACCCAGGACTTAGAAATCAACAAGGGAGATGGTTCAGAGAGAGTATACCAGTGTGCATAGTTGATGGTGCATTAGCGTGTATGGCATAGGTGCAAGGAAGCAAGAAGGCCAGGGAGCTTTGTAGTGTAGTGTATAGAACAGGGTGACGTGTTGTGGGGTGATGGCAGAGACCCATCTTGTATGTGCATAGGAAAATAAGAATGTACCTGATGCCAAGTGTCGTAATGTCCCTCAATCAGCGCCTCTCAATAATTGTTCGAAGAAACATTAGTCATGCTTAGTCCCCCCTATGTCTCACGCTCTATTGATAGATATAGGAGAGCAGCCCATTTCTGAGACCCATTGATGTAATCCTTATTGTCACTTGTACAGAGGGTGTATGCCTAGGAAAGGGTATCCATTAACCTTAGACTTGTGTGTAATCGAGAACGTGGAGGAGAAAGCAAAGCTTATTGTCTTGCCTTGTGGAATATATGGAGGAGACACAATCTTAACATCCAACTCAAGCTTTACAATGGCATGCTTTTAGTGCGTGCCTCCATTAATGGAAAGAGAGGCTATTATTAGATGGGAAAAAAGAAGCACTGATGGATAGTGAGGGAGTTAAAGGTAGCCTTATGATAAGGCTAATTTTGGGGGGCAGAATGACATGCTTTTTGGGAGGAGAGGAAGAAGCATGGAATCCAATGGGAAGAGCAAATATGATCTGATACATGGAGAGGAGGGCGATTCTGATTTGCAGTTAGAAGAGCAGTCAATGCAGCTTTGCTCATTGTACCGAAGCCATGATAACGAGAGCTGGAACAGCGACAAGAAGGCTTCAAGATACGATGGGCAGTTGGCAACACCACCCTGAGCGCATCTTCGAGACGCACCATGAAAGAGTTTATTAGGATTCAGCTAGCTAGTTAGAGGAGATTAAGCAATGCCTTGCTCTGTCAAGACGTTTTTACTCAGGTCACGTCCTGCTCTGGGCAACAGTTTGGGTCTCAAGATGGGGTGTGCATTGTTGGAATTCACCTCAAGAGAACAAAGATCTCTCTGTGTGGACTGTTGTATGCAAAGGAAATTGGAAGAAGGCCTGCAGAAATCGAGCCTAGATCGGTAGTCGGATGACTGATTTATAGCTTTAGAGAGCTTCCGTGGAGAAAAGCATGGGCAGAGACAGATGGTGGTGGTTGTAGATGATGCGGACTCGATGAAAGGCATGCTTTTTCTCATAGACTCAATGCTTATTACTGTGAATCTGCATTATGGTGGAGACTAGTCGATGTTTTGCAGATCTGAATTGCCCAAAATCTACACTGATCTACTGCTATGTAAGTGCTTGTGTGTTGGTTATGAAGATGAGAAAAACAGTCACAGCTTTGTCAAGTTGATAATCCATACTTGACGCTGTTGATTTGAGGCCTGAAGACTGAGCGATGAAGAATGTGCACTCAAGAATGTTTCCATGATGACAGAGGAGCTACTATGAAGTTGATGGTTCAACTATGAGCTGGAATAGGCTGCATGGATCTGAATTAACTGTGTCAACAAAGCTTTCATGATGATGAAAGGAAAGAACAGCTTGCCAAGTCACTATACCTGCCAACTATGATATTTCTTGTGCTGCTGAATTCATATACGAAGAGTTGGAGTGGCTCATGCTAATCTTAGAGAGGTCTTTTTAGTCATGAGAGATTGCTTTGGATTGAAGTTCTTATATTGCCATCGAGATAGTCTCTTCTATCATTAAAGATTTTGAAATTTTTATGCATTGTTGAAGTATGGGCTTGGGGATGCAAAGTATATATTTATGCTTTGATTTGATTGAGCTTCAGTTTTGTAATCTGGCTTTGGATTTACCCTTGGAATAGAACTGCAATATACTAGACCTTTGTCATCAAATTTGTTGTCTTGAATCGATCTTGATCTTGCTTTCATCTCGCATAGGGTCCCTGTGATGAGCAACTTTCACAAACTCGTGCACGTATTCCATGTGAACCCGATGTGAAAGCATTGTTTCTATTCATTGAGATAGGAGACCCTTTGAATAATCCACCTTCATCATCGATTGTTTCTTCCTTTTGGATAGATGAGATGAACACTTTGTTACAAACTCTTTCTTTAGCCTTTATGATGCAAAATCAATAGATTTAATTATCTATGCAGCAACAACAACAATTGCATCAGTAGTAGTTGGATCAACAATGGCTGTTGCATCAAGAATAGGAGCATACGCTTGGTGCGACTAAAGTGATCGAGGCTGTGGTTAGTGAGTGAAAATTATTTGATGGCTAGAATGTTTTAGCCTACAATAAGACCTTTGAAAGCCAGATGCACTTTTTCAGAGTTCTAGCCAACAAGAGTAACTATTTCTTACGGTTTGTCACGCCTGCTTTGTGGGTTAGAGTTACAAATCAATTTGTACAAGATTCTAACTGGAATGCTTTCAAGAAAACACTCAAAGAAAAATATTTTCTAGAGGATTACGGTATTGTTACATGAAAGATATTTAGAGAGTGGATTTATCAGCCCAATAAAGGACTTGTTACCTCTGAATTGTTGCAGGAGTTTGAAGAGCGATACAATCAGTTGGATGCACTAGAGCAAAGAGATATGAACTCAGAGAAAGTGGAGTTATTCTTACAGGCAATTGATCTTGTACTTTAGGATGAGTTGGGAGAGCTCCTAGAGGACCGTACGCAACCTATAGGATTGAAGATAGATTGGCACGAGGCTATTGATGCGGTTCCCACACTGACAAAGAGGCAGAGATAGATTGACAGGAGGTTATCGATGCAGTTCCCACACTGACAAAGAGGGGGAGATAGAAGGCTCGCTTGCAGAACGGGATGTAATCACCACCAATGATGTCTTCTCCTACCACAACTTGTCCTACTTCCCTTGTTGCACCATCCACTACTTCTCCTATTTCTCATATTGTGTCTATGCCTATGCCTATTCATGTTGCAGTTGTTAGACCAACTGCAAAATTGACTGTGGAAGATATGGTGGAGGATATATCAAAGAACTTAAAAGGACTACAAATCAAGATGACTAGAATGGAACTTAGTCCAGCTCTAGTTTCAACCCTAACTTCTTCTACTCCTGCAAATTCTTCCAGGAGTGATCGTTTCTGTCTTTCTATATGGTGTGATAGTCCAGATCATGAGCGGAAGGGCTACCAAGATTTTGAAGAGGCAAAAATGTTGAAGTTGGTAGTCTGGAAAGACAAGATGATATGTTTTGGAGATACAGAGTAGCCAATCAAACTGAAGTTTGGTAAGGGTGGTATGACAAAATTGTTAGAGGAGTCTCTTTTATGTGATGTGAGAGGTGGCAAGAGAAGCTGCTGCCTATGGCCTTCAATTAGAGCAATTTCCGAAGGACAAATCTCCTTTATGATTCTATGCATTGATTATAGAGAAAAAAGGGAAAGATTCAACATCTGAACTTTCAGCCATAGGTGATGAGATCAGGAAAGGGATTGGATGGGATGATCAAGCTGTTGTCTTTTGTATCTATGCCTGTATGGCAAAATCTCAAGGATTCGAAGCACTTGTTGAGGGGAAGCAAAAAAGAGATGATGATCAGCCTGAATGTTCAAAGAGGGTGACTAGGAGGAGTGATCCTGTTTCTCAGCCTTCTTCTTCAGGACCAGAGTAGAGTATGGATGACGTTTAGAAGCTAAAAGTACAGGAAGATCAAAAAGGCCCGAAGACAAAGGATCCAAAGCCAAAAAAGCAACTTGGATTCAAGCTACTTTCTGACATTGAGACAACTACGGACTTGAAGAATGTGCTTGAGGATCGGATTCTTAACTACAAAATTGAATTCACTCTTGGAGAAGTCTTAGGAATTGCCAAATGGGAATTTCATGAACTTATCATCAACATCATTAAAAGAAAACGACAAATTATTGAAGAACTAACATAGGATATGATCCATCGAGAGGCTTTAGCAATTTGTTGAGGCTATTATCTATGGCTTGCAGATTCAGGAGATTGATTTTGATGAGGAGATTTCTAAGGAGTCTAAAAATGGAGCTTTATGTATGTAGTTCAAGAAGACTCTTCAGCCTTTACTTTAGCCCGTATAGTATGTAGAGAGTGAGGACGTGCCGAGATTGGTGCCTCATAGCCATTTTTCTCACAATCACCGGGCTCATGCGACTATGGAGACAATAGTCAAGCTTCGTGAGATGGAGACCCCTTGTGTTGCTCTTTCAGCTCATGGGTCCAAGATTAATGTTATAGTGTGTGGATTGTATGATACTAGTAGATAGCCAGTTGATGTGGATCATGGTTGGCACATGCGTGCGGCCAACAACACTGCAGGAGATTTGTATGTTGCTTGTCCGAACTTGAAGATTTCTATTGAATATGTGGATGAGACTTATCAATTCTTTGTATAGAACTCTTGTTCCTATCCTATTGTTTTGGGGCAGCCATTCATTGTTGAGTCTTGGATGGAGACTAAAGTTTTGAGAAGTAGGATGGAAAGAGTGATGCCAGGAGGCAAATTCCACGGTGGATTCCGTGAGGTTTTACGGTGGATTCCGTAAACTTAGATGACCGGGGCTCATACGCAAAGAGGATTCTTTGTGCGAGAAGTTGATGGGGACGCTTGTCCTTTTCGGGCGTTTCATTAATTTAGTGTGTACATGGGTGATTCCATAGCGGGTGATTCCGTAAAATGCATATTAAATTAATAAGCGTTTATGAGTTTAGAGTGCGCACTCGTAATAAATTAAGGTTAGGATTTATTTCTAACCAGTTGATTTATTTATGTAGCTGAAGACTGCTAGGTATTCACTTTTGTCGGTTTAATTGTGTTATTTTACTAACGATTGTGAATGCTTCAGTTGATGTGTAGAGATAGCAGCAGTGGCGGAGGAAAGCATTGGAGTCTAGCGGGTTTCCGACCTTTGGACTATATTTTGATAGGTGCCACGCCTATATTTTGTTATGTCTATAGAGACATCGATTATTTATTATTATTTTGTATGCGCTTATGCGCTTGGATATGTTATTTCTATTTGGACATTGAGATTGGGCGTGCCAGACACTATGGGCACCGTCCATTAGCTTTATTTTCTTATTTTTGGTAGAAAGCAAACTCAAAAGCTAAAAGCTTGTCATATTTTTGTAATTGGGCTATTTTTGAGCATAAAGATTGGAAATATACATTAAATACATGCTTTGTGAAGCGCTCACACAAGGCATGGGGGAGATTGAACCCAATTTGTCTCTTGTCTCATGTCGTGCTTGTTTTTACATTGGTTTTTGTGCTAAAAAGTAGAGTGCTTTGTTCTTGGGGACCTTTGGGAATTCACTACGTGAGCTACCTGCGTCCGATCTGCGCACCAGTGGTATCAGAGCGGAGCAGAGATCAAGGGCTTCCAATCGCTACCAATCTCGAGCGAAGGCGGAGCTCCAGGAACAAACGGCCTCTACAGTCAATCTCGTCGCGAACCGTCGATACAGGCAGACTTCTGGCGATCAAGAACCCCTATTTCCACTGTCAGATCGCGAAGGACCACTCTCTGTCGGCGGAGGACCACTCAAACACCTCCTTCATGAAGTCGTGAAGAAACTGTGAGAAAAACTATTAATCCTATTAATCAAAAGCCTAATCATAAAGCTTAAGAAGCTTATTAAGCTTCCAATCATCAAAACGTCAAATCGTTTGGCAAGAGGAGGGCCCCGAAATTTTCGGCGGAAAAAAAAACGGACCCCCCCCCACGATCAGAAACGGCGGCCTATTTCTTCTTTACTTAAGCTTATTAGCTTAAGCTTAACTAATTAAGCTTAAGTCCCTCCATACTCTGCAAGTCAGTGAAGGCAGAGAAGTCTGTAAACTCCGGGTCACGCACTTCAGAAGACAAGTTCAGCAAGTCACTTGGAATCAAGTCCTGCAAGTTCTGCAAGTTGACTAAGTCCAGCAAGTCAACAACCCTGCAAGTCTGTTAAGTCTGCAACTCTGCAAGTCAGACTAAATCAGAACTGACTAACGCTCGAAACTCCTAGAAGACTTGTTCGTTTGCAAAAACTCTGAACTGGAAAGTTGTTCGCAGCAAGCTGTTTTACCTATCTACAAGTTCGTTGAAGTACTTTCAGCAAACGGAGACAGAAATATTGCAGAATTTCTGAAAATTGAAGAAGAAAATACCCCAAAAATACATAGCCTTGTAACCCCAAATTTGAGCTACGCTCATCCCGCTAACTGATTTTGAGTGAGAAAGGTTTGTTGAGTTTTACAGGATGACTACCCCACATATGGATGATCCTATGGCTGAAGACGATCTACCCGAGCCTACCATGGAACAAAAGCTGGATCTTATCATGCTGCAATTGGAAGAAGAGCGAAGAGCTAGGCAAGCCTTGCAAGTGCAATTGACAAAGCTACAAGGAGCGTCCACTGATAAAGAAGAACCTCAAGCTGAAGATTTGATTCGCCGTACCATCGACGCCACTCTTGAAGCACAAACCATTCGCAAGGAATCCAAGATAAGTAAACGAAGTTTCAAGTTTCGCACTTTCAATGGCATAAGAGAAGGAAAGACTGTTTTATCATTCATTAGCCAGTTTGATGACTATTTCCATGAGGAAACTTATCCTGAGAAAGATAAAATCAAGTGTGTTACTAATCATCTGATAGATAGAGCATCACTTTGGTGGACTGTAGTCCGCAAGAGTATAGAATGTCCTGTTACATGGGAAGATTTCAAGAAGAAGTTCATGCAAAATTTTCTACCACCGCAATTTCATGAAAAGGCTATCAAGCAATGGGATTTACTTCAACAACGCGACCGTGAGCCTATTCCACAGTATACAGAGCGTTTTTGGAATGCACTTTTACAGCTACGCATGCTTGAAGACGTACCAGAGACGACACATAAGCGGAAGTACATGTCTGGACTTCTTGGACATTACTACGCTGAGGTGAATATGTTCAAGCCTGCTACCCTTGAAGATGCCATCTCCTTAGCTCACGACACTGAAGATAAGTTACGCGGAAGAGATCGACGACCACAGGCATTCCAAGCAAACGGTAATTATGGATCTAAACAATTCAATTCCAATTTCAGAAGGTTTAATCCAGGTCGTTTCTCATCACCATCTTTCCGCAAGAATTGGCCTAAACCACCTGCATTACCATCCACTGTCAATCCAAATCCTAAGCCTATCCAACAAGCAAATCCAAATATACCCAGACTCCCAGCCATTGCAAATAATGTGACCAAAGCCAAGCCCATCGTATGCTACAAGTGTCACCAGCCAGGCCATCTCGCAGCAAATTGTCATTCAAAGAAGCCATCAGCACATATCAACTACCTTGGAGCCATGGACGAAGAAGAGCATGAGGATATGCCGGATTTCACTGAAGAAGAAGATGATCCTATTACTACTTCCGACACTTTACCAGGTATGCCTACTTTACATTCATTGTTGACTATGAAATGTATGGTGCATGGAAAAGAAAGAATTATATTGCATGATGATGGTAGTACGCATGACTTTATTTCAGCAAAATTGGTAAAGGAATTGAAACTGCATACAGTACCTACGCACTATCGCATAAAAGCTGCATTTTTAGGCACTAGGTACAATGGTACACAAGAAGCTCAAGATTTAGAAATTCAAATTGGTCCATATATTGAAAGAAGAAATTTCTTAGTTGTCCCATTACAGTCTAGCGACATTATTCTAGGAATGCCATGGAGACACCAACATAATCCCAATATAGATTATTCTACACACACAATGAATATAAATTTTCAAGGAAAATCTATTACATTATTTGGTATGCATGCATCTCATATGTTTCCACTGCTTTCGCATACTCAAGCAAAACGTGCACTACGCAAGAACACTAAATCATATCTCATTTGGGTGAATGAATTGCACGCAAAAGAAACTCATATGCACCCTAGACATAAGGAATTTCTTGCATATTTTAAGGACTGTTTTGCAGAAGACCTACCACCAGGTTTACCTCCATCACGTCCAGAAGATCATAAGATTGACCTAATACCTGGCACACAACCACCTTGCAAAGCCCCATATAGGCACAATCAAATAGAGCAAAAAGAAATCCAGAGTCAAGTAGAAGAATTACTAAATAGAGGTTTAATTCGACCTAGCAGTTCCCCATTCGGTGCACCTGTGCTCTTAGTCAAGAAAAAGAATAATACTTATCGGATGTGTATTGACTACCGAGCATTAAACAAGATCACTGTAAAGAATAGGTATCCTATACCTAGAATTGACGACCTTATGGACAAACTGCAAGGATCTTCTATATTTAGTAAAATTGATCTTAAATCTGGATATCATCAGGTGAGGTTAGATAGATCCGACATATTTAAGACTGCATTCAGGACACAGTTTGGCCATTACGAATTCTTAGTTATGCCATTTGGATTAACTAATGCACCTGCTACTTTCAGTAGAATGATGAATCCTATTTTTCTAAAATATCAGTATTGTGTGATTATTTTCTTTGATGATATTTTAGTGTTCAGTCAAAGTGAAAAAGAGCATTATGAGCATTTATCATTAGTTTTTCAATTACTGAAAGAAAATCAATTGTTTGCAAATCCTGACAAGAGTGAATTCTTTAAGACAGAAATAGAATATTTAGGTCATATTGTATCAAAAGAAGGAATAAAAGTTGATCCTAAGAAAATTGATGCAATATTGCATTGGCCTATTCCTAAAAATGTACATGAATTACGCTCATTCCTTGGTCTTGCTAGTTTCTATAGGAAGTTTGTACGTAATTTCTCATTACTTGCTTTACCACTGACCAAACTTCTTAAGAAAGGCATTGTTTATCAATGGACTGAAAACCAGCAGAAATCCTTTGATTTACTTAAACGTGCATTGACCAATGCCCCTGTCCTACAATTGCCTGACTTTAATAGACCATTCTTTTTAGTTGTGACCGATGCTAGCGGATCAGGAATAGGAGCCGTGCTAATGCAAGACAACCATCCAATAGCATATTCTAGTTCTAAGCTGAAACCCTCTGAGCTTAAATATTCCACTTATGACAAGGAACTCTTAGCAGTTGTTCAAGCATTAAAACAATGGAAGCATTATTTAATGGGTTCAGAATTCATGATAAAGACCGACCAGCAAAGCATTAGACATCTACTTAGCCAACCACAAATTTCTGACCGTCATATCAAATGGGCTTCATTCATTCAAATTTTCCATCCTATCATTCAATACCAACCTGGAAAAGAAAATGTAGTTGCTGATGCATTGAGTAGAAGACCTGCAATTCATAACATTTCTATCATATCTTTTGATTCTTTGATTGCTATGAAAGACACATATCACCAGGATATTACTTTTCATTCTGATTGGCAAAAATTAGTTCAAAATAATTTCATTCCTGTTGATTCATTGTCATATAATGATGGATTCATGTTCTTTGAAAAGAGACTGTGTGTTACTATTCCATTCCGATCTTTTGTTTTGAATGAAATTCATTGTCCCCCATATCAAGGTCATAGAGGTATCATTTCTACATTACGCATGTTAACTGAAGATTTTTATTGGCCGCATATGGATGCAGATGTGTCTAATTTTGTTTCTGAATGTCTGATTTGTCAAAGAATAAAAAGACATCATGGTAAACAGTATGGGTTATTAATGCCTTTATCTATTCCATCTAAACCTTGGGAACATATATCTATGGATTTCATTACTGGCTTACCAAATACTAAATCTAACCATGACATGATTTGGACAATTGTAGATAGATTTAGTAAGCAAGCATATTTCATTGCATGTAAGAAAACTTTAACAGCATCACAAGCAGCACAGTTATTTTTGAAAACTATTTTTACTAACCATGGATTGCCGAAAGTGATTATTTCAGATAGAGATTCTAGATTTTGTAATAATTTCTGGATTACACTGTTTGCAAATCTAGGCACAAAGATTGATTTCTCATCTGCATTTCATCCAGAAACAAATGGACAAACAGAAGCCACAAATAGCACTATTCTAGATCTTTTACGTGCATACACTATCTCTAAACCTCAGACATGGGATACTCATTTGCATTTATTACAGTTTGCATATAATAATACACCGCACACATCTACAAAGAAAGCACCTTTTGAAGTTATTTATGGATATAGATTATCTACACCTATTGCCTCTTTGTCTAATAGAATACAAAGTGCCGATGATATTGCTGTTATGCATAACACTATTTTTGATGAGGTCAAGGATATGATTGCTAAAGCCCAACAATCATATACCAAACAAGCCAACAAGAAAAGACAAGCCATGAATTTCAAAGTTGATGATTATGTTTGGCTTAGAATAGAAAAGCGTAGACTGCAAAGTGTAGATAGACATCCAGTTGTTAAATTAGCCCCTAGATTCTACGGACCATTTAGAATCATTCATAAGATTAATGACAATGCATTCAAGTTAGAATTGCCATCTCATTGGAAAATTCATAATACATTTCATATTAGTTTATTGAGACCATTTAGAGGACAATTACCTATCCACCCTGTCTATGAAAACCCACCTTTACTAGAAGAAGAGACTGAAATACTTGAACCAGAAGCCATTATAGACACTGATTACATGACCACTAGAACTGGCCGAAGGTATTCTAGATATCTAGTGAAATTTAAGAACCATCCTGTAGAGGAAGCACAATGGATGCACGCTAGAGACCTAAATGCTTTCCCCACTCTGTTAGCTCCACATTGAGCTAATAGCAATTGAGGTCAATTGCTATCCCACCCCGGGGGTATGATGCCAGGAGGCATATTCCACGGTGGATTCCGTGAGGTTTTACGGTGGATTCCGTAAACTTAGATGACCGGGGCTCATACGCAAAGAGGATTCTTTGTGCGAGAAGTTGATGGGGACGCCTGTCCTTTTCGGGCGTTTCATTAATTTAGTGTGTACATGGGTGATTCCATAGCGGGTGATTCCGCAAAATGCATATTAAATTAATAAGCGTTTATGAGTTTAGAGTGCGCACTCGTAATAAATTAAGGTTAAGATTTATTTCTAACTAGTTGATTTATTTATGTAGCTGAAGACTGCTAGGTATTCACTTTTGTCGGTTTAATTGTGTTATTTTACTAACGATTGTGAATGCTTCAGTTGATGTGTAGAGATAGCAGCAGTGGCGGAGGAAAGCATTGGAGTCTAGCGGGTTTCCGACCTTTGGACTATATTTTGATAGGCGCCACGCCTATATTTTGTTATGTCTATAGAGACATCGATTATTTATTATTATTTTGTATGCGCTTATGCGCCTGGATATGTTATTTCTATTTGGACATTGAGATTGGGCGTGCCAGACACTATGGGCACCGTCCATTAGCTTTATTTTCTTATTTTTGGTAGAAAGCAAACTCAAAAGCTAAAAGCTTGTCATATTTTTGTAATTGGGCTATTTTTGAGCATAAAGATTGGAAATATACATTAAATACATGCTTTGTGAAGCGCTCACACAAGGCATGGGGGAGATTGAACCCAATTTGTCTCTTGTCTCATGTCGTGCTTGTTTTTACATTGGTTTTTGTGCTAAAAAGTAGAGTGCTTTGTTCTTGGGGACCTTTGGGAATTCACTACGTGAGCTACCTGCGTCCGATCTGCGCACCAAAGAGGGCTATCCAATTCATGACAGTTTATGTCAACCATCAGCGGAATAAGGATTCTTTGAGGGATTCCCATCTTCTAGCAGGAGAGCTAGATTTTTGTTATGTACCATTGTCTTGTGAGATGACAGTGGTATGAGATAGGGAAGCTCTCACCTCATGGTAGTGGTAGTTTTTCCTCAGGAGTTTATGGTGTATGTTGAAAGTATTTGTATTTTCAACATACTACAGACATGCCTAGAGTTGCCAGGTAGTACTTGAAGAGAAAAGAAAAAAAATTGAAGCTTGCATTCTTTTATAGGATAAAGACAAGGTAGATGATCTCTATGACGGGCTATCATGCTCGGCTACTATGGAGGATCTTTTAGCATTGCTGAAAACTAAACATCAAGAGCTGTAAAAATGTGTTATAGATCCATTCTCTCGCGATGCAAAATTACAGATTTCATGCTGCAAGAAAATTTAGGTGTTGAGAATTCTTAGCAAAAAGTGTTCTTTGCTGAAATATTTCAACAAAAAGATTTATAGGGTGTTGATTTATAGTAGCAAATAGAATTTATAGCTGAAGTAAGCTGTGAGTCTCAGTGTTAGACTGTTCATATGCAGTATGAAAAAGATATGACTGATTTTTGTTAGTCAAAAGAGTTGGGTGTTGTTTATACACATCAAAATTTTTATTTACTAGGGTATTTACATCAAGGGCTGAAATTTGTAGGTTGTAGTAAAGAAGCTAGAGTATGGACAAAATATAAGACAAGTGACAAGAAGGTTAGAGCAATTGGAGGATCGCTACCTTTGGATAGTGATGAGATGATTAACAGAGTAGCTATGCAACCTACTTTACGAGATCCTGTAGTTATTGGACACAAGTTTTCAGTTGAGACACTGAAAGAGATGAAGATTGGGGCTGAAGATTTTTACTTCCAATAAAGGTGAAATATTTGGAGGAGATATTGAGCAGACATGGGAGAGCCTTTACTTTTTTTGCGCATGAGATAGGTTTCATTGATCCTAGGGTTGTGACACCTATGGTTATTTTTACGATTCCGTATGTCCCTTGGAATATATGGCTTATTCCTATGCCTAGGGCTCACTTTCCTACATTGGTGGAGCTTTTGAATGAGCGGATCAGGATGGGGATTCTAGAACCAACTTCAGCTTCGTATTCTGATAGATGGTTCACAGTACCCAAGAAAAATGGGACCCATATTCATATAGGACTTACAACTGGTTAATATGGTCACTATACGGACCTATGTGGATGAGCTCGCAGAGGCTTTTGCTAGACATGCTACCCATTCACTTGGTGATCTTTATTTTAGCTATGACCAGTTCGAGCTTGCCCTTGAGAGTAGAGATTTGAGTGGGATGAAGACACCTTTAGGCCTTATCTAGATGTGTATGCTTTCGCAAGGAGCTACTAATTTGGTTGCCCATATGATGAATGGGATGAACAAGGTCTTATGGGATTTTATTCTAGAGCTTACCATGCCTTTCATTGATGATCTACCTATCAAGGGTTGTTTGGAGAAAGAGAAGGATGAGACTTTAGATGATCATGGATGCATGTACTTTGTAGCCACCATATAAGAGATGTTGAGAGGATTCTTTGTAGGCTAGAGGAAGTGAATTTGACCTTGTTGGGATTGAAGTCTATTTTTGGTACCAGAGAGGTTTTGATTGTTGGACATATGTGTGGTTATTATGGCATGAGGCCTTCCCCTATGAAGGTTGAAGCCATAGAGAAGATTGTGGAGACTTGTTCTTCTACTTCAGAGGTTTGCAGGTTTCTTGGAGCTTGTGTATTTTATCTTGTTTGGATTTCTCATTTCGCTCATATTGCAGATGATCTCTACTAGCCCTTGAGGAAAGGGCATAATTACTCTTAGAATATGAGACACACTAGAGCTATGTAGAAGCTGAAGAGATTGTTGAGAGCTACTTTGACTCTTTGAAAAGTAGATTACGAGTGTGGGAGATCTATTATACTCACTATTGATACTAGTCCAATTGGCATTGCATGGGTTGTTGGCCAGGACAATGTAGATGGGAATAGGTATGCCATTCGGTTTGGGGTGAAATCCCTAAATGAGTGACAACATAGGTATCCACAGATTAAGAGGGAGCTCTTGGGAGTTGTCAAGACTCTCAAGAATGATAAAGAGTACTTCATTGGTGTTTCTGTGGTGGTCAAGAGACAATTGATTGCTTGCCTATTCCAGGTATGATCATGAGTTGTTCTACTCTAGACATTGCCATGCTTAGGTGGATTGGGAACATAAAATCCATGAATCGAGCTCAAGCACATAGCAGGTAAAGACAACCTAGTAGCTGATATGCTTTCATGAGTGAGGTATGATGATATGGATTCTTCTTGCACTAATGATGTTGATGAAGGAGCTGATCTTTCAACCATGCATGCTAATCATACTTGTCATGTAACTACTTTGGAGAGCTTTGATGAGTCTTTGTATATAGGAGAGTATTTGCAGATTGGCCATATTTGAGTACCATGTCTAGACAGGATGGATGGACTAATGCAGACTTCAAGAAGACCAGGAGGAAAGCTTATGGTTTCTTCTTACGGAGTGGGCTGCTTTAGAAGCATCCATGGAAGCAAGGAGGATAGCCATTGAGAGTTGTATGTGACAGAGCTTCAAGGGTGCGAATCATGAGAGAGTTTCATGAAAGTCTTTGGGTAGGACATAGAGCTATTTGGGTGACTTATGAGAAGATTAGAGAGCACTACTGGTGGAGCGACATGTACAGAGATATCTCACGGTTTGTTGAGACATGCACTGATTGTAAGCTGTTTTCTTTAGTGAGGCATAGAGACGCTCACCCTACTTACCCACTATGTATTTACTATAAGTTCGTTTTTGATTTGCTTACTATGCTTGTTGGATTGTGGTTGATGCGTTACATTGCTTTGGCATGGGAGGATCTCATGAATCAGGTGGAAGAAAGAGCATTGATGACACAGACTACTTCCGTGGTTTGTAAATTTAAGTTGGATGATGTTATTTGCAGGTATGGCTATATTGGGAAATTTACATTAGATAGATGTGAGTTGGATGCTGATGAGGCTAGGGAGTTTTTCTCTCACCTTGGCATTGAAATTTCTTTGACTTCAACATATAATCCGGAAGGCAATGGGAAGAGTGAGAGAGGCCATCTGCTGATTGTGAAAGCCTTGGCTAAAGCGTGCAGTGGATGGGTCAGGGAGTGGTCTATATTGTTGCCTTATGCCTCTTGGACTGATCACACTACCCACAGTGTGACCATAGGTTATATACTAGCTGAGTTTATGTATGGATAGAGACTAGTCATGCCTATAGAGACTTGCACACTTACTTGGAGTGCTTTACCATGGCAGTAGGATGAGATGACTAGAGAGGATCTTTTGGCTCCTTGTATACGACAATTGGAGAAGAGATCCAAGGATATTGAGAGAGCTATCCAGAAGCTCAAAGAGGCAAAAATTTGCAGCAATAACCGATTTGATAGCAGACAGAGATTGAGATCTAGAGAGATTGAGAAGGGAGATTGGGTGTTGGTCTACGATAACAGTCTAGACAACCAGCACAGTGCTATCTGCAAGGTTTCAAGAGGATGGCTTGGTCCTTATTTGGTGTAGCATGTCCATGATAATGATACGTATTTCTTAGCAGAGCTTGATGGTATGACCTTGCAGATACCAATTGCAAGAAAGAGAATCGATCTATTCAATAGGAGAGATGATGCAACCTATGCAGTTGAGGAGTTGGATGATGAGTTTTATGATGGACTTGAGATAGGAGATGATGTAGATGAGGATGTGGATATTGCAGATGAATTTGCAAAAGATGAGGAGATCACGTTGATCGTCGAGCTTGGTGATGATGAGGATGGATAGCTATGGCCCATCCAGAGGATGTGCATGCTAGGAGGGGGCAGATGTTGTGACGCTGCATGTCCACCACTGCGAACCTGAGGGCATAATTTTTCTCTAGGAATTTGAACTCATTAGTCAACATCATTAGGAATTTTTTTTCCATTGTGGATGTCGTGCAGAAGTCCTCCATGTGAAAGCTCTAGATGTAGCCTATGTTGAGACAACTTCAAGATGATGTCAACAATGTGACAGTATCATTAACAGAGAGGGAGCTAATAAATTTTAGTATCATGAAGTATATATTAGCATTTGGGAAGCCATGTCTTCATTTACGAGCTTCCCTACTTTGTGGTCTTGAATACCAACATGCTTGGGACCCTTAGGAAAGGGTATCCATTGACCTTGGACTTGTGTGCAATCAAGAAATTGGAGGAGAAAGCAAAGCTTCTTGTCTTGCCTTGTGGAATACATGGAGGAGACACGGTCTTAACACCTAACTCAAGCTTTACATAGGCATGCTTTTAGTGCATGCCTCTAAGATTAACGAAAAGAGGAGGCTATTATTAGATGGGGAAAAGGAAGTGCTGATGGATAGTGAGGGAGTTAAAGGTAGCCTTATGATAAGGCTAATTTTGGGGGGCAACATGACGTGCTTTTTGGGAGGAGAGGAAGAAGTGTGGAATCCAATGGGAAGAGCGAATATGATCTGATACATGGAGAAGAGGGAAATTTTGATTTGCAGTTAGAAGAGCAATCATTGCAGCTTTGCTTGTTGTACCAAAGCCATGATAACGAGAGCTAAAATAGGGACAGAAAGGATTCAAGATACGATGGGTAGTTGGCAACACCACCCGAGCGCATCTTCAAGATACACCGGCAAAGAGTTTAACAAGATTCAACTAACTAGTCAGAGGAGATTAAGCAAGGATTTGCTTTGCCAGGACATTTTTACTAAGGTAACATCCTACTTCGTGCAAAATTTTGGGTCTCGATTTGGGCCTGTGTTGATAATTTGGGTCTCAAGCTGGGC
This sequence comes from Lygodium microphyllum, assembly GCF_053477565.2. NCBI lineage: Eukaryota > Viridiplantae > Streptophyta > Polypodiopsida > Schizaeales > Lygodiaceae > Lygodium > Lygodium microphyllum. The sequence continues at coordinate 119,063,141 of NC_141141.1, read as the reverse complement.
ATGCGTTGTTGGAATTCACCTCATGAGGAAAAAGATCTTTCTATGTGGACCATTGTATGTAAAGGAAATTGAAAGCAGGCCCATAGAAATTGAGCCTAGATTTTCGATTGGATGACTCATTTATGGTTTTAGAGAGCTTCCATGGAGAAAAATAGGAGCATAGATAGATTGTGGTGGTTATAGATGATGCAGAGTCGATGAAAGGCATGCTTTTTCTCATAGACTCAATGCTTATTACTGTGATGCATTATGGTGGAGATTAGTCGATGTATTTCATGATTTAATTGCCCAAAAATTATGTTGATCTATTGCTATGTAAGTGCTTGTGCGTTGATCATGAAGATGAGAAAAACAATCACAACTTTGTCAAGTTGATAATACATACTTGACGTTGTTGATGTGAGGCTTGAAGACTGAGCGCGATGAATACTATTCAAGAATGTTTCCATGATGACAGAAGAGCTACCATGAAGTTGATGGTTCAACTATGAGCTGGAATTGATTGCATGGATCTGAATTAACCGTGTTAACAAAGCTTTCATGATGATGAAAGAAAATAACAACTTGCCAAGTCACTATACTCGTCAACTATGATGTTTCTTATGTTGTTGAATTCATATATGAAGAGTTGGAGTGGCTAATGCTAATCTTAGATAGGTATTTTTAATCAGACACAGATTGCTTCGGATTAGTTGAAGTATGGGTTTAAGAATGCAAAGTGTATGTTCATGCTTTGATTTGAGGGCTTTGGTTTTGTAATCTGGCTTTGGATTGGTACTTGGAATAGAACTACAATATACGAGACCTTTGTCATCAAATATGTTGTCTTGAATTAATCTTGATCTTGCTTCCATCTCGCATAGCGTCCCTACGATAAGAAACTTTCGCGAACTCCTCCATGTATTCCATGTGACAAGGTATGGCTTGTTGATGCCTTTGTCAATCCCCAATGGCCCATGGGAGTGAATTTCTATGGACTTTATCACATGCCTTCCTACTACCTCCTCCCATAATAATATGCTCTGGACCATTGTTGATTTAGTAAACAAACTTATTTCATTTCACATAAAAAGATTTTGTTTGCTCCACAAGTTTCTATGTTTTTAATTATTATAATATTTTCTCATCATGGGTTTCCTAAGGCTATCTTGTCTTGTCATGATGGTCAATTTTGCAATCATTTTTGGAAAGCTCTCTTTAAAAATTTAAGTTCTAAGATGGATTTTACTTCAGCTATTCATTTTAAGAGTAATGGATAGAATAAGGTGACCAATAATATAATGCTTAACCTTCTTAGATTCTACACTATTGAGTGATATAGTAATTGGGACCAACATTTACCTATTCTTCAAATGGTCTACAAGAATACCTCACATTCTACAATTGACAGAGCTCCTTTGAAAGTAGTTTATAGGAAGAAATTTCCTATTCCTATGATGACCATCGCTATTAGTGATGTCCCAATTGCTGACTCTTTGGCTACTGACCATAGAAAGATTTTAGAATAAGTCACCAAAAAGATTAAGCAAGCTCAATTGAGGTACACAATTCAAGCTAACAAAAGACATAAGCCATTAAATTTTAAAATAATGATATAGCCTACTTAATAATTGAAAAGAGGAGGCTTTAATCCTTTGAAAAGCTTCAAAAAATTAAGTTAGCACCCAAACAATATGGCTCATTCACAATTGTTTATAAGATTAATGAGAATGCATCGACATTCCTTCACACTGATAAATACATAATTCATTTAATATGAGTTTGTTTAAACCATTTAAGGGAACACCTCTAGTTACTCATGTAGTTGATGACCGATCTTTGTTAAAGGCTAATTTTGTTCATGAAATAACCCTTGACCATGACCACACAACTACTAGAACATATAATCAAATAACATAGGTCTTTAGTCAAGTATATAAATCATTCTATGAAAGAATCACAATGGATTTAGAAATCAGCACTAACTCCATAGTCTTCTAATAGTGGATAATAGTAATAGGACTATGAAGCTCTATATATTCAAAAGTATGGATCACCTCTACTCAACCATAACTCCATGAAGATAAACCGCCTACGCAGATTACTCTCCCTCAAGAGGTTAGAGTAACCCCAAAAGCGTTAACACTCGTTCGCGCAGAGGCTTCTTTCAAAGTCTTCTTTTTCTTTGAAATTTGGTCACGAGCGCATCGTATCGAATGGTAGGAGGGAAGGCGCCGATTCTAACGTCGAGGTACATTGGACCCGGCGCATAAAGGAGATCCAATGTATCTGGACACGAGGAGATGATTGTGCAGTAATGTATGTATTCTTAGCTATCAACCTTTGGCTGGTTGATGGGTATATAAAGCTCGATGAACGTCGAGGAGGCGCATTCAGCTGCAGATTTTGGGCCACAGAGAGAGAGAGAGAGAGAGAGAGAGAGAGAGAGAGAGAGAGAGGGACCGCGAGCCGAGAATGGTGGTGAGTAATACACTCGAGGAGGTATTCTTCCCAAAACTTGAGCCCACTAAGCAGGTGTACTCTGAGCCCCTCGCCACGCCTCTCCACGCCTGCTTCAACTGGCAGCAAGCCCTTGACGACCTTGCCATTAATCCTATACCTGAGCCCTTGTCTGCATACGTCGATAATGATCGCAACGGTATCGACCGTCAGCTGCATGATCAGAAGCCTCATGAGCAGTCGCCGTGCTATCAAGACAGTTCTACTACAGTCAAGACAATTACCGTGGGGACTACTATATCACCTGCATCCGTGGCCGCAGTAGCTCAATCACAGGATGGTATTAACGTTGATGATGCAGAGCGAATTAGGAAGAGGAGGTTCTACGTGGTGGTGTTTCGGTCTGTGCGGAGAGAGGGGGCTGACACGCAGGCGCTCTACTCTGCAGATGCAGAAGCCTACATTGAGGCCACCAGCAGCGGCGGCTTGATCCGAGTAAGAAAACACACATAGAGAGAGAGAGAGAGAGAGAGAGAGAGAGAGAATGAATATTCGTTGGTTTGATTGCATAATATTGTTGCAGTACTGGTATGGCATCCTCAACCTTCGCCGCGAGTGCTTTGCCACCTGCATATGGAACTCCCGGGAGGACGCCGAGAGAGCCAGCGGGCTGCCTAAGCATCGAATCGCCGTCAGCCTCGCATCCAAGATGTACGAGTCTTACCAGCTCGAGAAGTATTGGCTAACCTTCGACACCACACGCGGTGACCTTTCGTTCGAGAAGATCTTTGGATAGCAGCAATGTATCTCGATATTGTATTTTCTCCTCTCATTCGATTAAGAAATTGTTTCGTAGCAGTGCGATTGTATGCACATGATTAGTGACAAATTAGAACGCTTTGGATACCCACATCGATACTTCTGTGCTATCTAGCAATTGTTAACTTTGCCTTTCGTATTCGCCATAAGAGTACTAGATTGCCTTCAAGCAGGCATTCTCTAGCACAGTATTGGACAGTTCGGGAAGTTCTATCCAAAGCTTTTGAGAGTGTGAGAGACAGAGAGAAGGAAAGAGGAGGAGGATTGTGCAATGTGTACTATCCGAAACGTAACGTATATATTGCTCGTTTGCACCTCTGTCCTTACATCCAGAGCTTTAACGCCGAAGTCTAGCGCAGTACGATACTCTCAGAGTAGCAGGTCTGATAAGTAGCAAGTGTTCCCTCACCCTTGTTATCCGGTTTTATATAAATATCTGATAACGTTCGTACATTAGTATCTAGTGTTGCAAGCTTTGTCAATTGGAAAGATGGTCTTGTCTTCTCTTCCAAGGTCACCACAATGTACATAGCTCCACACATACAGAAAAACACACACACATATATACACGCATGCATACACACTTGTGTTTAAGAGGAGCAATTTGTTTCTCTTACAAGAGTGAGTTGCAATGTCTTCGAAAAACTTTGGAACAATGATTGTATCTTTGATTGTAACTCATTTTTGTATCACGAGTCCCTGTACTACAACCTTTCTCATGGCATCCACATTATGCTCTGTACGATTTGTAGTGAAAGTGGGATCTGTCTTAATCATATTAAACATGGATTTTAAATGTGTATATATCTCATCCACCATAGCAATATTCAAATATTTTAACAAGATTGTTTTTTATCCACCTAATTCAACGTACTCTGTAATTAAAAGAAATTGACTTTAGTAAGAACAATTTATATTTATATATTTAGTACATACACTAAATAAACACAACACATATAACATGAGATAATTGGCCTTTATTAAGTGCTTCGGCATGGCTCCTAGCTAGCACATTGGAGTTCTCAATCCCCTATTAAGTATTATAAAATGGTTAAGTTATCAAAATAAAAACATCCGTTTTTATTTTAAGAAACGCAAAATACATTGGATTTTTTGTGATTCTCTATTTCCCTTGAAGCTTTTTTTAAATTTTTCTTCATGATATCTTTTATATTTTCACTTCACTAAAATATAAAAATAAATAAAGTAAACAAAGATAATATTTAATAAAAATGATAGAGATAAAAATAATGAGAAATATCATATTATCTTTTTGGGATTCTTTACTTTTTCAATTTAGAACTATAACATTGTTTGCAAATATAGTGTTATCTTCAATCATAATTTTTAAAAAATAGTATTAAATTATAATGTGAAATGTATTAATATTTAATACTTACAAAGCACTAAAGATAACTAACTTATGTAGTATGTATAAGAAGATTGGTAAATGATCTACACTTCTTGAGTATGTCATCCTTAAAAGAAAATGAAACATATTAGTAAAATAAATGAATATTTTTATTAAAAGTAATTATGAATACCATGCTCATTGTATCAAAATTCTCATCATTTTCTACGTGATTTAAATCATGGTGTGTATGTGAATGTAGTTCTGGATGATAAAAATTATCTACCTCCATCTTCTTTAAAAGAAAACTCAATAATCAAATAAAAAACATAAATATTCCAAGAAATAATGATTAATGATGTGCATCATAGTTTATTGACAAATCTCTATCGTGCCATATGCATTATCATAAATATTCCAAGAAATAATGATTAATGATGTGCATCATAGTTTATTGACAAATCTCTATCGTGCCATATGCATTATGATTAAAATTATCATTTTTTCATTATTAAAAGCTTGGGATTGCTACAATAATGTTAAAGAAAGTATAATAATAAAAGTACAATTTGTATGAGTAGAATCATATAAAAAAAATCATAATTCAAGAAAACATCACTTCAAAAAGAAAATAAAAGTTTTGAAATAAGCCTGTTGAAGTTCTTTTTGATCATCTTTAACATATTCAACTATAGAAGTACTTTAATTCTACAAAAGACATTGCATTATAAGTAGCATAAAAAGTAAAATAAGTTGTAATACATGTAAAAGAATATACCATAGAGGAGCTCTCCAATAAGAGTCTCATATTTTGTTTCTTGAACTTTCTATTTGTTTGCATATTTCGAAGAAAATATACATAGATGTCTTCTTTTATTCAAATATAAGCCCTTAGAAACTCAAGTGGTCTAAGCTTATGATGCTTAGACTCAATATAATATTTTATCTCTTGTTGCAAGTCGAGCTTGTGTCACATATCTTTATACTTTTCTTCTACATATTTTACCCACCGTCTTATAGCACTACAAGGATTTGAGCTAGTAGCGATGCCGATTAGCGACGGCGGATAGCGGCGTCTCTATTGGCATCGCTATTTGTGTTGCAAATAGCGACGCCAACACAAATAGCGACGCCAATAGTGACGCTCCCCAGGGAAAAAAAGCGGCCGAAACCGAGTGCGGTTTTCATTTCGCGTTTGCGACTTGTGTGTTTTGAGAGCGAGAGCGAGGGAGAGAGTGACCGTTGTGAGAGAAGGAGAGGAAGAAGACTTGCTGTCGCCGCCGCCGCCGCCGTTGTTTGCAAAGGAGAGGAGGAGCCTTCAACCGCCCCACGCTTGGCATATCTCATTGGTGAGTCTTCCTCTCTCTATCTTTTGCTTGTTTAAGGTTTAAATCACTTTCTCTTTTGCTTGTTTAGGAGAGGAAATGAGAGAGAAAGAGAGGGAGAGGGAGAGAGAGGGAGAGAAAGAGAAAGAGAGGGAGAGGGAGAGGGAGAGGGAGAGAAAGAGAGGGAGAGGGAGGGAGAGTGCATTCTCTCTCTCCCTCTCTCTTTTGCTTGTTTAATGTTTGAATCACTTTCTTTTTTGCTTGTTTAGGAGAGGAAATGAGAGAGAAAGAGAGGGAGAGGGAGAGAGAGGGAGAGAATGAGAGGGAGAGGGAGGGGAAGGAAATGAGAGAGGGAGAGAAAGAGAAAGAGAGGGAGAGGGAGAGGGAGGGAGAGTGCATTCTCTCTCTCCCTCTCCCTTTTGCTTATTAAAGGTTTAAATCACTTTCTTTTTTGCTTGTTTAGGAGAGGAAATGAGAGAGAAGGAGAGAAAGAGAGGGAGAGGGAGAGAGAGAGAGAAAGAGAGGGAGAGGGAGGAAATGAGAGAGGGAGAGAAAGAGAAAGATAGTGAGAGGGAGAGGGAGAGGGAGGGAGAGTGCATTCTCTCTCTCCCTCTCCCTTTTGCTTTTGGAGAGTGTTAAGATATATTGTGAGAGGGAGAGGAAATACGAGAGAAAGAGAAAGAGAGGGAGGGAGAGGGAGAGAAAGAGAAAGATAACATATATTGGAATGATAGCATATCCATGATTATGGTAATGGTATCCACTTTACTTTTTTTATGGGTACCATTACATCGACTCCTTAAGAGGGCTAAAAATTAGTCATACAGTTTATAAAGTCTAATTAGGAGATTTAAGATGCACGATAATAGACTTATCGATAATGGTATGCAATGTGCTTTGCCATGGGCCACATACATTGGTGACTCTTTAAGATGGCTTAAAATTGGTCATGTCCTTCATAATGTCCAAGTAGGGGATCTAATAGTGATATGCATAATTCATTGTTTTTGTATTAACTTTATAGGCATAACAAATTAGAAATCATGCCAACTAGTCAATGGAAGGACTAAAAGAAAATGATACCCTAGCTAATGGTCATTACGGTACTTCATCAAAATGAACCCAAAAGTATTGTTATAGAAGAAGAATCCCTTAAATTAAGTATAGGATATTTTCTCTCAGGTCTTATGACTATGAGTAGAATTGATTGAAATAAATTTTATTACTATAGTTGATAAATTTCATAGATGGGATTAATTTTAATACGCGATCCTAGGACAAAAAAACCACATTTCTAAGATGCGATCCTATAACATCAATAAATCTCTCAACTACTATGTACAATGCAAGATTTATGGTCAACTTGCAACTTGACGTACATCTCCATAAAGCTATCCATTTAAGCCTCGTTTGCTGTAATGTAGATAAGATGGAAAACGATGAAGGTCTTATTGTTCAAGATTGCGAGACGTATCTTAATCAGCGTGTCCCATGTCCTTGCTCTCAATGCAAGTTGGCAATTAGACGAAAACGCCGATTGTCTATAGAACACGTACAACGATTTGGAAAGTTTCAATCTGAGATCATTGATCAGGCAATTGCAGATTTTCAACAAACGATAATTTGAAGTTAATATTAATCATGCATTGTACTCACAAGCTAATTGAAAACCATACACAACAAGATTGGGTCTTGTTGGAAAATTTTCTATCCAGGGGGTGATGTCTCGACCCAAGGGGGAGTGCACCCTTTGCGGCCAATTAGAAGAGTTCGTGGATGTGCGATGGATGGATTGCACGAGCCAATCCACCACTCGCAAGGCCCATCTATACCATCAATGCCAGAGGAGACAGACAACCTTCCCGACCTACCTACAATCTTGGAGCCTGAGATGGAGGCAATGATCGATGCATTGATTCCCATGGATGTCGAGACATCTAACCCGCTTAGAGAGGAAGCATCCATACCATTATATGATGGGTGCCGAGTATCTCGGTTGAAGACATTGCTTGCACTCTTAAGTGTGCAAGCAAAATACGGTTGGAGCGATACGAGTGTGACCGAGTTATTCAGGTACCTTGCACATAGGCTTCATTGATTTTTTTTTTGACAGTATTATTGCAAACATTTGTGATTTTTCAAGGTGTTTTATGATTTTTTTCAGGTTATTGAAATATCATATATTACCACCTGCAAATACCATGCCTGAGTCTCGTGATGATGCCCGACATGTTTTACGGAAGCTTGGCTTGGACTACAATAACATCCATGCATGTATCAACGACTGCATACTGTTTCGAGATGAATACGAGACTATGGAGACATGTCCAAAGTGTGGATCTCACAGGTATCGACAGGACTTGCAAGGGCAAACCATCCCTCAAAAAGTTCTCAGACACTTTCCGCTCATCCCCTGCATAAACCACATGTTTTGCACGTCCGGCATGGCAAGCTTGACAACGTGGCATGTGCAGAATAGGTCCATGGATGGAGTTCAATGAATTTCAGCGGATTCGTGCGCATGGAGCCACATTGACTCTACCTTCCTAGGCTTTGCGCGAGAGCCAAGGAATCTTCGGCTTGGTCTCGCCATGGATGGTGTGAACCCATTCGGTCTGCGCTCGACTTCTTACAGTGTGTGGCCTATAGTGCTTGTCAACTACAACATCCCTCCATGGCTTTCTACAAAGAAATGACATCTCATCCTTAGCTTGCTCGTCCCGGGCCGCTACAAAGTAAAAAATATGGACATGTATCTTCGTCCATTAGTCGATGAGGTTAAGATTTTGTGGGAGGAGGGGGTCACTGTGCAAGATATGAGCAGGCGCGATGGTCGGCGGACAGCCAACATTCGAGCCATTCTCATGTGGACGATGCATGACTTTCCGGGATTGGGAGAGTGCTCAGGTGAGCAGACCTTCGTTCTCACTGGTAATATCTATATTTTATCTCATTCAATCAAGTATTCACTAGGTTGTGGCTTGCCTTACAGGTCTGGTTACCTGAGCATTGATGAAGAGGTGGAGGCTGCCGCAAGCTTGGAGCCCGCATCGGCTAACAATGTTGGAAATATAGGAGTCCAAGAATTTTTTTGAGAACGAGGCAGACTCATTTTTTTGTGGTGACATGTCTATCGACTTTCCAGTGTATGCAAAGTTGTGTCAGGAGATTAACATGGGACCATAGGATACTTCATTCTTGGAGAATTGTATTACTCAATTCATTGTTTAGATCTTCCATAAAGGTACATAAGATATGCATTTTAAGAGGGATTTTTTAAAAATGATTTATATTACTGTGCTTTGTATAGTTTAAATTGATTATTCTAACACCATTTTTAATCTGTGCAGGTGACATTTTTAGGATAAGTCGAGGGATAAGCGATGAGGAGTTTCAGGACATGATGGCACGCATGTCTCCAGACTAGCTTGCGAGATTCAGAGAGATGGCAGACCAGGAGCTGTCTCGTTCTTCGTCAGGGCGCTTTGCTAGATCTGCTTCAGTGCGATGAGATGCTTCAACTTCGAGCAGACGATCTCGACGCTCAGGACTTGGGCCAGAGGGAGGGATTGCATTGGGATCAGGGGGATACTGCTGTGGAGACACGGATGTGGTGTCTCCGTCTCGTCGTTCAGCTGGAGCTGCGTCACCTCCAGGATTTGTCACACTTGTGGAGATGTCTACTCCAGTTACCCCGGCTTTTGTGCAGCCGTCAGTAGGTGGCACCCCTTTGAGTGGCACTCCGAGAGAGGTTACCCCCGTCGGTACACCGGATGTAGAGGGGTCTCTTGGATATGCCCAAGAGTATGGACGGAGACGGGAGAGGACCCATCTTAGGCAGACTCCTAGGGGTTATGGATATCTGGTTGATAGTAGGTCAGGAGCCATCATCATGAATGATGAGGGGAGGAGGGTGATGGCTCGCATGAGAGAGTTGTGCCAACAAGTTTTTCGGCACAACGTCCTGGATCATTGGAAGAACATACCGGAGGGGAGCAAGGACTACATAGTAGCATCCTTGCACGAGGAGTTTCCGGTGCCAACCGCAATAGATAGATTCTCTATGGGTTAGATGATGGATTGCATGCGTGCATACATGTCACATAGATGATTCGACACACGCAAGGAAATCAAGAATGGGGCTGCAAATCTTGAGTGGTTAGATGCAGACGACTGGCGCCGACTGAGGGAGGAGGCTACATATTCGCCAGGACGTTGGAGTCAGCAGGGGGAGGCGGCGAGGGCACGAATCGAGGCCGGAGTGGTCCATCATCTTGGGAGTGGTGGCCACACGACATATTTGGAGGACTTTGTAAGTTTCTCTTTTGTTTTGCTTGTTTGTTTTTTTGAAATATTCTTTGTATTGACAATCATGTTTCTAACAGTTAGCATTTTGTTTTCTTTGCAGCACTCCATTACAAATTGCGATCCGCAAGGCCTTGAGACTCGATATGCAGAGAGACACGGTCTCAATGCATTGATCGACCGATTGTATAGACGCGGCGGCCTTGTAAGTCACTCATCTTTCTTGTCCGTAGTTACCATGAGATATTTGAATGCATTATGGTATGGTGGATTGATGTGTTGTTTCTTTTTCTGCAGAATCGATTCGATGCTCCTTTGTGGCGGGACGAGCTTTCGGAGGACGAGGATTTGTAGCTTGCCCTTGGATCCTTGGAGCTCACACACCTTTAGTTTTTAGTCACCTGATCTATGTAGACATTTTCTATAAATTAGTGATATCCTTTCATGATTGTACCAATCGCATTTTATGTGATCATGTATTTATTTCATGTATCAGTTTTATGATTTTAGTATACATTCTTTTTGTTTGCAAGCGCTTTGTATGCAGTAGTGCAAAAACTATTTTGTATGGCTCTCATACAGCACACAATGCTATATGTGGCATGCAGCTTGCTGCCCTACCACAAATTTTTTTTTTCGTGTTACCATCGCTAGTTGTGTCGCAAATTTATTGGTTGCGTTGCTATTGGCGTCGCTATGTGCGCCACAAATTTACTAGTTGCGTCGCTATATGAGTCGCAAATGTGACGCATATAGCGACGCCAATAGCGATGTTTCTATGGCGTCGTCAGTAACGATGTTTTTGCGATGATGGGGGAAAATTTTATTGTTTGTATTTTCGTCGCTTTAAACGTCCGTATAAGGTCTATATCTTGTAGTGTAGTAGCTTGATTTGCATAATAAATTTGGTTTTCTAACTATGACAATATGCAATGAGATAATTTATCCCATATTTTTTTAATTAAGATTGTAGTTTTTTGATGTGGTGGAGGCAATAATATCTGCTTATACATTGGTATATCTATAGTCGTGACCTCATTAGAGGCAATTGTAAAATATAACTTAAAAAAAATATAAATATAAGTCAAATAAATATAATATTTAAGATATCAATTTTTCACAAAATGGTAAATATTAGTTTTAAAGGCATATGAAACTTGGGTTTATTTAATAGAAAATATATTATAAAAGTACTTAACATTTGCAGACATCTATAGCATATGAAGACATGTCTATTTTGCATAAATTTAAAATATCCATGACACTATAAAATCACATAATTCTCTAGAGGGCTAGATTTCTCTCCTCCTTTTCCTCGTATTAACCATTCATATACTATAGTGATACAACAATTACAATCCCTCACGTAGCTATCCTTCATAGAAACTTTTCATAAGTCATTTTGATTACGACCTTTCTCCAACCATACTAATTTGCATTCTTTTTTTTCTCTATCCACTTCATGCACCACAACATGTTTGGTTGAATTGTTATTCCTATCCATATATACAAACACAACATCATTTTTCTCTAGCCATGGAGAAATACATCCAACTTCACCCAGTTGAAGTAGTCTCATCCTTGAGGAGAGGTCTTTAATTTTATAAGCAATAATATTATTGGTGAAAGGGAGAAGCATATACTTATGCAATAATAAGATTATAGGCCTTACACAATCCCAATCAAATGGAAGACAATATTGGGATATAATCTTTATCTAGAATGATCGATTTCTAACTGAGAAGTTAATCCAATAGTACTCTTTATAACACACTCATTCATGTAGTTGGTTTGATGAGTAAGTAATCTTTATTATCTTTTACAGTGATACATTATATATATTACTCTTGTCAAAAACATAGATCTAGAGTATGGTAGCTATGGAGGTTGAAAGATGAATGCAAGACTCATGATGATATAGAGAGTGAAGAGACTTATTGTTTCAAGTGAATTAGGTTCCAAGATGGAAGTTTGGACTCATAAACATAATCTTGTGTAAGAAACTAACAATGATAATGATACTTGAGTGAAAGGAAAAGGATACTATGAGCTCACATTCAAATGATAGGCAAGTACAATGCTTTATAGCTTTAGGATAGGTAGCACTTTTCACCACTGTGCTTACAAGATTATCCTTAGCCCAATTGCTCCATACAAAGGGCCTAAATTGGTTGTGATTGCCTAATTCTCAACACCTCTCCTCAATCACAACTAGAAAGGCACAAAGTGTATAGAGGCTTTAGTGATGAGCAACAACGTGCAAAGTGTGGGTACACCACAAACATGGTAATCATCCAGAGATAGTCACAAACAAAGCTAAGTGTGGGTACAAAAAACATGGTGGACATCTAGAGGTAGTAATTCACAAAGTGTACAAAGGCTGTAGTAGGAGGTCAGAGAAGGAGTTTACAAGCTTATGAAAAGGAGCATTAGAGCAAGGTTATGCAAGGCTTCAAAAAATTTCTATCATAAAATTGGGAATAGAAGGACTAGTGAGGCTTATCCTTCTGCTCTTGATGGTATTCTTCTTCTTGTTCTTCTTTTGCTACATGGTCTTCTTCTTCCTTCACAGTTGCAAGTTAGTCATTTTGAGACCTCTTTCTAGCATGTGAGAACTTCTTAGTATGTTTGATCCTTTTGCAGAAGTCACAAATTAGCTGGTCCTTTTTGCCTTTGTTCCTATTACTGAGATACAACAGTTGTCCATCTTTTGTGGTTTCTTCTTTTCCTTTAATCTTTTTTTCTTCTTCTAACAAGGAGGCCTTAATGTCAATCAATTTAGGGTTTGGCATACTAATTAAAGTGGTTGAAACATTATCATAATCCGGAGGTAAACTTTCTAACAAGAAACCAATATATATATCTTCATCACTTTTTAGATTTATTCTTGCAAGTTGGGTTAGAAGACTTTCCATGTAGTACAAATGAGATGCCAGGGATGTATTAGGCTTCATGTCCACTCTAAAAATTTCAATTAATAGACCATACTTTGAATATTTTAACTGGGCACCAAATAATATGTCCAATCTATTCCAAGTGTCATGAGATGTGTCATAGGCATCCACATGGTGGATATAGCTATCATCTAACCCAAGCTTTATGATGGCTTAAGCCTTGTGGTCATTCTTTTGTCAGATTGCTCCAAGGGTAGCATATTGGGGCTTCTTCTCTTGTCCATTAGAGATGGCCCCTAGGCCCTACTTCATCAAGATATGGGTCTGCCAGGTATGAAACTCAACTTCTTTGAAGTGACATGTTTAAGAGTCTTTGCCCATGTTGGAGTGACTGTAACCAGTAGCAAATCAGCACCAAGATTATAAAAAATGAGTTAACTTTGAATGTGTCAAGAGACACGAGCAAATCAAGAGACACTAGCTCGATGTTATTGCTTAGTCTTCCAATCTTTACAAATCTTCCAAAATCTCCCCTCGCAGATTTGATAAGTGAATGTTGCTTCAAATATTCTTCTTGAAGTTTGTATTTGCTAGAATTGATCAGATTTGAATGAGAGGAATTCTAGTTGACTGAGAAGGATGAGAAATTTATGTGGGAGAAGAGCTTGAGTCTAGTGGCTATGGATGCTTGGTCTTCTCTTGAATCTTTTTCTTGTTGACTTGAAGGGAAAATCTTGTTGGGAACTTCAATGACTCAGTGAATTAGAGTAGCATGGACTTCTTTGAGTTTAGAGAGGTGAGAAAGTGAAGAGATTTTTAAGCTTGAAATGAGGAAGCTATGGCTTCCCTGTTAGGGTTTGCAAACAACTAACTAGTTTTTCTTCTATTGCAACTTGTAGGAGAAGAATTTCTTGGAGATATTCTATGGGGAGAGAGCTTTGATATAGATCTTTAAAACCCTATAGTTGCAAAGTGAATTGCAGTGTGCAAGAGGAGAAGCAATGGTACGAACAGTGATAGGCACAGACAAGACATTGACGACGAGTTTCAGCAATGTCAAGCTGCAGAGAGGGTCTAATGTCTCACTGTGATGTGTAAGGGAGAAGCACATGGAGTCAAGGAAGAGAATTCTAGAAGGATTCTTAGTGAGATAAGGCTTGTAGAGAGAGATATAAGAGCACAAAGTGCCACAGGTCTAGACTGTGGCTATGGCTGTCAAATAGTGAGTGTGAGATTTAAGTGAGAAACTGAAGTCATGCATTCAAAGTGAGCTGACCTGAGGTTGAACAAAGTTGAGAGGAGATCTAAGCCAAGCTTGATTGAGCTTTGATACCATGTCAAAAACACAGATGTAGAGCATGGAAGCTATGGAGATTGGAGATGAATACAAGTCTCATGATGACATATACAGTGAAGAGACTTACTGTTACACAAGAAAATTAGGTTCCAAGATGGAAGCTTGGACTTATAAAGATGCACTGACAATGACAATGATACTTGAGTGAAAGGACAAAGGTATTATGACCTCACAACCAAATGATAGACAAGTACAATGTTTTATAGCTTTAGAAGAGGTACCACTTTCCACATATGTGCTTATGGGATTGAGCAAGCTTGCATATCCTTAGCCCAACAGCTCCATACTACAAAGGGGCTACATTGTGTGTGATTGCCTAGTTCTCAACAACTTTGTCCCAAATAAAATCATGATCTCTCTATTCCAATGTATTAAAAAGAATGATGTAATACAAGCCTTCCAATGACCCATGCTTTCAAGAATAGTGTTAATCTCATCAACTTTAACTACTACATTATCCCCAAGCTTATAAACATCACCATTAAATAATAATTTTTTGTAGATTGTCACATGTTGGGATTGTAGAGAATTCTCTTTAAGAGACCAATAGTGCTCTATATACTTTTGTTCCTCATGAATAAGTAGTCTAATCATTCCTCTCTTCTTTTTTATTGCTATACCTTTTTGTTTTATCATTCACCACAGCCTCAATCTCCTTGTTTGCACCATGCATATGCTCTTGTTCTTCATGTAGCATTCGTTGTTGATCCAATTGTTGCTGATGTAACTATTGCTGGTGCTGCATAGATAACTACATCTGCTGATTTTGCATCATAATGGCTGAAGAAAGAGTTTGTAATAAATTCTTCATCTCATCAGTTGAAAAGGAAGAAACACTCGATGATGAAGTGGATGGAGTATTCGATGAGTCTCCCATCTTGACAATTAGAAGCAACGTTTCATGTCGGGTTCACCAGATGTCGCACGGGATTTGTGCGGGAGTTCACAAAAGTCCATCGTCACAGGGACGCTTTGTGAGATGGGAGCAAAGGATGATGAAGAGTACTAAACTCAAGGAAAATACATGGAGTAAGAAGAATGGATAGGTTTTACTTCAATCAAATACATATGTGGCAAGGTAAGAGGTAAGAAATCATAAATGCGTTCAACCTAGCTTTACATTTGGGATGAAATACATATGTGGCAAGGTAAGACGTAAGAAATCATAAATGCGTTCAACCTAGCTTTACATTTGGAATCGAGATACAAAGTAATGATATTTCAAGGTAAGAGTTCCACTCTATGGTATAAGCACAAAAATGTAGAAGTAAAGTGGTATTATAGAGAAGGTTGGATAGCAGATTTCATAATTGTTGAAGAGATATGAAGAGTATGCGAGAACAATTTGATATGCGTCAATTGGACGATTAGTACAATGATAAAGCATCCTTGTTCTAATGCTTTGGTGAAACTATGAACTTGCTGAAGCCTTGGTCTTGTTGTGCTCTTATGTCATCTTCATGTCCTACGTTTATCTCTGCGAAGGTAACAATCAATACTTTTGCCCAATTGACGATTATTGAAATATTGTAGTCACCATCTTCGTCAGCAATGTTGTTATGTTTGTGACCATGATTTACGCCATCATCCTTCGTTTGTGATGATGATTCCTTCCCTTAGCAACAAGTTGATGACGTCTCCTCGTTCTCGATTGTGGTCTGAATAGGCCCCACCAAATACTCTCCATCTTTGAGAGTGGAGTTTTGAGCTTGGGACGTGCCTTAAATTTGCCAAAAAATCTAGAATTCAGGGGAAAAATATTTAACATTGAAGGCGGCGGCTGCAACTAGGACGATTTTAAGCACCAAGTAAAAGACGGCTTTTAAAAGGTGCCAGAGCGACACTTGTGGATTTTTGATAAAATTTTCAACTCCCATGCGGGATGTCAGGAGTTTCCAGTCAATGCAAGATGTCAAGCTGGTCGCGCGGGATTTTTCAGAGCTCAAAATGGAGTTCGGACGGGAAATTGGCCAAAAAATGGGCAAGATTCGAAGAGGTGGACAAAATCTTGGACCAAAGGGGGGGTGCCCTTTGGGACCTTTAACACCCCCCCCCCCCCCCCCCCCCCCCCCAAAAAAAAAATTTATGCAAGAGGATGAAAGAAAAACGTGCAGAGGAGGAGATGGCGTGCAGTTCGTGGTGCCGAAAGATGCGCCCTCTCCCATCATGATCAAGTATGGAGGTTGTAAGCAACCTATCTGACAGAGATTACCCCTCAACTTCTCCCTCTTTGCTGATGATATCGCCCGTCTTAGTGTGAAGAATGGCTATCCGGATGAAGAGAATAGATTCTAGTCTTTCTCTCTCCTCCCTCTCTCTCTTCTCTATGGGTTGTTCATGTGTACCATCTTGATAAAGGAATTTGGGAAGGAGAATGAAGGAAATGGTGATGAAGATTGATGGAGATGTTGAAGATTGAAGTACAGCATTGGATTGAGAGCAATGGAGGCTTCATTTGCTGGTTATGCAGTCATTCAAGGCATCTCGGGTTACGTAAAAACACGGTATGACCATTTTTATGAAGAAAATGAAGGATTTTTGATAGTTTATGATGATAATTATGTTCTTATTGGATGAAAATTTATTTGTGTGCTATTTGTATCATGAGTAATTGCTATTTATCAAAAAATTCTGATTTTGCAATGATTTACATGCTTTATTTAATTCTCGTAAACCCGAAATGCGATTTTTAAGTGGCAAAATGGTAGTTTTTCCGTTTCGGGTGGGTAAATGCATTGGAAAGCCTGGTTGTACACCACGTGTTTCTGATTTAAAATCATATTTGAGAACTTTAGAACCATTCACCTTTGCATGTGCATGACGACCATGGTATCGGAATAAGAAAAACCTGGATGCATAGCACACGTTTTCAATGACAATGACCCACTCTTGAGTATAGAAAGGCATCCTTAGTCGTAGGATAGACGTTCGTTTCTTGTGGGATTATTTGGAGAGGACATATGGTATCTCCTGGAGACGTTTGAAATGAAAGAGTGGAGTTTGTTCGTTTGTTTTATATGTTGAGTAGCGCATCAAGGGGCTAATCCCTGCGATGTAGGAGAGCTGCAGTGGGGCTGCGGTGATTTCTACGGAGAGGTTGCCTCCCATGTACGTGATTATCGTGGTATTTATTGCTAAAGTATATGGGTTCTCCCTTTGTGGAGTTTATAGAAAGGGAAATGTTGGACTACAAAACTATAAAACTATAAATGCATAGATTAGGCTTTAGGACAGATAGTCCTTTAGTAGGCAGATTGACGCTCCTGGCCCGTGAGGCTGTGAGGGTGTGTTTGTCTGTTATGAGTATGAGGTCCGGCTAGTGCCATAGCCAGTGCCGGCCCATTTGAGGTCCCATTAGTAGTGCGTCTTCCAGGAGCTACCAACAATTGGTGGTTCTCGAATCTAGGATTTTTAGGGACCAAAAAGTTGGTTTATGTCCTCTGACAAGGACCGCCAACAAGCTGAAATACAAAAAGCAGAATGTGCTGAGAGGGCTAGATGGCGGTTGGAGATTGTAAGTCGCTATTCCCCTCAAAGGAGTAGCCTGATACTCATAAGAGGTAATAGTCTTAGTAACCCAACTGCTGCATATAGTCCTTTAGGTGCAGGAGGAAGCACAAGTTCTTCCTCTCTTCTACCAAGTCAACCCACTTCAAGTGGGGGTGTGATTCCATCAGTCCAAACTCCTATTGTCAACTTGATTGTTGTCATGGCACAACCCATTGCAATTCCTGCAGGGACATCGGATCTGCCAACTTTAGTAGTTTCTTTGCCCATTTTTAATGGGTTAGCTGAAGAAGATGCGGAGTTTCATATTTGTGAATTCCAAAGACTAATGTTTAATTACCGCATCCAAGATGAGGGATATCTTATGATGTTCTTTAACATGGTATTAAAAGGAAGGGCTGCGATATGGTATCATAGCATAGAGACTAGAACCACAACCACAATCGACCAATTTTATGTAGCTTTCCGAGGAGAATATGCCCCCGAAAGAGGTGGCCAATACCGGTTGCGTGCTTTGAATGTAACACGCCAAGATCCCCATGAGAATGTGAAAGCCTATGCCAGGAAGCTTAAGGAAGTGTTTCGTGAGTTACAAACTTACATTCCTATTCCGTCGGCTGCCCAATTGCAATACTTCTTGCATGGATTGAATTTCAATATTCAGGTACAATTGAGCAGTGTGGCTTTGGCTGATATAGACACCGCCATCGCGCAGGCAGAAGGAGTAGAGTCATGATTGCAAACAGCCTACTTCTCTCGAATAAATCTTAATGCGGGTTTAGTATCTGGAGGCAATTTACCATTGATAAATGGAAGTCAAGGAATGCCTATGAATAACCCCAATGGGAGAGGAAGCATGGTTCAAAATGTACCTTTACTGCCAGCTCCTCCAAGTGTGACTATGCCTATGGCTAGTCAGTTGGCTCCACCAAATGTTGGAGGCCAAGTTTTGAACCCTAATGTTGTTCCTGTGAGTCAACAACCTATGCCCAATCAAATTGTTAGGCCAATGGAACGATGGGTAGATGATCAAGGCTATGAGTTGAGTGCCTCTAATGTCCTTGGCGAAGTTAAGGATATGATGAAGCACTACACTGACATGATTTCTGAACAATATCGGCAAATAGCTGTTGACATTAATTTCTTGAAGAAGCAACAGAATCTGATAGGGAGTTGACGCCCTAAAGAGGGTGGTTTCTCAAGATTCAGCTGTAAGTGGTGTGCCGGATAAAATTTCCCTAGAAACTATCCAAATGTTAAATGTGATATTTGTGGGAAGTCGGGCCACTTAGCCGCTACCTGTTGGAGTAAGATTAGTTCCCTCCAACAAGGGAGTAAATAGCCATGTCCAGTTAATCATAGAGTGAAAGGTAGTAACCTCCAACAAAATGATGGACCAAGATAAATACTGCAAAGGGAAAATACCACTATAGAAGAGTTGGCACAAGGCAATGGAGTCAGCCTTATTGAGGCTGTACATGTCAATGGCGCTGAAACCTCTAACCTAAGAGTGGTGACAAGAGGCCAAAAGGCTAAAGAGGGTGATAAAGATAATGCAAAACCGGTCAAGGGAAACCCTAAGTAAGGGGATAAGGGGATGCAAGTCCTGAATCCTGGTGTGGAAGGTGGACCTTTAAGGCCTGTTGACAAAAAAGTCGAACCTGAGAAGGATGAGGAAGCGCCAAGAAAGAAGGCAAAAGCTAAAAGAGAAGCACCAAAGCCGGTCTTGAGACCAAAAGAAAGGATGGTTTGGCGATAAAAGAGAGCTTTGGCTACCTATCATGATTTTGATTTAGCAAGTTCTCTTTGCGAAGTCAAACCAGATGTAAACCTCTTACAGTTGATTAAATTATCTCCAGGAGTACGCAAGGAACTCAAGAAGATCCTGCCTATTGGGTATATTCTAGAACCTTTGGGCATAGCACAAGTAGGGGAAGATTGGTTTGATCATGCTGAAAAGAATTTCCCTAGGGTTCCAGCATACGTGGATGGAATATTAGTAGAGCATGCTATTGTAGACACTGGATCCTCCGTCAATATCATGAGTTCAGAGTTGATGGAGAGGTTGGGTCTAGGTATCCAAAAAGATAGCTCCACCTTCCTTAGAATGGCTGATGATAGTCTAAGGCAACTAGAAGGTTGTGTTACTAAAGTCCATGTTACAGTTGCAAGTGTAGAATGCTTCTTGGACTTTAGGGTGATAAGATTTGCAGGATGTCCTAGCTATCGAGTCTTGCTAGGTAGGCCTTGGATCTTACGATCTGATTGTCAAGTTGATATACCCACCGGTCGAGTGGTTCTAGGTAGAGGTGCTAATCGAGTAATAGTCGATGCTTACCCTGAGTCTCCTCAGAGTGAGAGAGCTCCTTTATCCTTTACTGAATTAGAAACAACAGATGATCCATCTGGTAGTGAGACATCATCCAGTGATGAATCTAAAGAGGGGTCCACTAGAGAGGATATTTATCAGATAACTCTAAATGAGCCAATAGAGCCGCAAGATAGGATAAGAGACACAGATGTGATTGAGTTAGACCTTGGCATGCTGAATGATTCACGGAAAATTAAATTAGGTTCCATGCTCAGTTCAACAGAAAGGGAGGACTATGTGTCCTTGATTCAAGAATTCTGTGACATCTTTGCTTGGAGTTATGGCGAGCTGAGAGGCATTCCTCCCAGCTTGGCTGTTCATACTATTCCTGTAAAAGAAGGCAGTCATCCTATGCGTCAGAAAGTAAGGCATATGCCTTTTGAATTGAGGGACGGGCTGTTTGAGGAGTTACAGAAGTTACAAAAAGTTGGTTTAATCTTCCTTGTACAACACACAGAATGGTGTTCACCAGTTGTCATCAAGAAGAAGAAAAATAACCAGATCCGACTATGTGTAGATTTTAGAGAGCTGAATAAGAAGACGGTTAAGGATTACTACCCGTTGCCATTTATTGACCAGATTTTGAATCAATTAGCGGGTAGGGAAATATATTCGTTTATGGATTGCTTTGCGGGTTACAATCAGATGGCAATTGCAGAAGAGGACAAGTTGAAAACGACTTTTATTACTATCTTTGGTACTTTTGCGTACCATGTGATGGCCTTTGGTTTGTGCAATGCACCTGGATCATTGCAACAAACAGCAGACAAGACCTTTGTTGACATCTCCCCGGATGAGTTGAAAGTATTTATCAATGACCTGGGGGCAGCCACTGTAAGGGAAAGGATGTTGATTATCTTAAGAAAGTTCTTTGAGTGCTGTAGACAATTTTGTATCGCTCTTAACCCACGGAAGTGTGTCTTTGGAGTGCCTTATGGGCTATTGCTAGGCCATGTGGTTAGTTCAGTAGGAATCGCAACTGACCCTGAAAAGATTAAGGTTATAGTCGCTATGAGTCCACTACGCACTCCGAAAGAGGTACATAGCTTTCTGTCATCGATAGGGTACTATTGAAGGTTTATAAATGCCTTGGCAGAAAGAACGTTACCACTAACAAACTTATTATTCTTTAGCTGTCTATTTGTATGGAGCGATCCTTGTAAAGTAGCTTTCGAGGATGTGAAATAGGAGCTAGTAAAAGCACCAGTTTTAAAAGCACCCAAAGAGGCGAGGTATTTTACATATTTTCAGCAGCCACCATGCATAGTATAAGCTGTTGTTTAGCCCAAATCTGGGAGGAAAAGTGGTATCATCCGATAGCTTTTGCTAGTCGAAAATTGGACATTTTAGAAATTAACTACATATACATGGAGAAGTTGTGCCTTGCGATGGTCTTTGCGACTAAAAAATTCAGGCATTACATCCTCTATGAGAAGGTAGTTTTCTATACGAAGACGGAAGGGCTTAGATTGCTTATGAACAAGCTACTACCGCCTGATCGTTTGGCAAAGTGGTTAATTACTTTGTAAGAGTTTGATTATGAGATTAAGAGCAAGCCACTGAGGTTGCAGGGAATTGTGGAATGCCTTGTGGATTTCGAGGAGCCGAAAGAGACTCTGGTTGAAGGAAGTGATATTGAAGAAATGTTTAAAATTGATACAGCTTCTATCCCATCTTGGTATGCTGCTATCACGCATTATCTATCAATGGGAGAGACTGGAGTTGGTTTATCAAAATCAGAAAAGGGAAAAATCAGACAATAGGCTTTGAAGTTTTCCTTGATCGCAGGGACATTATATCGGCAGGGTGTTGATGATATCTATCGCTGATGTGTGATGCCTGACGAGGTTCCTTTCATCTTGGAGGAGTGCCATGACTCTGCATGTGGAGGGCACTTCACTGGATGGTTGACAGCATAGAAAGCTTTAAGAGATGGGTATTGGTGGCCATCCATCTTCCAAGATTCCTTTGAGTACGTTAAGAGATGTGATACCTGCCAAAGACATGATAGTAGAGAGAATAGGAAACGCCCACTTACGCCTATCATGGCTATCCTTCCATTTGAGAAGTGGGGCATTGACTTTCTGGGTCCTATCACCCCATCGTCTACTACCCAAAAGAGGTACATTATAGTAGCAACTGATTATTTTACAAAATGGTTAGAAGCACATGCGACGAGGCAGGACAATGCAAAAGAGACTGTAAGTTTCCTTTTAGAGCAGATTCTCAGCAGTTTCGGTCCACCAAAGGAACTAGTGTCGGACCGTGGAACCCACTTTTTGAGTAAAGTGATCAAAAGCTTGACTGAAGCCTGGCAAATCATGCATAACAAAATGACCCCCTATAATCTGCAAGCAAATGGGCAAGTCAAAAGTACTAATAAGCATCTTGTGGATATCTTGTCTAAAATACTCTCTGAGAAGAAACGAGACTGGGACAGGAAGTTATATGTGGCAGTATGGGCGTACAATACAATACAACGTTCAAGTGATCTACCGACCATACTCCATTTAAATTAGTTTATGGGGAAGAGTGTGTCCTACCCCTCGAAATTGAGTTGCCAACCATACGGTTTGCAATTAACCACTCTTTGAGAGATGAGGATGCACTCTTTGAACATTTCACGACCATAGCCCACCTGGATGAACTAAAGTTGCTGTGCTTATTACATCAGGAGGTAGCTAAACGTCGGATGAAGCAGTTGCATGACCTTAAAGCAAAGAAGTATACCTTTAAAAAAGGGCAATTAGTTCTGTATTACGATGCATGTAGGGAGTTGTTTCCAGGGAAGCTGAAACCTAGATGGGATGGCCCCTACAAGATTGTTAGGATATGGAAAAATAGGTCCACGGCTCTACTAGCTGATCTGCAGGGAGTCGAATTTAAAAATAAGGTTAATCTTAATAAGATTAAACCTTATTATTTCTAAGTATGCTAACACAAAAAAACGCATTGTAGGTCCATGCTGGGACTGATTTGAGACCTGCAAAGGAGCTTAAAGCTGATTGATGGGGTAGTTAATTCCTTATTTGGAGCACCTATATCTGGAGTAGAGATACCATCAGGGGAAACTCATTTGGTGGAGCAAAGGATACAAAGTGATTGAGCAAGAAGACGAAACCTTTGTGTGGGAGATCAAAGTCTTCTGCCATCACTGCTTATGAGTGTTGACAAGTATCCCTGTTGAGTTTAATGAAGATGGTGGGATGGAGCCATCAGTTCATCCTCTAAACATGTTAAATTTTGACTATCATAATTACAAATAGAGGAGTTCGTGATGGCAGGCTGTGTAAACCCATTGTGGACGTACACATTATATTTTGATGGAGCGTCTAGGGGCCCTAATAAAAGAGGGAGTGTTGGAGTAGTAATTCGAGATCCCCAACGTAGAGTTACGATGAAGTTAGCTGCTTATCTCGGGGTAGGATTCACTAACAATATGGCAGAGTATAAAGCCTTGATTATGGGACTGCATATTTCCAAACAAGGTGATATTCGGTGGTTGTTAGTAAAAGGGGATTCCCAGTTGATCTTGAATCAGCTAGATGGGACATACACGTTACGAAAACCCATCCTTTATATGTATCATCAAACTGCGATGACCCTAATTGAGGATGGGATTCCGTAACGTTACGCAGAAGCTTCTCGTGGCCCTATCTAGGTGATATCCCTCCTTTACGAGTAACGTGTTGTTAAGCTATATGTGTCTGTGTACTTGTGGGGGATTTTCTTTTCTTGTTGGGGACCAGCGAGACCAAGGCATAAAGTCCCAGGTTTAGGTTAGGTATGTCTGAGGGAGGTTTGAGTAGTTGTTGCCTCCTGTAAAGGCATTGTTAGGCATCAAAAGACCTGTTTTAGAAGGCAGTCCTAGTGACTCTGTTTTGCTAGCATGGTAGGCAGCCGTTCTAGGAGTTCTTGCTTAGTTGTGAGGCAGTTAGAGAAGCCTGCCAGAAGGAAAAATGATGATGATAGAGAGGAAAAAAACCCTGAATATCTCAAAGAAATAAATATATACAAAGGTGCGTAAAAAGGGGTTCTAACCCCTATACAAATAGAAAAGAAAAGAGGAAAATTTATAAGCACTTGATCATCGCCTTGCGAGGCCTTGGTAGGTTCCTGGGGACGAGTCAGACCGGGGCCAATGCCTTGTTTTCCTAGGGGTGGCGTCTCGTTGGAGAAGAAGAAAGTAAGGAAGGTTGGAGTGAAAATAAAAGTGAGCATGAGAAAAGGATTAAGTGTCGCCTTGCGAGGGCTTGGTAGGTTCTTGGGTACCGAGACAGGACCTGAGGCCGATGCCCTATTCTCCTTGGGTCACTACGCTCAGCTCCCTCCTTTTTACATGCTCGAGTATGGGGAAATAAAAACCTAAAAGAAGAAATGTGCTAAAAGAAAATACTTCTTGATCAAGCTATAGGAGTCCTTGCCTAGTAGGAGCTCCTGGTTGTGTTGTCCTTAGTTAGGTAGGAGGTTTAGACCACCACTTAGGGTGACCTCTTGGATAGTTCTTTTTAGTTTGGCCATGTTGGAGCAGTCGGTTTAGTGATTGGCTTCAGACCTTTATCAGATTCTGCTAGGCCTACTCCTTGTGGATTTCATGCCTTGGTTTTGTCAGGGGGTAGGGTGAGCATTGTGCTATGTTTTAGTATGTATCTTTTTTGTATTAGCTTGATGCTTCCTTTGGTTGTTTTGTGCAGATTTGTTGTGGGATTCGACGGGCTAAGTCGCCCTATCCTGTGGTCGCCAATGAGAGCGGAGTTTTGAGTCAGGGATGTGCCTAAAATTTGCCAAAAAGTTTGGAATTCATGGAAAAAATATTTAACATCGAAGGTGGTGGCTGTAGCTAGGACGATTTTAAGCACAAAGTGAAAGACGACTTTTAAAAGGCGCCCGAGCGACGCTTGTAGATTTTTGATAAATTTTTCGACTACCGTGCGGAATGTCAGGAGTTGCCAGTCAATGCGGGATGTCAAGCAGGACGCGCAGGATTTTTAAGAGCTCAAAATGGAGTCCAGACGAGAAAGTGGCCAAAAAATGGGCAAGATTCCAAGAGGTGGACAAAATCTTGGACCAAAGGGGGGGGGTTCCCTTTGGGGCCTTTGACCCCCCCCCCGCCCCCCCCCCAAAATTTTATGCAAGAGGATGAAAAAAAAACGTGAAGAGGAGGAGATGGCGTGCAGTTCGTGGCGCTGAAAAATGCGCCCTCTCCCATCATGATCAAACATGGAGGTTGTAAGCAACCTATCTAACAGAGATTACTCCTCAACTTCTCCCTCTTGGCTGATGATATCACTGGTCTTTGCATGAGGAATGGCTGTCCGGATGAAGAGAACATATTCTAGTATTTCTCTCTCCTCCCTCTCTCTCTTCTCTATGGGTTGTTCATGTGTACCATCTTGATGAAGGAATCTAGGAAGGACAATGAATGAAATGGTGATAAAGATTGATGGAGATGCTGAAGATTGAAGTACAACATTGGATTGAGAACAATGGAGGCTCCATTTGCCAGTTATGTAGTGATTCAAGGCGTCTCGGGTTATGTAAAAATACGGTATGATCATTTTTATGAAGAAAATGAAGGATTTTTGATAGTTTATGATGATAATTATGTTCTTATTGGATGAAAATTTGTTTGTGTGCTATTTGTATAATGAGTAATTGCATTTTATCAAAATTTTTTTATTTTACAATGATTTACATGCTTTATTTAATTCTCGTAAGCCCGAAATGCGATTTTTAAGTGGCAAAATGGTAGTTTTTCCGTTTCGGGTGGGTAAAATATGTTCCCATGGGGAGATTATGGAAGATAAATTGAACGTTAGTATGCTGAAGTGATTGGAACAAGAAAAAACAGAAAATAACATATTTTAATTGCCAAGTAAATCAAGAAAATGGAAAAGATAAGGGGAAAAATAGAAATACGTCTTGGAAAAATAAGAAAAATATAATGATTGTTTGTGGATGTATGGTAGAGGTAAAACATGAGGTTTAGCCTCAGTTTAGCCTATCTCCTTGTCAAAGTTTATGATTTATCGCTTTCTATACATCAAAACATGACAAAATGAACCACTACACCTATGTAATGAAAGCAATACCTAAACGGAGGGGGTTGGGATGTTTGAATGGTGTGATTTGCGTACTGATTGTTGCTGATTTTCTGATGCACATCATGTCATAGAGTTCGTGGTATGTTAATTAAGAGGATAGTAGTACAAGTGTTGTCTTGATGCTATCCTTACATCGCTGCAACAGGTTAGTAAATGCAAGCCTGGTTGTACACCACGTGTTTCTGATTTAAAATCATGTTTGAGCGCTTTAGAATCATTCACATTTGCATGTGCATGACGACCATGGTATTGGAATAAGAAAAACCTGGATGCATAGTACCTGTTTTTAATGACAATGACCCACTCTTGAGTATAGAAAGGCATCCTTAGTCGTAGGATAGATGTTTGTTTCTTGTGGGATTATTTGGAGAGGACACATGGTATCTCCTGGAGACGTTTGAAATGAAAGAGTGGAGTTTGTTCGTTTGTTTTATATGTTGAGCAGTGCATCAAGGGGCTAATCCCTGCGATGTAGGAGAGCTGCAGTGGGGCTGCTGTGATTTCTACCGAGAGGTTGCCTCCCATGTATGTGATTATCGTGGTATTTATTGCTAATGTATATGGGTTCTCCCTCTGTGGAGTTTATAGAAAGGGAAATGTTGGACTACAAAACTATAAAACTATAAATGCATAGATTAGGCTTTAGGACAGATAGTCCTTTAGCAGGCAAATTGACGCTCCTGGCCCGTGAGGCTGTGAGAGTGTGTTTGTCTGTTATGAGTATGAGGTCCGGCTAGTGCCATAGCCAGTGCCAGCCCATTTGAGGTCCCATCAATCTCAGGCCCTCTTCATGTGTTGGTATAGCAAAAAATAGTCCTTAAAACTTCTAATTTCCATTACTTTATGTTGTTATCTGATTTTTTATAGAAACCATAAAAAATAGTGTATTTTCCCCTCGATCAGTGCTTCTTCACCAGATACACCTTCCAGAGCAACTGCCTAACTTGATGTCACAGATCGATGATTGTCAATGCCTTCGTTTTGAGTGTTACGTATGCATCTCTGATGGGTCTTAGAGAGTTCACCACATTACTCCCTCATCTCCTTAGGCTCAATAGGGCTTCTCGTTGATCTACATCATACTGTCACATGGAATTCATGCGGGGAGTTAATGAAGTTGCTTCTTGCAGGGACACTTAGCAAGATGAGAGGAAAGGTAATAAAAAAACTCAGTTTTAAAGCATTTACATGGAGTAGAAGATTCAAATACATTAGTGTTCAAGGATAGATTTCAAACTTGCTTTGTGTTTTGGAACAAGATACAAAGAAATAATCATCCGAGGTAAGACAACCACTCACAAAATGAAGAAGGAAAGAGGTTTTATAGAGAAGGTATGGATAGAGGATTATACAATTGTAAGTTGGTATGTGATGAGTATGTGGGAACAAACTGATATGCATTGATTGAAGCATTATTTGGTGAATGAAATGAACTTGCTGATGCCTTATTCTTGTCATCAATACTTGTGGCCATGAAGATCTGAATAGGTAAGTGTTTTTTTGCTTGAGCTCTTATAGAAAAGCTAGGTGTGGGTAGTTAGAAAATGCAAAATTTAGTGGATGATCTCATAAATTTTGCTCCTTTCAAAGATCACGAACAACATCTTCAAAATTACAGTCGAGCATCCAATCAGGATCTCCTTGTAAAGGAAGAAGTTTGACAAAATCTCATTTTCTAGACATCAAGCAACAATGCAGATTGGTGCATAATAAGCTGAGTAGAATCGGTTGTGACCGCATATAACAAACACCAATGCCTTAAGTGCTATCTAGCATAAAAATTGTAGCTCTCATTTCCCACCAACAAATCCTTTGATCAGCTTAGTTAAGGCTCCATTCAAAATAGCGTTTCTAATAAGGCTTAATTAGAAACCGATTCCTCAGAGCAGATCCTGGTAGACCAACATGGCGGCGAGCTATGGAAGGTGGTGAGTGGCAAGCGTGTCCAACAATTGAGAAGGGATCACGGAGAGAGATACATAGAGAAGAATCACGGAATTGCCAAAGAGAGCAATCATCCATTGTCAAAAGGGTGACAACAAAGGAGACCAATTTTCTTTTGACAATGTAGCGGTCGATGTTGTCGACTCCCTCCTTTGATTACCTCTGACACCACAACATTCCTCGACCAAGACAAAGCAATGTCATCTCTCCGTTGCTTTGTGTTCATTGATGTTGTCGGATAGAACTTGTCATCTCAATTGGTCTTCAGCTTCATTCCCGGCTTCGTCTTTGTTGCACTCTTTTGCAGCATCTTTGGTCTCCTTAACTACTTTGGATTTTCTTCTACTTCAATCGTCTCTTCATCTTTGACTCTATTGTCGACTCCATTTGTCGTCGTCTTGTCTTCTCCACGTGACCTTCATGAGCTCCCCTCATTATCGTCAACTTCAGCTCACTCATCAATCTGTTCCTTTGTCCTCGTTTCGTCCCCCCCTCTTTTATTCCCTTCCTTAGCTTTTTTATCCCCTTGTTGCACCACCCGGAAAGCCTAATTTATTGACTTCTAGATTTATCTTTCTTATGCTTTATTGAAAACATGCTTTCTTAAACGTCATTGTTTATGCCATCCAATTTGCTGCAGATAGACAGCTCTATATTCATTGAAAAGGCTGAATGAAGGAACCCTTAATATCTTCTTAATAGCTTCTCTCTTTTGTAGCCATCAAGAGTGCATTGTATTAATGGATATGCCATTAAAACCCTTTACTCTCACTACATTTTGGAATTCTTCCCTATAACAACAATTATTGTCTTTGTCTTGAATTCTACAATTGAAACATTCAAAGTTTTCCACATTCCAAAGCCCTTCAACCACAATTGTGTGGTCAAGCTCATATTGCTAATGAAAATTTTTCTTTAAGAGTTTGTCTACTTCACACCTGAGATCACATTACAACAAGTTCCCTTTTTCTCATCGAAGTATACAAATGTCGGATGTTGCAATGCCCACTTAGATGTCATTGACTTTTGTAGACCTTAAGTCCTTGAGTCTTTAAAACATGATCCTTCATGTAGACCGATTTTCCTTGGATTGTGTCCTATCAAGAACATGCTTTAGAAAAGAACTTAGTGCCTAGTCACTCATGCAAATTTGAGCCCATGCAATGCAATTAATCGAGCGATGCTTCTATGCAAAAAATTATGAATGCATTGAAGAAATCGTGCCTAGCCTAACTACATGTGCTCGTGCATCATGCAAACACAAAAGATACACACAATGGAAAATAAACTCATAATGACACTGACTTAAAAGGCCAAAATTTTGGCAGAAAATTCCACCCTTAGGTTTGCAGTGGTAGATGCCTAGTGTCAAGACAGTGGTCAGTATGACGTTGTCTTGCTAATGTTATGCAAGAGGGATGACGACGACTCTTTACGCTTTTTGCCCACTTGGCTACGAAAAGTCACATCCTAGTGTTATTTCAGGAAACATAAGGCATTGAAAGCTGCTTGTGTCACAAAATGTTTGAAGCACTACAATCATATGCATGTTCATTTACAAGCTGAGAATTCGGCATGGAGAAAGCAACTCAGGTTTTTTCTCCATGGTGCAATGATTCCCCCAGCATATTGCAAGCTGCATTCCTCCCTTCTTCTGTGCTTGTAGAGCTTCATCCGTCCTTCTTCAAATGCTTTGTCATCCCACGTTCATCTTCTGCTGCTGCTGTCCTTTTTCCATTAACATCTTCAGTCATTTCTTTTGATGCAGGTCTTCCTCCTTCCACTCTGTCGTAGCAGCGTCCTTGCCCTTCCTCTCCCTCACTTCGTCACCTTCCGCCGCCCCTATAAAAGCTCTTAATTGTCATTCTCTCCCAATCTGGAGCCTGCAACTCAAAAAAGATTTAGAATTTTTTTTTTGGTCAAAATATTGATGTCAATGATTACATCTTGAATGCAGCCATAAAACGGACTACCCAACTATAAGCATTGCTTGTCTGCGCCCAAGCTTCTGTGTTGCCCATGATGCTACAAATATTGATACCAATCCTACTTTGTATAGTGAAGACGTGAAAGCTTCCAAAATATTGTCACTGAATTTGCAATAATTGTTCATATAATCTTCTTGTTTTCATGACCTCTCTCTCTCTTATAGTAGATCTATCATCTTATGAACTTTTGACATTCATCTCTTGAAGATAAGGGAAGGGATTTTCATTTCCATAATACCCAGCTGGGAAATCATAGCCTTTTAATGGAATTTTCATTGTACATATCATCTTCTTGACTTCTTTCCGACTTATTAAAACACCACCTGGGCTTTTTGTTGTGCAAGCACTCCACAGAAGACATTAGCTCCAAGATTCACATGAATGTAAGAACACAGAGTTTGCACTAAAGATTGATCAATAACATTTTTCCAAAGCTTGAATCTAGTTTGAATCCAAAACAAAATATCCAAAACCGGAAAAACAAACTGACTTAACAAACTGGAAGTCAGTTTGTTTTTCTGGCTTTGGATCTTTTGTTTTCAGGGCTTTATGATATTCCCGTACTTTTAGCTTCTGAACTTCAGCCATACTTTGCTCTGGTTCTAAATAAGAAGGTTGGGAAACTGGATCTTCTTTTTTTTGGTTCTCATCAACAAGCACTTTGACTCCTTGAGAGTTCACCATTCTGAAAGAATTTGCAGGGGTAGATGAAATTGGGACTGATACTAGAGCTGGCTACTGCTGCTCCCTTCTAGTCATCTTTTTTTAAAGGTCTTTTAGGTTCTTTAATATCTCCTCCTTAAAAGTCCCACAACAACTCAGAGGTAATAAGTCCTTTGTGGGACTGATAGACCCACTATTTGAATGTCTTCTGCGTAGCAATACCATAATCCTCTAGAAAATATTCATCTTTGAGCATTTTCTTGAAAACATTCCAATTAGATTCTTGCACAAACAAATCTGTTACTCTAACCCGCAAAGCAGGTGTGATAAGCCGTAGGAAATAATGCTCCAATTGGTAGGAGCTTCGAAGAAGCACATCTGGCTTTCAAAAGTTTTAAGATAAGCTGAGACATTCCAGCCATCAAATAATTTACACTCACTTACCACAGCCTAAATTGCCTTGGTTGCACCATGTGTATACTCTTGTTCTTGATGCAGCATTCATTATTGATCCAATTGTTGCTGATGTAACTGCTGCTACTGCTGCATAGATAATTGCATATGTTGATTTTGCATCATAATGGCTAAAGAAAGAGTTTGTAATAAATTCTTCATCTCATCAGTCGAAAAGGAAGAAACACTCGATAATTGATGCCAGGAGGCATATTTCACGGTGGATTCCATGCCACGGTGGATTCTGTGAGGTTTTACGGTGGATTCTATAAACTTTGATGACCGGGGCTCATACACAAAGTGGATTCTTTGTGCGAGAAGTTGATGGGGACGCCTATCCTTTTCGGGCGTTTCATTAATTTAGTGTGTACATAGGTGATTCCATAGCGGGTGATTCTGCAAAATGCATATTAAATTAATAAACGTTTATGAGTTTAGAGTGCGCACTCGTAATAAATTAAGGTTAGGATTGATTTCTAACCAGTTGATTTATTTATGTAGCTGAAGACTGCTAGGTATTCACTTTTGTCGGTTTAATTGTATTATTTTACTAACGATTGTGAATGCTTCAGTTGATGTGTAGAGATAGCAGTAGTGGCGGAGGAAAGCATTGGAGGATAGCGAGTATTCGATTTATCACTTATATTTTGATGGGCGCATACCTTAGGCATGGCGCCTATATTTTGTCGCACCTATTTATTGAGGCATTGGATATTTATTTATTATTTTGTATGCACATGGGCGTACAATTATGTTATGTGTACTTGGACATTGTATTGGGTATGCCTAACTCTTTGGGCATTTTCCATTAGCTTTATTTCTATTTTGTGCTAAAGCAAACTCAAAAACCAAAAGCTTGCTATTTTGTAATTTGGGCTATTATTTGAGCTTGAAGATGATTAATACATAAAATACATGCTTTGTGGAGCGCTCACACAAGGCATGGGGAGAGATTGCACCCAATTGGTCTCTTGTTCATGTTGTGCATGCTTTTTACCTTGAGTTTTGTGCAAAAAGTAGAGTTCTTTTGTTCTTTGGGACCTTCCGGCATTCACTACGTGAGCGTACAACATCCAATCTGTGCAGCAATGGTATCAGAGCGAAGCTGAGATCAAGAGCTTACAATCGCTACCCATCTTGTGCGAAGGCGGATCTCCTAGAACGATCGTGCTCTACGGTCAATCTCATCGCAAACGGTCGATACGGGTGGATTCCTGGCAATCAAGAACCTCTGTTTCCATTCCTCAGATCGCGAAGGACCAGTCTGCACCAATGGAGGACCACTCCTACATCCTCTTATACAAGTCGTGGAGTTACAGAGATAAGCCATATCTATTGCAAGCTTAAAAGCTTAAATCTTAAAGTTTAAAAGCTTAGTTAAATTAGAAGCTTTATCAAAGCTTCAAAACGTTGAATCGCGGGGACGTGAGGATCTTCAGGGCGCCGAAATTTGCGCCGAGGATATATTCATGTTCTCAAAATCGACGAGTGATCAAGAAGCATAAAGCTTCTTAATCCTCTAAGTCATCCAAGGTTTCCCAACTACTCAAGTCTTCAAAGTCTTCCAAGTTCAAATTCTGCAAGTCTGCTAAATCACTCAAGTTTTGCAAGTTCTGGTACTCTGCAAGTCACATAACTCTGTAACTCTGCAAGTCAGACAAGTCACTTGAAGTCAAAACTGACTTCTGTCCAAAACTCATAGAAGGGCTGTTCCTACGCAGAAACTCCAAACTGCAAAGTTGTTCATTGGAAGGTACTGTTCGCATACACAGGATTGTTGAACCCGTTTCAGCATACATAGAAGGTCAAAATGTAGATTTTTCAAAGATTACAAATCCCACAATAGCCAAAGACGAAGATTGAGAAAGCCACACACAAAAATATATAAGCCTTGTATACCAGATCTTGAGCAACTCTCATCCCGCTAATTGGATTTTGAGAGTGTGAGGTCTTTTGAAGTTTTGCAGGATGTCGGAACCACATATGGATGATTTAATGGCTGAAGGCGATCTACCTGAACCTACGATGGAGCAAAAGCTGGATTTAATTATGATGCAGTTGGATGAAGAACGACGAGCCCGGCAAGCATTGCAAGTTCAATTGGCTAATTTACAAAGATCGACTACCGACAAAGAATAACCACAATCTGAAGATCTTATTTGACGTACCATCGACGCAACTCTGGAAGCTCAATCCATCCGCAAGGAAACAAAGATAAGTAAAAGAAATTTCAAATTCCGTACTTTCAATGGCACTCGAGATGGAAAAATTGTTCTTGCATTCATCAGTCAGTTTGATGATTACTTTCATGAGGAAACATATGCAGAAAAAGATAAAATCAAGTGTGTCACTAATCATTTAGTGGATAGAGCATCTCTTTGGTGGACCGTGGTTCGTAAGAGTATAGATTGTCCCACTACCTGGGAGAATTTCAAGAAGAAGTTTATGCAGAATTTCCTTCCTCCACAATTCCATGAAAAAGCCATAAAGCAATGGGACCTTCTTTAGCAACAAGATCGTGAGCCTATTCCTCAGTACATTGAATGCTTTTGGAATGCATTACTCTAGTTACGCATGCTTGAAGACGTACCTGAAGCGACACAAAAGCGCAAGTATATGTCTGGATTACTTGGGCATTACTACGCTAAAGTCAATATGTTCAAGCCTGCAACTCTTGAAGATGCAATTTCTTTAGCTCATGACACTGAAGACAAGCTTCGAGGAAGAGATAAGCGCCCACAGCAATTTCAAACCAATGGTAGCTATGGATCCAAGCAATTCAATTCAAATTTTAGAAGATTTAATCAATGTTGTCTTCCTTCATCATCTTTCTGTAAGTCTTGGACAAAACCACCTGCTTTACCATCCAATATCAATCACAACCCTAAGCCAATTCCACAGTCAAATCCTAATATTCCTAGACTTCCTGCCATTAACAATGTAACCAAAGCCAAACCTATAGTATGTTATAAATGCCACCAACCTGGGCATGTACGAGCCAATTGCCAATCGAAGAAGCCACCTGTCCATATCAACTACCTTGGAGCAATGGAAGATGATGAACATGAAGAAATTCCTGATTTCACGGAAGATGAAGATGACATTACTACTCCTTCGGATACTTTACAAGGTATGCCAACTCCACATTCTTTATTGACAATGAAATGTTTAGTGCATGGAAAAGAAAAGATTATTTTTCATGATGATGGTAATAGTCATGATTTTTTTTTTGCAAAGTTAGTGAAAGAATTGAAGTTACAAACTGTACCTACGCATTATCGCATTAAAGCAGCATTCTTAGGCAGTAGGTATAATGGAACACAGGAAGTGCATGATTTAGAAATTCAAATTGGTGAATACACTGAAAGAAGGAATTTTCTAGTTGTACCATTACAGTCCAGTGATATTATTTTAGGTATGCCTTGGCGTCATCAGCATAACCCTGATATAGATTATTCCATACATTCAATTAATATTCAATTTCAAGGAAAACATATTACATTGTATGGTAAGCATGCATCTAATGCTTTTCCACTGCTTTCGCATACTCAAGCTAAATGTGCATTATGTAAAAGTAGTAAATCTTATCTCATTTGGGTGAATGAACTGCAAGTTAGAGAAAATCATATGCACCCTAGGCATAAAGAATTTCTTGCACATTTTAAAGATTGTTTTATAGAAGATCTACCACCTGGTTTACCTCCTTCACATCCAGAAGACCATAAAATAGATTTGATTCCTGGTACACAACCACCTTACAAAGCACCATATAGGCATAACCAGATAGAGCAAAAAGAAATTCAAAATCAAGTTGAGGAATTACTAAATAGAGGATTGATTAGACCTAGTAGTTCTCCATTTGGTGCACTTGTTTTGTTGATAAAGAAGAAGAATAATACCTATCGTATGTGCATTGACTATCGTGCTTTAAATAAGATCACAGTAAAGAATAGGTATCAAATTCCTAGAGTCGATGATCTTATGGATAAACTGCAAGGTTCTGCCATATTTAGTAAAATAGACCTTAAATCTGGTTATCATCAGGTGAGATTAGATAAGTCTATTCAAGACTGCATTTAGAACACAATTTGGTCATTATGAATTTTTAGTGATGCCTTTCGGATTGACTAATGCACCTGCTACATTTAGTAGAATGATGAATCATATATTTTTGAAATATCAACATTGTGTTATTGTCTTCTTTGATGATATTTTGGTGTTTAGTCAAAATGAGAAAGAACATTATGAACATTTGTCCTTGGTTTTCAAGTTATTGAAAGATAATCAACTGTATGCTAATCCGGACAAGAGTGAGTTCTTTAAAACAGAAATTGAATATTTAGGTCATATTGTATCATCTGATGGTATTAAAGTTGACCCTAAGAAAATAGAAGCAATATTGAACTGGCCTATACCTAAAAATGTGCATGAGTTACGATCTTTCCTAGGTCTTGCTAGTTTTTACAAGAAGTTTGTGCATAATTTTTCATTACTTGCTTTGCCTTTGACTAAACTTTTGAAGAAAGGTATTGTTTATCATTGGTCTGATAATCAACAGAAATCCTTTGACTTATTGAAACATGCATTAACCCATGCTCCTATTTTACAGCTACCTGATTTTAATAAATCATTCTTTTTAGTAGTTACTGATGCTAGCGGATCTGGAATAGGAGCCGTACTTATGCAAGACAATCATCCTATAGCCTATTCTAGTTGTAAACTGAAACCCTCTGAACTTAAATATTCCACATATGACAAAGAATTATTAGCTGTAGTACAAGCTTTAAGACAATGGAAATATTACTTAATGGGTTCTGAGTTTATGATTAAGACCGATCAACAAAGTATTAGACATTTACTTAGCCAACTCCAAATATCTGACCGACATATCAAATGGGCAGCCTTTATTTAGAGTTTTCATCCCATCATTCAATATCAACCAGGTAAAAAATGTAATGGCCGATACATTAAGTAGAAGACCTACCATTCACAATATTTATGTTATATCATTTTATTCTTTAACTCCAATGAAAGATACTTATCATCATGACATTACTTTTCATGCTGATTGGAATAAATTAGTTGGAAATAACTGGATTCCTATTGATTCATTGTCTTATAATGATGGATTCATATTTTATGAAAATAGATCATGTGTTACAATTCCATTTAGATCTTTTGTATTGAATGAGATTCATTGTCCTTCATACCAAGGTCATAGAGGTATCATATCTACTTTATGTACATTAACTGAAGATTTTTATTGGCCACATATGGACAATGATGTATCTAACTTTGTTTCTGAATGTTTGATTTGTCAAAGAGTTAAGAGACATCAACGTAAACAATATGGATTACTTATGCCTTTATCTATTCCATCAAGACCATGGGAACAAATTTCTATGGATTTTATTACTGGTTTACCTAATATTAAAGCTAACCATGATATGATTTGGACTGTAGTAGACATGTTTAGTAAATAGGTTTAGTAAACAAGCATATTTCATTCCATGTAAGAAAACCTTAACAACATCTCAGGCAACACAATTATTTTTGAAAACTATTTTCACTAACCATGGATTACCAAAAGTTATTATTTCTGATCGTGATTCTAAATTCTGTAACAACTTTTGGATTATTTTATTTGCTAACCTAGGAACAAAAATTGATTTCTCATCTGCATTTCATCCTGAAACTAATGGACAAACACAAGCCACTAATAGTACTATTTTAGATATTTTATGTGCTTACACTATTTCTAAACCACAGACATGGGACACACATTTGCATTTATTACAGTTTGCATATAACAATACACCACACACATCTACAAAGAAAGCACCATTTGAAGTGATTTATAGTTATACGGGGGTATGATGCCAGAAGGCATATTTCATGAATCCAGGTGGCATTCCGTGAGGTTTTACGGTGGATTCTGTAAACTTTGATGAGTGGGGCTCATACACAAAGTGGATTCTTTGTGTGAGAAGTTAATGGGGACGCCTATCCTTTTCTGGCGTTTCATTAATTTAGTGTGTACATGCGTGATTCCATAGCGGGTGATTTCGCAAAATGCATATTAAATTAATAAATGTTTATGAGTTTAGAGTGCGCACTCGTAATAAATTAAGGTTAGGATTGATTTCTAACCTGTTGATTTATTTATGTAGCTGAAGACTGCTAGGTATTCATTTTTGTCAGTTTAATTATATTATTTTACTAACGATTGTGAATGCTTCAGTTGATGTGTAGAGATAGCAGTAGTGGCGGAGGAAAGCATTGGAGGATAGCGAGTATTCGATTTATTACTTATATTTTGATGGGCGCATACCTTAGGCATGGCGCCTATATTTTGTCGCGCCTACTTATTGAGGCGTTGGATATTTATTTATTATTTTGTATGCGCATGGGTGCACGATTATGTTATTTGTACTTGGACTTTGTATTGGGTATGCCTGACTCTTTGGGCACTGCCCATTAGCTTTATTTTTATTTTGTACTAAAGCAAACTCAAAAACCAAAAGCTTGCTATTTTGTAATTTGGGCTATTATTTGAGCTTAAAGATGATTAATACATAAAATACATGCTTTGTGGAGCGCTCACACAAGGCATGGGGGGAGATTGCACCCAATTGGTCTCTTGTTCATGTCATGCATGCTTTTTACCTTGAGTTTTGTGCAAAAAGTAGAGTTTTTTTGTTCTTGGGGACCTTCCGGCATTCACTACGCGAGCGTACAACATCCGATCTGCACACCAATGATGAAGTGGGTGGAGTATTCGAAGAGTCTCCCATCTCGACAATTAGAAGTGACGTTTCACGTTAGGTTCACCAGATGTCGCACGGGATTCACGCAGGAGTTTGCAGAAGTCGCTTGTTGCAGGGATGCTTTGCGAGATGGGAGCAAAGGATGATGAAGAGTACTCAACTCAAGGAAAATACATGGAGTAAGAAGAATGGAGAGGTTTCACATTAAATCAAATACATATGTGGCAAGGTAAGACGGAATAATTCATATATGCATTCAATGTAGCTTTACATTCGGGATCAAGTTACAAAGAAATGATCTTTGAATGTAAGAGTTCCACTCCATGGTATAAGCACAAAAATGTAGAAGTAAAGTGGTATTATAAAGAAGGTGTGGATAGAGGATTTCATAATTGTTGAAGAGATGTGAAGAGTATGCGAGAATAATTTGATATACGTCAATTGGACAATTAGTACAATGATGAACTTGCTGAAGCCTTGGTCTTGTTGTGGCCTTATGTCGTCTTCATGTTCTACATTTATCTCCGCGAAGGTAACAATCAATACTTTTGTCCAATTGACGACTACTAAAACACTGCAGTCACCATCTTCGTCACCAATGCTATTATGTTTGTGACCATGATTTATGCCGTCATCCTTCTTTTGTCATGATAATTCCTCCGCTTAGCAGCAATTTGATGATGTCTCCCTGTTCTCCATTGTGGTTCAAATAGGCCCCACCAAATACTCTCCATTTCAGGCCCTCTTCATGTGTTTGTATAGCAAAAAATAATCCTTAAAACTTCTGATTTCCATTACTTTATGTTTTTCTCTGATTCGTTACAACAGCCATAAAAAACAATGTCTTTTCTCCCTCGATCAGTGCTCCTTCACCAAATCTACCTTCTAGAGCAGCCGTGTAACTTGATGTCAAAGATCGATGACTGTCAATGCCTTCGTTTTGAGTGTTACGTATGCATCTCTGATGGGCCTTAGAGAGTTCACCCCGTTTCTCCCTCATCTCCTCAGGCTCAATAGGGCTTCTTGCTGTTGATCTACATCACGCTCAGTATGACATTGTCTTGCTAATGTTACGCAAGAGGGATGACGATGATTGTTCAGGCTTCATGCCTAGTTGGCTACGAATCACGTCCTAGTGTTATTTCTGGGAACATAAGGCATTGAAAGTTGCTTGTGATAGATTTCGGGGCAATCCTGATGGCACACTTTGAAGCACTGCAATCATATGCATGTTCATTTACAAACTGAGCTTTGGCCATGGAGAAAGCAACTCAGGTTTTCTCTCCGTGGTGCAGTGATTCCCCCAGCATATTGGAAGCTGCGTTCCTCCGTTCTTTTGCACTCGTAGAGCTTCGCCATCCCTTCTTCCAATGCTTCATCATCCCACATTCGTCTTTTGCTGCTGTCTTCTTCCCGTTAACATCTTCAGCCATTTCTTTTGCTGCAGGTCTTCCTCCTTCAACTCTATCGCAATAGCGTCCTCGTCCTTCCTCTCCCTCACTTCGTCACCTTCCGCCCCTATAAAAGCTCGTAATCGTCGTTCTCTTCGAATCTGGAGCATGTAGATCAAAAAAGCTTTAGAAAAGATTTTGTTTTTGTCAACATATTGATGTTAGTGATTACATCTTGAATGCCGCCATAAAACGATTTGCCGAGCTATAAGTATTGTTGACCTGCGGCCAAGCTTCTGTTATTGTCCATCATGCTACAAATATTATACCAATCCTGCTTTGTATAGTGAAGACGTGAAAGCTCGCTAAAGATTGTCACTGAATTTGCAATAGTTTTTCTCATAAGCTTCTTGTTTCCATGTCCTCTCTCTCTCTTATACTAGATCTATCATCTTATGAACTTTTGACATTCATCTCTTGAAGATAAGAGAAGGGCTTTTCATTTCCACAAAACCCAACTAGACAATCATAGCCTTTTGATGGAATTTGCTTTGCACATGAATGTTCTTAACTTATTTTCGACTTATTAAAACACCACCTAGGCTTTCTGTTGTGCAAGCACTCCACAGAAGACATTAGCTCCAAGATTCACATGAATGTAAGAACGCAGAGTTTGTACTAAAGATTGATTAATGACATTTTTAAGTGTGGCTCCTTCTAGCCATGGTCTTTTATCGACCTCAAAATATTCTTAAAGGTACATCACAATGTTGGTTTTTTTTTTTTTGATAAAAGAAAGTAAGTTGGACAATTTGAGCTTCATGAGTGTCTTAAAGGCTCGTGAAGGAGTGTAGTCCTTGATAAGTTCAATTGCTTGGTGAAAATTTCTGCCCTCAAGTTTGGAGGGAAGCTACAGAACTTTACCCTACGACCTAAGGACCACTTATTGATCAAGTGTTTCATGCCGAGCGGCCA
This sequence comes from Lygodium microphyllum, assembly GCF_053477565.2. Classification (NCBI taxonomy): domain Eukaryota; kingdom Viridiplantae; phylum Streptophyta; class Polypodiopsida; order Schizaeales; family Lygodiaceae; genus Lygodium; species Lygodium microphyllum. Next base: position 119,022,488 of record NC_141141.1, on the reverse strand, counting down.
TGGCTACCTCTCACATAGCCAATACGCAATACCTACCTTACGGGTATAGTGAGCTTACCTTGATGCTCGATCGAGTTCCCTCCTCTCTCTTGCACTCCGGTAGCTCCACGATCCTTGCGGCAAGCTCAAGCCCTCTCCGTCAAGCTCCATCCTCCATAGCCGCGCGAGAAAAGAAAAGAGAGAAGATGGGGAGCTTCTTCTCCACGATCCCTTACTCTCACACACTCACTCCCTCACTCCCTCACACTCCCTCAATCCCTCACTCAAGCACAAGCAAGAAGGCAAGAAACAAGAGAAGAAGAAGAAGAATCTTTGGCTACACACAATAATGAGCTTCTCATTCACTTTTCAACTTTATATACAAAACCCTAAATCCCTTTTTGGGCGTCATCCCCTTATCCCCTTTTTTACATGGCCGACTGTGGCCTAGGCCCTTTTTTACATGGCCGACCGTGGCCTAGGTGGTCATCCGCTTTTTGGGCGGTCATCCCCTTATTCCCTTTTTGGGCGGTCATCCTCTTATCCCCTTTTTTACATGGCCGACCGTGGCATAGGCCCTTTTTCCCATTGTCCTTCTATCTTCCTAGCTTCCTTTCCACTGTCCGTCTACATTTACAAATTGCACGGGTGAGAACCCGGCGCTCCTTAAATTAAATCATGATGTGCTTGGGCTCTTTTACAAAAGTATTGACTTGCGCTTTTCCTTGTGTGCATTTTTCTCTTATTTGGGACTTTTCTGCGCTTCTTGTGTTTCTAGATTTTTCTTGGCGCGCCTTTGTCTCTCGTTTCACTTTGCCTTGGCCTTTTTCTTCCACTTTGGCTTTTCCAGATTTTTTAACCTTGTTCGTCTGACGGTTAACACTACCCCCTCCTAGACGAGTGCCAGTCCCATGGCACTCATCATCGTAGGTAGCAGGCTTTGGCATGCACTAAAGACGTGGGTGGAAGGGACATTGGTGGCTGTCGTGTAGGAGTGTTGGTGGTGGTAGGGTTATTCGTTGTTGGGGATTGCACTGATGGCCAGCACAAATGTTGGTTTGTTGGGGTTTTTGCTAAGTGGAACTGGTGGGTAGATGACCACAATCAAAAGGTGCTATTGTGAATGAGAGGTGATGGAGTTTGATTAACGATGATCGGGAGAGATTCTGGTGTGCTTTAGACTTCATGAAGATGCTTGGCATTTCTCACATAGTGGTAGCTCCCATTCTGCGACAGCTGATAAAGGTTTTGCATGGGCATATCTAATCATTTGGAGAATATGGGGTTTCAAAATCTATGCCAATGGTGGGTCTATCATTGAGTTTTCCTTCTACTTGATTTGGTTCAGTCATGGTAGCCATCAACAGGTAGATGGTCGGTTACATCAAGCATGTTGGTCCATCCAACCATCGGAGTATGCAAAAGCTCCTGAAGGGCATGTAGATGGGGCCGTTGTGTTCTTCAGGGAGAGAGCTGTAGAAGGCGGTCCAAGCGTCAAAATTGGTATCCCAAATCCTCCTCTGCCACTTCAGTTGTGCCTCGTAGCCTTGGATGGTTTTGGGAACCCTGTTTACCTTGTCTTGCTAGTAGCCTTCAGGATCTTGCCTCCATATGGTTATTATGAGGCTTCTTTCCTCTATCCACCTGTTTGCAAGATCATTAGCCAGATCCTTGATCTTAGCTAGAATACCTAGAGGCAAAGCACGGTCCAGAGAGCATGGATAAGCAAATGAAAGTTCAAATGGCTTCGTCTGGAACTCCCGTTGACGCCATATGACCAATTCGTGAGGCCAATCGATAGGATGGGGAACCCCCAATAGTGGCATATGCTCTTCAAGAAATTGTCTTGGCAGTGATCCTGCTCTGCATTGGGCTTCCTCTACAAGTTCTTGTCTTTTTCTTTTGGCTGCCACAATGTGCTCGGGCATATGGGCATCGTCGGGCTCTTCGGGCGGGAGGTCTGGTAGAGGCAGACTGGGCATTCTTTGTTGCTCTTCTTCATCATCCTACTCAAAGTCCGGACCCTCTTCGACATTCTCCTCAACAACTAATGGAACTGCTTGCGGTGGTGGTGTTGGCTGCTTATGCTCTTCAAACCCAAGTTCCTTAAGCTCAACAGTGGAGAGGCCTGCAAGGCGTAGGTAGTGAAATTGCTACTCTTTTGTGATTCCTATGCCTGTTGGAAGCTCCCGTTCTTGAAGGCCATACTTTAATGCTCGGGTGGTCAGTTCTAGCTTCCTTCTTACCTTCTCCACTGAATCATTGCCCTCCGCTTGGGTGATATGTAGTATTGTGCTGAGGAAGGCTTGCATTTGTGTGTTGGTACATACATTAGAAGCTTTTGCCATGGACTCTGCAAGCACTCTCTCGCACTCAGCCACCACCAAGAGTTCTGTTAAATCCCTAACTCTTTCAAAATTGTTTCTTTCCCACTCACTGGCTCTCTCGTCCATCTTTCTTCCCTCGTCTAGCTCACTTGCCAAGGTTATCACAACCTATTTGCCGCTCATTCATTAAGAACCAGGGTTGGTTCCTTTCCCTAGAATTTCGAGCCAACTGTTTTTCAGCAATTTCTTTTGCTTGATTCACAATGCTGAATCTTTTTTCTGCCTCAGCCAATAGCTCTGACTTTTCTTGCACAAGCTGCTCGTGACTTTGGATCTCTGCGAAGTGCAGTCTTCTTTGGGTGAAGGCGATGGCCATGAGGGCCTCTATGTCTCCCTTGGTAATCTCCAATGTGTCTTGCAGTTGTTGTGCCTCATTCTGCAGCCTTTGTGCTTCTACTGTTGGAGCTCTTGGCCTTTCTTGTTTTAAGAACTCTATTTCCCTCTCCAATCTGTCTTGTTCTTCAAGTTCATACCATAGCCGGAAAGCTATGGCATCTTCTTGTTGCTCACTTGGCTCGCCCTCCTAAGCTTCTATCTATCTATGCCTTTTTAGTTTGGCAGTTCTTTGTTCCAAGTCAGCATACTATTGCACTAGTAACTTCAAGCTTCGTTGTTCTACCACCAAGTTTTTCTCTTCATCTTCCAGCCTTTGTCTTAGGCGGCTCTCATTGTCCTGGGCTTCCTTGGTCTTTGCTTCCAGCTGATCTTGCAGAGTCTTCACTTCCCTTCTTTTCTCGGCTCCTTGCTTTGAGACTTCCAGCCTTAAGGCTACCTAAATATCCTTTTCTTTTTCTAACTCCATTAGGGCTATCTTCTTTTCTTCTTTTGCCTTGTCCAATTGTGCTCGAAGCTCAGCCACATAAGTGTCATAATCGGCACTAGATGGCATGGAAGTAGAGGCTGTAGTGGTTGATGCCTCTAGCTTCTGTCATTTTGGATCTTGCCTAGACTTGGCATGTGTGGACAGTGGGCCTTTTTGCTATGGCTTCTGGTATAATTTCAGCCACTTTACTGACAAGTAGCTGCATCATGTTCATCAATTGGGCCGTGTCTAGAGAGGGTGTGGGTTGCGGGGTGGTTGTGGTTGTGGTGTTGGTTGGTACTGGCACAAAGGAGGAAGACAAGGGGTGCAGTAGGGACTTGCCCTTGCCTATAACTACTAGGGCCGTTTCCACACTGCCACTTGCTTCAACTTCATGGTGGGGACTCAAAGGATCGATCTCTCCTCCCCCATGGGTTTCTTCGACATATCTACGAGTGGCCTCTGCCAACTCAACAAGTTCTTTCATTCTTAGTTCTTCGGCTTCCTTCTCTACCCTTCTTTGCCTCTCTTCTTCTGCCCTCTTTGATTCTTCTCTAATTTTTTCGAGTTCTTCCTCTTCTTTTTTCCTTCGTTCCTCCTCCACCCTTCTTGACTCTCTTTGAGCCCTCTTCACCTCGGCTCGCTCTTCTTTGCTCAGTCTTTCTTTCTTCTCCTTCTAGCTCTTGTCACTCTTCTTTTGCTCCCGTGGTTTAGCCGCTTGAGTAGGTGGTACCTCCGGCTTTCCTTTGTCACTTATTGTCCTTTCACTCAAGCCTTCTTCCTCGTGGTGAGGTGAGCTTTGATGCACAATTTGCTCTTCATCTACACCAGCATCCTTGATAGCCTCATGGATGATTGCCGTCAAGACACCGCCATATGTGATTGTGGAGGCTTTCGAGGCAAGCTTTTGCCTTGCTGATCATGCAATAGAAGCAAGAGACTCCCCACCAGCTGATGCTGTGGCTGGAGCCAGGAGCGCAGCTGAACTCTTGATAGTTTTCTGCATAAAACCGTTCCAATCCACCTCCTCTAGAACTCTTACAGCGATGCTCTCTAGTAATGGCACCTTGATTCTATTCATTAAAGCATTGTATCTCTGTCCTGAGAAAAGGGCATGGACCATTTTAGCTTGCATCTTTGTTGCAGGGTTTGGAATATCAGCCAGACTGATTCCATCCACTGTGTGCACGTCATCTTTTTTGACTCCCATCATGGTATATACATCTCTTCTTGGGCACCTCTCCTTCTTGGACACAAGCCTCGGGGCTTTCTCGATGATAGCTGCATTAAGGGGCACTTGCACCCTTCTTTCCTGGTTACACTAGTCCTTACTGTGACCATGCCACAGCTCCTATTTTCATCAAATCTCCTTAAAAAGTCAGCGCACATGCTGTAATCTACAGCTGTCTGACCTTTTCCACATACTTTCGGAGGTTGCATTTATCCACCAACTCCTTCACTGTCGGCTCTTCTAGGATGGCCTTGTCTAAATTCAGGGTATGTTTGAACGTGAATTGGCTAAATCCATGTGTCTCAACACTGATCCCATACTTTGTCAGATCCTCTTCAGTGAATGGAAGTTTACCCCCCTTTTCTTGTCCTGCCATGGTAGGTGCTTGTCATTACACCATGCCAATATTAGCATTATGAATTGACTCATCACTAACAAAAACCCAAGAAAGAATGCGTGTGACAATTTTCCCTACTGCTTCAGAGGTATAAAACTTGGAAATAATTCAAAAGAAACATCTATTTCCTCCTTGCATTCTTTCCTATTTAAATTCAGTTGATCATTTTCATCCATCACTACACCTTGCTACATCACTTGCTCTCACTTTGCTCCCCCCCCCCTTAAGTTTGAAAGGAATCATTCCTAGGATTAGCAAGGGAAGAAGGAGGACTCACATGGATGTTGTGGGGTGAGTTACTTGGCCAATAGCCAAGTATAGAGGTTAGGGTTATATTCAAGCTAGGCATGACGATCAAGTTCACATGGTCGTATGGAAGCTTGGGTGATATAGGTCAAGACATCATGAAAGATGTCCCCTGAGTTGAGGTGGCTAGCAACGTGCAATTCCTCTTTCGTAAGGAATTGGTCAATGTAAGGGTGGGCTAACACATGGTCATGTAAGTATATGTTGCGTGTAATGGTCAAAAGCCTAAACGAAAGAGGTGCCACATAAGTAGGGTCATGTTCAATTATTTTGATTTCCCTTATTTGCTCGACATTGGTCATGATGCGGCAGCCTTTTTTCTCCCGTTAGAGTCGCAAGGCATACCATAATTGTAAGAACGAAGAATCAGAGTTGGCAAGTTGTGTGAGCTCCTCTAGTTCTTGTTTAGGTGTAGAGCAAGCAAGCTTGTGGTATGAGGTAATTAGTCTTCTTAGAATGGCTTTCTCCTTTCAGATTTCTCCATTAGCGATTAATTTGGTGGCAATTTTGGAAAATTTGATGGTCAAAAATTCATAGTCTTCCCAAGTGCATGGCAACACGCGAACATCAGAAGCAAGGGGTTCATCGAGAAGTCCTAGGTCAAGCCTCTCATAGCTCTTAGCAAATGTGGTAAAGGTGTTATCTAACTCCTTGATGCATGTCATTATATCATCTCCCGAGGTCTTAGCAAGATCCTTGGCCACTCAAAGGAAAGATCGTCTTTCATACGAAGGCCCAAGACCTGCTGGTGGTGATGGTGCAATTGGGCTAGACAGTGGAAACTCCATTGATGGTGTCAGGGACTTTGCACTCAGAAGCACTTTGAGGTGCTGCAGGGGGCTCTAGTGGCATAGGAAGTGTGTTGCATTCTATCTGAGCTGGCAAAGGGGTGCTCAAATCCTCTGACTTGGATAATTCTGGGACATCTAGCTTTGGACAATAAATGTGTTGGGATTCATTTATCACAATCGGTACTGGTCCAGCTTGCTTTGTAGCCTGGGCTCCGTATGTGCAAGGCTCTCTAGCTGGAGTGAGGTTTCTTAGAGTTGAGCCTCTTGGATGTCCACTCGTAGGTACCCATATCTAGGGGTTGCCCTCATAGTATCCTTGTGCTCGCAAGAGATCTTTGGGGATTCATCGCGGCATGGTCGTGCACCTACGTCGATAGCGTCTGAGCTGTCTCTTAGGCTGTGACTGATAGTTTTTGCATTTAGAAGCACGTTTCTGCAGTTTACAAGGAGGTGGCCCTTGTCGTTTTGGCACCCATATGAGCGTGGACTCCTTGGCCTTGTGAATGGTCTTGATGGGCTTAGTTCTAGCAGTTTGAGAGTGGAGTGAGAGATCACAGCCATTCTCCCTAGGCTTGGTCATAGGTGTGGTCATAGGGGTCTCTATCGGTGGCTTTGCAATTGTAGAAGGATCAAGATAACCCTTACTGAAAGTAGTCATTATGCGCACATTGCCTATAGCAAGATGGATGCGATCTAGGTTATAGTCCACATTGCAGTTCATTTGCTTTTTCAAAATGCGACCTAGTAGTAACTTATTACTGGCCCCTTTAGCGTTTGGCAACACACAAAAGAAGACTGGTATACTTTCAGACTCGATAGAGACAACCACTTTGCATTTTCCTAAGAGTGAGTAAGTGTTGCTCCCAAATGGGATGAGTTTAGCGTTTGTGGGCTGTAATTTAGGTTGACCAATGCGTGTCCAATGGCCATGCATTAAGATATTATAGTCGGCACCTTCGTCGATCAAGGCATCCAAAGAATATGTCCATTCTGTAGTGACCGTGATTCATAGGTAGGCGAGTGCCACTGCTTCTTCATCTTGATCTATCAGTTCGGTAATAGTGGCCACACATACGTTGATAGGGGCTTCAAGCATAGGTGGCTCATGCAATGGATGGGAAGGAGGATAGTACTTTTTCATGCGAGTGCCATTGAAAAAGCCTATTCCTTCACCTTCGAGCATCTCCAATTCAACATTTCTTGTTCTACTAATTGTACGTACTCGGAAAGGTCCTAGTCCTCGAAATTTCATTTTCTATTTGTGACTCTTCACAGAATATTGTAGAACGAGGTCCCCCTGATCAAAGTTGTGCTATTTGACATGCTTTTCAAAGCACATCTTTCTTGATGCCTTCTCACAAATCAGAGAGTGGGTGGCTAAGAGTCGAGTCTCCGTGAGATGCTCTAACTCCACTAAGCGGTTGGTCCAACCCTCTCTTCCCTCCCAATGCTCCTGGGCTACTATCCTTAAGCTAGGGACAAAGAACTCTAACGGTAGAATGGCCTCCGTTCCATAAGTTAGCCTAAAGAGCATTTGTCCTATAGTCGTCTTCTAAGTTGTAGGATAGGCCCACAAGGCCGCCATTAATTTGTTATCCCAGTCACTTCGTGATGTGGATATCACCTTTGTAAGCACGTTGACGAGGATTTTATTCGTAGATTCTGCTTGGCCATTTGCTTGAGGGTAGTAGGGCGAGGACCTTCTATGAATGATTAGGAAGGTCGAGAGCAGGTGGGATATCACTTCATTTATGAAGTGTGTGCCCTAATCACTTACTACTTTAATTGGACAACCAAAACGTGAAATGAACTGCTCCCATAAGAACTTCGTAGTGGTTCTAGCATCATTCTTCCTAGTGGCTCTTGCCTCTACCCACTTCTTCAGGTAATCACTTGCCACAATGATGTAGCGTGCTTGGGAGTACTGTGACGCAGAACTGATAGGTCCAATGAAGTCAATGCCCCATTTTTCGAAGGGTTGTCGTGCTAATATGGGGTCAACTCCATCTTATCCTTGTGGACATGCACCTTAGTCCTTTGGCACTCATCGCAGTGTTTTACAAATTTAGCATCATCACGGAATAGGGTGGGCCACCATAGTTGGTATTGTAGCACCTTACGGGCTATTATATCCCCGCTAGAGTGTCCTCTAGCCATTCCACCATATGCTTCTCTCAATACATCATGCATCTCATGCTCACACACACATCTACACAACAAACTATCTTGTCCTAGCCTATAGAGTTGCCTGACGATCAGTTGGTATGGCTGGATATTTAAGATAAGTCTCCTTAGCCTGGCTTTCTCCATAGGTCTCTCAGGTAGACCGTTCTCTAGCACTTGAACTACATCATCGGCCCAATATGGTGTCAGATTGGCTCTAAACAAGTCTCTTTCGCTAGACAGGCCAAAGAGATGAGCGTCCGGTAGGTCCTCAGGTATGCCTTGTCTAGCAGCTTCTCCTATGGGTATGCGAGACATGTGATTAGCCATGTAGTGCTACTTTCCCTTATGTACAACCATAGAGAAATCGAATTCCAACAAGAGAAGTAACCATCTAGCTATGTGACCTGTAGCGCACGGCTTGTTCAGCTTGATGGTCAACGAAAAAGACGAAGGGAGTGGCCAACAGATAATGCCTAAATTTCTTTAGTAAACACCATGGGTAACCCTTCCCTTTCTATAGTGGAATAGTTTATCTTCGTTTCAATGAGCTGCCTGTTGGCAAAACTCATAGGATAATCTAGGTTATTCTCACTAGGCTAGCATCATACAACTCCAATAGCAAATTTAGAGGCATCTATGTATACATGAAACGTTATGCTCCAGTCTGGGGCTCGTAAGATTGGTGCAGTGGTGAGAGTCTTCTTCAACTCTTCATATGCACGCAGGCATTCCTCAGTGCACTCGAATACGATCAGTAGCTTGTACAATGGTCTAGCAATCAGTGCATAATTCAGTACAAAGTGTTCATAGTATCCCATGTGGCCTAAGAAACACTCAACGCCCTTGTAGTTAATGGGTGGTGGTAGGTCAACAATGACCCTAACTTTTGAGAAGTTAGTGGCAATGCTGTTCCTTGATACTACATGCCCTAGGATAAATCTGTGCTTCACCCAAAACTGGCACTTTAAGAGGTTCAACGAGAGGTTGTATAACCGACACCGTTCAAAGATGCCTCTCAACTCTTCTAAGTGTTCGGCCCAACTAGAGTGTACGCATAAGTCATCTACGAACACCTCTAGCTCGTGTCTAAGCATGTTCTTGAAGATGGTGCACATTAATCATTGAAAGGTCGCAAGCGCATTCATTAGCCCAAAGGGCATAACGATGTAGGCGAATACACCCCGCTCCGTGGCGAAGGTAGTCTTGCGCATGTCGTTAGGGTGCACTTGTACTTGATTATAGCTAGAGAAGCCATCCAAGAAGTTGTAGGCTTCTTTGCCTGCTACCCTCTCTAGCATGTGCTCGGTATATGGTAAGGGGTAGTTGTCCCTCTTCGTAGCAACACTAACTTTCTTGTAATTCACACACACTTGAGTTTTACCATTCTTTTTCATAACGATCACTATAGGTGATACCCAATCCGTGTGCTCAATCTCATATATAAATCCCGCCTTCATGAGCTTATCAATTTCCTCCTTCACTCCATAGGCGTGTTTGGGATTCATAGGGTAATGTTGTTGCTTTGTTGGCACCGCATCTGGAACCAATGGGATATTATGGGTCACAACCCTAGGATTGACTCCTTTAAGTTCCTCCAAGGACCAGGTAAACGCGTCGAAATACTCTTGTAAGAGAGCAACAAGTTTAGCCTCCTCATCCCTGGTCAAGTCGTCAGCAATGAAGATAGGTCGAGGCTTCTCGCCTTCCCCTGCCAAGTTGATTTCCTTGACCTTGGCGGGTCCCTCAATTGGCTCATTGGTTTGCCCTTGTCTCTTTGCTCCTAGTAGAATCACCACTCTATCACCCTTCTTAAACTTTGTGAAGCGTTTGGGGAGATCCTGCTGCTTCTTTTGCTTCTCTACTTCTGCGTCCTTAGTTTGCTTCCTGGCCTCCTCCTTTAGCCGACTGCACCTTAGGTGGACTGGCAAATCCCCTTTGGTGCGTCTGACCTTAGAGGGTTGGGGTATTTCGGGATCACTCTCCGTATTGACTTCTGACTCCGAGTTAAACTCACATTCCTTGCTTAAGGAAGGAGTTTCGCTAGGGGGTCGTAATTCAGTAGATGTATCCATCTTAAGCACTGGAATTACCAATGGTTGTGCCACTCCTGCTGGTCGTAATCCATTGCTCCTATGTACTCCAACCAGGATCCCAACTAGGATCTATCGCACTCCACCCGCATGACTCCTCGTTCATTCTAGCCTGCCCTTTCCCTTCTAGGCATAGAGTCTTCCTTGATGTGTTTGATTGTTCTCCCTTCAGTGTCATATTCTATCGTGTCTAACTCTTCTTCACTCTCGTCTCCAATAGAGCAGCAATCCTCGTACTCCTCATCATTAGAGTCTTGCCCCTCTGACTGCTCGTCATCCCCCAGGCTTTCCTCTCCAATCTCCTTTTTGTCAGTGACTAAAGCCCAATTGTGTAATAGGTTCAGATCGTGAATTTTGGTCTATTTCCACTCAGGCTTAGCTAAAATATCACTTAGGGGTTTTAGATTGGCAACCATGTTGCGTTTCAGTTTATTGGTCAGGTACTCTATGATTTCCTGAAGCTCAAGCTTGTTGGTGGGTATATGGAATGAGACCAGTTTCCTTGGGTTACGTGAGCTTCTTGCCATCATGTAGAGTGGCACGATGGACTCCCTTGTTGGCATGCTTGGGGATTTAGCAGCTTGCCTATATAGCTCTTCCTTATCTGAGAATGGTAGGTCAATGGTTGCCAAGACGTGCATCCAATCTCACTCGTCCTCAGGGCACGAGATGTACTTGGTCAATGACCCATAGGGTTTGCTTGCCTGTGCATCACCTTTTAGCATGGTTGAGAGAGTATTAAGGTTGGCTAGGGTAGTCTTCCAGGTATCCATCTCAACCCTTACCGCTTCTATTCTATTCCCCAAGAAGATGATATTTTTACCCCAATCTTCAATAACTCGAGTGTTCCTCATCCAGGGTCGGCCTAGTAGTATGTTGTAGTCCACTCCCTTCATCACAATGAAGTTCAAAAAAAACTGCACTCTTGCGACCTTCATTGGCCAGTTCTTTAGGACTCCGAATGGTCTGACCTTCATTCTGTTGGCCAATGTGACATTGAACCTAGCCGTTTCCACGGGTGGATTTCCTCAGGCCTATAGAACTGCGTGGCTCAAGACACTGACACTGGCGCTTGTGTCTACAATTCCTTTTCGTGTTACATCCCCCAAGGCTAAGATAAGTAAGACTGCATGCATCTCAGTGCCTTCCCAGAAAGCATTGACGTGCAGTGACCTTGGAACTAAGTGTCGCGTTAGGCTTGGAATCTGCGTGACTACGTCCTGCTCTTGCAAGTCAGCAACAGTGTGCTCCTCTTTTTCCGCCACCCAATGCTCTAAATCTTGCCATAAGGAAGGGTGTTGCTGAAGCAGATCTCCTAGGCTCAAGGTTACTGGCATGGCTACTAAAGTGGTGAGGAGGTTGCCTTCCTCCTTGGTCAGCACTCTTTGGCCATATGTCTTGGTTAGCTTACTAACATGCTTCTTCCTAGTCTTGCCTCTATGACATCTCGTGTGGTGTGGGTGTGTTCCTCGATTGAGGTCGCGATGGTGAAACGGGTGTACTCACACTAGAGAGATCTTCAATTTGGTCTTCTAGTATGGGCTCTACGTCCTTAAGGTGTTTCTAGGCATCCTTGACCCACTCTTTGACTTTGGCTATAGCCTCGAGTTGCCATTTGGGGTGGGGGTATTCCCCTACCTTGGCACTCCCTAGTTTTGTTGTCTTAGGAGCTGAGGTCTCTGCCTCTTCATCAATGACCCTCTTTCCTGTCACTAGCGTTGTAGCGTCCTCAGTCTTAAGGGTAATATTTGTGTTTGTTCTCTTTCTCATTCTCCTCCAGCTTTTCTTTCCCAATGAGTCTACATCCAGATTACTTGGCCCAGGCAATGAGATGCCTGCCTATTTTGTCTGTGCTCGCATCATGACATGTAGTGGGATGGGTGTATCCTCACTGTCAAAGGTCTCCATACCGAATAGCCCCAAGGGTACTGAGGGCACATTGGTAGAACTAGTTGATGGCTTCCATCTAGGACAGTCAGAAAATAGGTGTGTGATTCCACACTTGGTGCATCGAAGGTCAGCTTTGTCCTTGTTTGCATGTTCCCTTTTCAGGAAGCATGATGAAACATGGCATGGATGACCGCAAGTCCAGCATGAGATTGGATCTTGGCTTGGTCCTCCAAAGCCTCTGCCTCTTCCTCTACCTAGCGCCATCACCGGTACTAGTCGGTAGTCCATCAAGATTGGATTGTCTTCCTCATCATAGGATATGTATGGGTTCACGTAGGTCTCCTCTTCACTAGGTTCTTCCACATAGTGAATAGGAGCGTCACTTGTTGGATGGGTTACATGGGGCCCTGGTGGACTTGGTATGCCTGTTGGGTTCATCTCTAGCCTAGGAATGGTCGGTCTTGTATCATTTGATGCTGGAAGTGCCAACTGGGCTCCCCTGCCAAAGATGTTAGGTGGCCTGTTGCCTAAGTATGGAGGGTTGTATTGCTATGCATATGGGAATCTCCTTGGCAGTTTGCAATGTAATGCGTCATGATTGAACCTACCACACAGTATACACTACACATGCGACCGCACAGGTTTCCTCATTTGATCTTGCAATCATGCAAGCTCCATTCTTATCTCAACCAGCTCTTGGCCTTAGTCAACACTCTTTCCCTTATCCTATATGCTAGATTTCTCTCTCTCTCCTGAAACTGTTTACCACTCTAGAGCTCTCTGACTTGTACTGTCCCGACTGGTATTCCTCATGCTTCGCTCCCTAAGTTGATCGTCCACCCTTATTTCTCCTTCAAAGACTCTAGCTAACACGTCTTGGTGTAGAGTGGAGTTACTAGCCAAAGCCTTGTAGAGCTCCTCACTTCAAATTCCATTTATAAATACGATAGACATAGCCTTCTCGTTAGGTCGCTCATTTGCAGGGATCCTCTTGAAGAGGCTACGCACAAGAGTGACATAGTCCCTTACATCTTCCTTTTCCCTCTAACTGACATTCATCAGCCAGATGATGAGATTGTCAGAGTACCCTGCCTCAGAGAATCTCTTGATAAAGAGGTCCTTAAGAGGGGCAAAGTTCATGCGCTCAACTACATCTAGACTAGTGTACCAAATTCTCCCCTTATCACCTAAGCACAGACCGAAAGCTTGAGAGCGTTGTGCAAGGTTCGTGAGACCGTTTACTTCGCAAACTTGTTCTAATTTCTCCACAAAGCTATATGGGTCATTGCTAGGTTGATACTTGTCTAGCTGCTTTGCTACAATAGGGATTCTAGATTGCCCCTTTGCTCCTTGCGTGACCCCTAATCCCAAGAGTAATGTGGTGGCTAAGGCTGTTACACTCTACTCAGTGGACGTATTGTCCATGAGATGCTTGGATACGAGTTCAGTCAATGATAAGTCAGCCTCTGTTGCTCGTTCTCTCTCTGCATTTGGCCCTACTTTGGCTGCACCAGCCAAGGCTAGCACACGCCTCGTACATGTCTATATCTTGTTGGAGTTTCCTAGCCTTCTGCTCGTGGTTATAGGCAATTATGCTCTCTAGCGCCTTTCTAATTACCTTTCTTTCCTCTTCTAGGCTTGCTACCACTTCCTCTACTGGTCTACCCTGAACTACCATCCTAGTCAACAAGTTGTACTCATTGACTAACTCTTACACTAAGACACGGAATTCTCCCAAGTCCAGTCGGATCCTCTCCTTGTCCGCCTCATGATCCTGACATTGCAACCACTTCTAGCTCCACAAGGTCATCGATCAGTTTGAGTAGCTCTGGCAGTGTCCGATCCTCTATATTGTCGCCTTTTGGATCTTCGTGTCCTCTTAAGGTCCTACTGATGGGGCTCTCAGGTACCCATCTGTTTTGGGATCTTCTCCTAATAGTGGGTCCCTTGATGTTATTATATCTCCTGATGAGTTCCTTGTTATTGAAAGCAGTTGTCATCTTATTCAAAGTTGTGCTTTGTGCTTTCTAGTGCTTAGTGCGAAAACATGTTTTTTTTTTTCTTGCAATGCACCTTTGGTGATAAAGTCAAAAGTGGAGTGCAGATGCAGGAAATGCTCAATGCAACCTCCACTCTTCCCCTCACATTCATAGCCTGATATGGCTCTAAGCGCAAGTTCTGGCTAATCTAAGGTCTTACTGAAAGTCCATGCTGCGTTCTCTATTCTGCTTCAGGGTTGGTTGGTTGGTTTCTGAAATTCAAGTCAAGTTCTAAATTCGGTCCGCTCAGTGTCTAGCTGTTTGGGATAAATCCTCGGTTATCCTGTCTAGTCTCTAGTTTCTAAGGGCTAAACTGGGTTTTCAGGGGGGTCAGAGATGTGAACAGGGTGGCCAAGACTATCAGGCAGGTTCTAAAACCCTCTATTTTAAGTTCTGATGAAGTGGTCCGATTTTGAGACTCGGACAGGGTGGTCAGATTTTGGGAATCGGACGGGTTGGTTCGATTCTGGGAAACAGACGCGGGTTGGTCCGATTGTGAAAATCAGATAGTCCGATTTCTACTTTAGTCCGATTTCCCCAGTCGGACAGGGTGGTCGAACTCCTGCGAGTCGTCCAATTGTGGTGCTAGGACCAATGGTCCAATTCTCACACTAGGAAAAGTGGTCCGATCCTTGCAGTTGGTCCGATTTTGACATTGGGTCTGATTCTCTCAATCGAACAGGGTGGTCCGATCTAGCAGTCGCGGACAGTCCGACTCTAGAAATCGTGTGGTCCAATTCTGGGACTCGGATGGGCTGGTCTGATTGCGCAAATGATGGCCCGTAGGTTGCGCGCGATGATTCAAGCTCAGCGCCTACTACATGGAATCATCGAGTGCCTTCTAGATAGATGCAAAACACTACAAGGAAATGTGAGACATACCTGGAATCACTGTGGTGTTGGAATCGAACGACACTCCAAGGATCTCCCTGTAGCTCTTTCTCTCTCCCTGGCTCTCAAGCTCACTCTGTCTCACAAAGCAAAATGTCAAATGTGGTCTTTCCTGGTTCCCTGGGCCTCTTATTGCCCCATCCTAGCTTGCTGTGACCTCAGAAGCTGATCCCTCACACTCTTCCAACCAAAAATTTGAATTTGTGCCCCTATTTTTCTATTTCCACTAGTAGCAGAACCCTTTCCGTTTTCCCTCTTTTTCCTATGCTAATCTTAACCTAATGCAACAAAAATAAAAAACAGAGATGGAGATGGATGGTCCTACTCTAATATTCAACAACAAATTGAAATACTTACTTGCTCCAAGGATTAAAACCTCATAAATCTCCTAACTATCTCGAGCACCAGTTCGGGCTGCAAACCCTACTTCTATGCTCGATTTGATACGTGCGGCGCTCGAGGCTCGATTCCGTCGGTCCCGGCTACAGAACCAAAATGGAGGGGAGCTACGGAGCTCTAACCCGAGACCTATGGACCGCTTATTGATCAAGCCTTTCAATGCGAGCGGCCATGGCTACCTCTCACATAGTCGACGCGCAATGCCTAACTTACGGGTGTAGTGAGCTTACCTTGATGCTCCATCGAGTTCCCTCCTCTCTCTTGCACTCTGGTAGCTCCATGATCCTTGCGGCAAGCTCAAGTAACCTCAAGCCCTCTCCGTCAAGCTCCATCCTTAATAGCTGCGCGAGAAAAGAGAAGAGAAGATAAGAAGAGAAGTTGAAGAGAGAAGATGGGGAGCTTCTTCTTCACGATCCCTCACTCTCACACACTCACTCCCTCACTCCCTCACACTCCCTCAATCCCTTGTTGAGATATCGAGCTCCACTCGTGATACGCCAGGGTGACCGTTGTGTATTTATGTCACCGACTTGTCAGTTGCAGGCGTGGTTGGTACACCGCCCATGAATAATAGCTACATGATAGCTATCCTTATCTACTCTAGTTCGTGGCTCAGTTAGTATGCCACCTTAGTTAGTTGAGTTTGGTTTGAGACCCATATATAGGGTTCTTCTATTTCTTTGTACTAGAGTTCTTTTGGCTTACACAACTAAGAAGAGGAAAACTGTTTTTCAGCCTCCACCCTTGTGTGTCTTCCCCCATTGTGCAAGTAAGAAAGCTTCAAGCGAGACTCCTTCCTTCTCTCCCACAATCTTGACATGGTATCAGAGCCTTGTTCGTGGTAAGGAGCTCAAGAAAGCAAGCCAAGCTCGCGGTGTTCTGGTAAGAGGAGCAGTGGTGCTTTCATTTTCTGTTTTGGGAGCAGATCTTTGCAGGTAGCACAGCCGAAAAGTGCAGGATTGTATTGTCTCAGGTTGAGACGCCCTTCGCGGTGAAGCAAGAGGGCAGTATATGCTGCGGGAAAGGGTTTTAGCCCTTGGCGACCTTGTTTTTTTTATTTGAGGCCATTTCGGGGCCTGTTTTGGAGGCGGAAGTTTTCTGCACGCACTCAGGAAAAGGCCCAGTTTTATGCTGTGCAGCCACTGTTCTACAGGTCGGTGAAAAGTTACTGTAGAAATTGCATCGTATGCTTGTGCGTAGAGATATTGGGAGCTACAAAATCATCCCTGTTGCCTGTTGATGCAAAATCGTCACTAGGAAGTGACTGTGTGGTAAAATACCACTTTCGCCAGTTTTGCAGATTTTTCCTTGTGAGGGTGAAGCTGTGTTTTTTGCAGTGACAGAATTTTTTGCAGTATTCTGTAATGGCATCTGATTCTCTTTCACAGATTGTCACTCAAAAGCTTGACAAGAACAACTTCCAAGCATGGAAGTTTAGAATGATGAATTTCCTTATGGGAAAAGGATATTGGGAATTTGTTGCAGGGAATGAAGAAGAACCAATTCTACCTGATGTTCCCAATCAACAGCAAATGCAGGCATTTAAAGCATGGCATGAGAGAGCCAGTAAAGTTATGTATTGGCTGTCTATCAGCATTTCAGACTCTATGATTGTGTATATTCAGGATGCAAGTACGCTAAAGGAGGCATGGGATACTTTGTCAAAAATGTATAGCACAAATACGCAAGCCAGGAAAATGCAGCTCAAGCAAGAGTTGCACAATGTGCAAAGAGAAAATATGAGCATCAACGACTACCACATGAAGGTGAAGAAGATTGCAGATGCACTTGCTTCCATTGGGTCACCAGTGGAAGATGATGATTTAGTTTCTGTGACCTTGAATGGTCTAGGAAAGGATTATGCACAGTTTCGAACATCCATTTCAGTTCGTGAAAGATTTCCTGATTTTGAGGAGCTGATTGCTCTTCTAATTTCTGAGGAGCAAAGAAATGGTGGTGCATCTTCTTCAGGAGGAACTTCAAAAGAAGCTGTCTTCTACTCAAATGCTGGAAGAGGTAGAGGCAGAGGTAGAGGAGGCCGATATGGAGGCCGTGGTAGAAATCAAAATATACAGCAAACTCAAGAAAACCAGTCCTATGGAGGAGGACATGGTAACTCTAGAGGCAGGGGGAGCCAAAGAGGTCGTGGTGGATGGCAAAGAGGCCAAAATGCAAACAGTAATGTTGAATGCTACTATTGTGGTAAAATGGGTCATATGGCTAAAGACTGCTATAAAAAGCAGAATGACATCATGAATGGAAAACTGCAACAAGAAAATTATGCATCCTCTAGTAGACAGGGTGATGACAGAAATGAGCATCTGTTTATGGTGCAGCACATGAACAATTCTGTGACAAGTGTAGAAGAAAGCAACGATGTATGGTATGTTGACTCAGGTGCATCAAACCATATGACAGGTCATGCAAAATGGATGGAGGATGTAAGGAAAATGGAAAAACCAGGATTTGTGGAGACTGGTGATGATACTGCACATCCTATTGTGCAGATTGGAAAAATTCCTTTGTCTATGCAGGATGGGAAAAAGAAATACCTGTCCGATGTATTTCATGTCCTAAATATCACCAAGAATCTGGTTTCAGTTGGTCAAATGGTTGAGCAGGGCTTGCAGGTCAGATTTAATCCTCATGGATGCTTTGTTGAGGATATGAAAAATAAAGGTCGCTTGATAGCAAAAGGAAAGAAGAAGGGCAGAATGTTTACATTGGATGCAGACATGTCTGAATTGAGTGCAGCAATGTTTGCACATGGGACCGGTGTAGTTGCAGATATTGATATCTGGCATAAACGCATTGGTCATGTTAATGTACAGCGACTTAAATGAATGGAGGCCCAAAATGTTGTTGCAGGTTTGCCGAAATTCAAGGTTGCAGAAATGCATAAGGTATGTGAAGCCTCTCAGTTTGGAAAAGAGGCAAGGAAATCATTTCCTAGACATGTTCAAGAGAGTAAGAAGCCATTGGAATTAATCCACTCTGATGTGTGGACAACTAAAGCTACATCTCTTGGAGGCTATCATTATTTTGTCAGTTTTATTGATGACTATAGCAAAAAAGTTTGGGAATATTTTATGAAAAAGAAAAGTGAAGTTTTTGGGCATTTCAAAACTCTTAAAGCTATGGTTGAAAAAGAAACAGGCTTGCAGATAAAATTCCTAAGGTCAGATGGAGGGGGAGAGTACCTCTCAAATGAGTTTGCAAGGTTCCTGCAGGAGCATGGCATAAAGCAGTAATATTCATGCAGTCATACCCCACAACAAAATGGAATTGCAGAAAAAAAAAATAGGCATATTAGAGAGGTATCTCGTGCCATGCTTAATGAAAAAGACTTGCCAAATTTTTATTGGGCTGAAGCAGTTGCTACAGCAGTCTACATAATGAACAGGACTCCCACTGCAGCAATACATGGAATGACTCCAGAGGAGAGGTATACTGGTAGGAAACCAGATATTTCTCATTTGAAAATTTTTGGTTGCATTGCCTATGTACATGTGCCAGATGAGTTGAGATCCAAGTTGGATCCAAAAGCTGAGAAGTGCATCTTTATTGGTTACTCTCTGTAGCAAAAAGGTTATAGATGCTATAACCCTTCTACTCGTAAGTTTACAGTGAGCAGAGATGTTGTTTTTGATGAGATGAGTAGCTGGTATAAACCAGTAAATGTGATTGATGATGTAGATGCACAAAATGGTAATGCTGCACAAAATTCACAGCAGTAGTCACAAAATATTAGTGGACCTGGAGCGTCCTCTAGTAGTGGTTCACATTCTACGCCATGGACAGGCAGATTGAGATCAGGAGAATCTTCTCAAAGTAATGCAGATAGTGGTATGCAGGTATCACGAAAAGGAAAAGAGAAGGTTGATCAACCCATGTTTGATGTGAATGCAGGTTACTCTTATGTGGATGGTGAATCCAGTGGCTCAGAACAGAGCATTGATGATGAGTTGGGTATTCCTTCTATTGTTACACCTGGAGTAAGGAAGACCAGGGATGTTTTGAGAGCACCTGGGAGTGAACCTACTTTGCGCAGGTCTACGAGAGCTAGGTATCCTATGGATAGGCTGAAATATGATGGATTTATAGCCATTCACTATGCATATATGGTCAAAGTGATACAGGAACCAGAACCCACTTCTTTTGAGCAAGCCATGGGAAAAGAAAAATGGGAGAAAGCCATGGATGAAGAAATGGATGCCTTGGAAGCAAATGCTACATGGGAATTGGTACCTTTGCCTAAAGGTAAAAATGCAATTGGTTGTAAGTGGGTTTATAAGATGAAGCACAATGCAGATGGTTCTGTGAATAGATACAAGGCAAGATTAGTAGTCAAGGGGTATGCACAAACATATGGCATTGACTATGAAGAAACATTCAGTCCGGTTGCAAGGATGGCAACCGTAAGAGCAGTCATTGCTATGGCTGTATCAAAGGGATGGTCTTTACATCAGATGGATGTAAAGAATGCCTTCTTGCATGGTGATTTGCAAGAAGAGGTCTATATGGAGCAGCCACCAGGTTATGTGAATGCTGTTCATCCTGAGTTTGTTTGCAGGTTGAAGAAAGCCTTGTATGGCTTGAAGCAAGCACCTAGAGCATGGTCTGACAAGATAGGACAGTATCTTGTCACTATTGGCTTTCAGATTTCCAAGGCAGATTTCTCACTTTATGTTAGAAAAACAGAGAAAGGTATTATGCTACTTGTCATTTATGTTGATGATTTGATTATGACAGGTGACAGTGATGAAGATATCCTTCATGTGAAAATGCTATTGAAGCAGAAGTTTGAGATGAAGGATTTGGGAGAGCTGCGTTATTTCTTGGGCATTGAGGTGATTAGATCACCAAGTGGGATACAACTCTTGCAGAGGCAGTATGGATTGGACATGCTGTCCAAATATGGGATGACAGACTGTAAGCCTATTTCAGTTCCTTTGGAGCAGAATGTGAAGTTGAGCACAGATGCAGGTGAGCTTCTAGAAGACCCTACTATGTACAGACGCATAGTAGGAAGTTTGATTTATATGACTATTACCAGGCCAGATTTGAGCTATGCTGTTGGATTGGTAAGTCAGTTTATGCAGGCTCCAAGGAAACCACATTTGGATGCGGCTAGACGCATACTCAGGTATGTGAAGTCCACATTGCAGTATGGACTATTTTATGAGACTGGGGTTCAGATACAGTTGCATGGATACACTGATGCTGATTGGGCTGGTAGTATTTCTAATAGACGATCTACTAGTGGATATGTGTTCTCTTTTGGGATTGCTGCAGTCACTTGGAGCAGCAAGAAATAGCCTACAATTGCCTTGTCGAGCACAGAGGCTGAGTATAGGGGTGCAACAATGGTTGCATGTGAGGTAGCTTGGTTGCATAAGCTACTTTATGATATGCATCAGTCTACAGATGGACCAGTTGTCATTTATTGTGACAACATGAGTAGTATACACTTGGCAAATAACCCAGTCTATCATGCTAGAACAAAGCACATTGAGGTGCATTATCACTATGTGCGAGAGAGGGTTTTACTAGGTCTTATTGATCTAGTTTATGTCAGCACAGAGGATCAGGTAGCTGACATATTCACGAAGGCATTGGGCGCAGAGAAGCTGCGCAAGTTCAGAGACCTGCTTGGTGTGCAGGAATTGGGATTGAGCTCGAGGGGGAGTGTTGAGATATCGAGCTCCACTCGTGATACGCCAGGGTGACCACTGTGTATTTATGTCACCGACTTGTCAGTTGCAGACGCGATTGATACACCGCCCATGAATAATAGCTACATGATAGCTATCCTTATCTACTCTAGTTCGTGGCTCAGTTAGTATGCCACCTTAGTTAGTTGAGTTTGGTTTGAGACCCATATATAGGGTTCTTCTATTTCTTTGTACTAGAGTTCTTTTGGCTTACACAACTAAGAAGAGGAAAACTGTTTTTCAGCCTCTACCCTTGTGTGTCTTCCCCCATTGTGCAAGCAAGAAAGCTTCAAGCGAGACTCCTTCCTTCTCTCCCACAATCTTGACATCCCTCACTCAAGCACAAGCAAGAAGGTAAGAAATCAGAGAAGAAGAAGAAGAAGCTTTGGCCACACACAAGAATAAGCTTCTCATTCACTTTTCAACTTTATATACAAAACCCTAAATCCCTTTTTGGGCGGTCATTCCCTTATCCCCTTTTTTACATGGCCGGCCGTTGCTTAGGCCCTTTTTCCCATTGTCCTTCTATCTTCCTAGCTTCCTTTTCACCGCTCGTCTACATTTACAAATTGCACGGGTGAGAGCCCAGGTGAGAGCCCGGCACTCCTTAAATTAAATCATGATGCGTTTGGGCTCTTTTACAAAAGTATTGACTTGCACTTTTCCTTGTGCGCCTTTTTCCCTTATTTGGGAATTTTTTGCGGTTCTTGTGTTTCTAGACTTTTCTTGGCGCGCCTTTGTCTTTCGTTTCACTTTGCCTCAGCCTTTTTCTTCTGCTTTATCTTTTCCAGATTTTCCACCTTGTTCGTCTGACGGTTAACAATGTTCGCAGTGGTGGATGCACAATGTCACGACAACGCTCTGAAAGGGCTTATCTTGGTGGATGCTTGTATTGACATATTGAAGGCATGAACAAAAAATGGAAGGACTTGATCCCAGTTCTTGTGCAAGGGATCAATGAAAGCAGCAATCACTTGGTTAATCGTGAGATTTAATCACTTCGTCAAACCATTTGTTTGTGGATGATATGGGGAGGTAAACAATTGTTGTATTCCGAGACTTTGGTTACCTGCAACACCTCACTTTTGAATTGTGTTCCTTGGTTTGACAATAATTGTTGAGGTAAACATGACTAAAAATTAGCTCATGTAGAAGTGCATTGGCTACTCTGGATGCGGTTTCATCAAGGAGAGCCATGGCCTCACACCATCATGTAAGGTATTTGGTGAGGACAAGGATATAGCAGTTACCTATCATAAATGTGAGAAAAGGTCCCACTAAATCCCATCCCGCCAGCTCAAAGGCTTGATCCACTAAAATGGGGGACAAATGACCCAAATTGCATGGGGGAGTTTTAGTGCTTTGACATATGTGGCATGCCTATAGGTATTCCAAAATGGACTGGCGTGTCTTTGGCTAGTAGTAGTGCTCGCAGATCTTCTGCAGAACCTTATGAAAACCCAAGTAACTTGAGAGTGAATGGGCATGGTAGAACTGTAGATACCCTTCTTGAAGCATGTTTGGAACATAATTGTGGAGTTGCTGATTCTGCATAACAAAATATAAGACATGGTTTATGATTGTATAGCTGTGTTGTTGTTCTGTGGATTGTGGGGATTGAATATGATGAATGACTTGCTTGATTTTTGGGTCTTGTTGCTGGAACAGTGCCATCTGATCCAAGTGGATAGGAAGTGTTGTAGGGGGTGGGATGAACTTGACGGGTTGGTGGATAGACCATTTGCTATGAACTAGACACCTTGGTGTTCATAGACCATTTGCTATGAAGTTGGAGATCCCTTTGCAATAGCTAATAGTGAAAGTATACTCAGAGTGAGTGCCCATCGCAACAAATGACCTGCGGGGTGGTGTTTCTACATAAGTGGAATGAGGGGCTGACGGGCGGTTTCCACCGATACCTGTGTACCATGTAAGTAAGGATGAAACTTGTGAAAAGCCCAAACCATTGCCAACAATTCCTCCTTTGTCGTAGAGTAGTTGATTTGAAATTTTGTGAATGTTCGGCTAGTGAAAGAAATTGGCTGCCATCGCATAAGATTGTCTTATTGTAGTAAAACTGGCCCCAAACCATGATTGGATGCATCTATCTAGAGCTTGAAAGGTTTGGTAAAATCCGGGTGGGCAAGTAAGGTTGAGTCTTTTATGACCTATGTGAGTTGGTTAAAACTCTTTTGGCACGGGGCATCCCAATTGTAAGTATTGTCTTTTTTTAGGAGCTGCTTGAGTGGGTATGTGATGGATGCTATGTTTGGGACAAAGCAAAGAGAGAAATTTGCCATTCCCAGAAAGATTTGGAGTGTCTTCATAGAGGTTGGGGGGATACTCTTAGATAGCTATGACCTTAGAAGGATCCATTTGTACCCCTTCCGTTGAAATGACAAATCCTAAGAACTTAAGTTTAGTCGTGCCCCGTTTACATTTCTTAAGTTGCAACTGTAAGTTGTAACCTTTTACCCTACAAAGGACCTCTCTCAAAACCCGCAAATGTTGTTCCTAGGTTTGTGTATAAATGAGGATGTCGTCTGAATAGACTAGAAGAACGCCTTGAGGGTTTAGCTCCTAAAAGATTGCGTTTGCTGCTCGTTGAAAAGTGCTACCTGCATTTGATAACTTGAAAGATATACGAGTAAATTGGAATAACCCTAGACGGGTGTAGAATGCGGTCTTGTGCGCATCAGCTAGATTCAAAGGTATTTTCCAATAGCCAAACGTTAGATCTAATGAGGTGAAATATTTAGATTTACGTAGCTTATCCAAGAGGTCATCTATCCGGGGTAATGGGTAAAGCTCATGCACTGTGATCTTGCTGAGGGGCTGAAAATCTATAGTTGCCATCCTCCTTCCATACTAGGTGAGGCTCAGACACCCAATCATTGCAAGAGGGTTGGATAACCCCCTTCTTGAGCATGTCATGGATGGTTTGATTTATTCTCTGCTATTTTAGAGGAGATCTTCAATGAGAAGCCATTTGGACTGAGGGAGCATCACCCATGTTTATGGAGTGATGAGTGGGAAGGTTGATCTGAGATATGTGAGCACTTACATGGAATACTTGGGGAACTGATGCAAAAGTGATTGAATATCATGCAAATGTGTGTGCTGGTTGACGATAGTGTATTGTGTTTTAATGAAATTGGGGCCTTTGTGAGATCATGATATTGGAATCGGAATGGTGCATGGTAAGACAAGCTGATGCATATCAAATTGTAGCCTCGGGTCTTTACAAACCAATCACAACCTAAGGTTAAAGGAAACATCTGCCTTGGCAAAACATAAAAAGCATGACTGAATTTGAGCTACATAGAATGTGCATTGAACTTGGGTATGAGAGTGGTAGACCTGATTGTTATCTCCCTAAATCTAATAGTGCCTCATGAGATATGTTATGGAACTCAACTAGCATTGAACACACCATGCATCCGAAAGATGTGGTCCTCCATCATCCTCCCACTCATATGTTTTCCGATAACTCAGCCAGAGTTGCGGCATCAGCAAGCTGAACTTGAGCATTTTGATATTGCTGTGTAGACCGCATCCGCCTACAGTGTTTGCAAATATGCCCATAAACGTTGCAATAATAGCATTTGGGTCTTCCTAGCTGGTCTCGGTCAGGAAGCGCACGTTGATTCTGGGAGTCGTGATTGGAGCTGGCCAAACTGGGCATTTTGAACATCAATTTCCATGGGAACGGGGTGAGAATCCATTCAGGAGTTGTCTGTGAGGGTAGTAAAGCTGGCATCATCTAGTTGTTCTAAATCCTCTATTCATTATGCTATTTGGATTGCAAAGTGGAATGATGTGGGCCCCCCATCATACACTCGTCTCGAGATAGATCATGTCGAAAGACGAGGCTAGAGAAAAAAGAGTTTCATCTCTTTCGACATCATCGGGTTTGCGCGTAGGAGCAATTGATTGAGATTTACTGCAAACTGTGCCACTGATTCTAATTGTTGTTACTTCTTCACAGCATTCAATTGCTGCGATGCTGTCTGTGTGATGTTTCGGTGAGAAAAATTTTGTATGACCATAGCTTTAAGCATACCCCAATCAGATTTGACGTCCTTAGTTTGTTGAATGAACCAGGTTGCGGCAACTCCTTCCAATAGGGTGCAAGCTTCCATTGCTTTTCTATCATTAGACCAATGATGGTATCCCGCAAAACGTTGTCAAAATGGTCCATCCAAGTCAGGGCATCTTCGGTGGGTAAGCCGACAAAAGGTTTCGGTCTGACCTTAGTGGCAGGGTGTTGTGCTTGTGACGTTGCAGATGCTAAATAACTGAGCATCGTTTGATTTGTTTGATTGACTTGTATCAGCATGCTGGAGATTGCTTGGAGCATCTATTCCATCTACAAATTGTGGGTTGCAAATTCACCCACAAATTTCGGATCCTCATAATGGGGAGCGCTAGTAGTGTTTCTTAAAGATGAAGGATGGTTCATCTTAAGGAAATCAACACAGAGAGGACAGTAACACTATATTGGGGAATATGGGAATTTCCCATAAGTTTGGGACATGTGGTCAAATCTTTGGATTTTTTATAACTTGAACACTATAACTCCAAATCGAGCACTCTATAGCTCAATAGATTTCATTTTTCAAGCGCTTTCCAATGATAGGTCACATCATATGGTTTTGAGAATCTTGTGTGCATGTTATCTGGGTGCCACCTTTTTAGTATTCAAAAAATGGGAATTGGGAGATTCCCAAACTCACTAATATTGTGTTACAGTGGCATTGTGAGAGGAGAAAGAAAATGAGCTGGTTGTGGTGAGCAGAGACCAAGAAAATGATTCTTGGTGTCCACTGTCTCCACCAATGTGATGTACTAGTCAGGAGGGGTCGAGAGAGAGACTAGACCAAACTAAACCTACCTCTAACGTGCTAGAGAGGCTGCTTATATTCCATCAGAGGATACATGCCAAGAATATGGCAACACACCGAGAAAGGGATTAAGGGCATGTAACCATTCCTGAGCTAACTGGTGGCATTTACACATGGCCTTATTCCACAGTATGATATCTCCATATCTTTTTTATTAGTCTTGATACCAATATATGTTAATGCCTTCTTGCATTCAAATTCATAACACCAATAGATATCATGCAATCCATGCTTAAAAAACATCATCGAGTATTTTTCCAAACCTTATAAACAAAGTAAGTTAGTGTACATTATAAGATATGGAGAGCAAGTGATATATTGTTTTAATAAAATTTCATACTTGCAATATGCTCGAGAGGGGAAGAATTTGCTCCCATGGACTCTTCCTTTATTACTCTCCATGAAAGTAGCAAGGAACACATCATTTCTATGCATTCCTTTGACCAGTATGACTATAATTATAAAACCCATGGGATGCATCAACTAGAAGAATCCCGAAGTAATAGATTTCTCTATGTAAGTCAGGAATTCTTAGTAAGATGTATAGTAAACACCACTAGATGAACTTTTGATTCTCCTCTATCTTAAAAATGTCATGGTATTTGCTTAGAGTGAATGGCCAACAACCATATCAAATGGATAATTCTGGAGTAAGAGCGAATACTTTTTCAACACAAGCATATATTTCTCTCTTTGTTTGATCATTGGATGTAGCTTGCATAAGAGAACTTATATATATATTGAATATATTCAATGCAAAAATATGCCTTGAATCATATACTAAATCCAATTATAAATTGAAACCATACAGATCATACAATCTCCACATTATAGACTCTATTGATGATAATCCTATTTCCTTGAGTATATATTCTCGTTCAGTCTCTCCATGAATGCTTTTTTGGATTGTCAAAGTACTCCTTTCATTTCTTCTATAGTATGTTTTTCTAGAGGATACAACACTTGATATTTATATCCATCATAAACATAACGACCTTAAAATGATGAGTTATTACTAATTGAGGTAGCCTGAGCTTTGTCCCTTTGACAAAAAGATTGCTCTCTATCTTTAAACGTTCCAAGTTTGCATTGGGCTAGATGCTCAACTGTGTGAACATTATTAACATTGCACGTATCTTGAAAATTTGTGCCTATTGAACAAAATGATCAAAGATACATTCAGCTTGATAATTATAAAATGCATATACTCTCTTAATGGATAGCTCCTCAAGCTCTTTTATTAATGGTCTCATAAGGATTCCAAATGTTGAGCTTGAATTGTGAATAAACTTCTTCCAACTTAGTGGCAAAAATAATACATGAAGCATCCCAACCCTAGACATTTTACCACAATTGAAAATCATAATTTCTATTGTACCACAATCTTTTTGAGCTTTTCAAGAAACTTGGAATCCATCCCAATGTAGAAACAGAGCAAAGTTTTAAGGTTGTCCCTACAAAAAAATTTAGTCAAATCTGCATAAAGCAGTAGCTAGTATGATTCTATATATTCACAACAAAATGTGGTATACATGTTTTGAAAAGATAAATAATGAAATATGTACCTTGTATAATTGTTAATGGCGTTTATTCAAAATTCAACACTTATTGTATACAAATATATACTTGGTAGATCCACTCCATCCATGTTGAAGTGTTTTTAATTTTCTTGGAAAGGTGAAAAACATAGTATTACACCTTGAGTTTTGGCAAATCATAGGTAGATCATACTCAACATTTGGATTCTAGAAGTCTTAAACCTTATGACATTTGGATCCGTCCCAAAATTCAAAGGATGAATTTGGATGCATAGAAATAGCCTATCCAAGCTACATCTCTTCATGATGCCACATTTATAAAATCCCATGATAAAAGCTTTGAATTTTTACTAGAAGCTATAGTTGGTTCTTAATAGTATTACACCTTGAGTTTTGGCAAATCATACGTAGATCATACTCAACATTTGGATTCTAGAAGTCTTAAACCTTATGACATTTGGATCCGTCCCAAAATTCAAAGGATGAATTTGGATGCATAGAAATAGCCTATCCAAGCTACATCTCTTTATGATGCCACATTTATAAAATCCCATGATAAAAGCTTTGAATTTTTACTAGAAGTTATAGTTGGTTCTTAATAGTATTACACCTTGAGTTTTGGCAAATCATACGTAGATCATACTCAACATTTGGATTCTAGAAGTCTTAAACCTTATGACATTTGGATCCGTCCCAAAATTCAAAGGATGAATTTGGATGCATAGAAATAGCCTATCCAAGCTACATCTCTTTATGATGCCACATTTATAAAATCCCATGATAAAAGCTTTGAATTTTTACTAGAAGTTATAGTTGGTTCTTAATAGGTGAACAATCAAATGAAAGCACATCCTTTCGTGGATTTTAATACCTTGGACACTTGGAAGAACAAATCAAGCAGTCGGGTTTCAAAATACTATGTATTCTATTTCTCGGACAATAATAGTTTTCAACATTGCCCACATATAGATATTCTATAGTAGGATCAAAAAGCTCTATCTCATGAGGATTATCGTGTGTACCTCCACAAATCTTATAGCATTGAGATTGAATCATTCCAAGTCCATTGTACATTGTATTCAATTGCTCCCCACATGCATGAATCCTCACTCCATCTAAGGTCCCATCCCATGTCTCAGGAAATTGAACTAAGAGCTTATTCAAGGCTCATTATCTTGTTTTTTAACTCTCTAACCACCCATGTCACCAAACAAAAGTTGAAGCATTTCATCTTGATCTGTAATAGATATTCTATGTTTATCCTAAAGAGCTTGTAACTCAATTACTTCTTAAGTATCTGGATGCATAGTGAGGACTCTGTACCATCCATATTTATGCTACTTGGATCAACATCTTCATGTATATCCACATGTTCATCCTATTCTTTCAAGTGATTAGCATCACTTATTATATAATCAGGATGATTTATCATACTTGGAGGCCTATTACCATGGGCATTGGAAGTGGTAATACTATCATTGGATTGTGGTGTCAAGCCTATCTCAAGTCCTAAGTCTCGATATTTCAACCTCAATTGTTGATGAATAGAAAAGGTAGAATGAACAATGTATCTTCCATCATGATAATATAAAATATAATTGCACCAAACTTGTCTCCTATTTGTGGGTCCATCTATAGTTCTAGTTAGTTATCAAGTAAAGATTGGTAGCTATGATGGTAGAAAGTACTTTGACTAACCATCTACCAACCTTGACTAGTTTGTGAACACTTATATAGGCATGAGCATCTTCTCATATCACTTGAGAAACTTGCCATCTATGCCACAAGAACACCATTCAATTAAAAATTGATATGAACTCTATTTTGTTAAATTTTCCTAGCTTACTATAATAAACTTGTGCTCAAGAAAACGTAGCGAAAAAATCAAATGAGAGATTACGAAACCCTACTTAGATAGGAAGATTGTATCCCTAGGGCCAAAAAGGCCTATCATAGCAGTTATCCCTTCCCAAGCATGGTTAGATATCTCCTCAAAACAAGTGATACTTAGAGCTTACTATAAATTTAAACTTCTGCTCAAGAAAACCTAGTGTAAAAAGCAACCAAGAGATTATGAAACCATACTTGTATAGGAAGGTTGTGCCCCTAGGGCCAAAAAGGTCCATCACAATAGTTATCCTTTCCTAAGCATAGTTAGACATCTTCTTAAACAAGCAATACTTGAAATTGTACTTACCAACCCCCTAAACTACAATGATTCCTCATTCTTGATGTATGAAATAACTTTCACCCTACTGAACATAGTAGGACTCATGACTATTCCTCATTCTAAGAGAAGAAGGATCTCATGCAATATAGAAGAATTGGTGGTAGCTCCACTTTTAGTTTTAGATTTTGAAAGCAAAACCCATTTAAGTAAAGTCCTTCAACATTCCATGAGCATACCCTAAAACATGTTAAATATTCATATTATCAAGGCATTCCATCCATCAAGATGAATATCTATTGTGACATTTGCACAAAATTGAATGGGATCTATGATTAGCATAGCAAAGACAATACATTATTTCAAGGTACTGTAAGTGACACTCTCCAATAATTTAGAGGTTGAAATATAGGGCCTTGTTAACAAGGGGTTGAAGGCAACCTTCTTAACCACACCATGAGTGTCCATGAGGCATGAAGAAAGGAACACATCATTGACATAATAAAGCATGTGAAAATTTTGAGTAATCACTCTTCTAAACCCATTACAAGCCTCCTCGATTGGTTGGCATGAAGAAAAACTTGGAATGTGACAATGTATCTTTGCATTAAATGAATATTATTCAATGTTAGCCATGCATGATACAAGAGACTCTATCCCATGTGTACATATTCGTTGTAACCTGTACAACTCATGATCTCATATGTGCATCCACTTGGTCCTTCAAATAAACTCTTTTAGCTATCATGTGGTCCAATTGGTACTAAAAGTGTATGTCCTCTAGCTAGATGAAAATTCACCCATGAAATTATTTGGACTATAGAAAGGAATAATTTGAGTCATATGGAGGCACATTTAACATACTAGGACTCATGACTATTCCAATTCTAAGAGAATAAGGATTTCATGCAATCTCGAAGAGTTGGTGGTAAGTCCATTTTTACTTTTAGCTTTTGGAAGCAAAACCCATTTAAGTAAAGTCCATTGACATTCCATGAACATACCCTAAAACATGCTAATATTCATATTATCAATGCATTCCATGCATCAAGATGAATATCTA
Organism: Lygodium microphyllum; assembly: GCF_053477565.2. Lineage (NCBI taxonomy): Eukaryota > Viridiplantae > Streptophyta > Polypodiopsida > Schizaeales > Lygodiaceae > Lygodium > Lygodium microphyllum. The sequence goes on along the minus strand of NC_141141.1, from coordinate 118,991,734 downwards.
TTGTGAAATTTGCATAGAATTGAATGGGATCTATGATTAACATAGCAAATATAAGACATTGTTTGAAGGTGTTGTAAGTGACACTCTCTAATAATGAGTGTCCATGAGGCATGTAGAAAGAAACACATAATTGACATAATAAAGCATGAAGAAAGAAACACCAAGTGCTGTAACGGGCGGAGTGCATCCAGTTCACTACAACAAAAAGGTCTCTTAGACGCGATTTTTGAATTGAGAGAAAATCTTACGAACGCATCTATAAGCCCATCTAAATGTGCGTGTACCATTTCACGTCTATAGTTGCGTGTATAAGAAAATCCACACGCACCAATTGACACACTTTAGATGCACATATACACGCATAAATAAACACGCAGATGAAAACCAAAATTATTATTTATTTAATTTCTTTTGTGCATCTACAAGCACGTCTACATGGAAGATTAAACGGGCACATAGACACATGCATAGACGCGCTTTTACATGTGCCAATAAACGCGACCGCAAAACTAAAAATCTCATTTTAAAAAAAGATATTTAATTTATATTTATTAATTTGAGTTATATAGCACATCTATGGGTGCGTGTACTCTGCATTCTAGACGCGAGTATAGACACACATTTTCTGCAATTTAGACGTGCAAATAGACACGAAGCACAGAATTGGAAAAAAAAAACCAAAGAGCATGTGGTTGCTTTGTGGTTTTTTTCCCCCCTCCCATACATCAAATTGTGCATTTGGAAAAAAAAAAATGGATCTGAAGGCACAAGAATTGAAAACAAAAATCCATGTATTCATTATATATAAAACACATTTACATGGGAAGTTTAAGTGCTTGCGACCTAAAGTGTGGCCGCAAGCAGTAGGCTCAAAGATGGATAATTTAAAAAAAAGGAAACAGGGCTATAGAGGAGGCATGGTGCTTCTCTACAAATTTGAAGAAGAAACATCTTTGCTAGCTCCACCATCGCTAACTGGTGTTGCTATCCCCCTCCTCGCTATGCTCCACATCAGGGTTCGCCTACACACACAAAAGATCAAGGTTGCTTACGTACAATTGCAAAGAAAAAGTTATAATTAGCCATACTTTTAATAGGAAAATAAGGAAAACATACCTTCTCTGGCTGTCAAATCCTCATAGCCTGGTTGTATTGCTCCTCAATGATGAGACCCTCCTCCTAGAAGTGAAGCCATGTGGCTACGCGGTTATGGCCTCAATGGTAACCTACCTCTCTAGTGTTGAATTTGTTGAATAGTGCGCGAGGGAGACGAGGAACGGAGAAAGAGAGAGGAGAAGAGAGACACAAGACACCGAAAGTGGAACCCCAAAAGTGTGTCAACTGAGCACACATGATAGGAATATATAGAGGAGACCTGGGACGCTATATATAGACAGACTATATATAGTTGGGCGCTATATATATAGCTAGCATCCCCCACTAATATATAGACAAACTATATATAGCTGAGCGCTATATATAGACAGACTATATATAGCTGAGTGCTATATATAGACAAACTATATATAGCTAACATCCCCCGCTCAAATAAAGGTCTCTTACTATGGATGAAAAAACCCTTGGGGGCTCAAGGGAAAAACCCACAGCTCTATATAGACCTACCGTTATATTAATATTCAAAATATAAAATTACAAAGTTGAACTTACAAGAGCCTATTCATAGGCATCAAACATCAATGGAGAAGGAGCTACATCACTCAGGAGCTACATCACTCCTGAATTACAACAGCCTATTTAGAGGTATCAAAAGAGCTTTATCACTCCTAAATATACAACATGTAAAATAAGGATAAGTGAACAGCCTATTCAGAGGCATCAAAAGAGCTTTATCACTCCTAAATATACATGTAAAATAATGATAAGTGACATCACTGCAAAAGATAAAATCTCCAAGAAATTCCTTCAACTGAACTTTGGATGTAAGCAATATATCTGTCACATCAAAACTCAAAGAAAAACGTTACAGTGACATTAGAACAACACAAGGTCTATAGAGACGGTTCGCGATACCGCTCTATAGACAACATAACACATGTGGGGCCCCATGAACAGAATATAAATTAAACAATTTGTCATCAGCTGGAATATAGACACTCATCAGCTGGAAATAATATAAACGAAATAATGTGTCATCAGCTGGAATATAGACCCTCATCAGCTGGAAAGACTATAAATGAAACAATGTATCATCAACTAGAATATAGACGCTCATCAATGGAATAACGAACGAGGATGATCATCATGAAGCATGGCAATATCAACATCCAAAAGTAATGTTCATGTTTGTAAGTAACCAGGGATAGGATCAATTAGATTGGAGCATACAAGTGGCAGGCCCTTTCCACATCCAGATTACCTCATTTGTGTCATTCAAGTACTTTGCTATAGCCTCCACAAGAAAAGCCATGTTTTACACATGTACACTCTATAGATAGAACCAAAAATAGTTCCAATATCCATGTCAAACAAGTAAACATTTCAAAATGACATAGCAGCCACCCATGACAAAATGCATTTCATAGCATCCATTACAATGGAAGTCGTCAAACGTCGTTGGAACAGTCTCTGCACACAAGAACTGCTTGCTTATAAACATCCAAACAAATTTTAAAATTGTCACCTACAATAGATATCTATCTGTTGAGATATCGAGCTCCACTCGTGATACGCCAGGGTGACCGTTGTGTATTTATGTCACCGACTTGTCAGTTGCAAACGCGGTTGGTACACCGCCCATGAATAATAGCTACATGACAGCTATCCTTATCTACTCTAGTTCGTGGCTCAGTTAGTATGCCACCTTAGTTAGTTGAGTTTGGTTTGAGACCTATATATAGGGTTCTTCTATTTCTTTGTATGAGAGTTCTTTTGGCTTACACAACTAAGAAGAGGAAAACTGTTTTCAGCCTCCACCTTTGTGTGTATTCCCCCATTGTGCAAGCAAGAAAGCTACAAGTGAGACTCCTTCCTTCTCTCCCACAATCTTGACATGGTATCAGAGCCTTGTTCATGGTAAGGAGCTCAAGAAAGCAAGCCAATCTCGCGGTGTTCTGGTAAGAGGAGTAGTGTTGCTTTCATTTTCTGTTTTGGGAGCAGATCTCTGCAGGTAGCACAGCCGGAAAGTGCAAGAGTGCATTGTCTCAGGTTGAGATGCCCTTCGCGGTGAAGCAAGAGGGCAGTATATGCTACGGGATGGGGCTTTAGCCCTTGGCGACCTTGTTTTTTTGATTTGAGGCCATTTCGGGGTCTATTTTGGAGGCGGAAGTTTTCTGCACGCACTCAGAAAAAGGCCCAGTTTTATGCTGTGCAGCCACTGTTCTACAGGTCGGTGAAAAGTTACTGTAGAAATTACATCGTATGCTTGTGCGCAGAGACATTGGGAGTTACAGAATCATACCTGTTGCCTGTTGATGCAAAATCGTCACTAGGAAGTGACTGTGTGGTCAAATACCACTTTCGTCAGTTTTGCAGATTTGCCTTTGTGAGGCTGAAGCTGTGTTCTTTGTAGTGACATAATTTTTTGCAGTGTTCTGTAATGGCGTCTGATTCTCTCTCACAGATTGTCACTGAAAAGCTTGACAAGAACAACTTCCAAGTATGGAAGTTTAGAATGACGAATTTCCTTATGGGAAAAGGACATTGGGAATTTGTTGCAAGAAATGAAGAAGAACCAGTTCTTCCTGATGTTCCCAATCAATAGCAAATGTAGGCATTTAAAGCATGGCATGAGAGAGCCAGGAAAGTTATGTACTGGCTATCTATCAGCATTTCAGACTCTATGATTGTGCATATTCAAGATGCAAGTACGCCAAAGGAGGCATGGGATACTTTGTCAAAAATGTATAGCACAAATACGCAAGCCAGAAAAATGCAGCTCAAGCAAGAGTTGCACAATATGCAAAGAGAAAGTATGAGCATCAATGACTACCACATGAAGGTGAAGAAGATTGCAGATGCACTTGCTTCCATTGGGTCGCCAGTGGAAGATGATGATTTAGTCTCAGTGACCTTGAATGGTCTAGGAAAGGATTATGTATAGTTTTGAACATCCATTTCCGTCCGTGAAAGATTTCCTGATTTTGAGGAGTTGATTGCTCTTCTAATTTCTGAGGAGCAGAGAAATGGTGGTGCATCTTCTTCAGGAGGAACTTCAAAAGAAGCTGTCTTCTACTCAAATGCTAGAAGAGGTAGAGGCAGAGGTAGAGGAGGCCGATATGGAGGCCGTGGTAGAAATCAGAATATGTAGCAAACTCAAGAAAACCAGTCCTATGGAGGAGGACATGGTAACTCTAGAGGTAGGGGAAGCCAAAGAGGTCGTGGTGGATGGCAAAGAGGCCAAAATGCAAATAGTAATGTTGAATGCTACTACTGTGGTAAAATGGGTCATATGGCTAAAGATTGCTATAAAAAGCAGAATGACATCATGAATGGAAAACTGCAACAAGGAAATTATGCATCTTCTAGTAGACAAACTGATGACAGAAATGAGCATTTGTTTATGGTGCAGCACATGAACAATTCTGTGACAAGTGCAGAAGAAAGCAATGATGTATGGTATGTTGACTCAGGTGCATCAAACCACATGACAGGTCATGCAGAATGGATGGAGGATGCAAGGAAAATGGAAAAACTAGGATTTGTGGAGACTGGTGAGGATACTGCACATCCTATTGTGCAGATTGGAAAAATTCCTTTGTTCATGCAGGATGGGAAAAAAAAATACCTATCCAATGTATTTCATGTCCCGAATATCACCAAGAATCTGGTTTCTGTTGGTCAAATGGTTGAGCAAGGCTTATAGGTCAGATTTAATCCTCATGGATGCTTTGTTGAGGATATGAAAAATAAAGGTCGCTTGATAGCAAAAGGAAAGAAGAAGGGCAGAATGTTTACGTTGGATGCAGACATGCCTGAATTGAGTGCAGCAATGTTTGCACATGGGACCGGTGTAGTTGCAGATATTGATATCTAGCATAAACGCATTGGTCATGTTAATGTACAACGACTTAAATAAATACAGGCCCAAAATATTGTTGCAAGATTGCCCAAATTTAAGGTTGCAGAAATGCATAAGGTATGTGAAGCCTGTCAGTTTGGAAAAGAGGCAAGGAAACCATTTCCTAGACATGTTCAAGAGAGTGAGAAGCCATTGGAATTAATCCACTCTGATGTGTGGACTACTAAAGCTGCATCTCTTGGAGGCTATCATTATTTTGTCAGTTTTATTGATGACTATAGCAGAAAAGTTTGGGTGTATTTTATGAAAAAGAAAAGTGAAGTTTTTGGGCACTTCAAAACTCTTAAAGCTATGGTTGAAAAAGAAATAGACATGTAGATAAAATGCCTAAGGTCAGATGGAGGGGGAGAATACCTCTCAAATGAGTTTGCAAGGTTCCTGCAGGAGCATGGCATAAAGTAGCAATATTCATGCAGTCATACCCCACAACAAAATGGAATTGCAGAAAGGAAAAATAGGCATATTGGAGAGGTATCTCGTGCCATGCTCAATGAAAAAGACTTGCCAGATTTTTATTGGGCTGAAGCAGTTGCTACAGCAGTCTACATAATGAACAGGACTCCCACTGCAGCAATACATGGAATGACTCCAGAGGAGAGGTATACTGGTAGGAAACCAGATATTTCTCATTTGAAAATTTTTGGCTGCATTGCCTATGTACATATGCCAGATGAGTTGAGATCCAAGTTGGATCCAAAAGCTGAGAAGTGCATCTTTATTGGTTACTCTCTGCAGCAAAAAGGGTATAGATGCTATAACCCTTCTACTCGTAAGTTTACAGTGAGCAAATATGTTGTTTTTGATGAGATGAGTAGCTGGTATAAACCAGTAAATGTGATTGATGATGTAGATGCACAAAATGGTAATGCTGCACAAAATTCACAGCAGCAATCACAAAATATTAGTGGACCTGGAGCGTCCTCTAGTAGTGGTTCACATTCTTCGCCATGGACAGGGAGATTGAGATCAGGAGAATCTTCTCAAAGTAATGCAGATAGTGGTATGCAGGTATCACGAAAAGGAAAATAGAAGGTTGATCAGCCCATATTTGATGTGAATGCAGGTCACTCTTATGTGGATGGTGAATCCAGTGGCTCAGAACAGAGCATTGATGATGAGTTGGGTATTCCTTCTATTGTTACACCTGGAGTAAGGAAGACCAGGGATGTTTTGAGAGCACCTGGGAGTGAACCTACTTTGCGCAGGTCTACGAGAGCTAGATATCCTGTGGATAGGCTGAAATATGATGGATTTATAGCCATTCACTATGCATATATGGTCAAAGTGATACAGGAACCAGAACCCACTTCTTTTGAGCAAGCCATGGGAAAAGAAAAATGGGAGAAAGCCATGGATGAAGAAATGGATGCCTTGGAAGCAAATGCTACATGGGAATCGGTACCTTTGCCTAAAGGTAAAAATGCAATTGGCTGTAATTGGGTTTATAAGGTGAAGCACAATGCAGATGGTTCTGTGAACAGATACAAGGCAAGATTAGTAGTCAAGGGGTATGCACAAACATATGGCATTTACTATGAAGAAACATTCAGTCCGATTGCAAGGATGGCAACCGTAAGAGCAGTCATTGCTATGGCTGCATCAAAGGGATGGTCTTTACATCAGATGGATGTAAAGAATGCCTTCTTGCATGGTGATTTGCAAGAAGAGGTCTATATGGAGCAGCCACCAGGTTATGTGCATGATGTTCATCTTGAGTTTGTTTGCAGGTTGAAGAAAGCCTTGTATGGCTTGAAGCAAGCACCTAGAGCATGGTCTGACAAGATAGGACAGTATCTTGTCACTATTGGCTTTCAGATTTCCAAGGCAGATTTCTCACTTTATGTGAGAAAAACAGAGAAAGGTATTATACTACTTGTCATTTATGTTGATGATTTGATTATGACAGGTGACAGTGATGAAGATATCATTCATGTGAAAATGCTATTGAAGCAGAAGTTTGAGATGAAGGATTTGGGAGAGCTGCGTTATTTCTTGGGCATTGAGGTGATTAGAACACCAAGTGGGATATAGCTCTTGCAGAGGTAGTATAAATTGGACATGCTGTCCAAATATGGGATGACAAGCTGTAAGCCTATTTCAGTTCCTTTGGAGCAAAATGTGAAGCTGAGCACAGATGCAGGTGGGTTTCTAGAAGACCCTACTATGTACAGACGCATAGTAGGAAGTTTGATTTATATGACTATTACCAGGCTGGATTTGAGCTATGCCGTTGGATTGGTAAGTCAGTTTATGCAGGCTCCAAGGAAACCACATTTGGATGCGGCTAGATGCATACTCAGGTATGTGAAGTCCACATTGCAGTATGGACTATTTTATGAGACTGGGGTTCAGATACAGTTGCATGGATACACTGATGCTGATTGGGCTGGTAGTATTTCTAATAGACGATCTACTAGTGGATATGTGTTCTCTTTTGGGAGTGCTGCAGTCACTTGGAGCAGCAAGAAACAGCCTATAGTTGCCTTGTCGAGCACAGAGGCTGAGTACAGGGGTGCAGCAATGGCTGCATGTGAGGTAGCTTGGTTGCATAAGCTACTTTATGATATGCATCAGTCTATAGATGGGCCAGTTGTCATTTATTATGACAACATGAGTAGTATACACTTGGCAAATAACCCAGTCTATCATGCTAGAACAAAGCACATTGAGGTGCATTATCACTATGTGCGAGAGAGGGTTTTACTAGGTCTTATTGATCTAGTTTATGTTAGTACAGAGGATCAGGTAGCTGACATATTCACGAAGGCATTGGGCGCAAAGAAGCTGCGCAAGTTCAGAGACCTGCTTGGTGTGCAGGAATTGGGATTGAGCTCAAGGGGGAGTGTTGAGATATCGAGCTCCACTCGTGATACGCCAGGGTGACCGTTGTGTATTTATGTCACCGACTTGTCAGTTGTAGACGCGGTTGGTACACGGACCATGAATAATAGCTACATGACAACTATCCTTATCTACTCTAGCTCGTGGCTTAGTTAGTATGCCACCTTAGTTAGTTGAGTTTGGTTTGAGACCCATATATAGGGTTCTTCTATTTCTTTGTATGAGAGTTCTTTTGGCTTACACAACTAAGAAGAGGAAAACTGTTTTCAGCCTCCACCTTTGTGTGTATTCCCCCATTGTGCAAGCAAGAAAGCTACAAGTGAGACTCCTTCCTTCTCTCCCACAATCTTGACATTTTCTTAGCTGGGAAAATTACCATGCAACTATTCCAGAAACAAACATGCAGCTTAGTGTGTGTGTAATAAATAATGTTTACAGCAGGCAATTAGGTAGTTAGATTCTGTGGTGTGCATGGTTAGGTTCTCGAGTGTTCTCAGGCATCTAACCATGACAAGAATTTCAGAACCAGAAACGTAAAAGCAGATGCACAGAAACAGGCACGGCATCACGAGGGGGATTAAAAACAAAGAGATCCCTCTCGACACAAAAAATGTATTTTCTTCTTTTATTGCCGGGAGATCCACCCCGTGAGCGCACCCCTAGGGGAAAGATTTGACTGCTCTTACCTTACGTTACTGGTGATACATAGATGTTATACAGAGGTATAGCATCGGTCTCGAATGATGCCGAACCCCTAGTTGGCGAAGACTGCCCCGACGAAGGCTCCTCTTGTCCGTGTATTGGCATACTCTGACATGATGGCCACCGAGAGGGGTAGTCCCCGCCGATGCCAAAACCCAGCCAGAAGCGGATCCCAGCTAGAAGCGAAAGAAGCACAGCGTCCCAATAACCGCCCATGACGGGTGTCCGAAGGAGAGGCTCGAGGCGATGGAGCTGAAGATCATGAGCATGGCCGTGATGCCGTAGACCCTCTTGCGGCCCAGCTTGATGGAGCCGAGGCTCGAGGTGATGGCACTCAAAGTAACCAATCAAGTAAGCAATATATCTGCCAACTGAGCACACATGATAGGAATATATAGAGGAGACCTGGGACGCTATATATAGACAGACTATATATAACTGGGCGCTATATATAGATAGAGTATATATATAGCTAGCATCCCCTACTAATATATAGACAAACTATATATAACTGAGTGCTATATATAGACAGACTATATATAGCTGAGTGCTATATATAGACAGACTATATATAGCTAACAAGAGTTATCTTTTAGGAGGAGCCACCTGCTCCCGTACATCCCGCACCATGGCCAACTAGACATCGTGCAACATCACCTGATGCTCATGGCCTAGATGTTAGACATGTTGATGTTAGACAAGATGTTGGTCAGGTAGCAAAGTGTGGGTTGAGGCATTCTACTAGAGATAGACGACCTCTTGACGTTTTGCGTCATCTATGGATTATATACTGGTTAGAGATGCAGGAGAGCTTCTCACTTATGATGAGGCTATGTACAAGAGTGATTGTCACTCTTGGGAGAGGGCTATGCAGTCTGAGCTTGACTCATTATATAAGAATCAAACTTGGGATTTGGTTTCCTTGCCTCAAGGTAAGAAGGCTTTGCCATGCAAGTAGGTGTACAAGATGAAAAGTACTTCTGGACACCCTAAGACAACATACAAGGCTCGATTCGTTGCTAAGGACTTTAAATATGAGCATGGTGTTGACTTTGATGAAGTCTTTTCTCCTGTGGTCAAGATGACCACCCTACGCTTATTCTTGGCTTTGGTTGCACAGCTTGACCTGGACTTGTACCAAATGGATGTCAAGATGATTTTTTTACATGGGGACTTGCATGACGAGATTTACATGGAGTAGCTTAAGGGCTTTATAGACCCTGGTAGGGAACACTTAGTATGCAAGCTAAAGAAGACTCTATATGGCTTGAAGTAGGTACCTAGGAAATGGTACCATAAGTTTTATGCATTCATGCAGTCACAGGGCTACAACTGCAGTGCTATGAATCCATGCTTGTACATGAAGAAAGCTCGTGAGACGATTCTTTACTGATTTTGATACTCTATGTGGATGACATGTTGTTAGCAGGGATAGCTCATGAGGAGCTAGATGCTCTTAAGGCTCAGCTCAAGAAGAGCTTTGAGATGAAAGATCTGGGACATGCCTCTCATATACTTGGTATGCGCATTACATGCAATAGATCTCATGGACTACTCTATCTGTCACCATAGAGAGAGTACATTCATAAAGTCCTTGACCGCTTTCGTATGCAGGATGTTAAGACTATTGGCTATCCATTACCTTATCATGTGAAGGTTTCATAGGTCGATTGTCCGCAGACAGATGAGGAGAGGGCTAAGATGGCCAAGATTCCCAATGCATTAGCCGTGGGCAGTCTTATGTACGCCATGATAGCCACCCATCCAAATATTGCTTTTGCAGTTGGGGTTGTGGCATGTTATATGGCTACACCTGGTAAGAAACATTGGGATGCCGTGAAGGATATCATGAGGTACCTGAAGGGAACAATAGATATGTTTATTTACTATGGCAGCTAGGATATAGGAGTCGTGGAGTACATTGACTCTGATTATGGAGGACATGCAGATAGTAGAAATTCCACTTCTTGCTATGTGTTCACTTATGCTGGAGAGGCTATCTCTTGGATGTCTAGGGCCCCAGAAGTGTACGACTCTTTCTACTATAGAGGCTGAGTATATTGTAGCCATGCAGGTTTGCAAGGAGGCTATCTGGTTAGGCCATTTGATTGCAGACCCACGGGGGATTCACTAGTAGTAATAAGGAGACATCACCTGCGTGAAAGAAATATATGAGAATACCCTTTATCTACCCCCTTTAAGGGACCTTACCTTATAAAATGTACCTTTCTTCCCTTATATAACCCCCCTCCCTTACACTCACGTCGTACCATACAGTAAACCCTAGTGAACCCCCTGAGTACAGACTTTGGTATGACAGATGCTATACCTACACTGCATTCAGATTCTATGAGTGCCATTCAATTGGCCAAGAATCAAGTCTTCCGTGCGAAGACGAAACATATTGAGGTGAGGTATCACTTCATTTGCAAGGTCGCCGAGGATAGGTCTGTTGACATTGTCAAGATTTCGACTGAGCAAAATCCTATAGACTTTCTCACGAATAGCCTCACTACAGAGCGCTTTGTCTTCCTCAGGAGATTGATGGGCATTGGATGAGATGACATCTTTTTCCTCATCTTGTTGTACATGTGTACATGTTGTACTATCTTTTCTTTTCTTTTCTCTCTCATTGGGGCAGATTCGCCTTTTAATGGGATGTTGTTGGGAGTAAAGGCACCTCCTCCTAGCTGCCCGTATATTACTACACTGAAAGTACCCGCCACTACACACTGCAGGTAGCGGGTGCCTGTCACAGTCACTTATTCTTTATTCTTTTAGTGACAATTTAAATAAAGGAAGGCCCAGCCGCCACACATTGTGGTTGCTGGAGTTCCCACTTTTGAGTCTTTCTCTCTCTTGCTCTTTCTCTCCATCCGCCATATCTCTCATTGCCAAGCTTCTTCCTCCTGCGTTCTACTTCCCTTTCAAAAATGACTTGATGTTTTGAAAGGTAAGTGGAAACTATTAAAATCTAAATTTTAGGTGAAACAAAAATGCTTCATATAAGCTGCACTTATTGTATTCCAATGCATAACATAGAATGTGCTTACTTTGTCGAAGAGCCAATGCCTAACCTAGCATATGCTTATCCTATGCCTAAAGTACAACCTAGGCTAGGTATAAGCTATGGATAGGCTAGGACTTTATGATAGGCTACACATGGACTAATGAGTATAACTGTAAGTGTGGAATCGAAAGCTTAGATCATAAGTGAGTATTATATAAAAGTAAATTTCTAATCAAATAATATTTACCTACTAGTTACACCTAGTAAAATCATGAGTCCAAGTTAACTTGGAAAACTATCCATAATTTCCTAGTTAGATGGCAATACTTGCTAGTTATGACTAGTGAAGACTAAAATTTTCTAGTTATGTTGATATTGTTACTAGATATACAATAACCTCGGGGGGTTCACTATATATATATTCTCTATATAATGTGCGTTCATGACATATTTATAAATATCCTAATCTTTGAATTTTTATTGAATAAAAACAACCCTTTTCTATTCAATCTATAAGTAACCCCTTTATATGATACCCTTTTGTATGTAAAAAATGTATAAAAATGGTATTTTCAAAATCCCTTATTTTGAACTTACGTGATATATACATATATTCATGAGTGACCCCCCCGAGACAATAACTTGCTAGATAATGTTGCTAGATAAGGCTTCAATTTACTAGATACTATCTACGATAATGTTGCTATTCTTCCTAGTTATAGTGTGAACTTTTGATATAGAAAGTGGATTAGAGTTCCTTGTGTAAGCTTAGTGAATTTAAGATGATTAATGATAATTACCATCTCTTAAAACTATTTAAAATATATCAACACTCACTAAAACAAAAAGGTTAAATTAGAGGTACACTATAAATGTGTTTTTCCAAGCATATTTATCAATGCATCTAATACAATCATGACCAATATTTAGGCTTATACGTGGTTATGATACATTTTTTTAGACATTAAATTGAAGTTTAAACACACTAGTAAACATATAATTTTGAATTTTTGATGTGTTTGAGTTTTGTATTTTTAAGAAAGAAAATAAATAAAAAAAGTTATAACATACACACACACATGGATGAGAGAGAGAGAGAGACAGAGACAGAGACACAAACCCTTCTTGATCAAAATAATAAGACTTTTTTTCATTGTTTTCAAAGTTCTTGATTTTTCATAATTTTTATTTTTTGTGTTTAGGGACTAGGATATATCTTTCCCTCTATTGCTATTAAGAAATTCACCCTTGTAGATTATGGATATAAGCACAGTTTCTAGGGTGGCTAATATACAATGCAAATGCGCTATAGCCCTAAATAGGTATTTCTAGAAGAAACTCTTGTAGAAATACAATCACAATTGCATGTATTTTTCTTTGTAAGAAATATGTGTAGAAAGTGTAGTACATTGACAATTGAATGTTGAAATGACTTCGTTTTTTTGTTGATTTTTGTTGTTAAGGTTTGAATCGTTGAATTTTGATGGATTTTGAATAATGCTTAGTAATTTTTGAAGTTTTTGAGAGTTTTTTTGATGAGCTTGATTATGTTTTGGAATCTCATGATATTTTTTAGTAGAGATATAAGGCTCTATGATGTTCTGATAGGTTCTGATAGCTTCTGTTTAGCTTATGTTTTGTTCTGGCTTTCTTCCGTATGAAGCATGGAGTAATGATTGATGAAGCTGGAGATTGTTTGAAAGATGATTGAATGGTTTTTGATAGTTTCGAATGGTTTTAGTATGAGTTATGTGATTTTGATGCTTTATGTTGATGAGCTTTTGTAAACCCTCTGTTGAGCTTCTATAGAGCCTCTCTTCCTATTCATGTACTATTGTGTATGCCTCTATAAGTGTTCTGTGAAACATATGTATGACTTTGGGAAAGTTTTCTAGTTTTGGAAGGAGGTGAATGCAAGTTCAAAAGAGCTCAAGGAAGTGGAAGAAGTAGCTGCTGAAGACTCAAGAGAAGATTGGAGTGATGTGACAGTAGTGAGCTATGAGGAGTCACTCTAGTGGCTCTAGTGACCTTTCATATCAAACACACCTTTTGGGAGAGGCATTCATGACTAAATAAGGATTATTATAAGTGATTATTGATTATTATAGTGAGGAGATGATGCACTATTGAGAGAGAGAGAGACAGAGAGAGAGAGTTATGCAAAACAATGTATCTACCTATGAGAGATTGTGAGAGAAAGCTATGAAAACTTTAAAGATAAATCATATGTGATATATTTTCATTTAAAGTGGTGTATTATTATTTTTTTCAATGTCTATCAAATAATTCTATAAAGAATATGAAGAGAATGATGGATTTTGTTAAAGATAAATCCGCGGGAGAATTTTTTCTATGAAGCTGCGTGAAGATTTTTTATTCTTGGTGTTGTTTTCCTTGTTGTGATTATACAAAAGATGAAAAATATGGTTGTTGATGTTATAAGATATATTTTCTTGTAGTAGAAACCCTATTTCCTTGGTGTTCCTTTTGGGGCTCCATGTTTTTGAGGCGCAGCCAGGGAACACTGCCATCAACAAGAATTAGAAGAGGCTGAAAATGAAGGAAATGGCATTGCCAAGAAAACAAGAATTCAATGGATGCTTGCAAAGTTCCTTCTACCACTGAATAATTGAAGATTCTCATTGGAAAATCCACATTCCACAAGAAGTTCATCCCACAATGGTGGAAACATATCACCATCTTGATGCATGCTCTATATGGTGGACTATTTTCTCTTCCTGTTGAAGCAATAGAGATGTGAAATCCATACTGAAGAGATGGATCAACCATCATTTGGATGAAGGCATCCAGAAAGGAGTTTTCTTTAGAGGCTTACAAGTAGAAGTTTGTAAGTTTTGGAATTGAGAAGACCAGTCAATTTGCAGGCTATAATGGAAGGTGCAAGTTTGTATAACGAAGTTGAAGCAAGAGAAGGGAGTCTTACCTCCTCCCATGGCAGGAATGGCATACCCACCAAATGTAGTCTCAGGGACAATTCCCTACCCCTATCCCCAAATGCAAACAATGCTCTAATAAAATGCGCCTAATCCACAATGGCCGCAAATGACAATGCCTCAAATGATGGTTCAACCACAACAACAGTGGCCTCAAGCAACTCCCCCAATGGTGACTCAATAATAGTGGAATCCTACCCACTAGAATAAAAAACCCCAAGTCTCAACAGGAGCTCCGAATCAGAACCAGAACAATGAATCCTCTAGATCAACCCAACTAGTGTATGCAGTGATCACAGAAGCTTCCCAAAACCCTACTACAAGTACTCCAGGATCTGAAAATATGAAGGATTACCTATCCAACTTAATTGAAAGTATCAAGAAAGAGCTTATGTATGTGATTACAAAATAGATACAGACACTGAAGGTAAATACTGCCAATATATCCACTCATGTGGGATGTGGGAGGGATGTGATGCGTTAGAATACATGGTGTGGAAAGTACCATTAAATGGGACATTTACCACTCAATCTACTCAAAAACCAACCATTCTTGGAGCCTTCTATTTCATACTATTTGAGGAAGAACCATACAAAGGATATTTACTCTCTGAAGAGATGCATGAAAGAAGAAAGAAAGATGAAGATGCAAGATTCAGCTTGCTGGAATCCAAGATGACAATACATGACATTGGGCCAAAACCTAGGGAGTTCGGTCCTAATTCTAATCCAAGGAGATTTTCCTCTCAGAGTTCGGTCCTAGTTCTGGTCCAAGGAGATTTTCCTCTCAGAGTTACAAAGAATGACATTCTAGTGATGGACAGAGATCAGAGGTGGACTGTTATAGATGTGGAGAAAAGGGTCATATCTCACCAAACTGTCCAAACCCTAGAAGGTCTATGGACTACAAGCCCTTATGTAGTCGATGCAAGGGAGAAGGCAACACTGCAAAATATTGCCCAAGTCTAGCTCGTGTGAAAGCTACTCCTAATACCCAATAGAAGACCCAAGAACCTACTTCCAATTTGGTAGAATTGGAAGTGGCTACAATAACACGAGCAAAGAAAGGAGAACCCATAGTTTCAAAAGAGACTGTTCCCTCTACAAAGACCATGAAGCTCAACCTTTCTAGGGAGAAACAAAACAATGCAATATAGAACAATGTAGTACAGAGCACAACAGAGCCACATAGAGCCACATAGATAGTTGCAAAGGCAAGACTAGAGGTCTGGGAGATAGAGGATGCCAAAGTACCTCCTCAAGAAGAAGAAGCACAGATGTTGCCGCTCCTAGAAGAAAAAGGAAAGATAAAAGTTGGCATGGCCACCCAGACGATTGGAAAATCCTATGGATCCTATCAAAGAATACTTTTAAACCAAACTTAACATTCCGATAGTTGCTCATGTTATCTTCTAGCTATTGAAAGAAATTCAAAAGCATATTGACAAGAAGAAGAGGTCTAAGAATTTTTCCTTTTGTGGGGGCAACCAAGTCCAATAGAACCTTAGAATCTGTGAAGGAAATAGATGTGGCTAATGCCTTCTTGGATTTGGGGACCCTAGAGATTGGTGTGTGGATTGAAGGATGTTTTATAGTAGACACATTGATTGATGGAGGCTCATCAATTAATATAATGACAAACATGACAATGACAGATCTAGGCTTGCAAGGAATGCAATCTATATGGTGGCTTATCAAATTGGCAGATCAAAGCAGAATCAAATTGTTGGGAATTTTCCCAATATGTAAAGACAATTCTTGCAGGACGAGATTATTGACTGGCATATCTAGTGGTCAAACCAAATTCCTATAGGACCTCATACCCTCTATTATTGGGAAGACCTTGGATTTTGGAAGCAAGAGAAAAGATAGACTAGTTCAAAGGGACCCTAACCCTAGGCAGAGGACCCAACAAAGTGGTGTTGAAGTTGTATGGATGGCAAAGAGGCAATGGATCCATGTCCATTGAAGTTGTAACAGACTCCTCCAATGAAGTAACAGATGGTACATCAGGAGACAAAGAGGCCATCAAACAGATCTTTCCCAAGATAATAGAGGCACAGCTCCTGATAGTGGGCACTATAAGCCAATTGTCGAAGGAAGAAAAGTCTTTGTCAATGGGTGAATACCTCTTTCCTAAACCCAAATTGACATTTGAAATCACCTCTAACAGTGAGATAGAAGCATGGATGTATTGTTCTCCCTGTTACATGGCAGTCATAGAGACAGAGCTAGAGACAGAGACAAAGACAAAGACAGAGATAGAGACAAAAACAGAGCTAGAGCCAGAAGCAGAAGTAGAGGACATAACAGAGAGTTTGTTCTTCTATTACAAGGCACCTACAGAGGCAGAAGCTGAATTTGAAAAGGAGGAAAGTGATAATACAGATGAAGTTTATGAAAATGAGCTAGATGAGTTTGTCTTCCTCGCAAAATTCATAGACAAGAAATAAGTTCTTGAAGTTATTGAAGCCTCAAAAGCAGAAGATCCCTTTATGTTTGATAGAATGATTATGGTACCGTTTGGGCTGATTAATGAGTCATTTCATAGAAAAAACCTCTATAAGAAATGGATTAAGAAGAATAGGCATTCCTTCAGCACTAGCTCTTGTCACCCAAAGTTACCCCTCCTACAAGAGGATGATGATGATGCGCCTTGCCAACAACCCCCAGCCCTGTAGTTTAAATGGAATGCAAAAGGTTATTGTTATGTGACGTTCTTGGATGCATCCTCAGAAGATAAATCCCAAAGAGAAATCTAAGCCTCCATTAAAAGAGAACATGAATTCTAGTGAATTATCAGAAGTGGAGACCATTCCCTTGAAGGAGTTGGATCTCTACCAAGAAGCAGTCCATTTGGGACATTTATCCACGAAGTGGAAGCTGAAAAGCAATTGGCATTTTTGGATGCTAACGTGGTACTGAACATCACCTGAAGGTGGGTCTAAATCTTCTAGAAGAAAAACTACTGGTCTTGCGAGACCTACTAAAGGAGAGCTTAGACGTGTTTGCATGGTCATTTAAATATTTAAAGGGGATTGATCCCATAGTATGTCAACATCACATTGACTTAGAGCTTAATGCCAAACCTATGAGGCAGAGACATAGGCACATGAATCCAAATTATTCTGCCCTAGTGAAGGAAGAATTATTGAGGCTCCTTGAAGCTGAGTTCACTTATCTAGTGGCTAATACTAAATGGATTTGGCCTAGTGTGGTAGTACCCAAGAAGAACGAGAAACTATGAATATGTGTGGACTTTTGAAAGCTGAATTCCAAGACGAAGAAGGATCATTTCCCTATCCCTTTCACCGAGACACATTGGTAGACCATGAGCTCTATTTTCTCTTGGTTGGATTCATTGGATACCATCAAGTCCAAATCGCAGAAGAAGATCAATCCAAAATGACCTTCATAATAGAATGGGGAACCTATGATTACAAAGTGATGCCGTTTGGGCTGTGTAATGCTCCTGCTACTTTCCAATGAGTGATGGTGTGTGTCTTCCATTACCATCTACATGATTTCATTGAGGTGTACCTCGATGAATTCTACGTCTATAGCCTAATCTGTGAGCATTGGGAACACCTAGAGCAGTGCTTTGATAGATATCGAGAGTATGGGATCTCTCTAGCCCCGACAAATGCGTCTTTGGCATCTCATCAAGAGTTTTTCTAGGACACACTGTCTCTGCACAAGGGATAACAAAAAATTCTACAAAGATTGAGAAGATTGTTGCCTTGATAGCCCCAACCAACCTTAAACAATTAAGGGGATTCCTTGGCCATGTGGGCTATTACAGAAGATGCCGAGTTTACATGGACCAATGATTATGACGAGGCCTTCAACACTCTGAAGTAGTGTTTGATTGAAGCACCCATCCTGCAACCTCCTGATTGGACAAGGGAGTTTCATGTACACATTGATGCATCAGTTGAAGGCCTAGGTGCATTCTTATGCCAAAAGGACCCCTCTAAGTTAAATTAACCTATCTATTATGCAAGCTAGAAAGTAACCAATAGAGAGAAAAACTACACAATGATAATGGAGCTTGAGTGTTTGGCAATGGTGTTTGCCTTGGAGAAATTTTAACACTATCTTCTGTCAACGCACTTCAAATTCTATGTGGACCATAAACCCCTGTCCTTCGTGATGAACAAGACCGATGTGAAGGGAAGAATGATGAGATGGCTTCTTTTGTTTCAAGAGTTTGACTTTGAAGTGTTTACTAAGCCCGGTCTCTCTCATGTCCTAGCTGATCATCTGTCATGAATCCCTCAAAGCAATGATGAAGAAGAACAAGATGATCCAAACCTTTCTGATGCTTCCTTGTTTCTAGTCGAAACAATTACCCCATGGTACGCAGACATAGCTAACCTCTTGGTAACCTAACATTATCCATCAGGAATTTCAAGTGGTGAAAAGAAGAAGCTTATGTTGGAATCAGCCCCTTACACCCTATTAGGAGGTACTATGTACAAGAAATGCAAGGACAAAGTCTGCAACAATGTGTTGCAGGAGAAGAGATTGGCATATTATTGAAAGCATGCCATGACGAGCCCTGTGGTGGACACTTTGCAAGAGAAAAAATAGCCAGAAAGGCCTTACTTGTAGGATATTGGTGGCCAACCCTCCACAAGGATGCCTATGATTACTGTAAATAGTGTGATTCTTGTTAGTAAATGGGAAAGCCTACCAAATTCAATGCCATGCCCTTGCAACCCGTTCTTTCCCTCAAGCCATTTGAGAAGTGGGGAATTGATTTCATAGGCCCCATTGATCCACCAACCAAAAGGAAGCAAAATAGATACATCTTGGTCTGTACAGACTACGTAACCAAGTGGTGTGAAGCTAAAGCTTTGAAGCAGGATGATGGTAATAGCATGGCCTTGTTCCTATACAAGAATATCATCACCTATTTTGGCAGTCCCCTAGAGCTTGTCACTGATCGAGGTACTCACTTCCTTATAAAGATCATGGAAAAGTTGATAGAATTGTATAAGATCCATCATCGTAAGTCCATACCCTATTACCTAGAGCCAATAACCAAATATAAGTTACCAATTGCATCCTCTGATCAATTCTCACAAGAACAATAGCCACACGTCATCATGATTGGGATAATCAACTTACAGAGGCTCTCTGGGCATACAAAACCTTCCATAAGGCTGCTACAGGGGACAAACCCCTTTCCAATTGGTGTATGGAACAGAAGTTGTCTTTCTTGTTGAACGCGAGCTACCCTCTCTGTATGTGGCCATCAAAGAACTCTTGGGAGATGATGAGTCCCTACAACACTGTCTCTTGCACTTGGAGTGTCTTGATGAGACTCGCAGGATGCCCCTACAGTGCATGGAGGCCATGCAAGCTTGCAGAAAGGCCTATCATGACAACTTAATTAAGCAAAAGGAATTCAAGAAAGGCGACTTAGTCCCCGCTTATGATTTCCGATTTGGAAAGTTTCTAGGCAAGATTCCACAATGCTGGATGGACCCTTATAAGGTTCTTGCCGTCAATTCTAATGGCTCGATAGTTGATGCTTCAGATGATCCCTTATTAATGGTTGTCTCCTCAAGAAGTATTACCCTCCCTGGGGATCTTGACAATCACCATTGATAGCTCCTCATTCCTTGTCCAACAGTCTATGACTTTACTTAATGCTCCTAATAACCCTCTTGCTTATCTTGATGATGTGGTTTTGTTCTGATAGCCCCTTGTAGCCACCTTCTCCTCCTCCTTGGCTTCCTTTCTATCTAATGTAGTAGAGGTGGCGAGGATGGTTCTAATACATTGCATTCTTACCATTCTACTCTTCAAAAATAATTAAAAGAAAAACAAAACAAAACAAAACAAAAATATATCAATCAAGGGAGAAATGGGTTTTGGTCCCTATCATGCCAACCTATTATTCGAGAAAAGGTGGAAACACCCTCGGGAGTAGGGCAAAAGAAAAGAAAAGAACAGAAAAAAGGGAAAAAAACATAGAAAATAGAAACTATTATAGGAGAAAAGGAAGCAATTTCCTGTCATAACAGGCCTCGTTCCAAGCAAAGGTGGCACACACCCTTGGATAAGAAGTGCCATGAAAAACGTAATAACACCCTGCAGTCCATGATTGTTGAATCTCTAGCTGCACTCTTGTAGACAAAGTTTTCGAGCCGCCTCCCTTGGTACATGGAATCTTGTCACCTCTTCAATGCTTTTGATTCCTAAAAGAGACTAAGTTTCCAATATGCAATCCAAGCACTAAACTTGTTGGCTACCTCCTTGGGTATTCCTCTTCATAAACCAATCCATGTTGACACCCTCAACCAGACAAAGCTGATCCTCATCAACAGACCTAGAGCGTTGTGAGCTTTTATCCTAACTAGATGGGGATGTGAGTATGGGCTACCCTCTGTATTCATCAATTGAGTGTGAAACAAAGGGTGGGTTGAGTGACTAGTCCTTGCCCTTTATATCCAATAGAGAGCTGAGATGTGTGAATGGAGTGTTGCACGCATGGGATGGGCCTCTCAATGCACAAAGCACGAGATTGTTCTTGTGCACGGTACTATAAGGCTCCATGGCCTTCCTTTTTACACCGTATACCGAAACATGGTAGGATGCATAGTTGCACTGTCAATTGTGCACAAGGCATGCATCCTCTGCACAAGTGACAATGAGGATTACATCAATGGGTTTCAAGAATGGGGGGTTGCCCTCCTATATCTATCAACAGAGCATGAGAGAGAAGGGGGGTTGACCATGAAGAATGATGTTTCCTCAAACAATTATTGAGAGGTATGGATTGAGGGATGTTATGACACTTGGCGTCTGTAGGAAAAATTGAAAAATATATGGAAAAAGAGCAAAGACATTTAGGCGGCCTCTAAAGCTCAGCTGGGAAAAAAAGCGCAATTTTAAATGAAAGGCACCTCAAAAAGCTCTAAAAACTCTTATAAAAGAGCTCCAAGCTCCGTCCTATGCCAATTGTAAAATATTAGATGATGTAGGCTAGAGGCATAGGACTAGAAGAGGGACATAAAGAAAGGACCTTGCCACAACGGCCGATCATGTAAAAAAGGGATGGGTGCCCGTGGGATTTAAGGGCTTGTATATAAAGTTCAAAAAGTGAAGGGAATCTCATTCTTTGGGTGTGTGGCTAACAAGAGTTCTCTTCTTCTTCTCTTCTTCTCTTCTCCTTACTTGTGTGTGCTCTTGAGAGAGGGAGTGTGAGAGTGTGAGGGAGTAAGTGTGTGGGAGTGAGGGATCAAGAGGGTGAAGCTCTTCACCATCTCCTTTTCTTCTCTTCTCTTCTCTTCTCTTCTCTTTTCTCGCGTGCACGGTTATGGTGGATGGAGCTTGGAGATGGAGGAAGCTACATTTTCTGAGTAGTAGACGACAGGGTAATAGGACCCACAAAGTCAATGCCCCACTTCTCAAATGGAAGGATAGCCATGATAGGCGTAAGTGGTCGTTTCCTTTTCTCTCTGCTGTCATATCTTTGACAGGTATCACATCGCTTAATGCACTCAAAGGAATCTTGGAAGATGGACGGCCACCAATATCCAGCTCTTAAAGCTTTCTGTGCCGTCAACTGTCCCGCGAAGTGCCCTCCACATGCAGAGTCATGGCACTCTTCCAAATGAAAGGAACCTCATCAGGTATCACACATCAGCGATAGATATCATCAACACCCTGCTGATATAGTGTTCCTACGATCAAGGAAAACTTCAAAGCCTGTTGTCTGATTTTCCTCTTTTCAGATTTTGATAAACCAGCTCACGTCTCCCTTGTTGATAGATAATGTGTGATAGCAGCATACCAAGATGGAATGGAAGCTATATCAATTTTAAACATTTCTTCAATATCACTACCTTCAACCAAAGTCTCTTTCGGCTCCCCGAAATCCACAAGGCATTCCACAATACCCCGCAACCTCGGTGGATTTGCTAGACGATTAGGCAGTTGTAGCTTGTTCATAAGAAATCTAAGCCTTTCCACCTTCGTATAGAAAAATACCTTTTCATAGAGGATGTAGTGCCTGAATTTTTTAGTCCCAAAGACCATCGCAAGACACAAATTCTCCATGTAGGTGTAGTTAATTTCTAAAATGCCCAATTTTGACTAGCAAAAGCTATCGAATGATACCACTTTTTCTCCCAAATTTGGGCTAAATAGTAGCTTATACTATGCATGGTGGCTGCTGAAAATATATAAAATAACTCACCTCTTTTAGGTGCTTTTAAAACTGGTGCTTTTACTAGCTCCTGTTTCACATCCTCGAAAGCTACCTTACAAGGTTCACTCCATACAAATAGATAGTTAAAGGATAATAAGTTCGTTAGTGGCAACGTCCTTTTTGCCAAGGCATTTATCAACCTCCGATATGTCAAGATTGTGGGAGAGAAGGAAGGAGTCTCGCTTGAAGCTTTCTTGCTTGCACAATGGGGGAAGACACACAAGGGTGGAGGCTGAAAACAATTTTCCTCTTCTTAGTTGTGTAAGCCAAAAGAACTCAAGTACAAAGAAATAGAAGAACCCTAGATATGGGTCTCAAACCAAACTCAACTAACTAAGGTGGCATACTAGCTGAGCCACGAACTAGAGTAGATAAGGATAGCTATCATGTAGCTATTATTCAGGGGCGGTGTACCAACCGCGTCTGCAACTGACAAGTAGGTGACATAAATACACAACGGTCACCCTGGCGTATCACGAGTGGAGCTCGATATCTCAACACTCCCCCTCAAGCTCAATCCCAATTCCTGCACACCAAGCAGGTCTCTGAACTTGCGCAGCTTCTCTGCGCCCAATGCCTTCGTGAATATGTCAGCTACCTGATCCTCTGTGCTGACATAAACTAGATCAATAAGACCTAGTAAAACCCTCTCTCGCACATAGTGATAATGCACCTCAATGTGCTTTGTTCTAGCATGATAGACTGGGTTATTTGCCAAGTGTATACTACTCATGTTGTCACAATAAATGACAACTGGCCCATCTGTAGAGTGATGCATATCATAAAGTAGCTTATGCAACCAAGCTACCTCACATGCAGCCATTGCTACACCCCTGTACTCAGCCTCTGTGCTCGACAAGGCAACTGTAGGCTGTTTCTTGCTGCTCCAAGTGACTGCAGCACTCCCAAAAGAGAACACATATCCACTGGTAGATCGTCTATCAGAAATACTACCAGCTCAATCAGCATCAGTGTATCCATGCAACTGTATCTGAACCCCAGTCTCATAAAATAGTCCATACTGCAATGTGGACTTCACATACCTGAGTATGCGTCTAGCCGCATCCAAATGTGGTTTCCTTGGAGTATGCATAAACTGACTTACCAATCCAACAACATAGCTCAAATCAGGCCTGGTAATAGTCATATAAATCAAACTTCCTACTATGCGTCTGTACATAGTAGGGTCTTCTAGAAGCTCACCTGCATCTGTGCTCAGCTTCACATTCTGCTCCAAAGGAACTGAAATAGGCTTACAGCCTGTCATCCCATATTTGGACAGCATGTCCAATCCATACTGCCTCTGCAAGAGCTGTATCCCACTTGGTGATCTAATCACCTCAATGCCCAAGAAATAACACAGCTCTCCCAAATCCTTCATCTCAAACTTCTACTTCAATAGCATTTTCACATGAAGGATATCTTCATCACTGTCACCTGTCATAATCAAATCATCAACATAAATGACAACTAGCATAATACCTTTCTCTGTTTTTCTCACATAAAGTGAGAAATCTGCCTTGGAAATCTGAAAGCCAATAGTGACAAGATACTGTCCTATCTTGTCAGACCATGCTCTAGGTGCTTGCTTCAAGCCATACAAGGCTTTCTTCAACCTGCAAGCAAACTCAAGATGAACATCATGCACATAACCTGGTGGCTGCTCCATATAGACCTCTTCTTGCAAATCACCATGCAAGAAGGCATTCTTTACATCCATCTGATGTAAAGACCATCCCTTTGATGCAGCCATAGCAATGACTGCTCTTACGGTTGCCATCCTTGCAACCGGAATGAATGTTTCTTCATAGTCAATGCCATATGTTTGTGTATACCCCTTGACTACTAATCTTGCCTTGTATCTATTCACAGAACCATCTGCATTGTGCTTCACCTTATAAACCCACTTACAGCCAATTGCATTTTTACCTTTAGGAAAAGGTACCAATTCCCATGTAGCATTTGCTTCCAAGGCATCCATTTCTTCATCCATGGCTTTCTCCCATTTTTCTTTTCCCATGGCTTCCTCAAAAGAAGTGGGTTCTGGTTCCTGTATCACTTTAACCATATATGCATAGTGAATGGCTGTAAATCCATCATATTTCAGCCTATCCACAGGATACCTAGCTCTCGTAGACTTGCGCAAAGTAGGTTCACTCCCAGGTGCTCTCAAAACATCCCTGGTCTTCCTTACTCCAGGTGTAACAATAGAAGGAATACCCAACTCATCATCAATGCTCTGTTCTGAGCCACTGGATTCACCATCCACATAAGAGTGACCTGCATTCACATCAAACATGGGCTGATCAACCTTCTCTTTTCCTTTTCGTGATACCTGCATACCACTATCTGCATTACTTTGAGAAGATTCTCCTGATCTCAATCTGCCTATCCATGGTGAAGAATGTGAACCACTACTAGAGGACGCTCCAGGTCCACTAATATTTTATGACTGCTGCTGTGAATTTTGTGCAGCATTACCATTTTGTGCATCTATATCATCAATCACATTTACTGGTTTATACCAGCTACTCATCTCATCAAAAACAACATCTCTGCTCACTGTAAACTTACGAGTAGAAGGGTTATAGCATCTATACCCTTTTTGTTGCAGAGAGTAACCAATAAAAATGCACTTCTCAGCTTTTGGATCCAACTTGGATCTCAACTCATCTGGCACATGTACATAGGCAATGCAGCCAAAAATTTTCAAATGAGAAATATCTGGTTTCCTACCAGTATACCTCTCCTCTGGAGTCATTCCATGTATTGCTGCAGTGGGAGTCCTGTTCATTGTGTAGACTGCTGTAGCAACTGCTTCAGCCCAATAAAAATCTGGCAAGTCTTTTTCGTTGAGCATGGCACGAGATACCTCCCCAATATGCCTGTTTTTCCTTTCTGCAATTCCATTTTGTTGTGGGGTATGACTGCATGAATATTGCTGCTTTATGCCATGCTCCTGCAGGAACCTTGCAAACTCATTTGAGAGGTACTCTCCCCCTCCATCTGACCTTAGGCATTTTATCTACAAGCCTGTTTCTTTTTCAACCATAGCTTTAAGAGTTTTGAAATGCCCAAAAACTTCACTTTTCTTTTTCATAAAATACACCCAAACTTTTCTGCTATAGTCATCAATAAAACTGACAAAATAATGATAGCCTCCAAGAGATCCAGCTTTAGTTGTCCACACATCAGAGTGGATTAATTCCAATGGCTTCTTACTCTCTTGAACATGTCTAGGAAATGGTTTCCTTGCCTGTTTTCCAAACTGACAGGCTTCACATACCTTATGCATTTCTGCAACCTTGAATTTCGGCAAACCTGCAACAATATTTTGGGCCTGTATTGATTTAAGTTGCTGTATATTAACATGACCAATGCGTTTATGCCAGATATCAATATCTGCAACTACACCGGTCCCATGTGCAAACATTGCTGCACTCAATTCAGACATGTCTGCATCCAATGTAAACATTCTGCCCTTCTTCTTTCCTTTTGCTATCAAGCGACCTTTATTTTTCATATCCTCAACAAAGCATCCATGAGGATTAAATCTGACCTGCAAGCCGTGTTCAACCATTTGACCAACAGAAACTAGATTCTTGGTGATATTCGGGATATGAAATACATCGGACAGGTATTTCTTTTTCCCATCCTGCATAGACAAATGAATTTTTCCAATCTGCACAATAGGATGTGCAGTGTCATCACTAGTCTCCACAAATCCTGGTTTTTCCATTTTCCTTGCATCCTCCATCCATTCTGCATGACCTGTCATGTGGTTTGATGCATCTGAGTCAACATACCATACATCATTGCTTTCTTCTGCACTTGTCACAGAATTGTTCATGTGCTGCACCATAAACAAATGCTCATTTCTGTCATCACCCTGTCTACTAGAAGATGCATAGTTCCCTTGTTGCAGTTTTCCATTCATGATGTCATTCTGCTTTTTATAGCAGTCTTTAGCCATATGACCCATTTTACCACAGTAATAGCATTCAACATTACTGTTTGCATTTTGGCCTCTTTGCCATCCACCACGACCTCTTTGGCTCCCCCTGCCTCTAGAGTTACCACGTCCTCCTCCATAGGACTGGTTTTCTTGAGTTTGGTGCATATTCTGATTTCTACCACGGCCTCCAAATCGGCCTCCTCTACCTCTGCCTCTACCTCTTCCAGCATTTGAGTAGAAGACAGCTTCTTTTGAAGTTCCTCCTGAAGAAGATGCACCACCATTTCTCTGTTCCTCAGAAATTAGAAAAGCAATCAACTCCTCAAAATCAGGAAATCTTTCACAAACTCAAATGGATGTCCGAAAATGTGCATAATCCTTTCCTAGACCATTCAAGGTCACAGAAACTAAATCACCATCTTCCACTGGCGACCCAATGGAAGCAAGTGCATCTGCAATCTTCTTCACCTTCATGTGGTAGTCGTTGATGCTCATATTTTCTCTTTGCACATTATGCAACTCTTGCTTGAGCTGCATTTTCCTGGCTTGAGTATTTGTGATATACATTTTTGACAAAGTATCCCATGCCTCCTTTGGCGTACTTGCATCCTGAATATGCACAATCATAGAGTCTGAAATACTGATAGACAGCCAGTACATAACTTTCCTGGCTCTCTCATGCCATGCTTTGAATGCCTACATTTGCTGTTGATTGGGAACATCAGGAAGAACTGGTTTTTCTTCATTTCCTGCAACAAATTCCCAATATCCTTTTCCCATAAGGAAATTCGTCATTCTAAACTTCCATGCTTGGAAGTTGTTCTTGTCAAGCTTTTCAGTGACAATTTGTGAAAGAGAATCAGATGCCATTACAGAAGACTGCAAAAAATTCTGTCACTGCAAAAACCACAGCTTCACCCTCACAAGGGAAAATCTGCAAAACTGGCGAAAGTGGTATTTTACCACACAGTCACTTTCTAGTGACGATTTTGCATCAACAGGCAACAGGGATGATTCTGTAACTCCCAATGTCTCTGCGCACAAGCATACAATGCAATTTTTACAGTAACTATTCACCGACCTGTAGAACGGTGGCTGCACAGCATAAAACTGGGTCTTTTCCTGAGTGCGTGCAGAAAACTTCCGCCTCCAAAACAGGCCCCGAAATGGCCTCAAATCAAAAGAACAAGGTCGCCTAGGGCTAAAGCCCCTTCCCGCAGCATATACTGCCCTCTTGCTTCACTGCGAAGGGCATCTCAACCTGAGACAATGCACTCTTGCACTTTCTGGCTGTGCTACCTATAGAGATCTACTCCCAAAACAGAAAAGGAAAGCAATACTGCTCCTCTTACCAGAACACCGCGATCTTGGCTTGCTTTCTTGAGCTCCTTACCACGAACAAGGCTCTAATACCATGTCAAGATTGTGGGAGAGAAGGAAGGAGTCTCGCTTGAAGCTTTCTTGCTTGCACAATGGGGGAAGACACACAAGGGTGGAGGCTGAAAACAGTTTTCCTCTTCTTAGTTGTGTAAGCCAAAAGAACTCAAGTACAAAGAAATAGAAGAACCCTAGATATGGGTCTCAAACCAAACTCAACTAACTAAGGTGGCATACTAATTGAGACACGAACTAGAGTAGATAAGGATAGCTATCATGTAGCTATTATTCAGGGGTGGTGTACCAACCGCGTCTACAACTGACAAGTAGGTGACATAAATACACAACGGTCACCCTGGCGTATCACGAGTGGAGCTCGATATCTCAACATGATAGTACCCTACCGATGACAAAAAGCTATGAACCTCTTTCGGAGTGCGTGGTGGACTCATAGCGACTATAACCTTGATCTTTTCAGGGTCAGTTGCGATCCCTACTGAACTGGCCACGTGGCCTAGCAATAGCCCATAAGGCACTCCAAAGACACACTTCCGTGGGTTAAGAGCAATACAAAATTGTCTGCAGCACTCAAAGCACTTTCTTAAAATAATCAGCATCCTCTCCCTTATAGTGGCTGCCCCCAGGTCATCAATAAATACTTTCAACTCATCTGGGGAGATGTCACCAAAGGTCTTGTTTGCTGTTTGTTGCCATGATCGAGGTGCATTGCACAAACCAAAGGCCATCACATGGTACGCAAAAGTACCAAAGACAGTAATAAAAGTTGTTTTCAACTTGTCCTCTTCTACGATTTCCATCTAGTTGTAACCCGCAAAGCAATCCATAAACAAATATATTTCCCTACCCACTAATTGATCCAAAATCTGGTCAATGAATGGCAACGGGTAGTAATCCTTAACCGTCTGCTTGTTTAGCTCTCTAAAATCTACACATAGTCGGATCTGGTTGTTTTTCTTCTTCCTGATAACAATTGGTGAACACCATTCCATGTGCTACACAGGGAAGATTAAACCGGCTTTCCGTAACTTCTTTAACTCCTCAAACGCTCATCCCTCAATTCAAAAGGCATACACCTTACCTTCTAACGCACATGACCACTGCCTTCTTTTACAGGAATAGTATGAATAGCTAGGTTGGGAGGAATACCTCTCAGCTCATCATAACTCCAAGCAAAGATGTCGCGGAATTCTTGAATCAAGGACACATAGTCCTCCCTTTCTGTTGAACTAAGCATGGAACCTAATTTAGTTAGCTGCGAATCATTGGGCGTGCCAAGGTCCAACTCAATCACATCCGCGTCTCTTATCTTGTCTTGCGGCTCTATCGGCTCATTTAGAGTTATCTGATAAAAGTCCTCTGTAGTGGACCCTTCTTTAGATTCATCACTAGATGATGTCTCACTACCAGATGGATCATCTGCTGTCTCTAACTCAGTAGAGGACAAAGGAGCTCTCTCACTCTGAGGAGACTCAAGGTAAGCATTGACTATTACTCGATTAGCACCTCTACCTAGAACCACTCGATTGGTTTGTTCGTAGGATCCAAGGCCTGCCTAGCAAGACTCGATAGCTAGGACGTCCTATAAATCTTATCACCCTAAAGTCCAAGAAGCATTCTACACTTGCAACTGTAACATGGACTCTAGTAACGCAGTGGAGCTGTCTTTTTGGATGCCTAGACCCAACCTCTCCATCAACTCTGAACTCATGATATTGATGGAGGAACTAGTGTCTACGATAGCATGTTCCACTAATATTCCATCCATGTATACTGGAACCCTAGGGAAATTCTTTTCAGCATGATCAAACCAATCTTCCCCTACTCGTGCTATGCCCAAAGGTTCTACGATATACCCAATACGCAGGATCTTTTTGAATTCCTTGCGTACTTCTGGAGATAATTTAAATTGTAAGAGATTTACATCTGGTTTGACTTCGCAAAGAGAACTTGCTAAATCAAAATCATGATAGGTAGCCAAAGCTCTCTTTTCTCGCCATACCATTCTTTCTTTTGGTCTCGGGACCAGCTTTGGTGCTTCTTTTTTAGCTCTTGCCTTCTTTCTTGGCCCTTTCTCATCCTTCTTAGCATTGACTTTTTTGTCAACAGGCCTTAGAGGTCCACCTTCACGCTAGGATTCAAGACTTGCGTCCCCTTATCCCCTTGCTTAGGGTTTCCCTCGATCGGTTTTGTATTATCTTTATCAACCTCTTTAGCCTTTTGGCCTCTTGTAACGGCTCGTAGGTTAGAGGTTTCAGCGTCATTGACGCGTACAGCCTCGATAAGGCTGACTCTGTTGCCTTGGGGCAACTCTTCTATAGTGGTCTTTCCCCTTTGCAATATTTGTCTTGGTCCATCATTTTGCTGCAGGTTATTACCTTGCGCTCTATGATTAGCTGGACCTGGATGTTTACTCCCTTGTTGGAGGGAACTAATCTTACTCCAACAGGTAGCAGCTAAATGGCCCGACTTCCCACAAATATCACATTTAACATTTGGACAATTTCTAGGGAAATGTTGTCAATCACACCACTTACAGCTAAATCTTGAGGGACCACCCTCTTCAGGGCATCGACTCCCTATCAGATTCTGCTACTTCTTTAAGAAATTGACGTCAACAGCTATTTGCCGATATTTTTTAGAAATCATGTCAGTGTAGTGCTTCATCATATCCTTAACTTCGCCAAGGACATTAGATGCACTTGACTCATAGCCTTGATCATCTATCTGTCGTTCCATTGGCCTAACAATTTGATTGGGCATTGGTTGTTGACTCACAGGAACAACATTAGGGTTCAAAACTTGGCCTCCAACATTTGGTGGAGCCAACTGACTAGCCATAGGCATAGTCACACTCGGAGGAGCTAGAAGCAAAGGTACATTTTGAATCATGCTTCCTCTCCCATTAGGGTTATTGATAGGCATCCCCTGACTTCCATTTGTCAATGGTAAATTTCTTCCAGGTACTAGACCCGCATTAAGATTTATTCGAGAGCAGTAGGCCGTTTGTAATCGTGACTCTACTCCTTCTGCCCCGCGATAGCGGTGTCTATATCAGCCAAAGCCACACTGCTCAATTGTACCTGAATATTGAAATCTAGTCCATGCAAGAAGTATTGCAATCGGGCAGCCGACGGAATAGGAATGTAAGTTTGTAACTTACAAAACACTTCCTTAAGCTTCTTAGCATAGGCTTTCACATTCTCATGGGGGTCTTGGCGCGTTACATTCAAAACACACAACCAGTATTGGCCACCTCTTTCAGGGGCATATTCTCCTCAGAAAGCTGCATAGAATTGATCGATAGTGGTTATGGTTCCAGAATCTATGCTATGATACCATACCATATCCCTTCCTTTTAATGTCATGTTAAAGAACATCATAAGATGTCCCTCATCTTGGATGCGGTAATTAAACATTAATCTTTGGAATTCACAAATGTGAAACTCCACATCTTCTTCAGCTAACCCATTAAAAATGGGCAAAGAAACTCCTAAAGCTGGCAGATCCGGCGTCCCTATAGGAATTGCAATGGGTTGTGCCATGGCGAC
The DNA here is from genome assembly GCF_053477565.2 of Lygodium microphyllum. Lineage (NCBI taxonomy): Eukaryota > Viridiplantae > Streptophyta > Polypodiopsida > Schizaeales > Lygodiaceae > Lygodium > Lygodium microphyllum. Next base: position 118,960,064 of record NC_141141.1, on the reverse strand, counting down.
ACTCATAACTGATGGAATCACACCCCCACTTGAAGTGGGTTGACTTGGTGGAAGAGAGGAAGAACTTACGCTTCCTCTACACCTAAAGAACTATGTGCAGTAGTTGGGTTACTAAGACCATTTCCTCTTATGCGTATCGGTCTACTTCTTTGAGGAGAATAGCGACTTACAATCTTCAACCGCCGTCTATCCCTCTCAGAACATTCTACTTTTTTTATTTCAGCTTGACGGTCCTTGTCAGAGGACATAAACCAACTTTCTTGGTCCCTAGAAACCCTAGATTCGAGAACCACCACCTATTGGCAGCTCTCGGCAGACGCACCACTGATGGGACCTGAAATGGGCCGGCACTGGCTATGGCACTAGCCGGACCTCATACGCATAATAGACAAACACACCCTCACAGCCTCACGGACCAGGAGCGTCTATCTAATGCTAAAGGACAAATTCTCCTAAAGCCTAATCTATGTGCTTATAGTTTCATCGTTTTGTAGTCCAACGTTTCCCTTTCTATAAACTCCTCAAAGGGAGAACCCATACACATTGGCAATAAATACCACGATCACATACATGGAGGCAATCTCTTGGTAGAAACACCGCGGCCCCACTGCAACTCTCTTGCATCACAGGGATTGGCCCCTTGATGCACTGCTCAACATATAAAACAAACGAATACAAACTCCTCTCTTTTATATTTTGAATCCAGGAGATATACCATGTGTCCTTACTTAACAATCCCTTAGGAAACCAACCCTCTATCCTACGGCAAGGGATAACCTTTCACTCTCAATCGTGGGTCAAACTCCTAAGAAAACAATTGCTATGTAGTCCAGGAGCTTTTCCGTTGATACCATGAACTATGTATAGTGCATAATGTGAATGGTTTAGTGCACAAACAGAAGAAAATCAGCATTGTGCATCGTGTGAAACCAATTCTTTCCATGATTTCCATGCTAGCGTATATGTAATGAGAACAGACACCGAGCCTTACGCTCATGCTGCCTTTCCCTTTATTTTAAAACAGCATCCTATAGGCATGATGCAACACATAAACCAGATTTTAGTTTATATTTTGATGCTCAACCTCCCCTCTCACCCTACCGTTTAATGTTTTGCATTCGTTGATAGGTGAAAATGTCATTTTATGTGTATTTCCTTACAAAGAAAGCGATAAACATGAATGAAAACATAGAAACGAGGGTAAACCGAGGCCAACCTCATGCTTTACCTTCATTATGCACTGCACAAACACACGTAATTTTTTAGAATTTTCCTTTTACCATTTCCTAATTTTCTCCCATTTAAAACCTATTTTTCACCATTTTTTGGTATTCTTCCTCTATTTTCTTCAATAAAAAATGACTTGAAATTAATATTGATTGTGTTGTGGGCTGTGACCCTTAGGCTCCTTGATAGCAAAATTTCAGGTTTTGTAGGTGCTATGTCTCATATTTCCCATTTATTTTGCAAAAAACCCCCATTTTACTCCTTAAACGCATGTTTTACAGGTTTTATGACATTAATTTCAGCCATGTCACTTACGATTTTCCAATTTTTAGATTATAAACTGTTGAAACTCATAGAAAAAAACATCATAATGCATAATTAGCCCATGGGAACAATGTTTCATCAATCAAATAGCATAAAAACTCATTTTTTCTTCATAAAAATTGAATTACCGCTTAGGATCCGTGTCTCGCGATCTCGGTTTTGGTGCGGGACTGCGGGTCAGCCCACATTCAATGTCCAGCATCTTCACAATCAGCAATCTTCATGTCTACATCAATCCGGTCCCAATCAGACAAGCTTTCCTTCACAATTCTTCATTTTCCTCTTGCACACAAGAACAGCCCCTTAGGGGAGAGAGAGGGAGGAGAGAGAAAGACTAGAATCATATTTCTTCATTCAAGCCATCATTGCTTGCATGAAGGGTGGTGATATGCTTAGCAAGGAAGGAGTAGTCAAGCCCCATGATCGATTGGGTAGGTTGTTCTCAGCCAGGCAAATCCATCTCCATCAAGAGAGCACAAAAATCGGTGCCTTCTTGCCATGCCTTCTCTCTAGGATTTCATGCTTCTCTTTCATGCCATGTTGCATAAAATTTTAGGGGGCTCCAAAAAGGCACATCCCACTTTGGCCAAACTTTGGTCCACCTCTTCGAATCTTGACCATTTGTTGGCTCCTCCCTCGTCTGGCATCCAAATCGAGCTCTGAAAAATCCTGGGCGTCCGGCTTGGCATCCCACATTGACTAGCAACTCTTGACAACCCGCACCGTAGACTGAAAAATTATCAAAAATGCACAAGTGTCGCTCGAGCACCTTTTAAGAGTCGTATTTCACTTGGTGCTTAAAATCGTCCTAGTTAGAGCTGCCGCCTTCGACGTTGAATATTTTTTCCCTAAATTCTGGATTTTTTTGGCAAATTTTAGGCACATCCTGGGCTCAAAACTCCACTCTCAACCCTACAAGCATACCTAGACCACCTAGTCCCTATGTGACCCATCGACCGAGTGATGCTCCAGTCCCCTATGTGGAAGAGCCGAATGAGGAAGAGACTTACGTATACCCTTACATCTCGCATGATGATGAGGGCAACGCAATCCTTATGGACTATCAACCAGTACCGGTGATAGCATTAAGAAGATGACAAGGTAGAGGCCTAGGAGGGCAGATGTAGGATCAAATCATTTGTTGGACTTGTGGTCATCCAGTGCATGTCTCATCACACTTCCTTGAGAGGGAGCAACAGAACAGAGACAAAGCTGACCTAAGGTGCATTGAGTGTGGGATCACTCATCTCTTCATCGATTGCCCAAAGTGAAAACCATCTTCAAGTTCAGCCAACGTGCTATCTATCCCATTGGTGTTGTTTGGTGTCAAGAACCTTGATGGGGAGGCCACACCTATCCCATTGCGAGTCATGACTCGTGCCCAGATGAAGCAGGCCGGCGTATCACTACCAGGGCCTAGCAACCTCGATGCAATATCGATAGGGAAGAAGAGTCGTATAGGCGGAGAAAGAAGAGGCCTGAAGCTAAGGTTGCACTGAAAATTGAGAGTGCTACTACTCTTACTGCTGGAAAGAAGGTTACTAATACAGAGGCAAAAACTTCAGCCCCTAAGATGATCGAAAAGGGAAGTGCTAAGGTAGGGGAATACCTGCATCCAAAGCGCCAACTAGAGGCCATAGAGAAAGTGAAGGAATGGGTGAAAGAGGCCCAAGAGCACCTAAAGGATGCTGAGCCCATCCTAGAGGACGAGATCGATGATCTCTCCAGCATAAGCATGCCACTCTCATCCCCTCGCGACCAAAGTCAGGGGATGCGACCGCACCACAAGCAGTATTGCTTAGGCCAATTCTTGATGTTGCAGGTCCATAAATCAATCATGGCCCCTAGCCAGGACAATCTGGATTAGGAGAGAGACAAGCAGCCAACAACCTCCTTACCATGCTGGTGACCACCCTTGTGACGCTAAGTCTGGGAGACCTACTTAAGCAGCATCCCACCCTATGGCAAGACCTGAAACAGTGGGTTGAAGGATCACGAGAGCAAGATGCTGATTTGCAATGACCATGATGCACAGATACAAATACCGACTCTGACGCTACACTTTGTGCCAAAGTCCTTGCACATTAATGCTTTCTGGGAGGGCACCGAGATGCATGTAGTCTTACCAGTCCTACCCTAGGCGACACAATGAGAAAGTGGATCGTAGACACGGGAGCTAGTTATTGTGCTTAGCCACGCAGTGCTTTAGACTTGGGGAAACCCACTTGTTGAGATTGCTAAGTTCAATGTCACACTAAAAAATGGTATGAGAGTGAAACCATTCGAGGTGCTAAAAAATTGGCCAGGGAAAATCGTAGGTGTCCAGTTCTCAGTTGATTTTATAATCATGAAGGGTGTGGACTACAATATCCTATTAGGCTGACCCTGGGATGCACAACGCCAGAGTCATCAAAGATTGGGGTAACAGGTTAATCTTCCTTAACAATAGAACGAACATTGTGAGGGTAGAGATGGACACCTGGAAGACCTCACCAGTCAATTTGGATGCCATATCTCCGATGCTTAAAGGGAATGCTCAAGTCAAGAAGTCATATGGTCCCTTGACCAAGTATATTCCATGCTAAGAGGATGAGTGAGATTGGATGCATGTCCTTGCTATAATTGACTTGCCATTCTCGGATCATGAGGCATACGAGCAAGCCATCAAGACAATCGGTAAGTCTAAAGTTGCACCCTCCGTACCAGTTTGCATGATGGCAGGAACCCTTCAGGGGAGACCTAAACCTGTCACCTTCCAAGTGCCAAATAACAAGAGGGAACCCCAAGAGATTCTGGAATATTTAACGAGCAAGCTAGCTGGCAATCCAGTAGCAAACTTAAAACCACTCCAAGATCTCTTAGATGAATCCAAGTGGCAATGGACTAGGGTGCATGACTTGAACCTCATGTACAACAGGGCCCTAATCCTAATCAAAGACAAGCGATATACCAAGACCTAGGAGACGACGAGCAGTCTAACGAAGAGGATGCCAATGACGAATATAAAGACTATTGATCTTTCAGTGACAAAAGTGAGGGTGAGATGGATACCGTAGAATACAACACTGAACGACGAGAAATAGAAAAAATACGAGCAGAATCCAAGCTCCAGAAAAACAGTGCCTTCAGGATAGACCGAGGGGTCATGCTCATTGATTGTGATCATGCCTGGTTGGAACGCATAGGAGCCATAGATTTCGATCAAGCATGCCTAGCCTAATCTGGTACGACACCAATGCTTAGGACAAAGTATCCATCTGAGTTGCAACCACCATGGGAGACCACCTCTTCTAGTAAATATGGGGAGTTTGACTCTAAGTCAGAGGTAAGTTCAGATTGCGACCTAGAGATACCTAGGCCAACCAAGACCAAATGTACAAGGGGGACCTACCCATCCACTTGAGGCATAGATGGTTAAAAGAGGAAAGGATAAAACAACCCAAGGACACATGAACAGAAGAACAAAGAAAATCGCAGGACCTCCCTAAAATATTTATGAACCTAGCCCAGGAAGGGGAGACACCCTGACCAATCTTCATTGCCGATGACTTGACTGAGGAAGAGGAAACGAATCTTGTTGCTCTCTTGCAAGAGTACATACACATATTTGCTTGGTCCTTAGAAGAGCTTAAGGGGGTAGATCCAAGTGTAGTGACTCATAACATACCCATGACGCCAAATGCTATGATGGTCAAGCAGCGACACCATACCCTATGAATCCAAAACACACTCACGCGGTCAAGGAAGAGATTGACAAGCTGATGAGAGTAGAATTCATTTACGAAATTGAGCACCATACGGACTAGGTATTGCCCATATTCATTATCATGAAGAAGAACAAAAAAATCAGAGTGTGCATCAATTACAAGAAGGTGAACGCTGCTACTAAGAGGGACAACTATCCATTGCCGTACTGCGAGCACATGCTTGAAACAGTGGCTAGCAAGGAAGCCTACAATTTTATAAACAGCTTCTTAGGATTTAATCAAGTGCAAGTGCATCCTGTCGATAGGCATAAGACTACCTTTGCCACTAAGTGGGGCATCTTTGCTTATATAGTCATGCCCTTTGGGTTGACTAATGCCCCTGCCACCTTCCAATGCCTCATGTGCACCATATTTAAAGACATGCTTCGCAAAGAGTTGGAAGCCTTCGTAGATGACTTGTGTATTCACTTGACGTGGAGAAAACACTAAGTCTTTGAGCGGTGTTGCCTATATTGTCTCTCCCTGAACCCCTCAAAGTGCCAGTTTTGGGTGAAGCATGGATGCATCCTAGGGAACATGGTGTCAAAGAATGACATTGCCACTGACTTCTCAAAAGTCAGGGTTATTTTTTATCTTCCGCTCCCAATCAACTATAAGGGAGTTCAATGCTTCTTAGGCCATACAAGATACTATTGGCAATTTGTGTTGAATTACACATTGATTGCCAGACCTTTATACAAGCTGTTGATTATCTTTGAATGGACTGAAGCATGCCAACGAGCATATGAAGAGTTGAAGAAGGCTCTAACCACAGTACTGATTCTACGAGCCCCAAATTGGACCATTATCTTCCATGTGCATATCGATGCCTCAATATTTGTTGTGGGGGCAGTGTTGTGCCAACCTGGCAAACACAATCTAGACTACCCAATGAGCTTTTCTAGCAGACAACTCACTGAGACGGAAATGAATTACTCGACGACAAAGAGAGAGGGCTTGGCCATGGTGTTTTCTGTGAGGAAATTCCAGCATTATCTATTGGCTACATCCTTTACCTTCTTTGTGGACCATCAAGCCTTGCTATATCTAGTGAATAAACCTTGCGCTACAAGATGCATAGCTCAGTGGCTCCTTCTGCTTTGGAGTTCGACTTCTCCGTGGTTGTACGGAAAGGAAAACAACACTACATGGCTGACCATATGTCACGCATCCCCACAGGAGAGGCCATTGGAGAAGGCATTGCCAATGAATTGTTAGACGCCCAATCTCTTTAACCTTTCTAGCAAGAGAGATTTATTTAAGGCTAATCTGATGCCATATTGGGCACATGACATAGTCCAAGTGCTTGAGCAAAGACTTCCTGAGCGACCGATAGAAAAGGAAAGACTTAGGTGACTCATCCTCAAGATCCAACCCTACTAGTTGATAGCAAGCCAACTATATTGACTAGGGCAAGATGGACTACTGTGTAGATGCGTGTGTGAGCATGAGATGCATGATGTGCTCTCAGAGGCACATAGTGGAATCGCTGGTGGGCACTTTAGCGAAGACATGATCGCCCGCAAGGTGCTGCAGTCTCAACTATGGTGGCCAATGATGTTTCGTGATGTAGCACGATTCGTTAAGCATTGTGATGAGTATCAGTGGAAAAAGGTCCCAATTCGCAAGGATCAAATGGACTTGACCCCAATCATTGCACGACAACCCTTCCAAAAATGGGCAATTGACTTCATAGGACCCATCAACCCAGCTGCATAATATTCACAGGCCAAATACATAATTATGGCCACAAACTACCTAACGAAATGGGTAGAAGTGAGAGCAACACGAAAGAATGATGCTAGAACGACTGCCAAGTTCTTGTGGAAGCAGGTGATTTCATGATTCGGCTACCCCATTGAACTAGTCAGTGACCAAGGCACACACTTCATCAATGAAGTGATAGTGCATCTTCTATCCACCTTTCTAATTATCCATAAAAAATCCTCCCCATACTACCCTCAAGCAAATGGCCAGGCGAAATCCACGAATAAGATTCTTGTAAACGTCTTGACCAAAGTAGTCTCTGTTTCACGCAGTGACTGGGATAACAAGTTGATGGTAGCCTTGTGGGCTTACTGTACAGCTTATTAAATGAATGTCAGCCAGACTCCCTTTAGGTTGACCTATGGAACTAAAGTAATTCTTGTAATTCTCCCTGTAGAGTTCTTCATTCCTAGCCTGAGAATAGCACTTCAGGAATGATGGGAAGGCAAGGAAGCATGGATGCAACACTTGATTGAGCTTGAACGCCTCTTGAAAACTCATCTTCTAGCCACTCATGCACTCATATGTGAGAAGGCATGATGCAAGAGCTGGTTTGGCAAGCACGTCAAGCAGCGCGATTTTAAATAGGGAGACTTAGTACTCCTGTACTTACTTAAGGGGCATAAGCAAAAAATTAAGTTTAGAGGACTTGGACCTTTCAAAGTTCATGCAATCAAGCCGAACTAGCAACATTGAGCTCCAGACTCTAGACGGCGAGGGCATAGGCTTCTTTAATGGCAATCGTATCAAGAAGTACTACCCTCCCACGTATACTCTGCATGAGCCACCAATGTTAGAAACCCTTATCAAAGTACGAGTAGCCAGGATTAGTGAAATGGATGATGAGGATAAGGAAGCCATAGAACCTGCATACCTGTCAAGAATCACGTGGTGGGGGGACTTGCTCAAGATGCTATGCCAAACACATATAGAATGCACAAGGAGAAGCTCACTCAAGAGACAAGAAGAGAGATGGAGGCCAAAACCTTTTCTTGCTGGTTTCTTCTTCTTCTTTCACACACTTTACAATGTACACAAAGTATAGATAAGATACAACATAAAGGAAAGTGGCATACTAAGTCAAACAATGCATAACCAACTACACTAGTCGACTTACACTATAACTATGCCAGTAGTAAAAATGTGTAACAACCTGAATATAATAAGTAATGAGTCAATGGCCATGTGAGAGTCATAATGACCACTGACCTGCTAAGTGTAGACATGTGGATCCATCTAACCAAGCAGTCCATCATTAATGTCCGCATGTGTTGAGCTTGTCATCTCAACAATACCTACACATCATAGTCACTGCCAAGTGAAAATGCCCTTTCAATGCCTTGATGGACAAGGGAGCAAATGTCAATGTCTTAACTCACGATCATTGGATCCAATAGGGAAAACCACCACTATAGCCCACCAATGCCAATTTAAGCCCATATGGGGGCCGCTCATATACACTTCTCGGCAAGTGCGGGGTCGTCATTTCTATCGAGTCTGAAACTGTACCAATGATCTTCTACATTTGCCAAACACTGAAGATGCAGGCATGGAATCGCTGCTAGGGCAAACCTTCAAGAAGAAAACTCACTGCAATGTTGATTATGAATCACAGCGCAAAATTATGGTAGCATGTGTGGCTAACAATGCCAGAACCCTTGAGCATTGGTTAGCAATATTCCCCGCCACTTTCAAAGGCATGGCGTTTCAGTGGTATGAGAGACAAGCAATAGGAACTTTTGGCACACGGGATTGGCCTTCCTCACTAAATTCAGGCATGAAGGTTTTGAAGATTGGATGCAAGAGGAGTTCATGAACCTAAGTCAGTCCTGTGGAGAAAGAGTAGAAGCTTATGTATCACGAATGGAATCCATCTTGAAGAGATGGACTAACCATCATTTGGAAAAAGGTATCCTAAAATGAGTGTTCCTCAGAGGCCTACAACCGGAATTTCACAAGTTCGTGGAATTGAGAAGACTAGTCAATTTGCAAGCTGCAGTGGAAGGTGCAAGATTGTATGATGAAATTGAAGCAAGGCTGTCAATGACTCCACGAAGAGGAATCTTACCTCCTCCCATGCCAAGAATGGTATACCCACCAAATGCAGTCCTAGGGACAGTTCCCTACCCCTATCCCTAGATGCAAAAAGTGCCACAGTATAGTGTACCTAATCCACAGTGGTCGCCGCAGATGACAGTTCCTTAAATGATGGTTCAATCAGAACATTAATGGCCTCAAACAGTTCCTCCAATGGTGATTCAACAACAGTGGAACCCTACCAACTGGAATCAACAACCCCAAGTCTCAAAAGGAGCTCTGAATAATCAAAACCAGAATAGAGGACCCTCTGGATCAACCCAACTTGTATATGCAATAATTACAGAAGCTTCCCAAATTCCTACTACAAGTACTTCAGGAGGTGAAAATCTGAAGGACTACTTATCCAACTCAGTTGCAAGTATCAAGAAAGAGCTTATGGATGTGATTATAGAGCAGCTACATACACTGAAGGTGAATACTGCCAATATATCCACTCTTGTAGGAGGTGGGCAAGATGTGATGCGTTCTAATACATGGTGCGAAAAGTGCCATCAAGCCGGACATTAAGCCACTGAATGTACCCAAAAACAAACTATTCCTGAAGCCTTCTATTCATACTGTTTGAGGAAGAACCATACAAAGGATATTTGCTCTCTGAAAGAGATGCACAAACAAAGAGAGAAAGATGAAAATGAAAGATTCAACTTTCTAGAATCCAAAATGACAACATGGGACATTGGACCAAAGCTTAGGGAGTTTGGTCCTAATTTTGGTCCAAGGAGGTTTCCCTCTCAAAGTTATAGAGGAGGACAGTTTGGCGGTCATTAGAGATCCGAGGTGGAATGCTACAGATGTGGAGAAAAGGGTCATATCTCACCGAATTGTCCAAACCCTAGAAAATTTGTGGATTACAAGCCCTTATGCATCCGATGCAAAGGAGAAGGCCACACTGCAAAGGACTGTGTCCAAGTCCAGTCCCTATCAAGGCCAATGCCACTGATAGCTAGTAGAAGGCACAAGAGCCTATCTCCAACTTGGTAGAGTTGAAAGGTGTTGCTATCACGCGTGCCAAGAAGAAGGAACCAATTGTCTAGAAAGAGAATAACTCCCCTACCAAGACTATGAAGTTCAACATGCCAATAGAGGGACAAAGCAGTACAAGACATAATAGTGCAATACAGAGCACTACAGTGGCACAAAGAGTCACATAGACAGTCCCAAAAATAGAACCAGAGGTCCAAGAAATAGACAATACAGAAGCACCTCCAAAAACCAAGGAAATGATGATGCTTCCATTGCTAGAATAAAAAGGAAAGTTTAAAATGGGTGTAGCCCCATTCCCTAGCAGGCTTGAGAAGCCTATAGATCCGATTAAAGAGTATGACTTGATCAAAGACCTAAACACCTTTAAACCAAACCTAACATTCTGACAGTTTTACTGATACTATCTGCCAATTGCCGAAAAAGATTCAAAAGTATCTTGACAAGAAGATGTGGACTAAGGATTGCTCCTTCAACAGTGACCAGAACCAATAAGGCCCCAGAGCCTATAAAGGAAGTAGATGTGGCTAACGCCTTCCTAGATCTTGGAACTCTAGAGATTAGTGTATGGATAGAAGGATGCTTTATTTCATATGCATTGATTGATGGAGGCTCATCAGTAAACATAATGACGGATGTGACAATGAAGGACTTAGATTTGCAACGAATTCAACCTACATAGTGACTTATCAGATTGGTAGACCAAAGCAAAATTAAACTGTTGGGCATAACAACCCTTGCAGGAAGAGACTATTAGCTGAGATATTTGGTGGTCAAAACAAATTCTTATGGGACCTCATACCCTCTTCTGTTGGGAAGACCTTGGATTTTTGAAGCAAGAGCCAGGACAGACTAGTTCAAAGGAACCCTAATCCTAGGCACATGACCCCATAAAGTGGTGTTGAAATTGTATGGATCGCAAAAAGGCAATGGATCCACATCCATCGAAGTCATAACAAACTCCTCCAATGAAGTAACAGATGGTACATTAAGAGATGAAGAGGCTATTAAATAGATATTTCCCAAGAAAATAGAGGCACAGTCCCTAACAGTGGGCACTATAAGACAACTACCAAAGGAAGAAAAGTCTTTGTCCATGGGAGAATACCTCCTGCCTCAACCCGAATTGACTTCTAAAATCACCTCTGACAGTGAAATAGAAGCATGGATGTACTTTTCTCCCTGTTACATGGCAGTCGCAGAGTCAAAAGCAGAGTTAGAGACAAGGTCAGAGCTAGAGACAAAGGTAGAAGCAGAAGCAGACATAGAGGCAAATGATCTGTTCTTCTCCTACAAAGCTAGAGATAGAGCCTCTAGAGGAAGAGGATGAAAATGATGAGGAAGAAAACGAAGCAGCTTATGAGAGTGTAGTTGAAGAAGATCCTTTGATAGCAGATGATCTTGTTGATGTCCCTACAATGACCTTAGAGGCCAAAAATCTTGGGGTGTTGGATGGAATGACCACGGTTCCATTTGGGTTGACCAATGGACTAGAAAGTATGTAGAATCTGCATAAGTAATGGATCAAAGGTATAACAATTAAGTTCACTAGTGGCATGATGATGATACTCCTTGTCAACAGAAGCCAGAGCCATTAGAGCCATGGCTTATAGAGGGTCCGTGCTATGTGACATTCCTCGACACATCCTCTGAAGATAAATCCCTAAGTCTAGAAGAAATCACCACTCACACAGAAGCAAACAAAGCTCTGATACCCTTCCAACAATCTCAACAGATAAATGAGTCATCTATTCAAAAGAAGGACACTAGTTCTAGTGGAACATTAGACGATGACACTACTCCCTTGAAAGAGTTTGACCTCTATCCAGAAGCAATCCATGGGACATTTATCTGTGAAGTGAAAGGTGAAAGGCAAGTGACGTTCTTGGATACTGACGGTACTAAACGTCACCTGAAATTGGATCTAAATCTTTCAGAAGAAGAACTAGTGGTCCTGCGAGACCTACTAAAGGAGAACTTAGACGTGTTTACTTGGTTGTACAAAGACCTAAAGGGGATTGATCCCACAGTATACCAACATCACATTGACCTAGAGCTTGATGCCAAACCTGTGAGGAAAAGACAACGGTGTATGAATCCTAATTATTCTACTTTGGTGAAGGGTGAATTATTGAAGCTTTTTGAAGCCAAGTTCATTTATCATGTGGCTAACAGTGAATGGGTTTCACCCATTGTGGTTGTACCCAAGTAGAATGGGAAACTTTGAATATGTGTGGACTTTCAAAATCTCAACTTGAAGATGAAGAAGGATCATTTCCCAATCCATTTCACAGACCAACTGTTGGACACAGTGGCAGGCCATGAGCTCTATTCCCTCTTGGATGGACTCAGCAGATATAACCAAGTCCAAATCGCAAAAGAGGACCAATCCAAAACAACCTTCACCAAATAATGGGGGACCTATGCCTATAGAGTGATGCCGTTTGGGTTCCTAATACTCCTACCACCTTCCAATGAGTAATGATGGTTGCCTCCCAGAATCATTTGCATGATTTCTTTGAGGTGTATCTTGATGACTTCTGTGTCTATAGCTTAATACGTGAGCATTGGGGACACCTAGAGCAATGCTTTTATAGATGCCGAGAGTATGGGATTTCTCGAAACCTCAACAAATTTTTTTTGGGTGTCTCATCAAGAGTTCTTCTAGGCCATATTGTCTCTGCACAAGGGATGGCAACAGACCTGGCGAGAAGATTGCCGCCTTGACAGCACCAACAAACCTCAAGCAACTGAGAGGATTTCTTGGCCATATGGGCTACTATAGAAGATTTATTGCACATTTTGCAACTAAGGTAACCCCTCTACACAAGCTCCTAAGGAAATATGCAGATTTCCTTTGGACTGATGATTGCAAAGAAGCCTTTAATACCCTAAAATAGTACCTTATCCAAGCACCTATTTTTCAGCCTCCTGACTGGACGAAGGAGTTCAATGTGCACACAGATGCATCAATTGAAGGGCCAGGTGATGTCCTATGTCAAAAGGGACCCTCTAAATTAGATCAACCAATATATTATGCAAGCCAAAAGGTCATTGATAGAGAGCGGAACTACATAGTGACAGAGCTTAAGTGTTTAGCAATGGTGTTTGGACTAGAGAGTTTTGACACTATCTACTGTCAATACATTTCAAGTTCTACGTGGATCATGAAGCCCTGTTCTTCCTGATGAACAAAGTAGATGTCAAAGGATGACTGATGTGATGGTTGCTCCTGTTCCAGGAGTTCAATTTTGAAGTAGTCACTACGCTTGGGTGTTCCCATGTCCTAGCCGATCATCTGTCACAGATCCCTCAAATTGGAGAAGAGGAACAGGATTATCCAGACCTTCCTGATGCTTCCTTGTTTCTAGTTGAAATAGTTACTCCATGGTATGCAGACATAGCCAACCTCTTGGTGACTCAACAATATCCTCCTGGCATCTCAAGCCGTGAGAAGAAGAAGCTTATGTTAGAATCAGCCCCCCTACACCTTGCTATAGGTGGTGCACTGTACAAGAGAAAAGATGAAGTGTTGTGAAAATGTGTTGCAGGAGACAAAATTGGCATAGTATTGAAAGCATGCCATGACGAACCATGTGGTGGACACTTCATAGGAGAAGCAACAGCCAAAAAGGCTCTGTTAACAGGATATTGGTGGCCGACCCTCCACAAGGATGCATATGACTACTGCAATAGATGCAATGCTTGTCAGCAAATGGAAAAACGCACCAAAACAAGTGCCATGCCACTGCAACCTATTTTTCCCCTAGAGCTATTCGAGAAGTGGGGGATGGATTTTGTGAGTCCCATTGATCTACCTATGAGACAGAAGTAGAACAATTACATCTTAGTATGTACGGATTATGTCACAAAGTGGTGTGAAGCTAAAGATTTGAAGTGGGATGATGGTAACAACATAGTCCTATTCATGTACGAGAATATTGTCACTCATTTTGGCAATTCCCTCGAGCTGATAAGTGATAGAGGTACTCATTTCCTTAACAAAATCATGGAAGAACTGACAGAGCTATATAAGATCTTCCATCGCAAGTCCACTCCTAACTACCCCAAAGCTAACGACCAAGTTGAAGTCACCAACAACATCCTCTGCTTGATCTTGACAAGAACGATTGCCGCGCATCATCGCGACTGGGACGATTGACTTACAGAGACCCTCTAGGCATATAGAACCTCCCATAAGGTTGCTACAGGACAAACCCCATTCCAGCTGGTGAGTGGTATAGAAGCTGTTTTTTCGGTTGAAATGGAATTTTCCTCTTTGTGACTGGCAGTTAAAGAATACTTGGGAGACAATGAGTCACTACAATGCTGCCTCCTACACTTGGATGTTTAGAGGAGACTTGTAGGATGGCTCTATAGTGCATGGAAACCACTCAAGTGCGATGCAAGGCCTATCATGACAGTTTCATCAAGCACAAGGAGTTCAAAGAAGGTGATCTTGTCCTAGCCTATGATTCAAGATTTGGCAAGCTTCAACAACGGTGGATGGGCTTGTACAAGGTACTTGCTATCAATCCTAATGGCTCTGTCCAAGTGCAAGCTGTCGATGCTTCTAGAGATCCCTTTCTGATAAATGACTATTGCCTAAAGAAGTATTTCCCTCCTTGGGGATCTTAACAATCACGGTCGACTCACCCTTTCCCTTTTGGGCATTGCATTGTCCTTCTCTTCGTTCTCCTGATAGCCCTTATAATCTTCCTCATGAGGCAGTCTCGTTCTGCTAGCCCCTCATAGATAACTCTCAACCATATCTTGTTCTCTTCTCGTCTGATTCAGCAACGGTGGTGAGGTTGGTCCTGACACGTGGTATTTCTACCATTCTCTTTTTTTTAAAAGAAAATGAAAAAAAAAATACACAAAACAGATAAACTATTATGGGAGAAAAGGAAGGAATTCCCTGTCATAGGAGGCCTCGTTCTAAGAAAAGGTGGAAACACCCTTGGGCGAGAAGCTGACTGTGGAAAAGGTGGTAACACCTTGTAGTTCAAGATAGCTGATTCATCAGCAGAACCTTTTTGCAAGAAATTTGAAGCCACCTCCCTTGGTGCACTGTCTCTACAATATCAGGGCGTTTGCCCTACTTAATAGACGAGGTTTCATACAAATCATTGAAGTACTAGACATGTCAGCTACCTCCCTGGGTAGACATCATCTTCAACACTCTAGTGACAACCACGTCTGGCATGATCTTCATCACCAACCCCCTGAGTGATGCAAGCTTTCATCCTAATAGGATGCACTACAAGGGAATGGGCCAATAGCGACGCCGATTAGCGACGGCGGATATCGGCGTCGCTATAGGTGTCGCTATTGGCGTCCCTATATGCGTCGCTATATGCGTCGCTATTTGCGTCGCATTTGTGACACAAATAGCGACGCATATAGCGACGCCAATAGCGACGCCGCAGGGAAAAAAAGCGCGGCCGAAACCAGAGCGCTATTTTCATTTTCTTTTCTTCGCCTTTTGAGAGTGAGAGCGAGGGAGAGAGCCAAGGCTTTGTGAGAGAAGAGGAGGAAGAGACTTGCTACCGCCGCCGCCGCCGCCACCGCCACCGTCGTTGTTCGCGAAGGAGAGGAGGAGCCCTCGTTGCAAAGAGAAGCCGCCCACGCTCGCCATATCTCATTGGTGAGTCTCCCTCTCTCTTTCTTTTACTTATTGAAGGTTTAAATCGTTCTCTTTTGTTTGTTTAGGAGAGGAAATGAAAGAGAAGGAGAGGGAGAGGGAGAGAGAGGGAGAGAAAGAGAGGGAGAGGGAGAGAAAGAGAGGGAGAGTGTATTCTCTCTCTGTCTCTCCCTTTTGCTTGTTTAATGTTTAAATTACTTTCTTCTTTGCTTGTTTAGGAGAGGAAACGGGAGAATAAGAGAGAAAGAGAGGGAGAGGGAGAGGGAGAGGGAAAGAAAGAGAAAGAGAAATAGAGGGAGAGGGAGAGGGAGGGGGAGGAAATAGGAGAGGGAGAGAAAGAGAAAGAGAAAGAGAGGGAGAAGGAGGGAGAGTGCATTCTCTCTCTCCCTCCCTCTCCCTTTTGCTTATTTAATGTTTGAATCACTTTATTTTTTGCTTGTTTAGGAGAGGAAATGAGAGAGAAAGAGAGTGAGAGGGAGAGGAAGGGGAAGGAAATGA
Source organism: Lygodium microphyllum (assembly GCF_053477565.2). NCBI lineage: Eukaryota > Viridiplantae > Streptophyta > Polypodiopsida > Schizaeales > Lygodiaceae > Lygodium > Lygodium microphyllum. The sequence continues at coordinate 118,943,777 of NC_141141.1, read as the reverse complement.
GAGAGGGATAGAAAGAGAAAGAGAGGGAGAGTGCATTGTATCTCTCCCTCTCCCTTTTGCTTGGAATATGTTTAAATCACTTTATTTTTTGCTTGTTTAGGAAATGAGAGAGAAAAAGAGATAGAGAGGGAGAGGGAGAAAAAGAGAAAGAGAAGGAGAGGGAGAGGGAGAGGGAGCGGGAGGGGAAGGAAATGAGAGAGGGAGAGAAAGAGGGAGGGGAAGGGAGAGGGAGAGGGAGAAAGAGGGAGGGAGAGGGAGAGGGAGGGGGAGGGAGGAAATGAGAGAGGGAGAGAAAGAGAACGAGAGGGAGAGGGTAAGGGTGAGAGAAAGAGAGGAAGAGAGGGAGAGGGAGAGAAAGAGAGGGCGAGGGAAGGGAAGGAAATTTAAGATAATATACGTATTGATAATGGTATGCAATGTGCTTTGCATACGACCACGTACTTCATCAAAATGAACCCAAAATTATTGTTATAGAAGAAGAAACCCTTAAATTGAGTATAGGATAATGTCTCTCAGGTCTTATGACTATGAGTAGAATTGATTGAAATAAATTTTATTACTATAGTTATAAAATTTCATAGATGGCGCGCATTAATTTTAAAATGGATTACTTATACTCAAAGTCGATATATAACAAAAAACTATCTACCGGGACAAACAAATCGTTGAGCATGATACAAGGCCGAGATATAACATCGAAAAATCTCTCGACTACTATATACAATGCAAGGTTTATGGTCAACTTGCAACTTGACGTACATCTCCATAAAGCTATCCATTTAAGCCTCGTTTGTTGTAATGTAGATAAGATGGCAAATGAAGAAGGTTCTATTGTTCAAGACCATGAGTCGTATCTTAATCAGCGTGTCCCATGTCCTTGCTCTCAATGCAAGTTGGCGATTAGACGAAAACGCCGATTGTCTATAGAACACGTATGACGATTTGGCGAGTTTCAATCTGAGATCATTGATCAGGCGATTGCAGAATTTCAGCAAATGGTAATTTGAAGTTAGCATTTTTCATGCATTGTACTCTCAAGCTAATTGAAAAGCATACACAATAAGATTGGGTCTTATTGGCAAATTTTGTATCCAGGGGGGTGATGTCTCGACCCAAGGGGGAGTGCACCCTTTGCGGCCAATTAGAAGAGTTCGTGGACGTGCGATGGATGGATTGCAGGAGCCAATCGACCACTCGCAAGGCCCATCTATACCGTCAATGCCAGAGGAGACAGACAACCTTCCCAACTTGCCTACAATCTTGGAGCCTGAGATGGAGGAAATGATCGATGCATTGATTCCCATGGATGTTGAGACATCTGACCCGCTTAGAGAGAAAGCATCCATACCATTATATGATGGGTGCCGAGTATCTCGGTTGAAGATATTGCTTGCACTCTTAAGTGTGCAAGCAAAATACGGTTGGAGCGATACGAGTGTGACTGAGTTATTCAGGTACCTTGCACACAGACTTCATTGTTTTTTTTTTAACAGTATTATTGCAAACATGGATGGATTATTCAAGGTGTTTTATGATTTTTTCAGGTTATTGAAATATCATATATTGCCACCTGCAAACACCATGCCTGAGTCTCGTGATGATGCATGACATGTTTTACGAAAGCTTGGCATGGACTACAATAACATCCATGCATGTATCAACGACTGCATATTGTTTCGAGATGAATACAAGACTATGGAGACATGTCCAAAGTGTGGTGCTCATAGGTATCGACAGGACTTGCAAGGGCAGACCATCCCTCAAAAAGTCCTCAAACACTTTCCTCTCATCCCCCGCATAAACCACATGTTTCGCACGTCTGCCATGGCAAGCTTGACAACGTGGCATGTGCAGAATAGGTCTAGGGATGGAGTGCAACGAATATCAGCAGATTCGCACGCATGGAGCCACATTGACTCTACCTTCCCAGGCTTTGCGCGAGAGCCAAGGAAGGCCGCTACAAAGTAAAAAATATGGACGTGTATCTTCGTCCATTAGTCGATGAGCTTAAGGTTTTGTGGGAGGAGGGGGTCACGATGCAAGATATGAGCAAGCGCGATGGTCGGTGGTCAGCCAACATTCGAGCCATTCTCATGTGGACGATGCATGACTTTTCGGGATTGGGAGAGTGCTCAGGTGAGGAGACCTTTGTTCTCGCCGGTAATATCTATATTTTATTTCATTCAATCAAGTATTCACTAGGTTGTGGATCGCCTTGCAGGTCTCGTTACCTCAGGTTATCATGCATGTCCATTGTGTGGGCCACAGTTAGACTCCCGAAGGTCACGAACCATGAAGAAGATGGTATATCAAGGACACGCCGCTTTCTTGCCGGAGGATCATGAACTCAGGGAAGGTTTTCTTGGACGACCTCCAGCACGTATGAACACTGCAAGCTGGTACGAGCTGAAAATGGTAAACCCGGATTCACATCCAAATGGAATGCGACGGTTCTCAGTTTTCTACGAGTTGCCATATTGGACCCACTTAGAGGTCAACCACTTGTTGGATCCCATGCATATTTTCAAAAATGTGGGCAGCTTGCTATGGGACCACATCACAGGAAAGAGAGACACTATAGGGTCACGAATGGATTTAAAGGAGGTAGGTAAGATGGAGGCGCTTTGGCCGTAGTCGAGTGCTGAAGGGGGAGTGCAGCTTCCTCACGCTCCCTTGGTTTTGTCTACCAAAGAAGAGCACATTGTGAAGCAAGTAATCAAGTCTATCCGCACTCCGACGGGTATGATGCATTCTCTCAGGTCCGCATTTTCTAAAGATGACCAGATTTCTGGGCTAAAATCCCATGATTGGCATAAGATATGTCAGGTTTGTGAACAGAATGGACTTTAATTAGGACATTTTGAAATTTGAAAAGTGACCATTATTCTTAATGCTTTCTCATTTGTGGCAGTTTGTCCTACCGATCGCGATTGTGGGATGCCTAAGTCCAAAAATTCGCGGGGCCATTTACAAGCTGTCGACTTTGGTGCAATGGATCTCACAGAAAGAGATTAAGACGTCCTCTATTGAATCCGCAAGGCGGGGAGTAGTTGAGATGGTCTGTCTCTTTGAGAAATACCTGCCCACTAGCATGCTCACGATACAAGTTCACCTTCTTGTGCATCTTGTGGATGAAGTGGAGATTGCTGGACCTATCCATATGCGATGGATGTTCTTCCTGGAGCACTTCATGAAAACCCTGAAAGGCTTTGTGCGACAACGAGCTCGTCTGGAAGGTAGCATGGCGGAAGGTTGGTTGGTGTCAGATGCGTTAGTGCATATCTCACAATGGCTACCAACGGTGGAACCAGACAATGAAATGCTATGGACGCTGAAGGACGATGACAGGCTGACTGGAGATGTGGTGGTTGGAAATGGGGTAGAAAAAAGAATGGATGCCTCAATGGAAGAGAAGGTGAATCGCTTTTGTATGTTGCACCATGCCTCCATGGAGACGTGGCTCGCCAAGTACCAGATTGCAAGGCAAGATCGAGAGGAAGCGCGAGCTAAATTCCGATGCAGTACGCGTCACCGACCGATTCGATATCCTGAAGGCATGGAGGAGATGCCGCGGTTTATGTCAACACGATGGTTGCATGGAGCCTTGACTGCAGCATCCAACGAAGGGACAGAGGTCTCAATGGAGGAGTGGGAGTTCTCGAGGGGATGTAGTCCAAAGGTAATGAGGGGTTTAGAATGTGTTGTATCTAAATTTGCTTGCTACATCTAATTTTAGTGTTTCAATGTGCAGTACAAAATATATAGTGCAGCGTGGTCACGCGGACGGCATTTTCGGGTGGAGCGTATTGACAAAATGCGCTCCACAATGGACTGTGGTGTCATGGCAAGGTTTGAGCAAGAGAGCCGGTGACGAGCAACGGATCCGAACACGGTTGTGGATGCGATGGAGTATTTTGGAAATTTGCAAAGTATTATTACGGTGGATTACCGTAGCTTCTCCATGATAATATTCGACGTGCAGTGGTTCAAAGTGGTACTTGGAGGAGCTGGCACAACAGTTCGATGAGGTCCATTTGGATTTCTCGAAATAGATTCCGAAAAAAAATGGATGGATTTGCGTGACACCTTTGTGTTGCCGGCCCATTGTGAACAGGTACAACTAGGCATTTGCTTGCTAATTGTAATACGACATGGTTTATGTCACAATGGTTTGAAGACGGTTTGTAAGTGTTTGTGAACAGGTAATCTTCTATCCAAATCCCCGACAACCTCGATGGTGGTATGTTATACCTTCAACTCCTTGAGGTACGAGAGTATACGATCAAAGCGATGTTCTAGGCATAGATGAAGAAAATATGCAAATAGAGGGTATGCAAATAGAGGGATCGAAATTACAAGGGGTGGAGGCCACCGCAAGCTTGGAGCTCGCATCGGCTAACAATGATGCAAATACAGAAGTCGTAGAATTTTTTGAGAACGAGGCAGACTCGTTCTTTTGTAGTGACATGTCTATCGACCTTCCAGTGTATGCAAAGTTGTGTCAGGAGATTAACATGGGACCATAGAATACTTCATTCTTGGAGAATTGTATTACTCAATTCGTTGTTTAGATCTTTCATAAAGGTAGATAAGATATGTATTTTAAGAGGGATTTTTCAAAAATGATTTATATTAATGTGCTTTGTATAGTTTAAATTGATTATTCTAACATTATTTTTTATCTGTGCAGATATCGACATTTTCAAGATGAGTCGAGGGATGAGCGATGAGGAGTTTCAGGAGATGATGGCACGTATGTCTCCAGATCAGCTTGCGAGATTCAGAGAGATAGCAGATCAGGAGCTGTCTCGTTCTTCGTCAGGGCGCTCTGCCAGATCAGCTTCAGCGCGATCAGATGCTTCAACTTCGAGCAGACGATCTCGACGCTCGCGACTTGGGCCAGAGGGAGGGACTGCGACTGCAGGAGGATCAGGGGGGTGCTGCTGTGGAGACACGGACGCGATGTCTCCGTCTCGTCGTTCAGCTGGAGCTCAGTCACCTCCAGGATTTGTCACACCTGTGGGGACGTCCACTCCAGTTACTCCGGCTTTTGCGTAGCCGTCCGCAGATGTCACGCCTTTTGGTAGCACTCCTTTTGGTGGCACCCCCTCTGGTGGCACTCCTTTTGGTGGCACACCCTCTGGTGGCACCCCTTTGAGTGGCACTCCGGGAGAGGGTACCCCCGTCAGTACATCGGATGTTCTGGGGTCTCCTGGATATGCCCAGGAGCGTGGACGGAGATGGGAGAGGGCCCATACAAGGCACACTCCTAGGGATTATGGATACCTAGTGGATGGCAGGTCAGGAGCCATCATCATGAATGATGAGGGGAGGAGGGTGATGGCTCGCATGAGGGAGTTGTGCCAATAAGTTTATCGGCACAACGTCCTGGATCATTGGAGGAACATACCGGAGGGGAGCAAGGAGTACATAGTAGCATCCTTGCACGAGGAGTTCCCGGTGCCAGCCGCAGTGGATAGATTCTCTATGGGCTGGATGATGGATTGTATGCGTGCGTACATGTCACATAGACGATCCGACGCACCCAAGGCAATCAAGAGTGGGGCTCCAAAGCCCGAGTGGTTAGATGCAGACGACTGGCACCGACTGAGGGAGGAGGCTACAAATTGGCCAGGACGTTGGAGTCAGCAGTGGGAGGCGGCGAGGGCACGAATCGAGGCCGGATCGGTACATCATCTTGGGAGTGGCGGCCATAGGACATATTTGGAGGACTTTGTAAGTTTCTCTTTTATTTTGCTTATTTATTTTTTTGAGATATTCTTTGTACTGACAATCATGTTTCTAACAGTTAGCATTTTGTTTTCTTTGTAGTACTCCATTACAAATCGCGATCCGCAAGGCCTTGAGACTCGATATGCGGAGAGGCACGGTCTCAGATCATTGATCGACCGATTGTATAGACGCGGCGGCCCAATAAGTCACTCATCTTTCTTGTCCGTAGTTACCATGAGATATTTGAATGCATTATTGTATGGTGGATTGATATGTTGTTTCTTTTTCTGCAGAATCCGTTTGATGCTCCTTTACAGCGGGAAGAGCTTTCGGGGGACGACGATTTGTAGCTCGCCCTTGGATCCTTAGAGCTCACATACCTTTAGTTTTTAGTCGTCCGATCTATGTAGACATTTTCTATGTATTAGTGATATTGTTTTATGATTGTACCAATCGCATTTTATGCGATATCATGTATTTATTTCATCCATCAGTTTTATGATTTCAGTATACATTCTTTTTGTTTGCAAACGCTTTGTATGCAGCAGTGCAGAAACTATTTTGTATGGCTCTCATACAGCACACAGTGCTATATGTGGCAGGGCAGCTTGTTGCCCTGCCACAAAAATTTTTTTTTCTCTGTTACCGTCGCTATTTGCGTCGCAAATTTACTGCACGCGTTGCTATTGTCGTCGCTATCAGCGTCGCAAATTCTCTGCAACCGTCGCTATATGCGTCGCTATTTACGTCGCAAATGCGACGCATATAGCGACGGTTATAACGACGATTCTATGGCGTCGTCAATAACGACGCTTTTTGCGACGACGGGGGCAAATTTTGTTGTTTGTATTTTCGTCGCTTTAAACGTCGCTTTAAACGTCGCTATAAGGTCTATATCTTGTAGTGATGGGGATGTGAGTATGGGTTGCCCTCTAGATCTATCAAAAAAGTGTGAGACAAAGGGTGGAGTGAGTGACCAGTCTTTCCCTTTAGATCACATGAGAGGTGCAATGTGTGAATGGCGTGTTGCATGCATGGGTTGGACCTCTCAATGCAAAACACACGATCTGTTCCTATGCACTTCACCATAAGGCTCCCTGGAATTCCTTTCTGCACTCTATATACTAGCACAGGCCGAGATGTACTGTTGCACCATCAAATGCGCACATGCATACAACCTCTACACAAGTGAATGTGAGGATTACATCAATGGGTTTTAGAAACTCGGGTTGCCCTCTTGTATCTTTCAACAGAGTGTGAGACAGAGGGTGGGTTGAGTGTGACTGGTGGTTCTCCTCAATCAATTCCGAGAGGTGAGATTGAGGGACCTACCTCCTTGGGTGCTATTGCATGTTTCCTACCATGCTAGACGTGTTCTGTGGTGCGCCCTGGTCCCTCTTGCCACCCGACGACGGTTTCAATCTTTCTGCATCAACAACAACTGTTCCCTTCAACCATCTATGAAATGGACCAAGTGTTCCTAACCCTACTTTTTTTGTTTGCCAGTGTATGTTATGTCTTAAGTGTGGGGACACCAACGTCCAATCGGTTGACAAGTCCATGGCTGTGTCGATCAATCTATTCTAACTGGTAAGGTCTTAAGTGTGGGGATACGTCCCTATGTGTCTGATATGCATACCTCTTGCATATGTCATTACCCAATCATGCGAGTCAACCCCATACTAGTTCTGCCGTGATGGGGTCCCTTTCTCAACCACCCACCCTCGTCTCCCCTATCATCGAGGCCGTTTCCCTTGTCGTTGCTTTTATTGTGCCATTTTTTTTCCCCTTTTCTATGAGAACATCCCCTACATTTACCACACTCCTGGTCCAACCTTATAGCCCTATTTGTTCGTTAGACTGACACACTTTTCCTTTTTACATCCCCCTATTCCAGTTTACTGTTATTTTGTTATTAATTTTTGAAGCTTTTTCCGCTCAATTGGATGTATTTCCATGCAAATGCGCCCTTATCGCTTTAGAACAATGAGCTGACATACCAGTCTTGTCTTATGCCTTCCCTTGGACATTTTTTCTTTTACCCGCCTATTATTTTGATGTACGATTTGTCTGTAATTACTTTTTGTACGATTTCATATCTTTTTCACGTATGTTTTTGACATTTTTCCATGTGAACTTGCCCTATTCTCCTCCGAATTTAAGTTTGACTAGATAGCCTTGTCTGGCCACCCTTTCTGCACAATTCTCCTTTTTCTGTTGTCCTAATTCAACCTCTTGATTTTTTGTTATTAAGTTTTATTGGTGTTATCGAGCTCCATTTTATTGTTTTTTCTATGTGAACGTCTCCTAACCCCATCCAAACTGACATTTGATGTGATAGCCCTGAAGATTCTATACATCCTGATATTTTTTCTTTTTCTCGCCCTCCCTTCCAATGCATGGATCATTCTGTATTAATTTTTGAATTCCGTTTCGCAAACGATTTTTGGGTTTTTCCCATGCAAAACGGGGTTTCTTTTGCTTGGCACTATGTTCTAATGTGATAGGCTTGTCAGAAACAATTTTTTGCATATTTTTCCTTCTTTCCTCACTTCGTTCGGGCTGACGGATTTTTCGATATGAATTCTTGTATGCATTTTCGGGGTCGATTTTTTCCTTTTTCGCCTGTAAACCCCTCCTTGTTCCCCCCGAACTGCGTGTTGCTATGCGAGCCCTGTGAATCCCCTTCCCACATATATTTTTCCTTTTTACAGCCCTTCATTCCGATGACCCAATATTTTTCTATTCATTTCTAACAAAATGCACCCGTTGGCGGCATTTGGGGTAACTGCATTTTGTGGGACGTTTAAGCAATTCTATCCTCCTCGACATGATCCTCTTAACAGACAATTTTCCATGCTCTTACTTCTTTCACCATAATTTAAATGGGTGAACCACAAGCATAGGTGCAAATACTCCATTTGATCTTAATATGGTTGAGTGTATGAGTTTGCAGCAGTTGAGTGATGAGGGATATAAAACTCTTTCCATATCTTATAGTTTGAACTCCAATCATGTAAACAATGCCTGCCTTCAAGATTATTATTCACACGACTTCCAAACACGATTGGATGCTTCAATACAATATAAACAAATCTCCATTGTAAGTGATTACTTGTGGTGGTGATAGATGTATGAAGTCACAACTTACCAATTTGGACGGCTTGTGGGTTGGTAGGACCATGCACCCCATTCACATCCATGTACATCATGCACATACAAGCTTAGGAATTCATAGGAGTTCAACAATAGCCTCGATCACCCTACTTATAATTGATCACTTGCACCTTGGACCAATGTACTTTTCTCAATGTCCTCATGGCCTCTAATATTCACAAATATATATATATATTATATATATATAAACAAAAACAAAAAAACCCACTTAAAAAATCAACTTAAAATACAAATAATAATAATAAACAAAAAAATAATAAACACAACAATACCAAAATCACAAAACCCAAGCAAAATCGAAAATAAAAACCCAAAAAAAACACCAAAAACAAAAAAACACACACAAAAAAACAACCAAATAAAAAACTAACACAAAAAAAAAAAACAAAAACCACCCAACCAATGAAAAAACACAAAAATAAACCCACACATAAACACACAAAAAAGAAACAACAACAATAAAAATTTAAAAAAAACCCAACAAAAATAAAAAACAAAAAAACCCGAAAAAAAGCACATCACGAAAAAGAAGAAGAAGAAGAAAAAGAAGAAAAAACAAACAAACCACTTACCCAATCGTCATCGTGTGCGTCCCCCCTCCTCCTTCACATCGCCAGGCTCCTCCTCTCCCTCCTCCTTCATGTCGCCTGCGGCTCCCCTCTCCTTCATGCTAGCATGTGGCTGTCCTCTCTTGCCCACTCCGTCGCTCTGCCTTCCTCCTCCTGCCCAATCTCGTGTTGTGCCTTTCTCCCACCACCTCGCCACTGGCCGCTGTGCCTTCCCCCCCACCACTCCGCCCGCTGTGTCCCCCCCTCTTTGGACACCACCTCGGCCGCATGCCAGTTCCCACCCCCCGGCCGCCCGTTTTTTGGACCCCCCACCTACCAGTTCCCACCCTTCACCCGCCCCTTTTCTGGACCCCCAACCCCACCTTTAAACCCACCACCCCCATTTTACCCCCTCCCACCCCCAAATTACCCCCCCAACCCCACCTTTAACCCCCCATCCCCATTTTATCCCCCCCCCAATCCCAATTTTACCCTCGCCACCCCCAAATTACCCCCCCAACCCCACCTTTAACCCCCCCATCCCCATTTTATCCCCCCCCCCCCCCCATCCCAATTTTACCCCCGCCACCCCCAAATTATCCCCCCAACTCACCCTTGCTACCCCACCCTCCACCACTTTGGCACCCCCTCCTCTACTTTTGGCCTCCTGTTAAGCCCCTTTCCCACCCCGTCACTAAGCGCCCTGTCCCACCTCCCCACCTAAGCCCCTTAAACCTTGAACCCCTGTTACGCCCCCTTCATGCACAGCAGTCGAATTTTTGGTGTGGCTTGCGGGTCTTCATTGTGATCGGTCACATGCCGTTGTGCATGGTTGTGGTGTGGGTGGTTGTTGCGAGCATTCACACACAAGGACGCGCGTCCGGACATGTCCGTGTGGTGGTGCATACTTAGCCATTTCCACGCAGCTATTCACATGCAGTCCGTGTACCTATTTTTAATTTCAAAACTTGCTTAAAAACCCAAGAAAACACCTAAAAACCTAAAATTTTCTTTTTTAAAATCATAAAATATTCAATTAAAAAACTAAAAATAGCTTTAAAATCCTTTACCAAATTGGAAATTTTTTTTGGTTTATTTTCATGGTTGAAATGCAGAGAATAATTTGTAGAGAAATTACAAATATGAAAAATCCTTCAAAATCCATTGAAATTTGAATAAAATTCATTTAAAAATCAATTAAAAATAAAAATAATATAAAAAAAAGTTCAAAAAATTCCACCAACTCATCTGAATATTTCTAGAATGTTTCACATGTTGAAAATTCTTTACTAAATGGTCTAACCTTTATTTTAAGGCAAAAATGCTAGATTTAATACTTAAATTCATGAAAATTTTATTTTCAATTCCAAAAATAAGCTGAAAAATACTAGATAAATCTAGAAGGATTATTGAAATTTGATGGTCTAGTTTTTATTCATGGTGGACTATTGAAATCTCACCATCAAAATTTATAATATATTCATGTGTCTCATTTATTTTATTTTAATATTTTTTAAAGTAAACAAATTTAAAAATAATAAAAATAAATAATAACCTAATAAAGAAATTTAAGAAAACAAAAACAAAACAAATTACGCACATTAAACAAATATGCCTCCACTAACCTTGCCTTGACGTGTCATATCATTTTCTGTTCATGGTTTTTTTTCCTTTTTGGATTGCTAACTTGCATCTTGGGATTGAGACATGCGCATTCCATTTCGTTGCATACTGCATATCCACCTCCAGGTACTTTTCTTTTTTCCTTCCTATTTTTTATTTTTTGCTATCCCAAAATTCACGATTAATTCTTAAAATGAATCCTAAACACCACCAATGCACGCACGCTTATGTCAAACACATCTTTTTTCTAATAAATTAAAATCAACCCACCGTTCACTTTGCACACGCTGCGTGCACTTTAGAGACACCTTAATTTTAAATAAAAATGAACTAGCGGTCACAAAAATGCACGTGCTAAAAAAAAAGAGCACTTCAAACATATCAAATTTTTAATCAATGAATATGCATTTAGAGACATGAGTCTGGGTATCGAAGTCTGGGATTCATTAAAAGCACCGTTTCACATTAATAAATTGTAACTAACAATTTAAAAATGAGCTGTCATTTTCTTGTTAAGGTTTAAAACCTATTAAAATTTCAACCATTGTTAATAGTTTATTAAAATGAACCCTTCACTAAAATCATTCCCCTCACTGCACTTTTTTCCCTTTTCAATAAATACACTTCATGGGATGGGCACATGCAGTCTTTTGAGCTGTCATTGCTTACCAAAGTTCTGGTTATGTCTTAAGAAGGTTATGGAGGTATTATGGTTTGATTGTATGATATGATTAGTGGTGTGGTTTGTAGTTTTCTTTTCTACCTGATACGGGGTCTCGGGTGCATGTTTGTTGCATAACATGAAGCTTTCGATCGCATATGTGTACGGGTCATGCCGAATTTTTTCTAGGATGTGGATTGTTTTGGGTGGTCAGTTGGTTAGTCACATCTGTGTGTGTTTATTCTGATCGATTTCTTTTTTATAGATATTTTGTTGTTTTGTAGGCATTCACTGTGATTATCTGTGTTTGTGGTGTGTGTGTATATTCCATCTGAATGGTACCTCAAGCTTCTCCTCATGTTCAGTATGTCCCATTAATCAGTATGGATTATTCTTCCCTACTAACTTTTGAGCCTATTGTGAAAGCTAGCATTGCATCTTTTATGGCTGCTTCACTTCCTCTGATTCTAGACTATCCAACCCTTTGTGATAAGTTTCTCGCGTCATATACTAAGAAATCAGGCTTGGCCCGTGGTACTTCCATGGTCGTGATACCTAGAGGGTTAGGGAAGGCTTTGTCTCTTCCCTAAAAAGGAGAACCTTTTTTCACAACCAGATAGTTATTCTTAAATGAAGAGATCCTCAAGTTGTTACAGAAGTAGACTAAAGAGGTCCTTGATGTCAAGAAGGTGATTAATACTTCAGGAGTGCCTTTCTCAATGATCATTGATCCTCTTTGGAAGCTAGTCTTCCAATTTCTCCAAGACAGGTTCATGCTTGCCAAGACACCATCTCAGTATTTGTCTAAGAAGCTCTTCACAGCCTCCAGGATGGTTTTAAAAGGGATTGCCATTGACTGGAGTGCTTATCTTCTTATGAAGATGGACCAACATTTTTTCAAGGTGACTAGAGAAAATGTTACCAATGTAATCTATGATTCATATTTATATACTTTCTTGACATATTTAGGCCTTAAGAATGGTGTTTTACCTCCTCCATCTGATCCAGTCCCTTCCCCTCCATCTTTAGAAGATTCATAATCCATTGACATAGAGGATATTGACTCCCCTCCTCCATTGGTCATTTAGTAGAAGAGACAATTCCACCAGTCATTCCTTCAGTGTCAGTTCTTGCTACTTCTGGAAGTGACCTCCCTGTCTACCTCACATGCAACAACTTATTCAGGGCACATCAAGAGGGTTCTTTGGATATATCAGTTCCTTCACTGAATAGCTTAGTGACAGGGGATACCATTCCTTTCCTTTGTGTAATGACATCTAGAGTTCTATTGAACTCTTAGTGATAGCTTGTGTTCAGTAGTTATATGCTTCTTTCTATGAAGAATTGATGCAATCCAAAAACCAGATGCATAAGGTAACTACAGAGTTAGCCTCTGCTAAAGATGCTCTTTTCGATCTATTTGAGTAGATGGAGTAGCACACACAAATGATTGAGACCCAAAGAGAAGAAATATCTTCTTTGAAAACTTAGTTAACAGAAGCTCAGTCAGAGGTCACTAGAGTTTTGGAAGAGAAAGAGAAAATGTCCAAAGAATCTCAAGAGTTTAAGACTCTTCTGGATACGAAACTGTTAGCTTTGCAGACTTCTCACAATACAGTGGAGTCCCAAGCTTCCCAGATTAAACAGTTGAAGGACCAACTAGCGAAGTCACGGTCCATCCCTCCAAGTCCTAGTGTCCCCATTATTCCTTCTATATCTTAGTAGGACTTGGGTAGTTCTCTAGAGACATGCCACATTATGTCCGTTGTTTCAAGATAAAGTGGAAAGATTGTAGTCCAATATGGATTTATTATGGTCTACATTTGAGCAATTTCAAGATTATGTTCCGCCCGACCATTCCTTTTTTTTCCACTATCAGTTGTTGCAGAAGTTGGCTTTTTATATTAAGCTCTCAATGATGGATCTTCCTCTTCTAGAGGATGGTTGGAGTGGAGCCTGGTCTTCTGATTTGCTGACAAAAGTTGTCTGTATGTTCTTTGAAGATTTTGTGATGACGGATACCATGCTGCTGTCTTATATGTATCTACGAGGCGATTTATTAATTCCAAATGATGTAGATCTGGCTTGGTATCTAGGGGATATGGTCTTGCAAACAGCCTTGTATGTAAACCATTTGGACTTGAGGATAGATGAAATGTTCCAGTACTATTCTTCTAAGGTGGCTACTTGCCCTGACACTTTATGGCATTCAATGATTGATTATGTAGTCCTGAACAATGACAAAATACAGCCTCTACTTAGATGCAGAACACTAACCAATTGAAGGTAGATCTTTTAGCTTATCTTTCCAAGAACCATCTATTTGATTCATCCTTCCTTGATTCCTACCATCGAGGATCTGTTTTAGGTCCCTCTGTTCCTAGCTTATTGTATTATCAACAAATGGCCCATCGCTATGATGCTTATTTTTCCCTTTATCAATCCAACTTAGCAGCCATCTTACCTCTCCTTTTCCAACCTCAGGGTTTTCCTCAAATTCCAATCTTTACCTATTGTTCTTTCATTGAAGATCGAGTCTTTTCCCCTTCTTTACCTTGTCCTTCCCCACCTATCTACATACCTTCTACTTTTCCTGCTTATCAATTAACACCTTTCCTAACTGATTCGCCTAAATTTTCTACTAATCCTTCTTTAGCTTATTCCTCATTTTATGATTTTGCCTACCCATCTCTTCATCCTCTTTTACTCATTCCTCTTCCATCTCCTACCACTTCTATTTCTCAACCCCCTCAGTTGGTTAGTGGGTATGAAGGATTTGATCAGCAAAATCCAAGAAGAAGAGAATGGAGCTCAACTGATTCTCTCACGGAATCACAGATTAATTAGCCATTAATTCCAAGGCACTGGACAACTGCTAGTCAAGCGTAGCAAAATTATCTCCATTTTTCTCAACAATATTCTTCGTACCTAGCATGTATGCATAGGCATTCCCATAACGATCAAAAGGCCATTCCCAAGCTTTGTATGAATGTCAATGTGAACATTGATTCTCAACAATTGAATGTCCTATATTTTCGTTCCCTTTTTTTACCTAGCAGATACCTTGTTTTGCTAGAACGGATGTGCTGCCTTCAATTCTTTCAGAATCCTCCAAAATCTATTGTAGATGAGTCTTTATCCATGGATCGCTTTCGTAATCATCAAGCTTTCAAGAGGGATCATCTTCATTGATACCCCTAAAGGTATCTTCTATGCTTCTTAATGATATATTTTTTGGAGGTACCGTTTAGATGGTTGTTTGTGTTTGTGATGTATTAATTTTTATGTGATGAGTTCCTGCTGGTTGAATAATTTGTTCGAGAGCGCCTCTCTTTTCAACTATTGACACTAATGGTGATGGTAGATGGCAAACCTACAATGCAAAGCTGATGAACCTCTTATATAATTTACGAATTTGTTATGACTTTCTATTATTTATAAGATGTGTTAATGAATAACGATGCTTTCCTTTAGTTGTATTCTTTCTTAGATACATGTGATAAGTTGGGGTTGTGCTTGGGTGATTATTGAGTATACTAAAGAAGATCAAATTGAGCTCTTTATTGAGCTTATATTCTTCTTTTATTTAGGTCGCAAGGAGGCTTCTTTTTTAAGTGTGGGGATATGTTGAGAGTGGAAAAAGACTAAAATTTTGACTGATTTTTGTTGTTTTTGAGGTCTGAATTGTTGATTTTTCATGGATTTTGATGGATGTTTGGTTGTTTTTTAACGTTTTTGAGAGTGTTTTGGATGATATTGATTGTGTTTTGGAAGCTCATGATGATTCTTAGTAGAAATATGAAGCTCTGTGATGTTTTGGTATGTTCTGTTGAGGTTCTGATTGGTTCTGATACCTTCTATATAGCTTCTATTTTGTTCTGATTTTCTTCTGTATGAAGCATGGATTGATGATTGATGAAGGTTGAGGTCTTTTGAAATCTTATTGAATAGTTTTTTATATTTTGGAATGGTTTCAGTATGAGTTATGAGGATCTACTAGTCTCTGATGACCTTCTGTAACCCTCTGTAGACCTTTTGTAGAGCCTATGTTCCTGTTCTGTTCCGTTCTGTAGATCTTCTATAAGTGTTCTGTAGAATGTATGTGTGACTTTGGAAAAATTATCTTAATTTTGTAAAGCATGAGTCTAAGTGCAAAAGAGCTAAAACAAATGGAAGAAGCAGCTCTGCTAAAGACTGAAGAGAAGACTAGAGTGACAGTGATAGTAGTGAGCTATGAAGAGACACTGTAGTGGCTCTGGTACCCTTTCATACATCCCATATCTCTTGGGAGGTGCATCCATGACCTAAGAAGGATTATTAATTTCCATTCTTGAGAATTTTAGTGAGGAGATGATGTACTATTCATATATAGATAGAGAGAGAGTCAAAGATAGTCAATTCTATCAAAATAATGTATCTTTCTATGAGAGATTGAGAGAGAGAAAACTATAAAGATAATGAATATGAATACTATGTGATTGATTTCAATTCAAAAATTGTGTATTCTTTTGTGTTTCTTCTTCTATTGATGGATTCTATTAAGATATTGAAGATTATGGTTGATTCTATCAAATCCATGGGAGATATCTACTATGATGCTGCATGAAGATTTGTTGTTTTCCTTGTTTTGGTCATCTAAAGAATGAAACAAAAGCTTATTGATGTTACAAGATAGATTTTCTTATAGTAGAATCCCCTTTTCCTTGGTGTCTCTCTTGGGGCTCCATATCAAAATATAAATTCCTAAATGCATAGCAAAATTATATGTCTAAGTGGATGACCAACATTGAGAGTGTAAGATTTCCCTTTGCTAATAGGTTAGTGTGATATTTGGAAAAAGACGATTAAATAAGGACCCTTCATATTCTATGTATAAGACGGTGCATCCCAAGGCCAATCCTTGGGGTGTAGGAGAGTCATAGAAGCCATAGCATTTTGCTAGGGGAGGAAGCTCTTTGTGTATGTGAATCAAGGTGTTGATCACCTAAATGTTGGAATACTTCTTTTGTTGAAGTTAGGAAGCGAAAACTATTGGACTACAATCAATACAAACATGTGATTTATTTAGAGTAGTGTATAGCCTCTAGATGCTTATGGCCTTGAGGTCGTGAGGGTGGTTTGGTGAGTATATGAGGCCTGACTAGACCCCTAGAGCTAGTCTCATACCTATTTTAGGTCTCACATGTGGTGCATTTATTGAGAGTCACTAATAAGTTGCAATTTTTAAATCTTTGGTGCGCAGATCGGACGCTGTATGCTCACGTAGTGAATGCTGGAAGGTCCCCAAGAACAATGGAACTCTAATTTTTGCACAAATTACAAGGTAAAAAGCATGAACGACAAGAGCAAGAGACCAATTGGGTGCAATCTCCCCCCATGCCTTGTGTGAGCGCTCCACAAAGCATATATTTTATGTATTATTCATCTTCATGCTCAAATAATAGCCCAAATTACAAAATAGCAAGCTTTTAGCTTTTGAGTTTGCTTTTACACAAAAATAGGAATAAAGCTAATGGACGGTGCCCAAAGAGTCTAGCACGCCCAATACAATGTCCAAATAGAAATAACATAACCGTGCGCCCATGCGCATACAAAATAATAATAAATAATCGATGCCTCAATAAATAGGCATGACAAAATATAGGTGTGGCGCCTATCAAAATATAATCCATAAATCGAATACTCGCTATCGTCCAATGCTTTCCTCCACCACTGCTACTATCTCTACACATCAACTGAAGCATTCACAATCGTTAGTAAAATAATACAATTAAACCGACAAAAGTGAATACCTAGCAGTCTTCAGCTACATAAATAAATCAACTGGTTAGAAATAAATCCTAACCTTAATTTATTACGAGTGCGCACTCTAAACTCTTAAATGTTTATTAATTTAATATGCATTTTGCGGAATCACCCATGTACACATTAAATTAATGAAACGCCCGAAAAGGACAGGCGTCCCCATCAACTTCTCGCACAAAGAATCCACTTTGTGTATGAGCCCCGATCATTAAAGTTTACGAAATCCACCGTAAAACCTCACAGAATCCACCGTGAAATATGCCTCCTGGCATCATACCCCCGGGGTGGGATAGCAATTGACCTCAATTGCTTTCAGCTCAATGTGGAGCTAACAGAGTGGGGAAAGCATTTAACTCTCTAGTGTGCATCCATTGTGCTTCCTCTACAGGATGGTTCTTAAATTTAACTAAATATCTAGAATATCTTTGGCCAGTTCTAGTGGTCATAAAGTCAGTATCTATGATAGCTTCTGGTTCAAGTATTTCAGTCTCTTCCTGTAATAAAGGTGGGTTTTCATAAACAGGGTGTACAGGTAATTGGCCTCTAAATGGTCTCAATAAACTAATGTGAAATGTGTTGTGAATTTTCCAATGAGGTGGTAATTCTAACTTGAATGCATTGTCATTAATTTTATGAATGATCCTAAATGGTCCATAGAATCTAGGGGCTAATTTGACAACTGGGTATCTATCTATACTTTGTAGTCTACGATTTTCTATTCTCAACCAAACATAGTCATCAACTTTGAAATTCATTGCTTGTCTTTTCTTGTTGGCTTGTTTGGTATATGATTGCTGGGCTTTGGCAATCATATCTTTAACCTTATTAAAAATAGTATTATGCATACTAGCAATATCATCAGCACTTTGAATTCTATTTGACAAAGATGCAACATGTGTAGATAATCTATATCCATAAATCACTTCAAACGGTGCTTTCTTTGTAGATGTGTGTGGTGTATTGTTATATGCAAACTGTAATAAATGCAAATGTGTGTCCCATGTCTGTGGTTTAGAGATAGTATATGCACGTAAGAGATCTAGAATTGTGCTGTTAGTGGCTTCTATTTGTCCATTAGTTTCAGGATGAAATGCAGATGAGAAATCAATCTTTGTGCCTAGGTTAGCAAATAGGGTAATCCAAAAGTTGTTACAAAATCTAGAATCACGATCTGTAATAATAACTTTTGGCAATCCATGGTTAGTGAAAACAGTTTTCAAAAACAATTGTGTTGCTTGTGATGCTGATAAAGTTTTCTTACATGGAATGAAATATGCTTGTTTACTAAATCTATCTACTACTGTCCAAATCATATCATGGTTAGATTTAGTATTAGGTAAACCAGTAATGAAATCCATAGAAATTTGTTCCCAAGGTTTAGATGTAATAGACAAAGGCATAAGTAATCCATACTGTTTACCATGATGTCTCTTAACTTTTTGACGAATCAAACATTCAGAAACAAAGTTAGATACATCAGTGTCCATATGCGGCCAATAAAAATCTTTAGTTAACGTACGTAAGGTAGATATGATACCTCTATGACCTTGATATGGGGGACAATGAATTTCATTCAAAACAAAAGATCGGAATGGAATTGTAACACACAATCTCTTTTCATAAAGCATAAATCCATCATTATATGACAATGAATCAATAGGAATCAAATTATTTTGAACTAATTTATTCTAATCAGCATGAAAAGTAATATCCTAATGATAAGTATCTTTCATAGCAATCAAAGAATCAAAAGATATAACAGAAATATTATGAATGGAAGGTCTTCTACTTAATGCATCAGCCACTACATTTTCTTTTCAAGGTTCGTATTGAATGATAGGATGAAAACTTTGAATAAAGGAGGCGCATTTGATATGATGGTTAGAGATTTGGGGTTGGCTAAGTAAATGTCTGATACTTTGCTGATCGGTCTTAATCATAAATTCTGAACCCATTAAGTAGTGTTTTCACTGTCTTAATGCTTGTACAACTGCTAATAGTTCTTTGTCATATGTGGAATATTTCAGTTCAGAAGGTTTCAGCTTACAACTAGAATAGGCTATAGGATGATTGTCTTGCATAAGTACAGCTCCTATTCCTGATCCACTAGCATCGGTCACTACTAGAGAGAATGGTCTATTAAAATCAGGCAACTGTAGAATAGGGGCATGGGTTAATGCATGTTTCAATAAGTCAAAGGATTTCTGTTGATTTTCGGACCAATGATAGAGAATACATTTCTTTAGAAGTTTGGTTAATGGTAAAGCAAGTAATGAAAAATTACGTACAAACTTTCTATAGAAACTAGCAAGACCAAGGAATGAGCGTAACTCATGCACGTTTTTAGGTACAGGCCAATTCAATATTGCATCTATTTTCTTAGGGTCAACTTTAATTCCATCAGATGATACAATATGACCTAAATACTCAATTTTTATTTTAAAGAATTCACTCTTTTCAGGGTTTGCATACAGTTGATTTTCTTTCAATAACTGAAAAACCAATGACAAATGCTCATAATGTTCTTTCTCATTTTGACTAAACACCAAAATATCATTAAAGAAGACAATTACACAATACTGATATTTCAAAAATATACGATTCATCATTCTACTAAATGTAGTAGGTGCATTAGTCAATCCAAATGGCATCACTAAAAATTCGTAATGACCAAACTGTGTCCTAAATGCAGTCTTGAATGTGTCTTGACTTATCTAGTCTCACTGATGATAACCAGACTTAAGGTCTATTTTACTAAATATAGCAGATCCTTGTAGTTTGTCCATAAGGTCATCAACTCTAGGAATAGGATACCTATTCTTTACAGTGATCTTATTTAAAGCTCGATAGTCAATGCAAATACGATAGGTATTATTCTTTTTCTTGACTAATAGAACAGGTGCACCAAATGGAGAACTACTAGGTCTAATCAATCCTCTATTTAGTAATTCCTCAACTTGACTCTGAATTTCTTTTTCCTCTATCTGGTTATGCCTATATGGTGCTTTGAAAGGTGGTTGTGTGCCAGGGATCAAATCTATCTTATGGTCTTCTGGACGTGAAGGAGGTAAACCAGGTGGTAGATCTTCTGCAAAACAGCCCTTAAAATGTGCAAGAAATTCTTTATGCCTAGGGTGCATATGACTTTCTTTTACTTGCAATTCATTCACCCAAATGAGATAGGATTTACTACTCTTGCGTAATGCACGTTTAGCTTGAGTATGCAAAAGCAGTGGAAAAACATTAAATGCATGCATACCATATAATGTAATAGATTTTCCTTGAAAATTAATATTCATTGAGTGTGTGGAATAGTCTATATCTGGGTTATGCTGGTGACACCAAGGCATACCTAAAATAATGTCACTCGACTGTAATGGAACAACTATGAAATTTCTTCTTTCAGTGTATTGACCAATTTGAATCTCTAAATCATGCACTTCCTGTGTACCATTATACCTAGTGCCTAAGAATGCAGCTTTAATGCGGTAATGCGTAGGTACAGTCTGTAACTTCAATTCCTTTACTAATTTTGCTGAAATAAAATCATGAGTGCTATCGTCATCATGCAAAATAATCTTTTCCTTTCCATGCACCAAACATTTCATAGTCAATAAAGAATGTGGAGTAGACATACCTGGTAAAGTATCCGAAGGTGTAATAATGTCATCCTCATCTTCAATGAAATCAGGCATATCTTCATGTTCGTCTTCGTCCATTGCTCCAAGGTAGTTGATATGGGCAGATGGCTTCTTCGAATGACAATTTGTTGCTAGATGTCCAGGCTGGTGGCATTTATAGCATACTATTGGCTTGGCTTTGGTTACATTGTTTGTAATGGCGGAAAGTCTAGGTACATTAGGATTTGGCTGTGGAATAGGCTTAGGGTTTTGATTGACATTGGATGGTAATGCAAGTGGTTTTGCCCAATTTTTGCGGAAAGATGATGAAGAGAAACGACCTAGATTAAATCTTCTAAAATTGGAATTGAATTGTTTAGATCCATAATTACCATTGGCTTGGAATTGCTGTGGATGTCTGTCTCTGCCTCGTAGCTTTTCTTCAGTGTTGTGAGCTAGTGAAATGGTGTCTTCAAGAGTAGCAGGCTTGAACATGTTAACTTCAGCGTAGTAATGCCCAAGGAGTCCAAACATATACTTGCGCTTGTGTGTCGCTTCAAGTACGTCTTCAAGCATGCATAGCTAGAGTAGTGCATTCCAAAAACGCTCTGTATACTAAGGAATAGGCTCACAATCCCGTTGCTGGAGAAGATCCCATTGCTTAATAGCTTTCTCATGAAATTTTGGTAGAAGGAAACTCTGCATGAACTTCTTCTTGAAATCCTCCCAAGTAGCAGGACAATCTATACTCTTGTGTACTACAGTTCACCAAAGAGATGCTCTGTCTACTAAATGATTAGTGACACACTTGATTTTATCTTTTTCTGCATAGGTTTCCTCATGGAAATAGTCGTCAAACTGACTAATGAATGCTAGAATAGTTTTTCCTTCTCGTATGCCATTGAAAGTACGGAATTTTAAACTTCTTTTACTTATCTTTAATTCCTTGCGGATGGTTTGAGCTTCAAGAGTTGCGTCGATGGTACGTCGAATAAGATCTTCAACTTGAGGTTCTTCTTTGTCGGTAGACGCTCTTTGTAAATTTGCCAGTTGAGCTTGCAATGCTTGCCTAGCCCTTCATTCTTCTTCCAACTGCATCATGATTAAGTCCAGCTTTTGCTCCATCGTAGGCTCAGGTAGGTCACCTTCAGCCATAAGATCATCCATATGTGGTTCTGTAATCCTGCAAAACTCAAAAGACCTTTCTCACTCAAAATCAAGTTAGCGGGATGAGCGTAGCTCAAGTTCGGGAATACAAGGCTTATGTGTTTTTGGGTATAGCTTTCACAATCTTCGAAAAATCTGTGTTTTATCCTTCTTTGTATGCTGAAAATGCTTCAGCAAACCTGCGTATGGGTAGAGTACCTTCCAATGAACAACTTTGCAGTTCGGAGTTTCTGCGCAGGAACAGTCCTTCTATGAGTTTTGAGCACAAGTCAGTTCTGACTCCAGTTGACTAGTCTGACTTGCAGAGTTGCAGTCTTATAAGACTTGTAGAGTTGCAGACTTGCAGAACTTAGTCGCTTTACAAAACTTACAGAACTTGACTTGAAGATACTTGCTGAACTTGACTTGAGGAACTTGCAGGACTTGCTGAATAAGTAATTTTGAACTTGAGTAGTTAGGAAGCCTTAGTAAACTTGGTTTACTAAGAAGCTTTGAGCTTCATAATCAGTCGACGATTTTTAGGACATATTCATGTCCTTGGCGGAATTTTTGCCGCCCTGAAGATCCTCATGCCATTTTTTCAATGATTTGTTAATTGAAGCTTCTTAAAGCTTCTAACTAAGCTTACTAATTTATAACCTTAAGCTTTGAAGCTTAGTGAGAGATATGTGAGTTACTATTTTCTCTGGTTATCCACGATTTGATGAAGGAGATGTAGGAGTGGTCCTTCGCCTCTGTAGCCCGGTCCTTCACGATCCAATGACAGAAACAGGGGTTCTTGATCGCCAAAAGTCTGCTTGTATCGACGGTTCGCGACGAGATTGACCGTAGAGCTCAATCGTTCTAGGAGCTCCGCCTTCGCATGAGATGGGTAGCGATTGGAAGCTCTTGATCTCAGCTTCGCTCTGATACCACTGGTGCGCAGATTGGACACTGTATGTTCACGTAGTGAATGCTGGAAGGTCCCCAAGAACAATGGAACTCTACTTTTTGCACAAATTACAAGGTAAAAAGCATGAACGACAAGAGCAAGAGACCAATTGGGTGCAATCTCCCCCCATGCCTTGTGTGAGCGCTCCACAAAGCATGTATTTTATGTATTATTCATCTTCATGCTCAAATAATAGCCCAAATTACAAAATAGCAAGCTTTTAGCTTTTGAGTTTGCTTTTACACAAAAATAGGAATAAAGCTAATGGACGGTGCCCAAAGAGTCTGGCACGCCCAATATAATGTCCAAATAGAAATAACATAACCGTGCACCCATGCGCATACAAAATAATAATAAATAATCGATGCCTCAATAAATAGGCATGACAAAATATAGGCGTGGCGCCTATCAAAATATAATCTATAAATTGAATACTCGCTATCCTCCAATACTTTCCTCTGCCACTGTTGCTATCTCTACACATCAACTGAAGCATTCACAATCGTTAGTAAAATAATACAATTAAACCGACAAAAGTGAATACCTAGCAGTCTTCAGCTGCATAAATAAATCAACTGGTTAGAAATAAATCCTAACCTTAATTTATTACGAGTGCGCACTCTAAACTCATAAACATTTATTAATTTAATATGCATTTTGCGGAATCACCCGCTATGGAATCACCCATGTACACACTAAATTAATGAAACGCCCGAAAAGGACAGGCGTCCCCATCAACTTCTCGCACAAAGAATCCACTTTGTGTATAAGCCCCGGTCATCAAAGTTTACGGAATCCACCGTAAAACCTCGCGGAATCCACCGTGAAATATGCCTCATGGCATCAATCTTGGTTAATTAGGAATCAATTAGTTAGTTTATTCCAAAGAGCAATGAAATAGATCCATTATTTCTTGATCAACACTATCAAAGCAATGGCAAGAAAGAGCTAAAAGGGCTAGATGGTAAGCTGAAATCATTAGGAGGTATTCTCCTAATGATAGCGTACAATCTAATATCACTAAGAAAGAGAGGTCTTGTTGACCTAGTTAATATCCAAGTTAGTTCTTAGGGGGAGGAGGAAACTCTAGCATTTCCCTTTCCCTAAAAAGTCAATCTACTTTGAGTGGAAGTGTAATCCCACTCATACAAATCCTTAGAGAAAACTAGATCATTGTGATGGTACAAACCATTACAATACCTACAGGAACACTGCATTTGATAGCTCTAGGTTTCCCTCAACCCATTTTTAATGGGTTGTAAGAGGAAGATGTAGATTTTCACATCAATGATTAAGTTCTAAAAATTAATGTTTAATTTCCAAATTCAAGATGAAGGACAAACATCTTATGATGTTTTTCAATATGACTCTAAAAGAAAGAGCTGCAGTGTGGTTTCATGGCTTGGAAGTTGAAACCATAACCATAATTGACTTATTCTTTGCAATTTTCTAAAGAGAGTTTTCCCCTCAGAGAGGTGGTTAGTATTGGCTGTGTTTTGAATGTGACACATCAAGAGCCTCATGAGAATGCTTGAGCTTATGCCAAGAAACTAAAAGAGATGTTTCACAAATTGCAAATCCCTATTCTTATTACATCTCTCCCCAATTGCAATACTTTTTCCATGGATCAGACTTCAATATCCAAGTGCAATTGAGTAGTGTTTCTCTTGCTGATATAAACACTACCATTATAGGAGTAGAGGAGGTAGCGTCTTGCTTATAAGCGGCCTACACATCTAGGACAAACCTAAATTTGAGTCAAGGTCCTAGAAATAATTTGGCATTGATTGATGGAAGTCAAGGTGCAACTAGTATACGTATGACCAATTCAAATGGAATATGAAGCATAATGTAGAATGTGCCCATGTTGTTGGCTACTCTTAATGTTGCTATGCCCATGACTCAGTATGGAAGGCAAATTACGAACCCTAATATCATGCCAATTAATCAACAGGATTGATCCCCAATTAGGTGGTTAGAGGCCAGCTAAATGGTGTAGGAAATCAGAGTTTGCAACAAGAAGAATGTGCACAAGTGGGAGAAGAAAGCTCAAAGTACAAGAACAAAATCTTGCTTACTAAGTTGTTAAGAGTACAGCTTGGGTATACTCTCTCTTCGCCTTGATAGTGACCCATAGGCTATTTATATAGCCTCTGCCAAGCTAGGGTTAGGGTTTCCCCTACCCCTTAAGGCCATTCACATACATCTACCCTCATAGAACATTGCTTAGGGTGGATTTCCATGCCTATATTCTAACACCTCCTTTCAATGCCAGGGTGGCAATTTATCACAATACATGTTAAAGTTCCCCCCCCTCAATTAAATGGGATGCCTTTATAAATCAAGCTGCAAGGATATTCATAGATAGAGGATGTTACAAGACTCAAAAGAGTCGGTCATTCTTGGATTGGGAGACAAAGTTGGCCTCCAATTCCTTAGTTACTTTTGGAACACTAGGACAGTTGCTAGCGATATGCCCAGTTTTTTTTCATTTATTGCACTTCATTTTGTCAAGATATTTCTTCTAGAAATTTCTTACAATATGCCCTTTTTTGTGACAAAAGGAGCACTTAGAAGAAGCGGTATGGACTAACACTTGCTCATAGGAAGTGAGTACTAAAGTTCCTTCATTATGGTTTCTCTTCTCTTCATCTAGGCAAGACTAGATGGTACTTGCAAAGGTTGGGTTTGGGATATTAGTTAGGGTAGTCACAAGGGTTGGAAAAACCTTCTTCATAGACTTCAGAAGGACGACAATGGCATCTTCATCATGAATGGGTGCTTGAATGGAGGCAAGTTGTGCCATAAGCCCCTTCATATGTGAAATAAACTTGCTTAGATCTTCTCCCTATTTGTATTCCAAGCTGAAGAAATCAATCTTTAGAAAGATCTTGGAGTTCTTTTCTATAGTGTCATAGAGCCTTTCAAGTTCATCCTACTTCTCCTTTTGGCAGTGGAGAGTTGGTCAATACGATGAATTAAAGACTCATCTAAATTATTCACGATGATGACCTGAGCATTAAAATAATAACCAACGTTTAAAGTTGTAGAGTTGAAAACAATTGGAAATCATATGTATGCAATATCTCAAGATAGGATTTAGGAGGTCTTGTTCTTTAAAAAACCTTGATTTAAGCTTTACTCTTTTTCTAGGTTTCAACGAGGTGAGCTTTTACTAGACTTTAGGTGCTTCCCCTCCTTGCGGTTTAGTATGCGAGCATTTGGGTGAGCATGATAGATTAGTGACCTCAACACTTAATGAAAAGTCCAAGGAGATTTCAATCACATAAGTATTCATAGGGCAGTAGTAGCGATGTCATTGAATGCCTTTTCAGTGCTTAGAAGCACTCATCTCAAGATTAAGATGTTTAGGTATTACTTTGTAAATCTTGGTGACTTATTTATGGTATTGAAGTCACACTTCTCAGTGAATTAACCAAGAATATACTTCAGATCATATGCTTCAGTGATTAGAATCACTGTTAATGCTTAGAAATTGAAAATTTTGAAAAATGGAAAAGCTTGAAGCTTTCTGGCTATGGCTGCCAGAAGACCCACAGCAAGGGTTTTGAATATACCAAACTGTAGGAGATGAATTAGGACAAACCCTCTTAGGTGAGGATGGTCTACTGTAGGGACTATAATAGCCCTATGACACCCGCCATGATTACACCCAGTATAGGCCGTGCCAAGGAGTTGAATAGGAGGCTGCAAAATCTGCACTAGATTCACGATTTCTGCAATGACATCTTCATAGCTACCCAATCTCCGCATTTGAAGTGTCGTGCTAAAGTGCCTTGTGCTGGGGATGAAGCCTTTAGAAGGAACCTTGAACTAAAATGCTCTCCTTTGGCCACCCCAAGTCCTTCAAGGTCAGGGGGTCAAGGTTTGGCTATGGAGGTAAGAAGGAAAAGATGAAGATGATGGAAAATCATGTGCATTTAGTGAAGCTGAGGATAGAGCAAGATAAAAGGATCAGAGGAGGATTTGATACCATGTGGGAAATTAGAGTTTGCAACAAGAAGAATGTGCACAAGTAGGAGAAGAGAGCTCAAAGTACAAGAACAAAATCTTGCTTACTAAGTTGCTTAGAGTACAACTCGGGTACACTCTCTCTTCACCTTGATAGTGATCCATACACTGTTTATATAGCCTCTACCAAGCTAGGGTTAGGGTTTCCCCTACCCCTTAAGTCCATTCACATACAACTACCCTCATAGACCCTTTCTTGGGGTGGATTCCCATGCCGATATTCTAACAAATGGCAAGAAGATTATCACAAGTATGAGTGTAGTGTGTCAAATGTTCTTGGCAAATTGTAGGGCATGATGAAGCATTATACCAATATGTTAACATAAGAATATAGACAAATAGTCATAGATATTAATTTCATAAAGAAGAAACAAATCTTAATAGGAAATTGACGTCTTGAAGAGGGTGGTCCATCAAGATTTAGTTGTAAGTGGTGTGGTGGTCAACACTTTTTGAGAAACTATCATAATGTCAAATGCAACATATGTGGGAAGTCCACTGGCCATCTAGTTAGTATCTTGTTGGAGTAAGATTATCTCTCTTCAGCAAAGGAGTAAGCAACCAAGTCCAATTAATCATCGAGCACAAGGGAATAACATATAGTAGGATGAGGGACCAAATAAAATTATATAGAGAGAAAAATCTATTATAGAAGAGCCACCTAGTGGTAGTGGTGTGAGTCTTATTGAAGTTGTGCATGTCAACACCACCAAGGCTTCCAATTTAGAAGCTATTACAAGAGGGAAAAATGTTAAAGAAGGTATTAAAGATCATGTAAAACCTATTGAAGCGAACTCTAAACAAGATGATAAGGGGACATAGGTCTTTAGTCCTAATGTGGAAGCTGGTTCTCTGAAAGCAGTTGGTGAAAAAGTCGACTCCAATATGGAGCTGCCAAAGATAAAGCCTAGCATGAACCTCTTGTAGATAATCTAGTTATCTCTAGGAGTTGTAAAGAATTGGTTAGCTATGGTAGATGCAAATAAAACACATGATACATTATCAGAATGAGAGATTGTAACTCAAGTGAATTAGGTTCCAAGATACATTAGCTTGAACTCATAAACATAGTCTTGAGTAACTCAAACTGACAGTTCCAGTTATATTTAAAATGAGTGTCAAGTATATACCTTTATAGCCTTTTTGGATAGTACCACTTTTCCTCTATGTGTTTATGCGATTCTCAACACATCTTTCTAGAGCATACATAATTTTTCATCTTCTAGCCTCTTCAGGGCAAGTATCATTTGCTATTCTCAACAAAGAAGATCCTTCACACTAGGTATATCATCACACCCCTAGGAATAGCTCGTATGGGAGATGATTCATTTAAACATGCTGAAAAGCATTTCCCAAGGGTCACAACATATGTTGATGGCATATTAGTGGATCATGCCATTGTGGATACGAGATCCTCTATCAAGATTATGAGTTTAGAATTGATGAAAAGGGTAGGGCTGAAAATCCAAAAGGATACCTTCACAATTCATTGGATGGATAATGATAGTTTAAGGCCACCAGAAGTTTGCATTATCAAAGTCCACATGACGGTTGGTAATGTGGAATGCATTTTGGACTTTAGGACTATTAGTTTTGCAAGGTGGCCAAGCTATCAAGTAATATTAGGAAGTCTATGGATCTTGCAATCCGACTATCAAGTTGATATATCCGCTAATGCTAGTCGTCTAATTTTTGGCAGAGGTGCCAAACACATAATAGTGGATGCATATGTCTTGAATCTACTCAAAGCAAGAGAGTATATTTAACTTTGAGAAAAGTACATGCATTAGAGGATCTTTCTAGCAATGAGACTTCTTCAAACAATGAATCGAGAGAGAGGTTCACTACCAAAGATGTCTACTAGGTGACTCTAAATGCGCCGATGATAGAACCGCACGATAGAATTAGAGATGTGGATTTTATTGAGCTATATCTCTATACATTAGATAAGCCACGATTGATCAAATTAGGATCTATGCTTAGTGTGGAAGAGAGGAAGTACTATGAGTCCTTAGTCCAAGGATTCCGTGATATTTTTGCCTACAACTATGATGATTTGAGGTATTCCTCCTAGTTTAGATATGCATACTATTTCCCTAAAAAAAGGTAGCCATCATGTTTAACAAAAAATGAGGTGTGTCTTTTGAGCTAAGTGATGGACTATTTGAGGAGCTACAAAAATTGCATAAGGCTAGCGTGATATTTTCTATATAACACACAAAGTGGTATTCGCCAATAGTTATAAGGAAAAAAATCAAATCCAACTTTGTGTACATTTTAGGAAACTCAATAAATATATGGTCAAAGATTAGTATTTTCTACCATTTATTGATCATATTCTAGATCATTTATTAGCATGTACGTATATCTATTCGTTTATGTACTACTTTATCATTTATAACCAAATGACCATTGCAAAGGAAGATAACTTGAAATCAATGGATGTGGATCCATTACCTTGCTACAAGCCATATAACTTTACTACCACCTTGTTGGATCCTTTTCCTAGGGTTAGGGTTTCCTTGAACCAATATGTCCATTCTCTTGCTTCAAAAAGTCATGTTTTATAGTCCATGGACCTTTTAGGGTTTGGAAAATTTTGTGAGATATGTCCATTTTCTCCAAATCTACAGTACTTGACTTCTAATCTGTGGTCACCACTGCTAGACTCTCCTCCTTTTTGTAACTTTGAGAGGGGAACCTCCTTGGGCCAAAATTGGGACCAAACTCTTTTGTCTTAGGTCTGATATCTTGGGTTATTTGAATCTTGCTTCTTTGTCTTTCTTCCTTCATTCATGCAACTCTTTCAAAGAGAAGATATCCTCTAGATGGTTATTTCCCAAATATTACAAATAGAAGACTCCAAGGATAGTTGATTTTGAGTACACTCAGTGACTAAATGTGCCATGCCTGATGGTACTTTCTGCACTATGTATTCAATCCCATCACATCTCTTCCACCTCCTGTAGGATTGAATATGTTAGAAATATTCACCTTCAATGTCTACAACTATTTTGTAATCACATCCAACAACTTTTCTTGATGCTTACAATTGAATTGGACAAATAGTTCTTTAAATTTTCTCCTCCTAGAGTACTTCTAGTAGGGTTTTGAGAAGTCTATGCAATCATTGCATAAACTAGTTGAGTTGATCTCTAGAGGGTCCTCTATTTTGATTCTAATTCAAAGCTCCTATTGAGACTGGTGGTTGTTGGTTTCAGAGTTGGTAGGGTTCCACTATTGTTGTTGAGTTTCCATTGGGGGAACTATCTAAGGCAATTACTACTGTGGTTAAGCCATCATTTGAGGTACTACTATCTACAGCCATTGTGGATTCAGTGCATTGTATTGCGGCACCATTTTCATTTAAGGGTAGGGGTAGGGAACAGTCCCTATTGGGACTACATTTGATAGGTATACCATTCCTGGCATGGGAGGAGGTAAGACTCCTCTTCTTGAGGTCATTGATAGCCTTGCTTCAACTTCGTCATAAAATCTCACACATTCTATTATTGTAGCTTATAGGTTAACTAGTCTTGTGAGCTCCACAAACTGATGAACTTCTAACTTTAAGCCTCTAAGAAAAACTCCCTTCTTGAAACCTTTATCTAAGTGATGGTTGATCCATCTCTTTAGTATGGATTCCATTCTAGAGTCATTTGCTTCCACTCCTTCATCAGAGAGCTAACTTAAGTTTATAAAATCCTCTCACATCCTCTCTTCAAAACCTTTACCCCTAAATTTCGTGAGGAAGTCCACCTTTAGGTTTTCCCATGTGCCAAAAGTTTGTGTTGCTTATTTCTCATACCAATGAAATGCTGTGCCTTTGAAAGTGCTAGGGAATATTGCCAACCAATACTCACAGTTTTGGCATTGTGAGCTATACACGCTACCATGAACTCAGCTCCTACAGGAAGATTAGGGTCTTTATTGTACTCTTCCTTAAAGATTGGCTATGAGACGACATTCATTAGCCTATCACATCAATATTTCTAGGATGGATGTAGGAAGGGGACCTTGATTTTTCATGGGAACTTCTTTAAAGAGTTCCACAAGGGTGTCAAAGGAGACTTCTACTAGTACTAGCTTGTTATCAGCTTCGATGTTTACCTTCTCTCTTTTCATGTACCTCTAGAATCATTCTAGTGCTCACCTCTTGATCACATCATTCATCAAGGAGTTAGCTCCACCCAGCTTGTTTATACTTAATAAAATAGAATCAGAAGAGTATCGGTCTTTAGAGGACTCTCTTGCCAACATTTATTCTACTTCCATATTTTTAATGTCTCTAAATTTGGCTTCAAAAGACATTGGGATTCAGTTGTCACATAGAGCCTGCATCAAGATAGTGACATACTTCTGTCATTGAGGGATACACTTCTTGTAGAAAATGGCTTTGATAATGAAGGTTTCTAATTCTTCAATAGTAGTACCAAGAATTCTATAATCTTCCATTTCTTTTCCACCTCTTCAATAGTGCCACTTCTTCCATTTTTAGCTTATGTTTGGTGCTTGTTGATGGAAATTTTCCACACTGTGCACCAAAAACATAGAGCTCTCAAGAGAGCACCATGGATACTACAAGAAAATCAATATTGTCTAACAAGCTAGTTTTCATCCTTTATATAATCACAATAGAAAAAAAATGGTAGGCACAACAAATCTTCATGCAACATCATAGAAAGAACCTCCCACGAATTTATCTTTATTGAAATTAATCACATTCTTCATATTATTTGTAGAATCTATCAAATAACTACAAAACCCCAAAATAATTCTCCACTTTTAATGGAATAGCATTTCATAGTATTCATTTTCAATGTCTTTACAATCTTCTTCATTGACAATCTCTTATGTAGATACAATGTTTTTTAAAAGCATATAGATGAATATCTCTCATACTTGATCTCTCTCACACATATCCTCCCTCAATAGTACATTTAATTAAAATCAATTACTCTCAATAACCCTCTCTTGTCATAGACACCCTTGCCAAGAGGTATATTTGATATGAAGAGTCACGAGAGCTCACTACTATCATTGTCATTGTAGTCTTCACTTCAAGTCTTCTTCAACTATTTCATCTACTTTTTCAAGATATTTTGATCTTGTATTCTTCATCTTTTAAGATTGCAAAAAATTCCCCAACTAAACATCCATCCATCAGGACATTCATAGAGATAAATAAAGGCTTATAAAAGATCTAAGAAACACTACATAGAAGTCAATATAACATATAAAAACCATACACCTTCAAATTAAAACCATTTCAAACTATCCAACATACTCTCAATAATTTCTCAAAAGACTTATTCACAATCTCAACCTCACAAATAGAAGGAATTCAAATCAAAATAGAGGCAAAACATACCCTATCAGAACTAAACAAATACATCACAGAACCTATCAGAACATCATATCTAAATCAAAAATCATCATGACCTTCTCAAACAAACTCAACCCATCCCAACACATTCAAAAGAACTTCCAAATCAACAAAAAATCAATTGTTAAACCCTTAAAATCAACCATTCAGCTCACAAAAACAATAAAAATCAACTCGAAAAAACAAGTCATTTCAATCCTCAATAGTCATAGGCCATGTATGGATGCTATGGTATTCTTTGGAGGTTAAGCATATACTAAAATAAATTTTCTAAGGCTTTTGTATCATAACAAGGTCAAACAGTGTTGATTCAGACCAAGTTCAGATTGTAAGATACGGTGTAGGCATTCTAGGACTACTCCAAAAAACCTATTACAACAAAAAGGAATTGGAGGACTGAGCTAAGCTAAAACCCATAACTCATTTCAAATAGGACTTTGTCCCCTTTGACTCGAGCTAGGAAAATTCTCTATTGGAGCTCCCATTGGAGAGTTATAGGCACTTTTTTGTGCAATGGTCATATGGGATAGGTTGCACTCCCCTTCTGTATAGCCACATAAAGTTGTTCACATCCAATTCTAAAAAATTATTTGTCATAATTTTTTTTGCATATACTTGTAGAGGGCACTCTCCCATCCATTTTTAATTAAAAACTTCCTTGATTGAAGTTGCCTAGCTAAAAATATCTCAGATTTTGTACGAGAGGGTCTGTTTGGACAACAATCAGCATGATAGGACAAAGAGACAAAGCAAAGGCCTAGGAGGACTTTCAACATGAAATCAAGGACTCTTGAGAATCAACAAACAACCCTAGCTCCACCTAAGAGAACCATGAGGAGATGTGTGAAGAAATGCCCCATATATTGGACCTTACTTTGTACTTAATGACACGCTATGCCAACATGAGAATCATCATGCCAAGATATATAAAGAGATGATGGCCACGATGATGTGGTTGATTGAGCAAAAGAACACTCTCACCTCAACATTGGCAGCCTCCTGGATACAAGCAAAGGAGCATCAGTCCAATCTTGAGTCCAACTAACCCACTCCCTTGGAGACCATGCATGGCCAATGAGGCAACATTGGGACAGGAGATACTCC
Organism: Lygodium microphyllum; assembly: GCF_053477565.2. Lineage (NCBI taxonomy): Eukaryota > Viridiplantae > Streptophyta > Polypodiopsida > Schizaeales > Lygodiaceae > Lygodium > Lygodium microphyllum. The sequence goes on along the minus strand of NC_141141.1, from coordinate 118,909,990 downwards.
CTTTAGCACCTATGAGATGGGTGAGCCCTCAACAAGGCATGATGAGCCTATCCCTCCATCCCCCATTGTTGATCCATCCAACCCTTCTTCAAGATAATCAACCACAAGAAATGGCAGCTAGGTGTCTACCCAAAATCATGGATAGTCCACTCCACAAGGTAATTATGGACAACATGGCGTCCATGGCACTCATGGAGAGCATGCACATCATACTTTTTTGTAGCAAGGTCCTAGTGTTAGGTTTGGGTAGCATGGGATGTATGGGCATCATGTCCCACATGGTAATCATAGGTAGTAAGGCCGTTATGGACAATTTGGCTAGCATCATGTTCCACATGGTAATCATAGGTAGCATGGCCCTCATGGACAATATATGCACGTGTAGCATGGACCACATGGAATGTATGGGAAGCAAGGTACTAATAACCTATGTGATTTTTTTTTTTTACCAAGTTTAATGGACAATCCCTATCCCTAGTTGACTTGGAAGAGTGGATCTCTAAAGGTAAAGGCTTATTTTCACATCTACCCATGCACTAATGAGGTAAATATCATTTTTGCCTCTCTTCATTTAGAGGGCTTTGCCCATACATGGAGGCATTATATACAAAGGGAAAATCAACAATTTCATGATTGGGAGGACCCATAGAAGCCACTACTTCCATTTTCTCCATATCCATGGATGCATGGATGGGACCTAGAAGCCCAAGTACACTACACATATAAGGAAGCATAAATGGAAAGCATGTGCTTGTTCTTGTTGATAGTGGCACCATGCATAGCTTTGTAAACAGATGAGCCCTTGACCATTTGAGATGCTTTCCCATAGAATTACAATAGCCTCTTAGGATGCAGGTGGCTAATGGCAATGAGGAAATTAGCACTCACATATGCTCTAAGGTACCGCTTAGCTTGGCTGCAAATTATGAGGCAATTGTGGACTTGACTACACTTGATATGGGACCCATTGATGTTCTCTTGGGCTGCAACAACTAGTTGAAAAAGTTGGGAAAATTTGCCATGGATTTCTCTTAGCTATACATGGAATTTCTAATGCATGGAAAGATTACACACTTAGAGAGGATCAAGGATAATGCAGATTTAGCTGATTACATAAAAGAAACTTAAATGGGAGTTTAACATATGCTCATAAATCTTTGTCTTTCATTTAAAAAAGGATGTTTCAAACCAAGGATGCGGTCTTGAGATATCTTTTGGATGAATATAAGAACCTCTTTTAGCAACCTAAAACTCTCCCACCAAAAAGGCAAGTGGATCATCCTATTGACTTGGAACCCCACTCGAAACTAGTCAATATGCTTCCTTATAGGCTATGCAATTATGAGTATGAGGAATTTTACAAGCAAGTTAAAGACCTCATTAAAATGGGTTTTATCTAGCTCTTCCCCCTATGCATCTCCTATCGTGTTGGTCAAGAAGAAGGATGGCTCATTTAGGACGTGAATCAATTACTATGATCTTAACAAGATCATGACAAGAATAGGTACCCCATACCTAGAATTGGTGACTTGCCAAATGAGCTCAAGGGATCCTGTTACTTCACTAAAATAGACTTGAGATTTTTCTATCATCAAATATGCATGGGGGTAGGTGATGAAGTCAAAATAGTATTTGAGACTAATTGAGCATTGTATCACTTTCTTGTCATGCCATCTGGGCTAACACCCTTGCAACTTTTCAAAATCTTATGAAAAAGATCTTCATCCCTTCCTTTTTCAATTTGTGTTTGTCTTTTTTTATGATATTCTCATCTACATTGAGAGAGCACCTATAGTATGTATGACATGTATTTGATGATGTATTATGGGAGCATAGATTGTTTGACAAGGAAAGTAAATGTATGTTCATGTAGACTAAGGTTGAGTATTTGGGCCATATTGTGAGTAAAAAGAGGATCCAAGTTGACCCCAAGAAGGTACATTGTATTTGTGATTGGCTCACACCCTATAGTACTACCTCTTTACATAGCTTTCTTGGTCTCTCCTCCTTTTATTAAATGTTTATTTGCCATTATGCTACCATTGCAACACCATTAAATGATAGGCTTAAAAAATAGACTTTTTTTGGGATACTTTATCAGTTTGCATCTTTCAACAATTGAAAGAATTGCTTACTTCAACCCCCATTCTCATGGTTCTTAACTTTACAAAATAATTCACTATATAGTATGATGCTAGTGGAAGGGGTATTTGGGGCTCTTTTGTTGCAAGAACATGGTATTATAGTCTTTGAGAGCCAAAATTTGAATAAAAAAGAGAGGAAATTACATATTTATGATTAGAATATGTTGATACTCAATCATGCTATTAAAAAGTGGCACCACTATCTATACAATAGTAGATTTAAGGTAAAAAGTTACCATTGAGTGCTTAAATACTTCTTGACTTAGCCTACTTTGACTCCTACAGTGGTGGGGTGGAAACTTTATAGAACTATGATTTTGAGATCACTCATACTCGTGGGAAGGATAATGTGGTGCGTGATTCACTATCCCATATGTGGGCATGCAAAGTCTCATTGATCACAAAACTTCACAGTGATTGGATATATGATGCCAAGAGGCATATTCCACGGTGGATTCCGTAAACTTAGATGACCGGGGCTCATACACAAAGAGGATTCTTTGTGCGAGAAGTTGATGGGGACGCCTATCCTTTTCGGGTGTTTCATTAATTTAGTGTGTACATGGGTGATTCCATAGCATATTCTAGTTCTAAGCTGAAACCCTCTGAGCTCAAATATTCCACTTATGATAAAGAACTATTAGCATATTCTAGTTCTAAGCTGAAACCCTCTGAGCTCAAATATTCCACTTATGATAAAGAACTATTAGCAGTTGTACAATCATCCAATAGCATATTCTAGTTCTAAGCTGAAACCCTCTGAGCTCAAATATTCCACTTATGATAAAGAACTATTAGCAGCTGTACAAGCATTAAAACAGTGGAAGCACTATTTAATGGGTTCAAAATTCATGATAAAGACTGACCAGCAAAGCATTAGACATTTACTTAGCCAACCCCAAATTTCTGACCGTCATATCAAATGGGCTTCCTTCATTCAAAGTTTTCATCCTATCATTCAATACCAACCTGGAAAAGAAAATGTAGTTGCTGATGCATTGAGTAGAAGACCTGCAATTCATAATATTTCTATCATATCTTTTGATTCTTTGATTGCTATGAAAGATACATATCACCAGGATATTACTTTTCATTCTGATTGGCAAAAATTAGTTCAAAATAATTTCATTCCTGTTGATTCATTGTCATATAATGATGGATTCATGTTCTTTGAAAAGAGACTGTGTGTTACTATTCCATTCCGATCTTTTGTTTTGAATGAAATTCATTGTCCCCCATATCAAGGTCATAGAGGTATCATATCTACATTACGCATGTTAACTGAAGATTTTTATTGGCCGCATATGAATGCAGATGTATCTAATTTCGTTTCTGAATGTTTGATTTGTCAAAGAATAAAGAGACATCATGGTAAACAGTATGGATTATTAATGCCTTTGTCTATTCCATCTAAACCTTGGGAACATATATCTATGGATTTCATTACTGGTTTACCAAATACTAAATCTAACCATGACATGATTTGGACAATTGTAGATAGATTTAGTAAGCAAGCATATTTCATTGAATGTAAGAAAACTTTAACAGCATCACAAGCAGCACACTTATTTTTGAAAACTGTTTTTACTAACCATGGATTGCCAAAAGTGATTATTTCAGATCGTGATTCTAGATTTTGTAATAATTTTTGGATTACACTATTTGCAAATCTAGGCACAAAGATTGATTTCTCATCTGCATTTCACCCAGAAACAAATGGACAAACAGAAGCCACAAATAGCACCATTCTAGATCTTTTACGTGCATATACTATCTCTAAACCTCAAACATGGGATACTCATTTGCATTTATTACAGTTTGCATATAACAATACACCGCACACATCTACAAAGAAAGCACCTTTTGAAGTCATTTATGGATATAGATTATCTACACCTGTTGCATCTTTGTCTAATAGAATTCAGAGTGCTGATGATATTGCTACTATGCATAATAGTATTTTTGATGAAGTTAAGGATATGATTGCTAAAGCCCAACAATCATATACCAAACAAGCCAACAAGAAAAGACAAGCTATGAATTTCAAAGTTGATGATTATGTATGGCTTAGAATAGAAAAGCGTAGACTGCAAAGTGTGGACAGACATTCAGTTGTCAAATTAGCTCCTAGATTTTATGGACCATTTAGAATCATTCATAAGATTAATGACAATGCCTTCAAATTAGAATTGCCATCTCATTGGAAAATTCATAATACATTTCATATCAGTTTATTGAGACCATTTAGAGGCCAATTATCTATCCACCATGTTTATGAAAACCCACCTTTACTAGAGGAAGAGACTGAAATACTTGAACCAGAAGCCATCATAGACACAGACTACATGACCACTAGAACTGGCCGAAGGTATTCTAGATATCTGGTAAAATTCAAGAACCATCCTGTAGAGGAAGCACAATGGATGCACGCTAGAGACTTAAATGCTTTCCCCACTCTGTTAGCTCCACATTGAGCTAATAGCAATTGAGGTCAATTGCTATCCCATCCCGGGGGTATGATGCCAGGAGGCATATTCCACGGTGGATTCCGTGAGGTTTTACGGTGGATTCCGTAAACTTAGATGACCGGGGCTCATACACAAAGAGGATTCTTTGTGCGAGAAGTTGATGGGGACGCCTACCCTTTTCGGGCGTTTCATTAATTTAGTGTGTACATGGGTGATTCCATAGCGGGTGATTCCGCAAAATGCATATTAAATTAATAAACGTTTATGAGTTTAGAGTGCGCACTCGTAATAAATTAAGGTTAGTGTTTATTTCTAACCAGTTGATTTATTTATGTAGCTGAAGACTGCTAGGTATTCACTTTTGTCGATTTAATTGTATTATTTTACTAACGATTGTGAATGCTTCAGCTGATGTGTAGAGATAGCAGCAGTGGCGAAGGAAAGCATTGGAGTTTAGCGAGTATTCGACTTTTGGATTATATTTTGATAGGCGCCACGCCTATATTTTGGTTATGTCTATTGAGGCATCGATTATTTATTATTATTTTGTATGTGCCTATGCGCACGGATATGTTATTTCTATTTGGACATTGAGATTGGGCGTGCCAGACTCTATGGGCACTGTCCATTAGCTTTATTTCCTATTTTTGTAGAAAGCAAACTCAAAAGCTAAAAGCTTGTCATATTTTTTTAAATTGGGCTATTATTGAGCATGAAGATTGAAATATACATAAAATACATGCTTTGTGAAGTGCTCACACAAGGCATGGGGGAGATTGAACCCAATTTGTCTCTTGCTTCTTGTCGTTCAAGCTTTTACATTGTTTTTTGTGCAAAAAGGTAGAGTTCATTGTTCTTGGGGACCTTCAGGGACTCACTACGTGAGCTATCTGCGACCGATCTGCGCACCAATATATGATTGGATAACTACTCCAACACTCCCTTTTTTATTAGGACCCCTAGATGCCCCATCAAAGTACAATGTGTACGTTCACAATTGGTTTACACAACCAACCATCTAGAACTCCCCTATTCATAATTATGATAGTCAAAATTCAACATATTAAGAGGATGAACTAATGGCTCCATCCCACCTTCTTCATTAAAGACTACAGGGATGCTCATCAAAATCTGCAAATAGTGACAGAAGACCTTAATCTCTCAAATGAATGTCCCATCATCTTGCTCAGTCACTTTATAACCTTTACTCCACCAGATGAGCTTTCCCTGATGATATCGATGCTCTAAGTATGGGTGCTCCAAATAAGGGATCAGTCGACCCATCAACCTCTATCGATGTTTCCTTACAGATGTCTGATTAGTCGCGCATAGACCTGCAAGGCACTGATGTCATTAGCACATTCAGAAATAATAAGGTTTAATCTTATTAAGATTAATCTTATTCTTAAACTCCACATCCTTAAGATCCGCTAGTAATGTTGTGGATTTATTCTTCCCGATCCTGACAATCCTATAAGGACCGTCCCATTTGGGCTCCAGCTTTCCTAGAAATAATTCTCTACGTGCATCATAGTACAACACTAGCTGTCTTTTCTTAAAAGGATATTTCTTTACTTTTAGGTCATGGAGCTACTTCGTCCGATGGTTACCTCTTGATGTAGCAAGCTCTGCAATTTAATCTCATCGAGGTGTGCCAGTGTCGTAAAGTGCTCTAAGAGGGCATCCCCATCACCCAAAGAATGATTAATCGCAAATCTTATCGTTGGCAACTCAATCTCTAAAGGTAGGACGCACTCCTCCCCATATATTAACTTGAATGGGGTGTGACCAGTAGCTCATTTGAACGTCTTATTGTATGCCCATACTGCCACACACAACTTTTTGTCCCAATCTCGTTTCTTTTCCGATGCTACCATAGACAGAATGCCCACAAGTTGCTTGTCAGTACTCTCGACTTGCCCATTGGCTTGTGGGTTATAGGGGGTTATTTTATAATGCTTGATGTGCCAAGCCTCAGTCAAGGTTTTTATCACTTTGTTCAGAAAATGCGTTCCTCGGTCCAATATTGTTTCTTTTGGCAGACCAAATCGACATACTATTTGCTCCAATAGGAAACTGGCGGTTTCCTTTGCATCATCTTTCCGTGTTGCATGTGCTTCTGACCACTTAGTAAAAAAATCAGTCTACGATAATATATTATTTCTATGCAGTGGACGATGGAGTTATAGGGCCCACAAAGTCAATCCCCCACTTCTCAAATGAAAGGATTGCCATAATAGGAGTGAGTGGTCGCTTCCTATTCTCTCGGCTATCATGTCGTTGACAGATATCGAATCTTTTAACGTACTCTAATGCATCTTGGAAAATAGCTAGCCACCAATATCCCATCCTCAAGACTTTTTGCATAGTTAGCCACCCAGTGAAATGACCTCCGCAAGCAGAGTCATGACACTCTTCTAAAATTAAAGGGACCTCGTTAGTCATTATACATTGGTGATAGATATCGTCTACCCATTGCCGATACAATTGCCGATACAACGTGCCTGCGGTTATTGTAAATTTTAAAGCAAGCTACTTGATATTTCACTTTTTTGACTTTGATATACTAGATCCAGTCTCTCCCGTTGACAAATAATGTGTTATCGCTACATACCAGGAGGGAATAGATTCCATGTCAATCTTGAACAATGAGTCCCAATCATTACCTTCAGCTAGAGCTTCCTTTGGCTCCCCAAAGTCCACAAGGCACTCCGTAATACCCTGCAACCTGGGTGGCTTGCTCTTAACCTCATAATCAAACTCCTGCAAAGTGATTAACCACTTTGCAAAATGGTCGGGGCGATTGTAGTTTATTTATCAACAATCGTAGCCCTTCTGCCTTCATATATAAGACAACCTTCTCATAAAGGATGCAGTGCCTGAAATTTTTAGCTGCAAAGACCATCTCAAGGCACAAATTTTTCATATAAGTATAAATAATTTTAGATACACCGAGCTTTCAACTGGCAAAAGTAATTGGGTGATACCACTTCTCTTCCCACATCTGCGCTAAATAGCAACTAATGCTATGCATGGTAGCTAATAAAAATATATAAAAAATTTCACCCCTCTTCTGTGCTTTCAGCACAGGTGCTCTTACGAGTTTCTGATTTACATCCTCGAAAGCCACCTCACAAGGGTCACTCCACATAAATAAACAATTGAAGGATAATAGATTTGTCAATGGCAATGTTCTTTCTACCAAAGCATTTATGAACCGTCGATAATATCCAACTAATGACACAAATCTATAGACTTATTTAGGGGTGCGTGGCAAACTTATGGTGACTATAGCTTTAATCCTTTTAGGATCCGTCGCAATCCCTATCGAGCTAACTACATGGCCCAATAGGAGCCCATAAGGTACGCCAAAAATGCACTTCCTCGGATTGAGAGCTATGAAAAATTGTCTCTATCACTCAAAACATTTTCGTAAAATAATCAACTACCTTTCTCTTATAGTGGCTACTCCTGAATCATCAATAAATACCTTCAGTGCCTCAGGGGAAATGTCACCAAAGGTCTTATCGACAATTCGTTGCCACGAACCAGGCGCATTGCATAGACCGAATGCTATCACATGATACGCAAAGGTCCCGAAGACTATTATGAATGTCGTTTTGAGCTTATCCTCTTTTGCGATCGCCATGTGATTATAGCCTACAAAACAATCCATGAATGAATATATCTCCCTACCCGCCAATTGATCCAAAATCTAGTCAATAAAAGGTAGTGGGTAGTAATCCTTAACTCTTTGCTTGTTCAACTCTTGAAAGTCCATACACAACCAGATTTGATTATTTTTCTTCTTCTTGATTACAATTGGTGATCACCATTCAGTGTGTTGCACAGGGAAGATCAAACCCGCTTTCCATTTATTCTGTGACTCCTCGAACAGCCCACCCCGCAACTCAAACAGCATATGCCTGACTTTCTATCGCACAAGATGGCTTCTTTTCTTCAATGGAATTGTATGGACAGTAAGGCTGGGAGAAATGCCCCTTAGTTCATCATAACTCCAAGTGAAAATATTGCAGAAATCTTGGATCAAAGTGACATAATCCTCCTATTCCTTCGCACTAAGCATAGACCCTAGCATAATTAGCAGCTCATCATCTAGCGTACCGAGGTCTAACTCGATAACATTCGCACCCCTTATTCTATATTGATCTTCTAATGGCTCGTTTAACATTACTTGATAGACCTCGCGATCCCTCTTTGGATTCGTTAGTTGATGACATCTCACTTGTTGTAGACACATCTTCCATTGTCTCTATCTCTGTAGAAGATAGGGGAGCTCACTCACTTTGAGGTGATTCAGGATATGCATCGACTACCACACGTTTAGCACCTACTTGACAAGATATCAATCTATCAACAGGTATATCTACTTGACAGTCTACTTGCAAAATCCAAGGTTGACCAAGCAATACTTGGTAACTTGGATGCCCTACAAATTGGATTACCCTAAAGTCCAATAGGCATTCTTTGTTGGCAACAGTCACGTGGACTTTAGTAATGCAGCCCTCTGACTATCTTAGACTATCGTCAACCATTTGAAGGATTCTGGAGGCATCTTTTTGAATCACAAGACCCAACCTCTCCATCAATTCAGAACTCATAATATTAACCAAGGATCTTGTGTCGACGATAGCATTATCCACTAGAATCACATCAACATAGGCTACAATCCTTGGGCAGTGCTTTTCGGCATGTTCAAACCAGTCATCCCCTGCCCGCGCTATTCCCAAGGTTTCTACAATATAACTCGTAGCGCAAGATCTTTTTAAATTCTTTGCATACTCGTGGCAAAAGCTTAATTAGCTGCAAGAGTTTGATGTCTGGTTTAACATCACAAAGGGAGCTAGCTAAATCAAATTCGTGATAATTCGCTAAAGCTCACTTCTCACACCAAACCATCCGCTCTTTAGGATGTTGCACAGGCTTTAGTGTCTTTTTTTAACTCTCACCTTCTTTCTCGATACCTCTTTATCTCTCTTGGCATTAGCCTTACTCTCTACGGGCTTCAAAGGTCCCCGTTCCTTGTCAGGATTTAGAACTTGTGTTCCTTTATCACCCTGCCTAGGGTTTCCGTCAACAGGTTTTACACTATCATTATCTTTGTCGTCTTCTCTATGTTTTTAGCCTCTTGTTACACCATGTAGGCTAGAATCTTTAGTGCCATTCACCTGCACAGCCTTGATGAGGCTCATCTCACTACTGACTGGCAGTTCCTCGACAGTAGCCTTACCCCTTTAGAGTATTTGTTTCGGCCCATCATCTTATTGAAAATTGTTTCCTTGCGTACGATGATTAATAGGCCCTGGTTGCCGATTGCCTTGCTGGAGGGAATTGATCTTGCTCCAACAGGTGGCTGCTAAATGGCCAAACTTCCCATAGATGTTGCATTTGACATTTGGGCAATTACGTGGATAATGTTGCCCACCACACCATTTGTAGCTGAATCTAGAGGGTGCATCCTCTTCAGGGTGTCAAATCCCTATCAGATTTTGTTATTTCTTTACGAAATTAACATCAATGGCTATTTTCCAATATTGTTCAAAGATCATATCTGTGTAGTGCTTCATCATGTCCTTGACTTTGCTAAGGACATTTGATGAACTCAACTCATAGCACTGATCATCTACCCATTGGTCCCTTGGTTGCACAATTTGATTAGGCATTGGTTGCATTGGTTGCTGACCCACATGAATAACATTAGGGTTCTTTGTTTGGCTTCCCACATCTGGAGGCATCTAACTAGCCATAGGCTTAGCCACACTAGGCGGAGCTAGCAATAAAGGCACATTCGGCACCACATTCCCTCACCCATTAGGGTTGACCATCCCCATCCCTTGGCTTCCACTGCCATTGATCAATTGCAAATTATTTGCCGATGCTAGGCCCATATTGGGATTGATTCGAGAAGCATAGGCTGCTTGCAGACGGGATTCTATTTCTTGTGCTAGTCTAATGGCAGTGTCTATATCTATCAAGGTGACACTACTCAACTGCACTGCACCTAGATGTTAAAATCAAGCCCATGTAATAACTATTGCAATTGGGCAGCAGGTGGGATAGGGATAGAGGCATCCAATTTACGGAAAACCTCTTTGATCTTCTTGGCATATACTCCTATATCTTTATGTGGTTCTTGGCGTGTCACATTCAACATGCCATATACTCCTATATCTTTATGTGGTTCTTGGCGTGTCACATTCAACCTCTTTATCTTTATGTGGGCTTCATAAAATAAGTCCAAGGTGGTTATGGTTCCGACCTCAAGGCCGTGATACCATACAGCTTCTCTTCCCTTTAGGGTCATGTTGAAGAACATCATTAGATGTCCTTCCTCTTGGATGTGGCAATTAAACATCAACTTTTGGAACTCCCTTATATGAAGCTCCACATCCTCTTCCACTAACCCATTAAAAATGGGTAGGGGAAAGCCTAAGTTTGGTAAATCCACCGTTCTCGCAGGGATGGCGATAGGTTGCGCCATGGCAATGATCTGATTTTCTAATGGAATCAGGATAGGCAAAGCTGTCACACCACTCGAAGTGGGTATATTAATTGGGAGCGGGGAAGTACTAGAACTTCCACCTCTTGACGGACTTTGATTCTAAGGTTACCAAGACCCCACCCTTGAATAGGTTCAAGACTACTCTTTTTAGGAGAATAATGCCTATTGATTTCGGCCCTCTGTCTAGCCCTCTCGGCTCTCTCCTGTTTTTGGAGTTTGCCTTGATGGATCTCTTCAAAGGACATAAACTAATAAGTAGGTCCCAAGAGATCGTAGATTCAAAAACCACCACTTTTGGCTACTCTTCGTAGACGCACCACTGATGGGACCAAAAATGGGCCGACACTAGCTATGGCACTAGCCGAACCCTCATGCATACAATAGATACCTCCACCACCACATGGCCTAGTGGTCCAGGAGCGTGTGTAATAACTAAATGCACACTAGATAGTTCTAATATTGCATTTGTAGCTAGATAAGAGTACAACGGCACCTTCCCCAAAACCCATCAAAGTGTTGAGATATTGAGCTCCACTCGTGATATGCCAGGGTGATCGTTGTGCATTTATGTCACCGACTTGTTAGCTATAGATGCGGTTGGTACACCGCCCATGAATAATAGCTAGATGACAGCTATCCTTATCTACTCTAGTTTGTGGCTCAGTTAGTATGCCACCTTAGTTAGTTGAGTTTGGTTTGAGACCCATATATAGGGTTCTTCTATTTCTATGTACTAGAGTTCTTTTTGGCTTACACAACTAAGAAGAGGAAAACTGTTTTTAGCCTCCACCTTTGTGTGTATTCCCCCATTGTGCAAGCAAGAAAGCTACAAGTGAGACTCCTTCCTTCTCTTTCACAATCTTGACATGTTATCAGAGCCTTGTTTGTGGTAAGAAGCTCAAGAAAGCAAGCCAAGTTCGCACTGTTCTGGTAAGAGGACCAGTGTTGCTTTCATTTTCTATTTTGGGAGCAAGTCTCTGCACAGGTAGCACAGCCGAAAAGTCCAAGAGTGCATTGTCTCAGATTGAGACGCCCTTCGCAGTGTAGCAAGAGGGCAGTATATGCTGCGGGAAAGGGCTTTAACCCTTGGTTGCTCTGTTTTTTTGATTTGAGGCCATTTCAGGGCCTGTTTTGGAGGTAGAAGTTTTCTGCACGCACTCAGAAAAAGACCCTATTTTATGCTGTGCGACCACTATTCTACAGGTCGGTGAAAAGTTACTATAGAAATTGCATTGTATGCTTGTGCGTAGAGACATTGGGAGTTATAGAATCATCCTTGTTGCCTGTTGATGCAAAATCGTCACTAGGAAGTGACTGTGTGATCAAATACCACTTTCATTAGTTTTGCAGATTTGCCCTTGTGAGGCTGAAGCTGTGTTCTTTGCATTGACAAAATTTTTTGCAGTGTTCTGTAATGGCATCTAATTATCTTTCACAGATTGTCACTGAAAAGATTGACAAGAACAACTTCCAAGCATGGAAGTTCAGAATGACGAATTTCCTTATGGAAAAAGGATATTGGGAATTTGTTGTAGGAAATGAAGAGGAACCAGTTCTTCCTTATGTTCCCAATCAACAGCAAATGCAGGCATTTAAAGCATGGCATGAGAGAGCCAGGAAAGTTATGTACTAGCTGTCTATCAGCATTTCAGACTCTATGATTGTGCATATTCAAGATGCAAGTACACCAAAGGAGGCATGGGATACTTTGTCAAAAATGTATAGCACAAATACGCAAGCCAAGAAAATGCAGCTCAAGCAAGAGTTGCACAATGTGCAAAGAGAAAATATGAGCATCAATGACTACCACATGAAGGTGAAGAAGATTGCAGATGCACTTGCTTCCATTGGGTCGCGAGTGGAAGATGATGATTTAGTTTCCGTGACCTTGAATGGTCTAGGAAAGGATTATGCACAGTTCCGAACATCCATTTCCATCCGTGAAAGATTTCCTGATTTTGAGGAGTTGATTGCTCTTCTAATTTATGAGGAGCAGAGAAATGATGGTGCATCTTCTTCAGGAGGAACTTCAAAAGAAGCTGTCTTCTACTCAAATGCTAGAAGAGGTAGAGGCAGAGGTAGAGGAGGCTGATCTGGAGGCTGTGGTAGAAATCAGAATATACAGCAAACTCAAGAAAACCAGTCCTATGGAGGAGGCAGGGTAACTTTAGAGGCAAGGGGAGCCAAAGAGGTCGTGGTGGATGGCAAAGAGGCCAAAATGCAAACAGCAATGTTGAATGCTACTACTATGGTAAAATGGGTCATATGGCTAAAGACTGCTACAAAAAGCAGAATAACATCATGAATGGAAAATTGCAACAAGGGAATTATGCATCTTCTAGTAGACAGGGTGATGACAGAAATGAGCATTTGTTTATGGTGCAGCACATGAACAATTCTGTGACAAGTGCATAAGAAAGCAACGATGTATGGTATGTTGACTCAGGTGCATCCAACCACATGACAAGTCATGCAGAATGGATGGAGGATGCAAGGAAAATGAAAAAACCAGGATTTGTGGAGACTGGTGATGATACTACACATCCTATTGTGCAGATTGGAAAAATTCATTTGTCTATGCAGGATGGGAAAAAGAAATACATGTCCGATGTATTTCATGTCCCGAATATCACCAAGAATCTGGTTTCTGTTGGTCAAATGGTTGAGCAGGGCTTGCAGGTCATATTTAATCCTCATGGATACTTTGTTGAGGATATGAAAAATAAAGGTCGCTTGATAGCATAAGGAAAGAAGAAGGGCAGAATGTTTATGTTGGATGTAGACATGCCTGAATTGAGTGCAGCAATATTTGCACATGGGACCGATGTAGTTGCAAATATTGATATCTGGCATAAACGCATTGGTCATGTTAATGTACAGCGGCTTAAATCAATGCAGGCCTAGAATATTGTTGCAGGATTGCCTAAATTCAAGGTTGCAGAAATGCATAAGGTATGTGAAGCCTGTCAATGTGGAAAACAGGCAAGGAAACCATTTCCTAGACATGTTCAAGAGAGTAAGAAGCCATTGGAATTAATCCACTCTGATTTGTGGACTACTAAAGCTGCATCTCTTGGAGGCTATCATTATTTTGTCACTTTTATTGATGACTATAGCAGAAAAGTTTGGGTGTATTTTATGAAAAATAAAAGTGAAGTTTTTGGGCATTTCAAATCTCTTAAAGCTATGGTTGAAAAAGAAACAGGCCTACAAATAAAATGCCTAAGGTCAGATGGAGGGGGAAGAGTACCTCTCAAATGAGTTTGCAAGGTTCCTGTAGGAGCATGGCATAAAGTAGCAATATTCATGCGGTCATACCCCACAACAAAATGGAATTACCGAAAGGAAAAATAGGCATATTGGAGAGGTATCTCGTGCCATGCTCAATGAAAAAGACTTGCTAGATTTTTACTGGGATGAAGTAGTTGCTACAGCAGTCTACATAATGAATAGGACTCCCACTGCAGCAATACATGGGATGACTCCAGAGGAGAGGTATACTGGTAGGAAACCAGATATTTCTCATTTGAATATTTTTGGTTGCATTTCCTATGTTCATGTGCCAGATGAGTTGAGATCTAAGTTGGATGACTCCAGAGGAGAGGTATACTCGTAGGAAACCATATATTTCTCATTTGAAGATTTTTTGTTGCATTTCCTATGTTCATGTGCCAGATGAGTTGAGATCTAAGTTGGATCCAAAAGCTGAGAAGTGCATCTTTATTGGTTACTCTCTACAGCAAAAAGGGTACAGATGCTATAACCCTTCTACTCGTAAGTTTACAGTGAGCAGAGATGTTGTTTTTTATGAGATGAGTAGCTAGTATAAACCAATAAATGTGATTGATAATGTAGATGCACAAAATGGTAATGCTGCACAGAATTCACAGCAGCAGTCACAAGATATTAGTGGACCTAGAGCGTCCTCTAGCAGTGGTTCACATTCTTCGCCATGGATAGGTAGATTGAGATCAGGAGAATCTTCTCAAAGCAATGCAGATAGTGGTATGCAGGTATCACGAAAAGGAAAAGAGAAGGTAGATCAGCCCATGTTTGATGTGAATGCAGGTCGCTCTTATGTGGATGGTGAATCCAGTGGCTCAAAACAAAGAATTGATGATGAGTTGGGTATTCCTTCTATTGTTACACCTGGAGTAAGAAAGACCATGGATGTTTTGAGAGCACCTGGGAGTGAACCTACTTTGCGCAGGTCTACCAGAGCTACGTATCATGTGGATAGGCTGAAATATGATGGATTTACAGCCATTCACTATGCATATATGGTCAAAGTGATATAGGAACCAGAACCCACTTCTTTTGAGCAAGCCATGGGAAAAGAAAAATGGAAGAAAGCCATGGATGAAGAAATGGATGCCTTGGAAGCAAATGCTACATGGGAATTGGTACCTTTGCCTAAAGATAAGCATGCAATTGGTTGTAAGTGGGTTTATAAGGTGAAACACAATGCAGATGGTTCTGTGAATAGATACAAGGAAAGATTAGTAGTCAAGGGGTATGCACAAACATATGGCATTGATTATGAAGAAACATTCAGTCCGGTTGCAAGGATGGCAACCGTAAGAGCGGTCATTGCTATGGCTGCATCAAAGGAATGGTCTTTACATCAGATGGATGTAAAGAATGCCTTCTTGCATGGTGATTTGCAAGAAGAGGTATATATGGAGCAGCCACCAAGTTATGTGCATACTGTTCATCCTGAGTTTGTTTGCAGGTTGAAGAAAGCATTGTATGGCTTGAAGCAAGCACCTAGAGCATGGTCTGACAAGATAGGACAGTATCTTGTCACTGTTGGCTTTCAGATTTCCAAGGCAGATTTCTCACTTTATGTGAGAAAAACAGAGAAAGGTATTATGCTACTTGTCATTTATGTTGATGATTTGATTATGACAGGTGATAGTGATGAAGATATCCTTCATGTGAAAATGCTATTGAAGCAAAAGTTTGAGATGAAGGATTTGGGAAAGCTGCGTTATTTCTTAGGCATTGAGGTGATTAGATCACCAAGTGGGATACGGCTCTTGCAGAGGCAGTATGGATTGGACATGCTGTCCAAATATGGGATGACAAGCTGTAAGCCTATTTCAGTTCCTTTGGAGCAGAATGTGAAGCTGAGCGCAGATGCAGGTGAGCTTCTGGAAGACCCTACTATGTACATATGCATAGTAGGAAGTTTGATTTATATGACTATTACAGGCCAGATTTGAGCTATGCTATTGGATTGGTAAGTCAGTTTATGCAGCTCTAAGGAAACCGCATTTGGAGGCGGTTAGACGCATACTTAGGTATGTGAAGTCCACATTGCAGTATGGACTACTTTATGAGACTGGGGTTCAGATACAGTTGCATGGATACACTGATGCTGATTGGGCTGGTAGTATTTCTGATAGACGATCTACCAGTGGATATGTGTTCTCTTTTGGAAGTGCTGTAGTCACTTGGAGCAGCAAGAAACAGCCTACAGTTGCCGTGTCAAGTACAGAGGCTGAGTACAGAGGTGCACCAATGGCTGCATGTGAGGTAGCTTGGTTGCATAAGCTACTTTATGATATACATCAGCCTACAGATGGGCCAGTTGTCATTTATTGTGACAACATGAGCAGTATACACTTTGCAAATAACCCAGTCTATCATGCTAGAACAAAGCACTTTGAGGTGCATTATCACTATGTGCGGGAGAGGGTTTTACTAGGTCTTATTGATCTAGTTTATGTCAGCACAGAGGATCAGGTAGTTGACATATTCACGAAGGCATTGAGTGCAGAGAAGCTGCGCAAGTTCAAAGACCTGCTTGGTGTGCAAGAATTGGGATTGAGCTCGAGGGGGAGTGTTGAGATATCGAGCTCCACTCGTGATATGCCAGGGTGACTGTTATGCATTTATATCACCAACTTGTTAGTTGTAGATGCGGTTGGTACACTACCCATGAATAATAGCTAGATGACAGCTATCCTTATTTACTCTAGTTCATGGCTCAGTTAGTATGCCACCTTAGTTAGTTGAGTTTGGTTTGAGACCCATATATAGGGTTCTTCTATTTCTATGTACTAGAGTTTTTTTTGGCTTACACAACTAAGAAGAGGAAAACTGTTTTCAGCCTCCACCTTTGTGTGTATTCCCCCATTGTGCAAGAAAGAAAGCTACAAGTGAGACTCCTTCCTTCTCTCCCACAATCTCGACACAAAGGGGGTATCCCACATATATTAGCAATAAGTGCCACGTATCACAAACACAAGAGGCACCCCACTGGCTAATTGCCATGGTCCCGCTGCAGCTCTCCTACATCTTGGGGATTGGCCCCTCGATGCGCTGCTTTTACATATAGATATATTCGCACAAAACTCCTCTCTTTGTTAGTGATATCTAGGAGATACCATGTTTCTCACCAATAATTTTCCCCAAGAAACGAATGGCTATCCTACGGCAAGGAAAATCCCACCCTCTCAAACGTGAGTCAAGTATAATTCAAACAATTGCTATGCATTTCCAGGAGTTGATACCACATGTTTGATCAATGCAATAGTGGATGTCTCATTTCGCACAACCAGTTATATTTCGAAATCAGCCTATGTGCTAGTACACAATCAGTCTTTCCATGGATTCCAACTAATACGTGTATGCTTTGTTGCAAGAATCTAGCACCAAGGCAAACCTTGTGCTACTAGATCCCTTATTTCCAAATAGGCCCTTTCCTAAATGCTATGCATAGAAGAAAAACCAATCAGAATTTATATTATTTCAGCCATCAAACTGTTGTACAAAATCCTACTCCCCCTCATTGTTAAAGTTTTGCTTCGTTGCATAGGTGTATAGAGATTATTTTGTCATGATTTAGTGTATAAAGAGCAATATATCACACCATACATCCACAACCACATATTATATTTTTTCCTATTTTTCTAAGGTACATTCCTATTTTTTCTCTTATTTTTTAAATTTTTCTTTATTTTCCTCTATTTTTTCCAATAAAAAATAACATATTTTTATATCTGTGGCTCTTGATTATTAGAATAGTAGAAATATAGATTTTATTAGTATTTTATCCCATGTGTATTAGTTTATCCCACCCAAAAACACCCAAAACCCCATTTTACTCTCATAAAAACCATGTTTTACGAGTTTCTAAAAATTATTTCCAGCATTTTGACTTTAAATTTTCTTATTTTTTCATCATACAAGCATAGAACAAATAGTAAAAATCATTTCTAACCATTTTCACTCCATAAGAACAACATTGACTCAATCAAATGTAAAAAAGAAGCAATTTTCCTTTGTAAAACAGAATTACTGGTTTTTCCTTCTTTGCAAGTTTTAAAATATGATGCAGGACTATAGATCAATCCTCATTCAAGGCTCAACCCACCTCCAAATAGCCAACTCTAGCCCTCCACCAATCCGGGAGTGATTCGATCGGTCGTCAATATTCTTCATGGGCATGAACTGCCTCTTAAGGGGAGAGAGAGGAAGAAGAGAGAAAGACTGATTTTGTATCTCAGCAATCGGGCAACCATCCCTCGGACAAAGACGGGTGATATGGAGCATAGACAGGAGGAAGATGATTCATGTAATCTGGGGGTTTCCTTGCAGCTACCATAGTCCCCCCCCTTAATCAAATCGTTGCTTGCACAAGGAGGCGCCTTCAACCCATTTTTTTCGGCCGCCAAAAATAGTCCCCCCCCCCACGAAAATCAAGAAGTTCGGGGGCCCCCAAAGGGACCCCCCAAAAGGCACACTCTTTGGCTTCCTAAAGTTCATTTTCACTTTGGCCCTTGGCCTCCTGTCTGGCCTATCTCCCGCGTTCGGTGTCCAAATTGACCTCCAAAAATTCATGGACATCCGTCGCAAAGTACCCCACTGTTGGGCATCTCTAGAAGTCCTATTTGACATGCCAAAAATTTATGAAAATTCACCAACCGCGGTCCCGTGGGTCTTTAAAGCACTTTTGGGTATTGCTGCTTAAAATCATATTGATTGCAACTGCCGCCTTCGACCAAGTCTATTCCCTAAAATTTGGAAATTTTGGCTATTTTTAAGCACTTATTGGTGTCAGAAATCATTTGTCACAATGCTATTCTAAATTAATAAAAATGGTTGAGCATGAGCATGCTCAGTGGTGGTGCTGACCATATGCAACGCAACAATTACGCTTAGAATGAAAGCATGAAAAGAAATGGTTTTGCACGGTCACAATGCTATTCTAAATGAATAGAAATGGTTGAGCACTATGAATCATTCAGAGTTGCATTGCATTCAACACATGATATCATCCTGGATGCATGGAAATTGTCTTTATAAACATTGACCCATACTAAGGGTGAGGTATCCCAAGCCATAAGACTAGCGATCAATTTCGTTGGGAAAGTACTCAATGAGGATTATTTTTTATCTCCTAGAATGATTGATTAAAGAGAGAACTATGTATTGTATGTGCTTTACGTGTTCACGGTGTATCTCGAGGCCAATCCTTGAGGTGTAGTAGAGCTATAGAGGGGACATGGCAATTAGCCAAGGGGTGCTCCTTGTGTCTATTGTACGTGGGTGTATAACACCAATATGTATAGGGACTCGCTGTGTGGAGTTTAGAAAGGGTTATCCGTTGGACTACAAGCCATACAAACTGGAATATCTAAATTGCAAGTTAAATTAGTGTGTAGCCTCTTGGCCACAAGGCCATGGGGGTTTTGGTTGAGCTTAAAGGTTCGGCAAAAGCATTAGAGCCAATGTGGGACCTATTTTAGGTCTTGACAGGTTATACATTTGTCAAGAGCTGCTAATAAGTGGCACTGTCTGAATCTTGGTCGATCGGGACTATTTTATTAGTGCTTGCCAAAAGGCAGTGAAAAATATCCAAAAGACCGTCAAGCCGAGCTTTAGATGAAAGAAAGAGTTGAAAGGGCTAAATGGTAGTACGAAATTATTAGGAGATATTCTCCTCAGTGGAGTGGCTCAATATCCCTACAAGAGGGAGGGTCTTAGCAACCCTAGTCCCATGAATAGTCCATTAGGAGGAGAAGGAAGTTCTAGTACTTCCCCTCTCCGAGTCAATCATTCCACTTCGAGGGGGATAATAGTTCCCATTGTTCAAGGACCTTTAGCAAATCCAGTCATAATGGCACAACCCATTGCAATCCTAGCAGGAATGCTGGATAGCCTTGGGATTATCTCTACCCATTTTTAATGGGTTAGTAGAGAAAGATACAAAATTTCATATTACTGAGTTCCAAAAGTCAATGTTGAACTATTGAATCCAAGATGAAGGACACTTGATGATGTTCTTTAATATGACTCTGAAAGGATGAGTTCTAATATGGTATCATAGCCTAGAGGCTAGAACCATAACGACGATTGATCTATTTTTTGTGGCCTTCCAAAGAGACTTTTCCCCTAAAAGGTGAGGTTGGTATTGGTTGCGTGTTCTCAATGTAACATGTCAACAACTCACGAGAATGTTTGAGGCTATGCCAAGAAACTGAAGGAAGTATTTTGTAAGTTGGAAACTTATATTTCCATTCCAACTACTACTCAACTACAATACTTTTTGCATGGGAGGACTTTAATATCCAAGTGCAATTGAGCAGTGTTACTCTTGCCGACATTGGTTTAGCTACTACATGAGCAGAGGAGATAAAGTTGCGATTACAAGCAACCTATATCTTTAGGGAAAACTTGAATCCAAGTCTAGATGCTAGAAATATTTGGCATTGATAAATGGAGACCAAGGGACACCCATGAGTACTTCCAATGGGAGAGGAAGAATGACTTAGAATGTGCCCATTTTGCAAGCTCCTCCCAATGTGACCATGCCTGTGGTCAGTTAGATAGCTCCACCAAATGTTGGAAGCAAAACGACAAATTCCAATGTTGTTCCAAGGAATCAACATCCAATTCCAAATCAAGTGATTACCCGAATGAAATGATAGGTAGACGATCACGGCTATGAGTTAAGCGCCTCAGATGTCCTTAGCAAAGTTTAGGATATGATAAAACACTATACTAACATGATCACCAGAAAATATAGAGAAATAGCTATTGATATCAATTTCCTAAAGAAGTAGCAGAATTTGATAGGGGGTTGATGCCCTAAAGAGGGTGCCCCCTCAAGATTTAGCTATAAGTTGTGTGGTAGCCAACATTTCCATAGGAATTATCCGAATGTTAAATGTGACAAGTTTGGTCACTTAGCTAGTACCTATTGGAGCAAGATTAGCTCTCTCCATCAAGGAAGGAAACAATCAAATCTAGTCAACCATCGAGCATAAAGGAATAATCTCTAGCAAGATGAGGGACCAAAATAAATGATGTAAAGAGGGAAGGCTATTGTAGAGGAGCTTCTTAGTGGAGGTGGAGTCAACCTTATTGAAGTTGTACATGTCAACGACACTAAAGCTTCTAATCTAGGAATCATTACATGAGGTAAAAAGGATAAAGACGGGCACAAGGATAAGGTAAAGCCTATCAAGGGAAATCCTGAGCAAGATGATAAGGGGACACAAGTCCTTAACCTTGACATCAATGGTGGACCTCTAAAAGCCATTGAAAGTAAAGCTAACCCCAAGAAGGATAAGGAATTGTCAAAAAAGAAGGCAAAAGCCAAGAAAGAGGCAACAAAGCCTGTTCAAAGGCTAGAGGAGAGAATGTTCTGGCGAGAAAGGAGAGCTATTGCTAACTATCATGAATTTGATTTAGCCAGTTCTCTTTGTGAGGTTAAGCAGATGTAAATCTCTTGTAGTTGATTAAGCTGTCTCTAGGAGTGCATAAAGAGTTTAATAAGATTCTACAAATCAGGTATATTGTGAAGCCCTTGGGCATAGTGATGTCGGAACATGTTGATTCAAGGTCAAACACTAGGGTATGAGACAGAAAAAGGTAAGAGGGTTTGAGAAATTGGATTCAAGAGAAAGAGAGAGCAAAAATATGATAGAAGGATTTAAATCACTTTAGCCATGCCTCCCACTGCATGTAATTCCAATGAGCATAAAGAACATTAACTCATAAGAATCCAATCCTTTTCCCTTCATAGTATGAGCATCCACATAAATATGTGCTCAATGTACTAACTCAATAACCCAGCATAAAGCAAATAAATCAATCATTTATGTTATCCATGAACCAGACATGAATCAAACTCATGAATAGTCTCTACAAAATCTGAAGAAAAGAAGTGTAGAATCAATGTAGATGGAAAGGGAAATGGTATTATGGACTGATACAATGAAAAGAAATCAATGAAAGAAGATAGATCTCAATTTGGGCTCTAATCATAGATCAGCCCTGGCAATTACAATTTGTTACAACAAATACAAAATAAGCATAAATTCTTCTAAATCCCAGCAATATCCTTTAGGAGTAGTCTTCAAGCTATCTTCAATGACAAGTAGCTCAAAACTAATTGTTTCAAGAAGAAGATCCTTCTTCCAAGCTTCTCATCAGAGTAGGTAGCACCTGCCCTATTTTTCCCTATTTCTTAGAATAGCCCCAATTCAGCCCATAAATCAATCAAAATCAGCCTTTGACCAAGTACAAGCATAGCCCTGCCTTAAGAGATCAAGATGCATGCACCAATTGCTAAGGATCACCCTTTTGAGAAAGAGAAATGAGAAGAGAGGTATGTTGTAGCTAATTCCCTATCAATGGTTGAATATGACAGCCCTAAATCAGTCCATATAACTTTCAGGATTCAACTTTGATGTTAGCTCAATCTTCCCCTATCACAAGAGAGCATAAATCAACCAAATGGAGGTGTCTAGCACCTTGTAAGAAGTAAAGAAAAAGAAAAGGATCCTAGTGTTGAAAAAATCCATGTGTGGGCTACCTATTTCAGCCCCAAATCAAGTCAAATCCCAATCAAGATAGCACCAATGATGCTACAATGATTCCCTCTCATCCAAGAGCTTGTATCAAGTGATAGGTAGCTTCCAATGAACATATAGATGAAGGAGAAAGAAAGAAGAGCTTGCTGCCCTATTTTCCTTGATAATGGCCTCCTATTTCAGCCCAAAGCATTCACATAGAGCAATCAAGAAGCTCCTTTGATGCTCCTCTCACAATGTCTATGCAATGATAGCTTGAATCAAGCCTTCCAATGCTCCAGAGCAATCAAGAATGATGAAGAAGAAGAAGAGAGAATGAGAGTATGAGTTGCTGTTAATCAAATCACAGATTGGGACAGCCAAGTTTAGTCTTCATTGAATCCATAAACAAAGCAAGAAGTGCATTTGATCAATCTCTTAGCAAAATGCTTTATGTCCAACATGTAGATAATCTCCCAAGTCAAGAATAACCCTTGATTTGACAAGATTAGATGAGAATGCAAGAAGATGAGCTTCAGCCCACCAAGTTACAGTTTTGAACAGCCAATAACAGCCCTTTTTCAGGTCTTGAAGTACTCAAGAAAGTGGATTTGATGCCTCCCTTGGCATGAGAGATCAAACTTAGCATATAGATGAATACACAAGTCTAGAATATACCTTCTTCAAGAATGATCCAAGATCTAGCAAGTATGGGCAGGTGCCCTTAAATTCTCAGTTTAGCCCTCTTTTGGGCAGCCACTTGTGGCCATTGAAGCAATAAATGTATGGAAAGAAGATGCAGTTACATGCCAAGTGTTGCTGCCCTTTGATGGCTTGATCCTCTTTCCTGGTTGCATGCCTCCATCTCCCTTTGTGTGATAGTCTTTGAGCTCCTTCCATCTCTCTACGCTTGCGCCCTGTTTCAGCCTAATAACAACCTGTAATACTCAGCGTGAATTGCTCTTCTTTTCCTCTTTTACTCATGAGCAATGCTAGACCCTATAAGTCACACACAACTCATATACTATTTTATATGAAGCAAACCTAGGTGACTTTGTGGACTTGAGGGTTGCAAGAAAGACATCATGAGAGACCTTGATGAGCTAAATGAATTGAAAGTACACTTTGTCTTCATGTTGATGGGACTCCAAGAGTTCTCCTTCAAGTCATCTGGGTGCTTAGATCCATATATACCATGTTTTATTCTTTACGACTTAAAGAACTTGTTGCAGCTCTAAGCAAAAGACACAAGTCAAGAGTAGAGTTTGGATAAAACCCCAACTTCTTCTTGTGAATTTTCCAAGTTGGTACTGTTATTATCAAGGCATGGAACCCCATCATTGTTTGATCATGTCACAAGCTAATGAACTTATGTGACTTAGGGTATTAAGGTAAGCAAATCATCTTGTATCATGTCTAAGCTAGAAGCTACCATGAGCTATATGTAGAGAATAAAAGTTTTATTTTTTTGGGCCATGGGCAGAGAACCTCATGCCATTCACCCCCTCCTAACTTGCAAATCCTCTAGCATGTGCCACTTCATGAATGTGCAGCTTTAGGAGATTCTTCTTCGTTCATGTCCTCATCTTCATCTTCAAAGTATTCTTCCTCTTCCGTGTCTTCAAGTCCATGACATGCTTGTAAGTCTTGTAGTTCATAGGTAGATGATTCTCTTCATTTAAAGAGCTTGATCCATTTTCTAGCTATTGGTACCTTCATACTTGTTCCATCCAATGCAGCCAATGAGTAGGTAGCATTGTCATGTACTACCTTCACCACATATGGGCCAAACCATCGCTTCCCTTACTATAACTAACTTAGGTTGTCCCAAAACACCCTTCCTACCATAAGTTATTGAAGTGGACACCATAGTGCTTATGCCTAGACCATTACAATTCCAATTAAATATCCCTTAATTACCTATGAATATGGCTTCAAACTCTCTACAAAAGCCCACCATTATTCTCTTTAGGTACATTTAGCTGTTATCCACAATCACCTTCTTTTCTTAAGGCCTAACATTGTGAGATGTACCTACTTGTGAAACTATTGATGATCGTGTGGGCATACATATTATTGGAATTGTGACACTTACTACTTTATAGCCTATCATAAGTGGGAATATTCTCCAAAGCTCATTTGAGGGATTCATCTTCTTTGAAACTTGTGTAGGAGGGTGGAATAGGAGAGATCTCTCAAAAATCATACATATATCTTAGAATTCTAATGCTAGCATACTACTCTATAGCCTACATAATTGGACACATTTTTTAAAGTTATCCATTTGAGGGTTTCATTATCTTCAAAGCTTGCACAGGATGATGGGATAGGAGATGGCTCTTAGAGAACTATCTTTGTTGGGCATTAAACCTCTTGCCTGTGGTGGAGGACCTTAAGATGGAACTAATGGTGGCTAGTGCTAGAGGGTGTTGCATGTGGATCTTGGTCATTGGTGGTTTGCATATGAATGAAGTATATTAAGAGTCTTGTTTCTGATTCCTTCTTGGTAAAGCATTCTTTGGTAATTATAAGAGTCTCATAACACGTGCTCCTATAAGATGAGAAACTTCACTTATGAGTTTGGTAATGCATTCGGAATGTATTGCAAGATGAGATTTAGTATCCAAGAATAGAAATTTTACTTTTAATTTTGTGAATATAATTAAAATGCATAACATATGTGTACTTTGCAAAGCATTGTTCAAGCACAATGAATTAAGCCTGTTGAAATTTGGCTTCATTTTTGAAATGGTAAAAAGTGTAGTACTTTGAAAATTGACACTTCTTGGATATTTTCTTTACATGACTCAAAAACATATATTTTTAAGAATTTTCCTTAAAATTTTTATTTTTTGAGAGAATTTTCAAAATGATTCTAAATGTTTCTCTTAAGAGGCAGTATTACCCAAAATATTACACAACAATGTTTGTCACAAAAAAAGTACATACGTGAAGTCTTTGAGTGGTTCCAAATAAAGTGTGGTAAGTATAGTGACTACCCATACCTTCTTAGGAAAAACTTATTCATGCCGATTATCTTCAATTAGATGATAAGAGGGCCAAGATGGCCAAGATCCCATATGCATCCATAGTGGGTAGCTTGATCTATGCCATGATAGCCACTAGACATGATGTAACATTTGCAGTGGTGGGAATCGTGGCTCGTTATATGGCAACACTTGGCATGCCACATTGGGATGTCACGAAGGGTATCATTGATACCTTGAGTATAAGAAGCTAGGAAGAAGATATTTTTAGTGTAGAAATAGTAATATTACCATGTGACACTGACATAGGTATAAAAGGAAGAGAGATGTAATCTTTTTGGAACATTAACACATTACTGTCTCTCACCTCACCTCCTTGTTCACAGCTTCTATAGCTTCTCTTCTCTCTCAATATTTCTCTCTCCTTTTCTAGTATTTCTCTCTCCTCATCACTCCCTTTCTCTCTCTTCTACAGTTCTTCTCTCATTACAGTAGGCTTCTCTCTCCTCTTTCTCTCTCTCTAGTCCTCTCCTTAACAAGTGGTATCAGAGCATTGGTCTTTGATCAATTTTTCTCCTCCTTTTCTTTATATCCAATTCTAATTTTCATCATAAAAATCAAATTTAGACAAGTACTACATGTACAAGACATGGACAATGACTAGTAGTGGCTTGCAGGACATCTATCGTAGGAAGAAGAGGAGTAGACAACAGCTTGAAATTTGCCCATATTTTTGCGACCTATTCTTCATGATTTCTTCAACTCCTGGATAGCATTGATGCTTCAAGTCTCTGATGTCTCAACTCTCAAATGAAGCTCTATTTCTCATTCTTTTTCTCTCTTGAAGCCCTAAGTGTGCAATCCATGGATAGTAATGAAAGCTTCAACTCAAGCTTCAATTTCTTTAAGATTCTTCATTATTTCAACCCTAGGATTCGTTTCAATAAAGATTTTGGAAGAAATTGTAAGGATTGAGCTTGAATGGCCAAGGATTGAAGTTCAAGAGCTTCTATGGAGTCAAAATTTGGGGGAAATGGGTTCAATCTCAAGCTTCTAAAGCTTCAAGATTACTTCTAATCATTAAATACACAAGGATTGAAGATTATTTCAACAACAATGGGCAACTAGAGACTCCATCAAGCATTTGGGGATCATTCAAGCCTTCATCAAACTAACAAAAGAATGCTACTATCATATTGATATTTCCACCGAGGAAAAAGGTGGATTCCAAGGGAGATAGTCAGACAATAGAGAAGAGACCCTCCCCCACTATTAAAGATCCCGAAGGGGTGTAATAAACTGACCCAAGAGGAACTTTGTCCATCTTCGGATGATTTGGAGCCCATGTAGGGATCCTATCCTACCGTTTTATCCCTCACACATGTACAGTGAGTAGATAATTGAAGATTGAAGTACTGTCAAAGACTCAAGTACCTTAAGATCAAAATAGGGTGAAACAGAGGTTTTACAGGACACTGCAGGGTATATACAGGTTATCACAGGTACCATCTTCATCACTAAAGTATAGTTGTAGGTACTACAAGTTGCCCACATGTCCTATCTAGATTACCATAGGGTTTGGTAGCCATTAGGTACTACCATTTTGCAAGGTACCTACTACACATGTTAAAACAGGGTGTAGGCCTGGACAACTCGGCTTCAGAGATTGAATTGCTGAATTTTCTCTTCTAAACTTGTTATAATATGCTATAGCTCATATTTAAGAGATATTGTTGGCTTCAATTTCTATCAAAAAGTTTGGAAATCATAGTTTCCTACCTCAACTTATAGCCAATTTTCTGACAAAGGGTACTGCATGACTGCACTACTATGGCATGTCATAAGGGAAAGAGTAGGGCGGCCCAAGATGAGTATGCTCAGGAAATCAGAGATTCTATATTGAAAAATACACCTCAAGAGATCCCTCAAGAGCCCCAAATTCAAGGAAAAATCAATGCACTTAATAATACCATGTGTGAACATAAGAATAGGCATGCTCAAAGGTATATGAAGCTATTATCTAGAGTGGAATAGATGATATTGTCTACTAATCCAATGAAGTCTTCTATTGAGAAGTTGATAGATTTCACTACCCAAATGAAGGCTTCAATTGATGAATTAGTAGAATCCAATGCTCAAATGATGGCTCAATTATTCCAATGTATGTAAATGCAAATGGGAACCAAGGAAGCTAAGGAGAAAGCTTATTCAAACAATGATCCTTCAGTTTCATTTTAGTCATCTAACCAAAATGGTCAAGATCATGGTATGATTAGATGAAGGGGTATTCCCAATAGTCAATATGAAGTAGGTGAGACTTCACAAAGGCATGATGACCATTTGGGTAGCTTGAATGGTGCTAATTCCCAAGCTTATGGGCTGAATTTCCACCCTCCTAGAGGTCCTCTACCATCGAGAAGGTTTCACACTAGTTCTCAGCCACCTATTAGTGCACAAATCGGATGTCGTATGCATACGTAGCGAGTGCCAGAAGGTCCCCAAGAACAAAGAACTCTACTTTTTTCTCAAAATCCAAGAGAATAGACTTGCACGAAATGAAGCAAGAAGACCAATTGGGTACAATCTCCCCCCATGCCTTGTGTAAGGGCTCCACAGAGCATGTATTTAATATTTTATTCATCTCCAAGCTCACAAATAGCCCAATTTTATAATTAGCATGCCTTATCTTTTTATGTTTGCTTTTGTCCAAATAAAGAATAAAGCGGTTGGACACCCTAAGAGTCGGGTTGTGCCCAAATACAATAATCAATAATGAATATTTAAAGCATGTGTCCATGCGCATACAAAATAATAAATATATATCAAGTGCTTCAATAAATAAGTGCGTCAAAATAAATATTGGTGCCACGCCTAAGGTGAGCGCCCATCAAAAATGATAATTTCTTCTAAATAACTTGAATACACTCTATCACCCAGTGCTTCCCAGTGCCATCGTCGCCTGTTCTACATGTCAAAACTGAAGCATTCACAATTGTTAGAAAATAACAAAATTAAACCGACAAAAATGAATACCTAACAGTCTTCAGCTAAAAAATAAATAAATACGTTGGAACTCTATCCTAACCTTAATTTAATACGAGTGCGCACTCTAAACTCATAAACATCCATTAATTTAAATATGTGTTTTGCAGAATCACCCGCTATGGAATCACCCACTTACACATTAAATTAACATGATGTGCGAAAAAGACAGGCATCCCCATCAACTTTTTGCACAAGGAATCCACCTTGTGTATGAGCCCCATCAAATAAATATAATTTTATGGAATTCACCGCAAAATCTCACAGAATCCACTATGGAATATACCTCATGGCATCATACCCCCAGGGTGGGATAGCAATTATCCTCAATTTCTATTAGCTTAATATGGAGCAAGCAGTGAGGGGTAAGCACTTAGATCACGAGCATGCATCCATTGGGCCTCTTCAACAAGATGATTTTTAAATTTTACCAAATATCTAGAATATCTATGGCCAATTCTTGTGGTCATAAAGTTGGTATCTAGAATAGTCTCAAGTTCAAGGATTTCAGTTTCTTCTTCTAACAAAGGAGGTTTTTCATAGACAGGGTGGACATGTAATTGGCCTTTGAAAGGTTGTAACATACTGATATGAAAAGTGTCGTGGATTTTCCAATGTTAGGGTAGTTCTAATTTAAAGGCATTGTCATTGATTTTGTGAATGATTTTGAAATGTCCAAAAAATCTAGAGCTAACTTTACAATAGGGTGTTTCTCAACACTTTGTAGTCTTCGCTTTTCAATGGATAACCAAACATAATCATCAACTATGAAATTCATAGCTTTTCTTTTCTTGTTTGCTTGTTTAGTATATGATTGTTGGGCTTTCACAATCATATCTTTAACTTCATAAAAAATAGTAGCATGCATATTGGCAATATCATCAGCAGCTTTAACTTTGTTTGACAATGAAGTAATAGATGTAGGCAATCTATATCCATAAATTATTTCAAAATGTGCTTTTTGTGTAGCTGTATGTGGAGTGTTATTGTATACAAACTGAAGTAAATGCAAGTGTGTATCCCATATTTGTGGTTTTGAAATTGTGTATGCACGTAAAATATCCAAGATTGTGATGTTTGTAGCTTCTGTTTGTCCATTTGATTTAGGATGAAATGCAGATGAAAAATCAATCTTTGTTCCTAAGTTTACAAACAATGTTCTCCAAAAATTATTGTAGAATCTAGAATCACGATAAAAAATATTAATTTTTGGTAAACCATGGTTAGTGAAAACAGTTTTTAGAAACAATTGAGCAACTTGAGATGCAGTTAATGTTTTCTTGCATGAAATGAAATATGCATGTTTACTAAACCAATCTACAATAGTCCAAACCATATCGTGATTAGCTTGAGTATTAGGCTGATGCCAGGAGGCATATTACACGGTGGATTCCGTGCCATGGTGGATTCCGTGAGGTTTTACAATGGATTCTGTAAACTTTTATTACCAGGGCTCATACACAAAGTGGATTCTTTGTGCGAGAAGTCGATGGGGACACCTATCCTTTTCGGGTGTTTTGTTAATTTAGTGTGTACATGGGTGATTCCGCAAAATATATATTTAAATTAATAAACGTTCATGAGTTTAGAGTGGGCACTCGTGATAAATTAAGGTTATGATTGATTTCTAACCAATTTATTTATGTAGCTAAAGACTGGTAGGTTTTCACTTTTATCAGTTTAATTGTATTATTTTACTAATGATTGTGAATGCTTCAGTTGATGTGTAGAGATAGGAGCGGTGGTAGTGGAAAGCATTGGAGGATAGCGTGTATTCAAAGTTATCGTCAATATTTTGATGGGCGCATACCTTAGGCATGGTGCCTATATTTTGTCATGCTTATTTATCAACGCGCTTGATATTTATTTATTATTTTTGTATGCGCATGAGCGCACGATTTAGATATTTGTATTTGGACATTGTATTTGGGTACGCCTGACTTCTTGGGTGCCCATTAGCTTTAATTCTCTATTTGGCACAAAAGTAAACTCAAAAGCTAAAGCATGCTTTTTTGTAATTTGGGCTATTATTTGAGCTTGAAGATGATTAATATATGAAATACATGCTTTGTGGAGCGCTCACACAAGGCATGGGGGGAGATTGCATCCAATTGGTCTCTTGTTCATGTCGTACAAGCTTTCTACATTGATTTGTGTGTAAAAAGTAGAGTTATTTTGTTCTTGAGGACCTTCTAACGCTCACTACGTGCGCTTACAACATCCGATCTGTGCACCAGTGGTATCAGAGTGAAGTTGACATCGAGAGCTTCCAATCGCTTACCATCTTGTGCGAAGGCGGAGCTCTTGGAACGAACGAGCTCTACAGTCAGTTTCATCGCAAATGATCGATATTGGTGTGTTCATGGCGGTCAAGAACCCCCTTCTACACTCTCTGATCGTGAAGGACCGGCCTGAGGAGGCGGAGGACCACATAGACATCTCCTTCTACAAGTTGTCTTCAAACAGAGACAGTAAACTCCATAACTAAAAGCTTTAAAGCTTTGAATTAAAGCTTAGTAAGCTTAATAAGAAGCTTTAAAAAGCTTCAACCCAAGAATTCGACGGTTGGCGGTAGTGGCATGTACTCGTTAGAATCGACGGCGCAAAAAACGCCCCCCTCCTAAAAACGAAATCGACAGCAGTTCAGATTTTCTAAGCTTAGTTGCTTAAGCTCTTAAATCTACTCAGTTTTTCAAGTCTACTAAGCAATCTCCAAGTCCTGCAAGTCACAGAAGTCATAAAAGACTTACTTCAACCACTCCCATAAAGGTTGTTCACACGCGCAGAAGCACAGAAACCGTTTATTGCTCTCTGAAAGACCCTGTTCCTATTTGCAGACTTGCTGAACCAGTTTTAGCAAATGCATAAGGTCATACAAAGGTCATATAAAGATTATACGTAACTTCTACGAAGACAACGAATACCGCAATTGCAAAAGAGAAAAACTATAAAAGCCAAAAAAAATTTATAAGCCTTGTATACCCGCCTTTGAGCTATGCTCATCCCGCTAATCAGATTTTGAGAGTGTGAGGTCTTTTGGATTTTATAGGATGACGGAACAAAATGTGGACGATTTTATGGCTAAAGGTGATTTACCCGAACCAACGATGGAACAAAAGTTAGATTTGATTATGATGCAGCTTGATGAAGAACGAAGATCCCAACAAGCTTTGCAAGTTCAATTGGCCAATTTGCAATGATCTATCACCGACAAAGATGGACCGAATCTTGAAGATCTTTTACAACGTACCATCGATGCGACACTTGAAGCCCAATCCATCCGCAAAGAAATAAAGATAAGTAAAAGAAACTTCAAATTTCGTACTTTCAATGGATCTCGAGATGAAAAGACTATACTTGCATTTATCAGTCAATTTTATGATTACTTTCACGAAGAAACATATGCTAAGAAATACAAAATTAAATATGTCACTAATCATTTAGTCGATCGAGCATCTCTATGGTGGACTGTGGTCCGCAAGAGCATTGATTGTCCCACTACTTGGGAGAGTTTCCAAAAGAAGTTTTTGCAGAATTTCCTTCCTCCTCAGTTCCATGAAAAAGCCATAAAGCAATGGGATCTTCTACAGCAAAGAGATTGCGAACCTTTTTCCCAATACACTGAACATTTTTGGAATGCCCTACTGCAATTACGCATGCTCGAAGATGTACCTGAAGTGACTCACAAACGCAAGTTTATGTCCGACCTACTTGGACATTACTATGCTGAAGTCAATATGTTCAAGCCAACAATCCTTGAAGATGCAATTTCCTTGGCTCATGGCACTGAAGACAAGATTCACGGAAGAGACAAACATCCACAATAATTTCAAACTAATGGTAACTATGGTTCCAAACAATTCAATTAAAATTTTCAAAGATTCAATCAAAGTCGTTTTCTTCCATCTTCATTCCGTAAGTCTTGGACACGACCACCTGCTTTGCCATCAAATACCAATCCAAACCTTAAGCCATCCTCACAGCCAAATCCCAACTTTCCTAAACTTCTTGCCATTACCAATAATGTATCTAAAGCCAAACCCATAGTTTGTTATAAATGCCATCAACTTGGACATCTAGCAGCCAATTGTCAATCGAAAAAGCCACATGTCCATATCAATTATCTTGGCGCAATGGAAGATGAAGAACGTGAGGAAATGCCTGACTTTACGGAAGATGATGACGACATTGCTACTACTTCAAATACTTTGCCAAATATGCCAACTCCACATTCTTTGTTAACAATGAAATGTTTTGTGCATGGTAAAGAAAATACTATTTCACATGATGATGGTAGCACACATGATTTTATTTCTGTAAAGTTAGTGAAAGAATTGAATTTACAAACTGTTTCTACACATTATCGCATTAAAGCTGCATTCCTAGGCACGAGATATAATGGAACACAAGAAGTGCATAACTTAGAAATTAAAATTGGTGAATATACTAAACGAAGAAATTTTCTAGTTGTACCTTTGCAGTCTAGTGACAGTATCTTAGGAATGCCTTGGCGTCATCAGTATAATCCTGACATAGATTATTTTACGCATTCAATTAAAATTTATTTTCAAGGAAAACCAATTACATTGCATGGTATGCAAGCATCTAATAAATTTCCACTGCTTACTCATACTCAAGCTAAACGTGCATTACATAAAAGTAGCAAATCTTATTTAATATAGGTAGATGAACTTCAAGCTAAAGAAAAACATATGCATCCTAAGCATACACAATTTCTTGCTCAATTTCAAGATTGTTTTGCTAATGATTTACCACCTGGACTACCACCCTCACGTCCTGAAGATCACAAAATAGATTTAATTCTTAGAACACAACCACCATGTAAAGCACCATATAGGCATAACCAAATTGAATAGAAGGAAATTCAAAATCAAATAGAGGAATTGCTTAACAGAGGATTAATTAGACCTAGTAGTTCTCCATTTGGTGCACCTGTTTTATTAGTAAAGAAGAATAATAATACTTATTGCATGTGCATTGATTATCGTGCCCTGAATAAAATTACTGTTAATAATAGATATCCGATTCCTAGGGTAGATGATCTTATGGATAAACTACAAGGATCTGTCATATTCAGTAAGATAAACCTTAAATCTGGTTATCATCAAGTAAGATTGGATACATCTGATATATTTAAAACTGCATTTAGAACACAATTTGGAAACTATGAATTTCTAGTGATGCCTTTCGGTCTAACTAGTGCACCAGCCACATTCAGTCGCATGATGAATTGCATATTTCTGAAATATCAGCATTGTGTCATAGTATTCTTTGATGATATATTGGTATTCAGTAAAAATGAGAATGAGCATTATGAACATTTGTCTTTAGTTTTCAAGTTGTTAAAAGATAATCAATTGTATGCTAATCCAAAAAAGAATGAATTCTTTCAAACAAAAATTGAATATCTAGGACATATTGTTTCATCAGAAGGTATTAAAGTTGACCCTAAAAAGATAGAAGCAATTTTAAATAGGCCCATACCCAAAAATGTGCATGAGTTACATTCTTTTCTAGGTCTTGTTAGTTTTTGCAAAAAGTTTGTGCGAAATTTTTCATTACTTGCATTACCTTTGACTAAACTTTTAAAGAAGGATATTGGGTATCACTGGTTTGATAATCAACAAAAATATTTTGATTTATTGAAACATGTATTAACCCATGCTCCTGTATTACAACTACCTGATTTCAATAGACCATTCCTTTTAGTAGTTACTGATGCTAGTGGATCTTGAATAGGAGCCGTCCTTATGCAAGATAATCATCCCATAGCCTACTCTAGCTATAAACTCAAACCATCTGAACTTAAATATTCTACATATGATAAAGAATTGCTACCGGTAGTACAAGCCTTATGTCAATGGAAACATTATTTAATGGGTTCTGAATTTATGATTAAAACTTACCAACAAAGCATTAGACATCTCCTTAGTCAACCCCAAATATCTAACCGACATATTAAATGGGCAGCTTTCATTCAAAGTTTTCATCCCCTTATACAATATCAACCAGGAAAAGAGAATATTGTAGCCGACGCTTTAAGTAGAAGACCGACAATTCATAATATTTCTGTGATATCATTTGATTCTCTTATCCCTATGAAAGATACTTATCATCAAGATATTACTTTTCATGCTAATTGGAATAAATTAGTTGCAAATAATTGGATTCCTATTGATTCACTATCTTACAATAATGGATTCATGTTTTATGAAAAAAGATTGTGTGTGACAGTTCCATTTAGATCATTTGTTTTACATGAGATTCATTGTCCTCCATATCAAGGTCATAGAGGTATTATATCTACTTTGCGTACATTGATTGAAGATTTTTATTGGCCACGTATGGACACTGATGTATCTAACTTTGTATCTGAATGTCTAGTTTGTCAACGAGTTAAAAGACACCATGGCAAACAATATGGTTTACTGATGCCACTATCTATTCCATCACGACCATGGGAACAAATTTCAATGGATTTTATTACTGGTTTACCTAACACTAAAGCTAACCATGATATGATTTGGACTGTTGTAGATAGGTTTAGCAAACAAGCATATTTCATTCCATGCAAGAAAACTCTAACTGCATCTCAAGCTGCTCAATTGTTTTTGAAAACTGTGTTTACTAATCATGGTTTACCAAAAGTTATTATTTCTGATCGTGATTTTAGATTTTGTAATAATTTTTGGATTACTTTGTTTGCTAACTTAGGAACAAAGATTGATTTTTCATCTGCATTTCATCTTGAAACTAATGGTCAAACAGAAGCTAGTAACAGTACTATTTTAGATCTTTTACGTGCTTACACTATTTCAAAACCACACACATGGGATACATATCTACATTTACTTCAGTTTGCATATAACAATACACCGCATACAGCTACAAAGAAAGCACCATTTGAAGTTATTTATGGATATAGATTACCTACACCTGTTGCATCATTATCAAACAAAATTCAGACTGTTGATGATATTGCTAACATACATGCTACTATTTTTTATGAAGTTAAAGATATGATTACCAAAGCCTAGCAATCATATACAAAACAAGCAAATAAGAAAAGACAAGCCATGAATTTTAAAGTTGATGATTATGTTTGGTTATGCATAGAAAAACATAGATTACAAAGTGTAGATAAACACTCAGTTGTGAAATTAGCACCTAGATTCTATGGACCATTCAAGATCATACACAAAATCAATGACAATGCATTTAAACTGGAATTACCACAACATTGGAAAATTCACAACACCTTTCATATTAGTTTATTACGACCCTTTAGAGGCCAATTACTTGTACACCCTATCTATGAAAACCCACCTTTGCTAGATGATGAGACTAAAATCCTTGAACCTGAAGCTATTATAGATACTGACTTTATGACCACTAGAACTGGCCATAGATATTCTAGATATTTGGTTAAATTTAAAAACCATCATGTTGAAGAGGCCCAATGGATGTACGCTAGAGACTTAAATGCTTTCCCCACTCTGTTAGCTCCACATTGAGCTAATATCAATTGAGGACAATTGCTATCCCACGCTGAGGGTATGATGCCAAGAGGCATATTACACGGTGGATTCTGTGCCACGGTGGATTTCGTGAGGTTTTACGGTGGATTCCGTAAACTTTTATTACCACGGCTCGTACACAAAGTGGATTCTTTGTGCGAGAAGTCGATGGGGACGCCTATCCTTTTCAGGCGTTTTGTTAATTTAATGTGTACATGGGTGATTCCATAGCGGGTGATTCCGCAAAATACATATTTAAATTAATAAACGTTTATGAGTTTGGAATGCGCACTCGTGATAAATTAAGGTTAGGATTGATTTCTAACCAATTTATTTATGTAGCTGAAGACTGCTAGGTATTCACTTTTGTCGATTTAATTGTATTATTTTACTAATGATTGTAAATGCTTCAGTTGATGTGTAGAGATAGCAGCGGTGGCAGTGGAAAGCATTGGAGGATAGCGTGTATTCAAAGTTATCGTCAATATTTTGATGGGCGCATACCTTAGGCATGGCGCCTATATTTTGTTGCGCTTATTTATCAAGGTGCTTGATATTTATTTATTATTTTTGTATGCGCATGGGCGCACGATTTAGATATTTGTATTTGGACATTGTATTTGGGTACGCCTGACTTCTTGGGTGCCCATTAGCTTTAATTCTCTATTTGGCACAAAAGCAAACTCAAAAGCTAAAGCATGCTATTTTGTAATTTGGGCTATTATTTGAGCTTGAAGATGATTAATATAAGAAATACATGCTTTGTGGAGCGCTCACACAAGGCATGGGGAGAGATTGCACCCAATTGGTCTCTTGTTCATGTCATGCAAGCTTTCTACATTGATTTGTGTGCAAAAAGTAGAGTTCTTTTGTTCTTGGGGACCTTCTGACGCTCACTACACGCGCTTACGGCATCCGATCTATGCACCATAGGCAAACCAGTAATAAAATCCATTGAATAATGTTCCCATGGTCTTTCAAGAATTGGTAAAGGCATTAACAAACCATACTACTTACCGTGGTGTCACTTAACTCTTTGACAAATTAAACACTCGAATACAAAGTTAGAAACATCAGATTCCATCTATGGCCAATAAAAATCTTCAATCAATGTATGTAAAGTGGAAATAATACCTCTATGGTCTTGATATCGAGGACAATGAATTTGGTGCAACACAAATTATCTAAATGGAATAGCTACACATAACCTTTTCTCATAAAACATAAATCCATCAACATAAGACAATGAATCAATTGGAATCCCTAGTTATTGGCAATTAATTTATTCCAATTAGCTTGAAATTTGGGGTCTTGATCATAGGTATCTTTCATAGGGATAAGAGAATCAAAAGATATCATAGAAATATTATGAATAGTTGGTCTTCTACTCAAGGCATCGGCAACAACATTTTCTTTTCCGGGTTGATATTGGATAAGTGGATGAAAACTTTGAATAAAAGTAGCCCATTTAATATGTCGGTCTGAGATTTGTAGCTGACTAAGGAGATGTTTGATACTTTGCTAATCAGTTTTAATCATGAATTCAAATCCCATTAAATAGTGTTTCCATTAACGTAAATCTTATACTACAGCTAGCAATTCCTTATCATAGGTAGAATACTTGAGTTCAGAGGGTTTAAGTTTGCAGCTAGAGTAGGCTATGGGATGGGAATCTTGCATAAGGACAGCTCCTATTCCAGATACACTAATATCAGTGACTACTAGGAAAAATGGTCTATTAAAGTTAGGGAGTTGCAATATAGGAGCATGGGTTAAAGCATATTTCAGTAAATCAAAAGACTTTTGTTGATTTTCAGACCAATGATATATAATACCTTTCTTTAATCATTTTGTCAAAGGTAATGCAAGCAATGAAAAATTTCTCACATTTTTTTTGTAAAAGCTAGCAAGGCCTAAGAAAGAACATAATTCATGCACATTTTTAGGTATCGGCCAATTCAAAATTGCTTCTATCTTTTTAGGGTCAACTTTAATACCTTCAAATGAAACAATATGTCATAAGTATCCAATTTTTGTTTGAAAAATTTCACTCTTTTTAGGATTAGCATATAATCGATTCTCTTTCAGTAATTTGAAAACCAAAGATAAATGTTCATAATGCTTGTTCTCATTCTTACTAAAAACCAATATGTCATTAAAAAAAACAATGACACAATCTTGCTGCTTCAAAAATATGTGATTCATCATATGACTAAATATAGCTGGTGCATTAGTTAAACCAAAAGGCATAACAAGAATTCATAATGTCCAAATTGAGTTCTAAATGCAATTTGAAAATTTCAGGTGTATCTAGTCGTACTTGAATATGATATCCAAATTTAAGATCTATTTTGCTAAATATTGCAGCCCCTTGTAGTTTATCCATGAGGTCGTCTACCCTAGGGATCAGATATCTATTTTTGACAGTGATTTTATTTAGGGCACAATAATCAATACACATCCTATATGTGTTGTTTTTCTTTTTAACTAATAGAACAGGTGCACTAAATGGAGAACTACTGGGCCTAATGAGTCCTCAAGTTAATAATTCTTCAACTTGAGTTTGAATTTATTTCTGTTCAATTTGATTATGTCGATAAGGTGCTTTACATGATGG
Organism: Lygodium microphyllum; assembly: GCF_053477565.2. NCBI lineage: Eukaryota > Viridiplantae > Streptophyta > Polypodiopsida > Schizaeales > Lygodiaceae > Lygodium > Lygodium microphyllum. Next base: position 118,870,864 of record NC_141141.1, on the reverse strand, counting down.
TTGAGAACCTAGAATTAAGTCTATTTTATGATCTTCAGGACGTGTGGGTGGTAAACCAGCCGATAAGTCAGTACCAAAATAGTCTTTAAATTGTGAAAGAAATTGTGTGTGTCTAGGATGCATCTTATTTTCTTTAACTGCAATTTCATTCACCCAGATTAAGTAGAATTTGCTACCTTTTCTTAACGCATGTTTAGCATGTGTATAACTAAGCAATGGAAAATTATCAAAAGTGTGCATACCATGCAATGTGATTTGTTTCCCATGATAATGAATCTTCATTGAATGCGTGGAATAATCTATATCAAGATTATACTGATGACACCAAGGCATTCCAAAGATAATGTCACTAGATTACAGAGGCATTTCTACGTTCAACATAATCATCAATTTTAATTTCTAAGTCATGCATTTCTTGTGTTCCATTGTATCTAGCGCCTAAGAATGCAGCCTTGATGCAATAATGAGTAGAAATAGTATGTAAATTCAATTCTTTGACCCAATTTGCAGAAATAAAATCGTGTGTACTCCCATCATCATGTAAAACAATCTTTTCTTTACCATACATAAGACATTTCATTGTTAATAAAGAATGGGAATTTGGTATACCTGGTAAAGTATCTGAAGTGGTGCCGTTATCATCGTCGTCTTCCGTGAAATCTGGCATTTCTTCATGGTCTTCATCTTCAGTCGCTCCCAAATAGTTGATGTGAACAATTGGCTTTTTGGGTTGACAATTCACCACTAGATATCCAGGTTGATGGCATTTATAACAGACTATGGATTTGGCTTTAGAAACATTATTGGTAATAGCCGAAAGTTTAGGAATGTTGGGATTTGGCTGAAGAGATGGCTTAGGATTTGGGTTTGTGTTTGATGGTAAAGCAAAGGGTCGTGTCCTCGGGGGGTTCACTATATATATATTCTCTATATAATGTGTGTTCATGGCCTATTTATAAATATCCTAATCTGTGAATTTTTCTTGAATAAAACACAACCCTTTTCTATTCAATCTGTAAGTAATCCCTTTATATGACACCCTTATGTATGTAAAAAATGTATAAAAATGCTATTTTTAAAATTCCTTATTTTGAACTCGCGTTATATATACATATATTCATGAGTGACCCCCCGAGGTCATGTCCAAGATTTATAGAATGAAGATAGAAGAAAGCAGTTTTGATTGAATCTTTGAAAGTTAGAATTGAATTGCTTGGTACCAAAGTTACCATTGTTTGAGAATTATTGTGGTTGCTTCTCTCATCCTCAAATTTTATCTTCAGTATCATGGGCCAATAAAATTGCATCCTCAAGAGTCGTTGGCTTGAACATGTTCACTTCCGCATAGAAGTGAGCAAGCAAACCAGACATAAACTTGTGCTTATGGGTCGCCTCAGGTACATCTTTGAGCATTTGACGTTGCAATAAAGCATTCCAAAAATTCTTGGTATATTGTGAAATAGGCTCCCGATCTCTTTGTTGCAGAAGATTGCACTATTTGATTGTTTTTTGGTGGAATTGGGGTGGAAGAAAATTCTACAAAAATTTCTTTTGGAAAGTCTCCCAAGTAGTAGGAAAATCAATGCTTTTGCGAACAACAGTCCACCATAGGGATGCTCCGTCCACTAAATGATTAGTGACACACTTAATTTTGTCTTTTTCAGCATACTGTTCTTCATGGAAATAATCATCAAAGTGACTGATAAAAGCAAGTACAGTCTTTCCATTGTGTAACCCATTAAATGTACGAAATTTGAAATTTCTTTTACTTGTCTTGGATTCTTTCCAAATAGATTGTGCTTCAAGTGTCTCATTGATCATATGTCATATAATATCTTCAGGTTGCGGTCCATCTTGATTGGTAGTAGATCGTTGAAGATTGGTCAATTGAGCTTGCAAAGTTTGACATGCTCTTCATTCCTCTTGAAGCTGCATCATAATTAGGTCTAGTTTTTTTCCATCGTTGGTTTCGGTAGATCACCTTCGACCATAAAATCTTCCATATTTTGATCAGTCATCCTGCAAAATTTCAAACAGCCTCACACACTCGAAATCTTATTAGCAAGTGAGCATAGCTCAAGGTCGGGTTTACAAGGCTTGCTTTTTTTTTTAGTGGCTTTTTAGAAATCTTTCTTCTTCACGATTACGAAAATTGATGTCGGTCTTCTTCCAAGCATATACGTCTTCTGTATAGTCTTCGTGTGATTCTCTGCTTGCTAGAATTTGTATCTGTCACTGCGCAGGTGTGAACAGGGGCTTGCAGGGAGGTCAAAAACTGGTTCGGGATAAGACGAGTGTGAATGCCCACTTGAGAGAAGGTTTAAACTTGAAAATTTGAAGCCTTATTAATATTAAATACTTAAGCTTAATAGCTTTTTTAAAAAATCGTCAGGACGTCAAGAGCTTTTTGATGTTGCCGTCGGCCTGTAGTATATCCTTCCACCACACCATCGTTAAATTTCCAAAAGCTTAAGTAAATCTTAAGATTTTATAAGCTCTTAAGCTTATTCTTAATGAGATTTAACTTTCTGTTAATCTCTCAAAAGAAAAAACAAAAGACTTTCAAAGAGACTTCCCTGGTGGTCCCTTGAGAGTGGTCCCTCGCGATCCAACTACATAGTAAGGGGGTTTTTCACCACCAGGAACGCACTGGTATTGATGAATTGTCGTGAGACTAACTGTAGAACTCGATAATTCCAGGAGCTTAGCCTTCGCACAAGATGGTAAGCGATTGGAAGCCCTTGATCTCAGCTTCGCTCTGATACCACTAGAGCACAAATCAGATGTCGTATGGATATGTAGCTAGCACCGGAAGGTCCCCAAGAACAAAGAACTCTACTTTTTGCTCGAAATCCAAGAGAATAGACTTGCATGACATGAAGCAAGAATACCAATTGGGTACAATCTCCCCCCATGCCTTGTGTGAGCGCTCCACAAAGCATATATTTAATATTTTATTCATCTCCAAGCTCAAAAATAGCCCAAATTTACAATTAGCATGCCTTAGCTTTTTGTGTTTGTTTTTTTCCAAATAAAGAATAAAGCGATTGGGCACCCTAAGAGTCGAGCTGTGCCTAAATACAATGACCAATAATGAGTATTTAAATGGTGCGTCCATGCGCATACAAAATAATAAATATTTGTCAAGCGGTTCAATAAATAAGCGCGTCAAAATAAATATTGGCTCCACGCCTGAGGCGCACACCCATCAAAAATGATAATTTCTTCTAAATAACTTGAATATATACTATCGCCCAGTGCTTCCCAGTGCCACCCTCGCCTACTCTACACATCAACTAAAGCATTCACAATTGTTAGAAAATAATAAAATTAAACCGACAAAAGTGAATACCTAACAGTCTTCAGCTAAAAAATAAATAAATAGGTTGGAACTCTATCCTAACCTTAATTTAATACGAGTGCACACTCTAAACTCATAAGCGTCCATTAATTTAAATATGTGTTTTGTAGAATCACCCACTATGGAATCACCCACTTGCACATTAAATTAATGTGACACTCGAAAAGGACAGGCGCCCCCATCAACTTTTCACACAAGGAATCCACCTTGTGTATGAGCCCCGACAAATAAATATAATTTTACAGAATCCATCGCAAAACCTCACGGAATTCACCGTGGAATATGCCTCCTAGCATCATCTATTGGAAGAGTACCATCTTATTTCGGAGGTTCCATACTACCTACTAATCATGAGTAGTCTATTTTTGGAGAGCAACCCTTTCATGAAAGGAAGTTAGAGGATAAGATCATTTTGGAAAAGTACAGTGGACAGTCATCTTCACCATCCAATCTAGAGGAATGGATTTCAAAATTAGAATCTTATTTTGATATATTTCCTAGAACTTGTGATATGAAGATTCATTTTGTATCTTTACATTTGGATGGATTTGCACATACTTAGTGGAGATACATAAAGAAAGATAACATACTTGTAGAGAATTGGGATGCATTCAAGACACTTATGGCTAAAGTCTTTGTCTCTCCTCTTGAAAAAGAGAAATTGGCACGGAGATAGCATGGATTAGAGAAAAGAGGCCTAAGTGTACGGGATTATATAAACCAATTCCTCAACCCTACCATGAATGTAGAGAGCATTAGTGAGATAAAGCTAAACCCTACCAATCTTTTCAAAGCTATTGAGCTTGCAAAATGTTATGAAAAGTATAGAAGGGAGTCTTCATATAGCCTAGTTATGGACAACCAATGATTATTTTAAAATAGGGACAAGTTGGCAATGTTTATGGCAACAATCATGCACCAAATGGGATCCTAAGAGTGCTAATTTTGTTGGGATAAAGGGCAATGTCCATGTCCGCCTGTAAGGGCTAGGTTGTACATAGTACATATACCTATCTAAAATCATTATTGAGGTACACTCTTCAGTACCACAAATCATGTGTCTCTATCTCTTCTCTCTCTCTACCTGCATCTCTACACAAAAGCTCCATTGCAGCTAACAACACCATATTGGAAAATATAGGAATTTCTTGTAAGTTTGGGACATATGGTCAAATCTTTGAATTTGTCATAACTTGAACACTATAACTCCAAATCGAGCGCTTTATAGCTCAATAGATTCCAGTTTTCAAGCGCTTTCCAATGATAGGTCACATCATATGGTTTTGAGAAACTTATGGGCATGTTATCTGGGTGCCACCTTTTTAGTATTCAAAAAATGGGAATTGGGAGATTCCCAAACTCACTAATATTGTGTTTAACCCCAAAAAGTGGTATCAAAGCTTGGTTTAGGCAATCAGGAGCTTGGCATTTCTTTAGGTGTAGGTGCTTGAAGTTGAAGAAGACTTCACAGTGAAGAGTCTGCAAGCAAGGCAGCAAGGTTTGAAGTTTCTTCTTGAAGCTAGAAGCTTCCCTCTTCATTTGAGCTTGTTAGCAACCATCATTGGCCACTTGGGGACCCTCCCCATCATCTCCAACACTTGGACCAACATTGCAATATCTTGAGCACTAAAGGCATCATCAGTGTGGGTATACAAATCTATTTTTCAGCATGCTTAGGACCTACAGTAGTTGCTCCTCTTCATTTGGCATGCTCCAGACTTTACATCTAATGCATAGCATTGAGCATTGAAGTGTAGTAGTACACTTGGGACTAATATACATTCAGCTTCAGGTTTGAAATACACAATATTCAGATCTGTAATAAACAAAGCAGCAACTATTTTTTGAGTGAATAATGCATATGATTCACTTATGTGATGAGTATCTAATGCCCATTTGGTGCTACATGACTTGGAGATGTTAAGTGCATGATTAGAGATCATTTTGCGGTGATTAGAGTCATCATTTTGCTTGGTTTTGACAGATATTTAGCTGTTGGAATAACAGGGCTGAATGACATTTTGACTACATATGCATTGTGTCTTGCTTTGAGACTTGGTCTCTGGCATTCTAAACCATGTAATCATGCTTATGGTTGATGTTACATGCTTGGATTTGATTGTGGAATGCATTTGAGCAATAACTAAACCTCTTTTTGGGATTAGCTTTACCTATAGGTCTATTGTTGTACATTCAGGACAGTTTCTTGCATATTCAGGACAACATACCTCACTATTAGGAAATTTGATATGTTTCTATACAAGAACATTATGGTGATATTTTGAGCAGCTTTGCATGATCTTTAGAGCTCAATCTGAGCAGTCTAAGAGGTTATTTTAGTTTTGAATTTTTAGGACAGCTTTTTCCAAAATGCTAGGACTGCACTCCTGAATTGTAGGACATCCTTGTCAAGAATTTCAGGATTGCACTCCTGAATTGCAAGATAACCACCTATATTGTCACAAATTTCAGGACTCCACTCTATTTTTGTCAGGAAATTGGTATGTTTACTATCATTGAATGCTTTTGAGGCATTTTGGGCAATGAACTTAGGTAAGTTCTTGCTACTACATACTTGGGGATATTCCTAACATATCACTGAGTGGATTTTGGAGCTTCCATTGCTTGGCATTAGCTGTCATTTACTATCATATAGTTATTTGGTTATGAATCAATGGCTAGAAATAGTGACAATCATCTTATGCATATCAAGAATCTTGAAGGAGCACACACCCTTGTAGCTTGGCAAAAGCAGTGGTATAATATTTTGTTATAGAAGAAGCAAGCTAAGTCAATTAAAGTAAAGGAAACAAAACCAACTGATGTAGAGTAGGTCGACTAGGATGATTTGAATGATCTTGCATGCTCGACCATTAAGCTATCAATTTCTGATGCATTTTTGTTTAACATTGAAGGGTTGGATTCTACTTATGACATTTGGAAGTGACTAGAAGAATTGTATGCCCAAAAGAGTGCTATAAGCAAAGTCTATTAGCTAAAGAAACTCATGGATTTGCGTATGAAAGAGGGTCACTGCAATGTCTACTCACCTTAGTGAGTTTAACTTCAATTTCAACCAGCTTGCCACTTTGAAGTTCAATATTGATGATGAGTTCAAAGCTACATTCTTGCTTTGCACTTTGCCAAAGAGATGGATACCTTCAAGATTGCTATGAGCAATTCTAATGATATGCTTTTGTATGGCTAATGTAGCGAGTGCTCTACTCATGGAAGAAATGAATCGGCAAAACAATGCATCTAGTCAGTCTTCTAGTGATTTGCATACTAGAGGTAGATCATAGCAGAAAGGCAAATTTGATAGCAAGGGATGCACTAAATCACGTAATAAGGATGTTGAATGCCATCACTATGGCGAGAAGGATCACTTCAAACATGACTACTATAAATGGAAGAAAGAGAAAGGGAAGGGAAAGAAGATGGAGATAGCAAGGAAGAGAAGAAAGAGAGTCAGCCTACTAAGCAGAGCAGTATAATATAAAGATCGAAGAGGTGAATGTAGTCAGCTATGAGAGCGACAGCAAGAATGATGTACTTTTTGTCTCTTCATGTTTTAGTGCACATGCTTTGATAGCCGATACGGATGATGGCATGCACACTTGGATTTTGGATTTAGGTGCCTCTTTTCATGTCACCCCTCACCATGAGTGGTTTACAGACTATACAACATGTCGACATGGTGTTGTCCATCTTGGGGACAATTATGCATGTGACATTGCAAGCATCAACAATGTGCAACTATAGTTTCAACATGGATCTATCTTTATTTTTTAGAATGTAAGACATGTACCGTAGCTCAAGAAGAGCTTTGTTCATACTCGGCATCAACTAGATGATAATGGTTTTCATACCACCTTTGCTGTTGGGAAATGGAAGATCTATAAGGGATCTGGGGTTATTGCCAGAGGTTGCAAGAGTGATACTTTGTCTCCACTTCATGTATCTAGTGTATGTGTGACCATGTTGTTGCCGTTACCAAGCATCCAAGTGTTTACTTGTGGCATGGCCGATTGGGGCACATGAGTCAAACAAGAATGACAATACTTTCTCGTTTTGATTACTTGCATTGTCTTTATTATGCTAATTTTGAGCACTTTGATCATTGTGTTTATGGTAAGCATAAGCAGACATCTCATAAAAAGTCTCTATCACTGAAATCTTTATCTATAGAGTTAGTACATTCCAATGTATATCAAATGCCAGGGTTGTCTCTAGGAGGAAAGAAATACTTTGTCACATTTGTCAATGATGCTACAGGGAAGGTATGGATTTACCCTACTAGCAAGGATGAAGAGCTTGACAGGTTTCAAAAATTCTTGGCATTGATAAAGAATCAAACTAATAAGACACTTAAGTGTCTTTGCTCTGACAATGGTGGGGAGTGTGTGTCCAAAGCCTTTTAGTCATTTTGTGATAGCAAGGGGATGAAGAGGGAGCTCACTGCCCCTTGCAATCCACCCCAAAATGGAGTTGTAGAGCACATGATCAGACCATACAGGATAAGGTCCATACGACGCTGTCTCATGCTACATTCTCCCATGGCTTTTGGGCTGAGGTTGTTATGACAGCCATTCTTTTGGTTAAGAAGTCACCGAACATGTCTTTGGGGGGGAGAGTCCCTTAGGAAGAGTGGTCGAGCAAGCCACCTTCTTATGCTCATTTGCGAGTGTTTGGCTGCAAGGATTTTGTACACATACAGAAAGAAAAATGCAACAAACAAAAACCAAAGTCCTGTAAATTCATATTCTTAGGATATGGTGATGAGGGTGAGATGGGGTATAGTGAGATGGGGTATAGACTTTGGGATCCTGAGAAAGGAAAGATAGTACGCAGTAATGAAATCATCTTCTGTGAAGATCGCATGCATAAGTAGCCTGAGAAGACTAAGAATGTCAAAAGAGTTGTCTTCAAGGAGGATGCACCTTTTAGATAGCCATTTTTGCCTAGTGGACAGCAATATATAAATGTTATAAATACTCTTGAAAATGCAAGAAATGGTGTTGGAAATGACCAGAAAGGTATTGCTCATAATACACCATAGTTTTAGCCTGAAAACATGTAGTTAGGACAGCCTAAACTATCAGGACAACACGCTAGAATTTCAAGACAATAACCTATACATGTAGAATTGTAGGCTCGTATTTTAGGATAGCAACCTGTATATGCAAAATTACAGGGCCGTAATTCAAGACAACAACTTGTAAATGCAGATTTGCATGCCTAGTAACTAGCAAATGTAGAACATTCGCTGTGTAGGTCAACTTGACCTTCAAGGCAGCCAAATAGGTTTATTCCTGGTGCACAGTATGCTGTAGATTATGTCATGTTGTTGGATTGTGGTAAATCATCATGCTTCAAGGAAGCAATAATTAGACTAGATAGCAAGAAGTGGTTCAAGGCCATGTTGTCGAAAATGGAATCACTTGATAAGAATGGTAGTTGGGATTTGGTGCAGCTACCTAAAGGGGAAAAAAATCTTGCATACAAGTGGGTTTACAAGATGAAGTCACTTGTGGTTCTTCACCAAAGTACAAAGCATGATTGGTTGCAAAGGGGTACAAGCAAGAACATGGAATTGACTTTAACAACATCTTCTCTCGCGTAGTCAAGATGACTACTCTAAGAACCATTTTGGGCTTGGTTGCAGTTGAAGATATGGACCTCATATAGATGGATGTAAAGATTGCATTCTTACATGGTGATCTGCATGAGGACATATATATGGAGAAACCTGAAGGTTTTGTTGTTGCTAAACGTAAAGAGACGATGGTTTGTAAACTGAAACGCAGTTGTATGGTCTGAAACAGGTAGCACAGGAATGGTATCATAAGTTTGATACTTTCATGAAGTCTCAAGGCTTTCAAAGAAGTCAAGTTGATTATTGCTTTTACACCAAGAAGGCAGCAAATATTAGCTTAATTATCTCGGTTCTCTATATTGATGACATGCTGATTGTTGGTAGGGATACTCATGCCTTGAATTCATTGAAGTAAATTCTTCATGGGGGCAGCTTTGACATGAAGGATCTTGGTGATGCCAGTCACATTCTTAGGATGTGAATACTCAGAGATAGATCCAAGGGGTTACTCTATTTATCTCAACAGGAGTATGTCCAAGATTTTGCAACATTTCAATATGGAGGGGGGAAAGCAATTCAAGTTCCATTGCCTCCATATGTGAAACCCAATGCAAAGGACAGTCCTATATCTAATGATGAGAAGGCTGAAATGGCCAAGATTTTGTATGCTTTAGCCATTGGCAATTTGATGTATGCTATGGTTTCTACACATCCATATATTGCCTTTGTAGTGGGAGTGATTAGCAGGTACATGGCAAACCCTTACAAGAAGCATTAGGAAGTAGTGAAAGGTATTATGAGATACCTCAAGGGCATAAAGGATTTGTGCATATTCGTTGGTAAGCAGAAGACATCTGTCATTGGCTTTATGGATGAAGAATATACTGGACATGTGGACTATAGGAAGTCCACTATAGGGTATGTGTTTAACTTCACATGGGGATCTGTCTCTTGGATATCTAAGCTCCAAAAGTTTGTTGCACTGTCTACTATAGAGGCAAAGTATGTGGCTACCCCACTGAGGCATGCAAAGAGGCCTTATGGCTATCACATTTGGTTGCTGAGCTTGGGATTACTGAGGTTCATGTCCTCCATTGTGATAGTCAGAGAGCTATCATGTTAGCACAAAACCCTGTCTTTCATGCAAAGACAAATACATATAGGTAAAGTATCATTTCATCAAAGAGGTACTTGACAGCAAGAGCATTGAGCTGGTCAAGGTACACACTGATGATAACCCTACGGACCTTCTGAGAAGGGTCTTCCAGTTGAGAGGTTTGCCCATTACCAACAAATTATGGGTATTGGATAGGTATAGTCTTTTCAGCTTTGTACATACTTAGACTAAGTTGATTCTTTTCCTCTACCTTTGGGCACATTTCCTTTAGGGGGGAGGTTGTTAGGATAAAGGGCAGTGCCCATGTTTTCCCATAAGGTCCAGGTTGTACATAGTACATATACCTATCTAAAATCATTATTGAGGTACACTCTTAAGTACCACAAATCATGTGTTTCTATCTCTTCTCTCTCTCAACTTGCATCTCTACACAGAAGCTCCATTGCAGCTAACTTAACAAACTTATACATCATTCAATGCTTCAAGACCTCAAAGTAATTTTAGGATAGCAAACAGTCCAAGATTGGATTTTAAACAAGGGGACAACAAGTTGAAATCTACTTTAGCTAATATGAATCCAAAGTCTATTCCTATGGACCTCTACAAAGAAAGGAAATAAAAGGGTGTATGCTTCAAATGTGGAGAAAAGTATACAGCTGATCGTGCAAAAAAGAGTGTATACAGAAATGCCAAATCCAAGGTTCATAGTATGTTAGTCTTTGAATATTCATAGGATGACACTAATGAGGTCAATGCATTTGTAACTACCACTAAAAACGAGGATGTTGAGGAGGACGTTGGGCAAGAACATTTTTATGATCCTACTGACACGTTTCCTTTTGATATGGGTGGTATTGTTCCTTTTGATCCGAGAGGGACTCATGATGAGTCGCTTGCTACCACTAATTGTTCCATCTCCATGGATGCATGGACAAGTTTTTAAGGGCCCTAATACGCTTCATATGAAGGGTAATATTCATGGAAAGGATGTGTTTATCTTGATAGATAGTGGCAATACACACAGTTTTGTGAATAAGTCCATTGTGGATAAATTGAATTGTATTCCCAGTGATTTACAATAGCCCACAAGAGTTCAAATAGTCAATGGGGAAGAAGAAATCAACACTAAAACATGCCCACATGTTTATTTACAACCGGCTGAAAATTATAAAGCAAAAGTAATCCTAATAACTTTGGAAATAGGGCCCATACATGTTGTACTCGTGTGTGATTAGCTTATGACATTGGGAAAATTTACTATGGATTTCTCACAACTGTATATGGGGTTTATATTTGATGGATAGCTCATCCATTTATGCGAAATCTCTAGTAAATCAAATTTTCAACTTATCACCATTCAACAACTCAAGGAGTACAAGAGACTCTCACATATTTTTGTTTTGCACCTAAATAAAGAGGTTGAAGATCAGTCCAAAAATTCACCAAATCATCCAGCTTTGAAAGCTTTTCTTGAGGAGTACAAGGACTCATTTTAAGTACCTACTTCATTACCTCCGAAGAGAGCAGTAGATCACCCTATTGATTTGGAGCCCAACTCAAAGCCAATTAATAAGCCACCCTACAGATTGTCTAAGTATGAGTGTGAAGTGTTAGAATATCAAGCTCATATTATTCTCCTGTTAGTATGTATGACCGACATTAGCCTTGTCCAGTTGTATCATCAAGTGTGGGACATTAAATAAGTCAGTGGTCTTAGACCCAGTGTGAATGGTCCTACGGACCTTAGTACTATTGTATACACTTATGTTATGTGTGCGGTTATGAGATAATGAATGGAAGAAGAAGAGAACATGCTTGCTCTTCACCATGTCTCTGCCTCTCTCAATCTCTACATGGTATCAGAACCATGCTAGGCGGGCTCTCTAGAGCAGGAGGAAGTCAAGAAGACTTGCAAGAGTTGAAGATCAGGATTTCTCAAAGACCAAACAGGCTGCCATTATTTCTCCAAGGTATGCATTTGTTCATGTGAGATTCTATGCTTCATGGCAGTGGTGAAGACTTGTCTAGGACTCTTTGGGAGTATCCTTGAGCACATTTGAGTGCTCACTTATCTATATTAGATGAGTTTTCTTATCTATGGGATGCATTGGTGAAGCTCAAGCATAACTATAGTGGGGGAGGTACTTATGGAGTAGACAAGATCTTGAGAGCAACTTATTTTAGAATGGTTTTTATTTTGTTAAATTTTCAAAAATATGCTAAGAGTACAATTTAAATGCCCAAGATATGTTGGAAAGGAGAGGAATGATGCAAATTTTACGCAGAATTTAAAGCCCAAAGGAAGTGAAAGATGCAAATTTGACGATTTTAAGTGACCATGAAAGTCGAAAATGCAAATTTGAACCTTTGAGGTGGTTGTAGATTTTTCATAATTTATTTGACAATCAAATTGAAGTAAGACAATGTCTCAAACATTCATGGCCTCAAGTTGAACATCGAAGATTTTTTGGATCGAAGATTGAGTGTTGGATGGGCATGAAGCAAAAGGCCGACCACTTTGGAGGTCAAAATTGTGTAAAATTTTAATGGATATGGCCATGAGCCTTTGGGGGACCCAGCAAAGGGCCCAAATTTAACTTTTTTTATCAATTGTATGGGGGAGATGGGTTTCAAAATCATGGCCTGAAAAAAACAAGACCCCCTCCCCATGGCGACAATTTGTGGGAAGGCGAGATTGCAGGCTGAAAGCAAGTGACTAATTTGATCATCTCAATGAATTCCTTCATTTTTTTCCTCTTCATCACATGTTGTCTTGCATGAAATGGCTACCCGATCTGAGATCTCAAAATCTAGTCTTTCTCTCTTCTCCCTCTCTCTCCTCTTCATGTATGTTTCTATGTCTTAATCTATGAGAGAAGGGGGTGGACTGATTCAAGAGATTTCAATTGGGCGATGATGCTGAGATATGATGGAGCATAGATCAATGTTTGGAGAAGCATTAGCAGTTATTAGTGAGCATCATCGGCCTTCCAAATACAAGATATGTGTGAGATGAAGCACGGTTTTATAAGTAAGTGATAAAATTTAATTGCAAATGGTTGAAAATGGTTGCTATCCATTTTCAATTATTTTTTTATGAGAAACATTAAGAAAATTAGTAAGAAGTTATCATCTATTAATTTTTCTACAAACATGCAAAACCTGTTAAATTGTGATTTTAAGGTAAATCATGGATTTCGAGGGTTTTGATGTGCCAATAGTGTTCTCATGGGATGAAATGAGGAATGAAAATAATTCTCATCAATTCTAATCAAGTCATATAGAAAAATTAAGAAATGTCAATATTTATTGATAAATAAATAGAGAAAAAAGAGAAAAATTAAAAATTTTACTCTTAAAAAATAAGAAAAAATAATACACATATCCATTGGATGTATGGTATGGTTGAAGCATGAGGTTTAGCCTCTCATCGTAGCCCTATCTTTATGTTAAAGTGAGTATTTATCACTCAATCTATCTAGTTGTGACTTGTTTCAACCATAACTTTGTCATACAAACTTTGAACATAGTCATCTAGGTAATCAAAACAATCAGAATGACCCTGATCTACAAGCTAGTGCAAGGAAAATTATGAAAATTCTCTTAAAGTATCCAAAAATATCACTTTTTATAAAACACGTTAATTTTTAATAGTTTTAGTATTTGATGACTTGTACTATTCAAAATAAATCGTTGTGTACTTAATATTGAAAATTTGGACTGTGTTGATGGACCAGTTCTATTATGTGAAAACCCTATAAAGATCTTGTTCAAGTACATCATAAGCACAAATTCAAAATATTTGTATGGATATATTTTCCTTGCTCTTGCTTCATTAAACTTATAGTATTTATGACATCTACCCCCTCTAAACCTATGCATCCTTTGGATAGGCCAATAGTATAGTCTGCCTGGATTGAAAACCCATATACATGTTTCTCAAGGTATCAAAATCTAGGTCATTCTACCTCTAGGAACATAAATCCAAACACTTGTCTTCATAACATCACACATCCAATCACTCCTACCTAGATTGTAAGGTATTAAGAGCTCCATCTTCTTTTCTTGTATATATCCCTCTATATCTATTGATAGCTCATCCAACCTCTATCATAGCTCAAGCTCTGTAAATCCACCAAGGTCATAAGCTATCTCAAGCTCAATCTCATCTATCAACACATATTCCTCATCCTCATCTTTATTGCCAAACTACTCATCTTATATGTCACATGCAGTAGATCACATCCATCAAACTCAATCTTATCCTACCCGTAAAATTATCCTACAGGACCAGCTCTAGAAAAGTGCTCCTATCTTTTGAATCATGACTCGGGTTGCCAAGCTTTAAAAAGAAAAACTATAGCCCCATTTCTAATCTACAACTTTGTTGAAGAGCAAAGACCAAATTTTGAAGTTATTAACCCCTAAAATTTTCTACACAACTTGCAACTATTCTTTATAGCATGTAGTCCTAGCCAGACATCATCCTTTCCATCTCTCTATCTCCTACATATGAACTCAAATGGTCATCTAGCATTGTAGGCCTCTTTCCCAGGTATGAAATCTCATTTTGGATGCATTTTTCATGATCAATCCTCTTCCAATTAAATTGGTTTTAAACATCTTAATATTAGCCATCTCTATCAACTATAGTTGTCTATAGCCATATCGGCCTCCTAGGTCTAGCAACCATAGCATACTTAACCAATTAATCATTGTCGGGACCTTAAACAAGCTCTACAATGGCTATAAGCACTAGCCAAGCTTCTCTATACTCAAAGAACACAACCCCTCAACCTCACAGCTAGGAGCGTATAAGAGACACACTACCCTAACTGTTATCGTGAATCTCACATTTGTTTCAAATTGTAGACCAATGATTAAGCCCCACACTCCTCAAAGGGAGTCCCTACACATATACTGATATAAAATACCTCATAAGCATAACAAAGGGAGGGACCTCTCCGACTGAATGCCATGGCCCCACTATAGCTCTCCTACACCTCGGGAATTGGGCCCTCGATGCACCGCTAATACATGTAACACATGCATCACAAGCTCCACTCTTATTTAAAATGATCTAGGAGATAAGATATTTCCTCACTTAATAGTTTCCCAAGGAACCCAAATGCCTAAACCTACAGCTTAGGTGTCTCACAACTCAACATGGGTCATATGTATAAGAAACCAATTGCAATGCGTCCAGGAGTTACCATGTGATATGCACAATGCAGTTGTGAATCCCATAGTGCTCAAACATTTTATGATTCATAAATCAGTGTAGTAAAGTGTAAACATTTCTTTTAATGATTTTAGCCTACAAGTCATGCTGCGTTGCAAAGGGTCAAGCCCCAAGCGTCCTCATGCTACTTAGCCCCTTTCAACTTAATTTATAAATGTTCTCCTATATGGTATGTACAAACAAATAGATCATAATTTCATATGTTTCCAACAACTAATCAGCATCAAAACCCCTCTTCCCCCCTATTGTTTAGGTTATGCATCGTTGATAAGTGTAAAGAGCCATTTTTTATGGTTTTTTTCTCTTGTAAAAAGTAATAAAAATAGACTTTAACATGAAGACACAACTAATCTGAGGCTTATCCCTCATGGTACAGCCATGCCATACATTCATGGACATAAAGCATATTTTTTCTTACTTTTTTAGATCAAAATAACTATTTTTCATTTTTCACTATTTTTTTATTTATTTAAATAAAATTATAATATTTTTTATTTATGAGTTGGGATTAATCACAATTATTGAACTTTGATTTTGTATTCATTTCCACTCTATATAAATCCCAAAATCACAACAAAATCCCCAATATTTATCATTTTCATGAAAATCGCATAATTGTGGGTTTTGCATATATTGATATAAATTATTAAATGACTAATTTTTTTGGTTTTCTTCAAGATTTTTGATAAAGTTCAGCATTTTCAATCAATGTAATACATTTACAAATAATTTTGTCAAACATCCTTCATAAAACAATTAAAATAAGCACTTACGCATAGAAACCCAGTTATGGAGGCACGTATTTAATGGTTGGGAGGCTATTGATGCTTATTTTATATTGTTGATGCTCTCTCCAACTCTCATCTACTATCTCCTCCACTCCAGTACCACTATTCCATCAACCTCTCGCATCATCCAACTCCTTCCCTTTCTTCCATAGATTCATGCATATGAACAACCCTCAAGAGGAGAGAAAAAAAATAGAATTGCATATTCCTCATCAGGCAGCCATTCCATGATCTGAAGGTAGCAACGGGAAGCAAAAATTTGCTGAAGGTTATTGCCAATGCCTAATTTGTGCCTTGCTTTGTGAGGCCCCATAGACATCTCCACCAAAATCGACACAAAGGGGGTGATGGCTGCAGCTACACTGTTTTAAACCCCCCCCCCCCCCCCCCCTATCACAATTTTTCAAAAGGGAAGCCATTGGTCCCCCCAAAGGGTCATGCCCAAATTTTTAAATCTCTTTGCCATTTTAACCTTGGCATCATCTATGGTCCGACGCCCAAATTGAGTTCCTAAAAATCCTGCCTGACCGACTCAACATCCTGAATGGCTAGGAATCCCTATCTCTTCAATCCAGCTATTGAAATAAATACTGCTTAATTAGGGAATTTCCGCCCTTTCCAAGAAGGGAGGTTGGTTTTAGTAGTAGCTTCAACACTATGGTGACTGCCTAGCAAGGAAGAGTGGCAGCCAATAACCAACAAAACAAAGAGGTATTTTGTTGTGATTGAGGTTGTGGATAGGTGTAATAACTTGGCGGCACTAGAATGAGGGCTCAACATGCATGTAGATGATGGAACATGAAGTCAAGAGCTATAATAATGATGTAGAGGGCTGTGAGGTGCAGGTGACGGCCCGGGTTCTCTAGATAGACCAACAGCACAAAACACAATAGTTTTGTGGGATACATGCCTTCAAATGTAGAACCTTGAAGGGCAACATGTCACCAAAGATGGGCAACGTATTTGAGATGTAGCAGCTTGAAAATGCTCCAAGTAGGGCAGCATCAGCTCGATTGTGATATTGTCCACAAGAAGAAGGGGGGTGGGTGGAGGCATCTCTTTATCTCGTTGTGGTGAACATGGCAAAGGTTTATGGTCCACATCTCGCTACTACATTAACACCACACTGTATTTTTCACTAGTGCATATGCACTAATGTACCTTGGTGCACATATACACACACACACAACCTAGTGCACAATGTGTTGCATCCTTGTACACCCATGTGTGTTATGCACTGGTTCTACCCCAGTGCACTACACCTAGAGCACAATACCACCTTGCACTTTGCCTAGAGTATAAAACACCATTGCATACCACCTAACAATTCATCCTAGTGTATTACGATAGTCCACTAGCGGCCAAATTTTTGCATTTCCATCTTCCTTTGTCTTGTAACGTGTCCACTTGTATCTTTAGGACACGTCTAAGCAGTCCATCGGAAAGGATGTCTAGAAAGCTCTGCCCAGCACTCCCATGGAATGTTACGGGGTTTGCAATCTAGGGCTTTCCGCGTCTGCCACGTAGCGGAAGTATTCCAGCCATTCCCACTTAGGATCGACCTAAATCACGGTTTTTCTTATTGGTCATTTCCTAACGGCAACTAGCATCGTACCCAAGCGAACTACTTCACGTAGAAACACCAGGTCTGAAGCGGATTCACGCTGCACTTGGTCCAAGGAGAATGGGAAACGAGAGGGATGCAAAGCTCAACCTCTCTGCCATAAGGCATAGTCTCATTCTGTTCCCCTAAAATAGCATAAATCGGGTTCAATCATAACTCTAGGTCAACGCTTTTGTTGTTCTGTTCTTTGTCCCTCATGATTTGAGAAAAGTTCCCGGCCAACCGGGACCACCCATCCGTAGGACAGACCTATGGCCCATCCTTTGCACTTTTCTCGAGTTGTTTTAGTTATTTAATTACCTAACACATTAGTTGGACATGTAATAATCAACTTCTTTAATTAACCCATTAGGCACTGGTTCTTTCACATAATCTTATCACTTGACATAGAAAAACAATATCAGACAAGTTTCTTATTAACAGGTTATCATATTTATATTTGAAATACAAAGAGTCCAGCCCGTAGGCTTATCCACAAATCTGCCCGAAGGCTATCCAGCAATCCACAGAGATCACTAATCCAAGTTCCGCCCGTAGACTAGTATGCGGACCTCGTTATCCAATCCCAAGTCACGTTAGCCTCTTGTGAAGGGCCCGAAAGGCAAGGGATTTATGGCCAGAGCCCCCTCTGGCACCCAAGCGTCCTCCTGCTCCAAGTAGCACTCAACGGAGAGACCTCTCGCAGCGGTTTCGGTCCACTTTCCCAGCGCTATCAAAGAGTTTACTGTTCATAATATAAATCATGGAATTCTTATGAACACAGAAGAACTTCACTGGGAGTTATATGAGGAATTTGCATACAAAATACAGACATTGTTATCCAATAATCAACTTAGTTACATAAGTTCTTTTGTATTTAGCATATAATTTTCAGTTATACCATGTATATTGATGAAAAATAAGTCTATGGAAACCTACAACTTGGTCGATTGGAAGTAATTGACAGTCTGCAGGATAAATCACATTGATTCAAGTGCAAAAATATGGTTAGAACCCAAGAAAAATGTCAAAAGTTGCCAAAAGTCCACTAGGTTCACATGGGACCTGGAGTAATAGACTTAAGTGACCAGCAAGTGACCTGGGTAGGTCAAAAAGTGACCAGGGCTTGAGCAGGGAGCAGCATTTTTCAGCGCAAAATGCGGGCTGTACAGTCTGATGCACAACTAGAGAGAGCTGGAGCTATGGTGCATGATTTGGAGCATGCAAACTGAAGATCAACAGGCCCATAAACTGAAGGAGTAAACATGGTGAGATCTCCACTTCTCTGTCCATTTGGTCTGACGAAAATGTATGTTAAAACAATCTATAAAAAAGGAAAATCTGAGAAGAAAAGTATTCACCCTTCTCTTATGCACAACTTCTCTCATTTTGTCTACCTCATTCTTGGTCCAATGAAGCCCGACTTGTACCCAAGTACTTGAGTGACTGTGGGGCAAGCAAAGGGTGAGGATTTTGAAGGTATATGTGATGTTATGGGCTGAAATAACCAGTCATAAACAGGGCAGCCCACTGTTATGGTCCATTTTTATGAGCAATCAAGAGATTTATGTTGTTGTACTGGAAGGAAATGACCTCTTTTCATCAGGACTTTATTCATTAATGATTAGAGGTGCTTCTTCATGAGTTTATGCACTCATTTTGAGCTTGATTATGGGCTGGAATTTTCTGTTTTAAAATAGGACTGAAGCTAAAATTATGCTTCTTCAATTCATTTCATGTATCATTGGCCCAAATCTTGAATGCATTTGAGTCTATCAACATAATACTTGTTCCAAAGGGTTGAAATCCA
Organism: Lygodium microphyllum; assembly: GCF_053477565.2. Lineage (NCBI taxonomy): Eukaryota > Viridiplantae > Streptophyta > Polypodiopsida > Schizaeales > Lygodiaceae > Lygodium > Lygodium microphyllum. The sequence goes on along the minus strand of NC_141141.1, from coordinate 118,851,347 downwards.
TCTATGTACTTGAAATAAAAGCCATTAGAACTTGCATTTGATATACATAATTGAATTGAGAATCTGGAAATTTCCTTTATGATACGATGTATGTATCCAGAAGCATTTGATGTAATCAAGATAGACTTATTTCTTCCGTTCATGTATGTTAAGTACATAGAGAAAAATCTTGAATTCTTCTTCTATACCTAAGTCATTTCTAAATCCCGGATCTTATTAAATCCCAATCTATTTCCCCTTCATGAACTTTGAATCCTAAACTCCTCTTTTGCACTAAAGCCCCAATGGTAGTAGACCTTCAACCCTTAACACGACGATAGTGGTGAACTCGATGTGAAGGTCTGCTGCGGAAGAAGAAGTCCAATGGGAGAATCATCAAGTTCGGGAGGAGATGCCTTGCAACAGTTGGTTCATCTAATGCAAGAAAGACAACAACAACAGTTGCAATTTCAACAGCTGTTGCAATTGCAACAAGAACGAAGACAAGAATAAGAGCAGATTGATGCTACTGCCATTAAAGCCTTAGAAGCAGTTGGACAAGAGCTCAAGCAATTTAATGGGCAAAATGTATCCTCTTTTATCCGCCTTTATACTGACAAGATGGTCTTCTTTGGAGTCCCTCAACATGCCTGGAGCCGTTATTTTGCCCGTCGTCTCCAAGACCAAATTCATGGTCTTTTCCAAAAAGATCCAGGATGGACTGTGTTTAAGAAGGCTCTTCGAGAAGAATTTTTCCTTGAAGATTCAGGCCTTATGACAAAGAAAGTTTTCATCGAATGGGTCGAAAGGCCCAATAAGGGTCTAACCGCCACCACTGCTCTTCAAGGAGAATTTGAAAGCAAATTTGCCCAACTAGATCCTGACGACCAACAAGGTATGGAAAGTTAAAAGATTGAATTATTTCTAAAGGTTGCAGATTCTTCTCTTCAAGAGAAATTAACTGATCGACTTGAAGACCCTGACTCTAAGACGGGATTGAAGACTGCTTGGAGTGATGTTACTGAAGCAGTTAATATGATTGCTCAAAGAGAGCGATTGTGCCTAAGATGGGGATCAACCCCTGCAACAACTGAATCTATGAAGGAGCCTATTCCAGTTTCTCGACCTCCTGTCTCTATGGCCGAGCAACTAAGAAATTATGATATTCCATCTCCAAAGAAGGATTTCATGGACGAGCTAATTAAAAGTATGCGGGATCTCCATCTTAATCTAACGGAAATTAATTCTAAAGTAGAAAGGCTTGATGTAAAAGTAGAAGAAAGGGGTCGGTCAACTGCCCAAAAGCCTGCACGAGAAGGCTTCAAGAGACGCTGTATTTGGTGTGATAACCTTCAGCATGACAAGAGGGAGTGCGGTGCATTCCATGAAGCTGAAGCACAAAAATTAGTCTTTTGGAAGGATGATAAAATTCATGCAACCGAAATCGGGCTTCCTCTTGAGCCAAACTTCGGCAACGGTGGCATGAAGAAAAGATTGGAGGATTTGGCAACAAGAACGGCCTATGCAGCTGTTGATGCTGCAACTTATGGGCTGCAAATTGAGCCAACTAATGAAATTGTTAAAGCATGTAAAACTAATGTAAAATCTAAAGTGTGGATGCAGGCCTTGGAACGCATGAGCAAGGCAAGGCAACTAAAGATGATTTAACCACTGCTAGTCAATGTATTCGAGGGAGAACTGATTGGTCCGAGCCTGTGGATTCATTTTCAGCTTTTGCTTGGTTAGCTGAAATTAATAATCAAGAAGCCATGATAGAAGAAGAGAAGAAGATGTTGCCGGTCCTTCTTTTTCAGTACTGACTAAACGCATAACAAGAAGTAAACCAGACCAACAGAAGGCTGCTGAAAATCTGCCGCCGCCAGACTTTGACATGGGAGATGCCCCTCAAGCAAAGAAGACAGAAGGAAAAAGAAAAAGAAAACATCCCAGTTACAAGTTGCAGTCTGACATAGAGACCGCAACGGATCTTAAACGGATCCTAGAAGAAAGGATTCTTGGAAGTAGAATTGAATTTACATTAGGTGAAATTCTCGGTATTGCAAAACAAAGATTTCATGATGTAATAATTGATGTAATTAAACGAAAAAGACAATATGTTGGTGAGGAAACTGAAGAATCTGTACATGCTTTTTTGCAAGTACTTCATGTGTATTTGCACGATGAAGAGAAGCTGAAAACTCAAGGGATTCGATTGGAGGCAATCAAAGAATTGATTGCAACCATAGAAGCCAAAGATGAAGACATTTATGAAGCAGAAATTGAAGAAGCCATTATGGTGGGGACTTCTCAATCTAAAGTGCAGCCCATGCGTAAGAAAGAGACCCTTCTTCACAACATGCAAGAAGAAAGTGAAGCTCACTTTATTCCTAGTAGTCACTACTCCCGTACCCATTGGGCAAGGGCGACTACTAAAACTGTTGTTAAAATCGGTGAAAAAGAAATTCCATGCATTGCCCTTATAGACCATGGTTCAGAGATTAATGTTATGTCAAGAAGTCTCTATGAGAATGGTGGATGGCCCATTGATGTGGACCCAGGATGGCGCATGAAGGCAGCCAATAACTCTTCTGGTGATCTTTATGCAGCATGTCCTTATGTACAAGTTACTATTGGTAATGTAAAAGATGAATTTCATTTCTTTGTTCAAGATTCTTGCAGTTATCCTATCATTCTTGGACAACCATTTATTTCCGAGTCTCGTTTAGAGACAAAGGCTCTTGATGATGGTTCATCATATGCTCGGATAACAAGCAAGGATAATGATAAAGCTGTCCAATTACTAACCATCTGTGTTAATCACCACCAGAATAGGGATCGATTGAGAGATCATCCTGTTCCTCCTAATGCCCAAGAATTTAAGGGTTTTCAAGTAATGATGCTATAAGTGGAGGCTATGGCAGTGCATCATGTCACAAAAAATTGCCTCCACATATAAAGGAGGCAAGGCCAAAAGCTGATTTGCAGGTTTTTTCAGCCAATAGTGTGGGATGTTATAAACAGTTTTCAGCCATAAACAGTGCTGAAAGAAAGTATTTGAGTTATATGGAGCAATATAGCTGAAGCAAATTGATGTTTTACCTAAAGATTAAGAAATTTCAGGACTATTTTATGGGCTGAATTATAATGATACAATGGCTGAAATTTATACAGCCATTCATGCAAAAAATCAAGTTGAAAATCAGTCCATACAGGTATGTACATTGGATATGTATGACATAATTTAAGAATTTGCAGATTATGAAGCTTTTGGACAGCCAAACAAGGATGAAGTAAGAGTAGAAACAAAGTATAAAACAGTTGATAAAAAGGTCAAGCCGGTAGCAACTCCTCTACCGCCTGAAAGCGAAGGACTGGCAGAAAGGGTATCCAAACAGCCAAGCCTTCGTGATCCAAAAGATATTGGTCACCAAATTACAGCAAAAAGTCTACAAAAGTTGAAAATTGGTGAAGACTCTTTCCTCTTGCCGGCTGAAAAGTAAATCTTCATGCAGATGTTAAAGAATCATGGTAAAGCCTTTTCATTTCAGCCACATGAAATTGGCTGTGTGAATCCAAGCATTGTGGCACCAATGGTGATTTTTACGGTCCCACATGTTCCTTGGAATCTTAAACCAATTCCAATTCCAAGAGCTCATTTGCCTAAGTTATTGGAACTTCTAAATGAAAAGATAAAAATGCGAATATTGGAGCCATCTTCAACTCCATATTCCAACCGATGGTTTACTATACCTAAGAAGAATGGATCTTTGCGATTCATTCAAGATTTACAACCCATCAATAAAGTCACTATTAGAAATGTTGGATCAGGGCCAATTGTGGATGAGTTTGCTGAAGCTTTTGCAGGTAGGGCAATCTATTCCATGGGAGATTTATATTCAGGCTACGGCCAATTTCAGCTTGCTTTGGGAAGTCGTGACATTACCACAATGAAGACGCCTCTTGGCCTAGTCCGCATGTGTACTCTACCTCAAGGGGCTACGAATTCAGTAGCTCACATGATGAATGCTATGCATAAAGTATTGAGGGATTATATTCCTCAATTGACTCTTCCTTTTCTTGATGATGTTCCATCAAAGGATGTGAAGTTCATGAGAAAAATGAAGAACTCAATGAACTTGGATGTCGAAAGTTTGTTTCTGATCATATTAATGATTGTGCTCAAATCTTGTCTAAATTAGAAGAAGTCCATCTTACTCTTTCAGGAGCTAAATCTCTTTTTGGAGTCGAAGAAGTCCTTGTGGTCGATCATATGTGTGGTCCATATGGCCAAAAGCCTTCCCCATCCAAAATAGATGCTATCAGCAAAATGTAGGAAGAATGTACAAATGTTTCAGAAGTGAGAAGATTTCTTGGTGCATGTGTCTTCTACCTTATTTGGATACCACATTTTTCCCATGTTGCTGAAAGTCTTTATCAGCTTCTAAGAAAGGGCCAAAGGTTTATATGGGAAAAAGAACACACTCAGGCTATTCAAAAACTCAAGAAAATGCTGATTTCAGCCCCCACTTTAAAGAGGGCTAATTATTCTAATGGACAGCCCATTATACTCACAGTGGACACAAGTCCTGTTAGAATAGGATGGGCAGTTGGTCAAGATGACCTTGAAGGTAACAGATATGTGATCCGCTTTGGAGCGAAGGTTCTTAATGAATGACAAAGAAGGTATGCTCAAATTAAAAGAGAACTTTGGGGAGTAGTAACTGCATTAAAATGTGACAGGGAGTACTTCATGGTGAATGTCAAAGAGTTTACTATTCATAATATAAATCATGGAATTCTTATGAACACAAAAGAACTTCACTAGGAGTTATATGAGGAATTTGCATACAAAATATAGACATTGTTATCCAATAATCAACTTAGTTACATAAGTTCTTTTGTATTTAGCATATAATTTTTAGTTATACCATGTATATTGATGAAAAATAAGTCTATGGGAACCTACAACTTGGTCAACTGGAAGTAATTGACAGTCTGCAAGATAAATCACATTGATTCAGGTGCAAAAATATGGTCAGAACCCAAGAAAGATGTCAAAAGTTGCCAAAAGTCCACTAGGTTCACATAGGACCTGGAGTAATAGACTTAAGTTACCAGCAAGTGACCTGGGTAGGTCAAAAAGTGACCAGGGCCTGAGCAGGGAGCAACCCGCATTTTTCGGCACAAAATGCGGGCTGCATAGTCTGATGCACAACTGGAGAGAACTGGAGCTATGGTACATGATTTGGAGCATGCAAACTGAAGATCAACATGCCCATAAACTAAAGGAGTAAACATGGTGAGATCTCCACTTCTCTGTCCATTTGGTCTGACAAAAATGCATGTTAAAACAATCTATAAAAAAGGAAAATCTGAGAAGAAAAGTATTCAGCCTGCTCTTATGCACGACTTCTCTCATTTTGTCTACCTCATTCTTGGTCCAATGAAGCCCGACTTGTACCCAAGTACTTGAGTGACTTTGGGGCAAGCAAAGGGTGAGGATTTTGAAGGTATATGGGTTGTTATGGGCTGAAATAACCAATCATAAACAGGGCAGCCCACTGTTATGATCCATTTTTATGAGCAATCAAGAGATTTATGTTGTTGTAATGGAAGGAAATGACCTCTTTTCATCAGGACTTTATTCATTAATGATTAGAGGTGCTTCTTCATGAGTTTATGCACTCATTTTGAGCTTGATTATGGGCTGGAATTTTCTGTTTTAAAACAGGGCTAAAGCTAAAATTATGCTTCTTCAATTCATTTCATGTATCATTGGCCCAAATCTTGAATGCATTTGAGTCTATCAACATAATACTTGTTCCAAAGGGTTGAAATCCATCTATCTACTTGAAATAAAAGCCATTAGAACTTGCATTTGATATTCATAATTGAATTGAGAATCTGGAAATTTCCTTTATGATACGATGTATGTATCCAGAAGCATTTGATGTAATCAAGATAGACTTATTTCTTCCATTCATGTATGTTAAGTACATAGAGAAAAAGCTTGAATTCTTCTTCTGTACCTAAGTCATTTCTAAATCCCGGATCTTATTAAATCCCAATCTATTTCCCCTTCCTAAACTTTGAATCCTAAACTCCTCTTCTGCACTAAAGCCCCGGTGGTAGACCTTCAACCCTTAACACGACGACAATACAGTTAACAACCCCCTTGGTTAGGGTCAGGTAGGTAGCCAGGGGTAACTGAAGCTGCCTCTCCCTTCAAGCCATCCACCTGAAGTATAGATATCCATTTATCTTTTAATTCATTGATCAAACAAAGCCAAACAGTACTCTAAAATATGTAGCAAGCAGAAACATTTCCATTGATCGTTTTTTGTTGGCAAACTGCTAAGGAATGAATCCTTCCTTTCGAATGCGTCCAGCACTCGATCCAGGATGACTTGCAACTTGGCAAGATCCCCTTTATCCTAGGTTAGGGTGTACCCTATTAACCCACCTTGGTCTTAAGTTCATCCGTTATTTCAGTTTATCGGTTGGTCTATTGCTTCCAAGCAATCTTCTTTACTCAAGAAAGATACTAAATTAGGATGATTATTCATCCTCTTGCAAGATAACTTGCGTAAGGACTTGCCAACCTCATTGCAAGAATTTGGGAATTCCCTTGTGATCCAATCACAAGATCATATGACTCCACACTTGTTGCGCAAGTGTCGCATCGAACTATGAGACTTATTCTACTCATTGAACAGAGTCACGAAACAATATGTTCCTGATTACGTTAGGCTGACATCGTTAGTCCTAGAGTTCCAAGTTCCATCTCGTAAGATTCTTAGGGACAAACCCTAGTTCACTTTCTAATTACATTTCACTATCCCTACATTTCGGTGAAAGTGGGCAAGTATTTAGGGTATAGGGGTTTCAGTTTTAGCAATACGTAACGATTAGGTTACGTATTAATTCCTAGTGTCAAAAAGACCCTCAACACTCTCTTTTCTTTTACAAGTGGGGGAAAAATAAAGCTCCAAGGGGTATTTTGCATGGGGAAAGAAAAGGGCTAAGGGGGCCCTTAGGGGGGGGGGGGGGGGGATTTGAGATACGGGGGAAAAAAATTAAGGCCCTTTAAGAGAAAAACTTATAGAGGCCTAAAAGAAAGTTTCCAGGCGGGCAGAAAAAGGGTAGTCCAAAAGGTTATAGGACGGAGGCCCTAAGGAAGCCCTTAGGGAGATTTATAATCACGGGGAGGCAAAGGACCCTTAAGGTCAAGCTTTTTTTAGGGGGGGGAAAAGCCCTAAGGGAGCCTTAAAGAGGAATTTTAAGGGGGGGCAGGGGGGGGGGATTGTTTCAAGAGGCACAGGAAGGGCCTAAGGGGGTTTTAAGATAGGGGGTTTCAAGATGCCAGAAAGGAAGGGGGGCAAAAGGAAATTTAAAACATGGGGGGGTAAAATAGGACCTTTATGGTCAGATTCCTTTGGGGGTGTTGCGGGGGGGAGGGGGGGGGGAGGGGGGGGGAGGGGGCTTATATAGAGCCCCCTCCCTTAGAAGCATTAGAAGCTTCTGAAGACACATGGGACAGGGGGGGCCTTAGCTACGAACGGCGGCAGCGACGTGACGATGGCAGTGCTGAGTGGCAGCAAATGGTGACTGATTGATATGGCGTCTCCTCCTCTAGCAGCTCCACGGCGTTCCTCCCCTCTCTCAAGGCCTCCTCTCTCTCATTCACAGCCTCAGAATAGCGTCATGGTGACAGCACTCCATTTTCTTCACAATCTCTGCCCCCCCCGTCCCTTTCAACCTGCGCCCCCTCAAATATATAGGGGAGCGGATAAGATTCTCCCCCTCCCACTTGTTGAGATGCATGCTCAGAGTGTGAGCAAGCTCCAGCAAGGAGCTTGCTCTACATTCTATTCCCCTCTTCCTCCAGCTCGACTGTCGGCTGGAGGAGAGGGGAAATTTTTTTATCTTTATTTAATTAAAAAAATTATCCCGATTTCCTATTAGAAGTAGTTCGCATTAGAACGTTACATTTCTCTCCCCCTTGGAGGAATTGAGATGTCCTCATCTCGAGATAAACTGGGGATATTGATGGTTGAGAGTGCCTTCATCTATCCAAGTGGCATCCTCTTCGGGATAATCTTTCCACTGGACAAGGCATTCTCTCAATGATCTGGATCTCAATTGTCTCTCCCTAACATCTAAGATCCTGTCAGGCCTTAGTTCAAGGACTCCTTGACTAGGCATTACAACTTGTTGGTCATCAAGTACATGGTTAGGATTAGGTACATACTTCTTCAATAGGCTGATATGAAATACATTGTGAACCTTTAGGTTCTCAGGAGTTGCAGTTTATAAGCATTAGGTCCTAAGAATTTGAAGACCTTGTACGGTCCACAATACCTTGGACTTAGCTTCTTGCAATCACCTAAGGATAGGGAACTCTTCTTAGGGCGTATGCGAATGAAGACCCTGTCTCCTTCTTTGAAGACTCTATCTTGACGCTTCAAATCCACGTATCCTTTCTGTCTATCCTTGGCAGCTTGGACGTCCTGTCTTATTGACTTTATTTGGTCATCCATCTCTTCTAACATCTGCCTTGAAGCTTCAACTCTTAAGGTTGGATCTAAGAAGTTTAGGGGACTTCAACAATCATGACCATACAATGCTTGGAAAGGGGTCATCTGAATGCTTTGTTGGTAAGAAGCATTGTAGGCAAATTCAACCAAAGGTAAGTATTGAATCCACCTCTTCGGCTCAAGACAGCAGTATGCCCTAAGCATGTCCTCCATGACTTGATTTACTCGCTCTGTTTGGCCATCCGTTTGGGGATGGTAAGCAGTGCCAAAGCAGAGTTGAGTCCCAATGGCTTCAAAGATAGCTCTCCAGAAGTGTAATGTGAAGAGAGAATCACGATCACTAATGATTCTTCTGGGTAAACCATGTAGCCTGAATATCTCCTTGATAAACAATCTTGCAATGTCTGGGCCTTTATATTTTGTCTTTACTGGAATAAGGTGTGCAACCTTAGTAAGCATGTCAACCACAACCATGATGGAGTTGTATCCTCCCTGGACTTGGGGTAGGCCTACAACAAAATCCATACTGATGAATTCCCATTTCATTTGGGGAATGTCAAGCTGTTGCAACTTCCCTAGCATCTTGACATGTTCGGCTTTGATACGTTGACAAGACAAACACTCGGTGACTCTTTGACAGATGTTGGTATTGGCCATTCTAGCACATCTCTGACCTTGGCTGGGTCCATTGAGATTCCTTCTCCTGATACTATGAATCCCAGATATTCAATCTGGCGTTTGAAAAATGCACACTTCTTCATCTTAGCATACAGCTTATGCTCCCTCATTGTCTCAAGGACAATCCAAAGTTGGGGTTCATGATCTTCTTCATGTTTAGAATAGATAAAGTGTCGTCGAAGGAGTGCCCATATCTTGTATTGAAGGCCGTCTTGGGGATATCTTCTTCCTTGAACCTTATCTGATAGTAACCTGACCTGAGATCAATCTTGGAGAAGATCTTTGCACCCTGAAGACAATCAAGAAGCTCATCTATTCTAGGAATAGGGTACTTGTTCTTGACCATTGATTGATTCAATCCTCGGTAATCAATACATAGTCGAAGTGTCCCATCTTTCTTTTTCTGGAATAGTACTGGAGCTCCCCATGGTGAACTGCTAGGCCGGATGTAGCCCTGATCTAGCAGTTGCTTGAGTTGTTCCTTCAGCTCAATTGCTTCTGGTATGGACATTCTATAAGGTCTCTTTGCAATTGGCGCAACTCCTGGTACTAACTTAATCTCATGATCCACTTCTCTTTGAGGTGGGAGTTCTGACAACTCTTCAAGGAATACGTCCGTGTATTCCTTTAGCCAAGAAGCTCCTTCACTAGACTCTTGCTTCTAATCTAACTTGTTGAGCTTAATTAGATAGACAGGTAATCCTTTTCTGACTCCTTTTATGATCCGAGATACTTTGGCCAGTTGGATTCTCGGCACTCAAGCCTCACCTTGAGTTGTGACTAATTCCCTTTCAGAGTTTTGAAAGGAAACTTGGCCCTTTCCACAATGAATGTGGGCATTATTAGGCTTAAGCCAATCCATTCCGAGTAGACACTCATGGATACCTAAATTCATGACTTTGAATTTTACTGAAGTCTTCTTTCCTCCCAGAAAGAATTTCACCTTAGTGGTTTGCCTGGTACAAATAACCTCACGACCATTTGCCAATTCCACAAGCAAGGTAGGTGCTTCTACTGTGGCTATTCCTAATCTTTTTGCATAAGCTGGTGAGATTAAGGAATGTGTACTGCCACAATCAATCAAGGTCTTGAAACTTTTACCTTGATAGTCCGATGGTGTCTGAATCACTGAGAACTGGCGATTCGGCCCTTTCTTGTGTAGAGCGGCATGGACCGTCGCCCTTTCAAACTCTGCTTCCATGGTCGGATCTTTTTCTTCTTCTTCTTCGCACATTTTCCTATTGGCAGCGCAGGCGGTTCTTCCTCTGCCTCGGGTAGCGGCTCCTTGAGCACGGCCCGCTCCTTGGAAAGGTGCTTGGCAATGTCCTCCACCAAGCTTGGGGCATTGTCTCTTGAAGTGACCAGGCTCGTTGCAGTGGAAACAATGGAGGTTTCGGCCATTACTTTGAGTAGGAACAAAGTTGTTGATGTTATTAGTCCTTGCTTTCTTTCTTTGTCCCTAATTATGACCTTGAACTCTCTTCATCTGAGGTCTGAATGCCCCTCTATTCGGGTCATTATAAGACCAAGCTTTGTTACTCCTTGGTCTAGACTGCACCTCCTGAATTATAGGTGCTGCTCGAATGAGTGTGTCCTGAAGATCTGATGGATGCATAGATTCAAGACGGGTGTTTACTGGTGGATTTAAACTAGCACAAAATTTGGACACGTGCTATGTCATGTCCATCTGTGGTGCATACTTAAGAAGTGAGACCAATTTAGATTAGTATGCGTCAAGAGTGAGCCCCAACTGTTTTAGCTCATAGAACTCATTCATTTTCTGCGTGCAATATGCAAGTGGTAAGTATCTTCCCTGCACGGCTTTCTTCACTTTCTCCCAGGTAACGGATCCCTCCACAATCCCTTGATCCCTGCACCATTGCTTCCACCAAAGTCTAGCTTCGCTGGTGAGCTTCAGCTTGGCGAGCATAGCCTGATTGGCGGGTGTAGTACCAGCTACTTCAAAGTAATCCTCCATGGATTCAATCCAAATTTCAGCATCCGCTTGGACGAACCTGCCTCTCCCATCAAACTCGGGCGGCTTAATCTGCTTGAGAAGAAACTTCTTCTCTTGGATTACAGCAGTACTTGATGTAGGAGGCGAACTAGAAACCTGTACCTGGGGTTGTGCCTGGATAAAGGTTTCTTAATGTTATTATACGATAAACATTATTGATTTATATTACATCTTCAATTCCGCTATTACCCAGGTAATCTAACCACTTAACTTTTTATCAATTCTAATGCACAATCAGACATTGATAAAAAGAAGTCTTATTTGTATTTATATGGGCATAGCCCTTTCGGAATACAACATTTCTTGCGATGATAAGCCAACTGTTGCATTTAGTTTAGGGAAAACAACGTTGTATTACATTTATCTACAGGAACTGTATAATAGTGTGGTTTCGGGTCATGGATCTTCAGGAATTGGTAAGTCATTAGAAGTTCAGGGTATCCTTTTCTTTGGAACCCATTCTTTTCATGGCGCCCTAACACTTTAATCCTGTCGGCCGAGGATTACACAGATTACTTCCTCATATACATATGAGTTCATCTCAACCCTCCGACCTCGAATATGTAAGGTTGAGTTTACGTGAGCTTCCACAAAAATGAACAGCTTCACGACTTTCAGGTCTTCCAACCACTTGATCCTCTTTAGGTTGGTTTGTAGATAAGCAAACCGATGGGCGGCTATATAGTAGATTCCTAAGGCACCCGTCCATCTTCGTTCCATATACAAAGGTGATGGATTATAGATTTGCTCCAAGATGTTCATCATCTCAACCCTTTGTCGATAATGCAGAGAAAGCATTGCAGTCATAAACATGACTCGAAAAACTAAGAACTTGTTCCACGCTTCGTAATTCTGCAAGACAGCATTGGAAGTAAGAAAATATTTGAAACAGCAATATTTGCTCTACTTCATCTTATTAAGATTTCATAAAAACAATTCCGTTGTTGGTCGGCTCTGATACCAACTGTAACGTATCCACTTGTATCTTCAGGACACGTCTTAGCAGTCCATCAGAAAGGATGTCTAGAAAGCTCTGCCTGACACTCCCATGGAATGTTACGGGGTTTGCGATCTAGGGCTTTCCGCGTCTGCCACGTAGCGGAACTATTCCGGCCATTCCCACTTAGGATCGACCTGAATTAGCGTTTTCCTAATTGTTATTAACAAGTTATCATATTTATCTTTGAAATACAAAGAGTCCAGCTCATAGGCTTTTATCCACAATCCGCCCGAAGGCTATCTAGCAATCCACAAGGATCACTAATCCAAGTTCTGCCCATAGACTAGTATGCAGGCCTTGAGACTCAATCTCGAGTCACGTTATCCTCTTGTGCAAGGCTCGGAAGGTGAGGGATTTACGGCCAGAGCCCCCTCTAGCACCCAAGCATCCTCCTGCTCCAAGTAGCACTCAACGGAGAGACCTCTCATGGCAGGTTTGGTCCACTTCCCTAGCATGGTTAACAACCCCCTTGGTTAGGGTCAGGCAGGCAGTCGGGGGTAACTGAAGCTGCCTCTCCCTTCAGGCCATCAACCTGAATTATAGATATCCATTTATCTTTTAATTCATTGATCAAACAAAGCCAAACAATGCTCTAAAATCTGTAGCAAGCACAAACATTTCCATTGATTGTTTTTTGTTGGCAAACTGCTAAGGAATGAATCCTTCCTTTCGAATGCGTCTAGCACTCGATCCGGGATGACTTGCAACTTGGCAAGATCCCCTATATCTTGGGTTAGGGCGTACCCTATTAACCCGCCTTGGTCTTAAGTTCATCCATTATTTAAGTTTATCGGCTGGTCTATTGCTTGCAAGCAATCTTCTTTACTCAAGAAAGATACTAAATTAGGATGATTATTCATCGTCTTGCAAGATAACTTGTGTAAGGACTTGCCAACCTCGTTGCGAGAATTTGGCCATTCCCTTGTGATCCAATCACAAGATCATATGACTCCACACTTGCTACGCAAGTGTCGCATCAAACTATGAGACTTATTCTACTCATTGAATGGAGTCACGAAACAATCTGTTCCTGATTACGTTAGGTTGACGTAGTCAGTCCTAGAGTTCCAAGTTCCATCTCGTAAGATTCTTAGGGACAAACCCTAGTTCACTTTCCAATTACATTTCACTATCCCTACATTTCAATGAAAGTGGGCAAGTTATTAGGGTATAGGGGTTTCGGTTTTAGCAATACGTAACGATTAGGTTACGTATTAATTCCTAGTGAATTTCCTTGGAATTTAACTCATTCTAAACGAGTACTCCGGGGTTTAGGTGTTTAGGTTTGTGCCAATTTGTTTATCTCTTGGAGATAAATATGTTAGCATTTCATAAACACATGACTCGTTGTCTACGCGTAAATTGGATTTTCAACCTTAACTTATCGATTAAGGTCAGGCATAGATTAGGTTAATTCCAACTAATCTTCCTATAACTTTGCAAACAAAATTCATGCTAAACAAGCAACCTTTTTCTTGATAATTTATGCAGTTGACAACGACAATTTCCTAGAGTTATGCATCATAAGAATCATTTCATGCTTTGCACTTCCAATGATGATTCATTGCGAAGAGGATATGGGTTAATAGTGTGATATGCAGTTCATACATCTAGGCTTAAACGAAGTATACTATTTTAATGGACATTAATATAATTTTTAATTCATTTCAATGCATAAGGCTATTTGCTAGAAATGCATTTATGCTTCCTTTATTTTGCATGTTTTATTAAAAGTATTAATGGCTAAGTTCCTCCGTCGTGAGCATCTAGGGCAAAAAATTATATCCTATATCCAACAACTAACCTTGCATGATTGAATCACAACAATACCAAATAAAAATTAGGAAGGAAAACCTAGGCTTGGGGTGAGATGTCCACGTGGATGCCAGGAGACAACCCTCCTGCGGGCTGCGCCTTGGACTTTCTTAGGAGACATCGCAATTGTAGTCTTTCCATCATGGAAGCAGCTTTACAACTCCTTTTTGAAATTCCACTGTGGCTCCCTTTTGCAATAACTTGCACTGTCCGTCAAAAGTAGTTTTTAGAAGGCTTCCTCAAAAGGGGGTGTTTCAAAATCTTTCACAATTAAGACCCATTAAAGCCATGGGGAAGGCTTAATGGCCTTTGTAAAGACTCGCACAAACAGGGAATAAAAAGGTGTGGAATTCCTTGCGAGGGGTTTTGAGTGGGAAAGCGAGGTGTCAAAAAGACCCTCAACACTCTCTTTTCTTTTACGAGTGGGGGAAAAATAAAGCTCCAATGGGTATTTTGCATGGGGAAAGAAAAGGGCTAAGGGGGCCCTTGGGGGGGGGGGGGGGGGGGGATTTGAGATACAGGGGAAAAAAATAAGGCCCTTTAAGGGAAAAACTTATAGAGGCCTAAAGGGAAGTTTCCAGGCGAGGAGAAAAAGGGTAGTCCAAAAGGTTGTAGGACAGAGGCCCTAAGTAAGCCCTTAGGGAGATTTATAATCACGGGGAGGCAAGGGACGGTAAATTAAGACCTTTGTGGTCAGATTCCTTTTGGGGGGGTGGCGGCGAAGGGGGCTTATAGAGCCCCCTCCCTTAGAAGCTTTAGAAGCTTCTAAAGACATGTGGGGATATGAACTGCGGCAGTGACGTGACGATGGCAGTGCTGAGTGGCGGCAGACGGCGGACTGATTGATATGGCGTCTCCTCCTCCAGCAGCTCCACGGCGTTCCTCCCCTCTCTCAAGACCTCCTCTCTCTCACTCACAGCCTCAGAATAGCATCATGGTAGTAGCACTCTGTTTTCTTCACGATCTCTGCCCCCCGTCCCTTTCAACCTCCTGCGCCC
Source organism: Lygodium microphyllum (assembly GCF_053477565.2). NCBI lineage: Eukaryota > Viridiplantae > Streptophyta > Polypodiopsida > Schizaeales > Lygodiaceae > Lygodium > Lygodium microphyllum. Next base: position 118,836,323 of record NC_141141.1, on the reverse strand, counting down.
CCTCAAATATATAAGGGAGGGGATAAGATTCTCCCCCTCCCACGTGTCGAGCTGCATGCTCAGAGTGTGAGCAAGCTCTAGCAAGGAGCTTGCTCTACATTCTATTCCCCTCTTCCTCCAGCTCAACTGTCGGCTGGAGGAGAGGGGAAAATTTTTTTATCTTTATTTAATTAAAAAATTTTATCCCAATTTCCTATTAGAAGTAGTTCACATTAGAACGTTACATGTCTCTTAAAATTGTCGAATATTCATGTTCCACTTTCATCGGCTTTAAATTCCCACCTAAAATTTACATTAATCCACTCCATTTCAACACTTCAATGGTCTTTAAAAGCTACTCTCATTGGTGACCACGCGATAGGGAAACTCAGTCTGTCGAATCCCATGAACTGATCTACACAAACAACAACCAAAGAAAGCATCAAGCTACCACAAAAAATATACTCAAGGAATCACAATAATAGCTCTCATTCTATCCCCTGACAAAATCAAGGTATGAAAATCCACAAGAGATAGGTCCAGCATAATTTGACAAAAATCCATGGCGAGTCGCTAACCAATCGCTCTAACATGGACTGTGGCTAAAAAGCCTATCAAAGAGGTCATCCTAGTGGTGGTCTGAATTAGGTACTTAACTTAGTTTAACTAGACCAAAACCTCCTACTAGGCAAGGACTCCTATAGCCTAATCATCATGTTTTTATTTCTTGTAACACATTTGCCTCCCATGGTTTCCATACTCAAGTGTGTAAAAAGGAGGGAGTTGAGTATAGAGTGACCCAAGGAGAATAGGTCATCGGCCTCAAGTCCTGACTCAGTATCCAAGAACCTACTAAGCTCTCGCGAGGCAACATGTAATCCTTTTCTATTTCTCTCACTTTTATTTTCATTCCAAACTTCCTTTTTTCTTTTCTTTTCTTTTGGCTAGCTGCTACCCCTAGGAAGACAAGGCATTGGCCATGGATCTGACTTGTCCCCAGGAACCTACCAAGCCTCCACAGGGCAATAATCAACCCCTTTTCACCTCTTTTGGGTGCTTTTAGAATTGGCATTTTTGCTAATTACTGCTTCACATCCTCAAAGGATACTTGACATGCTTCATTCCACTCAAACATACAGTTAAAAGATAGAAGGTTCATCAATGGCAATGCTCTTTCCACCAATGCATTGATAAATCCTTGATAATATCCCACTGATGACAAAAATTTGTGCACCTCTTTTGAAGTATGTGGTGGGATCATAGAGACTATAACCTTTATCTTTTTGGTGTCAGTCACAATACCAGCTGAACTAACCACATGGCTGAGTAACAATCCATAAGGTACTCCAAATATGCACTTTCTAGGGTTAAGAGCAATGCAGAATTATCTACAATGCTCAAAATATTTCCTTAGGATAATCAATTGTCACTCCCTTCTGGTGGCTACCCCTAGATCATCAATAAAAACTTTTAACTCCTCTGGGGAAATATCACCAAAGGTCTTATAAACTGTTCGTTGCTAAGATCCAGGTGCATTGCATAGACCAAAGGCCATCACATGATGTGCAAAGGTAATGAAGATAGTAATAAATTTCGTTTTCAATTTGTCTTCTTCTGCAGTAGCCATTTTGTTATATTTAGCGAAGCAATCCATAAACGAATAAATTTCCCTACCTACTAACTAATCTAGAATATGATTAATGAATGTCAATGAGTAGTAATCCTTAACCGTCTATTTATTAAGCTCTCTGAAATCTATGCAAAGCCAAATCTGATTGTTCTTCTTCTTCTTGATAACAACTGGAGACTCTGTGTGTTGAACTGGAGATTCAAGATAAGCATCTACTACTACATGTCAAGCACCTCAGCCAAAGTTTAATCACCTAGTGGGTATATCAACCTAACAATCTACTTTGAGATCCATGGCCTACCTAGCAATACTTGATAGCTATGTTGCCTTGCAAACCTAATGACCCTAAAGTCCAAAATGCATTCTACATTGGCAATGATCACATGGACTTTATTAATGCAACCTTCGGGTTGTCTTAAATTGTCATTAGCCATTTGGAGGATTCTGGAGGCATCTTTTTCTATTTCTAGTCCCAATCTCTCCATCAATTTTGACCTCATAATGTTGACACAAGAGGATCTAGTGTCCACAATACATGGTCCACTAATATTCCATCAATATATGTTGCTACCCTTGGACAATGCTTTTCAGCATGCTCAAACTAGTCATCTCCCACTCGCACTATTCTCAAGGGCTCAACGATATACCCAATGCATAGGATCTTTTTAAATTCCTTGCGCACTCCTTTGCCTTCTTCTTTGGCGACTTCCTATCCTTCTTGGGGTCGTCTTTACCATCTCGGCCTTGAGAGTTCCACCTTTCGTATTGGAATTAAGAACTTATGTCCCCTTATCATCTTGCTTGGGGTTTCCTTCGATAGGTTTTGCCTTGGCTTTGTCGACCTCTTTACCCTTTTGAACTCTCATAACCCGTAGATTAAAATTTTAAGTGCCATTGGCGCAAACAGCTTCTTTAAAACTAACTCCACTGCCACTAGGGTAGCTCCTCTACCATAGCTTTCCCTCTTTGTAATATTTATTTTGGTCCTTCATCTTGCTGGAGATTGTTCCCTTGCGCTCAATAATTAATTAGACCTAGCTATCTACTTCCTTGTTGGAGAGAGCTAATCTTAATCCAATAGGTACTAGCTAAATGGCCGGACTTCCCACATATGTCACATTTAACATTTGGACAATTCCTAGGAAAATGTTGGCCACCACACCACTTACAAATGAATCTTCAGGTGCCAACCTCTTCAAGGCGTCGACTCCTTATCAAATTTTGTTGCTTCTTAAGAAAATTCACATCAACGGCTAGTTGTCTATATTGTTCGCTAATCATATCAGTATAGTGCTTCATCATATCCTTAACTTCGCCAATGACATTCCAGGCACTTGATGCATAGCTGCAATCGTCTACCTATTGTTTCATTGGCCTAACCACTTGATTAGGGATTGGTTGTTGACTCCCTGGAACAACAGTAGGATTTATCATTGGGCTTCCCACAGTTGGTGGAGCCATTTGACCAGTCATAGGCATGGTCACATTAGGAGGAGCTAGCAACATGGGCATATTTGGAATTAGGCTTCCTCTCCCGTTAGGAGGACTCATGGGCATCCCTTGACCTCCATTCGTCTCACAGCACTAAAGTATTTCCAAACCCTAAACTCGAATTTCAGTTTGATCTAGAGACGTAAGGCACTTGCAATCGTGATTCTATTTCTTTTGCTCGTATTATAGTCATATCACTGTTAGCAAGAGCAACACTACTCAACTAGACTTGAATGCTAAAGTCTAGCCCATTTAAAAAGTATTGCAACTGAGCAATAGCTGGAATAGGAATATAGGATTGCAACTTTTGAAATACCTCCTTTAATTTCTTGGCATACCCATAGACATTCCTGTGAGGTTCTTGACGTGTAACATTAAGGACACGTAGCCAATACTGACCTCCCCTTTTAGGGGCAAACTCTCTTTGAAAGGCCGCAAAGAATAATTCAATTGTAGTAATGGTTCTAGCCTCTAGACTATGATACCACACGGTAGCTCGTCCTTTCAGAGTCATGATGAAAAAAATCATCAAGTGTCCCTCATCTTGAATTTGATAGTTAAATATTAACTTTTGGAATTCATTGATGTGAGTTCTACATCTTCCTCTAATAACTCATTAAAAATGGGTAGAGGAAACCCTAAGGCTAGCAAATTTTCCACCCCTACAGGAAGTGCAATGGTTTGTGCTGCCATGGTAACAACCAGATTCACTAAAGGAGTTTGCACAACTGGAACTATCACTCCACTCAAAGTGGACAAACTAATTGAAAGGTGAAGTACTAGAGCTTCCTCCCCTAAACAGACTATGCGTCGAGCTAGGATTATTAAGACCCTGCCCTTGCAAAGATATTGGACCACTCCTTTCTTGCTTTTGAAGCTCGGCTTGATGGTCTTGTGCATGTCTTGTGAGTCTAGCTTACTAATTTTTGGCATACACTAATGAATTGGTCCGTATTGATCGAGATTCAAAAATTGCCACTTATTAGTGGCCCCCGACAAATGCACCACCTATCGGGACCTAAAACGGGCCTGACACTAGCTATACGCACTAGCTAGGCCTCTCTCTACTCAAAGAACACAACCCCTCAGCCTCGCAGCTAGGAGTGTATAAGGGATACACTGCCCTAATTGCTATCATGAATATTGCATTTATTTTGAATTGTAGTCCAGCGATTAAGCCCCACACTCCTCAAAGGGAGTCCCTACACATATTCTGGTATAAAATACCTTATAAGCACAATAGAAGGAGGCACCCCTAAGGTTGAATGCCATGGCCCCACTATAACTCTCCTACACCTCAGGGATTGGCCCCTCAATGCACCGCTAACACATGTAACACAGGTGTCACAAGATCCACTCTTATTTAAAATGATCCAAGATATAAGATATTTCCTCACTTAGTTTTCCAGGGAACCCAAACACCTAAACCTACAACGTAGATGTCTCACAACTCAGTGTAGGTCATATGAATAAGAAAGCAATTGCAATGCATCTGGGATTTACCATGTGATATGCACAATGCAACTGTGAATTCCATAGTGCTCAAACATTTTATGATTATAAATCACTGTAGTGAAGTGCAACAAATATTTCTTTTAATGATTTTGGCCTACACGTCATGCTACGTTCCTAAGGGTCAACCTCGAGCATCCTTATGCTACTTAACCCCTTTTAAATTAATTTATAAATGTCCTATATGGTATGCACAAAAAAATAGATCAAAATTTCATATGTTTCCAGCAACTAATCAGCATCAAAACCCCTCTCCCCCCCCCCTCTACCATTTAGGTTATGCATCATTGATAAGTGTAAAGAGCGGTTTCTTATGGTTTTTTTAATCTTGTAAAAGGTAATAAAAATAGACTTTAACATGAAGAAACAGCTGAACTTAGGTTTATCCCTCATGCTACAGCCATGCCATACATTCACCGACATAATGCATATTTTTCCTTAATTTTCCAACACAAAATTAAACTAATTTTTTCACTATTTTTCTTCATTTATTTAAATAAAAAATTTGATATTTTTGATTTATGAGTTGGGACTAATCACAATTATTAAACATTGATTTTGTATTCATTTCTACTTCATATGAACCCCAAAATCACAATAAAATCTCCAAAATTTATCATTTTTATAAAAATTGCATAATTAGGAGTAATGTGTATTTTGATATAAATTATTAAATGAATAAATTTTCTAGTTTTCTTCAGGATTTTTTATAAATTTAAACATTTTCAATCAAAGGAATACATTTACAAACAATTTCATTAAACATCTTTCATAAAACAAATAAAATGAGCGCTTATGCCCATATAGAACCCCAATTTTGGGAGGCTACTGATGCTTATTTTCTACCATTGATGCTCTCTCCAAGTCTGATCTACAATCTCCTCCGCTGGAGTACCATTATTCCATCAACATCTCGCATCTAACTCCTCCCCTTTCTTTCATAGATTTTGCGTATGAGCAGCTCTCAAGAGGAGAGAGGAGGGAGGAGAGAGAAAGACTAGAATTGCATCTTCCTCATCAGGCAACCATTCCATGATTTAAAGGCAGAAACGGGAAGTGAAAACTTGTTGAAGGTCATTGCCAATGCCTAATTTGTGCCTTGCTTGTGAAGCACTGTCTCGACTTCGTCTTTGACGGCCAAATTGAGTTCCTAAAAATCCTACCTGATTGACTTGACATCCCGAATAGCCAGGAAGCCCTCTCTCTTCAATCCAACTATTGAAAAATTTACTAAAAATCCACAACCACTGCAATAGTCAAAGTTTACATTTCCATCTTCCTTGGTCTCTTAAAATTATCAAATCTTCATGTTACGCTTATGTTAGAATTCCCACCTAAAATTTGCATTAATCCGCTCCATTTTGGCACTTCACAGGTCTTCAAAAGATCGTGCATGCAACCCAAATATTATATCCTAGATCATATGGTAAAAAGCAATCATATCATGCTTTGTATATACTCCTGAATCATACTCTTATATGCATGCTTTTCCTTGGTCTTCCTACATGTCCTACAAAAACACTGGCAAAATATCTAATAGAGTATCTTCACCCCCTCTAATCTCGCAATCTATACTAAAATCCATAATATTTTCTTTGTGCTCATCTCTAACTTCTACATGCTGCATATGGTCATCTTCAAATCGAAGTATCTAACACTTTCATGGAATCCACATCTTTAAATCCAACCTATATATCATAAACTCCATCTGATAGTATAGCATTTGCAACTACCATTATTGCATATATTTCATCAAGGAACTCATAACTCCCAATCAAGATCTTTATATTTTTAGCACCCTTTAGCAGTGTCTCTATCATATCTACTACATCTCCTATCAAAGCCTCAATAGATGAAACCTTTACATAAAATACACCCTCTGTCAAACACAACTATTACTTTGCAAATGGATAGCATTCCTCTTTGGATTGCACAAGGATAGCCCACACTTTGGATGTTGAAATAGTTTAGCATTAAAATCTTTTGGATGATATTGAGTCCTTCGTAACTCTCTCGGGGTTCAACTGTCTTCTCTAGTTTTGCTAAAATATATTAGTAGATAACTCTTCTTGCTGAGAAAACTCAACATCCAATATATCCAAGGTATGTTTTTGCACAAGTCTAGATCCACTATGAAACTTTGTTTTTGGAAAATCTAAAATATCTATAGTAGATCCTACACATGATAGCCCATGAACTTCATCAATACTCTATTTATCCTCCAAATAATTATACTACTTCTCAACTCTCTCTCTTTCTTGCCAACATACTACCATAGCTTTGTTTTCCTCTTGGGCTTCTTCTCAACCCATATTCCATGAGTTGAAGCATTTCCCCTAGTTGCATAACATGTCTTCATGGCCATGTCCTCAAGAATCTTCTTCATAGCCGACATACTTGTCTTAATCAAGCAAATGTTTTTATTTTTGTCCCTAGAAAACAAAATTCTTTCTCTTGGCATCTCTAAATGACTCACAATCCTGACATTGATGATCACGACTATCAAACCAAATATATATATATATATATATATATATATTAATATATTCCCTCCTAGATGGAGCTTGTGAAGGACTTGCCTTTTTTGGCATTGTAATTAGCCATGGAATTCTAGCAACATGAAGCTTTAAATCTCATATGCCTTTAAGTAACTCCTCCATATAGTCATTCTTGAGTGGTGGAGTCATAAAAGCTAGCAGCAAAACCATAGGTACTTGTACTTGCATCCATATAGTCATTATTCGGTGGCAGAGTCAAAGAAGCCGGTGGCAAAACCATAGGAATTGGTACTAGCATAGGTATAGAAATAGGTGTAGCCATAGGAACAAGGATAGGCATAGCAATGGGAGCCACAATTAGAATAGTAGAAGGTATGGAAATAGGAGGAATCATAGAAGAGACTAAACCATTTTACAATCTTGATTTCCACATTTGCCACTTAACCAAGTAGTGACTGCATCCTTTGTAACCTTCCAATTAGTCTTAAGACTTATAGGTTGATTTTTGCTCTTTTAATAGTTTTCCTAATTGTTCTCGAAGCACTAGGTCAACAACTTGTAAGAATAATTCTACTTTCTCAAGCTCTAAGGCTACTTGCCTTGCAACATCCCTCTTATTAAATCTTGATTCAAACTCTTGTAGAAGCTCTGTCATCATGACTAATTGGTTTATGTGTCCACTGCAAAAACTACATCTTGTATCTACTCCAAGATCTTCTAGAAAGTATTCTTCCTTCAAGGCTTTCTTGAAGGCATGCCAAATAGGACTCATAGTATAGAGCTCATTAATGTGTGGCTTTAGGGATGAAGTAATTAGCCACACAAAGTACTAGTGCATCATATGTGCAAGCACACTAAAGAAATCCATCTTTGACTCATGAAACTTCAAATAGCTTGAAACATTGTGACCATCAAAGATCTTCTTATGGCTTTCCACTGCCTCCATAACCTTCATAGCTATAACTTTGTATTGTGTGTTGGCTTGAAGTTGCATCTATTGCAACATCTATTGTTGATGGCATTGTTGTGGTGATGTTGCATATATGCATTGCACATGCATTGAAAGTGCAAAAAAGTTTCTCCACTTCTTCATTTGACTAAAATATACCTATTGGAAAGGGTGATTCTTCCATCTTATTGTGACAATGTGGCTTTCATGTTGGGTTCACCAAAATGTCAAGGGGATTCACAAACAGCCACTAACCACTTGGGTTCCTGATTAGACAAGGCAGAAGATAAGAGACAAGAAGAATAGATACCAAAGAATGATGTGTATTACTAAATACGAGCACCATACAATGATAAGAGTCCATTAAGAAAACTCTAATAATACAAAAATAATTACTATCTATGTGACCTTTAACTTTTAGGCCAAAATCAAGTAGAATCTTTACTCAATCTCTTGAGGTGGCATTCTAGTCTAAGACTCATGTTTGATACTCAAGATTGCATTCTCATATCAAAGACATAAGATATCTTTAGTTCTTAAATTGCCCATGCCTTCAACTTCATCCATGCTTCTATTTATACAACTCTATCCCTTATTTATAAACTCAAGCTCTTGCTTTCCAAACACAAAATCTTGATTTTGGCTTCCTTGTCTTTACTTTGTGTGTGTGTGTGTGTGTGTGTGTGTGTGTGTGTGTGTGTGTGTGTGTGTGTGTGTGTGTGTGTGTGTGTGTGTGTGTGTGTGTGTGTGTGTGTGTGTGTGTGTGTGTGTGTGTGTGTGTGTGTGTGTGTGTGTGTGTGTGTGTGTGTGTGTGTGTGTGTGTGTGTGTGTGTGTGTGTGTGTGTGTGTGTGTGTGTGTAGAAAATAATACAATACACACATATATACACATGTGTGTGTGTGTGTGTGTGTGTGTGTGTGTGTGTGTGTGTGTGTGTGTGTGTGTGTGTGTGTGTGTGTGTGTGTGTGTGTGTGTGTGTGTGTGTGTGTGTGTGTGTGTTAGTAATATATATATTATATTACTTATTGTATATATCTATATATTGTGTGATTATGTGTGTGTGTGTTTTTTTTTTTAATACTCATGCCTGAAAAAAGTGCCCCCTAGGGTGAGGAGGAGGGGATTATATATTTCTCGATTTGACTTTCCACTTTTTGTATTAAAAAAACACTTGTGCTTGGAAGTCTATTGGCTAGGGTTGTAATGCGCAGGATATACGAGAAAATAAGGGGGAAATGGATATACTAGAAAATAAGGAGAAAGTACTAGTCACTCTAATGGTATTTAAGGTGTAAGAGGGTTAGGTCATTTATTATGAAAAAATTAAGAAACTCTCTCTTCACCTTCATAGCTTTCATGGCTTCCTTCCTCTTCTTTCTCTCTCTCTCTTTGTCTTTCTCTCTCTTCTTCTAGTATTTCTCTCTCCTGTTCACTCTCTTTTGCACTCTTTCTTCTCTCTCTTAGGTGTTGTTAAGTTTCCTTCATTACAATTGGTATCAGAGTACCAATCTTTGATCCCTCCTCTCTCTCTCCTCCCTTTAGTTTAGTTTCTTTTCACTTCTGGTACATCAGGATAGGTACAACATTGAAAGACCACAAGAGTCAAGGAGTACCAGAGATAGCAACCTTTCTTAGAGTTTTAAATGGAGCCTTGGACATATCCGGAGGCAAACCACCTAACTTAGCAGGTCATTTTTCATTCTCAAGCCATTTTGAAGGTAACTTGGTTAAAAGAGGGTTGAATGGACATTAGTTTCCATGGAGTTGAAGCTTCCATGGAAATCTCATGAATGAAGAAGAAGAAGAAGAAGAAGAAGAACCTACTTTGAAATAAACTATTTAAATGCTCTATTCAAATAAAAAAGTATTAGCTTTGATTTGAATCAAAAATTTTGTCAATTGGAGCTTTCAATCAATAGTTATGGCTAATTTAGTACCTATAGGTACTATAAGATTGCATCTTCAACAGGTAGGAAAATAGAGTATTACGGGTCTAGTTAGAGATGTTGGTTCTAATAGGATGAATATTACTTTGGTAGACATTATGGGTACTTTGAAACATGCTTTCATGACTTATGATGACTCTCAAATGGCACTGGAAGTGATAGATGTGAGTTTGGTTATCCATTAGTTACAACCACACAGTTCTCAGTTGGTTCAATAAGATGTAATGCAGACTCTTATCAATCTCTATGATAATAGTGTCTTAAAAGGATGTATATGTAATATTGAAGCTAAATGAATGTTTCTAGGATTATTAACCATGGAAAATTTGGAGTTTCAAGCTGATTTGTGAGCATTAATGAAGCAATTTTGTAGTTGTGGTGCTACTCTTCTACATTCTCTTCAAGGTGGGGATGCATTACATTGGTTGGTATCATTTCTTAATCAATCATCTCACTACCACTTAGAATATGTATTGGCATTTCTTTCCAGTCTCTTTGTTGAGATTGATGCTAATCAATGGGCTACAGTGGTTGTATACCCCCATTGGTTGGGAGGCAATCATGGGCTTCGTTAGAAGGACAGTGAGCATGGGAAATATTGGATGTTGGTATGCTTTCACTAGTCAAACTCCTTGGTAATTTTTCTACCAAGATCGAGGAATATGATATGTTCGTCTTGATTCATCTTTGTGCCTACCATATGGATCTTCACAATTGTGTAGAATTGGCTATAAATCTTTTGTTGAAGCTTGTTGCATGAAAAAAGAAAATGCTTGTGTTGATTTCCATTTAATGTAATTGCTTTGAGGATAGTGCTCAGCCTACTCTACTAGATGTGGTTACTTCTTTGGAACATTTTGATGCTAGTCTTATGTCTAAATTTGCAAAATTAAATCATGGACAGCAAGTATACTTTGTACAAAGCCATGATAAAGAGGATTATCCGACAGATCTCGGCTAGCAAAGGAATGGGAATCAACCAAATGCAATGTTGAATTCTTTGTTTCTTCAAGGTAATGATGATGCTAAAGTGGATAATGGATTTTATGATGGGCAAAAGGAAGAGCATGAAGAGGCTAATGACCAAGATGTAGATCATGAAGATCAACCATATGAAGAAGGCCAATATGATTAGCAAGAGGATTGTCTAGTAGAAGACAATGTATATGGAGATCACTTGTTTGGTAAGTGATAATCCTTATGAAGCATTTGAGGAAGAATATGAGCATGCTAAAAATTAAGCATCTGAAGTTCTTGATCATGATTATGATTGATTAGTTGAAGACATGCATCCGTTCACACTTGATTCGAGTCTACACCAACTAGTTGATGAGTGAGATGCATATAATTATGGTTATGAAGACTTGGATATTAAATTTTATGCCTAGTATGCTAATAATGAGGACATACATGAGCTTCGTGATGGCTATAACCTGAGGGTTGATGGATACACTTATGGTTATGATTATGGGGATCCTTCTTCCTACCTATTTGACCCAATTGGTCAAGATTATGAGTTGGGTGACAATTTTCCTCCTCTTGATCAGTATCATGATGGTATATCTTTTGATCCGGGAGATAATAGGTAGGCTTTGCACCTTCATGATGCCAACATCTATCATTGGATTTAAATTTTAATCTTTCACAGGTTTATTTGGCTCAAAACTAGTCCTTGTATCTCTTGTTCTATTGCAAACAGCTTGTACACAACTTACTATTTTGTCTCAATTTCAATTTCACTTTGATTACAAAGGAGTAACACATATATGGGCTGAACATATATCCAATGAGATTTATTTTTACTCCAAGCACACTTGCTTTGGATATGCCCATCAAAAGATATCTCAATTTCACCATAGTTGGGTTGTCGTAGACAGCAAGTTGCATGTTGTTTCCATGTGCCTTTTTGTGGAGCTATGATGATCTAGTTCTCAATTTTATCATGTTAAATGAATGCCTATAAGGCTTATTTGGTTTTTCCATTTTGTATCTATCCATTATTTGATATATATTAGTGATTTTCCTATTTTTGTAGCCACTTCAAACAGAGTAGTACTCTAATTCCCCTATATTTAGCCATTGTAACCAGTCCACCAATGTTTTTTAAGATAAAAACTTCTTTTGAGTGGAGATGGATTGTTACGAGTGGGATATATAGGAAACTAAGGGGGAAATGGATATACAGGGAGATAAGGGGGAAATACTAGTCACCCTAACAATAGTTAAGGTGTAAGAGAGTTAGGTTAGTTATCATGCAAAAATCAAGAAACTCTCTCTTCACCTTTATAGTTTCCATGGCTTCGTTCCTCTACTTTCCCTCTTTCTCTCTCTCTTTCTATCTTTCTCTCTGTTCTTCTAGTATTTCTCTCTCCTTGTCACTCTCTTTCTCTCTCTTCTGCACTCTTTCTTCTCTCTCTTAGGTCTTGTTAGGTTCCCTTCATTACAGGGGCGGATGGATCCGTGGATGTAATGTGATAGTGCAATGCAGTTGTGACAAAAGGCAAAGGATGCAAGGAGCATCATCATCTTTGCATCACAATGGGGGGTATGTTAAATACACATTACATTTAAATATGCATTAATATATATTTATATTTATATCTATATAATATTATTTAATGTATAATATAAATATAATACATTATAACTATTATATATTAAATAAATATTTATATTCACATATATTTTATATTTATATTTATATTTGTGTGTGTGTGTGTGTGTGTGTGCGCGCGCGCGCGCGTGCACGCATATCTTATATTATATGCGTTCATATAATATTATACACACACACACACACACACACACACATACATATAATAACTTATGTTTATATCAAATTGATGTACGTCAACAAGCAGGGAGAGAGAGTGGATGTGTGTGGATGATGATGCAGGTCATGGGTGGGGACTAAATGTTCACGAAAAACATTTTCAGTAACAAATACAAAAAAAAATTGAGTCTATACATACATACACACTTTTTTATAACAAATTTTTTTCTAAAGTTGAAAGTTTTAAACTTTCTATAAATTTTGAAGGTGGTTATCAAAATTTTGCAATTCATTTTACATTAAACCTCAATTTTTTATGGATATTGAGATTGCATCAAATGACTAAGGTAGGAGTTTTTTTAAAAGTTGCATATGTTGCATTGTGTGGCGCGCATGGCAAGGAGTTTAAGTCACATGCATCATGGGTGCCATAGGGAGTTTATAAATAATAAAAAATAGAAAAGGTCATGCTTTGCACCACCCAGGGGATTTTTTTTAAGCATGTGCTTTGCTTTGGGTGGTACTTTTTTTAATAAATTTGCATGAAATTAAAATTGCACAAGGGGTTGGGTGACTCACGCATGGGACTTGCCCCCTTTTTACTCTCTCTTTTTGTGGGGGGAGCTGGAGGGTTGCCACATGGTACCCACCCTCCACTCCCACTTAACTAATGAAATTGTGTGTCACTCAAAGTTATGTGTGTTGCACACATAGCCTAGGTATTATATTTTTTAATAAAAAAGCATGTGCATAAAGATCGCACTTTGCATTGAGGGTTTTTATTGAATTTGTGCAAAATTAAAATTACATAAGGGGACGAGTGACTAATGCATGGTGCACACACACACACATAAGTCACGTGCATCATGGGCTCCACAGGGGGATTTTATTTTTTTTTAAATTAAAAACTCATGCTTCACATAAGGGGATTTTTTTTCCTTTTTTAAAGCATGCACTTGGCACTCCAAGGTATTTTGTTATAAAAATTAAAATTTCACAAAATTAAAATTGATCAAGGGGGCAAGTGACTAACGCATGGCACCACCCTTTTTTCTCTCTTTTGTGGGGGACCTCGAGGATGTTGCCACATGGCACGTGCCCCCACTCCCCCTTAAATAATCAAATAGACTAAATGGATACATCATGTCATGCTTTCATCTCTCTCTCTCTCTCTCTCTCTCTCTCTCTCTCTCTCTCTCTATATATATATATTTATTTATTTATTTATTTATTTATTTACTTATTTATTTATTTATTTATTTATTTATTTATTTTTGTGTTCGTACTTTGTCATGAAGGGACTTGAGAGGAGAGAGAAGACTGCAAGAAAGAGAGAAGAAGAGTGCAAATGAAAGAGAAAGTCTAGATCATGAGAGAGAAATACTAGAAATAGAGAGAAGGACAAGAAAGAAGAAGAGAGATGGCTGGAAGCCATGAAAGGACAGAAAGAGCTAGAGAGAGAAGAAAGACAATGTTGTATTATTGTGTTAAAATTGATATCGTGTATATGTTTCCTTTGCCCTTTTATATACCCCTAATTTCACTCTTTACATTCCATCCCCACTCAAATTTTTTTGTCCTCAAAAACAAAAATGGGACTTATTATAAATTGCCAAGTGGTGGAAAGGGGCAAAGTACTCTACATGGACTGAAAATAAATTGGCCTAATCTTCAAGGATTCGTGAAAGTAAAACTAGAGGATTGAGAATCAAGTACAAAGCATTGACAACCATTTGGAAATATGAAAATGAAATCTTGGATCAAAATGTTGCCATTAAGAGCTCCTCCCAAATGGAGACCCCATGTTGTGCATTATAGACCTTGCTATACTAAATTTGTAATAACTTTCGATTGGATAATCTGAATTAGCCCATATGACTCGCGCGTCTTTGACATTAATTTAGCATTAAATCTGGCCCAAAACATAGATATGTTCTGAGGTGAAACAAAGCCCACTAGTTAGCACCATATTGTCTCAAAGTTCTTGAAGGTAAGGACATCATTCCAAAAGCAATTCTGGTCCATGAAGAGAGTTAAGTTCAGCCCTTAGCCTTTCATGTCAAAAGGAAAGATGACATCTCGTCCACGCATAAAAATTATGACCACCAAATCATAGATATAATCGCTCATGAAATCATATGCATATACTTGTGAATCTACAAAATCATAAGCAACAAGTAAGTAACTGAGTCAAATAGAGACCCATGGTCATAATCTTCCTCATCAAAAGCTTCATAGGCTACAACTTTAAACCATTTATCTTCCTCTTGATCAATATCAAAATTTTCTTCAACATGAATGTCATCATCCTCTTCATCTGAATATTCAAGTACCACAAATATCCTTGCATTCTTTTCTCTACACATGCCTTTGTGATTAGAATACGTCGTTTCAACACATCTATAACATTACCCTTGAGCATGCAATTCTCTAATCTGATCACTGGTGAATTGTCGAGCTTTATGGGCTCTACACACAATGTTGCCCACATCACCACTATATAGATCAACAATAGAATAATCATACTATTGTCCATGGTACTCATGAGAAGCATATGGCTGAGAAGGAAATGAATGGTGCTCATAGTCATATTGTTGCCCATATAGATAATGGTATCTATAAGAGAGTGATTGGCTATACTCATTGCTATACAGATTTAGCAATGATTGCAATAAGTCTTGTTGAGTTGGTATCTATGTAACCAACGTACACTTATCATGTACATGCACTAAACCCTCTTGCAAAACAACATTACCATAAAGATTGATGAGATCTTACAAGATGCATGGTTGTACCAACAACTAATACATATGAGATGTCCAATTCGGCAAGTGCTCATTCTATCTGGACGGCATCTATCACTTCAGCTACCATCATTGTTGCATCAAAATCCATAAGTGCATATGCCAATACATCAATCATGTCATCCATGTGAACAACTAACTTGTTGAATTCCATTTCTCGAATGATATCCATAATATTGCTACTAGATGTCTCCTGCCTTCTATAAGTCACTTCAGAGTCAACAATTCCTTGCTGAAAATCATAATTACAAATGGTGCCATGAGTATCCTTATCTGATAATTGACCCACAGTATCCATTCTTACTTGAGATTGACTCTACATGTATGGCTTTTCCAAGATCCCTTGGAATGCCCACATTGCTCAAGAAGTGTTCATGTGCTCCAATTGTGTTGTTGCTTATTAGCTCCAACATTTCCAAACAAGGAACTACTTGCCTCATAATTGACTTGCTATTGAAAAGCTTGGCCATAATCAGCTTTATCCATCCTATTATCAATATTATTTGAGCTTTACTATAATCTATGATTACTAGATCCACCCACATTCATCAAGAATAGTACTAAATGTAGTTCATGCCACTCTGCCTTTTAAAAGCAATCAACCTCTCAACCACTAAGTATAATGCATATTTGTCTATAAGTTAAGGTATTAGTTTTAGTTAGCAAATGCATCTGATTTGCGTGGCCAATAAGAATCTTAGACAAAAGAAAACTACAAACAATAAAGGTAAAATAAAGTCAACTTTGGTTTGAAATGTGAGTGGCCAATACACTATAGCAACAAGATCTAAAGATAGCAAAAACTGTCTAGTCACCTCACAGTAATAGTTTGTCAAGGTATTGTCCTATTGGATGGGTTGTGATGTACTTTGACTAAGTACTTCTGCTTTAATGGATGCTATAATCCCACTTTATTTTTCGTACTACAATTCAAATGCAAGCCAATCTGCTCATCCTTCATCTTAAAGAGCATCCCACATGTAGAGTTAGATGCTGCTAAGGTTACTGCCAAAGAGTCTTCTTATCAAAAAGAAAATGCTCAAAGTTTTGTGCTCTTACAACAAATTGTGATTGTATCAAGCAAGAACTGGAGAACATCAAGTCTTCAAAGTAGCCTTGTGGGCTTGACATTATGCTGCAGAATATGAAGGAGCTTTAGGATGAGCTAGAATATGAAAAAGGTGTGAATAGCAATCTATACATCTTTGGTTGGTGGAGAAACTATGGTGCCTACAAACCACTCAACTCTGTAGGGTTGATGATCTTCAAATGTTACAGTAGATAGGACCCACTGAATCCTCAATTATAGGGTTGATGGTGGAAATTTGGTAACTAAGAATTGGCTCTCTCAAAAGCTCCTCCAAAATCACATCAACTGCTGATTGTCACATGCTCTCTCTAGGTCTGTAGTCTATAGGACTCCACAGTCAATCTACATTAACAATAATGAATGAGAACCTATCAATTTTCTCTAAATCCAACATTGAGCTTCTTGACAATTGCTACTGATGCTAGGAGGGATACTACACGGTGGATTCCATGCCACGGTGGATTCTGTGAGGTTTTATGGTGGATTCCGTAAATTTTTATTACCAGGGCTCATACACAAAGTGGATTCTTTGTGCGAGAAGTCGACGGGGACGCCTATCCTTTTCGGCCGTTTTGTTAATTTTATGTGTACATGGGTGATTCCATAGCAGGTGATTCTGCAAAATATATATTTAATTAATAAACGTTTATGAGTTTAGAGTGCGCACTCATGATAAATTAAGGTTAGGATTGATTTCTAACCAATTAATTTATTTATGTAGATGAAGACTGCTAGGTATTCACTTTTGTCTGTTTAAATTGTATTATTTTACTAACGATTGTGAATGCTTCAGTTGATGTGTAGACATAGCAGTGGTGGCAATGGAAAGCATTGGAGGATAGCATGTATTCAAGTTATCGTCAATATTTTAATGGGCGCATACCTTAGGCATGGCGCCTATATTTTGTCGCGCTTATTTATTAAGGTGCTTGATATTTATTTATTATTTTTGTATGAGCATGGGCGCACGATTTAAATATTTGTATTTGAACATTTTATTTGGGTACGCCTAACTTCTTGGGCACCCATTAGCTTTATTTCTACTTGGCACTAAAGCAAACTCAAAAGCCAAAAGCGTGCTATTTTGTAATTTGGGCTATTATTTGAGCTTGAAGATGATTAATACATAAAATACATGCTTTGTGGAGTGCTCACACAAGGCATGGGGGGAGATTGCACCCAATTGGTCTCTTGTTCATGTCGTGCAAGCTTTCTATATTGATTTGTGTACAAAAAGTAGAGTCCTTTTGTTCTTGGGGACTTTCTGACGCTCACTACGCATGCTTACAGCATCCGATATGTGCACCAGTGGTATCAGAGCGAAGCTGAGATTGAGAGCTTCCAATCGCCTATTATCTTGCGCGAAGGCAGAGCTCCTGGAACGATCGAGCTCTAAAGTCAGTTTCATCGCAAACGGTTGATACCGATGACTTTCTGGTGGTCAAGAACCCCTATCTGCATTCTCTGATCGCGAAGGACTGCCTGAGGAGGCGGAGGACCACTTGTACATCTCCTTCTTTAAGTCGTTTTTTCCAACAGACAAACAGTAAGCTTCATAGATACAAAGTTAAAAAGCTTTATCTCAAAGTTTATTAAGCTTAGTAATAAGCTTAAAGCCCCACAATTTAACGATTTACGGTAGCGGCACCTTCACGACTGAGTCGACGACGAAAAATGGTCCCCCCTCCTAAAATCAAAAATCGACGCTGATCAGTTTCTTTCCTAAGGCCTAAATCACTTAAGCTTTTAAAAAAGCTTAATCACTCAAGTTCACCAAGTTCTCTTACTCCTGCAAGTTCTATAAGTCACAGAGGTTCAAAATAGACTTATCCAACTTTTCCCATAAAGACTGCTCACACGCAGAAGTACAGAGTTTGTTTATTGCTCTCTGGTAGACCCTGTTCCTATTTGCAAACTTGTTAAACCAGTTTCAGCAAACGCAGAAGTTCATACGCAAGTCATACAAAGATTATACGTAACTTCTACGAAGACAACGAATACCGCAACCGCAAAAGAGAAAGATCATAAAAGCCAAACAAAAATATACAAGCCTTGTATACCTAACTTTGAGCTACGCTCATCCCGCTAATCAAATTTTGAGAGTGTGAGGTCTTTTGGATTTTACAGGATGGTGGAACAAAACATGGACGATTTAATGGCTGAAGGTGATTTACCCGAACCAACGATGAAACAAAAATTGGATTTGATTATGATGCAGCTCGATGAAGAATGAAGAGCCCAATAAGCTTTGCAAGCTCAACTGGCCAATCTACAACGATCTACCACTGACAAAGATGGACCGTAACCCGAAGATCTTATACGATGTACCATCGATGCGACACTCGAAGCCCAATCCATCCGCAAAGAAACAAATATAAGTAAAAGAAATTTGAAATTTCATACTTTCAATTGATCTTGAGATGGAAAGACTATACTTGCATTTATCAGTCAGTTTGATGATTACTTTCATGAAGAAACATATGGTGAGAAAGACAAAATTAAATGTGTCACTATCATTTAGTCGATCGAGCATCTCTATGGTGGACTGTGGTTCGCAAGAGCATTGATTGTCCCACTACCTAGGAGAGTTTCCAAAAGAAGTTTTTGCAGAATTTCCTTCCTCCTTAATTCCATGAAAAAGCCATAAATCAATGGGATCTTCTGCAGCAAAGAGATCGTGAACCTATTTCCCAATACACTGAACATTTTTGGAATGCCTTACTGCAACTACGCATGCTCGAAGATGTACCTGAAGCGACTCACAAATGCAAGTTTATGTCCGGCCTACTTGGACATTACTATGCTGAAGTCAATATGTTCAAACCAACAACCCTTGAAGATGCAATTTGCTTGGCTCATGACACTGAAGACAAGATTCGAGGAAGAGACAAGTGTCCACAACAATTTCAAACAAATGGTAACTATGGTTCCAAGCAATTCAATTCAAATTTTAGAAGATTCAATCAAAGTCGTTTTCTTCCATCTTCATTCCGTAAGTCATGGACACAACCACCTGCTTTGCCATCACATACCAATCCAAACCCTAAGCCATCCTCACAGTCAAATCCCAATATTCCTAGACTTCCTGCCATTGCTAACAATGTATCTAAAGCCAAACCCATAGTTTGTTACAAATGCCATCAACCTAGACATCTAGTAGCCAATTGTCAATCGAAAAAGCCACCTGTCTATATCAATTATCTTAGAGCAATGGAAGAAGAAGAACATGAGGAAATGCCTGACTTTACGGAAGATGATGACGACATTGCTACTACTTCGGATACTTTGCTAGCTATGCGAAATCCACATTCTTTGTTAACAATGAAATGTTTTGTGCATGGTAAAGAAAAGATCATTTTGCATGATGATGGTAGCACACATTATTTATTTCCGCAAAGTTAGTGAAAGAATTGAATTTACAAATTGTTTCTACACATTATCGCATTAAAGCAGCATTCCTAGGCATGAGATATAATGGAACACAAGAGGTGCATAACTTAGAAATTAAAATTGGTGAATATACTGAACGTATAAATTTCCTAGTTGTACCTTTGCAGTCTAGTGATATTATCTTAGGTATGCCTTGGCATCATCAGTATAACCCTGACATAGATTATTCCACGCATTCAATTAAAATTTATTTTCAAGGAAAACAAATCACATTGCATGGTATGCATGCTTCTAATAATTTTCCACTGCTTACTCATACTCAAGCTAAACATGCATTACGTAAAAGTAGCAAATCTTATTTAATATGGGTTAATGAACTTCAAGAAAAAGAAAAACATATGCATCCTAGGCATACACAATTTTTTGCTCAATTTAAAGATTGTTTTGCTGATGATTTACCACCTAGACTACCACCGTCACGACCTAAAGATCACAAAATAGATTTAATTCGTAGTACACAACCACCATGTAAAGCACCATATAGGCATAACCAAATTGAACAAAAAGAAATTCAAAATCAAATAGAGAAATTTCTTAACAGAGGATTAATTAGACCTAGTAGTTCTCCATTTGGCACACATGTTTTATTAGTAAAGAAGAAGAATAACACTTATCGCATGTGCATTGATTATCGTGCCCTAAATAAAATTAGAGTTAAGAATAGATATCCAATTCCTAGGGTAGATGATATTATGGATAAACTGTAAAGTATTACACGGTGCAGCGAATAGAATCTAAGAAAGAGATAGAGAGTACACAACAGAAAAGAGGAGAATCGGTAAATTATTTAACTCCAAACAACCGATACAAAGATGGCTCTATCCACCCGTGTGCTTCCACTGTGTGAAGCTTAGATGGCGATCTAAACAGAAGATAGGTGAAGAGCTTAAGGCTAGCTAGAACAACAACTCTGACTGGGTGAAAGATGAGTGATCGATGGTTGTGAAGGGGTTTAGCTTTTATAGCCTGTGAAGGCCATGAGGTTGGCTTGACTGACCTACCATATAAGCCTCCACTAGTCGGCCAGGGAATATTCCCTTTACCATCGGGCTTGCCATCCGGTCACATAGACCTCATCTAATATACAAGTCAGGACTCAGCCAATGTCCGGGCTCACATTTGGCTTCTCCTCATAATGGGAGCCTTACAACTTTAAGCACCATGGATCATTGGTAGCACCTAATGAGGGTGGGGCATTGATCATATCTAACATAAACTACAAGGTTCTGCCATATTCAGTAAGATAGATCTTAAATCTGGTTATCATCAAGTAAGATTGGATAAATCTGATCTATTCAAAACTGTATTTAGAACACAATTTGGACATTATGAATTTCTTGTGATGCCTTTTGGTTTAACTAATGCACCTGCTACATTTAGTCGAATGATGAATCGCATATTTCTGAAATATCAGCATTGCGTTATAGTATTCTTTGATGATATATTGGTATTCCGTGAAAATGAGAATGAGCATTATGAACATCTATCTTTAGTTTTCAAGTTGTTAAAAGATAACCAATTGTATGCTAATCCAGAAAAGAGTGAATTTTTTCAAAAAGAAATTGAGTATCTATGTCATATTGTTTCATCAGAAGGTATTAAGGTTGACCCTAAAAAGATAGAAGCAATTTTAAATTGGCCCATACCCAAAAATGTGCATGAGTTACGTTCTTTTCTAGGTCTTGCTAGTTTTTACAAAAAGTTTGTAAGGAACTTTTCATTAATTGCTTTACCTTTGACTAAACTTTTAAAGAAGGGTATTGTTTATAACTGGACTGATAAAATCAACAAAAATCTTTTGATTTATTGAAAAATGCATTAACCCATGCTCCTGTATTACAACTACCTGATTTCAATAGACCATTCTTTTTAGTAGTTACTGATGCTAGTGGATCTGGAATAGGAGCCGGCCGTCCTTATGTAAGATAATCATCCCATAGCCTACTTATGATGCCAAGAGGCATATTACACGGTGGATTCTGTGCCACGGTGGATTCCGTGAGGTTTTACGGTGGATTTCGTAAACTTTTATTACCGGGGCTCATACACAAAGTGGATTCTTTGTGCGAGAGTCGATGGGGATGCCTATCCTTTTCGGGCACTTTGTTAATTTTATGTGTACATGGATGATTCCAAGCGGGTGATTCCACAAAATACATATTTAATTAATAAACGTTTATGAGTTTAGAGTGCGCACTCGTGATAAATTAAGGTTAGGATTAATTTCTAACCAATTTATTTATTTATGTAGCTGAAGACTGCTAGGTATTCACTTTTGTTTGTTTAAATTGTATTATTTTACTAACGATTGTGAATGCTTCAGTTGATGTGTAGAGATAGCAACGGTGGCAATGGAAAGCATTGGAGGATAGCGTGTATTCAAGTTATCGTCAATATTTTGATGGGTGCATACCTTAGGCATGGCGCCTATATTTTGTCGCGCTTATTTATTAAGGCACTTGATATTTATTTATTATTTTTGTATGCGCATGGGCGCATGATTTAGATATTTGTATTTGAACATTGTATTTGGGTACGCCTGACTTCTTGGGTGCCCATTAGCTTTATTTCTACTTGGCACTAAAGCAAACTCAAAAGCCAAAAGCGTGCTATTTTGTAATTTGGGCTATTATTTGAGCTTGAAGATGATTAATACATAAAATACATGCTTTGTGGAGCGCTCACACAAGGCATGGGGGTAGATTGCACCCAATTGGTCTCTTGTTCATGTCGTGCAAGCCATCTACATTGATTTGTGTGCAAAAAGTAGAGTTCTTTTGTTCTTGGGGACCTTCTGATGCTCACTACGCGTGCTTACGGCATCCGATCTGTGCACCAGCTACAATAGGGACTCTATCTACATTCTTCACTTGTGCCTTCTTCAACCTCAGCTGGAGATAACCTATAGCAACCAAATCAAGCTTCTTCAACCTCAGCTGAAGATAACCTAGAGCAACTAGATTAAGCAAGTCCATTTCCCAATGATATATATATATATATCTCATTGGTATAGTTCCTATAATGTTTCATCAATCTATTATTGCATTTTTGGAAACCTGAAGTTCAATTTTCTTTTCTTCCATGTTGATTCTCAAAGCTAAAGATTGATGCCCTCAGTACTCTTCGTGCCTCGATGTTGATTATGGACCTCAATTCAGGCTTCTTCATGGTAGTTGTAAGCTTCTTAAAGCCCATAACCTTTAAGCAAAGCCTTCCATCTAGCAAAGCCTATTTGAGACTCATTTTCTTCATGAATCCTCTCATATTACAAGCGTAATTTTGCTCTATTCGTTGTAGTGTTTGAACCTACAAGTATGCGGGCATCATCACCAAATGTGAAAGAACTATTTCTACACCTCATACCATCATAGTAAGCTAATACCTAAGATGACTAAAGGTTTATTCAATGAACAACTACTATTGTCTTACATAAACGAAAGCAATAGAGCTCCATTCAATAGAGTAGAAGGCTCTATCTGAAGATCCTCCACTTGAACTACCTCGATCAGAGTACTACTAATATGATTAATGGGGAGAGAAATATATGTGCCAAACAACCACATTGATCAAAGACTGGTGTGGTTACTACACTCAAGTTTTCCCCAAGAGATGGTGCCTTCCAGATTTCTGCCCTACTCAGGAGTCTCGTGGATTGAACAATTGAGAATAAATTTGATGTCCTTCAATAGAAGTTACTGTAGCTACATAGTCAAGAGCACAATAATACAAGATTGAGCCAAGATCTAATGCCTTACTATAGTGGCTTTGAACTTCTAGCTGCCTACACAATATCATGTGCTAGAATCAATAGCCATTTCTTCAGTTCTAGATCTTCAATGGTTTCAATATATGCTTGTGCTTTAAGGGTCTTTCTGTTGAATACTCACACTTTTAGAATTTAGCTCAATACAAATCATTTGCACAAGACTAGCTTGATTTCTTGGCATAAGAAACATTACTTATGCTGCAAATTTCTAAGGGAATTGAAATTTCATATACATTTGAACAAGAGACTCAACTGATGCAAGATAGTAGGAGCATTGATGAAAAGAAGTGGTGAACTTGCCACTATTTCAACCTTGTGATACAATAACAAGCTCATGGATTCTTACATTCTTGCAACAAGTTGCACTCATGGATTCTTAAATCCTTGCAACAAATTGTTGCCCACTAGTAAATCAGATTCTCTTTTGGCCACAATCAACTTTCCCACCTAGTTATACTATGAACCATGCTCCAACATGTGCCCCATGTAAGCTTTTCCCACATGCTCCAATACCACTTCCTTTTTCTACTCAGCTTTTTGTTTAGATGAACCTTTTGTTTCAAGTTCTTGAGAGGAATCAATGGCAGTTGTTTTGACCTTCTCTTCTATAGTGTGTTTTTAAAACTTGAATAGAAGGTAGTTGTTTTGACCTTCTCTTTTGCAATAGATTCAATAGGTGTATCTGGACTATTCTCTCCTGGAGGTAGTGATTCTACTATCGAGCCCTAAATCACAAGAAAAGCAAGGCAGCTCATGATGGAATATGCAGGTCCTGGTCTTTTGGCTGCAAAAGCCAAGACCAAATCAAACAAGAATATAACAATATTTCTTCACTACCATTCACTCCATCTAAAGGCAACTTGGATGATTCTTCCTTTGATGGCCAACCTATATGACATTCTGGCTCTAAATTTATGGTCTAATCGAAAGATTAAAGAAATGGGGACAAGGTAAGGAATAGTTTCATACATCTTCTATAGATAGCCATGATGAATCTACAGACTGTAACATCAAGTGCCCTTCCTAGAGCAGTCCAAGGGCTCAACAGAAGTGGATTCAAAGGTGCTACACAAGTTGTATTGTTGTACTTCATGGCTATAAAGAATGAAATGTGGCCTTATGAATTTATTTGCATTCAATCCACATCCCAAGCTAAAAGTTCCTTATAGAGCAAACCATCAAAAGAGACAATAACACTATTGACAGAACTAGTGTGTCCTAAGAGATTTGAGCACAACTTATAGTTGGTACAGTTTTAGACCTCATAGTCCTATGAATACAAAATATTTCCAAAAATCTGAAGCCCTAGTCATGTGATGCCCAGGTCAAGCATAGCTAGATGCCGACAATATGCCAAATATCATTCTTATGGGGGGTTGTAGCTACATCCCAAGGCTGCATTCCATGGTTCAGAATATATGTGGTCGAAGATAGATTTATCAATGCATTGATCCTTGGAACATATAGTTCGAGGTACCACCATGGAAGGAGCTATCTCATATAGCCTAATAGATCCTCTAGGAAAGCTATACTTTCTCCTCTGACAATTCAAGCTATGCCACACACAGTTTTGGGATTAGGGTTGCTGGAGATGATTTTCTCAGACTTCATAGACATCAAACTATCTAAGTGTAGTCTTTAAGAATTATAAAGTAGAATAGTCTTGGAATCAACATTGTTGGAGATGAATTTCTCAACCTTTTGAGACATCAAACTATCTAAGTGTAGCCTTCAAGCATTATAGAATAGAACAATGCCTTCTAGCAGCTCAAGGACCAAGCCTTTTGAGGCACCAAATTGTCTGAATGTTGATAAGTTTGCAAGCACAATAGCTCCAATTCTAAATAGAGATCTAACTCATTGTTGATTAGTTTGCAAATATGTGTACTGTTCCAAACTAAAATGCTTGCAAAGGTTAAATTAGGAACCATCATCATTGGTTATCAATGGCTTGTAGATGAAGTCCACTTGTAAGGAAGCCAAGTAGAAGATGATTTAAAGGTTGAATATGAAGAAAAGACAAGCTGTAGAATCTATGCACACTATGTTGAATAGGCAATCCCAAATCTTGAGTTATATGTCTTAACAATGGTGCTTAATCTTTTTTATATGATACCATGAAGGTGCTAGATCAAGCCATTGTTGATAGGGAACAAAGATGAAGAAGAGAAATAGAGATTGCTGTAGCGTACTCCATGAAAGCTTGAAGAGGAGCTTGGGAACAAAAGAAGGAACTCTATTGTTTGAAAAAGTAACTAGGCCTTTAGTCTTCACTAAAACTTGCAACCCTACTTCACCAAGTACCTCCAAAAATTACATGAAAATTTGATGACGTAACGTGCCCACCTATCAGCTATCCAAGCACGTTTTTAGCGGTCCATCGAGAGACGAGTCGAAGCGATGCTTCCTGGCACTCCCATGGAATGTCACAGGGTTTGTCGCCTAGGGTTTCTCGATTCCACCTCGCAATAGAACGTTCACTCCTGAATCCACTAGGATGAACCTAAAACTTGAGTTCCTAGTGGTCAAGGTCTCCTAACATCATTCTAACATCGGGTCCTGGACATCCTATTTTAAGCAAAGATACCCAAGCCGAAGTAGATCCGTGCCACACTTGGTTCAAGGAGAATGGAAAATGAGAGGGATGTGTTACTCAACCTCTCTTCTTGTAGGGCATAGTCCCATTTCGGTCCCCTAAAACTGCATGAATCGGGGTTCTAACCATTTCTAAGGGTCGAATGACCATAAAACCTTGTGAGAAGCCTCACAGTTCTCTGGGACCACCCTACCGTAGGACGCACCCGTCAAGATTTCCACCCACCCACTTCCCTTGATAGCTTTAGTTTTCTAATTAGGTCCTACCACAATTATGTGTGACATTTAAAATCAGCTTCCTTAATTAAGCCTTTTAGGGAACAAGGTTCGTTCGCATAATTTATGGCACAAACACGAACACAAAGCAAGTAGTCCTTTGAAAAACAAGTTCAAACAAATTCCTTAACTTATCTTCACGTTAATCTTTGTCTCCTTCCCGTACAGGAGAAATTATGTATCCCTTCTGTTCAACAAAAGTACTCGGTCCAAATTATATGGCACCATAATTTCCATCTAGTATCTAGAATAGGATCTTCCAACACCCTAGACGTTGGGCTCACAGTAGTCTACAACTCTATTCCGAACTAGGCAAGGGGTGTCCTGAGCTCCACGGGCCCCAAGCGACCTAGGAGTGAGACAACTTCCATGGTTGGCCTTTTTCACCACTCAACCTTCGGCCCATGAATCAAGTAGTGCCCTCTCGAGTTGAAACGCGGCGTGACCTTGGAGATAATCCACCTACGCAAAATATCCTTCCTTAATTAATCCAATTAAGAATCAAGTACAATTAAGGCAATCAGCCTAACATCATCTTCCAAGAAAACATTCCTTTATTTTCCCATAGTAACTTGTCATCACTAACCCCTGCCATGCATTTACCATCAAGCACAAGCACTTGGAATAATCATCCAAATCACATCCTAACAATCCGCTGAATGTAAAAACATGTAAGGTGTTCTTCGATGATCCTCCACTTCCTCTTCTTTCCCCCTCCCACTAGTGTTGAGTGCACCATCATCCTTTTCCTTCCCCCTACGTCATCTCTTCTTTCCCCCTCGCCACTGTCGATGATGATAGGGGGGAAGGGATAAAAAAATTTGTATTCACCTTAATAATTAGAGGGGGGTTCCTATGGCCCGTAGAGGAGCGCAGGGGTATTACATCCTCTCCCCCTTAGAGAACTCGAGATGTCCTCATCTCGGAAGGACTGGGGAAGATAAGTGTTAATGGGGCTTTAAGGCCTATGGGGTTGGACCCACCATGTGTCCGCTACGCTACTCGAATCACTCATAAGCATGCGGTCTTTTGAAACCACTTATTATTGTATTAGATCTATCTGATTCTAGATTACAAGAGAAGAGTTTATTATAGTCACATCTCATGGATATCTTCTAGGTTTTTCTTAAGTATCTGGTATATTCTAGATCACTGGAGCTTGTACAATTTCTTCCCTTGTAAGCTCAGAATCTCCTTGAGTCTTGTTGGGACAATTGACGTAGTTATGTCCAATGTTGTGGCACTCAAAGCATCGATGTTTAGGGTGCTTTGGGCATTCTCTTTTGAAATAACCTAACTCCCTGCAATAAAAACAATGTAGAGCTTTATCATTTGTGGTCACAAATATCCTGGTTGTCCTTGACAGGAGTTTCTTCTATAGACCAAATTGTCCTAGGATCCTTTTAGTGGATCGAACTGGTCCTTTATCTTGGAAACTCTATTCCCAGATTTTCCTCTTCTTAGTTCATGACTGAGCTCCATGGAAAATCAGCTTTGCTTGTAATACTAAAGAATACTTCCAAGCTTCAACATTCTGGTAAGACCCAATCTATATTAGTTGAGAAGAAATGGCTTAAGAGAAATTCATTGTAAGTTATAACTGTCATACTTGCTAAAGTATCTCTAATCACTTACAAGTTCTAAGCTCAAAATTGATGCAACTTATATTACTCGAGTTAATTGTAGTTACAAGAGTAAAGTTTATTCCAATACAGGTTGTATTTCATGTAGATTAAACTTTCAAGATTTCTAGTCATCTTGAAGAGGTGTAGTGGGTTCTAAGTCTTCGTCTTCATCTGATTCCTCTATATATCCAAAGACTACTCCGGTGTAGCTTCATTTGATTGGAGACTCCATATCTTCTAGACTTAAGTCAGGACAAACAGCTTAGATGTGTCCTAGCTCATTGCAGTGGAAGCACTGACGATAGGGGCATCTCCTACACGGATGTGCCCTATCTCTCCGCACGTGTGGCATCTCTTGCCCTAATCTCAGGAATCATTTTTGTCACAATTGCTCGATCCAAGTTCTTGGATGATTGGCTTCACTCGGACTAATGCATCTTGCAAGTCTATTGGACACATTTCTTCAAGACGGTGGTTCAGAGGAGTGTTTAGGCCATGGCAAAACTTGGATACTTGCTGTGCAATATCCATAGGTGGTGCATATTTTAGTAGGGTTACAAACTTTGAGTAGTGGGCTTCCAAGGTTAATTACAGCTACTTGAGCTTGAAGAATTCATTCATCCTCAAAGTTTGGTAGGTTGGCAGAAGGTATCGTCCACGTACAATATCTTTCAGCTAAGCCCAAGTGGCAACGGCTTCAGAAACACCTTGATCTTTGAACCATTGCTTCCACCATATATGAGGCTGGCCAACTAACTTAAGTTTGTCTATCATTACTTGATTGGTAGAGGCAGTTCCCACAATGGAGAAATAGTCATCCATCGACTCAATCCATGTCTCTGCCTCTGCTACAACGTCTATCCCTTCTCCATAAAACTCAGGTGCCTTAATTTGCTTGAGAAGGAATTTCTTCTCTTGCATATTAGCATTCGAGGGTGCAAAAGGTGTCTGACAATCAAGCCATACCATTTAGGTTATTATGTTTAGGATATGTCTATGAACCATATATTAATCAATCATGCACCATTACAAAGTAGGATCAACCTGAAACTTGGGTTCCTAGTGGTCAAGGTCTCCTGACATCATTCTAACGTCAGGTCGTCCTGGACATCCTATTTTTATGCAAAGATACCCAAGCCAAAGCAAATCTGTGCCACACTTGGTTCAAAGAGAGTGGGAAACAAGAGGGATGTGCTGCTCAACCTCTCTTCTCATAGGGCATAGTCCCATTCCGATCCCCTAGAATGGCATGCATCGGGGTTCTGACAATTTCTAAGGGTCGAATGATGATAAACCCTTGTGAGAAGCCTCCCAGTTATCTGGGACCACCCTGCTCTGCAGAACGGACCAATCAAGAGTTCCGCCCACCCGCTTCCCTTGATAGCTTTAGTTTTCTAATTAGGTCCTACCATAATTATATGTGACATTTAAAATATGCTTCCTTAATTAAGTTTTTTAGGGAAGAAGGTTCGTTCATGTAATTTATGGCATAGACACGAATACAGAGCAAGCAGTCCTTTGACAAACAAGTTCAAAGAAATTCCTTAACTTATCTTCACATTAATCTTTGTCTCCTGTCCATACAGGAGAAATTATATATCCCTTCTGTCCAATAGAAGTACCCAATCCAAATCACATGGCACCATAATTTCCATCCAGTATCTAGAATAGGATCTTCCAATGCCCTAGACGTTGGGATCACAGTAGTCTACAACTCTGTTCCAAGCTAGGCAACGGGTTTCCAGAGCTCCACTGACCCCAAGCAACCTAGGAGTGAGACAACTTCTGTGGTTGGCCTTTTTCACCACTCAACCTTCGGCCCATGAATCGAGTAGTGCCCTCTCAAGTTGAAATGCAGCGTGACCTTGGAGATGATCCACCTGCGTAAAATATCCTTTCTTAATTAATCCAATTAAGAATCAAGTATAATCAAGGCAATCAACCTAATATCATCTTCCAAGAAAAATTTCCTTTATTTTTCCATGGCAACTTGTCACCATTGACCCCTGCCATGCATTTACCATCAAGCACAAGCACTTGGAATAATCATCCAAATCACATCCCAACAATCAATTGAATGTTAAAACATTTAGAGTATTGTTCGATGATCAACCAACAACCGATTGTATCTTTTTCCAAACAATGCAATAAAGGTCACGATATCATTTCCATCGCTTATTTGCTCTCCCCCTTGGGATCAAAGAGTGATACTCTGCAGAATTTTAATTGACTTTATCCTCCTTGTAATTACACTATCAGCAAATAGGCCGTGTGCAACTAAGTTGGGTTAAAAGGAACAATTAGAATGCCAAATTATAATAATAGAATAAGTTCAAGTTACTCCTTTGCGTGAATTCATGCGCATAGCAAAGTGATATAGCCTATGGCTCACGAATAGGGAAGATGGCAATT
Organism: Lygodium microphyllum; assembly: GCF_053477565.2. Lineage (NCBI taxonomy): Eukaryota > Viridiplantae > Streptophyta > Polypodiopsida > Schizaeales > Lygodiaceae > Lygodium > Lygodium microphyllum. The sequence goes on along the minus strand of NC_141141.1, from coordinate 118,805,526 downwards.
AATACCTGGGTATTCGGAGATGAATTATCCGTGCCCAACATTGTATTTGCATTAACGGTAACGCCCTGACCGATGGCTCCATTGTTTGATGCAAGATTGCCGATGGTGCACATCTCTCTCCGTTTGGGAGCCATATCTTCAGCCTACAAATCTCTCTTCCTCTCTCTCATCGGAGAGGATAGCGTGTCAGGGCGGCTCTCTTCTATTGCAAAAGGGGGGTTAAACTCGCAGAGAGGTTAGGCTAGGGGTAATCGCATGTGATCAGCCTCTAAGGAGGGGAAGAGGAATGAGATCATTCAAAGAGTCTCTCTCTCTCTCTCTCTCTCTCTCTCTCTCTCTCTCTCTCTCTCTCTCTCTCTCTCTCTCTCTCTCTCTCTCTCTCTCTCTCTCTCTCTCTCTCTCTCTCTCTCTCTCTCTCTCTCTCTCTCTTCTCTCTTTCTCCCTCTCTCTCTCTCCCCCTCTCTCTCTCCCTCTCTCTCCCTCTCTCTCCCTCTCTCTCTCTCTCTCTCTCTCTCTCTCTCTCTCTCTCTCTCTCTCTCTCTCTCTCTCTCTCTCTCTCTCTCTCTCTCTCTCTCTCTCTCTTCTTCTTCTTCTTATTCTTTGTCTCTCTATCTTCTCACCTCTCTCTCTCTCTTTCTCGGTAATAAAAGGGGGGGCAAGAGGTGGCAATTCCATGTTCACTTAAGAAAGGGGGGGCGCGGGGCGGGGCGGGGCGCGGGAGTTTTCATAGGGGAGGAGAGGTATTATTAGGGAAGGTGATGGGGGCTCTCCCTCCCACCTAGGCGGTCAATATGGCTATCGTTTTCTACATGGCGGCAGGAGTAGGCTCGTGGCCTCGATGTCAACAACATCCTCTTTCTCGCCCTCCTCATCATCTATCGCTTCATCTCCATCATCATAGTTATCGTCATCTCCTCCTTCGCATCATCGGCACATCATCCTCCACTTCCTCTTTTTTCCCCCTCCCACTATTGTTGACAGTGCCATCATCCTTTTCCTTCCCCCTATGTCATCTCTTCTTTTCCCATCACCACCTGTCGGTGATGATGGGGGGAAAGGGATTAAAAATTTTGTATTCACCTTAATAATTAGAGGGGGGTGTTCCTATGGCCCGTTGTCGTACTGTTGCACATCCGAGGTGTGGAATCCACCAAAAAGTTGTGTGTGTGACATTTGTTACTTTGTACATACTTAGTCGTTGTGTTTGCATTTTGTTCTACGTGGGCAGTATAGGGAGAATGGGCTCTAGATCTGCAATGAGTATGGTTTTCCCGAGCTTTTCAAGTTGTTTGCGTATGTTGAAGATACAAATGGTATCGACAAGGGAGTTCAAGAAGACCAAGGAATTTTCAGTAAAGTTTCTAATTTGGAAACCTCAAGGAGCTTAAGAGCATTAAAGCATAAAAATCTGGCCACAGGGATCCCTTCTCAAGCAACTGGCTATTACAAATCAGAGTTTGGGTGGAGGTATAGTCGTAGTTCTTGCTGAAAGAGACAAGGAGGAAATGGAAATGGACATTGCAAAGCTTGAGTTTGATTTCATGGGGACATCAATCATTTGTCGTAGTGAAAGCCCTCTTATAATGGCAGATCTGAAGAAGGTGTCTGTTTCAAAGGCACATTCTATAATTGTGCTTTTGCTGAGGTTGAAAATGCGGATCAGAGTGATGCAAGAGCTTTGCGAGTAACTCTAAGTTTAACAACAGTCAAAGAGGGATTAAGAGGCCACATAGCAGTGGAGCTGAGTGACCTTGATAATGAGCCATTGGTAAAGCTGGTTGGTGGGGAGGTGGTTGAAACGGTTGTTGCTCATGATGTCATTGGGCATTTGATGATCCAATGTGCTCGTCAACCAGGCCTTGCACAGATCTAGGAGAATATTCTTGGTTTCAATAATGCTAAATTCTACCTCAAGAGATGGCCACAACTAGATGGCAAACTGTTCAGAGAGGTTTTAATTAGTTCTCCTAAAGCTATACCTTGTGGTGTGAAGGTTGCAGCTCAGAGGGGAAAAATAATTTTGAATCCCTCAGATGACTACCAGTTAGGTGAAGGAGATGAAATCCTTGTTATAGTTGAAGATGATGATACATATGCACCTGCTCCTTTGCCACAGAGAGCTTGAAGACTATTGTAGCCAAGCAGGAGAATTTTTTGAGGGAAGGAGTAAATTAGCCGGCTATTTTTGAAAAAGCAAGAAAAACGGCGCATAAAGAAAAAGCTTCGGCAATTACAGACGGTGGAGCTTTTTACTGGTCCACGGGGGATAATAGCTCAGACAAACATGGATGCTGAATGACAATGGTTCAGGGGCTAACAAGGGTGCACCAGAGCAGATACTTGATTTAGCTCATAACGAAACAGAGATTGAAAGAAGAGTACATGCAGTGATTGACAAATTCACTGAATGGGTGCAGCATGATCGTGAGAGAATTTTGAAGGTTCAAAAATTCCTAACTTTTCCTTTGGGAGGTGGAGATGCAATTCTCTCTCTCCCTCGATACAAGAGCGCCTCTGCTATCTTGTTCCCTCTAGGATTTTTGCATTCTGCTTCTGTGCATTTGCAGACGTCGCTCTCACCCATGTGATTTCGCCACAGCCGGGAGATCTAAAGGCGGTTGAAAGGTATCTTATTACAAGGATAATTCCTTTTGCTGGACATTAGCCTACCTATGTTTCGCCTCTGCAAGCAGACATTCTGATGTTTAGGATTTTCCTGAGGCACGAAAGGCTGCAGCATCACAGGCCTTTGTCTTTCAGTAAGACCGCTTCTCTGGCCTGAGGAACAATTCGGAATCCCTTATGTGTATTGACCTTGTGCCACCCTCTGCGGCACTTCCCCAAGAGTTGTAGTTGTGCCACTCTACAAGGCACACCTATGCACTTATCATCACAAATACAATATTGGTTGCTGGTGAATTGGCTTTGCTCGCCGCCGCATTGGAACCAATGACTGTCTATGAGCTCAATCAACAACTCCCTACCTCGACATGACCAGCAATCAACACCGCTGTGTCTTCGGTATGCTTGTTAAGTCTTTGTACCCAGTGTGCCTTTGTTATTAAGGAGTTTTACATCATGTTATAGCTGTTGTATTTTTGAGTGGCTTTGACTGTTGCTTGAGCTGCAATGCCAATCCTGACAGTTGTGAAAAGTCTTCAGCTATGAGAATTTTGCAGATTGAGATAGGTATAACAGTGACATGAGATTTATTATCATCATCCTAATCTCTTCTAACACCTAAGGAAGTAAGCGCCTGCATTTGAAGACCTTCGAGATTGAGGAATTTTGCAAAACATCTTGCACGATTGGAGTCTTAAAGTGCCTCCTCTTTGCTTTCAAATCTAGATTTCCTGCACTTTGGATCCAAGCAATAATTAGGAATGGACTCCTAAATCTTCTTCTTTTGAGAAATCTCTCAGATGCATGATAAATCAGCAATTTTTGCATTCAATATAAAGAGTCTGGAGTTTACTACTGCATAGCCTGATCTCGCTTGATTGATCTTCTATCTTGGAATTTCTCAAGAACCTCTGTGGACGTGACTTTGCTTTCGAAAACCCTTCGACACCGTGGAGGAGTGCAAGGGTATTATAGGATGAGCTGCTATTTTGTCCATCCACTGCCATATCTATCCCTTCCATCTTCAAAGATCTCCAATTTTGTCCACTTCCAACTATAGATGTCCTTCAAGTCACTATTGGTCATTGTCCATGTCTTGTACCTATAGTACTTTTCTAAAATTGGTTTTTATGACGAAAATTAGGATTGAATATGAAGAAAAAGAGGAGAAAATAGATTAAACACCAATGCTTTGATACCACTTATCATGAAGAGACCTGAGAGGAGAGAGAAGACTACAAGAAAGAGAGAAGAAGAGTGAAGAGGAGAGAGAAATTCAAGATGAGGAGAGAGAAAAACTAGAAATGGAGAGAGAAAGACATGAAAGAAGAAGAGAGATGGGAAGCCATGAAAGGATAGAAAGAGAGCTAGATAGAGAAGAAGGAATAAGTTGTACTATTGTGTAAAAAATGATATCTTGTACATATGTCCTTTGCTCTTTTATTTGCCCCTAATTCCACTCTTTAAATACTTTTTACTTTGGAAAGGAAAGACCCAAATTAGACTTGACATAAATTTGAAATATTTACTTTATAATACTTGTGTATTACACTAAACTTTCAAATTATGTATGTATAGTCACATGTAAATGCACATCAAATACTTATACATGTCGATGTGTCTATCAACTACATCCATGCTTTTATTCTAAAATAGTATGCTATAGATTGATTCTAGCCCATTTTACCAAGTGTCTACACTAATTTACCAAAAGGAAACTCATGAGATAAGCCATGTTATGTGAAATACCCATGGCCATTCAAAACAAGGACACAATGATAAACATTTGTCCTCATTAGTAAATGGTCAAGAAGTAACAATGTTACCATATTTGCATTAAAAAATAGACATGTAAGTGCACCCAAAAGAAATGCTTTACAAATATCCATTTAAAATAAGAATGAAACTCAATAAAACTTTGTGAAGATACATGGACAATATTATTTTGTAACTAAAGTTGGTGGAAGTTGGACAATATTATTTTGTAATTAAAGTTAACATGCTTTCACTGCACAATTAGAGCACATACCAATTGATATAAAAGCACTGACTTTTTAAGGATTCTACAAGCATTCAAGAAGCCATCTATGTCAACAAGCATTCATCTACAAAAACTCAGTGGTGATGCATGTTGATAGATACTTCATATATATAAGTGTGCTTTGAGCATCTTCATAGATCACTATCCAAAGACCCATGTCTTCAGGGAGGAAAGTAGACAATGCTAGTGGATGCTTTATAATGTAAATGAGGCCTAATTATTGTCTAAAACTTTTAAACATATAGAGGGCGGCACGCCGAATGCAATGGGTTAATATATAGTAATATGCGCCAAAAATCATTGTTTAGGGCATTGTGCCTAGGAATCTAAAAGGTAAATTTGCATGAAAACTCAAAAGAATACGAATATGGGGTCTTTGAAAACTCAAATGAAGTAAAGAGAATTTATAGTAAAGTATTTATAACCAACTCTCTCTCTCTCTCTCTCTCTCAAAAGAATAAGCTTTCTTCATCTTCTCATTTTTATCTTCTCCTTTCTATTCTTCAACTAAATATAGTTGGGTTTTTGGTTTGTAGCCAATTCATCACCTTGATCTATTGATCCTGTAGTAGATGCATAGATTCATCAAGTTCTTTCCTCAAAAAGTTTTGTAAGAGAGGCTAGTGACTTTCCTAGACTTTGAACTCCGCATTCTTTACATATGGACATTGGAAGGGGAAAAACGAGAGGGAGTGCAAGGAAAGAAACTACTACTAAATACTAATTGTAGAGACTTTCCTATACTTTGAACTCCGCATTCTTTATATATGGACATTGGAAGGGGAAAAACGAGAGGGAGTGCAAGGAAAGAAACTACTACTAAATACTAATTGTAGAGAAAGAATAGATAAGTGGCAAATGCTCACGAGAAGCTATGAACGATGGCTATGACTGCTCACGCTAATAAGCGAAAGAAGAAACGTGGACATGACAACTTACAACCCCAACGGATAACCAAAGAACCAAGCATATATATATATATATATATAGAGAGAGAGAGAGAGAGAGAGAGAGAGCGCGCGCTTATCGTAACTCAAGGGACAACCCAAAGTAGCAAGCAGACACAGAGAGAGAGAGAGAGAGAGATGAGTACGTTGGAGGAGGTATTCTTCTCAAACCTCGAGCCCACAACACAGGTGCATTTGGAGCCCCTCGCCACGCCTCTGCACGTCTGCTTCAACTGGCAGGAAGTGCTCGACAACATTAATATCATTCATAGTATAACACCTGCTGCACACCCATTATTATCAGACGATAACGCTGACCGTGAACATGGTATTGATTATGAGCTGCATGAAAAGGAGCTCAGGGATCAGTCGCCGCAGGGAGATGGTTCTATAACCAAGATCATCAAGAGGAGTAACGACAATAGATCATCTGCAGCAATGCCTGGAACTCAATCACAGAATACTATTATCGTTAATGATGATGATGATGCAGAGCGACTTAGGAAGAGGAAGTTCTACGTGGTGGTGTTTCGGTCGGTGCGGAGAGAGGGGGCTGACACGCAGGCGCTCTACTCTGCAGATTCAGAAGCGCACCGTGAGGCCACCAGCAGCGGCGGCCTGATCCGGGTAAGAATACACAGAAAGAGAGAGAGAGAGAGAGAGTGTGTGTGTGTGTGTGTGTGTGTGTTCTGTGAATATACAGTACTGAATGACTCTTGTTGGTTTGATTGCATAATATTGCAGTACTGGTATGGCATCCTCAACCTTCGCAGCGAGTGCTTTGCCACCTGCATATGGAACTCCCGAGAGGACGCCGAGAGAGCCAGCAGGCTGCCTAAGCATCGAATTGCCGTCAGCCTCGCACCCAAGATGTACGAGTCTTACCAGCTCGAGAAGTATTGGCTTACCTTCGACTCCACACGCGGTGAACTTTCGTTCGAGAAGATCGTTGGGTAGCAACAACCAACGTGTCTCAATCTGCTTTCCTCTTTTATTGTTCAACAGTTTTGTGTAGATCGCGATTGTATGCACAAGATTAGTGATCAATTCGAACATTTTGGACACTCGTATCGTTTTTTACCTCTGCGCTATGTAGCAGTTCCTATTTAAGATTACCTAGAAGTCGCCGTTTACTGAAAATAGGAGCACCGTTGGGAAAGTTCTACCTAAAGCCTAATTGAGAGAGAGAGAGAGAGAGAGAGAGAGAGAGAGAGAGAGAGAAACCCCAAGACATGGAGGTAGGAGGATTGTGTACTCTTATGCACCCTTGTGCTTATAAGCTAATCAGCCCTCAAATTTGAAGGATAGCTCTTGTAAGAACTTCATGGTGAAGAATAACTCAGGAAACAAGCAAATGTAATTAATCATGATCTATATATCTGTGCTGATATGTATCCATGCATAATTACTGGCACAAAAGCAAAATAATATATGATCAAATAATGAATTTATAGTAGATACACACATCCATAATGTCTATGCATATCAGAAAACATGCACGCACATACACATATACATAGATATGTATGTATGTACACACATACACATCCACATATTATACACATGCATATATATATACATGAATCTATATGAATATACATGCATACATACATATATGAAACTATACGAATATATATGCATGTTCACACATATGTGTCAGAGTATGTTCGTATATATAAAGAAACTTTTGCTTTAATATATATACATGAATATATATATGTATGAATATACATATATACATGAATCTATATGAATATACATGCATACATACATATATGAAACTATATGAATATATATGCATATTCACACATATGTGTCAAAGTATGTTTGTATATATAAAGAAACTTTTACTTTAATATAAGCCTGTATGTACATATTCTAAATTATATCCCACAATCTATCTACTACCGGTCAAGAAAATTATTTGATCAACTATATAGGCAATATATATAACCACATGAGCCTTTATATTTTCATTACATAGCCTTTGCCTACACAAAATAATATGTTAGTTGAATCCAACACAAGATAAACACTCATGAAACTAATCTTTCTCGATAAAGGATGACATAGTCTTATCAATACATTTAATTAAAGGTAGAGTAAGAGTGGAAGCACAAGCGGAAGCAAGAGAAAAGCAAAAGCTAAGGAGGTTCAAGCAAGAGAGAACAAGATAGGATGTGGAAACTTGGACATCCATAATGTGTGACATGCCTTCCCTTATACTATTGTCATATAAAAAATTAAGAATAAAGTGATAGTGACGAGTGATCACCACCTGTAATATATAGGTTTGCAGAACAATAACTGCAAGTAAATATAGGTGACTAAGCACAAGCAGCCTTTAACCCCCAACAAATGTGACCAAGTGTGGAGAAAAACAAGGAAAAAAACAAAAAATAATATGTACATAGTAGTACACACTACAAGAGAAAGGCCCTATAGACGCGCACTGTACACGCGAAATAGCGGGCACGATTATCAGCGCGCCTATTCACGCTAGTATATAGAACGTGTCTATATACCCGCGTTTTTAAACGCGCTTATAGATGGGAAAATAAACGCACATATTTTTCCTTTCTCATAAAGTCCCTAAATATGACCAAACATCTTAACAGCTAGTATTTTTTTGAATACATTACCAACTTTACTTCTTTCTACGTATTACAAATATACATCCAATCATTCAAAGCTAATTATATATGCTACAATGAATGTTCAATCTCATCTTCAATGAGATCGGCCCTTGCTAGACTATCTACCTCTAGGTCTATGTTACCAATAGGCAATGAAACAAATAAGTCTATCCCACTGTCAGATGTATTGCTATGCTCAATTTCTTCATCATCATCTGCAACCATATTGTTATCCTCTTTTGCGCTTCCTTGAACATCCTCGCGGGGATCATCTTGCAAGCACTGCATCATGTATATCATCGACCATGGCATCATCATGTGCATTATCATTGATTGTTGGATTGTCATCAACTATCTCTATGTTGGTAGCATTGCCATATATTGGTTTTGAACTATTAGATATGGGGATGACATGCCATCATTGGTTATTGTTTACCATTGGGTGATACACAACCTGCATTTAAAAAACAAAAAGTAAGCAACTTAGATATTTATTGTATTTTGAGAATGTATCAAGAAGTAATATATATGAAAATAAATAGCTTCTAATATACCTACTCGCATTGTTGAGGTAGTACAAATGTGTCATTCTTGCCTTGGTGAAATTTTGTAGAGTCAATCACTACAAAACCACTTGGATGACGTCTAATTGTGCAATGCTCACCCGTTGTTACTACTTCTTTAAACGACTTCACATCTAGTACATATATAAAAAATCGCAATTCAAGCTTCAAAATATCTTGGATCAAGCCACAATCGCCTTCCATGGTGCCATTGGTATCTTGGAAGTTTGCAAGGATACCACAATCCTGGGTATTTCTCTTATCATCTATACGTTGAGTTCGAAAATGTTTGCCTTCACACCAAATAGCATTGAACAATGTACACTAGTAGTACATTGTTGAGATCATATTAATGATTTAGTTAAAGATGAAACATGTGAAATTATATCATATATAACTAAAGATAATTTAATTATAAGTATGTCTCACCTTTGATAAGCAACTTCATGCGTATTCCCACTCCTCTTGCGATATATCCATCGCCTCCTCTTTTTCCATCTTCTCCATTTCTTCATGTAGCCAATCTATATCAATATGACGTGGAAGCACACTTAAATGTTCTGGATATGGGACATTAAGTCCATGTCTAGCATGAAATGATTGCCTTTCACTTACTCTTCTTGCCCTTGCTTCTTTATATAGTGTCACCCATTTGCTCATTACTTCGATGTTAAGCACACAAAATACATTTAACTTACGAAATTCCTCTTTCATTAGCACTTTGCTCTTTCATTTTCCTTGAGGTATTATAGAGGTCATCCTCAAATCTTCATCATCTTTCCATAGTCGTAGTAAAGAGAGGTCCACCTTAGTAAGATATTTAGAGATTTGTACAAGGGATGATTGCACTAACCAACCCTCAGCCATGCTTCCCTCGGGCCGTGCATTTTGCCTTACAAAATCTTTTAGGGTTTTCATAAAGCGCTCTAGAAAAAACATCCACCTTGCATGAACTACCCCACAAATTGTGATCTCATCAATCAGATGTATGAGTAAGTGTACTTGAGTAGTTAAAATGGAGCGAGGAAAAGTTTCCTCCACCAAACAAACCACCTCAATGGACAATACTCGAGCCTCTTGCAATGTATTTGGATTGATTTCCTTCAAACTCACAAATCTACCAATATACAATTGAGAACGATGATTAGTTTTGTCCATAAATTCAAGCGGGTTTACTACGCGATGTACGTAATATGTAAACTAAAAAATAAGCATAAAGTATACATACCTCGCGAGCTCACCCATCTTGTAAATGATATCACACACATCTTTCGAAACACAATGGGATATGCTAGTAGGAAGGATGAACTGTATATAAATATCCATACATTGTTAATTAGTCTACATAGTTACTCCACTAATTAATATATTTATGGCTATGAAAATCCTTACCTAAATCATTTTGTGCCAATAGTGAGTCTTCAAACCGGATAGTTGCTCCACACCTCTTTTCTTTTTCTTTATGAAGGCTCCCTGGAGGCATCTCATATATCCTGTGGGAGTTCGGAAGCTACATATCTACTGCTTCACCATCTTTTCTTCGGTCTTCAACAACATCCAAGGTGCACGCGGTAACTCAATCTTTCCTCTGGGTCTGATGCGTGGCCAAGCTCGTCTCATACGTCCAATGCTACGTAAATCCTCCCTTACATTGACAGAATCACGAGCCCCGATTAAGTGATCCCATAATATAGAACAACATTCTTGAATATATGCATGGAGTCCAACAGGTGATTGATCTTGAGTTTAGTCCAATATGGGAGACGAAAAAATATAGAGAATCTAATGCACAAACAATATATTATTTCTCGTTCTCATAATGGAGTGTACTTTAAAGACAAACAAAAGAAGTAAACTAGTTACCGACTCATGCCAAGTGAAGGATGATCATTGGCGTGTGTCCATGTCCTTCCAATCTTGAATGGTCAGAGATTGTGGAGTTCTTCCATTAGTGGGGGGTGCATATTTGGGGTGGTCAATAGGAAGAAAATGATGATGATTGTCATAGATAACCTTCTTCAAGTGTGTCGGTCTAGAAGAAACTAGAGAGAGACAGCAAATTGGACATGCATGATATCCTAATGTAGTTAAACCTATAAAAACAAGTGGGTTAATGATGACATATATTTAATTAAGGGTAAGAATTAATAAAATAGAGTATGCAACTACCTAAACACTCTCCATAGCCTGGAAAGTCATGCATGGTCCACAACAACATGCCCTTTAAAGTGAAATCTCTAGAGGACAATGATGCACTCACATCTTGCACCTCAATACCTCTCCATAGCATTTCTAGCTCCTCGATCAAAGGTTCTAAGTAAACGTCCATGTTTTTTACTTTGTGTTTTCTAAAAATCAAAAGGGATAACATTACATGTCCTTTTTTTATTGCCATGGACGAAGGGATATTATAGTTCACCAATACCACTGGTCATACACTATATGAGGTGCTTTTGATGCCAAATGGATTTATTCCATCTAATCCTAGACCAATTGCAAAACCTTACGAGGCACATCCATTTATTTCATCTCCTGGTTGTATCTTGGTTCACCACAAATAGAACACTGTCATGTAGATGCATGATCCCCACGAAACAAGATGCAATCATTGACACATGCATGGATTTTAACGTAATCAAGACCTCCAAGAGATGTCAAGAAACTCCTTGCTTTCTCCCTTCTAGTTGATAATTTATTTCAATTTGGAAGCATTTGTGACAATAACCTACATATATTGTGCAAATAGAGTTAACAAACCGCAAATATTATCTAGAAGCATTTATGAATTAATATCAAATTATACATACTTCAATAATGCATTCAAGCTAGCATTACTTTATCCATAAATGGTTTGTAAGTTCAGTAGCTCAAGAGACGCACGTAAAATGAAGTAGGTGTAACCTTCGTACAATGGAGTTTTCGACGCTATGGTCATCTATCTCTCTAGTGGTGCCCTCCCCCCAAACCTCATGGGAAAATAAATCGTGTACCATGTTGTCCAAAATATCTTCCTCCAAAACTTGATGGGGCATTTGAAGAGGGATGTTATCGTTGTCATTAGTCTCTACTCTTTTGCCTCCTCGCATCGACACTTCGTAGCCTGTCGACGCCCTGGAGGGACCATTTGAGGATGTGGTACCGCATCTTGCTCAATTAAAAAAAGGAGGTTTTATTTAATGGTGAAGACGCAACATAAACCAATAATATTTGTGCAAATAAAGCAATAAAAATTACTGGGTCTTTTTCTTGGTCCCACTCTCCGTACATGCTGAGGTGTAACATTGTGATTCGACGTGCTCGAAAAAAACATCCTCAACAACGATCACACATACATTTTATTTTCCATCGTAGCCAAGCGTCTCGATTGTGAAGACGCAATGTCTCATCCTCACTGGAGGATGTACTGTTTATTGACTCAACATGTCTCATACTAGTAGAAGATGATGACATAATTACACCTGAATCATAAAGACATATACGATTTCATTTGGTATATATGTCATATTCCCTAAATGCATTGATACTTACAACATGGAGGCAAACATTTTGATATTGAAAGACTAGGAAAGTCATGTTGATCCAAAAACAACCAAAAGCTAGCATTTAATCAATTTAATTGTAATTGCGCATCTATTAGTGCGTGTAATATGTCTTATCTACGCATATGTACGCTCAATTATACACGCTTATAGATGCGCCACACAAATATTTAAAAAAATTAAAAAAATTTGTGGCTTTCTTTTCAAACTAGTGCTTTCCTGCGTTTTTTACACGTTTTCTGCCGTTCGAGCTCGACATCACTAATCATGTCTATCTATCACTTCATAAAGATAATGCGGGAAGGAAATAAGAGTAAAAAGAGGACAGGAGGAAGAAAGAGCCAAAGAGTAAAGAACAAGAGCCAAACAGCAAGGAAGAGAAGAAGAATCAAGCAACCTACCAAGGGAAGGGAGAAGGAGGACAAGGAGCTTGCAACCTAGTCGCCACCCATCAAAACAAGCAAATAAGGTGAGTTATTCTTCTCTCTCTCAATCTTGTTTGCTTTCTCTTTCTCTCTCTCTCTCTCTCTCTCTCTCTCTCTCTCTCTCTCTCTCTCTCTCTCTCTCTCTCTCTCTCTCTCTCTCTCTCTCTCTCTCTCTCTCTCTCTCTCTCTACATGCTTTAGACTGTCATCTATAAAGGTTTTTTGCGCATTTTTTATAACAGTTTGCAAAATACGGTCCGACTTTGTGCGTCTATCAGCACGTCTAGATGACAGTGTAGACGTAGGTTTAGACGCAGGAAAAGACGCGTTGACAGACACGAATATAGACGTAGATATACAGCGTGTAATATGTTTTATCTGCACATGGTAGTAATGGATTTTTGCTTGTGTAGATGTGGAATCCTGGATCTTCTAGCACTGATCCTAAGTTGGAACGCATAAACAACGCCTTAGCGGAGTTTTCTAGAGGTGTTAGTAGTTTTTTTGGAGGTTTTTCGAACAAGGAGCAATTCATGGGAGAGATGACCAATTATCTTGGTCACCCTCCCACTACAGGGGAGGTTTTTAGTGTCATGTTTGGGACACCTATCACATCTTTGCCTAACACTGCCGCACAAACACCAAACCTTGGTACACCAAACCTTGGTACACCTCTACTTACAAGTACTCCATGCACTATGCATACACACAGATCAGCTGATGCACAAGGATCAGCTGAAGTACATGGATTGACCAAAGCACGTGCATCTGCAGAAGCACGTGCATCGAGTGAGGTAGAGGGTAGTGCCCGTCAAGGAAGGAGAGAGAGTCGTGCGGGAGGACGAGGAGGTCAAGGGATTTGTGGGGGTTTCCTAGGAGGTGGCTCTCGATCACCCTCACCAGGAAATGAGAGAGGTGAGCCTCCACAAATGTACTACTCCGTCACAGATGGTGGTGGTATCTTGCATAACCCTAAGGGGAGGAAAGTGATAGCCTACTTGAGGAGTGTCATGCATGCCACATACAAAGATTGTATGATTTCCTTCAAGCACCAAAAGAATGTTTTGTGACAAAAGGTGCTACGAGCAATACATAGAAGGTACCCTAATCCCGAGAATTCACGATTCTCAGATGATTGGGGACGGTCAAAGGTGAGAGATGCGCTTCATAACAAGAGGTCTCACCTTATGACGCGCACCAAGGAGTCACTGCGGAGACAAAAGCAGGGACACCCTGGATATGGCCAACCACCCAATTGCCACTGCAGGGAGTGGAAAGAGGCCAAGAAAAAAGCAGCTGAGAAAAGGACAAGTCGCCAGCATGCAGAGGCGCGACGTATCCAGATGGCAACTATGGGATCGTCGCATTATGGATCGAGTGGCAGGGAGTCATGGGAGGCTGAGTTTGTAAGTATTATTTGATTTCTTTTTTTAATTACATTTTATAATTTGTTTCAATTCATTATGTAGTGTGTTCTAATACATTGTATGTTAAAATTATTTTGTAGTATCATATCGTTGGTAGGATGCCTACTCCTGGAGAGGTAGGCTACCATCGAGGTCATAACTGGGCATCCACTTGGTAGCATTTCTATGAGGATAGCGAAGGGGGAACTAGCAGTAGTGGTGGCGGCAGCGGCACCAGCACCGGCAGCGGTGGTGGTAGCGACGATGACGCCTCTTTTGAGGAGATGTAAAGGATCCCCATGCATGCATGCCTCCCCTTGGCTTGTAGTTTTCATTTTTGATATGTATTACTTTCAGCTAGTGCTTGCAACCATGACCATGCTTGAGGTCACAAGCACTGGAACTTGTCATGTAAAAACGTTTCATCTATATATATGAAATTTCATGTTCTACATACATTATTTTATTTTCAGCACAAAAATCTTTGAAATATGTATAAATATTTCAGCACAGTACGCTCATCATGTGTTATTATCAATATGTGGACTTTGACTCTCCACATTATTTTTCTTTCAGTATAATAATCTTTCTCTATTTTTCCTAAGCATACAATTTGATGTTGATGGTGGAAAAAAAACCAGAGAGCATGTGGCTTGCACATGCTCTTTGGTTTTTTTATACCTCTGTTTTGCACATCTATCTGCACGTCTAAATTGCAAGAAAAATGTGTGTCTATTATCGTCAAAAAATTACAGAGTACACGCCTTTGTAGACACGCAGTTACATGCATGTATAGACGCAGAATATGAATACAAAGTGTACTTGAATCATAAGACTGACACATAAAATAAATACAAGATTGTGTAATGAAAGTGACGGTACAATCTCGCAAGATACAAAGGATGATAATAATATAGTACATAGAAAATTCCTACATAAATCACATGATCAAAAAAGAAGAGCATGTGCACTCCACGGATCCAAGGGCGAGCGGTAGATCCTCACCATCCAAAAGCTCATCCTGCCACAAAGGAGCATCGAACGGACTCTGCAAAAAAAGAAACAACTACGCATCAGTCCACCATACAATAATGCATTTTAATTAAAATTAGTAACTACAGACAAGAAAGACAAGTGACTTACAGAGCCACTGCGTCCATACAATCGGTCGATGAATGTAGTGCCCTCGTCGCCTTGCATTGCTATCTCCAACGTCCTAGAGAATATGTAGCCTCCTCTTTGAGTCAGTGACAGTCATTCGCGTCTCGCCACTCGAGCTTTGAGGCCCCACTCTTACGTGCCTTGCATACATTCAATCGTGTGTGTGACATATACACATGCATGCACTCCATCATCCAGCCTGTGGAAAATCTATTTGTTGCAGCGGGTACTGGAAACTCCTCATGCAAGGATGCTACTATGTAGTCCTTGCTCCCCTCCAATATGTTCTTCCAATGATCTAAGAGGTTGTGCCAAAAAACTTGTTGGCACAACTCTCTCATACGAGCCATCACCCTCCTCCCCTCATCATTCATGATGATAGCTCATGTCCTATCATCCACAAGGTATACATACCCCTCTAGGATATGCCAAAGATGTGTCTTCTCCCACCTGCGACCACGCTCCTAGGCATATCCAAAAGACCCTTGTACATCTAGTATACCTATAGGGGTAGTATCTCTCGGAGTAGCATCCAAAGAGATGCCACCTGTGGACGACTGAGCAAATCTGGAGTGACTAGAGTAGACGTCCCCACACGTGTAACAAATCCTATAGGTGACATAACTCCAGCAGAACGACGAGACGGAGACACTTTGTCGATACCTCTACAACAACCACCTAAGCCACCCTCTCTCAAACCTAAACGAGAGTGAGGAGTAGCATCTCTATCCCGAGGCAACCACGGGCTCACTGCATCCACATCTCCACAGCATCCCCTAAAACCACTCCCTTCATCTCCGACCCAATTCTGGAGCGACGACCTCGTCTACTGGAAACTAAAGCATCAGAGCGCACTGAAGTAGATCTAACAGAACGGCCTGATGGTGTCTAAGACAGCTCCTGGTCCGCCATATCTCTGAATCGAGCTATCTGATCTGGAGACATATGTGTGAAGATCTCTTATAGCTCCTTATTTCTCCTCGACTCATCGTACTGATCTAAATATCCACAAATGTCACCTGCGCATACAAAAATTGATTTTAGCATAATCAATATAAATCAAGCAAAGTACGATAATATAAATCTTTAAAAAATTATCTTACTTAAAATGCATATCTTATGTAGCCTTATAAGCTATTCGTCAACAAATTGATTAAGTGGATGCTCCAAGTATAAAGTACCCTATGGTCCCATGTCAATCTCCTGACACAACTCCGCATATATTGGAAGGTCAATAGACAGGTCACCACAAAAGGATGAGTCCACCTCGTTCTCAAAGAATTCTTGGACTCCTATATTTCCATCATTCTTACCTGATTCTAGCTCCTCTACATGCTCCAAGCTTTCGGTGGCCTCCATCCCTTGCAATATCGACCCCTCTATTTGCATATTGTCCTCACCTACGCTGGGAACACACTGTCCTCACCTATATTGAGAGCAAGGACATGGGACACACTGATTAAGATACACCTCGCGATCTTGAATATCACAACCTTCATCGTTTTCCATTTGGTCTACATTACGACAAACACTTTGTTTTTGTTATCATTCTTTTTTTCTTTCCTAAATTGTTTGAAAAAGGATTTCTTCTCTTGTAAATCAACAAAATTAAGTTTCCACCCACCCACAAATTAACGTATGTCGGAATGTTTCCCATCTTGTGGTACTGCACCAGACCTTGCCACCGCTACTACTATTACTACTGCTACAAACAAGAAAAGAAGAAGTTAAAGAACAAGAGCTTACCTTCTCTTTGTTTTTTATCCATTCATTCTCTTCTCTCCCTCCCTCTCTCTCTCTTTCTCTCTTTCTTTATTATGTTATATATTTATTCCCTCTCTCTCTCGTTCCTTCTTTCTTTTTCTCTCTTCCTCTCCCTCTCTCATTTCCTTTAACAAAACATATCTCTCTCTCTCTCTTTCTCTCTCTCTCTCTCTCTCTCTCTCTCTCTCTCTCTCTCTCTCTCTCTCTCTCTCTCTCTACTACTACTACTACTACTACTACTACTACTACTACTACTACTACTACTACTACTCTTTGTTTTTTACCTTCTCTTTGTTTTTTATCCATTCATTCTCTTCTCTCCCTCCCTCTCTCTCTCTTTCTCTCTTTCTTTATTATGTTATATATTTATTCCCTCTCTCTCTCGTTCCTTCTTTCTTTTTCTCTCTTCCTCTCCCTCTCTCATTTCCTTTAACAAAACATATATCTCTCTCTCTCTCTCTCTCTCTCTCTTCTACTACTACTACTACTACTACTGCTGCTGCTGCTGCTGCTGCTGCTGCTGCTGATGCTGCTGCTACTACTACTACTAGCACCACCACTACTACTACCACTACAAACAAGAAAGAGAAGAAATTAAAGAACTACTACTACTACTACTTCAAACAAGAAAAGAAGAAACTAAAGAACATGATCTTACCCTCTCTTTGTTTTTTATCCATTCATTCTCTTCTCTCCCTCCCTCTCTCTCTCTTTCTCTATTATGTTTAATGTTTTTTCCCTCTCTCTCTCGTTCCTTCTTTCTTTTTCTCTCTTCCTCTCCCTCTCTCATTTCCTCTCTTTGTCTCTCAGTACACATCATTTTTAACAAAGACAAGCAACCACAAAGGCCTGAGGATGGATTCGGCAGCTCCTCTTCGCAACGGCGGCTCCTCTTTGCCCTCCGTACACTTCCTCCTCTTCTTCACAAATGGCAACGGTGGCGATGAGAAGCTCTCCTTCTCCCTCTTTCTCTCTTTCTCTTCCTCTCCCTCTCAAACACAAGATGCAGTTCGCTCTCCCTTTCGCTCCCTCTTTTTTTCATTTGTGCAAAATGTCACAATCGGGTTTCGACCCACACCTGAGTACCGTCGCTATTTGCGTCACACTAATTTGCGTCAGAAATAGCCATCGCTATACTCATGTATCCTTGTAGTGAGTCTCTTAGGAAATTTTATGTAATGCTTATCCCAAGGATGTGAGAAGCATACCCCATGTCTTTTATCTCAAATCTCTTCTAAAGCTAAGTCTTCAAAGCATCTAGCTCATTATGAGCACTCATAGTAATCAATACATCATCAACATATAGCACCAAAATGATAAGATTACCATCATGAGCCTTCTTCCTATGAAGCCATGGATCAAGCATAGATCTATACACTACAAGAATAACACTATGAATGTATAAAGGTATTAAACTCATGATACCAATCCCTAGTAGATGCCTACCAAAGTCCATAAAGACTCTTCCTCAACTTGTACACTAGGTGTTCCTTGTCTCTTTTCTCAAAGCCCTTAGGCTACTGCATATAAATATTCTCATGCAAGTCTCCATATAAGAAAGTTGTCTTAACATCCATCTGATATAATTCCATATCCATTTACACTACCAAGGTTGATACCAAGCAAAGGGTAGTCACCTTGACTACCAAGGAGAATATCTCATCAAAACAAACTCCTTTTTTATGTTTAAAATTGTTAGAAACTAGATGCGTGTTGTATGCCAACTTAGGGAGACCAGGGTGCTCTTGATCTAGTCTCATATGCATCTTTTTCTCATGTAAAACAACATCATGGTTATGGATAACCTTTTAAGTTTGCAAATCCCAAAGGCAAGACTCCATATCACTACATCACCATATCCAAAAAAGATACATTTGATAGAATTTGGATCCATCTTATTGTTTGACACTTAATATCCCTCTCATCATAAAACTCTTTAAATGCCTTAAAGATATATTCACCCCCACTGTCAAATCATAGGAATTTTATTATATTCCCAAACTCATTCTCAACCATAGCAAGGGAGTGTTAAAAACTGGATAACACTTGTGACTTATGCTTAATAGGATAGGCCCAAATCTTATCAAATAATCATCAATAAACATGACAGAAATACTTAGTATCACCTAATGACTCACATGGCATAGGATCACAAGCATCTGAATTTACAAGAGCCAGCAACTCACCCACACATGTAGAACCAGACTTTTTATATAAGTTATGAGTATACCTACCATATAAATAATGATTACATGAGTCAAAATATGAGTAGTCAAAAGGTGGTAAATACTGCAAACGAGTAAGTACTTTCATTCCTCTAAGGGACATATGCCCAAGAAGGTGATACTAAAGAGATACGTGTAAAAGATCGATCATGGCCAAAATTATCAATAGATCTAGAGACAAGTAAGGGATATGAGTTGCCAACATCAGCATCTCTAGCAAAAATGCGGTTTCCACATGTGATTTTCCATGTGGAGTCACGAAAAGAGGCACTATACTTACCATCATCCAACTTTCCAGCTAAGATAAGGCTTTAAGTCAAAGACAATACATGACATACATAATGCAACATAAATAGAGCATAGCTCATCCAAATCATCCCATGCCTCTACAAGATACTCCTCAAGATTTACATATTTGCATTTTAATGGTCAAATTTGCTTCTTTTGTACCAATATTTGCCAAGATACATCATACATGGACAATGACAAGATAATGGTGGACTTGCATAGCTCATCCAAATAATCCCATACCTCTACATAGCAAACTCCTCAGGATTTACACATTTGCATTTAAATGGTTGGATTTGCTTCTTTTGCACCAATATTTGCCAAATTTGAGTCTTCCAATATATAAAGTTGGTATCATATGAATTTATCTATGTTAAAGATGTCACTATCCCGACAAGACGATGCCATGATAACTACAAAGCAAAGAGTAAATGGGTTTATGTAATAGAAATAAAACATCCCCAAAACTAACTATAGTGGGCAAGAGGTAGGGTATAATGCAAGATATATCTATCCACAAAAAGGTATTGTAGAGTGCTTGTAACACATGTTTGCTCTCAAAGACCTACTCAAAACTGAAATTTATGCATGTTCTATTAGCAAGTGATGTACAACTATAAGCAAATGAGAAAAATACAAATCTTTCACTACCACAAATATCTAGGTAGCAAGTGGTATCAAAGGAAGCTTGTGTCAAGCCACAAACCATAGAGATTTAAGCAAAGAAACAAGACAAATGGAATATAGAAAGATTTCAACAGAGTCTTGTATTGTGTATTACTCTTGAATGAATTTGCATAACTATAGCTACACCTTCGGGTTACAAACACTGCATCTAAGTCAATTTCTTAGACTAAATTCTTCAAAGATGATAACTTGGATGCTCTATGTAACCCAAAAGAATTCTACTACAATAATACAATGGAAGCAATCTCCCTTACACTATCAAAGCAACCCAAAATATGTCAAAAGCAATCCAAAACCACTTCAGCCCACTTTTCCTTGTATATTTCCTATCACAATCTATCATTTTAGCCAAGAAATTTGTGTATGAAAGTCCCTATAGTAGTAGCTAAACCAAGATACAAATCTGTCCCAAAAAGTAGCTAACTTTGGACACCTTTGAGAGAATAAGACATGTGAATCAAACTATAGAGGCTTGATCTCTTTGCTTACAACACTTCAGCCTAGTTTAGACTACGTATATAATAGTAAACTCTTTCTTTTGAATCCTAAATCTATCATAACATGCGTACTATGTATTGGCAAGATCTCTTCTAGTGATACCCTACCTTCACCTTCATCTTTCTATGTTCTTTCTTTCCAAAAAGCATGAGAATTAGTTTCAGATCTAGAGCCTTTCTTTTCCCTGCTATGAACAACTCAAATCAAGGTGAAAAGAACATCAATTGTGGATGCTGCCTTAGGAGATGGATACCACTTATACTCTTAATCTTGGGCACTTGACACTTAAAATTGTCCTAAATTTTGCATGGTCTCTACAACTTGATTTTGGTCTTGACACTTAACTTTGGTCACCTCTCTCGTTCAACATGTGGTTTGACACTTGAACTCTTATCATACTTTGACATACATTTGACACATTGCGTAGTTTACTATCAAACACATCCCATATGCACGTGTGAAATCCTATAAGTTTAATCAACCTGTATGCATTCTATCTATAGATACGAAGTGTCTCAACATACACCTCTCTGAACTGACACATCCTCTAGCATGTGCCACTATCATTCGTCAATCATCTCCAAGCTCAATTGCTAGTTTAATATCCTCCTCTTCCTCTTTGAGTTCTTCATCTTTTGCAAACTCTTTTCCATCCTCCCTAGCAATGTCATCATGTGATGTAGCATCTATCGAATCATTTATTGAATTCATGTGTTTCCTCCTCTTGAATAATTTGATCCTATTACTTGCTACTATGGGTATCCTCAAGTAAGTCTCATCTAACTTTTTCAAAGTACATGTTGCATTGTTATAGGCATACTTTACTATGTACAGTCCAAACCACCTCTTTAATACTTTTCTTATAGTACTATGCTAGTTCTCAAGGCTACTCTCATTTAAAAAAACCCAATCTCCTTATTTAATAGCTCTAGGCCTCAATCTGGGTCTACTATCAAATCTCTTTTTATTCCACAAACTTGCCTCTTTGAGTCCCTGCATTGCTTTCTAAACATCTTCAGGACTTCTCTCAAGCTATCAAATTCTTAGAGTTAAAATTTATTATCTGGTCATGTCATCCTACCATGGTATTATACTCCAAGTAACAACACTAGTCTCTGTGGGCATCACTAGGTTTTGTCCATACATAAGTTCTACATGCATATGCCCAGTAGTCACACTATGCATGGATCGATTAGCCCATAGAGCATAAGGCAAAAACTATGGCCACTCTATGATCTTTTCTCTGCAATCCTTAGCCAAAGTCTTGACTATAGGAGGATGTCCTCGTTTACTCTTTCCATTCCCTTCTACCTTAGTTATTGCCAAAGCTAACTTGATGCCAAGCCTAGAGACAAACTCCCTTCCTTTATTAGCATCTAACTCACCTCTATTAGGAGACACTTTGCCTACATACATATGCCTACAAAACACCTCTTCAAGAATGAACTTACATATAGCACCAATTATCATTATTCTCAATGTTCTGCCTTCCATTTGATTGGTTAAGTCTTCTCTTGCCAAGACATGTACCTCATCTGCCATAGGCCAATTAGCATAGTCACCAAGTCAGTCATCCACTTGAAATCTATACTCTACCATCCATTTGATTGGTTAAATCTTCTCTTGCAAAGACAATGAACCTCCTCTACCATAGACTAATTGGCAAGTGATCAAATCAGTCACCCATTTAAACTCCATACGCAGTCGATAGGTAGGATACAACTCATCTACCATAGCAACTCATATGTATGTTTGACTTAAGAATACATCTAACAATCTTTGCATGTTTCAACAAACTAAGAAACATCTTTATAGATTCCCTTTCACCAATGTTGTTCATTTATCTTCTCAAAGGTTTTCCATACTTCTCCATGACCTACCCACAAGCTTTTACAAAAGTCTTTTATCACCTATACTTGAGTAGATCTATCACAAACTACTCTCAATGGCATCCCACCTCTCTTCTTTGGGTGTTTCTATAACAACCCATCTTTCTGAAAGTATCTATCCACAAGTCTTCCATCTAATTCTCTTGTACTCTACATTAGTCTAGTCAGCCTTTCTAGTCAATGTGCTCAAGTACTACCCAATTTGCAGCCATTCATCTACATGCACTACTTCTTTAAAAGCTTCACTTGATGATACATGACATGTATGGCCTATAGATATGGCTAAAATTTCAGCCTCATCATCACCTACAAGTAGGCTCTCCTCGTCCTCATATCTTGCTCTCAACAATAGATGTGCAACTTAGTTTTCTTTTCGTGCAATATACTCTTAGCATTCATAGATTTTATATAGGCTATTCATCTAAGCATAGCAATATCAAGTGCTGAGAAACAAGTAATCATCCCAAGCAAGGTAAATAATTTGTATCTACAACAACAAGAGCTACAATTTAGTACTCTTTATCACACTTTAGGATAGTCACTACACCCTATAGCTCTCTCTATGGCTACCACCTATGTCTATCATTCAAGACTTTGGCTCTAAATCTCACTACATACATGTTCATGTATACATCATCTTGCCCTATGGCCCATCCAATCCAAATGACACTAGTATCTCCGATATAATCAATATCAGTCTACCACATGCATAGTCTGCTTTCATGAGTGTTCATGTTTCCCACAAAAATTTCTTAAGCTTTCTCATAGCCTTGGTATGTCTTCTATCCCAAAAGAATTTCTAGCTTTTCTTGAGCAACTAATATAGCTCATTTTGTAGTATAAGAAAAATGTGAAATCCAAATCATATAAGACACACATATCTAGAAATATCCTACCTCTAAGGCTAATAAACAACTCTCCACAATCCTCTCTATAGCATCAACTTTAGTAGAAGAAGGTTTCTTGCCATGTGGACCACACATATGCCCAACTATGAGTACCTCATCAACTCCAAACACTGACTTTTGTCCTGACAATGTTAGGTTCACTTCCTCCAATATGGATAGAATTTCCTCACAACTTGTTATATGCTCTACAATAGAGAGCATGCATCCCTAGCTACTCAATGCCTCATTCTTCTCTTCCTCTACACAACCTTTGATTGGCATGCTATCTAGGAATAGCATCATCAATTGAGGAATCTAATCTCAAAGTGCTTGTTCATTGCATTCACCATCTGAGCCATGGAATTTGTAGCTCCCTTGGTAGAGTACACATCCTGACCAAGCCTAAATGATTCTTCATAGTAGTCAAATCTCTAGTCTCCAAAGCCAACTAGAACTAGTCGTATCCTAAGTAAAGATCACCTAGCATGTAAATAGCTCTACCTACAAAGGCTTTATCAAACACATCCACTACTAGCTTGCTCCAACATTCTTGATGGTTGACTTATTCATTGGCTATAGGTCTTGGATAAACTTGAGAGCTATGTTCTTTTTGGGCATTGCAAACCATCAATTCAAATAAGATGTAAAATAAGGTTCAAGAATTCTCATTTGAATCTTCTTATTTAATAGGTCAATAAGCTTTAATTGATGGGCTCTTGGAATTGGAATTGGGATGTAGATTCCAAGGAATATGAGGAATTGTAAGAATAACGATGGTTGACAAAATCCCTAGATCTACACATCTAATCTCATGTGGATAAAAAGAAAATGCCTTACCATGTCTTGCAATCATCTCCTCACAACACTGTCTATCTACACGAAGAAGAAATTCCCCATTCCTAATCTTCAAGTCTTTTAATGACCCCACCCAAAACTTATGTCCAATATTTTCTAGTTTTCTCAAGTTTGTCCTCGGGAAAGTTACTATATGTATATCCTCTACATCACGTGCATTTAAGGACTATTTATAAATATCCTTATCTGGAAAAAAAATTGGGTAAAAGATAACCCTTTTCTATTCAATCTGTAAATAATCCCTTTATATTACACCCTTATGTATGTAAAAAATGTATAAAATGGTATTTTAAAGATGCCTTATTTTGAACCCACATGATGCACACATATATACGAATAACTTGCCTGAGAGTTTGGCTACCTTACAGCCCTCTTCCTCTACTCATCACTATTAGGAGGCAATGGACTTACAATAGGCTTTATCTTCTTATCCACTATTTTATACTTCATCCCAACTCTGGCTTCAATCCTCTCCTCAATCCACAACTCTTCTTATTGCATAAAATTAGCAATAATATGATATATATCCAATGAATGCACGTGTACAAAACTAAAACCACCTTTTTTATCTAATTTCAACATGGCTGAAATTTCTACAACATTATCTGAACATGAAAGGCCATCATACATCCCTGTAATGTTTTCATCAACCTCTACAATAAACTATGACTTCTCAAATCTTTCTCTTTTCTACAAACATATTACTTATAGTGCTATCCATCCTTGCAATTCTCTGATAACTCACAAAATCCTCTAGGCCAATAAATCCATAAGAAAAAGCATTGATATTTAAAGGTGAGAGCTTTTCCCTTCTTGTACCACCATTGTCTCACGTAACAATGGTACTCAATGAAAATCTAGCTATTTCAGGAGCAAAGTGTAATCTTGTAGTGTATCTTTATTCCATCAATGTCTTAACATGCCATCATAAACTATACACTCCATTTTCCATCTTTAATCTTGACCCGTACATAAGTAGATCCATCATCCATGACTTTGGTTTCCATCCGTGCAGAAGTAATGTAGGCATGTCCTAAAATAATAGGATATAAGCAAGAATCTTGCATGAAAAAGTGGTGATCATCCTAAACATCTCCGATGGAAACCTTTATGTTCAGGCAGGCTACATACAACTTCCTTATAGAGTTATTAGCTACATGCATCCTCCATCCATGCTCTACATCAATAGGCCATTTATTGCTCTCATACAAGTTGTGAATCATGACATTTATTGTAGAACCATGGTCAATTAAAGCAATTCATGGAGTCTCCAACTCACCAATATTAACTACTATCTCAATAGTTACTCTTGAATAATGGCTACAAGGTATCATACTATATATATCATTCTCTATGTGCTATATAGGTTGTATTCTTTTTACTATTTTTTTACATCTTGCAACACTATTAATAACCACATTATCATATTTACTCTTTGCATCTAACTCTTCAATCTAAATGCCTTGCATAACAAGCTCCTCCTCACTCTATATAATGGCCTGAGTTGCCCCCCCACAACATTAGACTCAAAAATGGGCCATGAAAAATAATATAGTTTAAGATATGGGCCTTTTGGATTATCCCCAATAGGAAGGCTAGATATTGACATCCATGGAGAGTGAATCTTCTCTCTCCAAATCTTGGTTTTTTATTTTAAAAAGGGATAGTGGGGGATTTTTAAAATGGATAAATAAATAGTACGCAAAATTTTAGTCTCGTACCTCATATTTCTTTCCTTTTTTGGAAATTTTTTTATTTTTTTCCTCTCACAAAATCAGTTTAACCCATAAGTTTAGTAGCAAACTGCTTTTCCTCTCTTCTCCATCTTGGTAAATTTTCAACGCCATTGAAGCTCTCTGGTGCATTAGGAGAGATTTGAGGTCTCAAAATGCCATGTAAGAGATCCCAAAGGGAGAAAATGTTTTAAGAAATAAAAAATATTTTAATGTTTTTTTAATTTTATATTTTGATAAGTAAACATGTCTAGATTTTTCAAGAGATCATTATCATAATATTCTCATGGCTTGGATCAAGCCTAGAAATGTAGAATTTTATAAAGATTATAATGACTAATTTAATAAGGATCTTGCCTTGTCTTGATAAAAGTAAAAGTAAATATTCAATTTGAATTTTGTTGATATCTCGTTATCTCCCTCTATCCTCATTATCTCTTTTTCTTCTTCTTATCCTTATTGGTTATATACTCATTCTTTGAATTTTTGAATTCACACAATATTTTTATTCAAAGTTGTAAATCATATCTTTAGCTATGGATCAATCATCCAATGATCCTTGTAACACTAGAGTAAAAGAGACCTCTATTACCTTCATGTTGAGCTACAATATGAGTATGAACCAATCAAAAAAAGAACAAACCAAAACACTATTTCAAAGCCCATGAAACATGTATTTCAATTTGAAGGGGAAAAAATCTTGATATTTGATTGGACAAAAGGTTATATCTCAAAGATGCTATCAAAAATAGTACTCCTCCTTTTTATAATATCTCTTTACTAATGTGGTTTATTAGTGATGGTTATAATGGATTTTTGGGCTATACATTTACTCTTATTGTAGAGAAGAATGTTCTTAAATTAGAGAATCACTTGTTAACAAAACATAGAGATGAGTTATTGCAAAAACTACACAATTGCCTATAGAAGAACCATTCATTAGAGAAACACATCAAAGAATATGTTTAGGCCTTCAAAATCGACAAAGATCTCTCAAGAATATTAAGTATCTCAAATGAGGAGGAGATGATTCAAGTAAAAGAATCCAAGCAGCAAGGTACATATTTTTACTTAAGAAATATTGAATATAAGTTTGTTTCTAATAGTATCTAAGTTATGATATTGATATTTTTTAGGCCTCTTATTCAATCAAATGTAAGTTAGAGAGATGCTTCAAAGGCATCTCAGATTTATTATCATCTCTTGCCCTTAACAATGCCAAAGGATATTCTTGAGAAGAAGAAGTTCAAAAAAGTAAATAGATAGTGCTTGGATTCTTTTATTAGGCATCATTCTTTGGATTTTGACCTAGTTCAAAAGACTTTGGATAGTATTGGTATTACTCGAAATGCATATACATAGATTTTCAGCTAATGCAATCAAATATGAAATAGAGTAAGATATAAAATTGTTTGCTTTCAAGGCCATCTGTGGGGAAGACTATTAGACAAAGAGTCAATGCCAAGGTGATGGAAGTTTTGGGTGAGCCTTTCCATACCAAGGCCAACTTCAAGAGCAAGAAAAAAGAGGTTGTTCATAATGGATTTAACAACACTTTCTTTGATCTGCCTACCCTACAATGTTTAATGATTAAATTCTATGATTTATATTTAGAAAATGCATAAATAGTAGCCAATTTTGTGATTAAACTTGATGAAATTGATATTTTCAATCATTAAATATAATCAATGAAAATCCCTACATAATGCAGTTAAGAATTATACTAATAATGGGCAAGCTTGGAATATAAAAGCCAAAGTTGAGAAAAAACTAGTTAAAATATTTTTTAATTGTGATAAAATTTATTGAAATGGTCATGATCTCAAATACTTCAAAGACCAATTGAATATTTTCAAAAAGGAAATGACAAAAGCTTGGGGTAATCAACACTTTAGTCACTATATGATAAGAAGTTCTTATATTTGTATGGTAAGAAGTTGATATATTTCTTCATTGTCTAACTCATATAAGATTTTTAACTAACTCTCTTTGTTTTTTTATTGTGTAGCATATTTTATACAACCATGCTTCATACGTTATCAAATAATATGGAAGTCTATCTATTTGGTCAACCCAAGGCATAGAAATGTCATATTATTAGGCAAGAACAAAATACTTTAGGCACATGAGACATGGAGTAGGAAGAGTCAAAGAAAATAATTTATTAGATGTCTTTCAATGGTTTTACAAATAAATTTGGCATGAATTCAAGCTTAAAGATACAACCACATCATAAAATACATCATCTTTGGAAAAACCATACAAATGGTTACACTGAAAAGGAAAGAGGGATATCGAAACTCTTGTGCAAAGTAGAGGTTTTTAGAATGGACAAACTAAACAAAGAGAAGGCAAAATATGGGTTTCAAGAAACCCTTGATTATTTAGGATCTTTTGGTCTATCTCTCTTGCAGAGGGATCCTTGGATTTATCCTACTCAATAAGACCTCTACATCTTAAAAACTCTTACTTTCTATAGCTCGGGAGAAGCTTCAAATATTTTGCATCTTCCACATGGGAGAGTAAATAGGAGCTAAGGACTCTAAAGCATCTAACTCTAAACCCACTGTAACTAGTCATGTAGCCAAAAACCCTTATGGCTTCTTCCTTCTCTACCAAAATTATATTCTCAACTCCTTTATTGAAAACTTCAAATTCAGTGACTTTGCAAATAACTTTTAAAGCCATCATTAGCAAACTTGGAGAGCTTGAGAATCTATTGTGATAAATTGCAATAGTTTGATTATTTAAACTTCCAATATAGTGGCCAAGTCCTTAACTTTTTCCAAGCTTTAGTGGCCTAGAGCCCTCGGCTCTTCCAAGAAAGTTGTCAAGATTTTCAATTTCAATTTTCTTAAGAAACCAAAAAAAAATTCTTGTCAAATGATGAAAAATCTTAAAGTCACTTACCTTTAATACATATTATTAAGCGTAGGAAGATCTTGGAAATATCTTTAATACCTTTTGGTTTTCATCATCTCATGCCCTCAATGTTAAGCCTCTTTTGCACCTCTAAGAACTCTTCTTCTATGGATAGCCCCTTCTTCTCATATTCCACAATCTCATTGATACATGTGTGCAAGGCCATGGAGCAATCTTGAAAGTTATCTTCCTCAACATCCAGAGGTGCTAGTAGGCATGTTCATAACTTATGAAATCCTTATCAGTCTAGACCCATGCTCCTAAGATGGCTGAGTAGTAATTTTCTCTAAGATCAAAAAGATGTTCCACAGCAATTGTCCTCAATTGCTATCAACTCAATGTGGAACGAGCAGTGAGGGGTAAGCACTAAGGTCGCGGGCCTGCATCCATTAAGCCTCTTCAACAGGATGATTTTTAAATTTAACCAAATATATAGAATATCTACAGTCAGTTCTAGTGGTCATAAAGTCAATATCTAAAATAGTTTTAGGTTCAAATATTTTAGTTTTAACTTTTAACAAAGGAGGGTTTTCATATATAGGGTGAGCAGGTAATTGGCCTCTAAAAGGTCGTAGTAAACTGATATTAAAAGTATTATAGATTTTTCAATGTGGGGGTAATTCTAGTTTAAATGCATTGTCATTGATTTTGTGAATGATTTTGAAATGTCCAAAAAATCTAGGTGCTAGTTTAACAACAGGGTATTTTTCAACACTTTGCAATCTTCTCTTTTCAATGCGTAACCAAACATAATCATCAACATTGAAACTCATGGCTTTTCTTCTCTTATTAGCTTGTTTTGTGTATGATTGTTGGGCTTTCGCAATCATGTCTTTAACTTCAGCAAAAATAGTAGCATGCATATTGGCAATATTATAATAAGCTTTAACTTTGTTCGACAATGATGTAACAGGTGTAGGCAATCTATGTCCATAAATGATTTTAAAATGTGCTTTTTGTGTAGCTGTATGTGGTATATTATTGTATGCAAATTGAAGTAGATACAAGTGTCTATCCCATGTGTGTGGTTTTGAAATTGTGTATGCACGCAAATGATCTAGAATTGTATTGTTAGTAGCTTCTGTTTGCCCATTGGTTTCAGGATGAAATGCAAATGAGAAATCAATCTTAGTACCTAAATTAGTAAACAAAGTAGTCCAAAAATTATTATAGAATCTAGAATCACTATCAAAAATAATAACTTTTGGCCATGGTTAGTGAAAACGGTCTTCAAAAATAATTGTGTAGCTTGAGATGCTGTTAATGTCTTCTTGCATGGTAGAAAATATGCTCATTTGCTAAATCGATCTACGATAGTCCAAATCATATCATGATTAGCTTATGTGTTAGGAAAACTAGTTATGAAATCCATTGAAATATGTTCCCATTGTTGTTCAGGAATTGGTAAAGACATTAACAAACCATATTGCTTACCATGGTGTCGCTTGACTCGTTGACAAATTAAACATTTAGAAACAAAGTTAGAAACATCAGATTCCATTTGTGGTCAGTAAAAATCTTCAACCAATGTTCTTAAATTAGAAATAATACCTCTATGGCCTTGATATGGGGGACAATGAATTTCGTGCAATACAAATGATCTAAATGGAACAATGACACACAATCTTTTCTCATAAAATATAAATCCATCATAATAAGATAAAGAATCAATTGGAATCCAATTATTAGCAACTACTTTATTCTAATCAGCTTAAAAACTGGGGTCATGTCATAGAGATAAGGGAATCAAAAGATATAACGAAAATATTATGGATACTTGGTCTTCTACTTAATGCATCGGAAACAACATTCTCTCTTACAAGTTGATACTAGATAAGTGGAAGAAAAATTTGAATGAAAGCGGCCCATTTGATATGATGGTCAGAGATTTGTGGCTGACTAAGGATATGTTTGATACTTTGTTGGTCAATTTTGATCATGAATTTAGATCCCACTAGATAGTGCTTCCATTGATGTGAGGCTTGTACTCCATCTAACAATTCTTTATCATATGTGGAATACTTCAGTTCAGAGGGTTTAAGTTAACAACTAGAATAGGTTATGGGATGTGAGTCTTGCATAAGGACATCTCCTATTCTTGATCCGCTAGCATCAGTGGCTACTAGAAAGAATGGTCGATTAAAAGCTGGTAATTGCAAAACAAGTGCATGTGTTAAAGTATGTTTCAATAAATCAAAAGACTTTTGTTGATTATCAAACCAATGATATACAGCACCTTTCTTTAATAATTTCATTAAAGGTAATGCAAGCAAAGAAAAATTTCTCACAAATTTTCTGTAAAAGCTAGCAAGACCTAAGAAAGAACGTAACTCATACATATTTTTAGGGATTAGCCAATTCAAATTTGCCTCTATCTTTTTAGGATCAACTTGAATACCATTAGAAGAAATAATATGACTTAAGTATTCAATTTGGGTTTGGGAAATTTTACTCTTTTCAGGGTTGGCATACAATTGATTCTCTTTCAACAATTTGAAAACCAAAGATAAATGTTCATAATGCTCATTCTCATTATTACTGAAAATCAATATGTCATCAAAGAAAACAATTACACAATGTTGATACTTCAAAAATATTCGATTCATCATACGTCCGAATGTAGCTGGTGCATTATTCAAACCAAAAGGCATAACAAGGAATTCAATGTCAGGTGTATCCAATCGTACTTGATGATATCCGGATTTGAGATCTATCTTGTTAAAAATAGTGGCTCCTTGTAGTTTATCCATGAGGTTGTCTACCCTAGGGATCAGATATCTATTTTTAACACTGATCTTGTTTAGGGTATGATAGTCAATGCACATCCTATATGTATTATTTTTCTTCTTGACTAACAGGATAGGTACACCAAAATGAGAACTACTGGGCCTAATAAGTCCTCGGGTTAGCAATTCTTCAACTTGTACTTGGATTTCTTTCTATTCAATCTAATTGTGTCTATAAGGTGCTTTACATGGTGATTGAGAACCTCGGATAAAGTCTATTTTATGATCTTCAAGACGCACGATGGTAAACTAGGGGGTAAATCACTGGCAAAACAATCTTTAAATTGTGAAAGAAATTGTGTATACCTAGGATGTATTTGATTTTACTTAGCTTCAATTTCATTCACCCATACTTAGTATGATTTTCTACCTTTTCTCAATGCACGTTTAGCCTGTGTGTGACTACGCAATGGAAAATTATCATTGGTGTGCATTCCATGTAATATAATTTGTTTTTCGTTAGAATGAATTTTCATGGAATGTGTGGAATAATCTATGTCAGGATTATATTTGTGACACCAAGGCATTCCTTGTGTCCCATTGTATCTAATGCCTAAGAATGCAACATTTATGTGATAATGAATTGAAACATTAGGTAAATTCAATTATTTTACCAACTTTACATAAATAAAATCATGTGTACTCCCATCATCATGTAAAACAATCTTTTCGTGACCATACACAAGACATTTCATTGTTAATAATGAATGAGGATTTGGCATACCTAGTAAAGTATCTGAAGCAGTACCGATATCATCATCATCTTCTGTGAAATTTGGCATTTCTTCATGATCTTTGTCTTCAGTCCCACTCCCAAGTAGTTGATTTGAACAGTTGGCTTCTTGGATTGGCAGTTTACAGCTAAGTGTCCAAGTTGATGACACTTGTAGCAAACTACAAAATTTGCTTTGGAAACATTATTGGTAACGTCTAGAAGTTTGGCTATGTTGGGATTTGGTTGGAGAGATAGCTTAGGATTTGAATTTGTGTTTGATAGTAAAGCAGGGGGTCATGTCCAGGGTTTACGGAAAGAAGAAGAAACAAAGCAATTTTGATTGAATCTTCGAAACTTGTTAGAATTGAATTGCTTTGTACCAAAATTACTATTAGTTGGAAATTGTTGTGATTGCTTTTCTCGTCCACAAATTTTGTCTTCAGCATCATGCGCTAAAGAAATTGCATCTTCCAAAATCTTTGGCTTAAACATGTTCACTTCCGCATAGAAGTGACCAAGCAAACCATACATATACTTGCATTTGTGGATCACCTCAGGAACATCTTCAAGCATTCATAAGGCACTCCAGAAACGCTCAGTGTATTGCAGTATAGATTCACGGTCTCTTTGTTGCAGAAGATCCCACTATTTGATTGCTTTTTCATGGAAATGAGGTGAAAGAAAATTCTACAAAAAATTCTTTTAAAAGGTCTCCCAAGTAGTAGGACAATCAATACTCTTGCGGACAATGGTCCACCATAACGATGCTCTGTCCACTAGATGGTTAGTGATGCATTTAAGTTTATCTTTCTCAGCATACTACTCTTCATGGAAATAATCATCAAACTGACTGATAAAAGCAAGAACAATTTTTCTGTCACGTTGCCCATTAAAAGTACAGAATTTAAAATTTATTTTACTTATCT
This sequence comes from Lygodium microphyllum, assembly GCF_053477565.2. NCBI lineage: Eukaryota > Viridiplantae > Streptophyta > Polypodiopsida > Schizaeales > Lygodiaceae > Lygodium > Lygodium microphyllum. The sequence continues at coordinate 118,772,012 of NC_141141.1, read as the reverse complement.
TGGCTTCTTTCCTGAGAGACTGTGCTTCAAGTGACCCGTCAATCGTACATCGAATAACATCTTCGGGTTGCGCTCCATCTTGATCAACAGTGGATCATTGAAGTGTAGCCAGTTGTGCTTGCAAAGTTTGACATGCTCTTCGTTCCTCTTGAATTTGCATCATAATTGATGCTAGGAGGCATATTTCACGGTGGATTCCGTGCGACGGTGCATTCCGTAAGGTTTTACAGTGGATTCCGTAAACTTTGATGACCGGGGCTCATACACAAAGTGGATTCTTTGTGCGAGAAGTTGATGGGGACGCTTGTCCTTTTCGGGCGTTTCATTAATTTAGTGTGTACATGGGTGATTCCATAGTGGGTGATTCCGCAAAATGCATATTAAATTAATAAACGTTTATGAGTTTTGAGTGTGCACTCATAATAAATTAAGGTTAGCGCGCCACGCCTATATTTTGTTATGCCTATTTATTGAGGCATCGATTATTTATTATTATTTTGTATGCGCATGGACACACGGTTATGTTATTTCTATTTGGACATTGTATTGGGCGTGCCAGACTCTTTGGGCACCGTCTATTAGCTTTATTCCTATTTTTGTGTAAAAGCAAACTCAAAAGCTAAAAGCTTGCTACTTTGTAATTTGGGCTATTATTTGAGTATGAAGATGAAATATACATAAAATGCATGCTTTGTGAAGCGCTCACACAAGGCATGGGAGGAGATTGCACCCAATTGGTCTTTTGCTCTGGTCGTTCATGCTTTTTACCTTGTAATTTGTGCAAAAAGTAGAGTTCATTGTTCTTGGGGACCTTCCGGCATTCACTATGCGAGTATACAGTGTCCGATTTGCGCACCACTGGTATCAGAGCAGAGCTAAGATCAAGAGCTTCCAATTGCTATCCATCTCGTGCGAAGGCGGAGCTCCTGGAACGATGGGGCTCTATGGTCAATCTCGTCGCGAACCATCGATACAGGTAGACTTCTGGCGGATCAAGAACCCCTATTTCTGTCATTGGATCGCGAAGGACCGGGCTACAGAGACGGAGGACCACTCCTACATCCTCATATACAAGTCATCAAAAACCAGTGAGAAATCCTCCATAGCCAATAAGCTTAAAAGATTTTCTTTTTAATAAGCTTAATACTAAAGCTTATAAGCTTTAAGAAGCTTAAAAGCTTCGAATCATCCCGCGAGGTATCGAAACACCTCCAATTTTTCTGCCGTGGCTGAAAAAACGGCCCCCCCTACGTTTTGCATCGTTTTCTGTCCAAGAAGCCTCAAGCTTAATCAATTAAGCTTAGTCACATAAAGCTCTTCAATCTTGCAAGTCGCAACTAACTCCAGGTCACACCCAAACAGTCAAGTTTAGCGAGTATCTTCAAGTCAAATTCTACAAGTTAGATAAATCGACTAAGTTCTGCAAGTCTGCAACTCTGCAAGTCACATAAGTCTGCAACTCTACAAGTCAGACAAGTCAACTGGAGTCAGAACTGACTTGTGCTCAAAACTCATAGAAGGATTGTTCCTGCGCAGAAACTCCGAACTGCAAAGTTGTTCATTGGAAGGTACTCTACCCATATACAGGTTTGCTGAAGCATTTTCAGCATACAAAAAAGAAGGATAAAACACAGATTTTTCGAAGATTGTGAAAGCTATACCCAAAAATACATAAGCCTTGTATTCCCGAACTTGAGCTACGCTCATCCTGCTAACTTGATTTTGAGTGAGAAAGGTCTTTTGAGTTTTGCAGAATGACGGAACCACATATGGATGATCTTATGGCTGAAGGTGACTTACTTGAACCTACGATGGAGCAAAAGCTAGATTTAATCATGATGCAATTGGAAGAAGAACGAAGGGCTAGGCAAGCATTGCAAGCTCAACTGGCAAATTTACAAAGAGCGCCTACCGACAAAGAAGAACCTCAAGCTGAAGATCTTATTCAACGTACCATCGACGCAACTCTCGAAGCTCAAACCATCCGCAAGGAATCAAAGATAAGTAAAAGAAGTTTCAAATTCCATACTTTCAATGGCATACAAGAAGGAAAAACTGTTCTAGCATTCATTAGTCAGTTTGACGACTATTTCCATGAGGAAACCTATGCAGAAAAAGATAAAATCAAGTGTGTCACTAATCATTTAGTAGACAGAGCATCTCTTTGGTGGACTATAGTACACAAGAGCATAGATTGTCCTGATACTTGGGAGAATTTCAAGAAGAAGTTCATGCGAAATTTCCTTCTACCACAATTTCATGAGAAAGCTATTAAGCAATGGGATCTTCTTCAGCAACGGGATCGTGAGCCTATTCCTCAGTATACAAAGCGTTTTTGGAATGCATTACTCTAGCTACACATGCTTGAAGACGTACCTGAAGTGACACACAAGCACAAGTATATGTCTGGACTCCTTGGGCATTACTACGCTAAAGTTAACATGTTCAAGCCTGCTACTCTTGAAGACGCCATTTCACTAGCTCACAACACTGAAGATAAGCTACGAGGTAGAGGTAGACGTCCACAGCAATTCCAAGCCAATGGTAACTATGGATCTAAATAATTCAATTCCAATTTTAGAAAATTTAATCCATGTCGTTTCTCTTCATCATCTTTCCGCAAAAATTGGGCAAAACCACCTGCATTACCATCCAATGTCAATCAAAACCCTAAGCTTATTCCACAGCCAAATCCTAATGTACCTAGACTTCCCGCCATTGCAAACAATGTAACCAAAGCCAAACCAATAGTATGCTATAAATGCCACCAGCCTGGACATCTAGTAGCAAATTGTCATTCAAAGAAGCCACCTGCCCATATCAACTACCTTGGAGCAATGGACGAAGACGAACATGAAGATATGCCTGATTTCACTGAAGATGAGGATGACAGTATTACACCTTCCGATACTTTACCAAGTATGCCTGCTCCACATTCTTTATTGACTATGAAATGTTTGGTGCATGGAAAGGAAAAGATTATTTTGCATGATGACGGTAGCACTCATGATTTTATTTCAGCAAAATTAGTAAATGAATTGAAGTTACAGACTGTACCTACACATTACCGCATCAAAGATGCATTCTTAGGCACTAGGTATAATGGTACACAGGAAGTGCATGACTTAGAGATTCAAATTGGTCAATATACTGAAAGAAGAAATTTCCTAGTTGTTCCATTATAGTCGAGTGACATTATTTTAGGTATGCCTTAGCGTCACCAGCATAACCCAGATATAGATTATTCCACACACTCAATGAATATTAATTTTCAAGGAAAATCTATTACATTATATGGTATGCATGCATCTAATGTTTTTCCACTGCTTTCGCATACTCAAGCTAAGCGTGCATTACGCAAGAGTAGTAAATCATATCTCATTTGGGTGAATGAATTGCAAGTAAAAGAAAGTCATATGCACCCTAGGCATAAAGAATTTCTTGCACATTTTAAGGACTGTTTTGCAGAAGACCTACCACCTGGTTTACCTCCTTCACGTCCAAAAGACCATAAGATAGATTTGATCCTTGGCACACAACCACCTTGCAAAGCACCATATAGGTATAACCAGATAGAGCAAAAAGAAATCCAGAGTCAAGTTGAGGAATTACTAAATAGAGGATTGATTTGACCTAGCAGTTCTCCATTCGGTGCACCTGTTCTATTAGTCAAGAAAAAGAATAATACCTATCGTATGTGCATTGACTATCGAGCTTTAAATAAGATCACTGTAAAGAATAGGTATCATATTCCTAGAGTTGATGACCTTATGGATAAACTGCAAGGATCTGCTATATTTAGTAAAATAGACCTTAAATCTGGTTATCATCAGGTGAGACTAGATACATCAGACATATTCAAGGCTGCATTTAGGACACAGTTTGGTCATTACGAATTTTTAGTAATGCCATTTGGATTGACTAATGCACCCGCTACATTTAGTAGAATGATGAACCGTATATTTTTGAAATATCAGTATTGTGTAATTGTCTTCTTTGATGATATTTTGGTGTTTAGTCAAAATGAGAAAGAACATTATGAGCATTTGTCATTGGTTTTCCAGTTATTGAAAGAAAATCAATTGTATGCAAACCCTGAAAAGAGTGAATTCTTTAAAACAGAAATTGAGTATTTAGGTCATATTGTATCATCTGATGGAATTAAAGTTGATCCTAAGAAAATCGATGCAATATTAAATTGGCCTGTACCTAAAAACATGCATGAGTTACGCTCATTCCTTGGTCTTACTAGTTTGTATAGGAAGTTTGTACGTAATTTTTCCTTACTTGCTTTACCACTGACTAAACTTCTGAAGAAAGGTATTGTCTATCATTGGTCCGAAAATCAACAGAAATCCTTTGACTTATTGAAACATGCATTAACATATGCCCCTGTTCTACAGTTGCATGATTTTAATAGACCATTCTTTCTAGTAGTAACCGATGCTAGTGGATCAGGAATAGGAGCTGTACTTATGCAAGACAATCATCCTATAGCCTATTCTAGTTGTAAGCTCAAACCCTCTGAACTGAAATATTCCACATATGGCAAAGAACTATTAGCCATTGTACAAGCATTAAGACAGTGGAAACACTACTTAATGGGTTCAGAATTTATGATTAAGACCGATCAGCAAAGTATTAGACATTTACTTAGCCAACCCCAAATATGGGCCTCCTTTATTCAAAGTTTTCATCCTATCATTCAATATCAACCCGGAAAAGAAAATGTAGTGGCTGATGCATTGAGTAGAAGACCTGCCATTCATAATATTTTTGTTATATCTTTTGATTCTTTGATTGCTATGAAAGATACTTATCATTAGGATATTACTTTTCAAGTGGATTGGAATAAATTAGTTCAAAATAATTTGATTCCTATTGATTCATTGTCATATAATGATGGATTTATATTTTATGAAAAGAGATTATGTGTTACAATTCCATTCCGATCTTTTGTTTTGAATGAAATTCATTGTTCCCCATATCAAGGTCATAGAGGTATCATATCTACCTTACGTACATTAACTGAAGATTTTTATTGGCCGCATATAGACACTGATGTATCTAACTTTGTTTCTGAATGTTTGCTTTGTCAAAGAGTTAAGAGACATCATGGTAAACAGTATGGATTACTTATGCCTTTGTCTATTCCATCTAAACCTTGGAAACAAATTTCTATGGATTTCATTACTGGTTTACCTAATACTAAATCTAACCATTATATGATTTGGACAGTTGTATATAGATTTAGTAAACAAGCATATTTCATTCCATGTAAGAAAACTTTAACAGCATCACAAGTAGCACAATTGTTTTTTAAAACTATTTTCACTAACCATGGATTGCCAAAAGTTATTATTTCAGATCGTGATTCTAGATTTTGTAATAACTTTTGGATTACTCTGTTTGCTAACCTAGGCACAAAGATTGATTTCTCATCTGCATTTCATCCAGAAACTAATGGACAAACAAAAGCCACTAATAGCACTATTTTAGATCTTTTACGTGCATATACTATCTCTAAACCATAGACATGGGACACACATTTGCATTTATTACAGTTTGCATATAACAATACACCACACACATCTACAAAGAAAGCACCGTTTGAAGTGATTTATGGATATAGATTATCTACACCTGTTGCATCTTTGTCAAATAGAATTCAAAGTGCTGATGATATTGCTAGTATGCATAATAATATTTTTGATGAGGTTAAAGATATGATTGCTAAAGCCCAGCAATCATATACCAAACAAGCCAACAAGAAAAGACAAGCAATGAATTTCAAAGTTGATGATTATGTTTGGTTGAGACTAGAAAAACGTAGTCTACAAAGTGTAGATAGACATCCAGTTGTGAAATTGGCCCCTAGATTCTATGGACCATTTAGGATCATTCATAAAATTAATGATAATGCATTCAAGTTAGAATTAGCACCTCATTGGAAAATTCACAACACATTTCACATTAGTTTATTGAGACCATTTAGAGGCCAATTACCTATACACCCTGTTTATGAAAACACACCTTTGTTAGAGAAAGAGACTGAAATACTTGAACCACAAGCTATCATAGACACTAACTTTATGGCCACTAGAACTGGCCGAAGATATTCTAGATATTTAGTTAAATTTAAGAACCATCCTGTAGAGGAAGCACAATGGATGCACACTAGAGACTTAAATGCTTTCCCCACTCTCTTAGCTCCACATTGAGCTAATAGCAATTGAGGTCAATTGCTATCCCATCCCAGGGGTATGATGCCAGGAGGCATATTTCACGGTGGATTCCGTGAGGTTTTACGGTGGATTCCATAAACTTTGATGACCGGGGCTCATATACAAAGTGGATTCTTTGTGCGAGAAGTTGATGGGGATGCCTGTCCTTTTCGGGCGTTTCATTAATTTAGTGTGTACATGGGTGATTCCGCAAAATGCATATTAAATTAATAAACGTTTATGAGTTTTGAGTGCGCACTCGTAATAAATTAAGGTTAGGATTTATTTCTAACCTATTGATTTATTTATGTAGTTGAAGACTGTTAGGTATTCACTTTTATCGGTTTAATTGTATTATTCTACTAACGATTTTGAATGCTTCAGTTGATGTGTAGAGATAGCAGCAGTGGTGGAGGAAAGCATTGGAGAATAGCGAGTATTTGATTTATGGATTATATTCTGATAGGCGCCACGCCTATATTTTGTTATGCCTATTTATTGAGGCATCGATTATTTATTATTATTTTGTATGCACATGGGCGCATGGTTATGTTATTTCTATTTAGACATTGTATTGGGCGTGCCAAACTCTTTGGGCACCGTCCATTAGCTTTATTCCTATTTTTGTGTAAAAGAAAACTCAAAAGCTAAAAGCTTGCTATTTTGTAATTTGGGCTATTATTTGAGTATGAAGATGAAATATACATAAAATACATGCTTTGTGGAGCGCTCACACAAGGCATGGGGGGAGATTGCACCCAATTGGTCTCTTGCTCTGGTTGTTCATGCTTTTTACCTTGTAATTTGTGCAAAAAGTAGAGTTCATTGTTCTTGGGGACCTTCCGGCATTCACTACGTGAGCATACAGCGTCCGATTTGCGCACCAATAATTAGGTCAAATTTTTGCTCTATGGTTGTTTCTGGTAAATCACCTTCGACCATAAAATCTTCCATGTTTTGATCGAACATCCTGCAAAATCTCAAACAACCTCACATACTCGAAATCTTGTTAGAGGGATGAGCATAGCTCAAGTTTGGGTTTAGAAGGCTTGCTTTTTTTTTTAAATGGCTTTTTGTGATCTTGCTTATTTTGCGAGTATGGTAATTGATGACAGTCTTCTTCTAAGTGGAAAATAGACTACGCATGACAGTCTTCTTGCTGGAAATTGACTCTATCAAGATGCATGTGTGAACAGAGGCTTTCTGAAGCTTCGAAACAAGTTTGGAATTGATTTGGTATGAACAACTACTATGGAGGAGATTTAAGAGTAAAGTTTTTAAGCTTTAATAAAGCTTAATTGTAAGCTTTTAAATAAAATCTTTAACTAATCTTTTGGCAGCACGCAAGACGACAGCAACTGTTTGTCAACATTGACTACAATGAGTACATCTTGCCACCACAGTCCGCTGAAACTTGAAGAGCAAAAATCCTCTTGTCTGTTTCTCTGAGAAGAAAATGTCTTGCAAAGGAGCTTCTTGAGTAGTCCTCCGCCCCTCCAGAGAGTGGTCCTTCACGATCTAACAGCATAGCAAGGGGTTCTTCACCGCCAAGAATATGTTAGTATTGACAATTTGCCTATAGAGCCTGTTCGTTCCAGGGGCTTCACCTTTGCACGAGATGGTAAGCAATTGGAAGCCCTTTGATCTCCGCTTCGCTCTGATACCACTGGTGCACAAATCGGATGTTGTATACACTCGTAGTGAACGTCGAAAGGTCCCCAAGAAACAAAGAACTCTACATAAACTTCATAAAAGCGAGAAGAGAGTTTGCACGAAATGGAGCAAAAAGACAAATTGGGTACAATCTCCCTCTATGCCTTGTGTGAGCACTCCACAAGGTATGTATTTATAAAATTATTAATCTCCAAGCTAAAAAATAATCCAATTTACAATTAGTATGCTTTTAGCTTTTGTGTTTACTTTTGTCCAAATAAAGAATAAAGTGGTTGAGCGTCCAAAAAGTCGAGCTGTGCCCAAAATACAATGTCCAATAATGAAATATTCAAATCGAGCACCTATGCGCATACAAAGTAATAAATGTTTATCAAGTGCTTCAATAAATAAGTGCACCTAAATGAATATTAGTACCATGCCTTTAATGATAAGGTGTGCGCCCATCAAAATTAATAATTTCTTCAAGGTAATCTGAATACATACCATCGCTCGGTGCTTCCCAACGCCACCGCTACTTGCTCTACACATCAACTGAAGCATTCACAATTGTTAAAAAATAATAAAATTAAATCAATAAAAGTGAATACCTAGCTGTCTTTATCTACAAAATAAATAAATAGATTGGAACTCTATCCTAACCTTAATTTAATACAAGTGCACTCTAAACTCATAAACATCCATTAATTTAAATATGTATTTTGTGGAATCACTCGCTGTGGAGTCACCCACGTGCACATTAAATTCATCTGACCCTCGAAAAGGACAGGTGTCCCCATCAACTTCTCGCACAAGGAATCCACCTTGTGTACGAGCCCCGACAAATAAATATAGTTTTACATAATCCACCGCAAAACCTCACGAAATCCATCGTGGAATAAAAACCTCATTGAATCCACCGTGGAATAAAAACCTCACAAAATCCACCATAGAATATGCCTTCTGGCATCAGATGGTGCTTTAAAAAAGACTTAACTCAATATTTAAACCAAGCCCCTCTAGCAAAAGAATCATTTTTATCTTCCCATTACAAGACAACCTCACTTGGAATACAAGAGGCTATTAAAATACAGCAAGAGCAATCTAGCGAAATCAACCACCTCTTTTGGAAGAAATTTATACTCTAAAGTAAAATCTTCAACAATCAAGTAGATATGCTTACATGAATCTAATTTTTTAGATTCTTTCCAAATAAATGCTATATTCTTGGATTTAATATCGTATAAAATGCAAAATAAGTTGCCTCCTTCTCATTTCATTGACCTAGAATCTCATTTCATCTTAATTTTTTCCTACCAATATATTTCATCTATATTCCATTCCAATGTCTTATGAAACATAAAATATATTTTATGCTTTTCAATTCCACTATAACAAATTCGTGTTTCATACATTTTCTTTCAGCTCTATCATGTGAAACGCAAATCAAGTGGTGGGGTTAGTTGTTCTACCTGCCTTTTTCGCATATCATACGTTTTCTTTTGGGTTATTTTCTTTGACCCAAAAAAATCACATTGGTGTTTAATTTGGGCTCTGTTGTGTGAAATACAAATTTAATGATAGAATTCACTATCTATCTTGGCTATTTTCACATTTCATTCATTTTGTATTCAATTGTTGGTTGATAATTAGTTTTCTTTTCGTGCTGGTGCAGTTTATTTTGTTGAGGTATGGCTAGAACTAAGGCTACTATAAGGAAGTAGAAGGTTGATCCTAGGAGCATTGGAGGAGCATTGCTAAGAGAAGATCCATCAATCCTCCAATCCATCCAAGCCACCAAAGAAGCATAAAAGGATATTTTCACAAGGTGTAAGATGTCTTAGGAAAATCGTGAAGGCAACGAAAGCTCTTGATAATGCAGTTCCTAAGTTGCCATTCTAGAGAGTGTTTAGGGAGATTTAGATAGACACGGTCTCAATAACTTTAGATGGATAAGAAGTGACCTTATTTGCATCTAGGAGGCAATAGAGGACTTCTTGATTGAATTTTTCCAAGATGCATATATCTATGCTATCCATGCATATAGAGTTACACTTATGGATCAAGATGTGGTTATCCTTTGAAGATTGAGATATAGATTCTCCAGGGTTTTGAACCAATTTTCTCTTACAAATGAGAAGACATATAATATTGTTAATGTGCTACCATATAGGGAAAAAAAGGAGAACAAAGGTTCTAAAGTGGAGGATGTCACACATGAGAGAGACACGAGATGGTATGAGAAGGAGGAAACTGCTACAAAGGAAGAAGCATAAAAATGGAGAGAGCATAAGAGGAAGAAAAAAGAAGAAAAGGAAGCAAAGAAACTAGTACCTCTAGAGGATGAGCTTTTTAACATGCTTGAGAGGGTTAATCCAGCAACTTTTAGTGTATATTTCTTCTTGCCTAGTGACATAGGTAAGAGAAATTATATTTTTTTTTAAGACTTAGAATGTGTGCAGATCCTTCAAGGTAAGAGGAGAAAAGTAAATGACTCCATCCTTCTTGCTAGATTAAGATATAATATATTTAAATTTATCTATTCTTAGGAATGATATTTTTCTATCAATAATTTTATTTCCATATACTCACTATTTTACTACTTTTACTAGGTGTATTATGCATGAACTCCATTTTGATATATATAGCAAAAGGTTGAGATTCTTGATCCTTCAATCATCCACTACATTAGAGTAAGTGAGTTTGAAGCAAATACACTTGAGCATTGACTCAATAGAATTGATGTTAATACCTTGGAGCTTGTTATGATTCCATACCATAAAAAGTAAGTTATTTGGTATTTCTTCTACTTTCAAAAGAGTTTATTATACTAAATTATTTACTTATGATTTTTTTATCTCATTCAAGCTTAATTGCCATAGACTGCGTAGATAAGCCATGTTTTTTTAATCAATTCCTTGAAAGGAATACATGGAAATGCTAAGATGTAGGTTGAATTTTTCCAATGCTCCCTAATCATTTGACGTCTATTTGTTGTAGATATTCTAAATTTTATTTATTTATTATATAGAGTTGTAAAAATTAATTGAATTTCTATTAAAAAAGCCTTATATACCTTCTGATCTACTTACATAAATGGAGTATAGACAAGTTGTGGTAAGCTTTTTATCAAATACATCAAGATACTTGATTCCATAAACTACCACGAATAAGTTATTTAATTTTGCTTTGTGTTGTTATTTGTAGAACCCTCGTCAAGATAATAGCCATTCTTGTGGTTGAAGGCTAATTGTAAATGCTAAAAGATTGGTTATGTTTATTTATCTAAATGATGACAAATTTATCAAGGTAATATAGAATATATTTAATTTTTAAGATATTGCTTCACCAAAGGAGAGTGCATTGCAAAATAGCACTGAACTAACATTTCTTTCTTTCAAATGTGTGATGGTTTTCTAATGATTGTTACAACACTGAGCATGTTTAGTATGTAAGAGGAAAGATTTTCAAGTACATACTTATCTATTGCATATACACAAAGAACAAGGAGACAAGGAGGCCACAAATCGGGAGGGGATAGAGGAGGAGGTAGAGAATGTGGAAGTAGAGAAGGAGGGGTCCTCAATACTTAAGGCAACCAAAGCATCAAAGAAGTGCAAAACTCCTAAAAATGATATTTCTCAAAAAAAGAAATAGCCTTTGCGTATTGTCTTGTACAACCTCATGTATATAGATCATGAAGAAAGTAAATACAAATTTGTTTCAATATTTGAGCTTGTATTTATATTGAAAGTAAAGAGATTTTTTCTTCAATGTTCTTGTCTTGTATCTTTCTTTCTCTTCTCATTGATATCTTCAAAAAAATTAGCATAAATGTTTACCATTCAAGAAGTGAAATCAAATATATATATACCCTATGACTTGATATACAAACTTACTCATTTTTTGTTAAGTTAGAATGTAAATGAACATGGCAATTTGATAACTTCATTCAATAAATCTAGTTTTGCTTGATGTAATGTACATGATGGTCTAACCTTTAGTATCGTAATGATACTCATTGAGCCAAATATCAATGTTCCCTATAGAATCTTCTCTAAAATCGTCAAGATTTTGATCCAAAGCAACTAGACTACTACTAACATAATGCCATCTACTATAATAAAAGCTCAGGATGAAATTTTAAGTAGCAAGCATGTATTTGCAAGCAATAGAGTCTTGATCTATCTTACAAGTTACTTTGCCTTCTATCCTTATATCCCACCCCTCATCAATAAATTGTAGGACATGATCATATGCCATCCTCTTGACTAAGAGCATGGCCTTTGATCTTCATATCTCACCATTTTAAAATAAATTAATATGCATAAACAAAGAAATCTTTCTTAGCCTACTTGAGATATTAGGCTTCATAATTTATTTATCTTAAAAAAGATTTGACATCTATAGCTCTCACTAGTTGTAGTGTAAGAAGTTGGGAATAAGGATTTAGTATTAATAATATTGATATTATGCCATGTCACACTGACATTTGTATAAAAGGAGAGGACATGTAATTTTTCACATCTTTTTGACACATTAATACAATTACAGTCCTTCCCTCCCATCTTGCTCACAGCTTCTATGGCTTCTCCCTCTTTCCTATCTTTCTCTCTCCAAATCTAGTCTTTCTCTCTCCTCGTCACTCTTCTTCTCTCTTCCTACAGTCTTTCTCTCTCTTCTGCAGTCTTCTCTCTCCTTTCTCTCTCTCTAGTTCACTCTCTGACAAGTGGTATCAGAGCATTGGTCTTTGATCCATTCTTTTTCTTCTATTTTCAATCCTATTTTCCTCTATCAAAATCAATTTCAGACAAAAATTGTACAAGATAGTGACTAGTGGAGTGCTGTAGATCATCTACAGTTAGTAAGAGACTACATCTAGAGATATCCAAGGTCAGATATGGTGGAGGATGGCTTAAGTGACAAGTCGTCATCAAATTTTATGCAAAATTGGAAGTAATTAGGGTAAAGGAGAGTTAACCGGGCTTAGTTTGGAAACAAACTATGGTTACTTTGAAAAGAGGAAGTTCTCTTTCCCCTTTCTTGGAGTTTCCTGCAGGTTTCATGGAAGTTCATCAGCAAGATGTGCTCATATCTCTCAAACCTCTGATCTTCTTGGCCAAGCACCACCTGGAATAGCTTCCTTGCTTCAATACCTACAGGATGAATACTTGCTTGCTTCAGATTGGCTCAGCAATGGAGCCAGGAACAACCCCAAAAATTACGACGCAATTTTTGGACTGATTTTAGCATGTTTCTTGCATTTGGTACTTCATCTCCAGCCCTTGGCACTCTCCCTGATCTTTGGCAAGTGAAAACCATCAGTGAAATTGAAGGATTCAGCTCGATTTAAGATTCTTACAAGGAGAAAGCTTATTCAAACAATGAGCCTTCAGTCCCACTTCAGTCATCTAACCAAAATGGTCATGGACATGGGATTATTAGAAGAAGAGGCATCCCAAATAGCCAGTATGAAGTAGGAGAGGCTTCACAACGGCATGATGACTATTTGGGCAATTTGAATGGAGCTAATTCTCAAGCTTCTGGGCTGAATACTCAAATTTCTAGGGGTTCTCTACCAACAGGAAGATTACATAGTCGTTCTCAACCACCTGTTAGGAGATTTCCATCTCAATTCGGGGGTTCCATACATGGTATTCATGATCAGCCTATTTTGGGACAGCAACCATTTCATGAAATAGAGCTAAAGGACTAGATTGTTCTAGCTAAATTTAATGGTCAGTCATCTTCACCATTTGATTTAGAGAAGTGGACCTCTAAGATGGAATCCTACTTTGACATATTCCCTAAAACTGATGACATGAAGATTCATTTTTCTTCCTTGCATGTGGAGGGATTTGCCCATACTTGGTGGAGGTATATAAAAAAAGAAAACATTCTTGTAGAGAATTGGGAAGCTTTCAAGGCACTTATGGCTGAAGTATTTGTCTCCCCTCTTGAAAAAGAGAAATTAGCACGGAGATGGTATGGTTTGGAACAAAGGGGTTTAAGTGTAAGAGAGTACACTAACTAATTCATCAACCTAACCATGTATGTGGAAAGCATCAGTGATGAGGCTAAGCTCCATAAGTATATGTATGGTTTAGAGTCAACTTTATCAGCTGATGTCATGGCACAAAATCCTACTTCCCTCTTTAAGGCTATTGAGCTTGCAAACCACTATGGAAGAAAGTATAGAAGAGAATCTTCATTTCAGCCTGGTTTTGGACAGCCAAGGACTGTTTTTAAGCAGGGGCAAGTTGGTAATACTTATGGCAGTAATCATGTGTCAAATGGGAGCTTACGAGTACCAACTTATCCTCCATTCAATGCTTCTAGACCTCAAAGTAATTTCAGGACAGCAAACAGTCCAAGAGTTGACTTCAAACAAGGGGACAGCAAGCCTAAATCCATTTTAGCCAATACGAATCCTAAATCTATTCCTATGGATCTTTATAAAGAAAGAAAGGAGAAAGCCTTATGTTTCAAGTGTGGGGAAAAGTATACACCTGATCATGTCTCAAAGTGTGTATACAAAAATGTCAAATCCAAGCTTCAGAGTATGTTAGTTTTTGAGGATTTTGATGACATGGATGAAGCTAATGCAATTGCACTTAATGCTAAAAATGAAGATCTTGAGGAAGAAGTTGGGCAAGAGTATTTCTATGATCCAGCCGACTCTTTTCCTTTTGATCCAAGTGGAAGCATTTTATTTGATCCAGGTAGGACTTGTTATGAGCCGCTTGCTGCCACTAATTGTTCTATTTCTATGGATTCTTAGACAGGAACTAAGAGCCCTAATACACTTCGTATGAAGGGAAGCATATGTGGAAAGCCAGTGTTCATTCTGATAGACAGTGGCAGTACTCATAGTTTTGTGAATAAGTCCATCATGGACAAGCTGAATTGTATTCCCATAGATTTACAGCAGCCCATTAGAGTTCAAGTGGCCAATGGTGAAGAGGAAATTAGCACAAAGATATGCTGAAGATTTACAATAGCCCATTAGAGTTCAAGTGGCCAAAGGTGAAGAGTTCAAGTGGCCAAAGGTGAAGAGTTCAAGTGGCCAATAGTGAAGAGGAAATTAGCACACAGATATGCCCACAGGTTTATTTACAATTGGCTGAAAATTTTGAAGCAAAAGTAAACCCGATCACTTTGGAAATGGGGCCTATAGACATTGTACTCGGTTGTGATTGGTTGATGACATTAGGCAGGATCACTATGGATTTCTCACAGTTGTATATGGAGTTTATCTTCAATGGACAGCTTATCCATTTATAGGGAATTCCTAGTAGATCAAATTTTCAGCTTATTACCATTCAACAACTCAAAAGGGAGTACAAGAGGTGCTCACCAATATTTGTTTTGCATTTGAATAAAGAAATGCAGGATCAGCCCAATAATTCAGCAAACCATCTAGCCTTGACAGCTCTTCTTGAGGAGTATAGAGATTTGTATGAGGTACTTACTTCATTACCTCCCAAGAGAGCAGTAGATCACCCCATTGATTTGGAGCCCAACTCAAAGACAATCAATAAGCCACCTTACAGATTATCAAAGTGTGAACGAGAGGAAGTAGCTAAGCAAATCAAGGAACTTCTTGAGATGGGATTCATTGAACCAAGTTCTTCACCTTATGCATCTCCAGTCCTGTTAGTCAAAACAAAATATGGATCTTTCAGAATGTGCATTGACTACAGGGATCTTAATAAAATCACAGTGAAGAACAGGTATCTAATACCCAGGATTGATGATTTGCTTGATGAGCCTAAGGGGGCTCGCTTTTTACGAAGATTGGCTTGAGGTCAGGGTATCATCAGATTCGCATGCAAGAGGGTGATGAAGTCAAGAATGCTTTCAAGACTAATCGTGGGCTCTATCATTTCTTAGTGATACCATTTGGGCTTACAAATGCTCCAGTTACCTTCCAAAGCCTGATGAATAAGATTTTACAACCTTTCCTCTTTCAGTTTGTCTTGGTGTTCTTTGATGACATTCTAATCTACAACAAGACTTTCCGTAATCATTTGGCACATATGAGGAGGGTTTTGATGTATTGAGACATCATAGGCTTTTTGCTAAGGAGAAGAAGTGTTCTTTCATGCAAACTGAAGTGGAATACTTGGGACATATTGTCAGTGAAAAAGGAATACATGCTGATCCCAAGAAGGTGCAATGTATAAAAGATTAGCCAACACCTACTACTACTACTTCTCTTAGAGGATTCCTTGGTTTATCTTCATTCTATCGCCGATTCATTAAGCATTATGCTGCCGTTGCAGCTCCTTTGACTGATAGGATGAAGAAGGAGGCTTTCTTTTGGGATGCTCTTGCAGATAGCAGCTTCAATCAGTTAAAGGAACTCCTTACATTTGCTCCTATCTTACTATGCCTAGACTTTTACAAATAATTTACTATACAGTGTGATGCTAGTGGCCGTGGCATTGGGGTTGTTTTGCTATAGGAGCATGGAGTGATTGCCTTTGAGAGCCGTAAGCTTACAGATAAAGAAATGGCCATGAATGTTTATGACCAGGAGATGTTGGCTATCTTGCATGCAATTAAGAAGTGGCACCATTACTTGTATGGTAGCCAATTCAAAGTACACAATGATCACAGCATACTTAAGTATTTACTTACTCAGTCCAATCTTACTCCAAAGCAACGTCGTTGGGTAGCTACATTACAGAATTATGATTTTGACATCACACATACAAGGGGCAAAGATAATATATATCAAGATTGTGGGAGAGAAGGAAGGAGTCTCACTTGTAACTTTCTTGCTTGCACAATGGGGGAATACACACAGAGGTGGAGGCTGAAAATAGTTTTTCTCTTCTCAATTGTGTAAGCCAAAAAGAACTCTAGTACATAGAAATAGAAGAACCCTATATATGAGTCTCAAACCAAACTCAACTAACTAAGGTGGCATACTAACTAAGCCACGAACTAGAGTAGATAAGGATAGCTGTCATCTAGCTATTATTCATGGGCGGTGTACCAACCGCATCTGCAACTGACAAGTCGGTGACATAAATGCACAACGGTCACCCTGGCATATCACGAGTGGAGCTCGATATCTCAACACTCCCCCTCGAGCTCAATCCCAATTCCTGCACACCAATCAGGTCTCTGAACTTGTGTAGCTTCTCTGCGCCCAATGCCTTCGTGAATATGTCAGCTACCTAATTTTCTGTGCTGACATAAACTAGATCAATAAGACCTAGTAAAACCCTCTCGTGCACATAGTGATAATGCACCTCAATGTGCTTTGTTCTAGCATGATAGACTAGGCTATTTGCCAAGTGTATACTACTCATGTTGTCACAATAAATGACAACTGGCCCATCTGTAGGCTGATGCATATCATAAAGTAGCTTATGCAACCAAGCTACCTCACATGCAGCTGTTGCTGCACCCCTGTACTCAGCCTCTGTGCTCGACAAGGCAACTGTAGGTTGTTTCTTGCTGCTCCAAGTGACTGCAGCACTCCCAAAAGAGAACACATATCCACTAGTAGATCATCTATCAGAAATACTACCAGCCCAATCAGCATCAGTGTATCCATGTAGCTGTATCTGAACCCCAGTCTCATAAAATAGTCCATACTACAATGTGGACTTCACATATCTGAGTATACATCTAGCCACATCCAAATGTGGTTTCCTTGGAGCCTGCATAAACTGACTTACCAATCCAACAGCATAGCTCAAATCTGGCCTCGTAATAGTCATATAAATCAAACTTTCTACTATGCGTCTGTACATAGTAGGGTCTTCGAGAAGCTCACCTGCATCTGTGCTCAACTTCACATTCTGCTCCAAAGGAACTCAAATAGGCTTACAGCCTGTCATCCCATATTTGGACAGCATGTCCAATCCATACTGCCTCTGCAAGAGCCATATCCCACTTGGTGATCTAATCACCTCAATGCCCAAGAAATAATGCAGCTCTCCCAAATCCTTCATCTCAAACTTTTGCTTCAATAGCATTTTCACATGAAGGATATCTTCGTCACTATCACCTATGATAATCAAATCATCAACATAAATGACAAGCAGCATAATACCTTTCTCTGTTTTTCTCACATAAAGTGAGAAATCTGCCTTGGAAATCTGAAAGCCAATAGTGACAAGATACTATCCTATCTTGTCAGACCATGCTCTAGGTGCTTGCTTCAAGCCATACAAGGTTTTCTTCAACCTGCAAACAAACTCAGGATGAACAGCATGCACATAACCTGGTGCCTGCTCCATATAGACCTCTTCTTGCAAATCACCATGCAAGAAGGCATTCTTTACATCCATCTGATGTAAAGACCATCCCTTTGATGCAGCCATAGCAATGACTGCTCTTACGGTTGCCATCCTTGCAATCGGACTGAATGTTTCTTCATAGTCAATGCCATATGTTTGTGCATACCCCTTGACTACTAATCTTGCCTTGTATCTGTTCACAAAACCATCTGCGTTGTGCTTCACCTTATAAACCCACTTACAGCCAATTGCATTATTATCTTTAGGCAAAGGTACCAACTCCCATGTAGCATTTACTTCCAAGGCATCCATAGCTTTCTCCCATTTTTCTTTTCCCATGGCTTGCTTAAAAGAAGTGGGTTCTAGTTCCTGTATCACTTTGACTATATATGCATAGTGAATGGCTGTAAATCCATCATATTTTGGCCTATCCATAGGATACCTAGCTCTGGTAGACCTATGCAAAGTAGGCTCACTTCCAGATGGTCTCAAAACATCCCTAATCTTCCTTACTCCAGGTGTAACAATAGAAGGAATACCCAACTCATCATCAATGCTCTATTCTGAGCTAGTGGATTCGCCATCCACATAAGAGTGACCTGCATTCACATCAAACATGGGCTGATCTACCTTCTCTTTTCCTTTTCGTGATACCTGCATACCACTATCTACATTGCTTTGAGAAGATTCTCCTGATCTCAATCTGTCTGTCCATAGAGAAGAATGTGAACCACTGCTAGAGGACGCTCCATGTCCACTAATATCTTGTGAGTGCTGCTGTGAATTCTGTGCATCTACATTATCAATCACATTTACTGGTTTATACCAGCTACTCATCTCATCAAAAACAACATCTCTGCTCACTATATACTTACGAGTAGAAGGGTTATAGCATCTATACCCTTTCTGCTACAAAGAGTAACCAATAAAGATGCACTTCTCAGCTTTTGGATCCAACTTGGATCTCAACTCATCTGGCACATGAACATAGGCAATGCAACCAAAAATTTTCAAATGAGAAATATATGGTTTCCTACCAGTATACCTGTCAAGATTGTGGGAGAGAAGGAAGGAGTCTCACTTGTAGCTTTCTTGCTTGCACAATGGGGGAATACACACAGAGGTGGAGGCTGAAAATAGTTTTCCTCTTCTTAGTTGTGTAAGCCAAAAGAACTCAAGTACAAAGAAATAGAAGAACCCTATATATGGGTCTCAAACCAAACTCAACTAACTAAGGTGGCATACTAACTGAGCCACGAACTAGAGTAGATAAGGATATCTATCATGTAGCTATTATTCATGGGCGGTGTACCAACCACGTCTGCAACAACTGACAAGTCGGTGACATAAATACACAACGATCACCCTGACGTATCACGAGTGGAGCTTGATATCTCAACAATACCTCTTCTCTAGAGTCATCCCATATATTGCTGCAGTGGGAGTTCTGTTCATTATGTAGACTGCTGTAGCAACTGCCTCAACCTAATAAAAATCTGGCAGGTCTTTTTCATTGAGCATGGCATGAGATACCTCTCCAATATGTTTATTTTTCATTTCTGCAATTCCATTTTATTGTGGGGTATGACTGCATGAATATTGTTGCTTTATGCCATGCTCTTGCAGGAACCTTGCAAACTCATTAGAGAGGTACTCTCCCCCTCCATCTGACCTTAGGCATTTTATTTGCAGGCCTGTTTCTTTTTCAACCATAGCTTTAAGAGTTTTGAAATGCCCAAAAACTTCACTTTTCTTTTTCATAAAATACACCCAAACTTTTTTGCTATAGTCATCAATAAAAGTAACAAAATAATGACAGCCTCCAAGAGATGCAGCTTTAGTAGTCCACACATCAGAGTGGATTAATTCCAATGGCTTCTTACTCTCTTGAACATGTCTAGGAAATGGTTTCCTTGCCTGCTTTCCAAACTGACAGGCTTCACATACCTTATACATTTCTGCAACTTTGAATTTAGGCAATCCTGCAATAATATTTTGGGCCTGCATTGATTTAAGTCGCTGTACATTAACATGACCAATGCGTTTATGCCAGATATCAATATCTGCAACTACACTGGTCCCATGTGCAAACATTGCTGCACTCAATTTAGGCATGTCTGTATCCAATGTAAACATTCTGCCCTTCTTCTTTCCTTTTGCTATCAAGCGACCTTTATTTTTCATATCCTCAACAAAGCATCCATGAGGATTAAATCTGACATGCAAGCCCTGCTCAACCATTTGACCAACAGAAACCAAATTCTTGGTGATATTCGGGACATGAAATACATCTAACAGGTATTTCTTTTTCCCATCCTGCATAGACAAAGGAATTTACAACATCTCTACTCACTGTAAACTTACGAGTAGAAGGGTTATAGAATCTATACCCTTTCTACTGCAAAGAGTAACCAATAAAGATGCACTTCTCAATTTTTGGATCCAACTTGGATCTTAACTCATTTGGCACATGAACATAGGCAATGCAACCAAAAATTTTCAAATGAGAAATATATGGTTTCCTACCAGTATACCTCTCCTCTGGAGTCATCCCATGTATTGCTGCAATGGGAGTTCTGTTCATTATGTAGACTATTGTAGCAACTGCCTCATCCCAATAAAAATCTGGCAGGTCTTTTTCATTGAGCATGGCACGAGATACCTCTCCAATATGTATGTTTTTCCTTTCTGCAATTCCATTTTGTTGTGGGGTATGACTGCATGAATATTGCTGCTTTATGCCATGCTCCTGCAGGAACCTTGCAAACTCATTTGAGAGGTACTCTCCCCCTCCATCTGACCTTAGGCATTTTATTTACAGGCCTATTTCTTTTTCAACCATAGCTTTAAGAGTTTTGAAATGCCCAAAAGCTTCATTTTTCTTTTTCATAAAATACACCCAAACTTTTCTACTATAGTCATCAATAAAAGTAACAAAATAATGACAACCTCCAAGAGATGCAGCTTTAGTAGTCCACATATCAGAGTGGATTAATTCCAATGGCTTCTTACTCTCTTGAACATGTCTAGGAAATGGTTTCCTTGCCTGTTTTCCAAACTGACAGGCTTCACATACCTTATGCATTTCTACAACCTTGAATTTAGGCAATCATGCAACAATATTTTGGGCCTGCATTGATTTAAGTCATTGTACATTAACATGACCAATGCGTTTATGCCAGATATCAATATCTGCAACTACACCGGTCCCATGTGCAAACATTGCTGCACTCAATTCAGGCATGTCTGCATCCAATGTAAACATTCTGCCCTTCTTCTTTCCTTTTGCTATCAAGCGACCTTTATTTTTCATATCCTCAATAAAGCATCCATGAGGATTAAATCTGACCTGCAAGCCCTGCTCAACCATTTGACCAACAGAAACCAAATTCTTGGTGATATTCAGGACATGAAATACATCTGACAGGTATTTCTTTTTCCCATCCTTCATAGACAAAGGAATTTTTCCAATCTGCACAATAGGATGTGTAGTATCATCACCAATCTCCACAAATCCTGGCTTTTCCATTTTTCTTGCATCCTGCATCCATTCTGCATGACTGTCATGTGGTTTGATGCACCTGAGTCAACATACCACACTTCGTTGCTTTCTTCTGCACTTGTCACAGAATTGTTCATGTGCTGCACCAGAAACAAATGCTCATTTCTGTCATCACCCTGTCTACTAGAAGATGCATAATTTCCTTATTGCAATTTTCCATTCATGATGTAATTCTGCTTTTTATAGCAGTCTTTAGCCATATGACCCATTTTACCACAGTAGCAGCATTCAACATTGTTGTTTGCATTTTGGCCTCTTTGCCATCCACCACGACCTCTTTGGCTCCCCCTGCCTCTAGAGTTACCACGTCCTCCTCCATAGGACTGCTTTTCTTGAGTCTGCTGCATATTCTGATTTCTACCACGGCCTCCTCTACCTCTGCCTCTACCTCTTCCAACATTTGAGTAGAAAACAGTTTCTTTTGAAGTTCCTCCTGAAGAAGATGCACCACTATTTCTTTGCTCCTCAGAAATTAGAAGAGCAATCAACTCCTCAAAATCAGGAAATCTTTCACGAACTGAAATGGATGTCTGAAACTGTGCATAATCCTTTCCTAGACCATTCAAGGTCACAAAAACTAAATCATCATTTTCCACTGGCGACCCAATGGAAGCAAGTGCATCTACAATCTTCTTCACCTTCATGTGATAGTCATTGATGCTCATACTTTCTCTTTGCACATTATGCAACTCTTGCTTGAGCTGCATTTTCGTGGCTTGCGTATTTGTGCTATACATTTTTGACAAACTATCCCATGCCTCCTTTGGCGTACTTGCATCCTGAATATGCACAATCATAGAGTCTAAAATACTGATAGGCAGCCAGTACATAACTTTCCTGGCTCTCTCATGCCATGCTTTGAATGCCTGCATTTGCTGTTGATTGGGAATATCAGGAAGAACTGGTTCTTCTTCATTTCCTGCAACAAATTCCCAATATCCTTTTCCCATAAGAAAATTTGTCATTCTAAACTTCCATGCTTGGAAGTTGTTCTTGTCAAGCTTTTCAGTTAAAATCAGTGAAAGAGAATCAGACGCCATTATAAAATACTGCAAAAAATTCTGTCACTACAAAAAACACAGCTTCACCCTCACAAGAGCAAATCTGCAAAACTAGCGAAAGTGGTATTTGACCACACAGTCACTTCCTAGTGACGATTTTGCATAAACAGGAAACAAGGATGATTCTGTAACTCCCAGTGTCTCTGCACACAAGCATACGATGCAATTTCTGTGGTAACTTTTTACCGACCTGTAGAACAGTCGTCGCACAGCATAAAACAGGGCCTTTTCCTGAGTGCGTGCAGAAAACTTCCGCCTCCAAAACAGGCCCCGAAATGGCCTCAAATCAAAAAAACAGGGTCACCAAAGGCTAAAGCCCCATCCTATAGCATATACTGCTCTGTTGCTTCACCGCGAAGGGTGTCTCAACCTGAGACAATGCACTCTTGCAATTTCCAGTTATGCTACCTGCAGAGATCTGCTCCCAAAACAGAAAATGAAAGCAACACTGCTTCTCTTACCAGAACACCGTGAACTTGGCTTGCTTTCTTGAGCTCCTTACCACGAACAAGGCTTTGATACCATGTCAAGATTGTGAGAGAGAAGGAAGGAGTCTCACTTGTAGCTTTCTTGCTTGCACAATGGGAAAATACACACAGAGATGGAGGCTGAAAATAGTTTTTCTCTTCTCAGTTGTGTAAGCCAAAAAGAACTCTAGTACATAGAAATAGAAGAACCCTATATATGAGTCTCAAACCAAACTCAAGTAACTAAGGTGGCATATTAACTGAGCCACGAACTAGAGTAGATAAGGATAGTTGTCATCTAGCTATTATTCATGGGCGGTGTACCAACCGCATCTGCAACTGACAAGTCGGTGACATAAATGCAAAACGGTCACCCTGGCATATCAGAGTGGAGCTCGATATCTCAATAATATAGTGGCTGATTCTATTTCTCGTATGTGGGCTTGCAAAGTTTCAACTATGATAGAATTGCATAATGATTGGATTGAAGAATTACAGGAGGCTTATCTTCTGGATGAAGAATTCAGTCATATTTTTCAGAAATTACAGCAAGGTATCATGGAAAAAAACTCGCATTACCAGTTCAAAAATGGCCTTATTTGGTTGAAAGGCAAGATTGTTATTCCTTCTACCTCTTCTTTTATGCGAAAACTTATGGAGGAACTATATTCTTTGCCTCTAGCTATACATTTAGGAGTTTTCAAGACCTATGACAGGATCAGCAAAATTTTCTATTGGAAAGGACTGTGGAAAGATATCAAGGACTTTGTTATGAAGTGTATGCCTTGTCAGTAGAATAAGGACAACACTCATAAGCTAAGAGGTTTGTTACAGATACCTATTCCTATAGGTAAATGGACTCATATTACTATGGATTTCATTACCAGCTTATCTACTACCAAGAAGGGATGGAATAGTATATATGTGGTTGTAGACAGACTCACCAAGGCAGTCCATTTTATTCCAACCAAGATTCAGTTTACTGCTTCTCAAGTGGCCAGTCAGTTTATGGAGCAGATTTTTAGACTACATGGATTACAACAGGTGATTGTTCATGATAGAGACTCAAAGTTTATGAGTAACTTTTGGCAGGTGGTATTTACATCTATGGGTACTAAATTGGCTCCATCTACGGCTTATCATCCCCAAACTGATGGACAGACAGAAAGAGTCAATAAATGGTTGGAGACTTATCTTCGTCATTTTTGTTATGATGTCCAAACTTCATGGGATTCTTGGTTACACTTGGCTGAGTTTTCTTATAACAATTCTACTCACTCTAGTATCAGAGTTTCACCCTTTGAGGCTTTGTATGGTTACAAGGTGCCCTTACCCATAGTCATCTTTAATGAAAGGATCAATCCTCATGGGAAGGAAAAGTTAGAAAGAATGCAGGCCCTTCTTCAACAATGTAAGATGAATCTTAGGAATGCTCAAGACCAAATGAAGATATATGCTAATGAGAAGAGGAGGCCTTTAGAGTTCCAAGAAGGAGAATTGGTCTTACTGAAGCTGCCCAAGTCCAAGTACTCTACATTAAAAGTTGGATCTAGTAATAAGCTTGCCCACAGGTTTTATGGCCCTTACCGGATCCTTAAGCTAATTGGAGATTTGGCATATAGATTAGAGCTTCCCTCTTCCACAAAGATTCATAATGTCTTCCATGTTAGTCAGCTCAAGCCCTTTTATGGTAATCCAGTGGATATAGTTGATGAGCTGCCACCTCCTATTGATGAAGAAGGTCTTATTCAGTACATCCCAAAGGCTGTTATAGGTCAACGTGAGAAGAAGCTTCGATCTCATTCTATCATGGAATATTTGATCAACCTGAGAAAGCTTCTTGGAGGCCTGATTCTATATCGGATGAGTTTCCTTTCTTAAGGGATACATTGGTGGCTGAAGCCTATTGATTATGGAGCTAGTGATGATGCAAACAAGATCAGGACAACACGATGTTTTAGAACAGTTTTTATCGTGCCTAATTTTTAGAATTAAGCTATCTACATGGGCTAAAAGTACTCTTCAAGAGCTTCATTTTGATATATGGTACGTCTCATTTTGACACTTCTACTAGAAGTTATGGCAAATTTGGTCCAGCAGGGTCTATTTACATAGCAAGCTATCTACTTTGTTTTGAGATTATTTATTGAAGAATTTATGGCTCCATATACTTTTGTGTTAACCCCAAGTCGAGATGGCAAAAAAATGGAGGAAAAAGCAAAAGGAAGATGGGGAAAGAGCAAAGACACGCAAACGGCCTCTAAAGATGAACCGGGGCAAAAAGCGCAACCTTAAAAGAAAAGGCGTCTCAAAAAACTCAGAAAATTCTTGTAAAAGAGTGCCAGGCCCTCCTGTACCAATTGTAAAATATTAGATGGGTGTAGGCTAGAGGCACAAGGCTAGAAGAGGGAAACGGAAAAAGGACCTTGCCACAATGGCCGGTCATGTAAAAAGGGATGGGTGCCCATGGGATTTTAGGGTTTGCATATATAAAGTTCAAAAAGTGAATAAGAGATCATTCTTTGGTGTGTGGCAAAAGGAGTCTTCTTCTTCTTCTCTCCTTCTCACCTTCTTGCTTGTGTGTCTTGGCGGTTGAGCGAAAGCCAATTAGAGCTCGCTTGGAACGCTTGAAACAATAAGCGGTCCGTGGGTCTTGGCGGTTGAGCGAAAGCTCCCACATTTTAGTTCTGTTACTACCGGGACCAACAAATTCAAGCTTAAGCACTTGCGCGCCTCATATCGAGCATCGAAGTAAGGGATTCATCCCCAAACCGAAGCTTGAGATAGGTACGAAGT
The DNA here is from genome assembly GCF_053477565.2 of Lygodium microphyllum. Classification (NCBI taxonomy): domain Eukaryota; kingdom Viridiplantae; phylum Streptophyta; class Polypodiopsida; order Schizaeales; family Lygodiaceae; genus Lygodium; species Lygodium microphyllum. Next base: position 118,745,993 of record NC_141141.1, on the reverse strand, counting down.
TTGGGTATTTTTTATCTTCAAAACATGTAAGTATTTTGGGTTATTTTGTTTGTTTGATGATTAGGAAACATGGAGAAATCAATTCAGTATTTTGCTTTCGATTCTTGTTGCATTTAGAGTAGGATAGGATTAGGAAATTGCACCGAAGAAGGGTAGGGTTTATTGTTGCAAAACAGGGCAAATAGGGCAAAAATTGTGCAAAAAGGGCAAAAAGCTCGCTTGCAATGCTTAAGATTGGCAACAAGTGAGTGATTGGGGGCATCAACACCATACCCGGGAAGGGGTATAAGAGCCAAGAGGCCAAGGGAGGACTCATTTGCAACCATTTTAGTGTGAAAGAGAGAAAAAGAGAGAGAAAGAGAGAGAGAGAGAGAGAGCTACCGCCCGATTCGATTCGATCGCACCAACGACGAGTCCACCACTCTATCCAGGTATGTGAATCCCTTCTCTTGCCCCCTTAGGTAGGATCTGGAGGTTTATGCCTGGTATGATTGAGTAAAGCACGAGAAACGATCGAAATCAAGCTCACATAGTTTACGTGCACCGCGCTTGGCCCCTCCAAATGGTCACGTCTAGGCCGAGTCCCAAAATCGGCCCTCGACCGCCTTGCCATTCAGCCCATTCGGCCAAAACCCTAATCGGCCCACTCGGCCCAAACCTACTCAGCCCATCCGAGTCTACCATTCGGATCGTGGACAAATTCGGCCCTCTGTCACGTGTCAAATTCGACCCTCCGCCCACTTGCCTTGGCCCAATTGCCTCGGCCCATCCGAGTGACCCCGTCCGAGTCTACCCTGTCCAAGTCCCAAATTCGGCCCTCGGCCCATGCGCCTCGGCCCGTCCAAGTAACCCACTCGGACCCTGCAATTCGGACCAGTTGGGCCGAGTGTAGATTTTTACCAAATTTTCAGGAATTTGACCTAACTCGGCTAGAACTCAACACCGCAAACTGTCGAAAGCCCGTAGGGCGCTCAGAACTTGATTCTGGCATACGGAATAGGCAAAATCATAGGGCATCATCGCTTAGCAGCTAGAAGTGGGCAGTTGCGAGACCCGGAGGCTTAGATGCAAACCGCTGAGTTGTAAGGCCTGATTGGACCAAAAACGAATGAGACAACATCTTAGAGAAACCCTAAACCCTAATAAGACGGCCAAGAAATACCAACAAGCCTATTCGGCCCAAAACAAAGCGAGAGTGCGTAAGACGTCTAGGAATTGGTTGTTGCACTCACCCTGAATTTTCGCACTTGAAGTATACTTAAGGAAATTGAAAGCCTGATTGAGCACAAGTGCACAAGGAAAGACACATTGAGTGGCCATAAATTGAGGACTGTATTAAATAATTGAAGGAACTCACCCAGATAAACCACTCAAGAAACCCACCAGTAGGAGAGAACCCAATACATAGACAAACCATCAATGTGCAGAAGTAAGACCAAGCAAGGGACACCGACGAAGTGGATCTGACGAGTCTACTGAACCTGATCGATAGCTTGGTGGATCACAACAACTCGACAATGGCAGAAGAAAGTTCAGACGGCAAATCTAACGAGAAATTCGACTTAAAAGTCTTTCCAGATGCTATTCAACATAGTTGATCAGCAGTTACGACGCTCATGCTTGGTACAAGCACCGCGGTAGGATAGCAGACGCTATCATCACATATCTAGAAGATGAGAGAAAGCTGGCCCGCAAAGCATTGCAAAGCATGGCTGAATACAATAGGGATCAGCAGGCTAGGAGCCAAAGGCAAAGCATGGGTTTGCGAGAGGTGTATCGGGTGCTGAACTTGGCTGGTAGAAATCGAACGGACCATGAGAGAGCACTAGAAGGAGACTTAACACTGAGTGAGCTTCTCATGAAGTGGCTGCTTGATAACACGGCTGCAGAGCAAAGTGCCACGGCTCTAGCAACATCGCTGTTCGCAGGATTAGGAGCAAACCAGGGCTCAAAGAACCAGTCTAAAATCCCTATTGTTGCCAAGCAACTCAATAAGTACCAACCCCATGACGACCCATACAGCTTTGTTGAGAAATTCAAGCAAGTCTGTGAAGCCAACAGTCTCAATGACCTGGCTCAACGCTCTCAAACATTCGGGTTTTGCTTGGGTGACAAGGGTAGGACTTGGTACACAAGCTTAGATAATGCAAAGCGAGCCAACTTTGATGGCCTCAAGGATCACTTCATTAAGAGATTTATCGAGCTCGGATGCTCCGATAATCTACTAGTACGCTTGATGAACGTCAAGCAGAAAGAGAAGGAGGACATTCGCGATTACGTGACCCATGTGCGGAGTCTCTTCAAGAGAATCCCTACTAGAGAGCAACCGACTGAAAGAGCAGTATCAACTGTATTCATCAGCGGGATTCAGAATGAGGAACTATACAAGGCTTTGGCAGGCAACTCGAGCTTGCAGTGAGACGTGCTAACCAGGGTCTTTGAGGAAGCCATCCAAGTTGAAGATCAGCTGAAGGAGCGAAGCTCCAGAAGTGCCAACCTAGAGGAGACCAACTCGCGAAGCTCAGAGAGAGTGTCAACCTCAAGTGAGCGATCAGCCCCATCATCCTAGGATAAAGGGAAAACCACCGAAACAAACCAAGACTTGGCTGATGTTAGGATGGAACTAGACAAGTTGCAAGACATGTTGAGATGACCAACGCACCCACACGTCCAATGTGTGTACTGTGGCGGAAACCACTTGCCAGCCGAGTATCAAGACCCTAGGTCAAGACCTTGCGCTAACTGATGTAGGTTCGATCATGATGTCGCACATTGTAGATTGCCAAGGAGACTTCCATACTCACAACCATACGGCCAGTCTTACCTAGCGAATAGGCCGCAGCCATTTTTTGAAAGGAAAGCCCCATTGGCCCTCCCTGCGCTTAACGACATTAAGTCGGCTGTTCCTAGAATGGAAATAAACCCTACAGGCATTCCTAGACCACCTGGTCCTTACGTAACCCATCCACCGAGTGACGCTCCTGTCCACTACGTGGAAGAACCAAACAAGGAAGAAGCTTACATATGCCCTTACGACTCGCATGACGATGAGGGCAACGTTGTCCTCATGGATTATCGCCCCGTACCGGTGATGGCATTAGGAAGAGGACGAGGTAAAGGCCTAGGAGGGCAGACGCAGGATCCAATCACCTGTTGGACCTCTGGCCACCCAGATCATGTCTCATCATGCTGCCCTGAAACGGAGCAGCAAAACAAAGACAAGGCTGACCAAAGGTGTGCTGAGTGCGGAATCACCCATCTCTTCTTCAACTGCCCAAGGCGAAAGCCGTCGTCTAGCTCAGCCAATGAGCCATCTATCCCATTGGGGCTATTCGGTGTCAAGAATCACGATGGGGAGGCCACGCCTATCCCATTGTGGGTCATGACCCGTGCCCAAACAAAGCAGGCTGGCATCTCTCTGCCAGGACCTAGCAATCTCGATGCAGCCTCGATAGGGAAGAAGAGCTGTAGATGGTGGAGGAGGAAGTCGGAAGCTAAAATTGCACTAAAAAGGAAGAGTGCTACAACTCTGGCCACTAGAAAGAAGGTCTCTGACGCAGAAGCAAAGACGTCAACCCCTAAGATGGCCGAAAAGGGAAGCACTAAGGTAGGGGAATACCCGCACTCGAAGTGACAATTAGAGGCCATAAAAAAGGTGAAAGAATGGGTGAAGGAAGCCCAAGAATATCTAAAAGACGCTGAGCCCATCATAGAGGATGGAATCGATGATCTCTCTAGCATAAGTAAGCCAACCTCGCCCCCACAACCAAAGTCAAGAGAAGCAATTGCACCACAAGCGGTGCCGCTAAGGCCAAGTCTCGGCGCTGCTACAGGACCGCGGTTCAATCACGACCACTGGCCAAGACAATCTAGGTTAGGAGAGAGACGAACACCCAATGATCTCCTAACCATGTTGGTGACTACCCCTGTAACACTTAGCCTGGGAGATCTGCTTAGGCAGCACCCCACCCTATGGCAAGATCTTAAGCAGTGGGTTGAAGGGTCACAAGAACAGGTCACGACAGACCCTCATGACCATGAGGCAGAAACGCAAATACCGAGTTTGACGCTGCACTCTATGCCTAAATCCTTGCACGTCAATGCCTTCTGGGAAGGCTCCGAGATGCATGTAGTCTTACCGGTCTTAGCCCTAGGCGATACAACGAGGAAGGGAATCGTAGACACGGGGGCTGGGGATAGTGTGCTTAGCCATGCAATGCTTCAGACTTGGAGAAACCCACCTGTCACACTAGCAAACAGTATGAGAGTCAAGCCATTCGGGGTGCTTAAGAATTGGCCAGTGAAGATCGCAGGTGTCCAATTCTCCGTTGACTTTATAGTCATGAAGGGAGTGGACTACGACATCCTATTAGGCCGCCCATGGATGTGCAACGCTAGAGTCATCGAAGATTGGGGTAACGACTTAATCTTCCTTGGCAATAGGATGAATGCCATGAGAGTAGAGATGGACACCTAGAAGACCTCACCAGTCGACTTAGATGCCATCTCTATTATGCTCAAGGGTAATGCTCAGGTCAAGAAGTCCTATGGGCCCTTGACCAAGTATATCCCATGCCCGGAGGACGAGCGGGATTGGATGCATGTCCTTGCTACAATCGACTTGTCGTTCTCTGATCATGAGGCATATGACCAAGCCATCAAAACAATCGGCAAGACTAACGACATACCCTCCGTACCAGTCTGCATGATGGCAGGAAGTCTTCATGGGAAATCGAAGCCCGTAAACTCCCACATCCCAGCCAACAAAAGGGAACTCTAGGAGGTACTGGAATATCTATCGAACAAGCTAGCTAGCAATCCAGCTGCAAATCTCAACCCACTCCAGGATCTCTTAGATGAATCTAAGTGGCAATGGACCAGAGTGCATGACTTAAACCTCATGTATAATTGGGCCCCGGTTCCTGACCAACGGACCAGAGATAGACCGAGTCCTAGGAGACGATGAGTAGTCTGACGAAGGGAATTCTAACGACAAATACGAAGACTGCCAATCCTTCAGTGATGAAAGTGAGGGTGAGGTAAATACTGTGGAATACGACACTAAAGGACAAGAAATAGAGCAAATACGAGCAGACTCCAAACTACAGAGAAAGAGTATCTTTAGGATGGAGCGAGGAGTCATGCACGTGGAATGTGACCGCACCTGGTTGGAACACGTAGGAGCCATAGACCTTGAGCAAGCAGGACTAGCCTAGCCAGGAATGACATCAGTAGTTAGAACTAAATCACCATTTGAACTGCGCCCACCAGGGGAGACCACCTCTTCTAGCGAAGGCGGGGGATTCGACTCTGAATCGAAGGTTAGTTCGGATAGTGATCCAAAGATCCCTAGGCCACCCACAACTAGACGCACCAAGGGGGACCTATCTGTCCACCTGATGCATAGACGATTAAGACAGGGAAAGGCAAAACAACCCAGGGATACTCGAACGGAAGAACAACGAAAACCACAGGATCTCCCTAAACGATTTACAAAATTCAAAAAAGGGGATAGGGTGGTAGTTCTGTTAGGTGCCAAACGTCAAGCACAAACAAGTGAACCAATCGAGGAACCAAGGAGGTGGACCTAGCCCAAGAAGGGGAACCACCCCGACCAGTCTTCATTGCTGATGACTTGACTAATGAAGAAGAAATGAGTCTTGTCGCTCTCTTGCGAGAGTACATAGACGTGTTCACCTGGTCCTTAGAAGAGCTTAAGGGGGTAGATCCGAGTGTCTGACTCACAATATACCCATGACGCCAAACGCAATACCGGTCAACAAGCAGCGACCGTACCCTATGAATCCAAAACATGCTCATGCTGTCAATGAAGAGATTGATAAGCTGATGAGAGCAGGATTCATTTATGAAATTGAGCACATAGACTGGGTATCGCCCATAGTCATCGTGATGAAGATGAATGGAAAAATCCAAGTGTGCATCAATTACAAGAAGGTAAACGCTACCACCAAGAGGGACAACTATCCATTGCCCTACACTGAGCACATGCTTGAGAGAGTGGCAAGCAAGGAAACCTACAGTTTTCTGGACGGATTCTCAGGGTACAACCAGGTGCAAGTGCATCTTGCGGACAGGCATAAGAATGCCTTCGCCCCACTGAGTGCGGCGTCTTTGCTTACATAGTCATGCCCTTCAGGTTGACTAATGCCCCTGCCACTTTCCAACGCCTCATGTGCACCATCTTTAAGGACATGCTTCGCAAGGAATTAGAAGTCTTTGTCGACGACCTCTGTGTCCACTCGACCTGGATTGAACACTTAGACAAACTCTGAGTAGTCTTCAAGCGGTGTCGTTTATATCGTCTCTCCTTGAACCCCTTAAAGTGTCAATTTTGGGTGAAGCATGGATGCATCCTAGAGCACGTGGTGTCGAAGAACAGCATTGCCACTGACTTCTCGAAGGTCAGGGTCATTGTTGATCTTCCACCCCCGAGCAACTACAAGGGAGTTCAATGCTTCCTAGGCCATACTGGGTACTATCGGCGGTTTGTACTCAATTATGCGTTGATCGCCAGACCATTGTACAAGCTTCTTATTGTCTTCGAATGGACTGAAGCATGCCAACAGGCATACGAAGAGTTGAAGAAGGCTCTAACCACAACACCAATCCTACGAGCCCCAGATTGGACCATCACCTTTCACGTGCATATCGATGCTTCTAAGTTTGCCGTGGGGGCAGTGTTATGCCAGCCTGGTGACCACAATTTAGACTATCCAGTGAGCTTTGCTAGCAGACAACTCACTGAGATGGAAATGAATTACTCAATGATGGAAAGAGAGGGATTATCCATGGTATTCACAGTGAAGAAATTCCAGCATTACCTTTTGGCCACGCCCTTCACCTTCTTTGTGGACCATCAAGCCTTGCTCTATCTAGTAAACAAACCTTGTGCTTCAGGACGCATAGCTCAATGGATCCTTCTGCTTTTAGAGTTTGACTTCTCCGTAGTGGTACGGAAGGGAAAACATCATTACATGGTTGATCACATGTCGCGCATTTCCACCGGAGAAGCCACTGGACAAGGTGTTATTGATGAACTGCCCAACGCCCATCTGTTTAACCTTTCCAGTGAGAGAGATCTATTTAAGGTTGATCTAACGTCGTATTGGGCCGATGACATAGTCCAAGTGCTTGAGCATGGACTGCCTGACCGACCAATAGAAAAAGCCTGACTTAGGCGATTAATCCTTAAGATCCAGCCCTATCAGCTGATTGCAGGCCAGCTCTATAGGCTAGGGCAAGACAAATTGTTGCGCAAATGCATGTGTGAATATGAGATGCACGATGTGCTCTCAAAAGCGCACGGCAGCATTGTCGGAGGGCACTTTAGTAGAGACACAACAGCACGAAAAGTGTTGCAGTCTCAACTATGGTGGCCCATGCTTTTTCGCGACACAGCATGATTCATCAAGCACTGTAATGAGTTCCAGCGGACGAAGGTTCCAATTTGCAAAGATCAAATGGAATTAACCCCAGTTATTGCTCGACAATCCTTCAAAAAATGGGGAATTGATTTCATTGGACCCATTAGTCCTGCGGCACAGTATTCGCAAGCCAAGTATATCATTGTGGCCATGGATTACCTCACTAAATGGGCAGAAACGCGAGCGACATGAAAAAATGACGCTAGAATGATAGCTAAGTTCTTATGGGAGCAAGTGATTTCACAGATCGGCTGCCCCCATCAAACTGGTCAGTGACCAAGGCACGCACTTCATCAATGAAGTAATTGCGCATCTCATGTCCACCTTCCTCATCATCCATCACAAATCCTCACCATACTACCCTCAGGCAAACGGCCAGGCTAAATCAACGAATAAGATTCTTGTCAATGTCCTAACCAAGGTTGTCTCTACTTCACGTAACGACTGGGTGTTGAGATATCAAGCTCCACTCGTGATATGCCAGGATGACTGTTGTGCATTTATGTCACCGACTTGTTAGTTGCAGATGCGGTTGGTACACCGCCCATGAATAATAGCTAGATGATAGCTATCCTTATCTACTCTAGTTTGTGGCTCAGTTAGTATGCCACCTTAGTTAGTTGAGTTTGGTTTGAGACTCATATATAGGGTTCTTCTATTTCTATGTACTAGAGTTCTTTTGGCTTACACAACTAAGAAGAGGAAAACTATTTTCAGCCTCCACCTGTGTGTATTCCCCCATTGTGCAAGCAAGAAAGCTACAAGTGAGACTCCTTCCTTCTCTCCCACAATCTTGACATGGTATCAGAGCCTTGTTCGTGGTAAGGAGCTCAAGAAAGCAAACCAAGTTCGCGGTGTTCTGGTAAGAGGACCAGTGTTGCTTTCATTTTTCTGTTTTGGGAGCAAGTCTCTGAAAGGTAGCACAGCCGGAAAGTGCAAGAGTGCATTGTCTCAGATTGAGACGCCCTTCGTAGTGTCTCAGATTTGAGGCCATTTCGGGGCCTTTTTTGGAGGCGGAAGTTTTCTGCACGCACTCAAGAAAAGGCCATGTTTTATGCTATGCGACCACTGTTCTACAGGTCGGTGAAAACTTACCATAGAAATTGCATTGTATGCCTGTGCGCAGAGACATTGGGAGGTACAGAATTATCCTTGTTGCCTGTTGATGCAAAATTGTCACTAGGAAGTGACTGTGTGGTCAAATACCACTTTCGTCAGTTTTGCAGATTTGCCCTTGTGAGACTGAAGCTGTGTTTTTTGCAGTGACAGAATTCTTTGCAGTGTTCTGTAATGGCATCTGATTCTCTTTCACAGATTGTCACTGAAAATCTTGACAATAATAACTTCCAAGCATGGAAGTTTAGAATGATGAATTTCCTTATGGGAAAAGGATATTGGGAATTCGTTGCAGGAAATGAAAAAGAACCAGTTCTTCCTGATGTTCCTAATCAACAGCAAATACATGCATTTAAAGGATGGCATGAGAGAGCCAGAAAAGTTATGTACTGACTGTCTATCAGTATTTCAGACTCTATGATTGTGCATATTCAAGATGCAAGTATGCCAAAGGAGGTATGGGATACTTTGTCAAAAATGTATAGCACAAATACGCAAGCCATGAAAATGCAGCTCAAGCAATAGTTGCACAATGTGCAAAGAGAAAGTATGAGCATCAATGACTACCACATGAAGGTGAAGAAGATTGCAGATGCATTTGCTTCCATTGGGTCGCCAATGGAAGATGATGATTTAGTTTCTGTGACCTTGAATGGTCTAGGAAAGAATTATGCACAGTTCCGAACATCCATTTCCGTCTGTGAAAGATTTCCTGATTTTGAGGAGTTGATTGCTCTTCTAATTTCTGAGGAGCAGAGAAATGGTGGTGCATCTTCTTCAGGAGGAACTTCAAAAGAAATTGTCTTCTACTCCAATGCTGGAAGAGGCAGAGGCAGAGGTAGAGGAGGCCGATCTGGAGGCCGTGGTAGAAATCAGAATATGCAGCAAACTCAAGAAAACCAGTCCTATGGAGGAGGACGTGGTAACTCTAGAGGCAGGGGGAGCCAAAGAGGTCGTGGTGAATGGCAAAGAGGCCAAAATGCAAACAGTAATGTTGAATGCTATTACTGTGGTAAAATGGGTCATATGGCTAAAGACTGCTATAAAAAGCAGAATGACATCATGAATGGAAAATTACAACAAGGGAATTATGCATCTTCTAGTAGACAGGGTGATGACAGAAATGAGCATTTGTTTATGGTGCAGCACATGAACAATTCTGTGACAAGTGCAAAAGAAAGCAACGATGTGTGGTATGTTGACTCAGGTGCGTCAAACCACATGACAGGTCATGCAAAATGGATGCTGGATGCAAGGAAAATGGAAAAACCAGGATTTGTGGAGACTGGTGATGATACTGCACATCCTATTGTGCAGATTGGAAAAATTCCTTTGTCTATGCAGGATGGGAAAAAGAAATACCTATCAGATGTATTTCGTGTCCCGAATATCACCAAGAACCTAGTTTCTGTTGGTCAAATGGTTGAGCAGGGCTTGCAGGTCAGATTTAATCCTCATGGATGCTTTGTTGAGGATATGAAAAATAAAGATCGCTTGATAGCAAAAGGAAATAAGAAGGACAAAATGTTTACATTGGATGTAGACATGCCTAAATTGATGCAGCAATATTTGCACATGGGACCGGTGTAGTTGCAGATATTGATATCTGGCATAAACGCATTGGTCATGTTAATGTACAGCGACTTAAATCAATGCAGGCCCAAAATATTGTTGCAGGATTGCCTAAATTCAAGGTTGCAGAAATGCATAAGGTATGTGAAGCATGTCAATTTGGAAAACAGGCAAGGAAACCATTTCCTAGACATGTTTAAGAGAGTAAGAAGCCATTGGAATTAATCCACTCTAATGTGTGGACTACTAAAGCTGCATCTATTGGAGGCTGTCATTATTTTGTCGCTTTTATTGATGACTATAGCAGAAAATTTTGGGTATATTTTATGAAAAAGAAAAGTGAAGTGTTTGGGCATTTTAAAACTCTTAAAGCTATGGTTGAAAAAGAAACAGGCCTGCAAATAAAATGCCTAAGGTCAAATGGAGGGGGAGAGTACCTCTCAAATGAGTTTGCAAGGTTCCTGTAGGGGCATGGCATAAAGCAGCAATATTCATGCAGTCATACCCCACAACAAAATGGAATTCCAGAAAGGAAAAACATGCATATTGGAGAGGTATCTCATGCCATGCTCAACAAAAAAGACCTGCCAGATTTTTATTGGGCTGAAGCAGTTGCTACAACAGTCTACATAATGAACAGGACTCCCACTGCAGCAATACATGGCATGACTACAGAGGACAGGTATACTGGTAGGAAACCAGATATTTCTCATTTGAAAATTTTTTGTTGCATTGTCTATGTTCATGTGCCAGATGAGTTGAGATCCAAGTTGGATCCAAAAGCTGAGAAGTGCATCTTTATTGGTTACTCTCTGCCAAGCAGAAAGGGTATAGATGCTATAACCTTCTACTCGTAAGTTTACAGTGAGCAGAGATGTTATTTTTGATGAGATGAGTAGCTGGTATAAACCAGTAAATGTGATTGATAATGTAGATGCACAAAATGGTAATGCTGCACAGAATTCACAGCAGCAGTCACAAGATATTAGTGGACCTGGAGTGTCCTCTAGCAATGGTTCACATTCTTTGCCATGGACAGGCAGATTGAGATCAAGAGAATCTTCTCAAAGCAATGCAGATAGTGGTATGCAGGTATCATGAAAAGGAAAAGAGAAGGTAGATCAGCCCATGTTTGATGTGAATGCAGGTCACTCTTATCTTATGGTGAATCCAGTGGCTCAGAACAGAGCATTGATGGTGAGTTGGGTATTCCTTCTGTTGTTACACCTGGAGTAAGGAAGACCAGGGATGTTTTGAGAGCATCTGGAAGTGATCCTACTTTGCGCAGGTCTACCAGAGCTAGATATCCTGTGGATAGGCTGAAATATGATGGATTTACAGCCATTCACTATGCCTATATAGTCAAAGTGATACAGGAACCAGAACCCACTTCTTTTGAGCAAGCCATGGGAAAAGAAAAATGGGAGAAAGCCATGGATGAAGAAATGGATGGTTTGGAAGCAAATGCTACATGGGAATTGGTACCTTTGCCTAAAGATAAGAATGCAATTGGTTGTAAGTGGATTTATAAGGTAAAGCACAATGCAGATGGTTCTGTGAACAGATACAAGGCAAGCTTAGTAGTCAAGGGGTATGCACAAACATATGGCATTGATTATGAAGAAACATTCAGTCCGGTTGCAAGGATGGCAACCATAAGAGCAGTCATTGCTATGGCTACATCAAAGGGATGGTCTTTACATCAGATGGATGTAAAGAATGCCTTCTTGCATGGTGATTTGCAAGAAGAGGTCTATATGGAGCAGCCACCAGGTTATGTGCATATTGTTCATCCTGAGTTTATTTGCAAGTTGAAGAAAGCCTTGTATGGCTTGAAGCAAGCACCTAGAGCATGGTCTGACAAGATAGGACAGTATCTTGTCACTATTGGCTTTCAAATTTCCAAGGCAAAGTTCTCACTTTATATGAGAAAAACAGAGAAAGGTATTATGCTACTTGTCATTTATGTTGATGATTTGATTATCACAAGTGATAGTGATGAAGATATCCTTCATGTGAAAATGCTATTGAAGCAGAAGTTTGAGATGAAGGATTTGGGAGAGCTGTGTTATTTCTTGGGCATTGAGGTGATTAGATCACCAAGTGGGATATGGCTCTTGCAGAGGCAGTATGGATTGGACATGCTATCTAAATATGGGATGACAGGCTGTAAGCCTATTTCAGTTCCTTTGGAGCAGAATGTGAAGCTAAGCGCAGATGCAAGTGAGCTTCTCGAAGATCCTACTATATACAAATGCATAGTAGGAAGTTTGATTTATATGACTATTACAAGGCCAAATTTGAGCTATGTTGTTGGATTGGTAAGTCAGTTTATGTAGGCTCTAAGGAAACCGCATTCGGATGCGGCTAGACGCATACTCAGGTATGTGAAGTCCACATTGCAGTATGGACTATTTTATGAGACTGGGGTTCAAATAAAGTTGCATGGATACACTGATGCTGATTGGGCTGGTAGTATTTCTAATAGACGATCTACCAGTGGATATGTGTTCTCTTTTGGAAGTGCTGCAGTCACTTGGAGCAGTAAGAAACAGCCTACAGTTGCCTTGTCGATCACAGAGGCTAAGTACAGGGGTGCAACAATGGCTGCATGTGAGGTAGCTTGGTTGCATAAGCTACTTTATGATATGCATCAGTCTACAGATGGGCCAGTTGTCATTTATTGTGACAACATGAGTAGTATACACTTGGCAAATAACCCAGTCTATCATGCTAGAACAAAGCACATTGAGGTGCATTATCACTATGTGCGAGAGAGAGTTTTACTAGGTCTTATTGATCTAGTTTATGTCGCACAGATGGTGCGTTTGCCGAGAGCCACTTATAAGTGGTGGTTTTCGGATCTAGGGTTTCTAGGGACCAAAAGGAAGTTGGTTTATGTCCTCTAACAAGGACCGTCAAGCCGAAATCCAGAAAGTCGAACATGCTGAGAGGGCTAGACGACGGTTAGAGATCGTAAGCCATTATTCTCCTCAAAGGAGTAGTCCAGTACGTATACGAAGCAGTGGTCTTAGTAGCCTAACTGCTCTACATAGTCTGTTAGGTGCAGGAGGAAGTGTAAGATCTTCCTCTCCTCCACCAAGTCTACCCACTTCAAGTGGGGGTGTAAATCCGTCATTTAAAGCTCCTATTGCTAATCTGATTGTCACCATGGCACAGCCTATTGCGATTCCTGCAAGTTGACACCAGATTTACCAGCCTTAGGAGTTCCCTTGCCCATTTTTAATGGGTTAGCGCAAGAGGATGCAGAATTTCACATTTGTGAATTTCAGATATTGATGTTCAATTATCGCATCCAGGACAAGGGACATCTCATGATGTTCTTCAATATGACGTTAAAAGGAAGGGCTGTTGTTTGGTATCACAGCATTGAGTCTGGAACCATAACCACCATTGATCAATTTTATGCAGCTTTCCGAGTGGAATATGCCCCTGAAAGACGTGGCCAATATTGGTTGCAGGTCTTGAATGTAACACGTCAAGATCCTCATGAGAATGTAAAAGCATATGCTAAGGAGTTGAAGGAAGTATTCTGTAAGTTGCAAACTTACATTCCCATTCCACCAACTGCCCAATTGCAATACTTTTTGCATGGGTTGGACTTTAATATCCAAGTACAATTGAGCAGTGTGTCCTTAGCAGATATAGATACCGGTATTACGCGGGCAGAGGGAGTAGAAGCACAATTACAAACGGCCTACTCTTCTCGAATGAATGTTAATGGGGGTTTAGTACCTGGAGGCAATCTATCATTGACGAATGGAAGTCAAGGGATGCCTATGACTAACCCTATTGGGAGAGGGAGTGTGGTTTCAAATGTACCTTTATTACCAGCTCCTCCCAGTGTGACTATGCCCATGGCAAGTCAGTTGGCTCCATCAAATGTTGGAGGCCAAGTTTCAAATTTGAATGTTGTTCCTGTGGGTCAACAGCCAATGCCAAATCAGATTGCTAGGCCAATGGAACGACGAGTTGACGATCGAGGCTACGAGTCGAGTGCATCTAATGTCCTTGGCGAAGTTAAGGACATGATGAAGCATTATACCGATATGATTTCCGAACAATATTGACAAATAGCTGTCGACGTTAATTTCTTAAAGAAGCAACAAAATTTGATAGGGAGTCGACGCCCTGAAGAGGGTGGACCCTCTAGATTTAGTTGTAAATGGTGTGGTGGACAGCACTTCCCCAGGAACTGTCCTAATGTGAAATGTGAAATTTGTGGGAAGTCTGGTCATCTACCTACTACCTGTTGGAGTAAGATTAGTTCCCTCCAGCAAGGGAGTAAACAACCGGGCCCAGTGAACCATAGAGCACAAGGAAATAACTTGCAGCAGAATGATGCACCTAGGCAAATATTACAGAGGGGAAAAACAACTATAGAAGAGTTGCCACAAGGCAACGGAGTCAGCCTTATTGAGGCTGTACGAGTCAATGATGCTGAAACCTCTAATTTAAGAGCCGTGACAAGAGGCCAAAAGGCTAAAGAGGTTGACAAAGATAATACAAAACCGGTTGAGGCAAACCCTAAACAAGGGGATAAGGGGACGCAAGTCCAGAGTCCTAGCATGGAAGAGGGACCGCTAAGGCCAGTTGACAAGAAAGGCGACCCTAAGAAGGATAAGGAGATGCCAAGAAAGAAGGCAAGAGCTAAGAAAGAAGCACCGAAACCGGTCCAAAGACCAAAAGAGAGGATGGTTTGGCGAGAAAAGAGAACTTTGGCTACTTATCACGACTTTGATTTAGCGAGTTCTCTTTGTGAAGTTAAACCAGATGTGAATCTCTTGTAATTGATCAAATTATCTCCAAGAGTACGCAAGGAATTTAAGAAGATCCTGCGTATTGGGTATATTCAGGAACCTCTGGGCATAGCACGAGTAGGGGAAGATTGGTTTGACCACACTGAAAAGAACTGCCCTAGGGTTCCAGCTTATGTGGATGGAATATTAGTGGAACATGCCATTGTAGACACTGGATCCTCCGTCAACATCATGAGTTCAGAGTTGATGGAGAGGTTGGGTCTAGGCATCCAGAAAGATAGCTCCACCCTTCTGAGAATGGCCGATGATAGTCTAAGACAATCAGAAGGTTGCATCACTAAGGTCCATGTTACAGTTGCAAGTGTAGAATGCTTCTTGGACTTTAGGGTGATAAGATTTGCACGACGTCCTAGCTATCGGGTTTTGCTAGTTAGGCCTTGGATCTTACGAACAGACTGTCAAGTTGATATACCTGCCGGTCGAGTGGTTCTAGGTAGAGATGCTAATCGAGTAATAGTCGATGCTTATCCTGAGTCTCCTCAAAGTGAGAGAGCTCCTTTATCTTCTACAGAATTAGAGACAACAGACGATCCATCTGGTAGTGAGACATCATCTAGTGATGAATCTAAAGAGGGGTCCACTACAGAGGATATCTATCAGATAACTCTAAATGAGCTGATAGAGCCTCAAGATAGGATAAGAGATGTGGATGTGATTGAGTTGGACCTTAGTACGCCGAATGATTTGCAACCAATTAAATTAGGTTCCATGCTCAGTTCAACGAAAAGAGAGGACTATGTGTCCTTGATTCAAGAATTCCGCGATATCTTTGCTTGGAGTTATGATGAGCTAAGAGGTATTCCTCTCAGCCTGGTTGTTCATACTATTCTTGTAAAAGAAGGCAGTCGTCCTGTGCATCAAAAAGTAAGGCATATACCTTTTGAATTGAGGGATGGTCTGTTTGAGGAGTTGCAGAAGTTAAGGAAAGCTGGTTTAATCTTTCCTGTACAACACACAGAATGGTGTTCACCAGTTGTTATCAGGAAGAAGAAAAACAACCAGATCCGATTATGTGTGGATTTTAGAGAGTTGAATAAGCAGACAGTTAAGTATTACTACCCGTTGCCGTTTATTGACCAGATTTTGGATCAATTAGCGGGTAGGGAGATATATTCGTTTATGGATTGCTTTGCAGGATATAATCAGATGGCAATTGCAGAGGAAGACAAGTTGAAAATGACTTTTATTACGGTCTTTGGTACTTTTGCGTACCATGTGATGGCCTTTCGTTTATGCAATGCACCTGGATCGTGGCAACGAACAGCAGACAAGACCTTTGGTGACATCTCCCCAGATGAGTTGAAAGTATTTATTGATGACCTGGGGGCAGCCACTGTAAGGGAAAGGATGTTGATTATTTTGAGAAAGTGCTTCGAGCACTGCAGACAATTTTGTATCGCTCTTAACCCACGGAAGTGTGTTTTTGGAGTACCTTATGGGCTATTGCTAGGCCATGTGGTTAGTTCCATTTAAATAGCAACTGACCCTGAAAAGATCAAGGTTATAGTTGCTATGAGTCCACCATGCACTCCAAAAGAGGTTCATAGCTTTCTGTCATCGATAGGGTACTATCGAAGGTTTATCAATGCGTTGGAAGAAAGAACGTTGCCATTAACAAATTTATTATCCTATAACTGTCTATTTGCATGGAGTGATGCTTGCAAAGTATCATTTGAGGATGTGAAACATGAGCTAGTAAAAGCACCCGTTTTAAAAGCACCTAAAAGAGGCGAGGTGTTCTATATATTTTCAATAGCCACCATGCATAGTATAAGCTGCTGTTTAGCCCAAATTTGGGAGGAAAAGTGGTATCACCCGATAGCTTTTGCTAGTCAGAAGTTGGACATTTCAGAGATCAATTATACCTACATGGAGAAGTTGTGTCTTGCGATGGTCTTTGGGACTAAGAAATTCAGGCACAACATCCTCTATGAAAAGGTAGTGTTCTATACAAAGGCGGAAGGGCTTAGATTGCTTATGAACAAGCTGCAGCCGCCTAATCGTTTGGCAAAGTGGTTAATCACTTTGCAGGAGTTCAATTATGAGATTAAGAGTAAGCCACCGAGGTTGCAGGGTATTGTGGAATGCCTTGTGGATTTCGGGGAGCCGAAAGAGACTTTGGCTGAAGGAAGCGATATTAAGGAAATGTTTAAAATTGATACAGCTTCTATTCCATCTTGGTATGATCTTGGTATGCTGCTATTACGCATTATCTATCAACAGGAGAGACTAGAGCTGGTTTGTCAAAGTCTGAAAAGAGGAAAATCAAACAGCAAGCTTTGAAGTTTTCCTTGATCGCGCAGGGACACTATATCGGCAAGGTGTTGATGATATTTATCGCCGATGTGTGATGCCTAACGAGGTTCCTTTTATCTTGGAGGAGTGCCATGACTCTGCATGTGGAGGGCACTTCGTGGGACGGTTGAATGGTGCAAAAAGCGTTAAGAGCCGGATATTGGTGGCTGTCCATCTTCCAAGATTCTTTTGAGTATGTAAAGAAATGTGATACATGTCAAAGGCATGATAGCCGAGAGAATAGGAAACGCCCACTTACGCCTATTATGGCTATTCTTCCATTTGAGAAGTGGAGCATTGATTTTGTGGGTCCTATTACCCCGTCGTCTACTACCCAGAAGAGGTATATTATAGTGGCCACTGATTATTTTATAAAATAGTCAGAAGCGCGGGCGACGAGACAGGACAATGCAAAAGAGACTGCAAGTTTCCTTTTAGAGCAGATTATCTGCCGTTTTGGTCCACCGAGAGAATTAGTATCGGACCATGGAACCCATTTTCTAAATAAAGTGATCAAAAGCTTGACAGAGGCTTGGCAAATCAAGCATAATAAAATGACTCCTTATAATCTGCAAGCAAATGGGCAGGTGGAAAGTACTAATAAACAGCTTGTGGGTATCTTGTCTAAGATAATCTCTGAGAAGAAATGAGACTGGGACAAGAAGTTGTATGTGGCAGTATGGGCGTATAATACCACGTTCAAGCGAGCTACCAGCCATACTCCATTTACATTGGTTTATGGGAAAGAATGTGTGTTACCCCTCGAGATTGAGTTGCCGACCATATGGTTTGCAATTAACCATTCATTGGGAGATAAGGATTTCCTTTTTTAATGTTTCACGACTATAGCCCACCTGGATGAGCTGAAGTTGCAAAGCTTATTACACCAGGAGGTAGCTAAGCGTCAAATGAAGTAGTTGCATGACCTTAGAGCGAAGAAATATACCTTTAAAAAAAGACAGTTTGTCCTCTATTACAATGCGCGTAGGGAGTTGTTTCCAGGGAAGCTAGAACCTAAATGGGATGGCCCCTACAAGATTATCAGGTTAGGGAAAAATAGGTCTACGGCCCTATTAGCTGATGTACAAGGAGTATAGTTTAAGAATAAGATTAATCTTAATAAGATTAAACCTTATTACTTCTAAATATGCTAATACAGAGAAATGCATTGCAGGTCCATGCTAGGAATGATTTGAGACCTACGGAAGAGCTTAAAGTCAGTTGATGGGTCGAATAATCCCTTATTTGGAGCACCCATATCTGGAGCAGAGATACCATCAGGGGATACTCATCTAGTGGAGCAAAGGATACAAAGTGATTGAGCAAGAAGACGAAACCTTTGTGTGGGAGATCAAAGTCTTTTGCCATCACTGCTTACGACTGTTGACGAGTATCCCTATTGAGTTCAATGAAGAAGGTGGGATGGAGCTATCAGTTCATCCTCTCAACATGCTAAACTTTGATTATCATAATTATGAATAGAGGAGTTTGTGATGGCTAGCTGTGTAAACCCATTATGGATGTATACATGATATTTTGATGGAGCGTCCAGGGGCCCTCATAAAAAAGGGAGTGTTGGAGTAGTAATCCGAGATCCCCAACGAAGAGTTATGATGAAGTTAGCTGCTTATCTCAGGGTAGGATTCACTAACAATATGGCGGAGTATAAAGCCTTGATTATGGGACTGCATATTGCCAAACAAGATGGTATTCGTCGGTTGTTAGTAAAAGGGGATTCCCAGTTGATCCTGAATCAGCTAGATGGGACATACACAGTGCGGAATTCCATTCTTTGTATGTATCATCGGACTGCGATGACCCTACTTGAAGAGTTTGAGAGAGTGTCTTTTCAGCTGATTCCATGTTACTGGAATCACTTTGTGGATTCATTGGCAAATCTTGCTTATGAAGAAGTCCTCTTCTTTAATTGTGGTCCTAGTTTGGATATTGTGATCAATGATGAAACAGGACCCGGTCGCTTGTGGGGTATGTTATCAGAACATGCGATATATGGCAGAGGATGGTTGATATGGGTGATGCAAAGAGTAGCCGAGATCAATCTACCGTTATTATCCTGGACCCATAGGTTAATTCGACAACATGTTATGCGTACGCCTCTTGATATCTATGCAGGAGGGATAGGTCATAACCTTATGCATTTAGTTTAGGGCTACGAGCTTGTTTTTCCTCCTTGGGAAGGAGCCTATTATTGTATACCTGTGCTATTCCATGGAAGGATGTGTAGGTGCTATTTTGTTTTATCTCGTTAGGCCAAGAGGGCCTGTTTTGCGAGGCTTTGAATGTTTTATTTCATTAGGCCAAGAGGGCCGATCAAGTTTTGTAGTGAAGTGCTTTATCTCATTAGGCCAAGAGGGCCCATTGTCTGTTTAGTGCAGGTGTGGTTAATGGTTTCTTGTTTGAGTTTTGTACTAGACAGGTCCAAAGAAGAGCTTGGAAGGAGCCTTTTGTTGCATGGAAGCTTCTTGTGGCCCTATCCAGGTGATATCGTTCCTTTATGAGTACTGTGGTTTTCATGCTATATGTGTGTGTGTACTTGTTAAGGGATTTTTTGTTTCTTGTTGGGACAAGAAGAAACTAAGGTAAGTTGGAGCGAAAATAAAAGTGAGCGTTAGAAAAGGATTAAGTGTCGCCTTACAAGGGCTTGGGAGGTTCTTAGGTACCGAGACAGGACCTGAGGCCGATGCCCTATTCTCCTTGGGTCACTACGCTCAGCTCCCTCCTTTTTACATGCCCAAGTACGGAAAAATAAAGAACCCTAAAAGAAGAAATGTGTTGAAAGCAAATACTCCTTGATCAGGCTATAGGAGTCCTCGCCTAGTAGGAGCTCCTAGTCGTGTTGTCCTTAGTCAGGTAGGTAGTTCAGACCACCACTTAGGGCAACCTCTTTGATAGTTCTTTTTAGTTTGGCTGTGTTGGAGCAGTTGCTTAGTGACTAGCTTCGGACCTTTTATCAGATTATGCTAGGCCTACTCCTTGTGGATGTCATGCCTTGGTTCTGTCAAGGGTTAGGGTGAGCATTGTGCTGTGTTTAGTATGTATCTATTTTATATCAGCTTGATGCTTCCTTTGGTTGTTTTGTGCAAATCTATTGTGGGATTCGACGGGCTGAGTCGCCCTATCCCGTGGTCGCCAATGAGAGCAGTATTTTGATGCCGAAAAGTGCTTAAAAATAGCTAAAAATTACGAATATCAAGGGAAAAATATTCAATGTCAAAGGCGGCGGCTCGATCTAGGACGATTTTAAGCGTCAAAGTGCTTTAAAGGCGCCCGAGCGACACTTGTTGATTTTTCATCATTTTTCAGACTGTCATGCAGGTTGACAAGAGTTACTGGCCATTGCGGTATGCCGAGCCAGATGCCCCCTGATTTTTCAGAGCTCAATTCGGAGTCCGAACGGGGAAATGGCCACAAAGTGGGCAAGATTTGAAAAGGTGGACATGAGTTTGGCCAAAGGAGTGGTGACCTTTGGGGGCTAGGGGGTATTTTATGCCAATTTTTGACTTAGCAACAAATCGTGGAGAGAGAGAGAAGGCAAAAAACGTGATCAGGGAGGGCGCCGAAAATTGCGCCAAGAAGATGGAGATGCCATCTCCTGCCTGCAAACAACCATATCAATTGATCATTGCCCCTCATTCCCCTCTAGATGCTAATCATTTCACCGTGCTTCACTCCTCCAATGGCGGTCTCTATGAAGATCTCTGATTTCAGTCTTTCTCTCTCCTCCCTCTCTCTCCTTTAAGGGCAGATTCATGTGGTGAAGAAGAAGAAGAAGAATGGATGACGGATGCTTGTCCAATGAAGACCGAATTGCTCCATGGTTCAAGAGGAATGAAGATTGCTGATTGTGGACTGTCGTGAACATTAATGGCTGCTGGAAATCAGTCCCGAGACATGGCAAATAAAAACCCGAAACCCGCAAAGAACGGTAATCTCATTTTTACAAAGGAAATCGATGTTTTATGCAATTTGCTTCATGAATACTTGTTCCCATGGGATGATTATGAATTATGATGTTGGTTGCTATGAGTTTGATCAATTTGTGCTCAGAAAATTAGAAAATCATAAGTGTTGTAACTGAAATTAATGGTGTAAAACCCGTAAAACACGCGAAATATGGAAAAATTGGGTGTTTTTGAGATATAAATGGAAAATATAACAAAACACACCAACTAAATTTGTGTTTTTTCGGCAAATGAACCTAAGGGCCACAGCCCACAACTCATTTTGTATTTTTAGTTATTTTATATTGAAAAAAAATACAATAAAAATAGGAAAAATGGAGAAAAATAGGGGAAAAATGGATTTTGAGTGCCAAAAATTAAGGAAAAATAAGATTCATGTTTGTGGATGTATGGGGGGTCTGAAGCATAAGGTTTAGCCTCAGTTTAGCCCTATCTTTATGTTTTAGTGAGTTTTTATTGCTTTTCATACAACAAAAAACATGGAAAATGAACCCTAAACCGATCAATAATGTAATGTACAACCTAAATGGATGAGGGGGTAGAGTGTATAAAAGGTGTTTAAATGCAGAATGAAATGATGAAAAGCTTGTTGGTTTTTATGCATACCATTTAGGTTGGTCGATAATTAAAAATTAAGGATCTAGTAGCACGAGGGTTTCTCAGTGCTAGGTTCATGCAACGCCGCATACGAGCGATAGTCAAAATCATTGAAAGAAATGTTTTCCACATGTGCACAAATGCTGATTTTCTTAATTTTTAAAGCACATGGACATTCACAATATGTATGAAGCATAAAATGATAAAAGGTATCAGACAATACCTCCTGGATACATAGCATCTGTATTCTCTAGATCGTGACCAACGTTGAGTGAGTAAGGTTGTCCTAAGCTGTAGGCTAGGCGTTGGATCTAGGGGAAAGTAAAGTGAGGTATGGTACATTCCTAGATACAATCAATTGGTACCTTGAGTGAAAATATGTGCGATATTGTGTTTTATGTTTAGCTACACATCAAGGGGCCAATCCCCAAGGTGTAGGAGAGTCGCAGTGAGGTAGCAGCAGTCAGTAGTGGGAGGACCTCCTATGTTTGTGCTTCGTGCTATTTGGCAATGTGTTGGGACTCCCTCTGAGGAGTGTTAATTGGGTTAGAGTTGGACTACGATACGTGATACAAACGCAAGATGTTTAGGAAGATGATGTATGTGTCATCCATGCTCCTAGTCGCGAGGCCGTGGGGTTGTTGAGCGCATGATAGAGGTCCGGCTAGTGCATGAGCCAGTGCCGGCCCGTTTTAGATCCCATCAACAGAGGATCAGGTAGTTGATATATTTACGAAGGCATTGGGCGCACAGAGAAGCTGCGCAAGTTCAAAGACCTGCTTGGTGTGTAGGAATTGGGATTAAGCTCGAGGGGGAGTGTTGAGATATCGAGCTCCACTCGTGATATGCCAGGGTGACCGTTGTGCATTTATGTCACCGACTTGTTAGTTGTAGATGTGGTTGGTACACCGCCCATGAATAATAGCTAGATGACAGCTATCCTTATCTACTCTAGTTTGTGGCTCAGTTAGTATGCCACTTTAGTTAGTTGAGTTAGGTTTGAGACCCATATATAGGGTTTTTCTATTTCTATGTACTAGAGTTCTTTTGGCTTACACAACTAAGAAGAGGAAAACTATTTTCAGCCTCCACCTGTGTGAGTCTTCCCCCATTGTGCAAGCAAGAAAGCTACAAGTGAGACTCCTTCCTTCTCTCCCACAATCTTGACACTAGGACAATAAGTTGATGGCAGCTCTGTGGGCTTACCGAACTCCTTATAAAACAGCTATCGGTCAAATCCCCTTTAGATTGATATATGGAATAGAAGCGATTCTACCATTAGAGTTCTTCATTCCTAGTGTGAGAATAGCATTTCAAGAGCGATGGGAAGGGAAGGAGGCATGGACGCAACGACTAGTTGAGCTCGAATGCCTCTCGGAGACTCGTCTTCTCGCCACCCATGCATTGATCTGTGAGAAAGACCGACGCAAGAGCTGGTTTGACCAACACGTCAAATAGCGCGAGTTTGAGCAGGGTGACCTAGTGCTCCTCTACTCAGTTAAGGGGCATAAGCAAAAAATGAAATTTAGAGGTCTTGGACCCTTCAAAGTTCATGCAATCAGCCAAACGGGCAATGTCGAACTTGAGACCCTAAATGGTGAAGGGATAGGCTTCTTCAATGGCAATCATGTCAAGAAATACTACCCCCCTATGCATCCTTTGCATGAGCCACTAATGTTAGAACTGCTTGTCAAAGTACGAGTAGCCACAATCACTAAAATTGACGACGAGGATGAGGAGGCCGTAGAACTCGCATACCTCCGTATCATGGTCATGGCAAAACAAACATGTGCTATCAATGCCTTGATCGACGAGGGAGTCGACTTTAATGTCTTAACCCATGATCATTAGGCTCACCTTGGCAAACCACAACTTCAACCCACCACTGCCAAATATGGGGCCCATTCCTATGCACTACTCGACAACTGCAAGGCAACCATTTCTATCGAGTCTGAGACTGTTCCAATGATTTTTTACGTATTGCCAAATGCTAAAAATACAGGCACAGAGTCACTGCTGGGGCGCACCTTCAAAAAGCAAACCCATTGCAATGTTGACTACGAGTCGCAGCGCATCCACCTCGCAATAGGCAACGCTTGCATTGTTACAACTTTCAGCAAGGGCTACGCAACCTCATCACGAGCCACCAAGCCACCAATAGAAACACCTGTAGGCAAGTCTAAGGAGGGGGGTAGTGCGTGGCCACCACTCCTCGAGCTTCATAGACCATAACCCATAGCAGCCAAAGCTAAGGCCCCACAGCCTTGCCTTCAATGGATGCCTAAACAACCGCAACAGCCGCCTAGGAGTCGATGCTCCTACCCTCATAAGACTAGAAACTCTAAACCTAGGAGGCCCAAATGTAATTACAGGAATAGACGTGTAATCAGTCAAAGATGGGTCCCCAAGGCCCTCTTGCGTGCACAAGGCTACTATGAGGGCAATGCTTGGCTATGGATACCTAAGGCCCCCACAGCCAGAGGCACCACTCGTACGTCAGCCTCAAGCTTAATCATCCCAAAAACCGTAGAACCTCGAAACCACAAGCCACAGAGCTTCCCCGACCCGCAACCATCAAGTTCATCCACACGCGAACCCATGCGAGCCGCCCAAGCCTGTCGACCCAAGCAACAACCGCCATCTCAAGAATCATCACCCGCCAGAGACGATCTGACTTTCCAAATCCATCCTAAAAGCAACAGGCCATCACTCGAGGCTACTGCTAACACAGCCTCCATCCCAGCGACCCAATCGCAAGCTTAAGAACACTCATCACCGCAACTTTCCATCGCCAAAGGCTCAAGACCCACCAAACCCCAACCACCCACAGGCCTTAGGCCCTCTTACGAGGAGAAATCCTCTCTCACAGGCAACTGATTTAGCTGAGGAAATAGGGGATGACGTGGTGGATTGCATTAAGCGACTGGATGCCACTTTTTTGTCGCTAACTCTAAGCTACGATCGCCTCGACTTAGTCCTATTGAATGTATCCTTTGCAGCCAAAGTTCAAACGATGCCTTGTTCTTGGAAAACGTTTGAATTCGCATTTGCAAAAGCCGCTATCTCCACTTCTAAGTTGCTCAGCACAGTGAGATCTCAAAAGAGCAAGCAATCAAACAACACCTCATCACGTCGTATGATCAGTGAACCACTTCTGCCATCACTGACCAAGAAGTGGTAGAGCTCTCAAAACTTGCTGAGACAAAATCCCAGTTCTTAAGGCATTGGTACGCTCTATTGTTGCAACGGGAAGTTGAAGGATGCTGAATAATGACCTGCGCTGACCAGTGACGCGCTATCAAAACAGCAGAGTATGACCCCACATACGTTGTGCCAACCTCATATTGAGTGTTAACCACGCTGCGGGGCCGTCCTATAGAAGAACACATCAAGGGACACCCCTACCTCGACCGCTTATTGACCGAGGAGGAGTTACACATTGCTAGCCAAGTCAACTTGGGCAACTTCCTAACTGATGTTCTCACATACATCACCCAAGTGGGGATTAAACCTCCAACCTGGACCGCGAAGCCCATTTGGAATACAACCCTGATTTCTATACTTGGCTCCTTCACAAGTAGCCCCTACACCTCCATGCTGAAAGCCCTTCACCTTCTAACCCTCAATCCTAGGAAGGATTCTTCTCAAACTAGAAGGGGAGGGGGTAAGGTGAATCATATCAGAATCAGTAAATCAAATCAAAGTCAGTGAAGCACGTAGACATACATTGTGAAAAACGGATGGGGTAGGAAAAGGGCATGAAAACTTTGAATTAAAGGGCAATAAGTCAACGTCTGAAAAAGGGAATTTGCATTAGACCTTAATGAATTCATTCAAAGCATAGAGTTTTTTCTTTTTTAGCAATTATTATGTGCAAGCACTAATGAAAATGTTGCAAGCACTGATGAAAATTATGATTTATGACAGGAATAAAAAATGTCGCAGCAAGACCAAGCCCACCGACTCCCCTTCACGGAGGAGAAGAGAATACGGTACAGCATCAACCTGGAGAACCGCACCTACAATCAATTGAAATTCCGAACTATTCACAATTTTGAAGAATTAGTGGACAAGGAAGAGGCGGCCAGGAGTGTCATGGAAAGCTGCAACCTCAAGAAGTACTTGGAAAGTTTCGCACAAGAACCCGACCACACGAGCTGTGTGGAATTTCTCGGGTCCTACAACCCCGACAGTGAATGCGGCACTATCCCAGTGGGAAGAGAACAGAATGCTAAGCAAGTATTGGTTCGTCTAACCCTAGCCTTGGTGGAGAAGGCATTGGGACTGGAACCAAAGGTGGAAAAGAAGCAGAAGAGGGATGTATATGCCATGCTGGGGATGAGAAAGAAGGACATGCTGACAAACAACAGCATCTATATCCAGGACATCCCCAATACAAAGACCAGGCTACAGGCGAAACTCATACATGCGCTCTTTTCTAGCCAGTGCTACAACGCATTGATGCACCGGATCAGCGTACCAATACTGGAAAATGTAGCGGCCCATACCCTGCATGAAGTCGACTGGAACGGCTACGTGCGCAAGAGTATCGACCAAGCAACTCGAGCTCTAGCCTTAGGAAGCATGCCAGCAGGAGGAGAATCCCTGATGTCGAAGGCCACAGAAAGAAAGAGGGCCTCCTCCAAAGCCTCGTTCATCGCATACGGGGGCATCTTAATGGCACTTATCCAGGAGGTCGTGAAGGAAGCAAAAGAGGGGGAGGGGGAAACACCCGACAGATCACCTCCTCATCAACACCAGGAGAGGTCCAATAATAGGACAAAGACCGAGGAAGAAGGGGAAGAACAGAAGAGCAAAAAGCAGGTCAAGGAGACTAAGAAAAAAGCAGCACAAAAGAAAAAGAAATAGGATGAAGGCCATAGGAAGGAGAAGGAAGACTTGGAGAAAGCGAAAAGACAATCCCTCAGGGAAGTCGAGGAGAGAGAAAGGAAGAGGAAGCAGAAAGAAGAAGAAACAACGGAGCAAGTCAGACAGGCTAAAAAGGCGTCAAAGCAAGAGGCTGAAAGGAGAAGAAGAGAAGAGCAGGAGGAAAAAGAAAAACTAGAGGAAGAATACAAAAAGGCCGAAGAGGAAAGGAAAAGAAGAGTCGCGGAGGAGGAAGAGGAGTTAAGAAGAAAGGAGGAGGAGGACCTGGCCGAGGCTACACGCAGGTCCATCGAGCAACAACGCAGGGCGAATGACCTAGAAGCCTGGAATCAGTCAAGGAAAGAAAGGCCTAGCTCCAGCATGCAAGCACCAGAACCCGCACCCCTCGCAGTTCTAGAAGGAAAATGCAAAGCACCCCTCCATCCTATCCCCACCCTCATGGCACCCCCCGCCGCTGAACCCACTACGCGCACCTCTAGCATCCCCACCAGCTTGGAAGTGTCCAACCTGGTGGCCTGGATGCAATACTTCATCAATAAGAAAATGGCCCAAGGGAAAAGCGCGGAAACCATGACCACAGGACCAAAAAGGCCAGCTGCAAATGCAGAATCGAGGCACGACCAAAAGCGCTTCCGCATGGAGGCCTCAAGCACCCCCACCCACACAACAATGACGCCACCAGCCAGTTACGACGAATAGGTCACTAAGCTGCTCTCCCAACTGGAGAGAGTGAAGGAGGGCTAAGATGGTGACAGAAAAAGAGTCAGTGGTGGCTTTCCAACTAGAGAAAACCCCGCATCATCGCCATGCAGCAACGCCAAATATTCAAACTCAAGCAAGAGTTGAATGCCAAAGAGGACAGGGAAGAAAGCTACAAGCAGCGACTGGAGGACGAGAATCAAGAACTCGTGTAAATGCAGTGGGAATACAAGCTCCTCCTGATGCAATATAAGGAACTGGAGTAGACGCCGCCCAGACAGCCTTCAGTGCCCAACAAGAGGCCTTCCTCAATACACTACTGGACATAACTCAACCAGAGGGAAAGGAGCTATTGGAGGTGGTGAAGAAGAAATTAAGCATCACACGTAGAGCCCTGCATGCGGGGCTACAGATGCCACCCCAACCTGCAGAGGTTAGGCTGGGCTTAGAAGAGCAGCAAAAGTATCTACTACTGCCCGGCCTAACCCCCCAGTAGGCAGATGCCCTCGGTTTTGAAGAAAGAACACCACAAGAAAACCGACAGCGGAGGAAGTCGAACTTGAAGTCGACATAAACACATTCAGAGAAGTCGAACTTGAAGTCGACATAAACAGATTCAGAGAAGATGTAATCCCGCAACCCCCCTCGCCGCACGATCAGGATCAGCAACAACTCGACCCGCCCCTGGACAGAGACAAGCCACCCTCAAGGAGCGATGGAAAAAGCTGGTGGAAGGAGCCAGAAAAAGGCTGCAGGCCAAGCCAGTCATGCGTGCTCTTGAGAGAGGGAGTGTGAGAGTGTGGGGGAGTGAATGCATGTGAGAGTGAGGGATCAAGAGGGTGAAGCTCTTCACCATCTCCTCTTCTCTTCCCTTCTCTCTTCTTGCGTGCATGGCTATGGAGGATGGAGCTTGGAGGTGGAAGAGGCTTGAGGATGCTTGCGCTAGCATCTAAGATCGTGGAGCTACCGGTGTGTGGGAGAGAGGAGGCAACTCATATCGGCACTAAGGTAAGCTCACTACACTCGTAGGATCGACGACGCGTCGGCTAGGTGAGAGATAGCCATTAGTTCTCGCTTGGAACGCTTGAAACAATAAGTGGTCCATGGGTCTTGGCGGTTGAGCGAAAGCTCCCACATTTTGAAGTACTCCAGATCATGTATATAGCTGAGGCTTTCTTCCGTTCTTCAATCTCTGTCCATATAGTTGGTCATACTTCATTCATTTTCCATTTATAAAGCTGTAAAAAACAGAGTAGTACTCTATTCTATCCATCTTTTTCTAGTCTTTCAGGTTTGTTGATGGATTGTAAGAAGCTGGGAATAAGGATTTAGTGTAAATACTGACATTGGTATAAAAGGAGAGGACATGTAATTTTTCACATCTTTTTGACACATTAGTACAATTACAGTCCTTCTCTCCCATCTTGCTCATAGCTTCTATGGCTTCTCCCTCTTTCTTGTCTTTCTCTCTCCAAATCTAGTCTTTCTCTCTCCTTATCACTCTTCTTCTCTCTCTTCCTGCAGTCTTTCTCTCTCTTCTGTAGTCTTCTCTCTCTAGTTCACTCTCTGACAGGTAGGAATTGGTAAAAACCACTCAAGGCTTGTAAAATTAGGCAAAGGAAGTGGCGATATTGCTGCAATTAATGGAGTAGTGCAAATTTTCTTTTACACTTAAATTCTCTCTTCTATACTGCAAGAACTCATGAATAATTAGTTATTTTGGTTGTTATTGAAGTGCTATGTTTCTATAAAATTTAGTATTGTGCAAGGTTTAGGTGAAGCACAAAACTCTTAATCAACTATTTTGTTGTGGTGAGTGATTTCTTTATGCTGGATGATATGAATCTACTAGAAGTCGAGATTCAAAAATCACTTGATTTTTTTAATCCTACATATCCATTTGGATCTCCATGCCAATTGAGTTTAATCTATGAAACTCTTGTATCATATCATCTATATAATACACAATGTATTGAGTCATAGAATATCTCAAGTGTAAATCCGATGTGCCTATTGAGATTTACATGCCATTTGGTTGTCATCCTTGTATTGATTACTCTTTAATACTTAATATTTTTATGCAATGTATTGCATCATATCAAATTTCTATTCATTATATACAATTTCTTTTTCCAAAATTCTCTGAGTATTCTTGTATTACCCTTTCCATTCTATTTCATGTAAATGGTATGGTTAAAGTAATGCCTTGAAATTGAATCCTTGCTTGTGTCGAGGTACATGCATGTATGTGTTTTGATATCAATGTTTGTGTCTATTTACAAAATTGCAAATATATCTTAATGTCATGTTGATTTGTATGGCATATTGGTGATTACTATATGGACTTAGGATGCTTACTATTTAGGGCTTAACACATACCTCTTTACATCTATTGCCTAGGTTATCATGATTGAGAGAAGAACAAGCATTCTCTCAAATAGAAGTACATAATAGGAAAGATGAAGAAGAGAATTGGATCATGGATGGATAAGTATCATTGCTTATCTTGGGTACATATGCATCCAAGTATAAAGGGAGCTTTCATAGTGAAAGCATCTGCAACTATACATATATATATATATATATATATATATATATATATATATATATATATATATATATATATATATATATATATATATATATATGTATATTTATTTATTTATTTATTTATTTATTTATATATAAGTACTAGAAGGGTAAAATTTTAGCTCTCAAACAAAGAAAGTTTGATTCTCACCTTGTAATAGAGGCATTGGTACAACATATATTCATGCAAAAGAAAATACATATTGCATCCACTATAACTATTCAAGGAGACATTGTAAACAATAAGTCTTTGCAATACATTGAGAATGAGCAATTTCATGATATCTATGTAACTAATTGTCTTGTATTTACAATATACCCTTTGAATCGTTGTGAGTGGCAAAATGTTAAGAGTTTCATAGGTTCTTTTAAGTGTTACCACCTCAAAATTGTTAGAGTGCTATTTGAAGGGCATACATCCAAGCAACTCGCATAATACCTTGCATCTTTTTATGACTCTAAGTACATATTGCCCAAGAAGGGTCGAGAATATGGAACCTATAAGTCTATACACATACCGAATCTCAATAGTATAGAATGATCATTATGTAGTATCAAAATTTTGTAGATTTTGGTAAATATATTGAACTCTTTGAAACTATGCATTGGCTCAAAGAATATATACCTAAGTTAGTTCATACCAATTGCAATTTATGTGCGTATGTTCAAGAAATGTGAGGATTTGAGACGTACCAAAAACATGCACATAATGAAAAGTGCATCAAAGGATTATGTAACAAGAATTTTAGGCAAAACTTAGACAACAAAAATCTGTCATAGTCCTAATACAATAGAGTGTCGAGTCACAACAAGGGACATGGATTTCAGGTTAAATTTTACTCTCTTGGTTGGCTATTTTTTACTTTCATTTCACACATTCTCTCTTCATCTCCTTGCATCCACCACATCCCTTCTTCTTGTTGTGATGGATGCTTACATGCGACAATTTTATTGCTCCCAAGACAGTGTCCTAAATAGAGGAGGATCAAGACACAGTCATGAGTGATTTAGAGGGGGTGGTTGCTATCACTCAAACAAAGGGTGTACATGATGATGTGGAACTCCAACTAGAGCTATCAAGACCAACAATGATGAAGGGATTTGTAGGCCCGCACAATTGGACAAGTTGTTCGAGAAGGGTAGAAGACAAAGAAATGCAAAATAGGTTTGTCATTGGAAGGCCTTAGATCTTCATTGAAGTGCAGTATGGGAGTGTTTCCAAAAGCATTTGAGCATGTATAGGTGTAACATATGGAGCTAGAAGCAATGTGCCTAGAGATGCAATTACAGATCACACAACTCCTTGCACCTTGGAATACATTAGAAGAGAGTAATGAGTAGTAGGCAAACCCCATGAAGTTCAAATAATCGCACTTATGTGTACTTTTCATTTGTTATCAATTTGACTTAGTAGAGTGTAGGTCACTTATCATTCATCATGTTATGATCCTCATATACTTTCTTGTAACTATATGTTGTCATCGTGAATCTATCATGCTTTGTTATCATGAATCTATCACATAATTATGGCACTTGAGTTCTATCCAAATGATAATGAAGAGCTGCATCAATGATGGATCTCATATGGTTGAATACATTAATTCATGTTTCATTCAATGATTGAATAATATTAACAATAAATGCAATTTCAAAAGTACAAACAATAAACATCATTTAAACAAAAGGACGAGAAATAAGGGATAGAGATAAGGAGCAAGCATGCTTTACTAATAATTTATAAAGTATTTAAAAGAGTACATATGGTAGACACAATTCTAAAACCATTGCTTTAGATCATAAATGGAATGACAATGTATCCTGGAAATTTTGACTAAGGTTGCAACTAGTCTTTACTGCGTGGGGTGTTACCATCTTTTCCATAGCCAACTTCCCACCCAATGGTATTTGCCACCTTTTCTTGGAGCAAAGCTACTATGATAGGGAATTTCTTCCTTTTCTCCCATAATAATTGTTTTCCTTCTCTTTTTTTTTTCCCTACTCTCAAGGATGTTTTGTCCTTTTCTCAAAGAGTAGGTCAGCATGGCAGGCAACCAAAGTCACTTTCTCCCATAACCAGTTTTTCTTTTTTCTTTTTTCATAGGGTTAAAACATTACTTATCAAAACCATCCACACCACCTCTGCGGGATTAGACGAGAAGGTAGTAAAGTAGGGGCAAGAGGTGGAACTGAGAGGATAGAAGGCATCATCCACCTCAACAGTATTAGAATGATGACTATCAATAACAATATCAAAGGCAAGAGTGAGTGGCATCCCAATAGGAGAGTAAGTGTCAGTTGTGGTTGTCAAGATCCCCAAGGAGAGAAGTACTACTTTAGATGATAGCCATTGATGAGGAAGGGATCGTCAAAGGTGTCGATGGCCTACACTTGAACAAAGCTATTAGGGTTGATAGCAAATACCTTATAGGGACCCATCCAATGCTATTAGAGCTTGCCTAGAAACTTGCCAAATGTCGAATCATAGGTGAGGACTAGGTTCCCTTCCTTGAATTCTTTGTGTCTAATGAAGCTGTCATGGTAAGCCTTTTGTCGAGCTTGTGTGGCTTCCATACACTATAAGGCCATCCGTCATATTTCATCTAGACATTCCAAGTATAGGAGATGGTGCTACAAGGACTTATTATCTCCCAAGCATTCAGTAATAGCCACTCACAAAGAGGGTAGCTTGCCTCTACAAGTCGATCGTCCCAATCACGACGATGTGTAATGATTGTCCTTATCAAGATCGAGTAAAGGATGCAGTTGGTAACTTCGACTTGGTTGTTGGCTCTAGGGTAGTAGGGTATGGACTTGCGATGGCAGATCTTATAAAGCTTTATCAACTCTTCCATAATCTTGTTTAGAAAGTGAGTGCCTCTATTACCACTGGCCAGCTCTAAGGGACTATCAAAGCAAGTGATTATATTCTCATACAAAAATAGGACTACACTATCATCTCATTTGAGAGCTTTGGCTTCACACCACTTTATCACATATTTAGTACATACCAAGATGTATTGGTTCTACTTCTTTCTAGTTGGAGGATTGATTAGGTCCACAAAATTGATGTCCCACTTCTCAAATGGCTTTAAGGGAAGGATGGGTTGTAGTAGATAACACTAGATTTGGTACGCTGTTGGAGGGGTTTTTGTTGAAAGGTCAAATCCACCGAGGATCAGAAGTATAAGGAAGTAGAGATAGGAGATGAAAGAGAAGATAGAGAATACCTAAGTGATAAACACTACAAAAACAAGTCACAATGAATTGAATCAATATGTATTGAAAGAACCTAGAATCTTTGCACTGCTCAGAAGCAATCTCCAAGCATTAGATCTCTTGGAGCTTCTTCATAGAACAAAACGTGCATAAAAATTATAGCTCCTTCTCTACTACTCGAAACCCAAATCCGATGGCTCCGTTGGCTCCGAAAGGGGGGTAAAACTCTAAGACACCTGATCACGGGTTTCCCAGATCACTCCTTCTTATTTTAGTTCAATCTGCAGTTTTCAGCATGTTTACAACAATCGCGATGCGTGCGATTTCATCAATTTGTCCCTCTTGTGAAAATCCCCTAATTGGCTGAAAAAGCAACTAGCTTTTTGCATGCCATCCTAATCTAGAAGCTTTTTTTTTTTACTTTTTCTGATTTTTACAATAAATAATATAAAAAATAGACTAAAATTATCCAAAAATCTAGTATTTTTGGATAATCCATGCAACTCACACTAGTACTAATGGCTCATATCACATTGACTCTTTAGATCAATAAAGAAGTCGGATGATGATGCATTCCATACTTTTTCACATTGTGTCCTCATAACATCACGACATCCACCCCCTCTGAACCTGCACATCCTCTGATATGTGCCAAAATCCTAGCTGTCACCGGATTCTAAGTCCTCATCCTCTGCAACCATATCCTTTACTTCTTCATCTTCCATATCCTTTACTTCTTCATCTTCCATATCTTCTTGGCTAGCCCCTATATCATGACCACTATTTTCTTCCAATTCCAGCA
Source organism: Lygodium microphyllum (assembly GCF_053477565.2). Classification (NCBI taxonomy): domain Eukaryota; kingdom Viridiplantae; phylum Streptophyta; class Polypodiopsida; order Schizaeales; family Lygodiaceae; genus Lygodium; species Lygodium microphyllum. Next base: position 118,711,951 of record NC_141141.1, on the reverse strand, counting down.
ACTCATAGGTAGTAGATTCCCGCCTTTTGAACAATCATGCACTTACTTCATGCTCATTTTCAGCCCGAATACCTAACAAACCAGTTTCCTCTTCAAATTACAGCAATGCACTAGTGGTATCACCAAGAAACTAACGCTTTCTTTTAATTATGTCAATGATTTCATCATGAAATTCTCCAAGTACTTCTTCCAAGGTAAATTCCACCCGATTGTTTAAGATATGTTCTTCAAGAACCTTCTTAAGATATGTGGTTGTCTCAATGTCAAATTGCAACTTATATCCTGGCTGCTTGCCCTTCTTTTTGCCCTCTTGTTTGTTATCCTGTTTTTGTTCCTGACTGACCTCTTCCATAACATGCTCGGGAGGTGGCTCATTTGCAGCTTTAGGCTGATCCACACTTCTTCTTGTCATTCTTTTAGATGTCCCTGCAACATCTTCATCTCTTTTTTGTTTTTCTTCCACAAGTACATCCGTGTTTTGTACCTTTGCTAAATATGCATACATTGAATATGCATCTACTGGTGATTCCCAACCAGTTATGCCACGAATGTCTTACCCTGCATGAGGCATTTCACTATTAGTGACCTTCCTCTTTTCAGCTGCATGTAAAGCATGTGTCCATATTTCAACCTTTGGACCAACCATCACTTGGCCATGCATTCTATCCAATTGTAGACCAAAAGTAGAAGCATATACCACCGCATAAGCATTTCGAACAGCCAAGTCTTCCAACAACTTTTGCATACCTCCCTTTCCAAAATTCAAAGCAAGAGGCAATATCATTTCTTGTGCATGGATCTTGCCATCTTTCCAAAAGATAAGCTGTCATGCCAAGACCTCCTAATAGGCAGCACCATCATTTCTCTCGTGCTACAAACTATCACACCATATACATCTTTTTCCAGGCTTAGGGGTTGCTTCCCGTCCCCTTTCCTCTTGCCCTTTTTCGTCCAATTTTGCAACCTTCAATTGAAGATCCCGCATGCCTTTGATCAATTCATCTAAGACATCTTCCTTAACATAGGGAACAATAGCAGGTACAGCCATAGGGTTAGCCACGGAAGTAGGTGGTTTACTGGATACATCAACTGTCTTGCCCATAACAGTGGGCAAGCTAGAGGCATGCAATCTTTCTCTTCTTCTATGCTTCTTCACAAGTGCAGTAACAACTTCCTTGACATGTCTCCACTCTGTTTTCAAACCTGTCTCTATAGTCTTATCCTCCAGCAACTCATCAAGCTTCTCATGAAGCTCAGGATTAGCTGCCTGTAGAAACAATTCAATTTTTTGACTTGCAAGAGCTTGCTGTTCTGCAAGATCCAACTGCTCATATCAACTTTCAAATTCTCATAACAATTCCGTAGCCACAAGACCCTTATTGGGTTGTAAAACCCACTCTTGAAAAGTCTTGCGCATAATCAAACTAGTGTCCTCAATGTAAAATTCTTTCCTGAGTGTCTTCTTGAAGGCTACCCAATCAGCATCCTGCAAGTATAATTCAGTAATCCATGCTTTCAGTTCATGAACAGTAACATATACAAAATACTGGCTCCATGCAGATTGAGCCACACAAAGAATTCCATCTTCTGAGCATAGATATATATATATGCATATATATTCTCGTCATTGAATAACTTCACCTCACGCTCAGCTGTTTGCAAAGCATTCATCACAACACTTTCAGTTTGAGCTGAAGCTTGCATCACCTGTTGTTGTTGTTGTACCTGCATAAGCATATTCATATTTTACACCAACTGTTGCAAAACATCACTGGAGAATGTATTCGAAGATTCTCCCATCTTGTCTTTCCTTCTTCTGATGACCTTTCACTTCGGGTTCACCAATGTCGGAGGGGTTTTTGTCGAAAGGTCGAATCCATCGGGGATCAAAAGTAGAAGGAAGTAGAGATAGGAGATGGAAGAGAAGATAGAGAATACCCAAGTGGTAAACACTAAAAAAACAAATCACAATGAATTGAATCAATATGTATTGAAAGAACCTAGAATCTTCGCACTACTCAGAAGCAATCTCCAGGCATTAGATCTCCTGGAGCTTCTTCATAGAACAAAACGTGCATAAAATTACAACTCCTTCTCTGCTACTCGGAACCCAAATCTGATGGTTCTGTTGGCTCTGAAAGGAGGGTAAAACCTTAGGACGTCTGGTCACAGATCTCCTAGATTACTCCTTCTTCTTTCAGTTCAATCTGCAATTTTCAGCCTGTTTACAACGATCGCAACGTGCATGATTTTGTCAATCTATCCTTCTTGTGAAAATCCCTTAATTGGCTGAAAAAGCAACTAGCTTTTTGCATGCCATCGTAATCTAGAAGCTTTTTTCTAACTTTTTCAAATTTTTACAATAAATAATATAAAAAATAGGCTAAAATTATCCAAAAATCTAGTATTTTTTAATAATCCATGCAACTCACACTAGTACTAATGGCTTGGATCACATTGACTCTCTAGATCAATAAAGAAGTCAGATGATGATGCATTCCATACTTTTTCACACTGTGTCCTCATAACATCACGACAATGCTTTTCTGTTGACAAGCATCACATCGTTTGCAGTAGTTATAGTTATCTTTATGCAGTGTAGGCCACCAATAACCTGCAAGAAGCAGAGCCTTTCTAGTTGTCGCTTCTCCTGCAAAGTGTCCACCACACAAGGCTCATTATGGCCATCTTTCAGCACAATTTTGATCTCATCTCCTGCAACACATCTCCGTAGTACTTCATCTTTGCCTCTCTTGTACAAAGCACTATTGTTTAACAGAGTATAGGGGCCTGATTCCAACAAAAGCTTCTTCTCTCTATTAGAGATGCCAAGGGGTGTTATTGTGTATCCAGGAGGTTGGCAATGTCTGCATACAATGGGGTTACTATTTTGACCAGAAACAAGGAAGCAATAGGGAGGTCAGGATCATCCTACTACTCCTCTTCTTCAATCTAAGGGATCCGCAATAGATGATCAACATGGGAGTGACCTGGCTTGGTAACCACTATCCTAGAACATAAGAAGCCATCTCATCATTTTACCTTTAACATCTTCCTTATTCATCAAGAAGAAGGATAGTGCCTCATAATCCACATAATACTTGAAGTGCATCGACAATAGGTAGTGTTGAAACTTTTTCAAGGCAAATACCATCACTAGGCATTCTAACTCAATCACTGTGTAGTTTCTTTCTCAATTAGTTACTTTTCAGCTTACATAGTAAATAGACTGATCTAGCTTTGAGAATCCTTTTTGACATAAGATTTCACCTAACCCTTTGACAGATGCATCAATGTGCACATGGAATTCCTTCATCCAATTAGGAGATTGCATGATGGGTGCTTCAATCAAACACTACTTTAGAGTATTGAAGGTTTCTTCACAATCAATGGTCCAAGTGAGCTCTGCATCTTTTCCTAGGAGCTTATGCAAGGGGACTACATTTGTTGCAAAATGTGTAATAAATCACCTATAATAGCTCACATGGCCCAAAAATCCCCTCAATTGTTTGAGGTTGGCTGGTGCTGTTAGAGTTGTAATCTTTTGAATCTTAGTGGAGTCTATCGCTATCTCTTGTACAGAGAGAATGTGGCCTAGAAGAGCTTCAAAATAGACTCTGAAGATGTATTTATTAGGGTTGAGAGAGATCCCATATTCCTGACATTGATCAAAGCACTGATCCACGTGTTCCCATTGCTCATGGATTAGGTTGTAAACACAAAAGTCATCCAAGTATACCTCAATGAGATCATGCAGGTGTTTTTGGAATGGGATCATCATCACTCTTTGAAAGGTAGTAGGGGTATTACAGAGCTCAAACAGCATCACTCTGTAAGCATAGGTTTCCCATTCAGTTGTGAAGGTTATTTTGGATTGATCTTCTTTTGCTATCTGGACTTGATTATATCCACTAAATCCATCCATTAGGGAATAGAGCTCATGTCCAGTCACTGTGTCTAGCAATTGGTTTGTGACAAGGATAGGAAAATGATCCCTCTTTGTCTTGGAATTCAGCTTTTAGAAGTCCACACATATTCGAAGCTTCCCATTCTTCTTGGATACTACCACGATGAGTGAAACTCGTTCATAATTAGCCACTGGATAAATAAACTCAACTTGAAGGAGCTTCAATAACTCCACTTTCGCTAGGGTGTTGAGTAATTTGTATTCATGTGCCTCTATCTTTGCCTCACAAGTTTGGCATTTGGATCGAGGTCGACGTGATGCTGACACACCATGGGATCAATCCCCTTTAGATCTTTATATGATCATGCAAACACATCCAAGTTCTCCTTTTTAGTAGGTCATGTAGAGCTGACAGCTTCTCTTTTGGAAGGCTAATACACACCTTTAAGTGACATTCAGTACCGCCTATATCCACAAAAGTTAATTTCTTTTCACCTTCCACCTCACACATGAAAATCCCATGGACTACTTCTTAGTATAGATCCGACTCCTTCAAGGGAGTGGCCTCCTCGTCTGATGCTCTACTAGAAGCAACTTCTTCTTTCCATGGGGACTCAACTGGCTCTTTGGAATGCTGAAATGGTATCCTGGATGTTTCAAATTTTAGGGGAAAGTTCATTATCTTTTGACTCAAGGACTCATCTTCAAAGGACACCTCTAGGAACGTCACATAATAGGAACCATCTGAGTTTTGTTTGGGCTGCATGACTAGCATTTGTTGGCAAGGTGTATCATCATTATCCTTTCAAGAGAAGGATAAATAAGGGTGACAAGAGCCACCATTAAGGAAGGCTTATTCTACTTAGTTCATGTCTTATGGAGGTTTTGCATATACTATGATTCATTTACTAGTCTAAACATTACTAGAGTCATTTTGTCTGATAGCACAGGAGCTTCAACTTCAACTACTTCTGGGAGTTCCTTCTCATTAGTATCCTCTTTAAGCTGAATAACTTTCTCTATGTTACTTTCATTGTCTTCATCTTGACTTTCATTTTCATCCTCTTTAAACATTGGATCTACCACCATAGGGGCTTTGTAGGAGAAGAATAGACTCTTTGTTGTATCTACTTCATGTGTGTCTGTCTCTATCTCTGCTTGTGTCTTTGACTCTATTGTAGCCATATAACAAAGAGAATAGTACATCCAAGCCTCTATCTCACTATCAAAAGTAATTTCAAAAGTCATTCTTGGTTTCAGGTAGTAGGTATTCACCCATCGACAAGGACTTTGCTTCTTTTGGAAGTTGGCTTATAGTACCTACTATCAAGGGCTATACTTCTATTTTCTTAGGAAAGATCTTTTTCACAGCTTCTTTATCTAATGATGTACCATTTGTGACTTCATTGGAGGAGTCTATTAATACTTTGATGGAGATGGATGCATTTCCTTTTTATGAGCCATACAACTTTACTAGCACCTTGTGAGGTCCTCTGCCCAGGGTCAAGGTTCCCTTGAACCAATTCGTTCATGCTTTTGCTTCAAAAATCCATGGACTTCCCAGCAACAAAGGATATAAGGTCCTGTAGGAATTTGGTTTTACTACCGAATAGGTCAGCCAATAGTCTCTTCTTGTGAGAGTTATCTTCACATATGGGAGAATGTCCTAAGGCTTAATTCTACTTTGATTTGCCAATTGATAAAGCCTTGTGTAGACTACATGCCTTACAAGCCTAAATCCTTCATTATCACATCCTTATATTCATTGATGAGCCTCCAACAATCAATGTATCTAAATAAAACATCATTCAATCCAAATGCCAATCTATGGGGTGCCAGGATCTAGGAAGAAGGCATTATCCACATCCACTTCTTTCATAGGCTTCGAGGCTTAATGGTAGTTGTAGGAGCAATCCTTAGGCCACACCTTCTTGTTAGTATGCTTTTAAATTTCTTCCAATAGCTAGGGAATAGCATTAGCAACAACTATTAGAATGTTGGGTTTGGTTTGAAGTTATCTAGGTCTTTGATCAAGTTATGCTCTTTGATGGAATCCACGAGCTTCTCCAACTGGCTAGGGAATGGGACAACACCCACTTTCATCTTTTCTCTTTCTTCTAGAAGCAGCAATATATCTACACTTCTTCTATCACTAGGGGTACTTTTGCATCCTCCATCCCTTGGACCTCTAGTCATATTTATGTAATTGTCTCTGTATCCTTTTGTGGCACTAAACTACTAGTAGCTATATTACACTACTCTATTTTATACTATTTTGTTTCTCCTTTGGTAAATTGAACTTCATTGTTTTGGTAGAGGAAACATTCTCTTTAGGGATTGTGGGTACTCTTTTCTTAGCATGAGTTACTACAACCACTTTCACTTTCACCAAGTTGGAGGTAGGTTCTTAGGTCTTTTGTTGATTATCACTGGTGTTGTCTTTCACAAGAGTTGGTTTGGGACAGTCTTTTGCAGTGTGGTATTCTACTTTGTATCAACTCTATAAGGGTTTGTAATTCATGGACCTTCTAGGGTTTAGACAATTTGGTGAGATATGTCCATTTTCTCCATATATATAACACTCTACTTCTGATCTCTAGCCATCGCCAAACTATCATCCTCTTTCTGTAACTTTGAGAGGGAAACCTCCTTGGGCAAAAATTAGGACCAAACTCTCTAAGCTTTGGTCCCATATCTTGGGTTATCATCTTTATTAACCCCGATGCAATGAAAATGCAAAGAAAGCAAAGAAAATTAAAAAGATGTAGAGAATAGAGGAAAAAAAGTGGCCCAACAAAAAAAAATAAGATGAAAAGAACCAAAAAAACAAGGAGCAAACTCAAAAGTCCAAGCCAAGTGCAAAATGAAAAAGGTGCATCTTAAATATAAAAGCACACCCTAAATCTTTGTAAAAGAGTGATAGGCTCCCTTCTCTATGCAATTTGTAAATGTAGATAGCCATGGGTGAAGGAACCATGTAAATAGGAAGGAATGGAGATAGAGGACCTAGGCCAAAATGGGCATCATGTAAAAAAGAGATGGATGCTCAAAGAGGAGTAGGGCATATATAAAAAGGCAAAAAGTGAATGAATAAGCTCATTCTTATGTGTGGCCAAAACTAGCTCTTTTCTTCTTCTTCCTCTTCTTCTTCTTCTTCTTCTTCTTGCTCTTACTTGTGTTTGTGCTTGAGAGAGTGTGTGTAAGGGAGTAAGGGAGTGAGTGTGTGAGGGTGAGGGACCGTGGTGGAGAAGCTCTCCATCTTCTCCTCTCTTCTTCTTTTCTTCTTCTCTCTATTATTGTCCCATTCATAGCAATGGAGCTTGGAGCATGAGAATCGAGCTTACTTGAGCTTGCACCTTGGATCATGAAGCTATCAAAGAGCTTGAGGAAGGAGGCAACTCGATTGAGCATGAGGTACATCACACATGGCTATGTGAGAGGTAGCCATTGCGCTTGGCTTGAAACGCTTGAAATGATAAGTGGTATGCGGGTCTTGGCAGCTGGGCAAGAAGCTCACACAATCTTGGATTCCAATAAGTTGAATCTTGTTTCTTCGTCCTTCTTCATTCTTTCATGCATCTCCGTCCAGAGAGCAAATATCTTATGTATGGTTCTCTCTTAAACAATGTGAATAGAAGGCTCTAGGGATAGTTGGTTTTTAGATACATTTAGTTGTTAAATATCCCGCCTGATGGCACTTTTTGCACCATGTATTCGATCACATCACATCTCTTCCACCTCCTATGGTACTAGATATACCGATGGTATTCATCTTCAATGTCTGTAGCTGTTCCATAATCACATCCATCAACTCTTTCTTGATGCTTGCAACTAAATTGGACAAACAGTCCTTCAAATTTTCTCCTCCTAGAGTACTAATAGTAGGGTTTTAAGATGTCTCTATAATCACTCCATAGATATTTGAGTTGATCCAGAGGGTCCTCTCTTCTAATTTTGATTTTGATTCTGATTCTGAGCTCCTATTGATACTGGTGGTTATTGGTTCTAGTTGATAGGGTTTCACTATTGTTATTGAGTTGCTACCATTAGGGGAACTATTTGTGGTGGCCACTATTGTTGTGGTTAAACCATCAATTGAGGTAGTGCTTTCTGTGGCCACTGTGAATTTGGAGCACTATACTAGGACATTATTTACATCTAAGGGTAGAGATAGGGAAGAGTCCTTGGGAATGCATTTGGTAAGTATGACATTCATGGCATGGAAGGAGGTAATACTCCTCTTCGTGCAGTTATCGACAACCTTGCTTCAACTTCATCATACAATCTTGCATCTTTCACTATAACTTACAGGTTTATTGGTCCTCTCAACTCCACAAACTTACGAACTTCTAGTTGTAGGCCTCTAAGAAAAACTCCCTTTTGGATTCCTTCATCCAAGTGATGGTTGGTCCATCTCTTTAGTATGGATTCCATTCTAGAGACATATGCTTCCATCTGTTTACTAGAGGAATGACTTAAGTTCATGAACTCCTCTTGCATCCACTCCTCAAAACCTTCACACCTGAATTTGGTAAGGAAGGCCACCTTCATGTCATCCCATGTGCCAAAAGTTCTTATTACTTGTCTCTCATACCACTGAAATGCCACGCCTTTGAAAGTGGCGGGGAATATCACCAACCAATGCTCAAGGGTTCTAGCATTATTGGCTACACACGCTACCATGAACTCAACTACATGAAGATTAGGGTCTTCATTGTACATTCCTTTAATAAATATTGGCAATGGAACTACATTAGCTTGTCTATCTAGCTAGGAAAGGGACCTTAATTCACCATGGAGACCTGTTTAAAGAGTGTTGCAAGGGCGTCAAAGGAAACTTCTACTACTAGCTTATTCTTGGCTTTGTTTTTTATAATCTCTCTTCTCACATACCTCTGGATTCGTTCTAGAGCTTATCTCTTGATTACATCATTCATCAGGGAGTTAGCTCCATCTAGTTTATCTATACTCAGCATAATAGAATCAGAAGGGCTTCAGCCTCTAGAGGACTCTCTTTCCAATATTTATTCTTCTTCCTTTCTTTCTATATCTTTGAATTCAGCTTTCATTCTACTATAGACGAGAAGATATTTAATTATGAAGGTATCAAAATTTATTCTTTTGAGGATTGCCATAGTGCCATTGTCTTGATAATACCAACTTAGGAGGGTTTCAATAGCATAGCTTGTGAAGAGCACTTTGTCTACTGGCTTTCAATGGATTGCCAATTGGACAAACAGAAGGTTGTCAGTGCACCAAGTATCCCATGTCTTGCTATTAAGCATCCACAAACAAATTCTAACTCTTTTTCTTCTTACTCTTGGGAACTTCAACTTACCACAACTCCTAAAGCTTCTTCACAATCTCTCATTTGATGATGTCTAGAAATGAAGTCCAAATCTCCCATGGATGGGTATTCTCTTTATTTCTACTGTGCTCTTTAGTTTTGTGGGAAAAAGTTGGCTAATAGCTTCATAAGACAGCAAGATCAATCTATCACATAGAGCCCACATCAAGATAGTAACATACTTCCATCCATGAAGGATGAACTTCTTGTAGAAAGTGGCTTTGTCAATGAAGATGGGAAACCCTAAGCAAGATGCTAGGGAAAAGTGAGTCATGAATCCGGATATGGAAGGTGGACCTCTAAGGCATGTTGATGGTAAAGTAGATCCCGAGAAGGATAGAGAGATGCCAAGAAAGAAGACAAAAGTCAAAAAAGAGGCACTAAAGTCGGCAATCCAATGACCAAAGGAAAGAATGGTTTGGTGCGAGAAGAGAACTTTGGCTAACTACCATGACTTTGACCTAGCAAGTTCTCTTTGCGAAGTCAAACCAGATGTGAATCTCTTGCAATTGATTAAACTTTCTCCAAGAGTATGCAAGGAATTCAAAAAAATCTTATGTATCGAGTATATAGTAGAACCTTTGGGCATAGCTAGAGTGGGAGAAGATTGGTTCGATCATGCTGAAAAGCATCGCCCTAGGGTTCTAGTGTATGTGGATGGAATATTAGTAGAGCACGCTATCGTGGACATTGGATCCTCCATCAATATCATAAGTTCAAACTTCATGGAGTGGCTAGGTCTCAAAATTCAAAAAGACGGCTCCACGCTTCTTAGGATGACAGATGATAGTCTAAGACAACCGGAAGGTTGCATGACTAAAGTCCACGTTACTGTTGCAAGCGTGGAATGCTATCTGGACTTTGATAAGGTTTGCAGGACACCCTAGCTATCAAGTTTTACTAGGAAGAAGGCCCTGGATTTTTACGAATAGACTGTCAAGTCTATATACCCGCTGATTGAGTGATTCTAGGTCAAGGTGCCCATCATGTAATAGTGGATGCTTACCCTGAGTCTCCTCAGAGTAAGAGAGCTCCTTTATCCTCCACTAAACTAGAAACAATAGATGATCCATCTAATAGTGAGGCGTCATCGAGCGATGGATCTAAGGAAGGGTCCAATATAGAGGATATTTATCAAATAACCTTGAATGAGCCAATAGAACCTCATGATCGAATAAGAGATGCGGATGTTATTGAGTTGGACCTTGATATGCATAATGATGCACAACCCATCAAATTGGGTTCTATGCTCAATTCGGAAGAGAGAAAGGACTATGTGTCCCCATTCAAAAGTTCCGCGACATCTTTGCGTGACGAACTTAGGGGTATTCCTCCCAATCTAGTTGTGCATACTATTCATGTAAAGGAAGGTATTCGCCCTATACGTCAGAAAGTAAGACATATGCCTTTTGAATTAAGGGACAGGTTGTTCGAGGAAGTACAGAAGTTGCGAAAAGCGGGTTTGATCTTCCATGTTCAGCATACTGAATGGTTCTCACCAGTTGTGATCAGGAAGAAGAAGAACAATTAGATCTGGCTTTGCATAGATTTTAGAGAGTTGAATAAGCAAACTGTTAAAGATTACTACTCGTTGCCATTTATTGACCAAATTTTGGATCAACTAGCGGATAGGGAAACTTATTCGGTTATGGACTACTTTGCAGGGTATAACCAAATGGTGATTGCTGAGCAAGACAAGCTAAAAACGACATTTATTACTATCTTCGGTACCTTTGTGTACCATGTGATGGCATTTGGGTTATTTAATGCACCAGGTTCATGGCAGAGAACAGCCGACAAGACCTTTGGTGACATTTTCCCCGAGGAGTTGAAAGTACTCATTAACGATCCAGGGGTAGCCACCATAAGGGATAGACAGTTAATTATCTTACAGAAGTGTTTTAAGCATTGCAGACAATTCTACATAGCTCTCAACCCACGGAAGTGCGTATTCGGAGTTCCTTATGGGCTCTTGTTAGGCCATGTGGTCAGTTCTATAGGGATTGCGACTAATCCTGAAAAGATCAAGGTCATAGTTGCCATGAGTCCACCGCATACTCCAAAGGAAGTGCAAAGCTTTCTGTCATCGATAGGGTATTATCGGAGGTTTATCAATGCCTTGGCAGAAAGAACATTGCCACTAACGAACCTATTGTCCTTTAATTGTCAGTTTTCATGGAGTGATGCTTGCAAAGTATCTTTTGACGATGTAAAGCAAGAGCTTGCCAAAGCACCTATTTTAAAAGCACCAAAAAGGGTGAAATGTTCTATATATTTTCAGTAGTAGCAACTATGTATAGTATCAGCTGCTATTTGGCCCAAATTTGGGAGGAAAAGTGGTACCATTCGATAGCTTTTGCTAGTCAAAAGTTGGGCATATCGAAAATTAACTACACCTATATGGAGAAGTTGTGCCTTGCGATGGTATTTGCAACCAAGAAATTCATGCACTACATTTTTTATGAGAGGGTGGTTTTTTATATGAAGGCGGAAGGGCTTCGATTGTTATTAAATAAGTTACAGTTGCCTGATCTTTTAGCAAAGTGGTTAATCACTTTGCAGGAGTTTGATTACGAGATTAAGAGCAAGCCACCGAAGCTTCAAGGCATTGTTGAGTGTCTTGTGGATCTCGGAGAGCCAAAAGAGGTCGTGGCCGAAGGAAATGACATGGAAACATTGTTTAAGATTGATACGGCGTCTATTCCCTCCTGGTATGCTGCTATAATGCACTATCTTTCTACGGGAGAGACTGGAGCTACTCTATCAAAAACCGAGAAGAGGAAGATTAAACAGCAGGCATTGAAATTTTCTTTGATTGTAGGGACATTATATCGGCAAGGTGTTGATGATATCTATCACCGATGTGTGATGCCTGACGAGGTTCCCTTTATTTTGGAAAAATGCCATGACTCCGCTTGTGGAGGGCACTTTGCTAAGTGGTTGACGGCACACAAGGCTTTACAAGATGGTTATTGGTGGTCACCCATCTTCTAGGATTCATTTGACTATGTTAAGAGATGTGATATATATCAAAGACATGACAGTTGAGAGATTAGGAAGCATCCACTTATGTCTACCATGGCTATCCTTCCATTTAAGAAGAGGGGCATCCATTTTATGGGACCTATTACCCCATCGTCTACTACTCAAAAAGGATACATTATAGTAGCAACTGATTACTTTACAAAGTGGTCAGAAGCACCGGCGATGAGGCAGGACAATGCCAAAGAGACTGCTAGTTTCTTACTTGAGCAAATCATCTGCCGTTTTGGTCCACCAAAGGAAATAATATCGGACCGTGGAACTCATTTTTTGAATAAGGTAATTAGAAGCCTGATTGAAGCATGGAGCATTAAGCATAACAAGACGACCCCCTATAATCCGCAAGCCAATGGACAAGTTGAAAGTATCAATAAGTAGCTTGTGGGTATCCTATCCAAGATAGTCTCTGAAAAGAAACGGGACTGGGATACAAAATTATATATGGCGATTTGGGTGTATAATACGATGTTTAAACGAGCCACTAGCTACACCCCATTCAAATTAGTTTACGGGGAGGAGTGTGTCTTGCCCTTAGAAATTGAGTTGCCGACCAGAAGATTCGCAATCAATCATTCTTTGGGTGATGAAGATGCCTTATTTGAGCGGTTTACGACTATAGCCCACTTGGACGAGCTCAAATTGCAGAGTTTATTGCACCAGGAGGTAGCTAAATGTCGGATGAAGCAGTTGCATGATCTAAAGGCAAAGAGCTAAACCTTTAAAAAGGGGCAATTAGTTCTGTATAATGATGCACGTAGGGAGCTATTTCCAGGAAAGTTGGAACCTAGATGGGATGGCCCTTACAAGATAGTTCGGATAGGTAAAAATAAGTCCATGTTTTATTAGCTAATCTACAAGGAGTGGAATTTAAGAATAAGATTAATCTTAATAAGATTAAGCCTTATTATTTCTAAATATGCTAACATGCTAAATGTATTGCAGGTCCATGTTGGGGCTGATTTGAGACCTGTAGGAGCACTTAAATTGGTCGATGGGGCGGTTAATCCCTTATTTGGAGCACCCATATCTAGAGCAAAGATATCATCAGGGGAAGCTTATTTGGTGGAGCAAGGGATACAAAGTGGTTGAGCAAGAAGACGGTACCTTTGTGTGGGAGATTAAAGTTTTCTGCCATCACTGTTTACAAATCTTGACAAGCATCCATGTTGAGTTTAATGAAGAAGGTGGGATGGAGCCGTCAGTTTATCCTCTAAATATGTTGAATTTTTATTATCATACTTATGAATAGAGGAGTTTCTGATGGCTGGTTGTGTAAACCCATTGTGGACATACACGTTATACTTTGATGGAGCATCCAAGGGGCCTAATAGAAAAGGGAGTGTTGGAGTAGTTGTCCGAGATCCCCGACGTAGAGTTACAATGAAATTAGCTGCTTATCTCGGGGTGGGATTCACTAACAACATGGTAGAGTATAAAGCCCTAATCATGGGATTGAATATTGCCAAAAAAGGTGGCATTAGGTGGTTTTTAGTAAAAGGGGATTCCCATCTGATCTTAAATCAATTTAATGGGACATATACAGTCTGGAATCCTATCATTTGTATATATCAGCAAACTGCTATAACCCTACTTGCTGAATTTGAGAGCATATCTCTTCAGCTCATTCCACGTTATTGGAGTCAGTTTGCGGATTCATTAGCCAATTTTGCTTATGAGGAGGACCTCTTTTTCAACTGTGATCCTATTCTAGATGTTATTATTGATAATGAGACGGGACCTGGTCGCTTGTGGGGAATGTTATTAGACCACGTGTTATATGGCAGGCGATGGTTGATATGGGTAATGAGAAGAGTAGCCGAGACTCATCTACCACTATTATCTTGGACCCATAGGTTGATTCGACGACATGTTATGCGTACACCTCTTGTTATATATGCAGGAGGTATGGGTCATAACTTGATGCATTTAGTTTAGGGTTGAGTGCCTTGTCTTTCCCCTTGGAGTGGAGTGTGTGTTTGTATATCTGCCTTCGTCCAAGGAGGGATCTATATGAGCATGTTTACTTGATTTCTTTAGGCCAAGAGGGCTAGTTTTTTTCAGGTTTTAATGATCTATTTCCTTAGGCCAAGAGGGCCAACTAGTTTGCAATGAAATGTGCTATTCCTTTAGGCCAAGAGGGCCATTCGTCTATTTGGTGCGGGTACAGTTAATGGTTTGTTGTTTTAGTGATTGCATCATATAGGTTAACGAAGTCACTGGAGGGAGCCTTTGCTGCGAAGGAGCTTCTTGTGGCCATTCTAGGTGGTTTCGTCCCCTTTCCTAGTCTTTTCCCTTAAGCAATTAATGATATATGTGTGTGTAAGAGTTACTTTCTTTTGTTTGGTGGGGACTGGCAATCGAGGCATGAAGTCCCAAGATTAGGCTCTGTATGTCTAGGGGAGGTCTGCGTAGTCATTGCCTCCTGCAAGGCATTGTCTGGCATTGTACGACCTGTTTTCGATGGGAGTTTTAGTGACCCTGTTCTGTTGACCTAATGGGCGGCCGTTCTAGGAGTTCCTGTTAGTTGTGAGGTAGTTAGAGAAGCCTACTAAAATAATGATGAAAAGAGACAAAACCCTAAATATCTGAAATATAATATATGAATATACGGAGGTGTGTAAAAAGGGATTCTAACCCCTATAAAAATAGAAATGGAAAGAATGAAAAATCCTTGAGCTATTGTTTATCGCCTTGCGAAGGCCTTGTAGGTTCCTGGGAACGAGTCAGACCCGGGGCCGATGCCTTGTCTTCCTATGCGTGGCTTCTAGTTGAAAAACATAAGAATAAAATAAGGTTGGAGCAAAAATAAAAGTGAGTGTTAGAAAAGGATTAAGTGTTGCCTTGCACGGGCTTGGTAGGTTCTTGGGTACCGAGACAGGACCTAAGGCCGATACCTTGTTCTCCTTGGGTTACTACGCTCAACCCCCTCCTTTTTACACGCCCGAGTATGGAAAATAAGAGGCTAAAGACCCAATGTGCTAAATGAGAATATTTGTTGATCAGGCTATAGGAGTCCTCACCTAGTAGGAGCTCCTGGTTGCGTTGTTCTTAGTTAGGTAGGTAGTTCAGACCACCACTGCGGATGACCTCTTTGATAGATCTTTTTAGCTTGGCTATGTTGGAGCAGTTGGTTAGTGACCAGTTTTCGACTTTCTATTAGATTATGCTAGGCCTACTCCTCGTGGATTTCATGCCTTGGTTTTGACAAGGGGGTAGGGTGAGAGCTATGTTGTGTTTTGTTGTGTATCTATTTTGTATCAGCTTGATGCTCTTTGTGGTTGTGTTTATGTGCAGATTTGTTCGTGGGATTCTATGGGCTGAGTCGCCCTATCCCGTGGTCGCCAATGACAGATGATTTTTTATGCCTAGAAGTGCTTAAAAATAGCTAAAATTTTCAAATTTCAGGGGAAAAATAGACTTCGTCGAAGGCGACAGTGGCAATCAGTACGATTTTAAGTGGCAATGCCCGTAAAAGGCTTAAAAGACCCACTTGACAACAATTGATGAATTTTCATAATTATTTGGCATGTCAGACGGGACCTTGGGAGGTTCTTGGCAGTGGAGGACTTCAAGACGGACGCCCAGGATTTTTCGGACTTCAATTCGGGTACCGAACGTGGAAGAGGGAGTGCCCGGGAGGCCAAGGCTAAATGTCAAGTGAAAATGGACTTAAAGGATGCAAAAGGGTATGACCCTTGGGGGCTCCCTTTAGGGAGCCCACACACAAAAAGGGTTTTTTTTTGGGGGGGGAGCGTGCTTTTTTTTCGTGTGAGCAAGGAGAAGGCGCCATCTTTTTCCCAATGATTGAGATGGGTTATGGGGCCTGTAAGCAACCCTCCCAACCGACTAGATGCCTAATCTATACTTGATCTTCGCTCCCCATCGCTCTAGACCATGCATCAAATGGATGCCCGGTTGTGGAGATCAGATTTCAATCTTTCTCTCTCCTCCCTCTCTCTCTCTCCTGCAAGGGCAGTTCCTACATGTGAAAAACAATGAAGCTCGTTTGGTGAATGCTCATCCGACGCGGTACCGGATTGCTTCCAAATCGAAGATGGATGGAAGATGGCAATGTGGAGGCGGACTGAGTATCAAACGGGGCCTGGTTTGCAAACCCGCAACAAGTTTCAAAACCCGAAATAATAAAAGATACACTGTAATGACATTTTTACAAAGAAAATTGCTCTTTTTCCGCATTTGATGAGGTTAGCAATGATCATATGGGCTGAAAATTAATGGACATGTTTCTTGCTGCTGGTTTTAGTCTTTCAAAATAAAAAATTTAGAAAATATACACTCAAAGTGTGGGAAATAAATGGAAAAACCCCGAAAAGCACGGTTTTTAGAGGAGAAATGGGATTTTTGGGCTTAAAATGGAAAAAGCATGAAACAACACACCAATAAAATCTACATGTTTGTTGTTTAAGGACTCAAGAGCCACAGATCTGAAATAATGCTAATTTTCTTCTATTTTTAATGATAATAAATAAGAAAAATAGGGAAAACTACTTTTTAAAAGGGAAAAAAATAGGGAATAGATGAGAAAATTTATGGAAAATTATCGATGTGTCTGTGAGTGTATAATGAGGATAAAGCATGAGGGTTTGCCTTAGGTTATTCCCATTTATGTGTTTTTGTGAGTATTTTTAGCTTATTTCATGCGAATTACACATGAAATCACCTATGCAATGAGGCAAAACCTTAAAACGGTAAGGGAGGAGGAAAGTTTGAGTGCTAAAATATAATATAAAATCTAATGTATTTGTTGCATTATTCATATAGGATGACGTTTAGTTAAATAAAGGGAAGCACAACACGAGTGTAAGGCTTGCTGTCTTCTCTCATCGCAGCAATTACGCGTTAGTGTATGGAAACATGAAAAGAATGGATTTGCACAATGCACGATGCTATTTTTCAATTGTTTGAGCACTTAATCATAGACACATTTGCATCAAGCATCATTAAATGGTATCAATTACAAGCTCCTAGATGCATAGCACTTGGTTTCTCTAGGACTTGACCCAGGTAGAGAGAGTGAGCAACCTGGCTGTAGGTCTAGATGGTGGGTCAAAAGGGGATGGATAAGTGAGGATAAGTACATTCCTGGAATGTTAAATATATTGGCACTAAGAGGGAAGTTTGTTTTGAATGTGTCTATGTGTGGAAGCAGCGCATCGAGGGGCCAATCCCCAAGATGTAGGAGAGCTACAGTAGTAGAGCCACGGCAATTAGCCAGTGGGGTGCCCTGTGTCTGTGATATGTGGCATTTATTGCCGATATATGTATAATCTCCTTTGAGGAGATGAGGAAAGGGAATATCCGTTGGATTACAGACTATAAGCACACAGTGATTAGTGTTTAGGATAGTGTATCCCTTGACAGACACTCCTGGCCCGTGAGGCCATGTGGTGGGGTTGTCTGTTGAGTGCATGAGGTCCATCTAGTGCCTTAACCAGTGCCGGCCCATTTTAGGTCCCATCACAGTCCATTTGCATTTGTGAAACCATGTAACTCTAATGGTACACCTACACCATAAAATAAGACACAGTTCAATGTGGACTTAACATAGTGCAAAGTCTGTCAGGTTTGGCTTGATAATTGTCAAATAGATAAGGTTGTCTATAATCTTTTGATGTATAGTGACATCCTCAATCAAGTCACCCTCATGTGCACTAAGCTTAGCATTAACATCCAAAGGTATAGAAATAGGCTTGCAATAAACCATATCATACTTTTTTAAAATATCCAATGCATACTGTCTCTGTGACAATTATATACCCTCTTGAGTCCTGATTACCTCTATGCCAAGAAAGTAATGCAACTCTTCTAAATTCTCCATCTCAAATTCAGCCTTGCAAAGACCCTTTACATTAAGAGTCTCTGTCTTAGTATAACCCACAATGATAAAATCATCCACATATATAGTAATGGCCACAATATATATATCATTCTCCCATATATAGAATGAGTGATCAGCCTATGCTTTGTCAAATCCAATGCTGACAATGTATTCTACAATCCTATCATGCCATTTCCTAGGTGCTTACTTTAGCCCATGCAAGGTCTTACAAGGCCTACATACATAATTTAGATGATTCTCATTCACATAACCAGGTGGCTACTTCACATAAACTTTCTTTTGTAACTCTCCCTACAAGAAGGTATTCTTAATATCCATTTGATGTATGATCCAACCTTTTAATGTAGCAACTACTATGATAGCCCTTATAGTGGCCATTTTAGCCATTGGAGCAAAGGTTTCATCATAATCAATACCATGAGTCTATGCATACCCTTTGGGAACTAGTCGTGTCTTATAGTGCTCAATACATTTATTAGATTTATGCTTGAATATGTAAACCCATTTGCAACCAATAGATTTCTTGCCTTCAAGTAAGGGCACTAACTTCCATGTGTCATTATCCATAAGTGCAACCATTTCTTCATCCATAGTACGATCCCAATACTCATTACTCACTACATCCTCAAAACAAGTGGGTTTCACATCCTGCACAACCTTAGCCATGTATGCATAGTGATGAGCTACATAGCTATCATATGCCAATCGTTGTGTTGGCTTTCTCACTCCACCTACATGGACCTAGATCACTACTACCATGTGCTTTAGCATACGCTTGTGCCTCCTACACACCAGATGTTTTAATAGATGGAATCTCAAAATCCTCATCCAAGGTCCACTTAGAGCCATCTGAATCAACATCAACATGAGAGAAACTCGATGATACATCTATCACAATAGGTGAATCCCAACTTTCTCTTAACATTTTCTTAACATATGTGATATACTTGGTGGTGTACTTGTGACCTCAATCTACCACTCCAAGATCTATCCATAGAACCATGATTAAAAAACTCTTGTGGTCTGCTCAATGTCTATGATTGCTAACCTATTTTCTACACGGCCATACTATCATGCTCATCAACCCCAACTGCATTCTACACATTACTATACCAACTACTCATTTCATCAAAAACAACATTCTTGCTACCTCTCAACTCACATGTAATAGGGTTACAACATCTTTATCCCTTTTGCTCAAGAAAATATCCAACAATATACATTTTTCTGCTTTGGGATCCAATTTATTGTGCAACTCATCATGAATATGCACATAAGCAATACATCTAAATACTTTCAAATGGGATAGATTTGGCTTTCTATCCATAAACTTCTCTTCAAGTGTCATACCATGTATAACAGGAGTGGGTATCGTGTTTATAATATATACATAAGTGGAAACTGCTTCAACCCAATAGTAATGAAGTAAGTTCCTTTCTAACATTAATGCATGAGCCACCTCTGCAATATGCATGTTTTTCCACTCAACAACTCCATTTTGTTCGGAGCATATCTATATGTATATTATCTCTGTATACCATTTTTCTACAAAAAATCAAAAAACTCATTTGAGAGATATTCTCCCCCTCCATCCAATCTTAGGTATTTAATATGCAACCTTGTCTTCTTCTCAACCAAAGCCTAAAATCTTTTAAAGTGAGTGAGCACCTTACTTTTCTCATGCATAAAGTAAACCCATACTTTGGAAGTATGATCATCAATGAATGAAACATTATACTTGAAACCACTCAAAGTTGCAGTATTTGTAAGATCCCACACATAGGAATGTATCAATTCAAGTGGCTTCTTGCATACATGCTTTTCATGTGGAAACATGTGCCTTGCTTACTTTCCAAGTTGACATGCTTCGCATACTTTGTGCATCCCATCAACTTTGAATTTAGCCAAGCCATCCACAATTTGTTTTCACTATATATCTTTCAGGCAATGCACATTCACATGACCAATTCTCTTATACCAAATTTCAACATCAACCACAATACCCGAACCCTGTGCAAACATGGCAACATCCATTTTAGGCAAAGACTTACATTAAGAGTAAATAATTTTCCAGCATATTTCCTTTTTGTAATAAACCCGAAATCATTTTTTAGATCTTTCACATAATAGTCATCTTATGTGAATTGAACCTACAATCCCAGTTCTACTATCTAACCAATAGAAACTAAAATTTTTATAATATTTAGTACATGCAACACGTCGGCCAAGTACTTAGTTTTGCCATCTTGCATACTCAAAAGAACATTTTCAACATGAGTAATAGGGTGAGTTGTATCATCTCCTGTCTCCACATAGCCCAAAGACTCTGGATTGTGCATCTCTCTAAACCACTCTCCATGAGAAGTCATGTGATCAGAGGCACATGAATCTACATACCATACATCATTCTTTGATGAACCATTAGCAATTAGTATTCATAATGTGTTGCATGACAAACAACTATTCACTTCTGTCATCATTTTTCAACTACTTTTTTCTATTTCTAATATTAGCCTTCTTTTGGAAGAAATTTTTAAAAATGTGACCTTTTTGAACACAATGCCAGCACTCTCTATTATCACAAGAATTCTCTTGACTATTAGAATCTACAACTTGTCCTCTTTAACTCCCCCTTCCTTAAGACTGTCATTCTCTATTTTGATGTGCATTATAACCTTGACCACAACCACCACATTGGCCTCTGCCATGACCTCTACCTCTATTAGTAGAGTAAAATACATGTTCAGACTTGTTTTTACTTTGAGAAGAAAAGGAATCCAAGCCAAGGTTCTTCTCCTCAAGTATACCACACTTAGTTCAAAGAGGGCAAGAGATAAGGGAGAGTGTAACTCAACCCCTCTACCCATAAGATAAAAGCTCAAATCTAGCCCCCCTAAAACAATGTTAATCTTGATATTTGTCCTATTGAAAGTGGAGGGTCACGTACTAAGCAAGTCTATCTAGTGTTAAGAAAGCTACATGACTTATCAAGTCCACCCAACCCCAATCATTGAGACCAAAGTCTCTCACTTTTCCCCATGGTATTTATTTTAGTTATCTAATTAGCAGAGCATGCTACCACACTATTAGAATATATAAAAATAGCTTCCTTTTATTATCCCATTAAATAGGATTAGTTAACACAGCCTTTAGTGCATGATAAATACTTCAAAAAAAATACTTGATTTCATAAAATATGTGCAAAACCATTGGTCTGTAGAGTGATACAAAATCCATCTCTCCGCAAAGAAGTGAATTGTCTAGACATCCCAACGTCACAAGGTTGGGTTGTATGTGAGTGCACTCCTTTTGCACATAGAATAGGGAATTTATTAGCTTAAAATCCCACTAAGCTCCATAAGCCTCTAGAGCTATCCTATGTAATAGGGGCACTTTTCACTTGGCCCTTTTACCGTCTTAAGCGCTCGAGTGATCCATAAACACAAAAATGTATATCTCTCGAGAGAGAGTAGGACTCCCATCTATAGGTGAGTTTTTCAGCATTCCATAGAATGTTAATGAGTGTTGGGATAGACATGCCAATGTCTAGAACCACCATAATCTATAATCCATTTGGATGTTATAAGCACAAAATCATAAGATTCTATATTCCATTACATATCCAAAACCAAAAGCATTCATAACCAATGACCATATAATAATGTTTTAACATACTTTTACACATGACATGCATAAAAACTATCCCTTTTTTATCCCCTGATATCTTCCTAAAAGGAAAATTAACATTCTAAGTTGGTTTTAGCATTTCTCAACTTTAAGTAATGTATGCCAGGTGGCACCTACATGAGGGGATGAGAACCTTCAATGGTTCTCCTTTGTGTGCATGTTGATAAGATGAGCACCTTGAATGGTTCTCCATTAGCAAAGGGCACGTTTCTAAGAGTGAATTACTTTTTGTCTTGGGTGGAAGGTTGATGGGGATGCCTATCTTTTCCAGAGACTTGCACATGCAAAAACGCAAGTGAAGCCATACGTGGGTGATACCACAATATTCATATCTCAACTGCTAATGTCTATGTGATTTGATTATTTAATGGAATTCCAATGATTATTTGATTTATTATGGCTAGTTTCATTTGTTCAGTTGATTATTTTTCTAGCATGATTTTTTGCATTTTTGACACTGATGTGTAGAGCAAGACGAATTGGATACACATGGCAAGTGCAATTTATTCCATAGGATTCTTCATTTAATTATTTAAATAGACACACCACCATTTATTCTAAGGCATGCATACATCCTCTTTGTAAGTATTTATTAATACTTGAGATTTTAGGAGATATATTGAAGATGTTCTAGAAATATTTTATGACTCTTAGTAGTTGTTGTGAGTTGTACAACTAATTGCAACCATTTATTCATTGAACTCAAACTCTTTTATAAAGAGAGTGATTGTAAAGGGCCTATCTTTGAGCAAAGCAAGATTCATTTTAATATTATAAATACATCATGGAGGAGATGGCCACTCCATGTGCGGGGGGAGATTGCATCCAATAGTGTGTTGCTCAATTTCACTTTACTCTTCTTTAAGTCTATTTTGAGTTTTATTGGTCGTGCTTTTATTTTTATGAGTAAAAGAGAGCGAGGGAGAACTTCTTCTGCTCGCTACGCACAAGTCTTATATATGATCTGTGCAACAATGGTATCAGAGCTTAGCTTACATCTGGGGTTTCCAATCACCTATCCCCTTGTACAAAGGCTAGCTCTCTAGAGCAATTAGGCTCTATAGTTCAACCTCATGGCTAGATTCCTAGGGCTTCGAAACCCCAAACCCCTTATCTTTGCCCAAAAATTTCACAATCCTATCCAACATTAAAAAATCACAACCCCTACCATGGAGCCATCATTTTGGGAGTTTTGTGGCCAAAAGAAGGATTAGAAGAGCTTAATTAAGCTTTAAGAAGCTCAAAGCTTCCTTATCAATTTCATGGGGAGGAGGGGGGGAATTTTTGGCTGCCATGAGTAGGTCAATGACATTCTTTTGTCCCACAAATCAAGTTTTTTTCAAATTAACACATTTAAGCCTTGATTAATCATCTCCTACTTAATAAACTCCTTCCTCTCCTACACCAAGTCACTTGCGGACTTCATTGAGCTATCTAATTTACCATTGACTTCCAGTCTTCAAGAGGGGATTCCCACACAGTCACTCTAGGACTGTGAAACTTCATCAAAATACCATAAAAATTTTAAGTCTCTCTTGCCTATTATGTCTCCTAAATTCGTCAAGAAGCCAATCTTTGTTTTGGTGTCTACACACCAAAATTTTCTTGCCATGAGGGAAGTGTCTTTTTAATTATAAGACATCTTTATTATTTAGATATCTTGAAGACCTTGAAGTAATGCTTGATTATGATGAAGCCATGCTCATGGGAGAAAACTTTAATGACATTGACGAACTTGTTGGTAAAATTTCTATCCATGCTTTATTGAAAATGAGATACTATCATATTAGAGAATTTGGGGATTTTTCAAGTCCTATTTTTAAATAAATAATAAATGTTTGACAATGTGGCTAAATCTTGATCCATTTTTGAAAAGTGGGATTTGGAAAGGTAGATTATATAGTATTTAGGGTAGACTCCACCTTTAAGTAAGGTAACAAGATTCAACCATGTGATCAAATAATAAAGTATTGGGAGTTTCTAAAGTGCATGGAAATTTTCAAAATCCCTAATATAGTGTTAGATATAAAATCCATAATAATGAAGTGACTATATTGCATGATGATGGCAACATGCATGACTTTATTTCAAAAAAGATTGTTTGAAAATTGTAACTTGAAACTATTTCATCCACTTATAAAATTAAGGATGTATTTTTAGGGCAATAATAAGTACATGGAATAGAAATTTGCATTAGACCTTATAGAGAAAAATAAAAAATTTTAGTAGCACCATTACAATCTGTCGATGTAATTTTAGGTATGCCTTGGTGGCATCAATTTAATCCTAACATTGGTTATAACACACTTTTGATGCATATTCAACATGAAGGTAAAATTCATTTTCTTAAATTTATCGTATGTGCATAGACTACAAAGCTCTAAATAAAATTAATGTTAAAAATAAATATCCAATTCCTCGTGTGGATAATCTATTAGACAAATTGCAAGGCGCTACTGTGTTTAGCAAGATTGTGACCTTAAGTCCAGTTATCATCAAGTCCACATGGCTATTCCTGATATTTATAAAACTACCTTTAGGACCCAATTTGGCCATTATAAATTTTTAGTAATGCCCTTTGGTCTTACTAATTCACTTGCCACTTTTAGTAGAATGATGCATCAAATATTTCTAAATTTTCAGTATTGTGTTATTGTCTTTTTCAATGATATCCTTGTTTTGGTTAAATTGAAAGAGAACATGAAAACCATTTATCTTTAGTCTTTAGTTTACTAAAACAACATCCTCTTTTTACTAACCTAGAAAATAGTACTTTCCTTCAGATAGAAATTGAATATTAAGGTCATATTGTGTCTGCTAAAGGAATAAAAGTTAACCCACGCAAAATTGAGGCTATTAATACATGGCCTACATAAAAAAATGTGCATGAAGTCTACTCATTTTTAGGCCTAGTTAGTTTTTATTGTAAATTTGTTAGAAACTTTTCATTGCTTGCTTTGCCATTAACTTTGTTATTAAAGAAAAAATTTGTATTTTGTTGGGGCAACAACCAACAACAATCCCTTAATTTACTAAAGCATACATTAAGTCACGCACCTATTTTACAACTCCGTGATTTTAGTAGATTGTTCTTTCTAGTCGTTATTGATGCTAGTGGTTCTAGCATTGGTGTTGTATTGATGCAAGATGGCTATTCAATTGCGTACTTTAGTCCCACTTTAGTTGTAAATTGAAACCCTTTGAACTTAAGTTTAGTACATATGACAATGAGCTTTTAGTTATAATATATGCATTATGAAATGAAAACCTTATTTAATCGGCTCAGAATTTATGATTAAGATAGACCAACAAAGTATTAAACACCTTCTCTCTCAACCGCAAATTTTTGATAGACATATTCAATGGGTATCTTTCATTCATTCTTTCCATCCTTTAATCCAGTATCAACCTGATAAAGAAAATGTTATAGCTGATGCATTAAGTTGTAGACTGTCTATAAATAATATTTCTATGCTTTCTACATTTTTATTAAATGCTATGAAAAATACTTATTTGCATGACTTGGATTTCCAAGATGCTTGGTTGAATTTGTCTCAAAACCAATGGATTCATGTTAATAAATTTTCTATCTTTGATGGATTCCTCTTTTATGAGATACGTTTGTGTGTTACTCACCCCTTTTATCATTTTGTTCTCCAAGAAGCTTACAATTCACCTTGTATGGGTCACTGTGGCATCATTTCTACTCTTTGTAATTTACAAGAAGATTTTTATTGGCCTCACATGAATCAAAATGTTTCCACCTTTGTTTTTGAATGTCTTGTTTGCCAAAGAATTAAAAGACATCATGATAAGAAGCATGGCTTGTTAATGCCTTTACATATTCCTAACTCACCTTGGGAACAAATCTCAATGGATTTTATTATTGGTTTGCTAATGAATTCTTTGTAAAATAGTATGTTTTAGACTATTATGAATGGATTTAGAAAGAAAGCATATTTTATTCCATCCAAGAAAACTCTAATTGCTTCATAGGTTGCTAATCTTTTTCTTAAGCATATATTTGTACATCATGGCCTGCCGAACATTATTGTATCTGCTCATGATTCCCGTTTTTGCAATAATTTTTGGATAACTCTATTATCTAATCTTGATACCAAATTTGATTTTAGTTCAGCCTTTCACTTGAAACTGATGACAAAACTAAAGCCACTAATAGTACCATTCTTGATTTAATTTGTGTCTATACTATCTCTTCATCCTGCACATGGAATCAATCTTTACATCTTTTGCAATGTGCTTACATATAATACACCTCACTCTGTTATCTCTTCATCAAGCACATGGGATCAATCTTTATATCTTTTGCAATTTGCTTACATGTAATACACCTCACTTTGCTACAACCAAAGCACATTTTGAAATTATTTATGGTTGCAAAATGCCAATACCAACAATTCATTTAAGTCAAAAAGTGCCTTTTGTTGTGATGATCACATACTCATTCCACTATTTTTTGACACATTAAACAATTGATTGCCAAGGCCCAGTAATCTTATGTTAAGTAAGCTAATAAGAAAATACGAAGCTATGATTTTTAAAGAAAGTGATCATGTTTGGTTGCGCATTGGGAAACATAGATTGCATAGTGTTGAGAAGAATCCTAATGTTAAACTTGCACCTAGATTTTATAGCCCATTCAAAATTCTTCATTGTATCAATACTAATGCTTTTAAATTAGAATTGCATGCACATTGGAAAATTCATAATACCTTTCATGTTAGTCTTCTCCATCCATTTAAAGGCTCATTACCTGTCCATCTTGTGTATGATTCTAAATTGTTGCTTTTAAAATAATCATGAGCTTTTAATTCTTGAATCTATTGTTAATACTAATTATATGATCACCGGCACTAGCAATGCTTATCCTTGCTATCTTGTAAAATTTCAAAACCATCCTATTGAGAAAGCTCAATGGATGATTACATGTGATATGCATGGCTCTCCACATTTATTGACTCCAGATCCAGTCAATAGTAATTAAGGCCAATTGCTATTCCACTTCGGGGGTATGTTGCCAGGTGGTATCTACACGAGGGGACGAGTGCCTTTAATGGTTCTCCTTTGTGTGCATGTTGACATGTTAAGTGCCTTGAATGGTTCTCCATTAGCATGGGGCACGTTCTGAAGTGCAAATTACTTTTCATCTTGGGCGTAAGGTTGATAGGGACGCTTATCCTTTTTCCAGGGGTGAGACTTGCAGGTGTAAACACGAGTGAAGCCATATGTGGGTGATGCCACAATATTCATATCTCAAGTGCTAATGTCTACGTGATTTGATTATTTAATGGAATTCCAATGATTATTTGATTTATTATGGCTAGTTGCATTTGTTTTATTAATTATTTTTCTAACATGATTTTTTGAATATTTGATAGAGCTGATGTGCAGAGCAAGATGAATTGGATACATGCAACAAGTGCAATTTATTCCATAGACTTCTTCATCGAATTATTTAAATAGACACACTTCATTTATTCTAAGGCGTGCACACATTCACTTTGTAAATATTTATTAATACTTGAGATTTTAGGAGATATATTGAAGATATTATAGAAATAATTTGTGGCTCTCAACAGCTATGAGTTGTGCAACTGATTGCAGCCATTTATTTCGTGAACTCAAAGTCTTTTATAAAAAGAGTGATTATAAAGGGCTTATCTTGGGCAAAGCAAGATTCATTTTAATATTATAAAAATGTCATGGAAGAGATGTCCATTCCATGTACAAGGAGAGATTGCACCCAATAGTGTGTTGCTCAATTTTGCTCTACTCCTCTTTAAGTCTATTTTGAGATTTATGAGTTGTGCTTTCATTTTTATGAGTAAAAAAGAGTGAGGGAGAACTTCTTCTGCTTGTTATGCAGAAGTCTCATATCCGATCAGTGCAACATTAGAGCTAGTTTAAAGAAGTTATTTTTATACTTTGATATAGCCAAATTGCTTAAGTTTGAATCACTTGCAAAAATGTGTCTTCACATTTAAAGTTACTGAATCGATAAGTTGGAATTGGTTCATGATGGATGCATTCACATTGACAGAGATTGTACTAGCTGAAATTTGAACTAGTTCATAGGGAACCACTTTCACAGTATTGCAAAGCTTGAATTGGTTATAGAAATTATTTTCACATTCGTAAAGAGAAGAACTAATTATTTTACAAAACCGATTCACATCCTTAATGTTTAGATTGAAAAGAGATAAACTAGTCTTTTTGGAGGCACAAAGGGATGCTTTTATGTAGTTTTTGGAGGTAGTCTTTGTTGTGAAAAATTAGCCATAAAAATTAGACAAAAATAACATGTTCTAAGGAGTTTTTGGGCACTTTTCTGGCAATAAAAATTGCACACATGGCAACACTTTGAACATGTATTCAACCACATTTATATACTTGGTTTGGGTCACTTGAGCTCTATTTGGACTATCTATTAATAATTGTTGATGTGCATCGGATGCATCTTACTTGGACATGTTTTGTGGTGTAAACTTGGATACTCCATTGTATTTGTAGTGGAATATATTGATGAGATCATGTTCTCTGGATTGAGCATATTTATGTATGTACTTTGGAATCTTTATACCTTTACTTTTGAGGCATTACATTACATTCTCCTTTTTTGGGTTGAAAAACTAAACAACAAATTATGGGTGAGAAATTGACCAAGGATAAACTATAATATATGCTCATATAGGATGAAAAATTTATTGATGGGCATAGTCTATGATGGGAGAAGACCATCCAATATAGAGGACTGAGTACCTATCAAAATCAAAATACAACCATGATAAGAAAAGTATGGAAAGCTAGAGTAAAAGAGAGCTAATGGAAAGAACCTACATGCTTGAGTGAAGTAGTAGTAGAAGCAGAAAAGTGATTTGCAAGAGTAACAAGAGCCGTTATGCCCAACAATGGAGGTGGCAGGCACGAGCATAATGTTGGAGCAATGTAAGTAGAAAACTGACATTCTTGCTCACAATGGAGCATACACACTTTTTCTCCACGTCTCTCACATTCTTGCTTATTGCTTGGAGTATATACTCTCTCCATTTGCTGCGTGGAAAAAGAGGGACAATATATGTTTTGAGAAGTTTTCTTAGGTTCTTGGTGATTGGGAGGTCAAAGAGTTCTTATAGGATATTTATTTCCATAAAACTTTAGAAATTAGGTCCTTCTTGTTTGCATCTTGTTTCTTTCTATTAAATTTTCTCATTTGTTTGGTTCTCCTTTTCTCATGCTATGCCATGTAGGCCTAGGAGCAATATCCTTGCTCTGGGACAATCGGACATGAGTTGTTTTTAATAGACAGGAATATCATTGTCTTATTTGTTTGGTCCTCCTTTTCTCATGTTATGCCATGTAAGCCTAGGCCACGTAAATATCGTTTTCTTATTTGTTTGGTCCTCCTTTTCTCATGTTATGCCACGTAAGCCTAGGCCGGGGAGCAATATCCTTGCTCTGGGACAACCAAACCTAGCTTGTTTTTAAATTTTAATAGATAGAAATAGAAAAGATTCTCATGTTTTTGTGCCCCTTTTCTCATGTTATGCCATGTAGGCCCGGGAGCAAAGTCCATGCTCCAAGACAACTGAACCTAACCTGTTTTTAATAGATAGAAAATCTTTACTATTAGTTAAGGGGAGGTTGGGGGCGAGTGCCATGTGGCAGCCCCCAACCTCCCCACAAAGAAATGCAAGGGTGGGTGCCACGGGTCCAGCACCCGCCCTCGCCGTGAAAATCGCGCCCGTTAGGCGCGGAGCGCCTAATATAAGATTAAAGAGACGAAGATGGCTCCAGGAGGAGTAGGGTTGGTTAAAAATTGACAGAGGTGATCAAAGAGCTGTCTGGCTGAAATGATCAATGCCGTACGATCAATGAATGGGGGCCATGATTGATTAAAAGATTCCGCAGCAGGTGTCTTCTCTGCCGAGTCCTGCTCTTCGTGCTCTGACATTTTCATCTTTTGCTGCTTGTGAAATGCATGTTTGGTGAGAAATGGGAACTCTACCACCTGCGTATCTCGATGCAACTACATACGTGATACAATCCCTGGAGCCTCAGGTCATGGAGGAACAGGAGAAGGAAGAGGTTACGGAGGGAGAAGAGAAGGAGGACGAGAAACTCTCGGAGAAGAAGAAGAAGAAGAAGAAGAAGAAGAAGAAGAGGAAGAATAACAACAACTGGAAGATGAGCAAGAAAGACCCGCAGAACGCAGCAAGGGAGGAGCACGGGGATGGGTGCGCATCGTCGCCTGCACATGGTTCCAACCATAACAATTTGCAACTCCAGACCAAGAAGAAAGAGAAGCAATTCAACTGCAACTTAGACCGCTTCCTGGAGTCCACTTGCCCTGCTGTTCAGGCACAAACTCTCCCTAGGGTACATACACACGCGTGCACGCGACCTGTGCTGTAGCCATTAATTGCAAATTGCAGAGTGCCTTCCCTGTTGCTGTAGCTCACAGTTGACCTTGTTCCAGAGCTGTGCTTGGGAGTCCTGTCGGACACGGCAGCTGAACCGCAATGCTGATCCATTGCCGTTCTTTACACTAGAGGATTTATGGGACAGTTTCACGGAATGGAGCGCGTATGGTGTCGGTGTTCCTATTTCTCTCAAAGGCCATGAGGCCGTTGTACAGTACTATGTGCCATCCCTCTCTGCTCTTCAACTGTATACTCGCTCCAGAAGGTGCAGGTGAGCTTCCAGGACACGTATGCTTTTCGTATGTTTCCATTTGGAATTGAATATGTTTTGTTGGTTTGTTTGGGAGGGGGCCTGCAGCTCAGAGTGTGACAATGACATGGTGCCAGACTGTGCCGATTGCCAGTGTGGAAGTTCTTGTACTAACCATGATGTTACATCTCAAGCTATGGAAACCTGCTGCTGTAGCAAATTTCAGAAAATTCATGAGAGTGATCAGGTAGAGTTTCAGGAGCAGCCAGAGGCTGATAACCAGTGCACGCATGAGTGGCATCCTCTTCTCCTTTTTGAGTACTTTGAATCGTCTCCACCTTATTCAAGGATTCCATTGTCAGACAAGGTTGTTCAGGATCTTAAAGTTTAGCTCAACAGGTATGAAAGTCAACACTCAGAGTAATAATTATTTGCTATTTTGTGTTTGCAGATAGCACATCTTGCAGAAGAGTTTCCAGAATTGAGATCCTTGAGGAGTGTTGACCTTCTACCTGCTAGTTGGGTGTCAATTGCTTGGTAAATATGTGCAAAAGTCAATATTTATGCTAATTGAAGTTACAAGTTCATATTTTCTCTGATTGATGTATAGTCTCTCTCTTCCCCCTTCCTTTATTGACACTTGTACACATTTTTGGTGGAACCCAATATTTCATGTATGTTGTTTTACAAGGGGTGATGGTATCAAAAAGGTCCAGCACCACAAAAAAGGTATCAGCAACTTTGGGAAAACACAGACTAGAACACCTGGTTGACCTTCTACCTGCTAGTTGGGTGTCAATTGCTTAGTAAATATGTGCAAATTGCAAGTCAATATTTATGCTAATTCAAGTTACAAGTTCACATTGGCTCTGTTTGCTGTGTACTCTCTCTGTCTCTTCCCCTTCCTTTATTGACACTTTACACGTTTTTGGTGGAACCAATATTTCATGTATGTTGTTTTACAAGGGGTGATGCTATCAAATAGGTCAGCACCACCAAAAGGGTATCAGCAACTTTGGGAAAACACAGACTAGAACACATGGTTGTGTGATGTCCATATTGTTCATAGGACCAAAGTTTGGTTCCTGCAAAAAAGTTTAAGCCACAGAGAATGGCTGTCCCAACCCCTTGGGATGTGGAAAGACCATCCCTGACCCAAAAAGTTTGGGGGAGGGGGGCATCAAGATGAGGTCTTCCATTATCCCGTCCCTCACTTGGGGAAGGATGTGCTTCAAGATAGGGGGTCTTCCCATATCCTGTCCCTTACAACAATCTCCTGTAAAGAAATGCTAGGGCAAACAAAGAGAAATGCAAAATGTATGGCAGTGGCTGAATACAGCCTGTTGGATGCTCATATGTAAATGAATGAGTGTGATACAATTGGGGCCTCAAACCTCCGTGTCTCTGAGAGAGTGTCACACTCGAGACAGATCCTGAAACACATGAGCAGCAGTCTACTGATTAAGATGATTGTGGTAGCAGTGGAGGGAGCAAGTGTAGTCCTCAGGGCTGCAGGATATTTGAGTTGACTCCAGCCATAAAAAATGCAGGTATGCTGGCTGAGATGGCAGCTCCATGAACAGCAAGATGAGTAGGAATGATGTTGAGAGAGCCTGTCCATGACCAACACAGGCTGGAGATGATGCAACACAGATGGTAGCAGGTCATTTGGTGATGGCAGCAGCTGGATGTCCCCCAAATGATAAAAATGCAGATGTGAAAGGGTTGGCGACTGCTACAGACAGCGGGGCAAAGGCTGAAAACTGATGGCAACAGCTGGGAAGACTTCTGAGATGACTGGTGTCTGGAGGCTGGGCAACGGCTGGAGCAGGCCTTTGATGGGCTAGTGAATGACCTCTTGAGACGCGTGGAGATGGCTGGTTGAGGATTTTTGGTGTTTTGCCCTACTCTTCAAAATTATATTCTTTTGTTTTGGTAATTTGCGTTTTGCCTTTTGGGGCATTTTTAAGGAGAATAAAATAGACATTAATGCACGCCTTAATTACAGTAACTCAACATCTCCCCATTCTAGTTGTCCCCTACCTTGTCCCCCTTGTGAGGGACATGTGCAAGGATGTGTTTATTTTGAGAGTCCTTTTTTAGATTTAGATTGTTTTGGTTCCCAAAAGAATTGAATATGTCTGTAATCTTTATTTCTTCTCCCCTCTTGTGCACTCACGTGCACGTGTGCTTGTATATGTAGTGCTCTTACGAACAAACATCAGCCTTGTTAGATGGCCCTAGAGCCCAAACTACTCCTAACAAGTTAATTTTCTCTCCCTCCAGCAGTTGTTCACCTCCAGCATGTCTCCCCACAGCATCAGCCAGCCCCAAACAACCTATATCCAACTTTCATGGCAAGTTTATTCTCTAATTACCAAGTGGCACAGCCTCTAAAATGAAACTTGATCTCTAGACTTAATTTCAAGCAACTATTCAATAGCTGGAAATCAAAATTCTTATTGGTTTTGTGCATTACTTGGCCTTTGCTCATCCACATATAATGTGCTAGGCCCTTTGAAGTTGATTGTTTAAACTTTCACTTGGCCTTAATCTAGCATTAAATGTGTAATTTTTACCTAGCCCAAATGACACCACAAGCCATTTGTAGGGCTCATTTAGTGCCCTAGGCCACAACGGACACCAAGCACCTGCAAGTCAATGTTTGCATAACTTATCCCAACTTTTGCCACATGTCCCCAAAATGCATAATTTAGCTTTTGTATTTGTGACCGTGTCTTAAGTTTTAATTGACTTACACTTCACATATGCACTACTTAATAATACCAAAGCTAAGCATAAAAAATACATGTCCCCGTGACATACATATTTTCTTTTCTTTTTTATTATGCAGTCTTGTCTAAGTTCACTTGTTTTGGTTATGTTCGTACATTGTGTGATTTGTTTGTGCAAACCCTAGCATATCTTCATAGGGAATGACTAAGATGAGACGGTTACGGGAGACAAGATAACGGATATCCCCCTCGCATTTTCGTGCCCTCTCCAATAAAATTTTGGGAAATGCAAGGTGTTGGGACAATCCTCCCTTATATGGTGTGCATGTCATGTGGTGCATGGGTAATTGAGTAGGTGGTTTTTTCCTTTTGCTTTGAGGAGCTTTGAGGAGGGAGAGGGGGGCAAAATAAGCTCCTGTAGGTGCACATCATATATGATGTGGATGGTTTTTTACTACAATATTAATTTCTTTGTGCATGTATATGTTGGGTGTATATATGCATATAAAATTGTGTGATTTATGACTAGTGAGATGGGGTGTTGATTATTCAATTGAATTGGTTAAATATGCCCGTCCAATTTCAAAATTCCAATATAGACAAAGTGAATCACAAAACCAAGAAGTGGAACTTGAAAATTATAGATTGTTCAAATAAGGGGTTAATTAGTCCAATAACTTACTATGGCCATCACCATTTATTGGAAAATAAAAAAGATGGCTCTATGCAAATTTTTATTGATTATAATAAGAATCAAATAAGATTTGTAATATTTTCATGCAATAAAAGTTAGTGGGTTAGTTTGAAAGTTAGTTAGTCAATTAATAAGTTAGTAAGATTACTAACTAAAGACTAACTAAGGTAAAAATTAACTAACGTTAATAACTAGCAAATTTTATTTAATTAAAAAATATTTTATTTAAAAAAATTGAGATGTAAATCTGATATTTTCCTTGGATTAACAAGGACTGTAGCCACCTCATAGAAGTTATAATGTGAATGAGACTTATGAGCTATATTAATCACTAGTATTAATGTGCATAGTTTGGATAGTCCAAAGATATTAGATTTTGGGCAAAACTACTATATTTTAGATATTATACTAAAAAGATATGGAGATTTCTAAAACCGAATGTCATCTAAAAGAAAAGACAAGTGATGTTTTAGTTAGTTTTGGAGATTTTATAAAAAGAAAAAAATAAAGAGAGGCATTTGTGAAATCTCATGTGCCGCGATCGCAGTCTATAGATAGAAAACAACACTTCGAACAAAGAAAAAGAGTGAACTGAGAGCTTTCTAAGCAAGTGTCTTGGGGTTTTATCCCTCTTTCGGACTCAATGGAACAATCAGATTTTTGATCTGAGCATCAAATCACTGATCTTTCCAAGATTCTCCTCCGCAAAGAGCTTTACTTCTTAGCCACAAGCCCTCTTTTCTAATTCACTATAAATATAAGGGGTGGGGAGGCACAAGAAGCATAAGGAGACCTCGAGAGACTGTGAGAGAGAGGTAGAGAGAAGGATAACCCTCCAAGAGATTGTGAGAGAAAGCTTGAGAGAGAGAGAGAGAGAGAGAGAGAGAGAGAGAGAGAGAGTTATCTCAATTCCCTTGTCTCAATCCTCAACTAAGCCATATTCTCTTATGCTCTCTCATCTCGAATCTATTCCACCTTTCCTATTTCTCGAACCACTCGTGGACTATGGCTCCAAAGTGATGAGGTGGAAAAACGATAGGGATCAACGCAACCGGTCAAGCAATAGGTATTGCCAATGATACGGGAGTACCCGAGGTTGCCGGAGTTGTCATTTTACCAATGGAGCATCGGGTGCGGCTAATGCAAGCGCGAGTAAAGACGAAATTCCTTATGTCGTCATGCTGTTAAACCAGGTTATTCATTATTAGATTATTAGTTTGCTATATAAAATAATTACATAAAATATTAGCTTCCATATTTTTCACTTACACGAATTAATAACTTTATCTAGAAAGCATACTAGTACAAGCATAAACAATTAATCGTTATGAATTGCAGCTAGATTAATGAAGATTCTAAGTCATAGAATCTTGTTAGAATTGATTGCCAAAGGTTATTGTACATATGTCTTTATGTGCATTCAATATAGTTATGGCTAAATGCGGCAAGGCTAAGAGTTGACTAACGCTTGTTATAGAAACTGATTATCTATATAAGAGTCCTATAAGTCATCTTGTTGAGTTATCAACACAATATATTTCTTTAAGGAATTTTGCTTATGTTGGGTAAGATAGCCCAAACAGGAAATTCATACCTTGCTTAATATGTTACAAGAGATGTACTCAACACTTCCTTATGGTGAGGAGAATCCTCATTAGAATGTAAGGTTACCTTAGGATAAGGTCTACCTTGGCCATGTGAAGTTGTGAATTGCATGATGGTGTGATTATTATTGCATCATTTGATATACATTTGAAAGGACTATTTGTGTTTGCTAGAATCTAGATCTCTAATTGAAATTGTTGTCAAACAAAATAAAAGGAAGGATCATGCTAGGCTACCCCCAAGCTAGCGGTGAGACCCTACTCCCAAGGGGGTCACTGTTATCGCTATGAGAGGCTTGGACCGGCTCTGTAGGCGAATGGTCTGCTAGTAGGGATAGTCTCAGGCAGTAGAAAATGTGGGTGCCAGAGGGGGCTTTGGCTGTAAATCTTCATTGTTCCTAGAATCTGACGAGCCCTTTCATGACCTAGGATGGGATCCTAGAACCCTAGATTCTAGTTACAAGGGTGGAATCTTGGTGGGCAGAATACCCTCGTGGAATTTTGTGTATCTTTTGCTGGGTTGGAAAGATATGGAATTTGTGGTGCCATGTGATTTGGACCAAGTTACTTCTGTTGGACAGAAGGGATATATAATTTCTCCTGTATGGGCAGGAGACAAAGATTAACGTGAAGATAAGTTAAGGAATTTGTTTGAACTTGTTTTGCTTGCTCTGTTTTCATGTCTGTGCTGTAAGTTATGTGAACGAACCCTGTTCCCTAAAAGGCTTAATTAATGAAGCTAACTTTAAGTGTTACACATAAATGTGATAGGATCTAATTAGAAAACTAAAGCTATTGGGGGAAGCAGGTGGGTGAAACCCTCGACGGGTCCGTCCTACAGCAGGGTGGTTCCAAATAACTGGGAGGCTTCTTATAAGGTTTTACCGTCTTTGACCTTAGAAATTGTTAGGATAGAACCCCGATTCATGCCGTTTTAGGGGACTGGAATGAGACTATGCCATATGGGCAGAGAGGTCGAGCAGCGCATTCCTCTCCTTTCCCATTCTCTTTGAACCAAGTGCGGTATGGATTTGCTTCGGCTTGGGCATGTCTGCGTAAAGTAGGATTCCAAAACTTGACGCTAGAATGTTGTCAAGAGACCTTGAACCCTAGGAGCCCAGATTTCAGGTCGATCCTAGTGGGTTTGGTCACGAACGTTCCGTTGTGAGGCGGACTTGGAAAAACCTAGGTGACAAACCTTGGAACATTCCATGGGAGTGCCAGGCGGCGACGCTTAGATTTGTTTCTTGATAGATTGCCAAAAGCGTGCCTGGACAGTCGATGGGCGAGCACCTTACAAGATTATTGTAAAGAATAAGATCTTAAACCAAGGATTGAGGATCTAGTTGATCAATTGGCTCAACTCTTTACAAAAATAGGCTTGCCATCAAGTTAGAATCAAGGTTGAAGATGTTTCAGAGACAATATTTAAGACTAGGTATAGGCACCAAGAATTTTTGGTAATTTCTTTCGGTCTTACCAATGTACTAATCATTTTCATGAAGCTCATGAATAGTGTTTGCGACCTTACTTGGATCACTTTTTTGTAGTCTTTCTTGATAATATCCTGGTCTCTAGTTAAAGTAAGGAAGAACATGTAGAATATCTTAGAAAGGTACTCTAGTTGTTAAGAGAAAATTTCCTTTTTATCAAATCATCCAAATGTAAATTTTTTGTCAAGGAGGTCAAATATTTAAGGTATATTATGAGGGGGAGGAAATTGGGCAAGATAGAGGGACAGATCATGAGGAGGTGCTCAAGTCTATATAGACCATCTCCACTTTTATGTAAGAGCTGAGGATCTTCACAGGTTTATTTGGATTTAATTGATGATTCTTTTGAGACTATGCCAAGATAGCTATTACCATGAACGACCTGTTAAAAGGGAAGGAAAAGATAGTATGGCCACCTCCATGGAATCTAAAAGAGCTATGAATCTTCCTAGGCTTATTTGGATTTTATTGATGATTTATTTGAGACCATGTCAAGATAGCTATCACCATGATTGGCAGGTTAAAAGAGAAAGGAAAAACCTTTCTTAGTGTAGTTCATGCTTGTTTTGTGTTGATTTTAGAAAGTTGGTTATGGTGTAGGTGTATAGGAGCTAGGGATTTGGTTTAGGGGTTGGTGATTCTATTGTGGGCATGGTCATGGAGTCTTGTTGAGGGCACGAGCACCTATTATACTACTGTTGGGCCTTGTTAAGGACATGAGCATCTATGCGCGTTATTGTTGGGACTTGCGTTTCTAACGGTAGTGTTTCATGGCATTTGGGAGGCAGTGTTTTGTGGCATTCGAAAGAGATCTATGCAAGATGGATCTTGTCGGAGGGGTTCTATTGCCAAGAAACCCATTTCATAAGGTAAGGAAACTCATTTCATACCTAGGCATTTCATAAACATATGAAACACCTATTTTAAACTTTCACAAGTGCCACATCCTAAATGTCTTGGGACTTTGGTAATCGTGGTTTATCATGGATTTACTTAACATGTTGACATGGATATTGGCATTGATTGTCAGAGTTTTGTTTTGAGTTGTTATCCATGATGATTGGAATATACTGATTGCTCCTTTTACATCTAAAGTTGATATTGGGCATGGATAGTGAACCATAATGCATGGAAATATTGATTCTATGTTTAATGCTCATTGGCATTGTATAGAATAACGAATTATGCTAATGTTTTCTACATCACATGAGCCATACGATATGTGTATAAAATTTTCATACCTTTTTTATATCTTGAATGAAACTTGTTTCTAATATTTTATGAAACTCGTATGAAACCTATTTCATACCTGCCATTTTAGAAACCCTTGGCAACTATGTGAGGGCCTAAGTATTGGGTGTGTGGTAGCGAACATCTTGTCTAGTTTGGATTTTCCTCGTAGTACAAGAGGAGAATCTAACAAGATCCAAGGTTTGGGCAAATTAGTCTTCTTGCACTTCTGGGGATCATCATTGGATATGGAAGATATGTTTAGTTCTGGTGTTTTAGTCTTGGTTTGCGAGAGTAGCTGGACTTTGGAGACATGTTCTAGGGCATTGCAGCCTTGCTGAGCAAAAGTCTCGAGTTGGCTTGAAGATTGAGATTGGAGATGCAATGAGTAGGTAGCTCCATTGTTTTATTTGCTTTTCTATTGCTGAATTTCAATCTTTAAGATTAATTACTTGCAAGTTAAAGTCTACTGCTCGTTAGATTATTGAAGACTGATTTTAGGTTCCTTCTATCACATAGGTTATCCAATTGGAGTCCTACTTCTTGCCTTATTGGTTCCACCTTGGTCCTACCCAGTTACATGGTTTACTTGCCTTTACCTCTTTCCCAAGAGTGTTCACTAGTGCATTTGCCCCAACCTTCACAAAGGGGCTACAACCTATTGTTAAAGTGATCTAATGGTTTAGACAAGGTTGCTTCTTCTTTATATATTGTAGCATTTGGAGAAGACCCGTGAGGAGGCATTTTTGGATGGCTTGCATCATTTTGATATTGAGGTTAGAGTTTCTAGAGAATGTTAAATTCTTATAAAAACTTCATTTGTTATGGTTTTTTAGTTTCTCTACGGAGTTTGTTGATCTCAGAGGTTCAAACAGCAAAGAGTGATAGAGTTCTCCATGAGAGAACTATATCTACTTATTGGAGGAGCGTGAGCGTAGTTGTAGAGGCTCTATCATACAAAATGCATCGTAGTAGGAGATTGAATCACATACAAGTGGTTTTGTAGTTTCTCTATGGAGTTTGTTGATCTCAAAGGTTCAAACAGCAAAGAGTGATAGAGTTCTCCATAGGAGAATTATGCCCACTCATTGGAGGAGCATGATATTGAGAAACCCTTCACCTGTAGTTTGCATTTCTGTATTTTGTATTTAGGGTTTGCAACCCCAAAAAGGGGCGTCATCCTAGACTGACTGTGTCTATTTATAGGCCACTCTCTCACACATTCTTTACGGATGATTCATTTAGTCCGTCACCTCTTCTCTCCAGCCTCTCCACTGCCCTCACACCCCTTCAAGAGGACATTGCGGTTTGTGGTTTGTGGCTGTCTTCATCATCTTCCTTGTGCTATGGCACCCTTGTTCCCTTATATTACATTCACTCCATGATCCAGATCTTCATCATTTTATTCATCAAAGTTTCTTTTCTCTTCTCTTCTCTTCTCCATGTTTGCCAAGTTCACTCCATGTTTCTCCTTGCAAACCCTACTGTCTCGTTGGTACGTCATCTTTTGACATGCTATCAGAGCTGGATCTGCTCAAACAACGGCAAAGATCCTCCACTCCAGTGAAGGCAAAGACCGTTGGCGGGTTCGGCATCCACTTCTCTTATTCTTCCACTGCATCAAAATCTCGTTTTTGCAGATTTCAGGTGTTTT
Organism: Lygodium microphyllum; assembly: GCF_053477565.2. Lineage (NCBI taxonomy): Eukaryota > Viridiplantae > Streptophyta > Polypodiopsida > Schizaeales > Lygodiaceae > Lygodium > Lygodium microphyllum. The sequence goes on along the minus strand of NC_141141.1, from coordinate 118,672,007 downwards.
CAGCTTGTTGCCTACACCCCTTTCGTGGAGGACATTGCAGTCTCAGTTGTCCCTTGCTGTCATCTATAGTCTGGTGCCTATTTCCAGCCTTCCATCCACAATTTGCAGCTGTTTACAGCAGATCAACTGTTGCTGATCACTCTCCATTCAGAAAACAATCTTGTTTTTGCAGATTTCAGGTATTTCAGCTTGCTGTCCGCACCCCGGGTGCGGAGGACATTGTGGTCCAAGCTGGCCATTGCTGTCTACAACATTTTGGCACCTATTTCCAGCCTATCACACACTGCTCGGAGCTGATTTTAGTATGTTGACTGCTACTACTGCGTTTTTAGTCTTTCTCTCTCTTGCAGCCTGCGTTTTTAGTATTTCTCTCTCCTCACCTGCGTTTTTCTACTGATTGCAACGTCTTACTGCTAGTAGCATCCTCCTCCCATTGACAGCTCACTTCCAGCCCTTCCATTGCTCTCCCACCCCTTGCAGCGGACATTGCGGTTTGTGCTTCACATTGCCCTCCTACCCCTTGCAACGGACATTGCGGTTTGTGGTTCGTGGCTGACCTCTTCCACCTCTTGCTTCTTCAGCATGGCACACTGGTATTCGTGGCTTCTTTACCAACATATGACTAGACTATTGGGTGCTCCTATTGCGGCACGAATGGTCATCCCACTGAAGATTTCCGACTTCAACCATTGCTCCCTACCCCCTCGGAGTATATGCGTCTTCCACTAGACACTCCTTGTGCCACCTCTACTTTTCGGGCCATAGAGATTGTTTTGTGTTGGCTATCGGAGTATTATGTTTAAGGCAATAAGCCGCACCTAATGCGGACTAAGTCCTTTGGAGCACATGGAGGCTCTAAGACCTTACAGGTGATAAGCCCTCTTGGAGACCACCCCATAGTGTAGAGGTTTTCCCCACCCACTTTCGGGTACAGTGGCTTCCACGGCCCACATCTCCTCCATAGTCCACTCTCCTTAGAGCCCGTGACTATTCCCCACCCTTGCCTCATCCTGAGCCTCCTTCCCCACCCTCTTCCACTTGGGTTCGAGAGGCCACTTTTGGGTGCTCTTCGGCTTCTTTTGAGCCCCAGATACCTTCTTCGGCACAACTGGCATCACTTTTTTCGTCATTAGATGCTTTGCAGTCCGTGAGCCATGAGTGATTGGATTCCCTTTTTCTCTCAGACTGGGATTCAGAGGGGAATTTTCTTACTTCACCCTTAGAGGGGGACTTCCAGTTCTTCTTTGGCTTTAGAGGGGGCTCCTACTTCTACTTCTTCCTTTTCAGAGAGGGATCCTATGTGCCATGAGGTTCTTCACATACCACCATCTTTCAATTTCGAGGAGTGGCTCTCCTTTGAGCAGTCATTTCCTCTACTCATACCTAGGATCTAGAGGATCTACCTAGATCGGGGCCCTTGGTTCTTCAGCACAGTGACTTGGTGGCTAGGCCTTTGTATTCCTTCCAGCATGGAGTCACGGAGCTAGTGGCTTCTCTCCCGAGGTGGAGTTTTAGATTCTACAGCTCATCCAGTCTCCTGACTATCTTCAAAGGTCTCCTTTCAGGTGCTATTCTCAGATTACATGATGGATCTTCTTCATCCCTTTGTCAGCATGGAGCCACCTCCTGAGATTGAGTACGTGCATATCCTTATGGTTCTTGACACTACACAAAGTCCGACATTCCTCCTATGCATTGCGTGATTTCATCATCTTTGTACTAGGGCTCTTGGACAAGTGAACAATTTCCCCACGAGGGACACTGTCCAAGTGACACTTGTTGCATGAGTATTCTTTAACATGTAGCATTGCATATCCACCTCACTCTTCTTTTGTTCCCCTTTTTGGGCCTGAGAGGGGGTGTTGAGAAACCCATCACTCGTAGTTTGCGTTTCTGTGTTTTGCGTTTAGGGTTTGCAACCCCAAAAAGGGGGGCCATCCTAGACTGACTGTGCCTATTTATAGGCCACTCTCTCACACATTCTTTACGGCTGATTCATTCAGTCCGTCACCTCTTCTCTCCAGCCTCTCCCTTGCCCTCACACCCCTTCTTGAGGACATTGCGGTTCGTGGTTCGTGGCTCTCTTCATCTTCCTTGTGCTATGGCACCCTTGTTCCCTTATATCACATTCACTCCATGATTTGGATCTTCATCATTCCATTCATCAAAGTTTATTCTCTCTTCTCTTCTCTTCTCCATGTTTGCCGAGTTCACTTCGTGTTCCTCCCCGCAAACCCTACTGTCTCGCTGGCACGTTATCTTTTGACACGTGAGCCTAGTTGTAGCGGTTCTATCATACAATGTGTGTTGTAGGAGGAGATTGATTCACTTATAGGAGGTGATTCACTATCCTATTTGGAGTCATACTAGGGGTATTTCTTAGATCTCATGGGAGATTATTGCTAGCAGAGTGCATTTCATAGGTGATAGAGTATGTGTTTATGTATATTTTGTTTTTTTGCTAGTGGCATGTATGCTAGCAGATGCAGTTTTGGTGCTTGTTTAGAGGCTGATTGACTAGTCCAGCAGCCTTCAAAAAGCAATTGTCAGCATTAATTGAATAATTAAAATTTAAAACATAAATATTAGTTATCCATTTGACCATGCTGATTAATTGGTTGGTGTCATCCGCATTTGATGTGCTAACCCCTTTTGGAACTTTAAGTTGTTCCCAAGATTAATTGGCCTTAGACTAGTATAAATTAATTAATTAATGACTAGTCCTAATGTTATTGTGGGGACTTTTAAAGGCCCAATTAATGCTCTAGGTCCAAATTGACATGAGGCATCCATAAGTACTTGTCCCATATAACTTATTACAACTTTTGCCAATGTTATCGACTACATACTTAGGATGCTTAGGTTGTTAGTGTCTTAAAGAGATTTTGCTTGCATTTTGCTTTTTTTGTAGCCGTTTTTATCCAAATTGTTGACATTTTGATAGTATAGCTAATGATTATTGTTTGCAATCGTTTTTCAAATAGTTTTTGCAGGTTTGCCCTTTGGCAATTTGCAGTTTTAGCTTGATTTGCACATCCTCAGAAGAGGAAACACTTATATTGGTTGTCATGCTTTTGACACTACACTCTTCACTTTCAGTCCTCTCTTTGCGTTTTGAATTACATTGCTTGAACTCTTGATGTGGTATTGGGCTATGTCTCCACAAGTGTTTCTCTCTCTCCAACCTCTTTACTTCTTTCATCTTCTTTGCATTTTCATGGCATCTCCATGTTGCTCTACTAATGACAAGCTAAAGGATCTTGACTATCTTACTTGGGCCTGTGGTACGCTTTTTGAGGAGCAATCTTACCTCCTTGGATATCCTCTCCTATTCCAAGTGATTGGGATGAAGGCAATTATAAGGAAGCAATGCTTACTTCGGAGATAAATGATTTATCTGCCTACTTTGCTCTTCTTCAATGCATCTCTAAAGAAGTTCTTTTGGTGGTTACCTTTTGTAGAATGTCTTTAGAAGTGTGGGAGAAGTTACAACTTATGTACAAGGCTCCATCTACCATGCAAGCTGTGACCCATGATTCAATCATTCATTTTTTGGGTGACGTAGATACAGGATCAATTTTGACTCACGAAGTGTGCCCCCTTCTAAAAGCACACATCTTGGATTGTTCTCTACAAGCCTCTTTCAGACTTTGGTGTGGCCAATGCCTTATGAGCCTAGACATTGGCAACACTAGTTAGCTTTGATTGTATGACCTCCATGCTACTTGAACATGAGGCTTCTTTGTGTTTATGGGGATAGCTACCATCTTGATGTGATGCAAGTAGGAAGCATTTGAGAGGGGTGAAACGTAGAAGAAAAAGAAAGCATAGTGTTACCATTATGGTGAGAAGGGACATCTCCAGCTTGGATGCAAGGAATTAGTGGCGTAACTGAAGGAACGGGAGGAGGAGGAGTAGTAGAAGGGCAAGGACTCTTTGGTTAGTCATCATCCTCATCATCTTTAGATTTAGATTTTGACTCCATTCCTTTGGTGAAGGCAAAGGCCAAGGCTACAAAGGGCTCCCCTTATATAGTGAATGCAAACCTTGTTAAGGCCTCCTCTTCCACCTTATAGCTTGATTGTTTGTATCCCTCACGACTCTCTTGTGCTAGAGAGGAAGTAAGAGGGTGTTGGGGCACCTTAGTCTCATTGATATTCATGTTCTAAGCCTTCATCCCAAACACTCATTCTTACCTCACTCATTTAAGAGTTGAGAAGCACATTTATCAAAGTGTTTTTCCTACACATTTTCTTCTTCCTTGTGTCTGATAAACTTTGTAACATTTGTGTCCGTCTCAGTTTTGAGACCAGTCTAAATATTCAACTTTTAATATGGTCCATATAGTGTCACCACATTCCAAAATTAACCTCAAGACCATGTATGCTGCTCAAGCCATGCCAATGCGAATGGTTGACTACCACAATAATAGTTCTCTTAACATCATTTGCACTCTCACTTGTGTCAGCTTCACTTTACCCATATGTATTTCCCAACTTTTTTGGGCTTGATGGAGTTATCACGAAAACACTTGACAGCATATGGGAAGCCACACTTTGGGTCCACTAGGTGGTTGTGATGAGGGGGAGGAGGAAAAATGAGGCGTGGATTGTTTGCGTGTATGAAGGGAAAGTGACATTGAATTGGTCTATGTGTTTGTGAGGAGGATGTGCTTGCTTGAGGATATTGATCGACGGGAGACAAACCATGAGATAGCAGTGGATCTGAAGGAGCATGTGATCAAACTTGTGATTCTTGAGACGTACCTGAACGACAAGACAATCTTCCATTTGAATCCATTGGGAAGTTTTGTGGGGGAAGATTGATTTGAAGGTGGTGGAGTAATGAGAAAAGAGGATTGATCATTTTGCATGGCGATCGTGATTGGGAAGATGGATGCTTGTCAAAGCTAAAAGATAGGAACATGTGGTTATTAAGCCAGTTTTTACGATATTTGAGGTATAAAGCAGTTACGATAGGAAAAAAAATCCATTGGCAATGATGGTAATTATTTAGACAGTTTGCAATGTGAATTCTTGGGAAGGAGGATGCAAAAACACGAGTTTGGGTGAGTCGGTCGTATTTTGATGAAAGAAGAATTGTGCTTACAACTGTAAGCCAATATGATTGTCATCAAAGAAAGCATTGTTGCTGCCAATGTATTCGTTTCCATCTTGTAGTTCACTTTCAGATTGTACATATTGATGGTAAAAAGAATGTTGTGGTTGATGCAATCATGTAAGCCACAAATTTAAGCCGTCAGCATGGTTTATCACATTGAGTTGGATGCCATGAAAGAGCAATATGTTTCTAATTTGGACTTTGCTAATGTTTTTGATTAGCTTTGTAATGGCGAAAGGCATGAACACTTTGTGCTAAGGGATGGATTTTTAATGATATATGGACGACGGTGTCACAAAGCAATTGAGGCCTAGAGTGATCTCTGAAAGTCATACTTCTCCGTATGCAGGACAGAGAGGTATTGATGTCATGGTCAAGGTAGTGGAGGATTTCTTTTATTGGTCAACTTTGAGACATGATGTAGAACAATTTGTCAGGATATGTATTGTTAGAAGGCAAAAGATGCCGGGTTATTACAGCCCTTGCTTTTTCCAGATAGGCCTTGGTAGAGCATTGGAATGGACTTTATTTTTAAGCTTCATAGTACAACTATAAGGAATGATGGGATATGGACTATCATTTGCAGGTTTAGCGCATACAAGCCCATTTTATTTCGGTGAGGAAAAAAATAAAAGTTGATCATATGGCATGAGTGTTTTTGCAACACATCTTTAAGTATCATGGTATATTAGAGTCGATCATTAATGATCAAGACCCTTGGATGACCAGTTTATTTTGGAAGGGGTTTGAGAATATGGATATCACGTTGAAATTCTCATCATCCTTGCATCCACAGACCGATGGTCAATCTGAGCAAGCAAATTCCACAGTGTTAGATCTTTTGAGGTGCTATGTTTCAAACTGCAAGACAGTGGGAGCAGTATTTGCCTTTTGTTGAGTTTGCTTACAAGAACACAGTGCATAGTTCTACAGGCAAAGCTCCATTTGAGGTGGTTGAGGGTGAGAATAAGATACCATCTATTTTGTAAACTAAGGATAAGATCTTTGAGACTGATTGCTATGTGAAAAACTTGGATGCAACCTATACAAAGATAAAGTATGCACTTTGGTTCCATGGACAATAGCATATGTTATGATGCCATTGATGCTTTAGCCATGGTTTATACTTGGTTATGCTATGCTATGGTTTGGTTTTGCCAAATGAGTTGAGCTCATGAGAAATAGATATGTTATATGATAATTTGGCATTGTTTTTGAGATTCTTTGTGAGTCTTATGTTATGTTATGATTGACTCGTAATTTTTAGCATGTGTTGGGCATATGGAATGGTTGAGCGATAGTGTGCAATGTTGTGTCGACTATAATACCTTGTGGAAATTTCAGTTCATTATTTTGCTTTTGATGCTTTTGGTAGTGCAATCAAGAATGGTTGCCAAGATTTTAAGGGGGAGGGTTGTCATGAGGACATGTATTTTTGAAACCTCACTTAACATGTGGATTGATTTTTAATCACATGGCTAAGTAAATGTTGCACATGTGAGGTGTAATTAGGGTTAGAGTAAATTTATGAGCCCGAGACCCGAGGAATCACGGAATGTCAAAGGCAAAAGTTGCTATAAGTTATACCACACAAGTACTTGGTGGTAGTTGGTGCTAGTTGTTGACTTAGGTTATTCATTTGGCCATAAGTGTCAGTTGGTGACACTAAAGAAGTGATGTGTAATGGTACCTAATACCAATTTGATTGCAAAGGTAGCGTAGACACTTTGGAATAGAAGTTGCCAAGCCAATTTAATTATTGGCTAGTCAGATTATTATTCCAAGCATCGAAATAATTATTCGATTAATTTTTAGTATTTAAAGATTGAAAATTAATATTTAATTATGAATAATGCTAGAAAGACCATTTGCGAAGGTTGCCATTTGTCAAAAATGCTCATGGAAGACCGAAAAACGTCTTTAGAGCTTGGAGAGACATTTTTAGTGCATTTAGCTTGCAAGAGAGAGGAAGGAGATGTTGTTGGTCTGATTTGCAGCCATTGGAGGACCTTTTGAGACAGCCAGGGGCAGGAGAAGACCAATCTGCAGTAGGCAGTAGCATCTACAGCCTATGGAGACAGGTCAACAGCAGCAAATGACCGATTTTCTTTAGTTCTTCGTGAAGAAAGTTTGAATTTTCTCTCTCAGCATTCTCTCTCATCTTCTAGCCTTTCTACAGCCTTGCTCCAAAGATTACAGCTTTGAGATTACTAGAGGTTGAGAAATTTCAGATTTCTCTATTGTAAACCCTAATTTGCAGAGCAGAAATTAGGGTTTAGCAGTAGCTTCGGGAAGCGTTGTCGTGATGTTATGAGGACACAATGTGAAAAAGTATGGAATGCATCATCATTCGACTTCTTTATTGATCTAGAGAGTCAATGTGATCTGAGCCATTAGTACTAGTGTGAGTTGCATGGATTATCCGAAAATACTAGATTTTTGGATAATTTTAGTATATTTTTGATATTATTTATTGTAAAAATTTAAAAAAGTTAAAAAAAAAAGCTTCTAGATTAGAATGGCATGTAAAAAGCTAGTTGCTTTTTTAGCCAATTAAGGGATTTTCACAAGGACATATTGACGAAATCGCGCGCGTTGCGTTCGTTGTAAACAGGTTGAAAATTGCAGATTGAATTGAAAGAAGGAGTGATTTGGAAGATCTGTGATTAGGTGTTCTGAGGTTTTACCCCCCTTTCGGAGGCAACGGAGGCATCAGATTTGGGTTCTGAGTAGCAGAGAAGGAGCTGTAATTTTTATATACGTTTTGTTCTACGAAGAAGCTCCAGGAGATCTAATGCTTGGAGATTGCTTCTGAGTAGTGCGAAGATTCCAGGTTATTTTAATACATATTGATTCAATTCATTGTGATTTGTCTTTGTAGTGTTTACTACTAGGGTATTCTCTATCTTCTCTTCCTTCTCCTATCCCTACTTCCTTCTACTTCTGATCCCCGGTGGATTCGACTTTTCGACAAAAACCCCTCCGACATTGGTGAACCCAACGTGAAAGGTCGTCAGAGGAAGGAAAGACAAGATGGGAGAATCTTCAAATACATTTTCCAGTGATGTTTTGCAACAGTTGGTGTAAAATATGAATATGCTTATGCAGGTACAACAAGTGATGCAAGCTTCTGCTCAAATAGAAAGTGTTGTGATGAATGCTTTGCAAGCAGTTGAGCGTGAGGTAAAGTTATTCAATGGCAAGAATGTATCTGCATATGTACATACCTATACTCAGAAGATGAAATTCTTTGGGGTGGCTCAATTTGCATGGAGCCGGTATTTTGTACGTGTTACTGTTCATGAACTGAAAGCACGGATTACTGAATTATACTTGCAGGATGCAGACTAGGTAGTCTTCAAGAAGGCACTCAGGGAAGAATTTTACATTGAGGATACCAGTTTGATTACGCGTTTCAAGAGTGGGTTTTACAACCCAATAAGGGTCTTGTGGTTACGGAATTGTTAAGAGAATTTGAAAGTCGATTTGAGCAGTTGGATCTTGCAGAACAACAAGCTCTTGCAAGTCAGAAATTTGAATTGTTTCTACAGGCAGCTTATCCTGAGCTTCAAGAGAAGTTTGATGATTTGCTGGAGGATCAGACTACAGAGACAGGTTTGAAAACAGAGTGGAAACGTGTCAAGGAAGCTATTACTGCACTTGTGAATAAGCATAGAAGAAGAGAAAGATTGCATGTCTCTAGCTTGCCCACTGTTACGGGCAAGACAGTTGATGTATCTTGTAAGCCACCTACTTCTGTGGTTAACTCTATGGCTGTACCTGCTATTGTTCCCTCTGTTAGGGAAAATGTCTTAGATGAATTGGTCAAAGGCATGCGGGATCTTCAATTGAAGGTTGCAAAATTAGACGAAAAAGGACAAGAGAAAAGGGGATGGAGCAGCCCCTAAGCCTGGAAAAAGATGTATGTGGTGTGACAGTTTGCAATATGAGAGAAAGGATTGTGCTGCCTATTAGAAGGCCTTGGCACGACAGCTTATCTTTTGGAAAGATGGCAAGATCCATGCACAAGAAACGGGATTGTCTCTTGCTTTGAATTTTGGAAAGGGAAGTATGCAGAAGTTGTTGGAAGACTTGGTTGTCCGAAATGCTTATGCGGCGGTATATACTTCTACTTTTGGTTTACAATTGGATAGAATGCATGGCCAAGTGATGGTTGGTCCAAAGGCTGAAATATGGACATATGCTTTACATGCAACTGAAAAGAGAAAGGTCACTGATAGTGAAATGTCTCATGTAGGGCAAGACATTCGTGGCATAACTGGTTGGGAATCACCAATAAATGCATATTCAGTGTATGCGTATTTAGCAAAGGTACAAAACACGGATGTACTTGTGGAAGAAAAACGAAAAAGAGATGAAGATATTGCAGGGACATCTAAAAGAATGACAAGAAGTGTGGATCAGCCTAAAGCTGTAAATTAGCCACCTCTCGAGCATGTTATAAAAGAGGTCAGTCAGGAGCAAAAACAGGATAACAAACAAGAGAGTAAAAAGAAGAGCAAGCAGCCGGGATATAAGTTGCAATCTGACATTGAGATAGCCACAGATCTTAAGAAGGTTCTTGAAGAACGGATCTTAAATAGTCGGGTGGAATTTACCTTGGGAGAGGTGCTTGGCATTGCCAAGCGAGAATTTCATGATGAGATCATTGACATAATTAAAAGGAAGCTTCAGTTTCTTGGTGATACCACTAGTGCATTGTTGCAATTTGAAGAGGAAACTGATTTGTTGGGTATTCGGGCTGAATATGAGCATGAAGTAAGTAGAGGATTGTCTATGCAAGATGCTACTAATCAATGGACAGCATGTGGAAAAGAGAAGAAAGTGGTTGAAAATGCATTGTCTTGTAGCAATATGCATGGTGGAGTAAGGCAAATGCAACAATATGGAGAAGAGACTCTAGGATTTATTCCTCGAAGTCACTACACAAGAAATCATTGGGCTAGAGCTACCACAGAAACGGTAGTGAAAATAGGGGAACGTGAAACTCCTTGTGTTGCTTTACTTGACCATGGGTCTGAGATAAATGTCATTGAGCGGGGATTATACAAAAATGGTGCATGGCTTGTAGACACTGATCATGGTTGGCGAATGAGGGTTGCAAATAATTCTTCAAGGGAGCTCTATGTTGCATGTCCTAATGTAAAAGTGACGATTGGTGATGTACAAGAAGAGCAACGCTTCTTTGTGCAAGATAATTCCTTATATGCAGTGATTTTGGGACAGCCCTATATTATAGGCATGCGTATGGAAACAAAGGTGCTTGATGATGGTTCTGCTTATGTAAGAGTCAGAAGCAAGGATGGGAGAAAAGTAGTCCAATTTCTTACTGTTTGTGTTAATTATCCTAGAAATCGGGATACGCTTCGAGAGTCTCCTTTGGTTTCAAATGCAAGGGAATTCAAAGACTTGGATTTTCATTAAGCACTGCTGTAATGTAGAGCTACAGTAGTGCTGTTCAGTGGGTGTACTCACCTCTTGATGAAATGAAGCATGTATTTACTATTGGTAATTCTCAATTTACAGCAAACAGTTCATGTTGGTTTAAGCCTATGGAAGCTATGTGTAGGGTTGAACGCATATCTATGAAATGGGCTACTAAGAAACTGAGAGCATTGGGGTTGTTAGCTGAAAATGATGGTATTTGAGGCATCTTTTATGGGCTGAGTATTACTGACACTATGGCTGAAATTTCAGTAACTATACATGCAGAAAATGAGGCTGAAAACAGAGTGTTGTCAGTATGTTCTTTGGATATGTATGATGTTATAGCATTGTTTGCTCAGCAGGAAGGATTACAATGGGGTGAAGCACTTGTGGAGACAAAGTATAAGACATTTGACAAAAATGTGAAACCAATTGCTTTGCTACTTCCACCAGAGAGTGAGGGTATGTATGAAAAAGTGTCATGGCAGCCAAGCTTACGGGATCCTAAAGATATAGGTCATCAGTTTACATCTGAAACATTACAGGAATTGAAAGTTAGCGTAAAATGGTTTCTTTTGCCTGCTGAGAGAGACTGTTTTATGCGGATGTTGGCTAGACATGGGAAGGCATTTGCATTTCAGCCAAGTGAAATAGGTTGTGTGGATCCAAATGTTGTCTCTCCTATGGTCATATTTACTGTGCCACATGTACCATGGAACTTAAGGCCTATTCCAATGCCTAAAGCTTACTTGCCAAAGCTGATGGATTTGCTAAATGAAAAGATTTGCATGAAGATCTTGGAGTCTTTTTCAGCCTCGTACTCAAATCGTTGGTTTACTGTGCCCAAAAAGAGTGGGGCTTTGAGATTTATTCAAGACATGTAACCGGTCAATAAAGTGACCATAAGAAATGTGGGTGCAATAGAGTACTCAGGGATTTTATATCACAATTGACAATGCCCTTCTTGGATGATGTTCCAATCAAAGGGTGTGCAGTGGATGAAAAGAATGAAGAGATGGATGCTCATGGGTGTAGATAGTTTGTTGCAGACCATATTGTGGATTGTGAGAGGATTTTGACGCGTCTAGAAGAGGTGCATTTAACTCTTTTTGGACAAAAGTCTGTCTTTGGAGTTGAAGAGGTTTTGATTGTTGGGCATATATGTGGGCTTTATGGGCGAAGGCCATCACCAACAAAAATAGACGGGATTAATAGAATGCAAGATGTATGCACGAATGTATCAGAGGTGCGTAAATTCTTGGGTGCATGTGTGTTCTATTTGATATGAATTCCTCACTTTGCACATGTAGCCGATGCTCTTTATCAGCTTTTAAGGAAATGCCAAAAATTTCATTGGGAAAGGAAGCATCAGAAAGCAATGAAGAAATTGAAGCAACTCTTAAAATTTGCTCCTACATTGAGAAAGACTGACTATTCACATGGAAAGCCTATCATTATTACTGTTGATACAAGCCCAAATCGGGATTGGATGGGCAATTGGGCAAGATAATTAGGAAGGACAAAGATATGTAATTCGCTTTGGTGGTAAAGTATTGACTGAATGACAGAGAAGATATCCACAGGTTAAAAGAGAATTATGGGGAATTGTGACAGCCCTTAAATGTGATAAGGAGTATTTTATGGGTGCTCATGTAGTGGAGACCGATTGTTTGCCGGTATTGGGTATGATTACTAGTTGTGCTACTCCAGACATTGCTATGCTCTGGTGGATTGCATACATAAAATCTTTGAACCCTGAATTTCAGCATATTGCAGGAAGAGATAACCCAGTGGCAGACATGTTATCTCGAGCACGTTATGAGAATGAAGATGGGATGATGGATGAGGAGTAAGAAGATGACTTTCTTATGGCTGAAAATGATGTTGCAAGAGTGAATTTAGTAATACAAGGTGTTGCTACAGCATTAACAGAAGCTTGGACAACAAAGAGAAGACACTTTAGATGTTTTGTGTCTTGTGTAGAAGTGTTTCTGGAAGACAAATATACAGGAGAGTGGCTGAGAATTTGTCAATATCTCAATACATTAACAAAGAGAGATGAATGGTCAGATGAGGAGTTTAAGAAAATCAAGAGGAAAGCGTATGGTTTTTAAAAAAAAGATGGATACTTATGGAAACATGCTAAAAAGAAACAGGGTATGCCATTGCGAGTTTTGGGTGACAGAGCTTCACAAGTAAAAGTAATGCAAGAATTTCATGAAAGCTTGTGGACTGGTCATAGAGGTGTTTGGGGTACTTTTACAAAGATCAAAGAAAGATATTGGTGGTAAGGTATGTATAAGGATGTTGCTTACTTTGTGGAAACGTGTACGACATGTCAAATGTATTTATCTATGAAACATCGGGATGAATTGCAACCCACATATCCATTGTCTCTTCATTTTAAGTGGGTGGTAGATTTGGTCACAATGCCTACAGGTCTTTGGCAAATGAGGTATCTTGTGCTTGCTCGTGAAGACTTGACTAATTAAGTGGAAGGGAAAGCTTTACGTACTAAGATAACAAATGTTGTGTGTACTTTTCTCTTAGAAGAGATCTTTTGTCGGTATGGCTGTGGGGGAAAAATTACAGCAGATAGGGGTGAGTTGGATGCAGATGAAGCTCATGATTTCTTTACACGGTTGGGGATAAAGCTTGCTTTAACTTCAACCTATAACCCTGAAGGAAATGGAAAAAGTGAAAGAGGTCATCCACCTATTGTGAAGGCATTGGCAAAAGCATGTGGAGAGAAGGTAAAAGAGTGGCCACGATTGCTCCCTTATGCTTTGTGGATTGACAGAACAACTCATAGTGCTGTTATAAGATATATGCCTGCAGAATTGATGTATGGTCAAAAACCTATCATGCCGATAGAAGAGAAGATAGTTACATGGAGTGTGTTATCTTGGGAGGAGGAGTTGAATTGAGAGGAGTTGTTGGCCTTACGCATTAGACAGTTGGAAAGAAAGTCGGAAGACATAGAGGTAGCAACTGCAAAGTTAAGGGCAGCAAGGATACAGAACAAGAAACGGTTTGACAAAAGACATAGATTGAGACCAAGAACCATACAAGATGGGGATTAGGTATTGGTTTATGATAGCAGTTTAGATAACCAGCATAGTGCCATGCATAAAGTTTCCAAAAGATGGTTTGGACTCTATGTGGTAAGACAGGTGTTTGATAATGTTACTTATGCATTAAATGAGCTGGATGGGATAGCCATTAAACTTTCGGTAGTAGGGAAAAGAATCAAATTATTCAAAAGGCGGGAATCTACTACCTATGAGTTGCTAGAATTGGAAGAAAATAGTGGTCCTGATACAGGGGCTAGCCAGGAAGATATGGAAGATGAAGAAGTAAAGGATATGGTTGCAGAGGATGAGGAGGACTCAAAACCCGGTGACAGCTAGGATTTTGGCACATACTGAAGGGTGTGCAGGTTTAGAGGGGGTGGATGTCGTGATGTTATGAGGACACAGTGTGAAAAAGTATGGAATGCATCATCATCTGACTTCTTTATTGATCTAGAGAGTCAATGTGATCTGAGCCATTGTTACTAGTGTGAGTTGCATGGATTATCCGAAAATACTAGATTTTTGGATAATTTTAGCCTATTTTTGATATTATTTATTGTAAAAATCCGAAAAAGTTAGAAAAAAGCTTCTAGATTAGGATGGCATGCAAAAAGCTAGTTACTTTTTCAGCCAATTAGGGGATTTTCACAAGAAAGACAGATTGACGAAATCGCGCGCGCCGTGATTGCTGTAAACAGGTTGAAAACTGTAGATTGAACTGAAAGAAGGAGGAGTGATCTGGAAGAAAATAGTGGTCCTGATACAGGGACTAGCCAGGAAGATATGGAAGATGAAGAAGTAAAGGATATGGTTGCAGAGGATGAGGAGGACTCAAAACTTGGTGACAGCTAGGATTTTGGCACATACTGAAGGATGTGCAGGTTTAGAGGGGGTGGATGTCGTGATGTTATGATGATACAGTGTGAAAAAGTATGGAATGCATCATCATCCGACTTCTTTATTGATCTAGAGAGTCAATGTGATCTGAGCCATTGTTACTAGTGTGAGTTGCATGGATTATCTGAAAATACTAGATTTTTGGATAATTTTAGCCTATTTTTGATATTATTTATTGTAAAAATCCGAAAAAGTTAGAAAAAAGCTTCTAGATTAGGATGGCATGCAAAAAGCTAGTTGCTTTTTCAGCCAATTAGGGGATTTTCACAAGGAGGACAGATTGACGAAATCGCGCGCGCCGCGATTGCTGTAAACAGGTTGAAAACTGTAGATTGAACTGAAAGGAGGGAGTGATCTGAAAGATCCGTGATCAGGTGTCTTGGGGTGTAGATTGATGGATTACTTTTACATCTTGGTGTTTGGCAAGATCGGCTTTAGATTAATTCCCTTGGTGCTGGCTTGCAAGAGGGATCTCCTCCTTTCTTTGTGTGATCACTTGCTCGTTGCATGTTATCAGAAAAAGATACTGCCTTTTGAGTTCCAAACAAAGATCTTGGCCCCGGACACCTCTTCCTTGGAGCTCTTCCAGTTCTTTGCTTCCATGGCTCAGACTTTTCTGACAGTTTTTGACTGTCTTGTTTGAGGTCATACTAGGGTGGTGTTTCCTAGACTCTGGTTTCCTAGATATGGTGTTTAAGGCTTTAATGAGTGTTGTTTCACTTGAAGGCAAATACTATTGATGGATTTCTTTTACATCTTGGTGTTTAACAAGATCAGGTTTAGATTAATTCCCTTGGTGCTGGATTGCAAGAGGGATCTCCTCCTTTCTTTGTGTGATCACTTGCTTGTTGCATGTTATTAGCAAAAGATACTGCCTTTAGAGTTCCAAACAAAGATCTTGGCCCCGGACACCGCTTCCTTGGAGTTCTTCCAGTTCTTAGTATCAAAGGCTTTGTGGCTTACTCTTGGAGACTATACATATGCGACCAGACTATCATCACCATCATATGGGGATACTATGTGGTTGAGATTTAGAGGGGGTCCTCGCTATAGGTTCTTGTGTTCCAGTGATTTGTTTGCATTACTTCCCAAATTTTCTTCATTCTGATTACCTTTCAAAGATAGGAGCGCGTGTGATCATATCTTTGTGAGCCCCAATTTTCTGCTTTTGATTTAGGTACTGGGATTTCTTATTGGATTAGAGATCTTTCTTGTTGGAGCCCTTTGAGGTGGAGCAATAAACTATTACAAAGGCAACCTACATGACTCTTCAGCAGTAGTGGAGCATGTATCCTTGGTGAATCTCTATTGGAGATGGCATTCCCTACTGTTGCTCTTGGTTTGGCATGTCCAGTGCCTCATCTGGGTCTTGAGAAGGGTTTTATCGTTAGTAAGCACATCATCTCCTAGTTGTGAGTCCTAATGTTGAGTTACTGGGGGACATTATGGGCTTTCATTCTTCTAGTCATTTATGGTATGTTTGGTCATTTGAATCCATAGTTGCTAGTTGTATTATGGCCGGTATCTGTAGTCCACAATAAGGATTTGTTTAAATATACACCATAGTGCTATTGTATTTGTGTCTTATGGCTGCCACTGTTGTTTGGCATGCTGCCTTTGGCCTAGACACAATGTGGTGGGTCTATAGTGTCTCTCTCTCAGCCGTAAACTTGCATGTGCATCTTGCTCTTGCATTGGATATCACTGTTCTAGCATCTATACAATTCCATGGCTTCACACTTCCATGTCTTCTTTTCTGCATTTTTTCACTTCTTCCACTTGTGCACACTTTGACAATTCTTGGTGCTTTTATATTGTTGATGGCAGCTGCAGGTTGGGCAGGACATTAACCTAGCTGTATTTTTTGTTGCAAGATTTTGTATATGGTGCATTTTGCCTAGCTGTATTTCTGATTGCAAGATTTCCTCTTTGCTGGGACTCATGAGGTCTATGCAGCAGTTGGGATAAGGACTAGATGCTGACTGTTAAATCCACACTCTAAATTTTGTTGAGAGACATGAACGCAGCATGTATTTGAACTTAAAGAGACAATGTTGTGGCCAATTTTATGTGCTTGAAGAGTCTTAATTGGTGGAGGATTCCCAGCCAAGCACAAAGTGAAACATGTGCTGCTGTTGCAGGTACCCCATCTACCGGATACCTATTGGTCCTACATTGCGAGATCTCGAGGCCTGTTTTCTCACCTTTCATAGCCTGTCGACGTCGTTGCAAGGTATGTCTCCATGAATTATGCTATAAATGTGTCTCAAAATCCACTGAATCTTAAAACATTCACATTGCTTTCTTGTCAGATGGTGAGTTATGGGGTATAGTGAAACCAGGTAGTTCTCCTAAAGCATGTACAATAGTGCTCTCGTCACCTTGTGAATACCCAGCAATATATCTCAAGCCTTTTGGTCTGGCACATTACAAGCTGCGTGGCTCAATTTGGACATCTGTTGGGAACCCAGAGCGAAGACATGCAGCATCAATGTACAGGTGTGCAGAGTATTGGCTCAGGCGCCTCCATGTTGGACATCCTGACTTTGATTTCTTTCAATCTCACAACCCTCTTTCTACCCCTTAATATTGGAAGAGGATTGAAGGTAGCTACTTAATAGGCAAGTCTGGAATGCCCGTAAGTAGTAGTTTCAATTGACATGGAGTTTGATCCTCTATTACAGACACAGTCATATTTGATACAAAAACAATTAGACATTATGTGAGCAGCTAAAAACGTCTATTTCTATTTTCCCACGTTTGAAAAATTTGCTGCTTGTTTCTTGAATTACATTCAGCTAACCAGGGTAAGGGGCCCATTTGATTGGCACCCCCCCATGCATGACATAACATGCTCCAAATCCAGAACACTTTTGCAAAAAGTTAGTTCATATATGTCAATTTAAAAGTAGGTAAAATTTTAAGCTACATAATTATTTCTTAGTTGACATGTATGAAGCACCTAAAACATTTGGACCCTTGAACACCAAATTGGTCACAATGTGCAACTTTTTGTGGGCTCGATGTTTTGCATCGCCTACTTCATTCTCAAAACCAACGTGCCCTAGTTATCAAGAAAATGCACAAAAAGGTTGAAGTGTTTTTGTCTTGGAAATTATAAAGCCTCCCCCTTCACCTCATGTTAGTGAATAACATTTCACATGTACTACATTGGCATCTTGCCAAGTAATTTATTCACTATATATGAGGGGCAACAAACATGTATACCACTACAATGTTTTGTATCTATACAAATTGATGTTGCAAATGCTGAGTTCTTGTTTATTTGTAGTTTGTGATGGTCCAGTTGGTGAATCCATTGATGTGGGCACTAGGATTCACATAGATACTTGCAACTGTTTCCAACTATAATCTTGACACAAAGTACAACCAAGTGCATTCCATGTTTCTTTTACTGCAAGGCCTCATCCCAATTTGGAGGGCTCGATCAATACAAGACATTGAAAGACAGTTCAAGAGTGCTTGGTGTGTAAAGTCAGTATTGCGTTCAATGACCTACTTTAAACAATAATACTCTATACCATAGCCAAGTCAGGCATGACATGTGGCCAACGAACTGTTGACACTCTTTGTCATGCAGGCCCATGTGTATTGACTACTTACCATCTGAACTAGGATTATGTTAGGCTCATTGAACTCCAATTTGGGCATTGTCTAGTAGTCAAGTCTTTTTTTGCTAACTCTTAGAAATTCATCACATGTTTTCTATTAGCATAGTGAAATTGCTTCTCTAAACAAGGGTTTTAGAACTTCTTAAATGATAATGTTTCATAATGGGGTAAGACACCCTTAGTGGGAATCTTCTTGCCTCCCATAATCTAGATAATCTAGGCACTTTGACAAGCTAGTTTTTCTATAGTCCACTATCTTTCTATACTAAAGTAAGACACATGCTCTTATCTTTAAAGGCATGGAAAAATAGATATATACTCTACTTTAAATTGAGGTGGCCAATGTAATGATGGGAGTTTATAAAAAACTCAATGAGAGTGCAAACATGACTAAATGGGACTGATTCTTATATTGCATGAGTCTACACAAAAAGTGTCCATTTAACCTGTTGTCTCTTGCACTAGTTATACTAACAAAATAGGAGGTGTTTTGTGCAAGCTATCCTCTCATGGAAAGATTTTCCTTATTAATATTGATTTGAAGATCTTTAAGTGTTATAGTTATTCCTAACATTGTACCTTTGTCTTTATGCTTTCTTTGGTTTGTGTCCTCTCACTTTGTACTAATAAGACCAACAATTTCCTTAGCTTATATTTTGATCACATCGATCACACATGCTATTGGAATGAGTCATCATGATATTGTATGCCTATAATCTAGGAGTATGGTCTCACTTACAATTGAATATTGGATGGTTTGTGGCTTGTGATATGTATTATGCAAACTATAAAGTAGCATTTATGAGTACAGGCTAACTTATATCGTTTTTGTTATGATAATTATGTCATACACTATGGAATAGCTTCTTAGTGCTTATGTTAACCTTTGGGACCACATGTCTCTACCTCTCTCATAGTGACTCCCATATACTGCTAAAGGCTAACTTTGGTTCCTAATTTCTAAGCCCTTGAATGGCTCTAGGACAAAGACTCATGCTCTACTAGTAGTATAAGTTGTGATACATATAAGAGTAAGTGAGTTGATAGAAGTGCCTTGTAAATTGTTGCATGGGACTACATGTTTGCCTTATATTGAATGCCATAGAGTATTGTGTAAGCAATATTTGAGTTGACCATCATGTTAAAATTGAAACACCATGCACTTCTGTTTAGAAAAATTTTAGTAAGTGCATCATAGCCTTGTGGACAAACTTTGGTTCTAATAACAAGGTCTCTATGACTCATCGTTTACTTATGTACTGTGTCACATTGGGTGCTTTTTGATAATAAGTGTTTTAGCTTTTAAGTAATCTTTATGTCTTTGGGCTTTGAAAATATATTTGATACCCGTTGAGTTTTTGAAATGTCTAGGTATGCTTGGGACATTTGGGTTTGAGATGTCATCCTTGTAATTTGTAAATTTCTCTCTTAGATTTAAGTGTGAGTAGTTACCTTGGATCCTCTTCGATAAGTAGTATTTAGGATTAAAAAAATATGGTACATATTGCTTTCTTTAATTTATTGGATGTTTGCATGGTAATAGTAAAAATTATTGAACTAATTGAGTTGCATATTGTTGAGTTGAACTAGAGCAATTAGTGATTGATTCATGTGCATAGTTCTCTCATCCTAGTTAAAAAGATTTGTAAAGCAAGATTCCATATGCTAAGGTTAGAATAGTGGGATAGAAGCTAGACTGATATTTGTGGAGAAATAACTCTCCTCTATGCACATGTATTATGGTGTTATTCTATAAATAAATGAGTCACTTTGTGATAGTTTCCTTTGTAGCAAATTGCAATATTTGGATTACATAGTGCATTGTGTATTCATGAAAAAATTAATATTTTTCCTTGGGATTTAGTGCTTCTAGTATCTTTGTAGGTGTGATTGGGATGTCGATTGAGTCTTGCATTGACACCGACAATACACATTAGGTGGTAAGGTTCTTACCTTAATATTTTGTAAGGATGCTAGGTAATAGTGGACCATCCCCCGCTCAAGCTTGGGAAAGCTACTCCCAGGGACTACCTTTAGTAGGTTACAACGATTTTGTATGCTTATATGTGTTTCAATGGCAATTTATCCTTTAAGAGCTTTGTGTGATTACAATTTTCAAATAATTTTTAGATTTATCATTTTTATCTATTTTAAAATTATCATTTGATGTGTTTGGTTTTGTTACTTAATTATATATTCAAAATGTAACGTATTCTTATTTTCAAATTTTAATGACATGTTTGATTGATCACTAGTTAATTGTATAATTTATCATGTTTAAAAATGTGGCAATATTTTTCTCATAATAATATAAATATATTATTTAAATTTTTGGTGCTTTCTCTTGGATTGATGATTAGATATAATATGATTGATTGAATTACTTATTTAAGGTATGTTATTAAAATTTCAATAATCTATATGATTCAAGTTTTTATTGAAGGGAAATGTTACTCAGGCACACACACACACACACACACACACACACACACACACACACACACACACACACACACACACACACACACACACACACACACACACACACACACACACACACACACACACACACACACACACACACACACACACACACACACACACACACACACACACACACACACACACACACACACACACACACACACACACACACACATACTTGTACACACTCATATACTTGTACTTTATTGGCATTCATAAATACATATTTTATAAACTATTGTGACTAGTAAATATGATTTTGGAGACACATGCAATAATCATGGTAGCATCGGTGGTATGGGATTGACTTGGATTTCTTAGGCTTAATGTAGTTTGTACTTTTTATACCCCCCTTTTCTTGTGAGATGATCTAGTACACACAAATAAGCGCACGTCTATAGACACACATGCCTTCACACAGACACTCACCCCCCATTCTATCAATTCACACATGTTACTAGGTGGTTATTATGATATAGTTGCTCACACTCTTGCATACTCTCCTTGGATACACATACATCCACCAACCTTCACTTTGCCACACACACATATATTCACATGTGCACACACATACATATACATTAACATTCGCACATATATACATTTATAACATTTGACTTTAATCTTTTTCTACACACTTCCACATATAGCACCTAGGACATGTGCATTAAGCTAAATATAGATAATCTTAACCTTTCTACAACTTTTTAGAAAATAGGGGAGATAACGTAGTGCACTAGGAAGGTATTTTTTCTAGGATGATTTTTAAGAAAATAGTTTTTAGTATTACTTGCCAATCTTAACCCTACCATATAGCATGTCATATGGCATTAGCTAACAATGGAGAATTTTGTCACAAAGACTTAGCTAATGATGATAAGTATTAATCTTGATATAGAATATCTAAAGAGCAGAGAAAATCTACTAACCATGAGGAGGTTCTTAACTAATGCTAGGCATTTTTCCAACCACTACTTTGGGAAGCATCTCTTCGAGATAAAGGGTGTGTATCATGCCCTAAGTTTTAGCCTTATTTCAAGGTAGAGGTAATTGAAAAGGATTCTATAAGAATCATTAGGGCCAAAACATGTAAAAAACAACACTTTAATTAATCATTGGATTAAGAAAAGGGCTAATGAGATTTTTCCATGTGTGCAAGAATATGGTATTCTTGTCTCCTATGCCTTGGAGATAGTAGAGACCATTTGTGGATTTCACATTTTCTCACGAAGTGCACCTATAAGAAATCATATATATAACTTGCATTCAAAGGGTATTAAAAAATTTCACCTCTTTACAACCTATAAGGCCATAAAATGACCCATTCTACTTTACTAAACCTACATATTTTTCTCAAATCATAATTAAAAAATCCATTCTGTAAATATAATCTTGTAAGTTTTACTAAATAATGAACTAATGTAGTATCTTACATGTTCTATAAGGTGTATCCCCAGGGCTCCTTTTTAGCTAAAATCTTTGAAATCTCACATCTTTTAATAGTTCCAAAATTAATACTACTGGTTTTGAGTGTGAATGGAAAATGGGAGCCCAAAATGTTTAGTATAAACCACTGGATTACTATGTTGCCATCTTGCAAGGGTTCTCACAAGGTGAAGAAAACGAAAGGAGAGGACATTAAGTATTAGTGGAAGAGACGTATCACTTAGAGTTAAATCGTAGCCTAGGGGCAATTTGCTCGGGTGCAACATGTTTACATAGCGAAGAAGATGTACTTGCTTCCACATGAACATTTTTAGCAAAGCCACTGTAGGTTTGGTTTTGAGTTGAATATTGCATGCAAATATATTATTTTGTTAAAGCAATAAGTAAATAGTGGATTATTGGTATTAGATATCTTTCTGTGTCCACAAGTTCGAAATGGCAACTCATGGAGAGCCTTAATGGTATGTTTTATGTAATTCACAAAGATTTTGTAGACATTATCTATGTTGATCAAATCATATGTTTTTTTAGTGAAGGTAGGAATTTTGTATATTATGCACAATATATGATTCCATTAAGAGAAGGTGCAAATGGTATATTGAGGATTTGACATTACCAAGCCTTGCATCCTTGAATTGGGAGACTTGTGAGATGAAATGACTATAGGCACTTCAACTCAGAATATCCAAAGACATTCAAAAGGCCATGGCTCTTGGATCGAGATATAGAAGAATACACTTGTTGTGGTTTGTAGCGTTGCATATCTTTATAGCTTGTTTTAAAATAGCAAAATTATAGAGGACGAAGGTTTCATGGCCAAGTAAAAAGTTTTCAAAGGAGGATTTGGACAACGTCTAGGACTATCCTAGAAATTTAGGAAATGTGACCATAAGGGTGATTTTATACGATGTAATGCATGTCTCAAGTCTTTAGCTATACATTGTATTATCTCTCGACAATCTCTTATTATTATGGGTTTTGATTGTAGGAGGTACAAACTTAGATATGGTACTTGGGTTCCTTTAGATTTTGATGTTGATTATATTTTAATAAAATTAGAGATACAAGTAATTGGACAAGACGAAAAGGAGGTTAATGTAACTTCTAACTAGAGTCTAAAGGATATAAGAGATACCTTGGTGTTTCTGGACAATAAAACTCTTGGGTATAAGTTCAAGATCAATGGCATAGTAATTGGAAAAAGAGTTGAATACTCTTTTTCTTGTATGAGATGTCTGTCTCTTAGCATTTTGAGTTTTGAACTATGAATATATAAATAAAGTTGAATTTTTTCTTTCTTACACAAATTATTGCCAAAGGTGTTCTTCAATAGACATAAGCATTGTAGAGAACTCTTGCGAGCAAGATCCAAAAATTTCATTATGTGGATTACAAAATTGAAGTGCAAATGTACAAAGGTTTAAATATAAGGCTGGTCAGCTTTTTGATCTTAGTTTCTCATTCCTTTGAGTTTTTCTCATTCTTTGGTTCATCTTCATTAGTTTAATTCATCATCACTAGTTTCCTTACCGTAGGTGGGTTTTTGGTGGTTGGTAGAATTTGAATTTCATGAGCACCCTCTTTGCTTGAGGCTTCAAAGGAGATAGATCAAATTTCAAAGGAGAAAGCTTTGGTATACCTTTCTTTATGGAGGAAACATAAGTCTTTTTGGTAGTTGACTTGGTTGTGCCTTTACCTTTCTTTAACGAGGAAACATAAAACTTTTTGGTGGTTGCCTTGGCAGTGCCCTTACCCATTAGAAGAAATATGGACTCTCTTTTTTGCCCCTTAAGGGGTTTCTCTCACCTCTCTCTCTCTCTCTGTGAAAAGAGATTCCAAAATAATATTAGAACAAGAGATCTTCTACAATCAAGCAAATATCGTACTTGCATTTTCAATAGATTTCACCTATTATTTTATTCTCAAACTGTAGGATAAGCTCACTTTTTCTCAAAATCCTCATAACTAAAAAAATGCAATTCTATTTTCTGTAAAAACAGAGCCAATCATTAATATACGACTCTTTAATGCCCTCATGACTTTTCAACATGAAAATATATGAGAATCATTATGATTCTTATTTTTTAAAAGGGTGGAAGTTAAAAAATGATATAAAATGACATACACATCATATTTTAAGATTATTTTTTACTCAGAGATACCTTTTTGACTCGAGAGTTTCCTTGTAAATTTTAATTGTTTTTGAACAAGTATATGCCTATTTCTAGGCATTTCTTCATTCCCTCTCAAAGTTCTAGTTTTGTTCGAAATTTTGTGTACTCTTCTCCTTCCCTCCAGAATATGGTTTTTTGCATATAAATTCTTTTGAAGCAATACTCAGTACTATCTACAACACTCTCTACCCTGTACAAGCAATCCCAGGAGTGGTTTTGATAGCATTTGCTGAAATAAAATAATGTCTATCTACAACATTCTCTACCCTGCTACAAGCAATCTCCCTCTTCAGTACTGTGCTATAAGATATCTTCCTCTTCAACACTCTATACTACAAGCAATCAAGTGATAATGGAGGTATCTTTATTTTTTAATCTTTGTGATAAGATATCTTTCACTTCAACACTCTATACTACAAGCAATCAAGTGATAATGAAGGTATCTTTATTTTTTAAATCTTTGTGATGTTATTATTCTTCATAGTTATTGTTTAAGCCTTAAGTGTCAATTGAGAGAGAGAGAGAGAGAGAGAGAGAGAGAGAGAGAGAGAGAGAGGGGAGGGGAGAAAGAGAGAGGAATGTGTGTGATGAACTAAGAAAATAAGTGATAGAGTGACAGAGAGTAAATTATGGTAGAAGATAAGATGATGTTATTGTTCTCCACTAGCCAAGCTTATGTATAAATGTGTTTAAATATCTTTGATCAATTCTTTCTTTCTTTTTTTCTTTCTTTATTTTTTTATTTTCTTTCTTTCTTTCTTTCTTGAGAGAGAGAGAATATTTTTGATAGAACAGAAGATAAGATTGGATGTTGATTAGAGGTAGATTAAAAGCTAAGATTACATGCATATTAGGGGTTGATTAGGGTCTATCATGACTAAAATCAAGAGAAAGAGACAAGATCCAACTGGGTAAAAAAGAACACAGATATAGTGAATCAAAGGGGTGTAATTGTGTGATTTGAGCCAATCTAGAATTAGCTGCATGCTACTGGATTAATGCTGACTTGCAGCTCCTAGATATTTAGACGTTCTTGCTATTGATTAGAAAATTGGCATCGACTCCTTAGCTTACTATTAATAAAAGGGGTGTAATTTTTTAATGTTAAAATTGGCATATATATATTTTTTACAGGATGCAAGTGTAGGACGTACCAAGAGAAAGAGAGAGATTCACTTTCAATTGGAGGATGAATATGCACAAATGTTCAAAAGAACTGTAGAAAGGGATGATGCAATAAGATATAGGATGCAACAAGAAAGAAATGCATGGAAAAAAACCGTGGACCTTTGGATTGATGGGTGCATTTATCCACCCGATCCAGTCACTCAAAGGCCACAACAATTTGAAGGGCTTACTTCATTTGTAAAGTTCGTTTGTGAAGGCAATGAAGGATTGTATGGATACACATGCAGACTTTTCACACAAGGATTATTAGGGGTTCATCAAGCCTTGACAAATATGTAGACAAGATTACAAGGGAATATGAAGTCTTTGATGGAAAAGGATAGATTATTAGCTGAGAAGGATAGGGAGAATTAGGGCCTACAAGAAGCAATGTCTGTCATTGAAGATGCTATGCAGGCTACACATGTGCAAAATATGGAGTTATAGTCTAAAGTTATGGACTTGGAGAAGGAGAATCAAAACATAAAGAGGAAGCTCACAAAAACTTTGGAGATTGGACCCACTTTAAAAACCAAAGAAGCACGTCGGCGCATTTGATTAGTTAAACCAATTCACCAATTAACCAAAGAAAGTGGACAATATCATAGATGGATATATCCTCAATCTGCTACAAGATAAATATGTTCTCTTATGCAGAGAATGATACTATTGCCAAAGTCCTAAGCAAGGATATGGTAAAAAATGCATTGGAAAATTGTAAATTCAAGGACATTGTAGATGTTGTCGCAAGTGAACATCTTAGGGATATGAGCAACTTGTTTACTGCTACAGATGCTCAGGGATTATGTGACAAGGTGGGAATGAGTTCTGAGTCATATAGTATGCTCTATCAACAATTGGATATAGGATTTAAGCAAGTCTTGAAAACTAAGTAAGTAATGCCTCTACCAAAACCATTTCACGTGAAGAAGGCTCAAAAACAACTAAATGAGAAAGTTTTAGAACTAATTCGTGAGCCAACGCATCTGAAAAATACACACATATTGAAGTATGGTTCCAAAGAAGTTGCATTTGTATTGAATGCATCCAACAACTTTGTATTGGATATATGTAGGGTTCAGATTGCTATGGTCAAGTTCTACAATATGTCTATGGAAGAATGTAGAGGCAAACTTAAGTTTGTCCTCAAACTTAATAAAAGTGAGATTATTAAGGGGCAAAAACTTGAACGTGTGAGTATAACACTTATGAATCAAGCATTGGATCCCAACATCGATGAAAACCATCCTTTATACTTCACTGTACAGTCAGAGAATGAGATATGGTGGCTTGTAGCATTTAAAGTACCAAAGAAGGACCATTTAAAGTACCAAAGGAGGACCATGAAGTACTTAAAGTTTTTTTAAACCTCACTAATATACCCAGTGTTATTCAATAGCAAAATAATGGAGCAATTTTACACATTGAGGGGTTTGGGGACTATCAAGTTGAATGGCGTCTTGCATGTGATTTAAAAACATTGAAGTGTATGTTTGGTTATCAAATGCAGTGAATGCAAAATTTCCATACATATACTACATGCAAACTAGGAAGAAAGAGAAAGATGGAAAGAAAGAATGGCTTGCCAAGGCAAGACAACAAGGTGCTCCAACAAGTGATAAAAAAGGCATGAGAAATGGAATGCTAGTTTCAATGAATCCAAACCAGCGCCCTATTTTGGAAATACCACTAACAAGGGTTCACTTTCGCACATTGCATTATTTGGTTAGAATAATTGAGAAGCTAGTATATGAATATATATGCTTTGCATACAAGATGCAGCCTGTGTTAGAAGTTGATGCTACATGCAAGAAGGTAGAACGAGTCCTCTCTAAAGTTGGATTGCACGGCGGCCAAGTAGAAATAAAAAAGGATGAGAAAAAATCGACAAAGAGTGGAAATATCCCTTGTAAACCATGCTTTGGTGGACCCAAGACTAGGAATTTCATATCTCCACCTCAAGATGAGGAAGGTAATATAATTGTAAAACAACTAGAGAAGTATGAAGCATGGAAAAAGTTACACTTTGCTATTGCGGATTGGAGCAATGGGGGACGAACGAGGATTGCAAAGGCACAAGTGTGGATACACCTAGATAGATTAGCAACTCTCTTACAAAAGTTGAGGTTTAGGGATGGTGATGCGAATACATTTAAAGAGATAGTTACTAAATTTCATAAGTCCATTGTGGAGGCATGGACTACAAACAGTATAACACACTACATGGTCAATATTGTCACCATTACAAAAAAAATCATCATTTCGAATTAGTTTGTGTTTCTAATCTCTCTTCTTGTGCAGCATATACTTGAAGCACATGGTCCATACTTTGCAGATCAAGGAAGTTTGGTAGTATGGTCAACTCAAGGTATGGAATGATCTCATTGGCAAGCTTGCTGTGCTTTTCAAAAGGCAACTGATCATGGAGGTGGCATCAATGATTCCAATTCTATGAGACAATTGTTACAATGGTGGTATAGGAGATTAGAGATACGATATGAGGAAAAAGAAAAAAAGTCCAAAACCTCTCAAGCAGAATTTATAAGTAGGGCAATATATGAAGTGAGAAAAGCAAGATATGAAAACAACACAGCTAGACAACGCCACGCCGAATGGTTGGCAACCCAAGAGAGAGATGGCAAGAAATAGAGACTAGATAAAGATAATACTTTTGATGCATTTAGAGTCCACGAGAGAGCATAGGTACCCAGGATATGACACATCAGTACTCCTATATTTAACATGAGATGTCTTGAAAATTTTGTTTAAAATCGAAGGTTTGTCATTATGTTTTTCAATGTCGATTTCGAACTATGTTTTTTAATTTTAAAAGTGATTTACACCATAGTAAGTTTAAAAGTTTCATACTTAAGTCAAGTCTCTCCTTTCATTTTTTCCCATTACTCTTCACTCTACCCTCCACCTTTCTATCCTTCATTATCACAACTATGACACATTTCAAGCTTCCTATCAAGAAGGCACCTACAAGAGCAAGAGCTCATGAATATAGTGCTGTGAGTGACAAAGGTCCCTTGGACTGACAACGCTGACCCTACTACAGCTAATAATGTTGGTGCTAATGTCTCCAACAATGGTAGTGTGGTCAATAATGATGGTTCGCCATTGTCCAAAAATGGTGGTCCATGTGCTCGAGTTGCTCCACCTCCCACTACTGCTCTAGCTGGTAATACATGGCCTCCAACACATAAGAAGTGAAGATGGAGACCAAGCAGAGCTGCGCTACGTGAGATAAGGAGATTCCAGAAGAGTGCCAACTTGATTATTCCTAAGGAACCATTCTCTAGGTTGGTGCGAGAAAT
Source organism: Lygodium microphyllum (assembly GCF_053477565.2). Taxonomy (NCBI): domain Eukaryota; kingdom Viridiplantae; phylum Streptophyta; class Polypodiopsida; order Schizaeales; family Lygodiaceae; genus Lygodium; species Lygodium microphyllum. The sequence continues at coordinate 118,643,244 of NC_141141.1, read as the reverse complement.
ACTGCAAGATCTACAATTTGGGCATAATCACAAGTTCTTTTCAAGGAACCAGGCAAGGAATGTGGGGCGATGGTCAAGCCAAGCCTTGCTTGCTCTCCATGAAGCAGCTGAAAGTTGCTTGATTGATCTAATGGGTGATTCTCAAGTTTTAGCCATTCGTGTCCGATGTATCACTATTAGGCCTATAGATATGGTTCTTGTTTGTTGGATCTGCAATAATAAGGATGCATTTAATCTTAATGTCAACAATATGCTTTGAGAAGCTACCTTGTAATTGGATCTATGTTTTTAGCTCAAGTTTGGTTGTAGACTGTAAGGAACTTAGTTTTGGTTTATCTTTCTAGTAGACCTTCAAGTATTTGATGGCAGTGGTCTACAAAATGGGGCTAAACTTTGCCTAGCTCTAGTTATACTTGGTGCAATGCACTATCTATCGTGTATTTCATGGTTTCGTAATGCTAAATCTGATATTTGATATTCTATTTCGCCATGATTTTCATTGTGCATATTTCCAAGTTTCTAATTTTGAAAGTAGTTTTGTTAAGGATAAATTCAATGTGCAATCACGCACACATTAGTGATCAGTTGTACATGGACCGATGCACTATATCTTTACTATAGTTAGCAATTTGGCAACACTATATTCGATATGCGATATTCCATTTGACCCATGACTTATTTTTTGTGAATTTTTAAGTTTCCAATATTTCACATAGTTTGGTTGACAACACATTTAATATGTAGTTGTGCACACTTGGTGTGGTGGTGAGTTTTTCTGTTTTTTTCATTGAAGTATAATCCAATTAATGCATTTTCAAAAAATGATTGAACTGTCAATTTTATAAATCGAAATCTGGTGAAACTTCACCCACATGCCGGGCATCATAAAAACCCATGGACATTAAAAATTGGCCCCATCAGAAGTCTCTGGGACACCTGTTCGGAGGCTCGCATCTAGGGCTCTGAATCTAGGACACCAAAGTTTCACCTCATTTTACACGTTTCACTTTTGAGTTTTGGGTTTTCTCTCCTAGAAGACATGGTACGCACCAAGCAAGTGGCTCAGAGACACCCCCTAGAAATCCTATGCAGAGGCCACCACCACCACCACCACCACCACCACCACCACCATCGCAAGCATCGATGGAAGCCAGGCACAATGGCTCTTCATGAGATCCGCCATTACTAGAAGACCATGCACCTCTTGATACCAAAGGCTCCATTCCAGAAGCTAGTGCGTGAATTTATGGATGGCATACTCATTAAGAATAGCAAGAGGTACTTCCCAAATGGAACACGCTTGCAACAACCCCCCAAGCCCTCCTTGCGCTATAGGAAGCTGCCAAAGCTTACGTCATCGACTTGTTTGGAGACTCTGTCTATGGAGCAATACATGTAAGGAGAGCCACCGTCACCGATAGGGATTTGTAGATAGTGAGGTTCTTCTCGTGATGGAAGGATAGTCCTCGGAGAGATCAACAACGATAGGGGTATACTACCAAAACATATATGGAATGTAGCTTCCAAAAAGATTTTATAAAACCTTGATTGTAATGGATCCCATGCAAAATGTTATGAATATGAATACAAATTTTTTGGCGTGTCTTATTTTTGTTTATTCACTTGTTATTTGTTTTATTTATGTCTTTGAGTTATCATTACATGTGTTCAAATGAATACATGTTGCGCACGAATACGATAAAGCACTACGTATTAAATTTAGGATACGAATCATGTTGTGTATAGATCTGATAAATAAATGTAATATTCAAGTAAAAAACAATAATAAACGATGCGTTTGACAAACTACATTGCACGCAAATCTAACAAATATAAGTTTTTATTACTTCAAGAGAAGATTACAAATGACATTACATTGGTGATGAGATATCATTTGGCACTAAGTACATCTACTCTCCTAGGCTTCTTTGAGTTAGACTCCCCATGGTTAGATCTATTCTTGATTATAGGCAACAACGTATTTTGCCCTAGTAGTTCCTGTCCAATGACATTGGGGTCTTCAACACTAGCAACCATCCCATGGGCCACCATGGAAAAAAGTAGCCCAGACCTGGTACTAGAGAATAAGTAGAGGAGCTTTGAATGTCGACGTAACACTAATTTCTCCAAGCTAGAGTTTGTTGGGATGGTCTTGAAGGGCCTGGCCTTCGTTAGTGCCCTCAACTTTAAGAAGTTCTTAGAAAAAGTTGGAGAGCATGTCTTATGGAATACAAAAATGTCTCTCACAAGCTAGTTGATATACTCCTTCAATGTCGAGTCTTGCACCCTTCCTTGGCTACCAGATCGGCCACCTTGTCTGAATGAAAATTCATCTATATAGATAATGTCATGCATCACACAAGTTCAGTGTTAGACTCACAGTGTCAGACTCACTATGCATGGAGTGTGGTAAAGACACATACATCGGATTTGCGTCAAAATTTACGGGTAGAGCCTCTAACGCATTGGAAGTATGCGCATAAAATTTTTCCAGGATCGCGCCCCTAGAGCTGCCGAGAGTATGCACATCAAATTTTACTCGGATTCGAGCCCCTAGAGTTTCCTTGGTCGGAAGCTCACGTCTTTGGGCCTGAATCTGAATCAGGCCCCCAAAGTTGCCTTGGCCTAAGGATGCCAACCTTCGGCCATGGCAATTGTGGAGGCTCAATCCCTACAAAATTTGATTAGATTTAGGCCCCCAGATGCGAGCCTTCGGCCAGGGCAACTCTGGGGGCCCAATCTCGATAGAATTTGATGTACATACTCCCGATGCCCATAAAATTTTGACGCAAATCCGATAACATTAATCTGATAACATTACCTTCTCCGCATCATCTATCTATTGCTCTAATGGAGCATCTGGGTCTGCTCTTGCAACTGGACCACCCTCGTCTCTCTCTTGGGAAGGTACTGTGTAGTCAGGTTGAGGTCCAAAAATGCTTTCTTGCGACCGCTCAAACTCCTCATTTGAGATCTCATACTATGGTGCCACATTCTCAATCTACTCTTGGATGCTCACAATGGCACAGATATCATCGACTCTCGTGCCATCATATCGAGCCACTTCATCAACATGTGCTGGTGCATCTTGTATATCAAAATCTATAAAAACATCAGGTGCATCACACACCATGATACAATATAGCTATTATTCCCTAGGCTCTAAAATTTCTAGTATATCTTGCATAAGTAAATATTCCAACCCCTCGATGGATCGAGTGTGATCTATTCACGCTCCCTCTCAAAATACTCTAGATGTGGTCGAGAGAGTGTATTGATGTCTTCCTCACTGTCCTCTTGCACCTCAGTGCACAAAACATATATGCCAAATGCTGCATCGTGCTCGATGAGATCCATTGTGGCGTGGTCCTGGGATGAGGTGTGCACTGCTTTGGCACAAAGATGCTGCCCCACATTAGAAAAAAAATGAACTCACAAATGGGCCCTTAAAAATAATATAGTTTAAGATGTGAGCCTTTTGGATTGTCCAATAGGAAGGCTAGATATTGACATCCATGGAGGGTGAATCTTCTCTCTCCAAATCTTGGGTTTTCTATTAAAAAAAGGGGTAGTGGGGGATTAAAAAAAGGGAGAATGAATAGTACCCAAAATTTGAGTTTCTCTCACCTCGTATGTTTTCCCCTTTTTTTGGATAATTTTCAATTTCAAAAATTTTCCCTCTCATGAAATCAGTTTGGCCTAAAAGTTGAGCAACATACCACTTTCCCTTTCTTCTCTATACTCATGAATTTTTGCCTCCATTGAAGCTCCTTGCTGAGAGTAATTAGGGTTTTGAGCGTTTTGCTTACCTCCGCACTTTCTTCTCCACGCAGCTCCAGATTTTGGGCAAAACACAGGTGCTCATCTCTCTTTGCATTTTCTCTTGTTTGCTATTTTTTCAATAGGGTTTGATGTCATTTCTTATCGTTGTTGCTGTTTTATTGCAGAGGTTGTTTGGGGCAGGAAATAGAGGTGCTCGTCTCTCTCTTCTTTCTTTCCCTCCTCTCTCTATGTGTTGTTTCTCTTTTATGTTGTGTTTTCAATAGAATTTGATGTTGGTTCTAATTGTTGTTTTCTTGCAAAGTTTATTTGGAGCAAGAGACAAAGGTGTTAATCTCTCTCTCTGTTTTTTTTTTTTGTTGATATCTTTTCAATACAACACAATGTTAGTTCTAACCCTTGTTGTTGTTTTATTGCAGAGATAATTTTGGGTGACATTGCATAAGTGCTTATCTCTGTGTGTGTGTGTGTGTGTGTGTGTGTATGTTTCCTCTTTTCTACTGTTTTTTCAGTATACCTTCATGTAAATACTAATTCTTGCAAAATTGTCTTTTGCAAAGATCAATTTGGGTAAATCTGAGTGGATAGGTGCTCATTTCTTTCTCTCTCCTGCATACTCACACAAACTCTCTCTTTCTTCCTCTCTGCATTATCCCTTTTCTATTATCTTTACAATAGGGTTTGATGCTAGTTCTAACTTAAGGATCAATTATTGTTGCAGCACTTAACACAAGGTAGAGCAGAGATTCTGTAGCTCAATTTACAAGTAAATCTACCATATTTTGTGGTGCCAAAAATTATTTATCTAATTAGTGACTTTTATATTTGATGGGATTGATGTTTTCTTATGTCCATGATTTGCAATGGGTTTTGATTAGTAATGACTCAATCTTATCTTCAGCAAATTAGCTTATAGGTAAATTGGCCTTGTTTGTATTGCTTCTATTCATGCAATTATTTAGATAATTTTTTAAAAAAGGGATTCATACAAGTATTTTTGTTAAAAGAGATTCATGTAGGTGTTTTTTTGTACATGCAGGTATTGTACAAGGTTTAGGTGAAGCATATAATACTCCCTCAACTATTTTGATGTGGTGAGTGATTCCTTTGTGTTGGATGATATAGATCTGCTGGAAGTTGATGGTTCAAAAATCCTCTACTTTATTGGTTCTATGTGTCCATTTGGATCTCCATGCCAATCGGCAATGATCCATGAAACTCTTGTATCATATCATCCATATAACACACAATTTGTTGAGTCTTAGAATATCTAAGGTGTCAATCCAATGTGCCTATTAAGATTTGCATGCCATGTGGCTGCTATCCTTGTAACAACTACTCTATAATACCCATATTTCATACAATGTATTGAGTCAAATTAGACTCCTCTTCATTATAATAAAATTTATTTTGGCGAAGTTCTCTGAGTATTCTTGTGCTAGTCTTTTCATTATATTTCATGTAAATGGTATGATTAAAGTGATGTCTTGAAATTAAATCTATACTTTGTGTTGGTGTATATATCCTCATGTGTTTCGATATCGATGTTTATGTCTGTTTACAAAAGTGTAAACATCTCTTAATGCCATGTTGACTTGTATAGCATATTGGTGATTATTGGACAGACTTAAAATGCTTATTATTTAGGGATTAATACATACTTCTTTACATCTAATGCATAGGTTATAATGCCTGAGAGAAGAACAAGCATTCTCTCGATAGAAGTACATAACAGAAAAGATGAAGAAGGGAATTGGATCACTGATACGTATCATTGCTTGTCTTGGGTACATATGTATCCAAGTATGAAGTGAGCTTTCAGGGTGAAAGCATATGCAATTGCAGATGTATCAAAGCACTAGAAGGGTAAAATTTTAGCTCTCAGAAAAAGGAGTGTTGATTCTCACCTTGTAATAGAGGCGTTTGTACAACATGTATTCATGCAAAAATAAATACACATTGCACCCATTGTGCCCTTTCAACGAAACATTGCAAATGGTAAGTATTTGCAACTCATTGAGAATGAGAACTTTCATGATACCTATATAACAACTTGTCTTGTATTTACAGAAGTATACCCTTCTTGGATTGTTGTGAGGGGCAAAATGTTGAGAGTTTCAATGGTTCTTTTAAGTGTTACCATCTCGAAATTGGTAGATTGCCCTTTGAGGGGCGTACAACTTAGCAACTCGCAAAGGACCTTGTTTTTTTCTATGACTCCAAGTACATATTACCCAAGGGGAGTTGAGAATATGGAACCCTTGAGTATATGCACATATCGAATCTCAATAGCATAGACATGCCATTATGTAGTAGTGACATTTTGCACATGTGTAGCACAAAAATTTCAGCAGACATATTGAATTCTATGAAGCCAAGCACCGGCCCAAAGAATGTATATCTAAGTTGGTTCATACCGATTGTAATTTTTGCACACATATTCAAGGAATGTAAGGGTTTGAGACATACCAGAAGCAAGTACGTCATAAAAATTACATCAGAGGATTATGTAACAAGGATTCTAGGCAACACTTGGACATAAAAAATAACTCACACTCCTGACACAGTGGAGAGTCAAGTCACAACAAGGGACATGACTTTCACGTAAAAAATTTCTCTCTTAGTTGACTATTATCTTACTTTGGGATGAATCGGCTAGCTTTCCTTTCCAATTACAGGTACTTTGTTGCATGACAATCTTTATGCCTAGTGTTCAAGTATCGTAGATGGAGGATGCTCAAGGGTAAATGGTTGTGCCTTGATCAAGACATGCGTGAAAGTGCAGCTGTGGATGTTACTATCATTTGTGAGGGTAGTGAGCCCCAAGTGTTGCAAATGGAGGATGATTGGCGCTTGAGTATAATGTGCCAGGAAATTACAATGTTAATGCAGAATCCACATGTTAGCTTCTATTTTAAACTAGATGGTAGAAAAATTCGAAGCCGAGCTGAGGATACTGTTACCAGCGGAAAGTGTGTGGCTCCACATATTTTAGAAATTGTAGAGTCTCCCTAAAAATCCCAACACCACAAGTTGTAATATCCAACACTTGTAAATTTTTGGATTTTTTTGGCCAATAGAATATTGTCGCGTACCAACTTGCAATATTTAAAAATTATGGTATTTATGCAAATCATACACTTGTTATACACTTTTCATATCAACACATTTACATATGCATGTACAATTTACAAAGATGTAAGTAAAGCCATAACTAAATATCGTATGCGAACAACCCTTAATGGTTTAAAACTTAAGGTTTTTAAGGTAGAACTAGTTTAGTTCTTGTTTCATTGTTTCATTTCACACTTTCTCTCTTCATATCTTTATATCCACCACATCCCTCCAACCTGCTACGATGGATGCTCACGCACACTTTGATGAGTGGATCCACGAGACTATCTTTGCCAACCAGGGTGACGAGATATTCTAGGTTTTCTCTAAGAACTTCAACCTTGAAAGCGTGCTCTCATCGCTAGATCCTCCCCTTCAAGTTTTGGAAGACTTTGTGAGCACCATTGCTACATGCACATACTCCATCGAGGGATTCGACATGACTTGGGTGCCTCTGGAACAACTCATGGTATTTTAGACAGGGAAGAATCACCAAAAAGTGGTGAGTAGGTGTTTGGCCCATGTGGATCCTTCTCATAGAGTATGCACTGTTCCCATGGAAAGTGCACCAGGTACATCACCTTTGGATCTCACGGAGTGTGATTGCGCATTGACAATTTACCTCCTTGCATTGGATACACCCCTAAAGGAGGAGAGTGATGAAGATACAACTCCACAAGTTATTTCTATCACTTATACGGGAGAAGAACCGATTGAAGAGCTCATAAATGTTGAAGAGGAACATCGAGTGGTGACAGAGCAAGGGTTGGCTCTCATGGTGCCATCTTCTTCAGAATAGCCACAAGTCGACAAAACCAACCTTGCCTTCTTGACACCCATTGAAGTAGATGGTTTACAATACTTACTTCTATCAAATGTACTCCAATACTTGGAAATGAAGGAAGAAGAGTTATTTTCTATCCTAGTCAGGGATTCAATGGAAGACCTGATCGATTATGATTACATGGATGTGCATCTAATAATGGCAGAGATTGGAAGATATGATGGCACAAGCTTAGATACTGTGAGTGTGATCATAGCAGCATAGGAGCATATAACCTCGGTTGAAGAAGATTACCTTGTGCCCGATATTGAATTTGAAGCACTATAGCATGATTTGTTCAGACCAAGGCCCCAGCTTCCTACCAAGGAGTTTGTAGATCCCTTTGCCCAAAGAGATGCCTCCCTGACACACGAGGAAATGAAGATACAAGATGATCTGGAGAAGGTGAGATTTCTAACTACCATATATTTTTATGCAATGAAACTTGATGGTAGGGTGCGTCGGGTCCCTCAGAGTCCACCGGTGAAATCTTGGCAAAAAATGATGCCTACAGCTGGCGTCTGACTTCGGACGGGACATTTACAGGCATAATTTTTGGCCAAGATTTTCTGGGGTCCCAGACGCTCAACTTCGGATAGGGCAGCTGCAGGCATTATTTTTAGCCAATACTTCCCAGACGCTAGACTTTGGATAGGGCAGCTGGCAGGCATCATTTTTGGCCAAGATTTCATCGGTGGACTCCGGGGACCTGACACACCCTACCATCAAGTTTCATCACTTTTTGATAACTCTAGGTTAGTTAATAAATATATTTGTTAACGCCAACACGACGAGAGCGAAAGAAAGCAGAGAAGACGTAGGGCGAAGGCGAAAAGAAGGTAGCCCGACGGAAGGAAAAGAAGGAGAAAAGAGCGGGAGGAGCTCGAACGGGCTCGAAGAGAGTCGGTAAGAGAAGAAGAGGAAAGAAGAAAAAGAGCTGAGGAGGAGAGAAGAAGAAGAATTGGAGCTGGCAACGCGTCGCTCCATCGAGGAACAGTGTAGGAAATACATAGAGGGAGCGAGCAGGGCATACCAATTTGAATCTGAAGCACCCGGCCCCAGCACGGGTGCACCGGAACCTGTGCCGCCGCCTCCTACAGAAGGGAAGGGAAAAGACCCGGTCAAGACCTGTCTCCCCTCTCCTCGCACCACACGCAAGCCACTCTCCTCAAGGCGACGCCCCTTGACATAGCCGCCCTGATGCACACCGCAAATGTAGATGAAAGCAATGTAGTTACCTGGCTACAATTCTTAGTGGAATGAGAGTTGGCAAGGGAAGCAGCCAAGGCCACCCCAGTCTCAGGGGCCAAAAGGGCAGTGACGATCGAGCTAGATCCTGGGCCAGAGGAGAAAAGCCCAAAAGTGCAAGGACAACCATTAAAGACCAAGGCAACCACAAAAAGGGAAAGGCGCATAAAAAGCGCACCCTAAAATCTTGTAAAAGAGTGCCGGGCTCTCACCCGTGCTACTTGTAAAGATAGAAGGGTAGTGGAAAGAAAGCAAGGAAGAGAAAAGAACAATGGAAAACAGGGCCTAGGCTATGACCGGCCATGTAAAAAAGGGAAAAGGGAATGATCGCCCAAAAGGGAAGTAGGGTTTTGTATATAAAGTTGAAAAGTGAATGAAGAGCTCATTCTTTGGTGTGGCAAAACTAGTTTCCTTCTTCCTCTCTTCTTCTCTTCTTCTTCTTGCTTGTGTGTGTGCTCTTGAGAGAGGGAGTGTGAGAATGTGAGGGAGTGAGCACGTGAGAGAGTGAGGAATCAAGAGGGTGAAGCTCTCCACCATCTCCTCCCCCCTTCTCCTCTTCTCCTTCCTTCTCTTCTCTTGCGCGCGCGGCTATGGAGGATGAGGCTTGGAGATGGAGGAGGCTTGAGGATGCTTGAGCTAGCATCAAGAATCGTGGAGCTACCGAAGTGTGAGAGAGAGGAGGGCACTCAATCAAGCATCAAGGTAAGTTCACTGCATTCGTAGGATCGACGGCGCGTCGGCTAGGTGAGAGATAGCCATGAGAGCTCGCTTGGAACACTTGAACAATAAGCGATCCGTGGGTCTTGGCGGTTGAGCGAAAGCTCCCACATTTTGGTTCCGTTGCCGGGACCGACCGATTCAAGCTCGAGCACTCGCGCGCCCCATATCGAGCATCGAAGTAGGGCATTCACCCTGAAACGGAGCTTGAGATAGGTAGGAAGTCTATTGTTTTTGATCTTCAGAACATGTAAGTGTTTTGGAACAATCTGGTTATGAATGACTTGAAAACATGGAGAAACTGGTTCAGTGTTTTGTTTTCGATTCAGGATGTGTTTAGGATAGATTAGCAATAGGAAATCACACACGAAAAGGCAAAGGGCTGCTGCTGTGAAACAAGGGAGAAATCACAGGAACAAAGGGAAAAAATGGAGTAGATGCAAGGTAACGGCATAAGAAATACTAGGGAAGGAACCTGGAGGGTGTAGGGCAGAACTAGTAGAGTATAAAACTCTGGGGGGCAGGAGGACCCCATTTCCAACCAACGGAGAGCGAAAGAGATAGAGAGTGAGAGAGTGAGCGAGCTGTCCAATAGACTGGAGCTAGGAGGACATCGCATTCGGCGACTTCAGGTAATCGATCTCGTCCGCCCCACTCCAACTCTGTCGTGGGGTAATCGCATGACCAATAGGATAATACACCTAGTGAAAATCGAGCAAATCGGTGTGCGCGACCCATCGGACCGGAGGAATCGGACGACCGGCCCAGTGTCCGATTCCCAGAATCGGACACTCGGACAATCGTCCGATCGGAACAACCCGTTCAATCACTAAACTCGGACCAACTGGTCCGATCGGACGTGCCACGTGGCACTCGGACCGACCAGTCCCTTTTGTTAAAATCGGACGCTCGGACCAACTCGTTCGACTCAACTACTCGGACCTCTCAGACGCCCTGACTCGGACCCACCCGGTCCGATCGGACGGAGTAATACACGTCACCAATCGGACCGATTCCTCGCACACTCGCCCGTTCGATTCTTGAGAATCGGACATGCGGACCCTAAGACCTCCACTTCGCCCTAACATACCTGGTCCGATCCCCACAATCGGACCACTGGTAAATCGGACCACTTGTAAATCGGACGTCCGATTCCCAGAGTCAAACCAAAACAAAACCTGACCCATCTAGGAGCACACTGGGCCACTCCCCCAGTGGCCCACCCCCACGTGCGCAACAGGAAGCAGCATAGGGCCCTGTGACCCATAAGGCGGCCAGGAATAGAGTAGCAAAGCCTGTCAGGCCCAACACGAATAAGAGTGAGCAAGACGCAGGGAAAGCACTCACAGCACTTTGATTGAATTTCCGCACTTGAAGAACACTTAGGAAAGTCGAAAGCCTGTTTGAGCACGAGTGCACGAGGATAACACAATTACGAGTGGCCCTAAGTTGAGCACTGCATTCAAAAATTAAAAAGAACTCACTCAGATAAATTGCCCAAAAAACCCACCGCTAGGAGAAAACCCAAGCGTGACACATGCACAGAGCGCAGGGCAGGATCAAGCAAGGAGCAACAACGACAAGGATTTGACTGACAACCAAGCGTGAGGATTTCACCATGACAGAGGGAGTTTCAGATCATCGGTTTGCGGGGGAGCTAGACGTTAGCATGTTTCCGAAAGCCATACAGCAAATGGTGAGCAATTACGATGCGCACGCCCGGTACGAACACCATGGCAGGACAGCGGAGGCCATTATTACAGACCTAGAGGAGGAGAGGAGGCTAGCCCGCAAGGCATTGCAGGGCATAGCAGACTATAATAGGGACCAACAAGCCAGGAGCCTAAGGCAAAGCATGGAGCTGCATGAGGTGCAGCGAGTGTTGAACTTGGCTGGCCGAAACCGAACAGACCAGGAAAGAGCACTTGAGGGAGACCTGACGCTGGGCGAGCTCCTCATGAAACGGCTACTCGATAACACCAAGGCGGAACAAAATGCCGTTGCCCTAGCAACCTCGCTACTTGCAGGACTAGGGGCAACCCAAGGTTCAAAGAGCCAAGCCAAAATACCTATTGTCGCTAAGCAACTCGACAAGTACCAACCACCGGACGACCCGTACAGCTTTGTCGAGCAGTTCGAGCAGGTTTGCGAAGCCAATGGCCTCAACGACCAGACCCAGCGTTCGCAAGCATTCGGACTTTGCTTAAGCAATAAGGGTAGGACGTGGTATACAAGTCTAGATGATGTAGAACGAGCCAACTTCAATAACCTCAAGGACCTCTTCGTCAAGAGGTTTGCCAAACTCGGATACTCCGACAACCTGCTAGTGCGTCTGATGAACGTCAAGCAGAAGGAGAAGGAGGGCATCCGTGACTACGTGACCCACGTTAGAAGCCTCCTTAAGAGAATTCCCTTGGGCGAAAGACCGACAGGGTAGTGTCAACCGTGTTCATCAGCGGGATTCGGGATGAAGAATTGTACAAAGCACTAGCGGGCAACTCAAGCTTGCAAAGGGACGTGGCGGCTAGGGTTTTTGAGGAGGCCATTAGGGTCGATGACCAGCTGAGGGAGCGGAGCTCCAGGAGCTTGAACCTGGAAGAAATCAACCCACAGAGTTTAGAACGAACGCCAACCTCTAGTGAGCGATCCAACATGTCATCCCACGATAAGGGGAAGGCCGCCGAGGCAGACCATGGCTTGGCCGAGGTCAAGACAGAACTGGCCAAAATACAGGACATGTTAAGGCGACCTACGCGTCCGCACACCCAGTGCGTGTACTGCGGAGGAAACCACATGCCAGCAGAATGTCAGGACCCTAGGTCGAGACCCTGCACCAACTGCGGAAGGTTCGGCCATGATGCCGCACACTACAGACTACCACGAAGACTACCGTACACGCAGCCCTACCGCCAGCTCTATTCGGCTAATAGGCCACAGCCATTCTACGGAAGAGGAGCTCCTTTTGCCCTACCAGCACCTAACGAAATGAAGCCAGCGGTCTCTAGGCTGGACATAAACCCTACTGGTATCCCTAGGCCGCCTAGTCCCTATGTGACCCACCCACCGAGCGATGCTCCTGTGCATTACGTAGAGGAGCCCAGTAACGAAGAAACCTACATATACCCGTACATCTCGCATGACGACGAGGGCAATGCAATCCTCATGGATTATTGACTAGTACTGGTGATGGCACTAGGACGAGGACGGGGTAGAGGCCTGGGAGGGCAGCCACCGGATCCAATCACTTGTTGGACATGTGGACATCCCGGTCACGTCTCATCACGGTGCCTAGAAAGAGAGCAGCAAAATAGGGACAAAGCCGACCAAAGGTGTGCAGAGTGCGGAATCACTCATCTTTTCATAGATTGCCCAAAGCGGAAGTCGCCTTCTGGTACGGCTAATTTGCCGTCCATCCCACTGGGACTGTTTGGTGTTGAAAACCCCGATGGGGAGGCCACACCTATCCCCCTATGAGTGATGACCCGAGCACAGACGAGCAGGCCGGCGTCTCCTTGCTAGGACCTAGCAACCTCGACGCTGCCTTTGTAGGAAAGAAAAGCCGTAGGCGGAAAAAGAAGAGTCCAGAGGCTAAGGTCGCACTAAAAACCGACAGCATCACGACCTTGCCCCACGACAAGAAAGTCTCAGACACAGAGGCAGAAACTTCAGCCCCTAGAATTGCGCAACCGGAGAGCGCTAAGGTGGGGGAATACCCACACCCCAGGCGGCAATTGGAAGCCATACAAAAAGTAAAGGAATGGGTGAGGGAGGCTCAACAGCACCTCAAGGACGTCGAGCCCATCACGGAGGATGAGATTGAGGACCTCTCCAGCATGAGTGCGCCGTCATCGCTACCCCACCCTAAGTTTGCCGAGGCGGCTACGCCACAAGCAGTACCGACAAGGACAAGGCCAGGCCTAGACGTAACAGAACCATAGGACAGCCCTGGCCATTGGCTCGGACAGTCTGAACATGGGGCAGGACAGGTGTTTAGCAATCTCCTAACCACACTAGTGACCACCCCTGTAATGGTTGCGCCGGGAGAGCTGCTTAGGCAGCACTTTACCCTGTGGTAGGACCTCAAACAGTGGATCGACAGACCACACGAGCAAGCCCCAGGAAATGCTCAAGACCAGTATGCGGAAACGCACTTGCCAAGTTTGACGCTACACTCAAGCCCTAAGTCCTTGCACATCAACGCCTTCTGGGAGGGCTCAGAAATGCACGCAGTCCTGCCAGTCCTAGCCCTAGGGGACACAACGAGAAGGGGGATCGTGGACACAGGAGCGGGGGTCAGTGTGCTCAACTATGCAGTGCTACAGAAGTGGGAAAACCCGCCCGTCAAAACCGCCCGGTTTAACGTCACACTAGCAAATGGCATGCGAGTAAGACCATTCGGGGTCTTGAAGAATTGGCCAGTGAAGATTGCAGGAATCGAGTTCTCTGTCGACTTCATCGTCATGAAGGGAGTGGACTATGACATCTTATTGGGTCGACCCTGGATGCGCAATGCCAGAGTTATCGAAGATTGGGGTAACAACCTGATCTTCTTGGGCAACCGAGCTGATGCTGTAAGAATAGAGATGGACACTTGGAAGACCTCACCAGTCGACCTGGATACCATCTCCACTCTACTCAAAGGAACCAACCAGAACAAGGAACCCCGCGGGTCCTTGACAAAGTATATCCGTTGCCCGAAAGGACGAGCGGGATTGGATGCACGTTCTCGCTACGCTTGATTTGCCGTTCTCAGATCATGAAGCGTACGAGCAGGCTGTCAAAACAGTTGGCAAGCCAAGAGAAACATAGCCCACACCTGTCTACATGATGGCAGCAAGCCTCCATGACGGACCTAAACCTGTCGCCTTCCAAGTACCAACCAATAGGAGAGAATTTCAGGGAATACTAGGGCATCTAACGGACCGACTGGAGCGCAACGTAGCCGCCAACCTCAAGCCGCTCCAAGACCTCTTGGAACGACCCGAATGGAAGTGGACCAGAGTGCACGAACTAAATCTCAGATACAACTGGGCATTGGTCCCCGACCAATAGAATGAGGCAGAACAGGCCTTGGAGAACGATGAGCAGTCCAGCAAGGCGGATTCCGGCGACGAATACGAAGATTGCCAACCCTTCGATGAAGAAAGTGAGGGTGAGAAGGACACGGTAGAATATGATACCGAAGGGCGAGAGATTGAGAAAATCCGAGCGGATGCAAAACCACAGCCGAGGCCGGCCCTTTGGATGGACCAAGGGGTCATGTGTGCGAAATGCGATCGTGCGTGGCTGGAACAAATGGGGGCTGTGGACTTTAAGCAGGCCGACCTGACCCAACCAAAAGCGGCAGCCCTGCTTAGAACCGAGTCGCCCTCGGAACTGCGGCCGCCAGGAGAGACCACCTCCCCTAGTGAAAATGAGGAATTCGACTCTGAATCTGAAGTTACTTCGGAGGAAGACCCAGAAATCCCTAGGCCACCCACGGCCAGACGCACCAGGGGAGATCTACCCATCCACCTGAGGCACCGACGACTACGACACAATAAAACAGAGCACCCCAATGATGTGCGATCAGAAGAACAACGAAAGCCGCGAGACCTCCCTAAGCGCTTTTCGAAATTCAAAAAAGGGGATAGGGTGGTGGTTCTGCTAAGTGCCAAACACCAAGGGAAAATCCGCGAACCCATCGAAGGGCCAGCCAAGGTCAAGGAGATAAACCTAGCCCTGGAATGGGAAACACCCCGACCGGTGTTCATTGCCGAGGACCTGACCACAGAGGAAGAATCCAACCTCATCACTCTTTTGCGGGAGTACAGGGATGTGTTTGCTTGGTCCCTAGATGAGCTACGAGGGGTAGATCCAAGTGTCGTGACTCACAACATACCCATGACGACGGATGCAATGCCGGTCAAGCAGTGACCATACCCCATGAATCCCAAGCACGCCCATGCTGTCAAGGAGGAAATTGACAAGTTGATGCGAGCCGGGTTCATTTACAAAATTGAGCACACGGACTGGGTATCACCCATAGTCATTGTGATGAAGAAAAATGGCAAGATTTGAGTGTGCGTCAATTACAAGAAAGTAAATGCAGCGACAAAGAGAGACAACTACCCCTTACCATACACCGAGCACATGCTTGAGAGGGTGGCAGGTGAGGAAGCCTACAGTTTCTTGGATGGATTCTCGGGATACAATTAGGTGCAAGTGCACCCTACAGATAGGCACAAGACCACCTTCACCACTGAGTGGGGCGTCTTTGCCTATGTAGTCATGCCATTCGGACTAACCAATGCCCCCGCCACCTTTCAATGCCTCATGTGCACCATATTCAAGGACATGCTTCGCAAGGAGTTGGAGGTCTTTGTCGATGACCTATGTGTCCATTCGGCTTGGAACCAACATCTCGAAAAACTCTGCGCGGTCTTTGAACGGTGCCGTTTATATCGTCTCTCTCTCAACCCCCTGAAATGTCAGTTTTGGGTAAAGCACGGTTGCATCCTGGGACATGTGGTGTCCAAGAACGGCATTGCCACGGACTTCTCAAAGGTCAAGGTTATCGTGGACCTCCCACCCCCAAGTAATTATAGGGGGGTTCAATGCTTCTTAGGTCACACAGGATACTACCGGTGGTTTGTACTAAACTACGCGCTGATCGTTAGGCCATTGTACAAGCTGCTAATTGCCTTCGAGTGGACCGAAGCCTGCCAGTGAGCCTACGAGGAACTGAAAAAAGCCCTAATAACAACACCTATCCTACGACCCCCAGATTGGACCATGTCGTTCCACGTACACATCGACGCTTCTAAGTTCGCCGTGGGGGCGGTGCTGTGCCAACCTGGTGAGCATAACTTAGATTACCTAGTAAGTTTTGCAAGTAGACAGCTCACTGAAATAGAGATGAACTATTCAACAATAGAAAGGGAGGGATTAGCTATGGTGTTCGCCGTGAAGAAGTTCCGGCATTACTTGCTTGCCACCCCCTTCACCTTCTTTGTCGACCATCAAGCTCTGCTCTACCTAGTCAACAAACCTTGCGCTACAGGACGTATAGCATGATGGCTTCTCCTGCTCCTAGAATTCGACTTCTCAATGGTAGTACGGAAGGGAAATCAACACTGCATGGCTGACTATCTGTCCCGAGTACCCACAGGAGAAGCTGTTGGACAAGGCATAGTGGACGAATTACCAGACAACCACTTATTCCGCATATCCAACAAAAAAGACCTATTCAGGGCTGACCTGACACCATATTGGGCAGACGACATAGTCCAAGTACTTGAGCATGGGCTGCCCGAACGACCAATGGAACGGGCATGGCTTAGGCGATTAATCCTAAAAATCCAGCCTTATCAGTTGATTGCAGGCCAGCTCTAGGGGCTGGGGCAAGACGGTCTGCTACGTAGATGCGTATGTGAGCATGAGATGCACGATGTGCTCTCAAAGGCGCACGACATTGCAGGAGGACACTTTAGCGGGGATACGACAGCACGGAAGGTGTTGCAGTCCCAGCTATGGTGGCCCACGCTCTTCCGGGATGCCTCACAATTTGTCAAACACTGCGATGAGTGCCAACGGACGAGGGTTCCAGTCCGTAAAGATCAGATGGAGTTAACCCCGGTCATCGCTCGCCAACCTTTCGAAAAGTGGGGTATTGACTTCATAGGACCCATCAGCCCTGCGGCACAATATTCACAGGCCAGATATATAGTGGTAGCCACGGACTACCTCACCAAATGGGCAGAGACGAGGGCCACACGAAAAAACGACGCTAGGACAACTGCCAAGTTTTTATGGGAACAAGTGATCTCGCGTTTTGGGTGCCCCATCGAATTGGTCAGTGACCAGGGAACGCATTTCATCAACGAAGTGATAGCCCATCTCCTATCCACATTCCTCATCATCCATCGCAAATTCTCACCATACTACCCTCAGGCTAACGGCCAGGCTGAGTCAACCAACAAAATTCTCATCACTGTCCTGACCAAAGTTGTCTCAACCTCACGAAGTGACTGGGATAACAAGTTGATGGCAGCCATGTGGGCCTACCAAACAGCCTATAAGACGGCCGTCGGACAAACGCCTTTCAGGCTGACCTATGGGACTGAAGCTATTCTCCCACTAGAATTCTTTGTCCCTAGCTTGCGGATCGCACTACAAGAACGATGGGAGGGGAGGGAGGCATGGATGCAATGCTTAGTCGAGCTAGAACGCCTATCAGAGGTACGTCTGCTAGCCACCCACGCGCTTATTTGTGAGAAAGCTAGACGCAAAACCTGGTTTGACAAGCACGTCAAGCAATGAGAGTTTGAATCGGGCAACCTAGTGCTCCTCTATTCAGTTAAAGGACACAAACAGAAGATGAAATTCAGATGTCTTGGGCCCTTTAAGGTCCGCGCAATCAGCCGTACTGGTAATGTCGAGCTGGAAACACTGGATGGAGAGGGAATCGGCTTCTTTAACGGTAGTCGAATCAAAAAGTACTATCCGCCCATGCACCCACTACATGAACAACCAATGATGGAAACACACGTTAAAGTACGAGTAGCCACACTTACGGAAATCGGAGAAAATGAGGACGAGCTTGTAGAACCCGCCTACCTCCGCATCACGGTCACGGCCAAGCAAACGTGCTCCTTCAACACCCTGATCGACGAGGGGGCGGATTTTAACATCTTGACGCATGAGCATTGGACCCAACTTGGTGCACCAACACTTCATCCCATAACAGCCAGATTGAACCCATATGGGGCCCAATCCTACCCGCTCCTCGGCACACGCAGGGTTGCCGTTTCTATCGAGACTAAAACCATTCCCGTGCTGTTCTATGTCCTACCCGATGCCAGGGAGGCAGGCACAAAGTCACTGCTTGGGCGAACTTTTAAAAAGCAGACCCGCTGCAATGTTGATTATGAGTTACAACGCATCCACCTAACAATCGGGAATGTGGCTATTGTCCCGATTTTCAACGAGCGCCTCGTAACCCAGCGTTGCTCAATGGACCACCATTAGAAATAGTTGCACACAGGACTAAGAAAGAGGGCCGTGCATATTTACTACACCCAGATCCCCATGCACCGCAACCCGCCAAACCTAGGGCAAAACCCCAACAGACTCGCTTGCACTGGGTGTCGAAGAAGCCTCGGGATTAGTCTAGAACTAGACGCGCGGACCCGCGAAACACTTACAAACCTAAACCTAGAAGACCAAAACGCCATCATCACAAGCGCCGCGTGGTTAAGAAAATATGGGTCCCCAAAACCCTGTTGCGTGCACAAGGCTACTATGAAGGGAATGCCTTGCTGTGGGTTTCCAAGGTCCCAACTGACACGGGCCCTGCTCCTACGTCAATCGCAAAGCCCGGTCCTCTGACACTTCAAGACCACGAACCACAGAGTCCACCCCAGTCATCCGACTCCCTTAAGAGTCATCCCACAGGCGTCATACATGCCCCAAGGCCCAAGCACCGGCCACTACTGCCGGCGGTATCACCCAACCACCCTGGCCCGCAACCCAGCAGCCCTGTCGACCACCCTAGCACAGTCCCTAAGATCAACCCCGACCCATCCATTCAACCGTTGGCCGAGCTGCTGACTCAAACAGGCCCCCAACAGCAGCTCTGTGTCAACAGAACCTCTAGCCCCAGCAAACCTCAACCACCCGACGGCCTTAAGCCTTCCTATGAACGGAAGTCATTCCTAACGCTGGCCGCGGACCTCGCCGAGGACACAGGGGATGACGTTGTGGACTGCATCAAACAACTCGATGCCACTTTTGTGGCACTGGCCCTTAGCTATGACCGCCTAGACTTGGGACTATTAGCGGAACCCCTTGCAACGGACGTGCGCACTATGCCTTACTCTTGGGAAACTTTCGAATTCGCCTTCGCACAAGCTTCATGCTCTGCCGTTGAGCTACTTGCTCGCGAGGTCTTCGAAGAGCAAGCCATTAAGCAACGACTCATCCCATCGTTTGACCCGCGCACGACGTCTGGCCTCACTAACCAAGAAACAGCAAGGTTGTCCCATCTCGGGAACACCGAATCTCCCTTCTTGAAGCGATGGTACACTCTTCGATTAAAGTGGGCAACAGAAGGATGCCGCACAATGACCAACGCCAAACAATGCCGAGCCATCAAGACGGCCGAGTATGATCCCACATACGTCGCGCCCACCTCGTATCGAGTTTTAACCACTCTTCGAGGTCGAACCATGGACGATCATATCTTAGGACACCCCTACCTCGATCGCATCCTGACAGAAGAAGAGCTCCACATCGCAAGTCAGATCAACTCCGGAGATTTCCTTACCGATGTTCTCACATACATCACCCACGTAGGCATCCGACCCTGTGACCTGGACCACGCTGCACACCTCGAATATAACCCCAACTTCTACGATTGGCTCCTCCACAAAACAACCTGAACGCCTTGGACCCACACCCCAATCCTCGGACGGATTTTTCTTTTCCACAAGGGGGATGGGTGGGCAGTAAATCAGTGGGGCAGTAAATCAGTAAATCTAAAAAGCAAACCAAGCATGAAAGTTAAAACTAAAAAGTGAACCACGCATGAAAAAGCTCCAAATTAAAATGTCATGCAGGAACAGGTGATAGAAGTTGAAAAAAAAAATCATGATTATAAATGATGAAATCTGTTATGGTTGTCCTACAAAGTGGTTGCCAAAAATACTAAGGAGCAAATTGATTGGATGTATAGGTAGTGACCATGGCAGGCCAAGACAAAGCGGGCAAACTCCCTTTCTCGGAGGAGGAACAGGCACGGTATGGCCTCACGGTGGAAACCAGAGCATTCAATCAGCTGAAGTTCCGCCATATATTCAACTTGGAAGATGTGGTTATTGAGGAACCAGTGGTGCAACGGATCATGGAGCAATGCCGCTTACAACGGTACCTGGAAGCAGTGGGCAGGAGAATAGACTATGCCCTGTGCACAGAGTTCCTATGCACCTTCAACAAAAACAGAGGCACCATCACAATACAGGACGCGGGAGCCACCAAACAGGTGCAGGTTGAACTAACCTCTGAACTGGTAGAGCAAGCTCTAGAACTTTCGAACAAGGTGGAGAAGAAGCCGAAAAGGGACGTCTACACCATGTTGGGGATGGACAAAGTGAAAGTCCACACCAACGACGGAGTCAATTTGGCAGACATCCCTGATCCAGAGATCCAGCTGCACGCAAAAATGATGCATACCCTATTTTCGAGTCAACGGTACAATAGCATCATGTCCAGGATAAATGTGCCTTTACTCGAAAGCATCGCGGCTCAGGCACTGGATGAGGTAAACCTCAACGGCTTCGTGAGAAGGACGATTGAGGCCTCAACAAAGGCCCTGGCAACAGGAGGAAGGGCCATGGGAGGAGAATCCCCCTTGCCTCGATCGACCCGCAAGGCCTCGTCCTCCAAGGCCTCAACCGTAGGTTTTGGAGGTGTCCTCACTGTGATCCTCCACGAGGCAATAGGGTAGGGACAGGCTGAAGAGGATAAACAGGGAGGCGGCGGAAAAGGAGGCGAATCGCCGTCACAGTCCCAGCCCCGGCCGAAGAAACAGTCGGATGAAATAGAGACGGACACCGACAAGGAGGAAGAACGCCAGGCTGCACCAGAAAGGGAAGCGGAGCAACGGACCAAAGCCCTGCATGGGAAAAGAGAGGAGGAGCGAAGGCGAAAAGAGCAGGAGGAGCTCAAACGGGCTCGAAGAGAGTCGGTAAGAGAAGAAGAGGAAAGAAGAAAAAGAGTTGAGGAAGAGCTGAGGAGGAGAGAAGAAGAAGAATTGGAGCTAGCAACGCGTCGCTCCATCGAGGAACAGTGTAGGAAAGACATAGAGGGAGCGGGCAGGGCATAGCAATCCGAATCTGAAGCACCAGGCCCCAGCACGGGTGCGCCGGAACCTGTGCCGCCGCCTCCTACAGAAGGGAAGGGAAAAGACCCGGTCAGACCCGTCTCCCCTCTCCTCGCACCAACCACGCAAGCCACTCTCCTCAAGGCGACGCCCCCTGACACAACCGCCCTGATGCACACCGCAAAGGTAGATGAAAGCAATGTAGCTACCTGGCTACAATTCTTAGTGGAACGAGAGTTGGCAAGGGAAGCAGCCAAGGCCACCCCAGTCTCAGGGGCCAAAAGGGCAGCGACGACCGAGCTAGAGCCTGGGCCAGAGGAGAAAAGACAAAAGGTGGAGGAGACTGCCACTACTACGATCATGCCCCACTCCCCACCCCCAACAGGCCACTATGATGACTATGTAAAGGAGCTGCTCGTGCAGTTGCAAACAGCCAGGTAGGAAAGGAGGGTGGGGGTGGAAGAGCTGGCAACGGAGCGCGAATCGCAAGCTGCCCTCCAACTGGACAGAGTAAGACAAATAACAGAATATCAAAAAGAAATTGCTGTGCTTAAGGAGGAGGCCAGCACCAAGGAGATGGAGGAGCTGAAACCTTGAAGGAGCGCGATGCTACTTGGGAAGGACGAAGGAAAATCCTGATGGAGTGTCTCACCAGGGAGAGGGAGATAAATGCCCACCTTCAACGCAGAAATGACTAGCTATCTGCAACCAACTTGGACATGCAGAGCCAACTCGAAAAAATCAGAGAAGACGTTGCAGAGCTGGATCAATTGAGGGCAGAACAGGTGCGCAGGCTACGGGCGACGCGGGACCAACTCAACGAGCAGATTGCAGAACAGCACCGAGAGCAGTCCCGCTTGCACCAGGAGCTCGAAGCCCAACAACAACAGCTCATGGCAATGACCCTCCGACAAGGGGAGAGCCTGGAAGACATGGAGAAGCGGGCAAAGGAGTGGGCAAATCATAACGAGTAGAGAGTGTGGGACCTAGCACACCGGCTAGCCAAGGCTGAGGGCGACAAAGTGATGGTTGAAAACCAAGCAGAGGCAGCCCAACTTGCTATGATGGCTCAGCAGCGCACTTTCATCAACACGCTACTCCACACCACCCACTCAGAAACAGGAGAGGCCAATGATCAGTTGGCAGAGAAAGCTAACCACTGCGCGCAAGGCCCTTACGGCAGGCCTGCACGTACCACTGCAACTAGGAGGTCCTCCGCAGAGCCTGGAGGAACAAAGGAAATGTCTGGCACAAGCAGGACTGATAACGCAGGAAATGGATGACCTGGGGTTCACTGAAGAAAAAACACAGGAGGAGGAGCAAGCGGAAGGGGGTGAGCCCGAGCTTGAACTAGGGCCTCAAGACGAGGAATATGCCCTACCACCCCCTCAACCCCAACAAACTAGGGTGCCACCCCATGACGCACCTGCCGAACGAAGAGCAGCCCACACCACCCGAAGGAAGGAACTGGTGGAGAAGGCAAGAAGAAAACTCAAGGCCAGACCCGCCCTAAAACAGCCTGCCCCTTTCCCGCTGCGCACCCAAGACTCCCCCGCTGAGTACCGCGCTGAGATGATTATCTGGGAGTAGCAGGAGTATAGCCGAGACCCCTTCGACCTACGCTTCGAGTTTTCCACTGCCCTGAATAGGGTGCTGCCCATTCAGTTGGTGGAGGATGTCATCGCCATGGGGGCCCGGCTCAAGGCTAGATGGTTAGAAGAGCGTGAGGCCCACCCAACTGCTTGGGGGACCGAGGACGGAGAATTTTGGCAGGACAAAGTCCTCCACGTACCCCGCACCGTGGAAGGATATAGTTCCCAACCTACCTGGAGGCAGCGCATTTTTGACGTCAACCTGGAGGTGTGGATGGTGTTTTGCAACACCCTCCCTTCGGAAAGGAATGACCCCACCTTCATGTCGTTTCCTCGAAGGGTAGGAGTGGATTTTAACCCGTCCATCCACGGCAGGTTTGACTTTCCCGTTATTTACAATGCCAACTCCACTTCCCATAGGAGCGCTCTTCTCTTCACCCTGCCCGACTTGTACAGCTCCATAAACAAATTCCTTACTGAATTCTCTTCTTGTCCTGACCCAGCCTTCATCACCACCTACAACTACCTTAGGTTAATTAGAATCCTAGTACACCAGGAACCTGCACCCCAAGAGCACCACCTCCCGGCCCTTTATTTTGATCCCAATGCCATAGACAGCACCACCATGACTCGTTTCATGATGCGTGCTGCCCTTTTGCCATGCTTCTGTGTTGCACTGCTGGAAGACATGAATGACAGCAAGTTCACACAGTACAATCACCCCTTTCTCTCCACCACCACCCTTAGAACCCGCCTCCATACTAAAAGCTACTTGCTAAGCCGAAAGTTCCTCAACAAGGCCGGCCTCCACCCACCCTTCCCCATAATTCGGATGATGAGGGGTAGAACTCCCGTTATCCCTTGTACTGCTGCCCCCATGTAACCATGGCAAAAAAAAAAAAAAAGAACACAGTCAAAGGTGTACTTTATCTCCCCATTACCACCCTTCTGCTCCACGCGGCCCCCGACGCCCAGTCTCCTAACTACGTAATATTTAAATACGCACACGCACGGCACTCATATAATACCTACACAGAACTAATTCACAGTTTGGGTCCTCAAGTGCAGGACAACACTCTCAGCTTGCTCAGAGTTCGACCTGTCTCCCAAACTAAGTCTTGTATACAATACAGAGACTAGCACCACCCCTAGGGAGAGACCACCTGACAGGTTTTCAATTGCAGGTATCGACAACCACAACCCAAGTGGCATTCATTCTTCATCAACCTCCCATGCTAATTGCCCACCCAGCATCCAACGAGCCGGCAAAATCACCCAACGCGGCATCCCCAACCAACCCCCGCATACCGAGTCACCAGTACAGACCCCAAGCCCCGGTCCCCCTGAAGTCTTCAGCGCCTACCATCACTTGCTCCCTCCGCCAGTAAGTGCCATGGGACTGGCACCCGTCTAGGTGGGTGGCAATGTTAACCCCAACACGACAAGAGCGAAAGAAAGCAGAGAAGACGCAGGGCGAAGGCGAAAAGAAGGTAGCCTGACGGAAGGAAAAGAAGGAGAAAAGCCCAAAAGCGCAAGGACAACCGTTAAAGACCAAGGCAACCACAAAAAGGGAAAGGCACATAAAAAGCGCACCCTAAAATCTTGTAAAAGAGTGCCAGGCTGTCACCCGTGCTACTTGTAAAGATAGAAGGGTAGTGGAAAGAAAGCAAGGAAGAGAAAAGAACAATGGAAAACAAGGCGCCGGCCATGTAAAAAAGGGAAAAGGGAATGACCACCCAAAAGGGAAGTAGGGTTTTGTATATAAAGTTGAAAAGTGAATGAAGAGCTCATTCTTTGGTGTGGCAAAACTAGTTTCCTTCTTCCTCTCTTCTTCTCTTCTTCTTCTTGCTTGTGTGTGTGCTCTTGAGAGAGGGATGTGAGAGTGTGAGGGAGTGAGCACGTGAGAGAGTGAGGAATCAAGAGGGTGAAGCTCTCCACCATCTCTTCCCCCCTTCTCCTCTTCTCCTTCCTTCTCTTCTCTTGCGCGCGCGGCTATGGAGGATGAGGCTTGGAGATGGAGGAGGCTTGAGGATGCTTGAGCTAGCATCAAGAATCGTGGAGCTACCGAAGTGTGAGAGAGAGGAGGGCACTCGATCAAGCATCAAGGTAAGTTCACTACATTCGTAGGATCGACGGCGCGTCGGCTAGGTGAGAGATAGCCATGAGAGCTCGCTTGGAATGCTTGAACAATAAGCGGTCCGTGGGTCTTGGCGGTTGAGCGAAAGCTCCCACAATATTGTTTGATTTAACTTTGTCATTCAGGACATACTGTATATAGATGACTTTGCATCAAGGCAAGGAGGAGCTCGACATGCGGACCGACGCAAGTATTCAGCTCTTAAGGAGTATATCGGTAACCTTGTTACAGATTTGGTGGTCTTCCATAAGAAGTGCTCACTAGGAGGGCAAGAAATAATTATGAAAATTCGAGCTTTGACCAAGTTTGGACCTTTTCAAGCGATACTTGCGACATCTAGCTTAGAGAAGGTGGTGCTAATCAAGCGGTCAAAGCTTCTTTATTTGTTTGATCAAATGTGGGGTGGAGCTATGTGTGTGCTTGCGACATTAGGCGACCTCGCTAAAGTGTCGGATCCGCTTCTCCTGGAGAAAGAGTTGAAGGGGGAGCACATCATTTTTGAAGCAAAGAAGGAACTTATATTTTCATCGAAAGTTGGTCCCTCCTCTCCACCGAAGAAAAAGCCAAGGAACAATTGAGAGTTCTTGTTGGCTATCGGATTTTTGTATCTACCATCACTAACAACCATCACATGTATTTTTCTTGATGAATATAATATACTTTACTTTGTCCCTACACATAAATATTGATTAAATAAATGTGTGATTCGTATAAGTGTAATGATAATGTGTGGTACATGAATGACACATTCACATACGTTAACATAATTCAACGCATAGTACTATTAAATTCAACACATAATTCGTACATTAAATAAAAATTAAGAGTCATGAGTTTCAAAAAACAAAACAAAATAACTTTACTCAATTATTTGAATTCAATACACATATATTACGTATATATAAATAAATATTCCAATGTGGCAGAGTACAAAATTTTTTGGGCTTCCAAGATGTTATGGCACTGTAACACTCATTAAAAACCTTGAATCATTAATCTAGTAAACTATGGCGGGGTCCCCTTGCCATGTCAAAGCCGAATGATAAAGTTCATGTCTTTGTCTATGATTGTAACATGCTTTGCATAGATGACTGCAAGCTGTGTATCATTGAATAAGTCGATGAGAAACCCCTCTACAGCGATTTGTAGAGCCTCCATGGCTACAGCATTCCACCTTCTTGTTGGTGGGCCATCCCGCACTCGTGCCCAAAATCTTCCCATCCCTTTTAGCTCCAAGTCTTGCATGACTTCTCGAACAACTTTATGAAAATAAAATTTTGGACGAGAAGCTCATATCCGTGTTAGATTCTCCTTATCTCTCGAAGAGCGACAGTGCCCGGTTTCCATATCCTCTTCTTCTGTGGTGGTCCTTGTGCTCTACGGGGAGCACCTGTTGCTGCACTAGAGGAGGCTCCACCTTGTGCTCCAGGTGGCGAGCCTTGGCGTGATGTCTTCCGGGGGCCAAAACGGCAACATGCTTGCTTGGTCCATGCCATGCAAGGAGGGCAAGACGGAGAAGAGACAGAGGTTGGGGATGTAAAAATGGAGGAAGCAAAGAAATCAAGATGTGAAAATGAGAAGAAGAATGAAATTTTAATCCATTTAAACCCCAAAACCGGGTTAATGGAGTTTCATATGCACTGTATTGGAATGCGACGAAACTTCACACGCACACTCGTTGGGTGGCCAAGAGTCCATATTATTTTTTTTTTGAAAAAAAAGTACCTGCAGACCCGTGGTTCAAACTCTGGCATCTGGAGCCACTTTCCTACCAGCGTTGGGTGGCCAAGAGCCCAAATTATTTTTTTTTGAAAGGAAAGTGGCTCCAGACGCTAGACTTCGGACCAAGGGTCTGCAGGCACTTAAAAAAAAAAACAGGGCTCTTGGCCACCCAACGAGTGCACGTGTGAAGTTTTGTCACATTCCAATATAGTTTAGTATTTTAAAAACTATCCCACACCAAAATTATGGATGGATTGATAATTGAGAAATCAACATCGTGACTACTGGCCCTTAGAAACTTCGCACCACCTAAACTATACAGAGGCATTAGGAGTAAAGTCTACAATAAGAAATGGAAAATTTTGCATGTTATTCCTATTAAAATTGATAGTGCTAACAAAAATTGTGAGTAAGAATTGAAAATACAGCAAAGATGCATAGTCAAAGTTGAGAGCGAAGGACAAGTGCAAAATTTTAATTCATATTTTAAGGGCGCATACAATAGTTTTGCACTGGGACATAGTCATATATCCAATGCACAAGGATAACACTATGCCAAAAAAGATAACATTTCAAACTGTGTTCATTCCATTGGAACGAATGCATCCTTCACTGCTTGAAGATTTCTTACAAGTTGTAAGTCCTTGGGAGTTACAGTGATGCGCTTCGCATGTATTGCACAACGTTGAGCATCAGCATCAAGTCAACTAAAAAGGCCTTTACAGCACATTGTAGAGCATGAAGACATTCTCTTATGAAGCGATTAGGTCTATGCTAACCTTATACCAAAAACCACCTCCTGCTTTTTGTGCGGTAGATGTCTTGCACAATCTCGTGAACAAGTCTCAAGAAGCTCGCCTTCGGAATGATGAGATCAAAAGAGCGTTGATACCTTCTAATTTCTCTCAAGGCCACTATACCTGGATTCCACTTGTGTTTCTTGTGGGGATGTTGAGGAGGACCCTTGTGAGGGCGACTTGAGGAAGGTGGATTAGGTTGAGAAGGGGATGCATCTGAGCTAGTAGATGCTCCAAGGGGCTGAACACGATATGGGGCTCTGAGCGGAAGCTTATTTGCAACTGCCTTAGACCTAGCCATCTTTCCTACACAAGAGATGTGAGAACTCAATGAATAAGATAGAAAGTGAAACCCTCTTTTGTATAACCCTAAACTGTGAGACTCATTCACATAGGTGCACACTCTCTTTTTCTCTCTTAAACTATGGATTGCATTCACATTGACTCACATTGTTAATGTTACTATCTTAGCTCTTTTCGAACCCATTTGCTACCTTGTCAACGCCTTGTTTCTAGCCACTTGGCATGGTTTTCTTTGGCACTTGAGGCTTCAAAACACACTCTTTTAGTGACACGATATGATTCCATCATATTTGTAGCCAATTCATTAGCACTTTCATTTGCTCTCTTTTAGGAGAGTTTACTTCATCCGCTACTATAATCCTATACCACAAAGATAGCAATTGGATAATTGGATTGCTACCATTCACCCCTCCACCATGATCGATTTTTCTTTGGTATGCACTGCACGCTATCCAATGTGAATTTTCCATCCCTTGTGTGGACCAAATTCCAATACTTCCCTTTTTTGCAAAGTATGGTCCATGTGCCTCAAGGATATGCTACAAAGACACATATCACACATGAGTAAAACTATGCTCAATAGTTTGTACAATTCATACAATTTTAAAATATTAACTTAGTACACACCATGTAATGTGTGATAGAGCTTTTGCCCCATGCTTCCACCATGTTTTCATAGAAGCTATGCACAACATTGATAAATTTTTGCTTATCTTCATTGTTAAACATCATCTTACGAAGTAAGGGAGCCAATTTGTTAAGACTTATCCAAACCTTAGCTTTGGCCAATCTTGTTTTTCCTCTATTACTTTGATTAGGAACTGCAAAATGTAACTTTTTCCACCCATCTTAGTCCTGCGGTCTATGAACCATGATATTCCCTTCCTCATTGATGGGTACTCAGAGAAACTTCCTAGCCTTCGCTCCTCCAAAGCAAGGCTTTTTGGCAAGTTATCAGATTTTCCTGATCTCTTCTCATCTTTTTCAATCGTCACTTGATGCTTGTGTAGCCCAATTTCTGATAGCACTTGCTTCACATTCCTACATGTTGCAATGGCTTCTTTTTTTGATTGCATCCTATAAGCAAAGAAAATGTATTCATATACAAGTTTCTCTATGATTATGAAAAAAGCATGCAATGAACAAATGTGAATATGATCCAAGGGAATGTTGAAGATGAGCTTCCAAGTGGGATATTCTCTATTGCGTGTCGGTACAACACTTATCACCTTTTGCCAGTTCTTCTTTTTGTCATTTCCTTCCACCCTCTCTGTCAAGAAATATAGGCATGGATTCTTTGTATTTGCACCATTGGAGATTCCACACATGCATTTTAAAGTTTTCAAGTTTCCTGCAAGATGCCATTCAACCAAGTTTTGACCATACCCTTCAACTGAGAGCATCTCACCATGTTCCTGACGATCGATGATGCTTGGAATGCTTGTGTGCATAAAGAATAGCTACAACACTTCAAATGTTTCCTTAGGAACTTCAAATGCAGCTAGCCACTACACATGGCGCTCAGATTGAACACTAAAGTTCCCTGGGTTGTTCTTGTCGAATTGTAAAGCTCTATTCATCAGAGTTACACTAACTCTTTCAAGCTTTACTCCTTTGATGACCTCACTTTCATCTAATTTTATAACAAACTGCAATTTACCATTACATTCCTCAACAGACATATTGTAGTACATTACCATTGCCGACTGTACCTTGTTCAAATCTAAATAGTAATTATTGAGTTCGGTGAACTTCACCTCATATGAATTTTTGGTCCCAACCTTTAGTGTTTCCACACATTGAACATGCATGGGATCTCCTATCAACTCCAAAACCTTTGTATTAAGTTGCCATCGGGCCTCTATTAACTCTGAAGGTTGAGAAAGAGGCACGATTCTATTTCTCTTCAGCACACGACCAAATCCAGCCTTCACACCTTTGAATATCTTTGAGTAAGTCGTTGTGCTAATGCCGGCCCTATCACAAATAGATTGTGCATCCACAGTTGAGAACTCATTTGGCACATCTTTTAATATGCACTCAATCACCTTTTCCTTCACAGCCTTAAACTTACAATTGCTCGAAGCGTTTTCCAGTGTACTTGCCTTCAACAATCTACTAATACATGATCCAACGTCATCCTCACCTAGATTCTCTTTTTGAGCTACCTTACATGCTTTGATATGTCGCTTCCATTGGCCACTATTCACAATTAACTCATTGATTGGCTTCTTCTTTCGTTTGCGCTCCTGTGTTAGCTTGCTGTTGATCTTTCTCAAGTCTTCCAATTGTGCCTTTGCCTCCTCATATGAGATACCAATGTCATGGATAGTGTCCTGCATTGAAATAATTTGATTTTTTTGTTGAATTACAGTGTCATTTAGTTGTACCACTTGTCCTATGAGCTGTTGTATATGAAGTTGATGTGCAATGATCACATCATGGCAATTTTTTATGGTTTCCTGACAAGTTGTAAATACTTTGAATGCCTGATCATTGAGCCGCCTAGTATAACCAAGTAACCCATTTTCACCCTCGCACACATACTTCAACAAATTTGTGATTCTTGAGAAAGTTGGAGGTCTATTGTTTAAGGGCTCAATTGGGTAGATTCCCCCATCAACCCACAAATCCACATGTTTCAATCCCATTTCCTTGTAACTATGCAAAACCTGAGGGTTGACACTGATATGCTGGGTTCTTTTGAATAATGGGACATATTAAATCTCTACCTCAATATGCAGCTCCTTCTTTCATGTATTCATTTTCACTATTAATAAAAATGGGGAGTCTACTTGGTTGTCACAAGAGGTAGAGTGGAGATGCACAGAGAGGCACACAAAGGTGCCAAGGAAAAGGAGGGTGTAAGTAATTCACTATGTTAATGAAGGTTGCATAAACACAGAGAAGAGGTCACAATAGAGCCATGAGAGAGTATAGATATGGGGGGAAATAGCTCAGAAGGTAGGGATGTCCAAGACTTTTTGTAGTTTAGATATTTCTATTTTGCCTCCAAAAACATCTCCAAAAAACATGAAATTTGACCAGTTGGTTTGTTTTTTGACCAAAAGCTAGGATATAAAAAATCCCAAAATATCTTAAAAGGAACTTTCAAAATTTCATTTTCCTTGTTCTCGATTAAAAAATCAATCACCTCATATCTACTAATCATTTTGCATTGAAAACGAAGCACCACACTCTTGTAACTAACTTCTTTTTGAATATAAAATTTGGTTGAAAAAGACTTCTTCAATGAGGAGAGAGAAGGAATATGAGTATATCTTTGTAGATAATATAAAAAAGGCAAAACGAGATTGCAAAAGTGGAGAGAGAGGAGGATTATTTTACTATTCTTCTCTTCTCTTTTCCTTATTTTAAGGAGGAGAGAGAGGGGGGCTAAAAGTCCCATTTGTGAGTTCTTTTTTTTCCTAATGCATGCACGAGGGCTCGATTTATTACCTTTGCATGGCTTGATCTGTAATATTCCCATTTGAAAAATATTGCTAGTCCGACTTTCCACACCCCGCGTGAAACTCATGCAAAGGTTAATTCCGGCATTGGAGTTACCGGCAGTGCAATCTATAAACCGTACGCGAGGAATCATGACCTCCGCGTTGGCAAATTGGGACCGAGGATCAAAACCCGCATAACTGCAGGTGAACTACCTCTTGGGAGGAGGATCAAAACCCACATAACCGCAGGTGAACTACCTCTTGGGAGGAGGTCAAGAGGATAATGTTGAGATAAAATTATTGCAATTTTTTTTCCTTCCCCAGTCGAAGCGTGGCTGAGGGAAGGGGATGGGCTATTATGGGCAACTTGAGGAGGTGGAAGGGAAGAAGCCATGCGAGGGGCCACGTAGGGGGGAGGTCCTCTCTCCCCCAAGACTATAAAAGCCCCCTTTGGGGGGGGGGGGGGGGTAAGGTAGGTGTGGAAGAGGGGAGAGCTGCAACAGGCTGCATGAGGATGAAAAGGAAGGGAGAAGCTACAGAAATCCGTGCGTGGAGGAGGAAGGAGCTGCCGCCGTGCTGGAGGGAGCCGCCAGCTGAGAGAATGCCACTGCCTGAGGCTTGAGGCCGCTGTTGCCATTGCCAAAAGCCGCCATCAAGCCCTCCAAGTTGCCGTCTCCACGCCGCCACATGCTACTAGAAGCTGTTAGAAGCTTCTAAGGGGGACTTGATCTCTAAGCCCCCCTTCCCGTTGGATTCCCCATAAAGCCCATTTTTCGCCGGGATTTAAAGCCTCCTTCCCACCAATCATCTTTACCCCCGAGCTTCGAAGAGGAAGCCTATAAGGCCTTGCCATTAGTTCCCTAATACGCCTTCCGGGACTTTGAAGGAAAGGAAGCTACAAAGCCCTTCCCACTCGATTTACCCCATAAGCCCATTGAAGAGGATTTCCTTAAACTCCCGGGATTTTGAAGAAATTAAGTATAAAGCCCTTTCCACCAATCACCCACAAGCCCCTATGCTTGGGATTTAGAGTTCCATTTTCCGCAAGGCCCATAAAACCATTCCTAAACTCGGAATTTCAAGGTGAAGAATAGCTCTCAAGCCTCCGTTGCCCAAGGGCCCTCACAAGAACCCTAAGGCCTTCCAAAGCCAAATTCCGCAAGTCGGAACTTTGGTCAAGGAAGCCATACCTCAAAGGGAATTATGCGTACGAGGGAGACGGGCCAAGATCATAAGACTATGAGCCAAAAGGCAAACCAAAAGGCAAATCCACAAAGGCAAACCAAAAGGCAAATCCGCGATGGCCCCTAAAAATTTACAAGGCGCAATTGCAGGGGGATCATCTCCTAATATTCATGTGGATATTTCACTAAACCCACAAGTCTAAGTTTTCTTCCTATTTTTTTTGATTTACATCGAAGTATTGCAATTATGCATGGTTAATTCATGGAATTAGGATGCACTTATGCTTGTCAAATCCACTTAGTTTGATGCAAATGAATTACATTGGTTTTTTTAATAAAAGGAAGTAACTCACGATTGAAGATTGGTCATTTGTATTTTTCAATGGAATGAACAAAAAAGAACATAAGATGTCTATGCATTGTTAGCAAGTTGCCTTTGTGCATTGCAAAGTAACGAATCTAGAACAACTAATGACTATCATTACAAAGTCGAAATTATTGTAGCACACCTTTGGTTATGCATGGAAAGATTAAGTCGCATGTCGCAAATTTTAGACAAATCTTCTTCATAATGATTCATTACAAAAATGTAGTTATCAACCAAAGGAAATTGCAAGGCATTGAAAGATTCTAAGGTCTGCATGAAGTAGGTTAACTCTAGCTTCAATTGGCATAAATCTCATTTAACTGCATAGTAGTTAGGAAAGGTTGCTTAATGCCCATTCGTGGTACGAATAATTTCATTCAGAAATGTAATTAGGGAAAGGCTGCATGGTTTGTTTTAACATAAAACCTTAAAAGTTTAGTAGCATGAGTTGTGAATGCATGTCCTAGTAGGATCAATGGAAGTTATGCGAATTTTAACATGTGCTTCGTCTTAACAAGAAAAGTTAGGGATTTCAAATCTAGAGGAAATGAATCGCGTGCTTACGTGAATTTTGACGTAATGCAACTAGTTTCTCTCCTCTTTGATCAAGACAATATCTTTAGGAATAGTTCATCCTTGTTGTATGATAAGTAAATTGGTTTACCCAAAACACCTAAACCGCAAAGGATTTGCATAGGATGGTTAAATCAATACAATATATCCCAAGTGCTAACTAGGGCTTAGCACGTTAAGGACTTGACCTAGTTGCACTTATTGCCAAGTCGAAACTCTCATACCCTAAAATCCTGCCCACATTCACGAAATGTAAGGACAATTGAACATACTTGCAAGAAACTAATTATGGTTTCTGCCCTAAATATCACTCGTTAAAAAGATGAAACTCGGACTGAGTTGGAACCCCTAGGACCGACGATGTCGGCCTAGTGCAATCAGGAATGGATTGGATATGAAGACACCCTAAACCCTGTTTCTTATCTAATCATGATTCCGTAAATAGGAGACACCGTTCGATCGGTGAAATAGTCCCATGGATTAGATGTGACACTTGTGCAACAACTTGCAACGTCACATGATCTTGTGGTTTGATCACAAGAGAATGGCCCATTCCTCGGAATGAGATTGGCAGATTCTTGCGCAAGTTAAACTTGCAAGAGGATGAGTAGTCATCCTGTTATAAAGTTGCCAAGATAAGGGAATTAGATATTTGCTTGGAAGCAAAGGACCAAGTTAATAATTTGGAGCGACATGGTCGCCATGATTTAATGTTAATAAAACCTAAGGTATTGGTTAAGTTGGATTAATAGGGTATGGCCCTAACCCAAGGACATAAGGGTTAACAAACAAGCCTATGGGGATCTTGCCAAGTTGCAATCGATCCCGGATTGAATGATGGATGCATTCGAAGAGAAGGATTCACTCCTTAGCAGTTGGCCAAATAACGACCACTGGAAATGATTGTGCTTGTAACAGTTTAAAGAGCCCTGTTTGCTTTGTTTGCTCAAGGAACTAAAGGATGAAAATATATCTATTGCTTCAGGTTGAAGGCTTGAAGGGAGAGGCAACCTCAGTTACCCTCGATTGTCTGCCTGACCCTAACCAAGGGGGATTGTTAGCCGCGTCGGGAAGGTGGACCGAACCCGCCACATGAGGTCTCTCTGTTGAGCGCTACTTGGAGCAGGAGGACACTTGGGTGCCAGGGGTGCTCTGGCCGTAAATCCTTTGCCTTCCGAGCCTTGCACAGGAGGCCAACGTGACTCGGGATTGGATCTTGAGGCCCGTATACTAGTCTATGGTGGAATCTTGGATTAGTACTCCTTTTGGATTGTTGGATATCCTTTAGGTGGATTATGGATAAGCCTACGGGCTGGACTTTATGAATGTATTCCAAAGATAAATATGATAACCTGTTGAAAAGGAACTTGTTTGACACTGCTTTTCTATGTCAAGTGCTAAGATTATGTGAAGGAATCATTGTCTAACGGGCTAATTAAGGAAGCTGCTTGATGCATGTCCAACTAAATGTGGTAGGTAATTAGACAACTAAAACAACTTGAGGAAAGTGCGGTCGATGTGGCCATGGGTCCATCCTACGGATGGGTGGTCCTGGTTGGTCAGGAACTTTTCTCAATCATAATGGAGAGCAAGGAGATCTTTTCAAAAGAAATGAATAGCAAGAGCGCTGACCTAGAGTCTAAGATATAATAATCCCGATTTATGTTGTTTTAGGGAAACGGAATGGGACTATGCCTTATGACAGAGAGGTCGAGCCTTGCATCCCTCTCGTTTTCCATTCTCCTTGAACCAAGTGCAGGGTGAATCCGCTTCGGCCCTGGCGTTTCTGCATAAAGTAGTTTTCTCAGGGTTCAACGCTAGTTGCCGTTTAGGAAATGACCATTAGGGGAAACCCTGATTCAGGTCAGTCCTAAGTGGGAAAGGCCAGAATACTTCCACTACGTGGTAGACGCGGAAAGTCCTAGATCGCAAACCCCGTAACATTCCATGGGAGTGCCAGGCGGAGCTTTCTAGACCTCCTTTCTGATAGAATGCTAAGACGTGTCTTGAAGGGAACATGTGGATATGTTACAGTTGGTATTAGAGCGAACCAACGAAGGATTTGTTTTTTAAATCTTAATAAGAAGAAGTAAAGCAAATGTTGTTGTTTAGAACATTTTCTTACTTTCGATGCTGTCTTGCAGAATTATGAAGCATAGAATAGGTTCTTAGTATTCCGAGTCATGTATATGACCATGATGCATTCCTCGGATTATCGACAAATGAGCAATATGATGAACATCCTAGATCGTATTTATAATCCATCGCCTTTGTACATGGAATGGAGGTGGACGGGTGACTTAGGAATCTACTATATAGCTGCCCACCGATTTGCGTACCTTCGAACCAACCTAAAGAGGATCAAGTGGTTAGAGGACCTGAAGATCGTGAAGCTGTTCATTTTTGTGAAGGCTCACGTAAACTCAACGTTACATATCAAAGGTCGGAGGGTTGAGATGAACTCATATGTATACGAGGAAGTGACCCGCGCAACCCCCGCCGACAGGATCAAGGTGTTGGGACACTACGAGAAGAATGGGTACCAAAGGAAAGGATACCCTAATCTTCCGATGACCTACTGATTCCTGAAGATCCATGACCCAAAACCATACTATTATCCAATTCCCGTAGCTAAATGCAACACAACATTATTCTCCCCAAACTAATGCAATAGTTGCTTTACCATCCCAAGAAATATTGTACTTCGAAAGGGTTATGCCCATATAATTAATAAGACTTCTTTTTATCAATGTTTGTCTTGGCTATGAGAATTGATAAAAAGGTTAAGTGGCTAGATTTCTTGGTTGATAGCTGAATTGGATATGAAATATAAATAATAACGATTAGCGAGTTATAACGTTAAGAATCCTCTATCCAAGCACAATCCCATGTACAGATTCCCAGTTTGTCCCCTACATCAAGTATTGCCGTGATCCAAGAGAAGAAGTTTCTTCTCAAGCATATCAAGCCACCAGAAATTGACAGGAAAGGTAGGACTACCCAAGCGGATGCTGAGATTTGGATAGATTCCATGGAAGATTACTTTGAAGTAGCCGGTATTGCACCCGCCAACTAGGCTATGCTCGCCAAGTTGAAGCTCACCGGCGAAGCCAGGCTTTGGTGGAAGCAATGGTGTAGAGATCAAGGGATCTCGAAAGGATCTGTTACTTGGGAAAAGCTGAGGAAAGCTGTGCAAGGAAGATACTTACCATGTGCATATCGCACGCAGAAAATGAATGAGTTCTATGAGCTGAAATAGCTGAGACTCAGTCTTGATGCATACTACTTAATATTCGTCTCACTTCTTAAGTATGCGCTACAAATGGACATGACACAGCAAGTGTCAAAATTTTGTAGTGGTTTAAACCCACCAGTGTATACCCACCTCGAATCTATGCGCCCAACAGATCTATAGGACACACTCATTCAAGCTGTGCCCATAATTTAGGAGGTGCAGGCTAGGCCAAAAAGTAAGAGAACTTGGTCTTATAATGACCCGAATAGAGGAGCATATAGGCCCCAAGTGAAGAGAGTTAAAGGTCAAAACCGGGGACAAAGAAAGAAAGCAAGGACTAATAATGTCAACAACTTTGTCCCTACCTAAAGCAATGGCTGAAATCTCCATTGTTTCCACTGCAACAAGCTCGGTCATTTCAAGAGGCAATGTCCCAAGCTTGGCGGAGGACATCGTCAAGTACCTTTCCAAGGAACTGGTCATTGGCCAGGGAGTCACTACTCGAGGCAGAGGAAGAACCGCTTGTGTTGCCAACAGGGAATTGTGCAAACAAGACGACACGACCATGGAAGCAGAGTTTGAAAGGGTGACAATCCATGCCGCTCTTCACAAGAAAGGCACAAATAGCTTGTTTTTGGTGATTCAGACACCATCGGACTATCAAGGTAAATGTTTCAAAACCTTGATTGATTGTGGCAGTACACATTCCTTTATCTCACCAGCTTGTGCAAGAAGATTAGGAATACACATAATAGAAGCACCTACCTTGCTTATGGAATAAGAAAATGGTCGTGAGGTCACTTGTACTAGGAAAAATGCTAAGGTGGAATTCTTTATGGGAGAAAAGATGACTTCGGTCAAATTCAGAGTCATGAACCTAGGAATCCACGAGTGTTTACTTGGAATGGATTCGCTTAAACCTAAGGACGCCCACATTCATTGTGGAAAGGGCCAAGTTTCCTTTTGAAACTCTGAAGGGGAATTGGTCAAAACTCAAGGTGAGGCTGAAAAGCTGAAAATTCAATTGGCCAACGCATCTCAGATTATAAAGGGAGTTAGGAAGGGACTACTTGTCTACTTGATTAAGCTCAATAAGTTAGATCAGAAGCAGGAGTCTAGTGAAGAACCTTCATGGCTAAAGGAGTACGCAGACGTATTTCCTAAAGAGTTGACAAAATTCCAACCTCAAAGAGAAGTGGATCATGAGATCAAGCTCATGCCAGGAGCTGCACCGATTGTTACAAAGAGACCTTATAGGATGTCCATCCCGAAAGCAATTGAGCTGAAGGAGCAACTCAAGCAACTGCTAGATCAGGGCTACATACATCCTAGTAGTTCACCATGGGGTGCTCCAGTACTATTCCAGAGAAAGAAAGATGGAATGCTTCGACTGTGTATTGATTACAGAGGGTTGAATCAATCATTTGTTAACAACAAGTACCCTATTCCTAGAGTAGATGAGCTTCTTGATTGTCTTCAGGGTGCGAAGATGTTCTCCAAGATTGATCTCAGGTCTGGCTACTATTAGAAAAGGATCAAGGAAGAAGATATCCCAAAGACGGCTTTCAACACAAGATATTGACACTTTGAGTTCCTAGTTATGTCATTCGGGCTCAGAATGCACCTGCCACTTTCAACAGCTTAATGCAGGATATCTTTAGGCCATATCTTGATGACTTCATACTCGTCTTCTTCGATGATACCCTAGTCTATTCCAAACAAGAAGAAGATCATGAACCCTAGCTTTGGATTGTCCTTGAGACAATGAGGTCACACAACCTCTATGCTAAGATGAAGAAGTGTGCATCCTTCAAACGTGAGATTGAATATTTGGGATTCATCGTATCAGTGGAATGAATCTCAGTGGATGCGGAGATGTTCTAGAATGGCCAATACCAACAATTGTCAAAGAAATACACAGTTTTCTTGGATTAACGGGATGGTATAGGGTCTTCATAAAAAATAATGCTTTGATTGTAGCACCTATGACGGATCTACTGAAGAAGCAAACATCCATTGCATGGTCAATTGACGAACAAATCAGCTTTGATAGATTGAATAAAAGTTTGGTATCAGCACCTATCCTAAAACTTCTAGACCTCAGTAAGGAGTTCGAGGTAGTAACTGATGCTAGCACGCTTGCCTTAGGATGTGTGCTCATGCAAGAAGGTCATCTTGTAGCATACTCTTCAAGGAAACTGAAGAGCCATGAGAAGAATTATGCTACCCATGATCTAGAACTATTAGCTATCATCCATGCTCTAAAGCTTTGAAGACACTACTTGTTGGGTAACAAGTTTACTCTAGTGACGGATCATAAAAGCCTCAAGTGGATCTTTACCCAGAACGAGCTCAACATGAGGCAACGTCGGTGGATTGAAGTTATGGAGGAGTATGATTTTGAAATCAAATACGGACTCGGGAAGGAGAATGTAATTGCTGATGCACTTAGTCGCAAGGCATTCCTTAATTCTCTAATCTTGCAAAATCCATCAACAGCTAGATCTCTAGCTACAAATGTATCCATGCCAAACAACCCAATACTTGAGCTAGCTAAAGAAAAGGCATGCCATGATCAAGCCTATCAAAAGATGCCAAGGGAGATCCCTATCAAGGACGAGGATCAAAAGCTACAGGCTAAGTATCATGAATTCTCTATCAGTAGTGGACTTGTCCACTATCAAACGAGATTATGCATACCGGCAAGCTAGTCACTTAAGCAAAAGATACTATGGTGAGCTCATGGTTCCCCTTTCTTAGGACATCCTAGGTATGCCAAGACTCTCAATGCAGTTAGGAAGAGCTACTATTGGGAGAGGCTTAAAGGTGACGTTTTGAAATATGTCACTGAGTGTTTGTCTTGTCAACGTATCAAAGCCGAACATGTCAAAATGCCAGGGAAGTTGCAACCACTTGACATTCCCCAAATGAAATGGAAATTCATCAGTATGGAAGTTTTTGTTGGCCTACCCCAAGTTCAGGGAGGATACAATTCCATCATGGTTTTGGTTGACATGCTTACTAATGTTGCACACCTTATTCCTGTCAAGACAAACTATAAAGCCTCAGACATAGCAAGGTTGTTTATCAAAGAGATATTCAAGCTACATGGGTTACCCAGAAGGATCATTAGTAATCAAGATTCTCTCTTCACATCACACTTTTGGAGAGCTATCTTTGAAGCCATTGGGACTCAACTCTGTTTTAGAGTACAGCCTACCATCCCCAAACTGATGGCCAAACGGAGCGAGTCAATCAAGTCATCGAAGATATGCTAAGGGGACACTGTTGCCGTGAACCAAAAAGGTGGATTCAATACTTGCCCTTGGTTGAGTTTTCCTACAATGCTTCTTACCGACAAAGTATTCAGATGACCCCTTTTCAAGCATTGTATGGTCATGACTATCGAAGTCCCCTAAACTTCTTAGATCCAACCTTGAGGGTTGAAGCTTCAAGGCAGATGTTGAAAGAGATGGATGACCAAATGAAGTCAATAAGACATGACATCCAACCCGCTAAGGATAGACAAAAGGCATACACGGATTGGAAGCGTCAAGATAGAGCCTTTGAGGAAAGAGACATGGTCTTCATTCTCGTATGCCCAAAGAAGAGTTCTCTATCCTTAGGAGATTGCAAGAAGCTAAGTCCAAGGCATTGTGGGCCATACAAGTTCCATCAAGTGCCTACGACCTAATGCTTATAGATTGCAAATCTCTGGGAACCTAAAGGTCCATAATGTATTCCATATCAGGCTATTGAAGAAGTATATACCTAATCCAAGCCATGTACTCGATGACCGACAAGTTGTAATGCCTAGCCAAGGAGTCCTTGAGCTACAACCTGACAGGATTTTAGATGTTAGGGAGAGACAACTGAGATCTAGAACCATGAGAGAATACCTCATCCAGTGGAAAGATTAGCCCGAGGAGGATGCCACTTGGATGGATGAGAGCACTCTCAACCAACAATATCCCTAGTTCATCTCGAGATGACGGCATCTCGATTCCTCCAAGGGGGAGAAAATGTAATATTCCCATTTGAAAAATATTGCTAGTCCGACTTTCCATACCCCACGTGAAACTCATGCAAAGGTTAATTCCGGCATTGGAGTTACCGGCAGTGCAATCTATAAACCGTATGCGAGGAATCATGACCTCCGCATTGGAAAATTGGGACCGAGGATCAAAACCCGCATAACCGCAGGTGAACTCCTCTTGGGAGGAGGTCAAGAGGATAATGTTGAGATAAAATAATTGCAATTTTTTTTTCCTTCCCCAGCCGAAGCATGGTTGAGGGAAGGGGATGGGCTATTATGGGCAACTTTCGGAGGTGAAAGGGAACAAGCCATGCGAGGGGCCACGTAGGGGGGAGGTCCTCTCTCCCCCTAGACTATAAAAACCCCCTTTGGGGGGGGGGGGGGGGTAAGGTAGGTGTGGAAGAGGGGAGAGTTGCGACAGGCTGCACGAGGACAAAAAGGAAGGGAGAAGCTGTAGAAATCCGTGTGTGGAGGAGGAAGGAGCTGCCGTCGTGCTGGAGGGAGCCGCCAGCTGAGAGAATGCCGCTGCCTGAGGCTGTTGCTGCCATCGCCAAAAGCCGCCATCAAGCCCTCCAAGTTGCCATCTCCATGCCGCCACGTGCTGCCAGAAGCTGTTAGAAGCTTCTTAGAAGCTTCTAAGGGGGCTTCTCTAAGCACCCTTCCCGTTGGATTCTCCATAAAGCCCATTTTTTCCCCCGAGATTTCAAGCCTCCTTCCCACCAATCATCTTTACCCCCCCCCGAGCTTCGAAGAGGAAGCCTATAAGGCCTTCCCATTAGTTCCCTAATACACCTTCCGGGACTTTGAAGGAAAGGAAGCTACAAAGCCCTTCCCACTCGATTTCCCCCATAAGCCCATTGAAGAGGACTTCCTTAAACTCCTGGGATTTCGAAGAAATTAAGTATAAAGCCCTTTCCACCAATCACCCACAATCCCCTAGGCTTGGGATTTAGAGTTTCCTTTTCCGCAAGGCCCATAAAACCATTCCTAAACCCGGAATTTCAAGGTGAAGAATAGCTCTCAAGCCTTCGTTGCCCAAGGGCCCTCACAAGAACCCTAAGGCCTTCCAAAGCCAAATTCCGCAAGTTGAAACTTCGGTCAAAGAAGTCATACCTCAAAGGGAATTATGCGTACGAGGGAGACGGGCCAAGATCATAAGACTGTGAGCCAAGGCAGGAAGTTCGAAATCCACAAAGGCAAACCAAAAGGCAAATCCGCGATGGCCCCTAAAAATTTACAAGGCGCAACTGCAGGGGGATCATCTCCTAATATTCATGTGGATATTTCACTAAACCCACAAGTCTAAGTTTTCTTCCTATTTTTTTTGATTTACATCGAAGTATTGCAATTATGCATGGTTAATTCATGGAATTAGGATGCACTTATGCTTGTCAAATCCACCTAGTTTGATGCAAATGAATTACATTGGTTTTTTTAAATAAAAGGAAGTAACTCACGATTGAAGATTGGTCATTTGTATTTTTCAATGGAATGAACGAAAAAGAACATCAGATGTCTATGCATTGTTAGCAAGTTGCCTTTGTGCATTGCAAATTAACGAATCTAGAACAACTAATGACTATCATTACAAAGTCCAAATTATTGTAGCACAACTTTGGTTATGCATGGAAAGATTAAGTCTCATGTCACAAATTTTAAACAAATATTCTTCATAATGATTCATTACAAAAATGTAGTTATCAACCAAAGGAAATTGCAAGGCATTGAAAGATTCTAAGGGTTGCATGGAGTAGGTTAATTCTAGCTTCAATTGGCATAAATCTCATTTAACTGCGTAGTAGTTAGGAAAGGTTGCTTAATGCCCATTCGTCGTATGAATAATTTCATTCAGAAATGTAATTAGGGAAAGGCTGCATGGTTTGTTTTAACATAAAACCTTAAAAGCTTAGTAGCATGAGTCATGAATGCATGTCCTAGTAGGATCAATGGAAGTTATGCGATTTTTAACATGTGCTTGGTCTAATCTAGAGGAAATGAATCATGGCTTACGTGAATTATGACATAATGCAACTAGTTTTTCTCCTCTTTGATCAAGACAATATATTTAGAAATAGTTCGTCCTTGTCGTATGACAAGTAAATTGGTTTACCCAAAACACCTAAATCACAAAGGAT
This sequence comes from Lygodium microphyllum, assembly GCF_053477565.2. NCBI lineage: Eukaryota > Viridiplantae > Streptophyta > Polypodiopsida > Schizaeales > Lygodiaceae > Lygodium > Lygodium microphyllum. The sequence continues at coordinate 118,600,169 of NC_141141.1, read as the reverse complement.
TCGCATAGGATGGTTAAATCCATACAATATACCCCAAGTGCTAACTAGGGTTTAGCACGTTAAGGGCTTGACCTAGTCGCACTTATTGCCAAGTCAAAACTCTCATACCCTAAAGTCCTGCCCACATTCACGGAGTGTAGGGACAATTGGACGTACTTGCAAGAAACAAAATAGGGTTTTTGGCCTCAAGATCACTCGTTAAAAAGGTGAAACTCGGATTGAGTTGGAACCCCTAGGATCGATGATGTTGGCCTAGTGCAATCGGAAATGGATTGGATATGAAGACACCCTAAACCCTGTTTCTTATCTAATCATGATTCCGTGAATAGGAGACGCTGTTCGATCGGTGAAATAGTCCCATGGATTAGATGCGACACTTGTGCAACAAGTTGCAACATCGCATGATCTTGTGGTTTGATCACAAGAGAATGGCCAATTCCTCGGAATGAGATTGGCAGATTCTTGCGCAAGTTAAACTTACAAAAGGATGAGTAGTCATCCTATTATAAAGTTGCTAAGATAAGGGAATTAGGTATTTGCTTGGAAGCAAAGGACCAAGTTAATAATTTGGTGCGACATGGTCGCCATGATTTACTGTTAATAAAACCTAAGGTATTGGTTAAGTTTGGTTAATAGGGTATGGCCCTAACCCAAGGACATAAGGGCTATCAAACAAGCCCGTGGGGATCTTGCCAAGTTGCAATCGATCCCGGATCGAATGCTGGATGCATTCGAAGAGAAGGATTCACTCCTTAGCATTTGGCCAAATAACGACCGCTGGAAATGATTATGCTTGTAACAGTTTAAAGAGCCCTATTTGCTTTGTTTGCTCAAGGAACTAAAGGATGAAAAGATATCTAATGGTTTAGGTTGAAGGCCTGAAGGGAGAGGCAGCCTCAGTTACCCTCGACTATCTGCCTAACCCTAACCAAGGGGGTTGTTAGCCGTGCCGGGAAGGTGGACGGAACCCGCCACGTGAGGTCTCTCTGTTGAGCGCTACTTGGAGCAAGAGGATGCTTGGGTGCTAGGGGGGATCTAGAGGTAAATCCCTTGCCTTCTTGGCCCTGCACAGGAGGCCAACGTGACTCGGGATTGGATCTCGAGGCCCGCATACTAGTCTACGGGTGGAATCCTAGATTAGTAATCCCTGTGGTTTGTTGGATAGCCTTTGGACGGATTATGGATAAGCCTACAGGCTGGACTTTATGGATGTATTCCAAATATAAATATGATAACCTGTTGAAAAGGAACTTGTTTGACACTGGTTTTCTATGTCAAGTGCTAAGACTATGTGAAGGAATCATTGTCTAACGGGCTAATTAAGGAAGTTGCTTGATGCCTATCTAGCTAAATGTGGTAGATAATTAGACAAATAAAACAACTTGAGGAAAGTGCGATGGATGTGGCCATGGGTCCATCCTACGGATGGGTGGTTCCGGTTGGCCAGGAACGTTTCTCAATCATAATGGACAGCAAGGAGATCTTTTCAAAGGAAATGAATAGCAAGAGCGCTGACCTAAAGTCTAGGATATAATAATCCTTGTTTATGCTGTTTTAGGGGAATTGAATGGGACTATGCCTTATGGCAGAGAGGTCGAGCCTTGCATTTCTCTTGTTTCCCATTCTCCTTGAACTAAGTGCAGCGTGAATCCGCTTCGGCCATGGCGTTTCTGCGTAAAGTAGTTCGCTCGGGGTTCGAGGCTAGTTGCCGTTTAGGAAATGACCATTAGGGAAAACCCTGATTCAGGTCAGTCCTAAGTGGAAACGACCAGAATACTTCCACTATGTGGTAGACGCGGAAAGTCCTAGATCGCAAACCTTGTAACATTCCATGGGAGTACTAGGCGCAACTTTCTAGACCTTCTTTCTGATGGACTGCTAAGATGTGCCTTGAAGGGAACATGTGGACACGTTACAGTTGGTATCAGAGCAAACCAACGAAGGATTTGTTTTTTAAATCTTAATAAGAAGAAGTAAAGCAAATGTTGCTGTTTAGAGCATTTCCTTAATTTTGATGTTGTCTTGCAGAATTATGAAGCATGGAACAGGTTCTTAGTGTTCTGAGTCATGTTTATGACCGCGATGCATTCCTCAGATTATCGACAAAGAATTGATATGATGAACATCCTAGATCATATTTATAATCCATCGCCTTTGTACGTGGAATGGATGTGGACGGGTGACTCAGGAATCTACTATATAGCTGCCCACTGGTATGCGTACCTTCGAACCAACCTAAAGCGGATCAAGTGGTTGAAGGACCTGAAGATCGTGAAGTTGTTCATTTTTGTGGAGGCTCACATAAACTCCACTTTACATATCAAAGATCGGAGGGTTGAGTTGAACTCATATGTATACGAGGAAGTGACCCGCGCAATCCCCGCCGACAGGATCAAGGTGTTGGGACACTACGAGAAGAATGGGTACCAAAGGAAATGATACCCTAATCTTCCGATGACCTACCGATTCCTGAAGATCCATGACCTGAAACCATACTATTATCGAGTTCCTGTAGCTAAATGTAACACGACATTATTCTCCGCGAACTAATGTAATAGTTGCTTTACCATCCCAGGAAATATTGTACTCCGAAAGGGTTATGCCCATATAAATAACAAGACTTCTTTTTATCAATGTCTATCTTGGCTATGAGAATTGATAAAAAGGTTAAGTGGCTAGATTTCATGGTTGATAGCCGAATTGGGTATGAAATATAAATAATAACGATTAGTGAGTTATAATGTTAAGAATCCTCTGTCCAGGCACAACCCCAGATATACATTCCTAGTTCACCCCCTACATTAAGTACTGCTATGATCTAGGAGAAGAAGTTTCTTCTCAAGCAGATTAAGCCACCTCAATTTGATGGGAAAGGTAGGACTACCCAAGCGGATGCTGAGATTTGGATAGAGTCTATGGAAGGTTACTTTGAAGCAGCTGGTACTGCACCCACCAACCAGACTATGCTCGCCATACTGAAGCTCACCGGTGAATCCAGACTTTGGTGGAAGCAATGGTACAGAGATCAAGGGATCTCAGAAGAATCTGTTATGTGGGACAAGCTGAAGAAAGCTGTGCAAGGAAGATACTTACCACCTGCGTATCGCACGTAGAAAATGAATGAGTTCTACGAGCTGAAATAGCTCGGACTCAGTCTTGACAAATACTACTCAAAATTTGTCTCACTTCTTAAGTATGCGCCATAGATGGACATGACACAGTAAGTGTTGAATCTTTGTGCCGGTTTAAACCCACCAGTGAATACCCGCCTCAAATCTATGCGCCCAACAGATCTACAGGACGCACTCATTCGAGCTGCGCCCATAATTTAGGAGGTGTAGGCTAGGGCAAGAAGTAACAAAACTTTGTCTTATAATGACCCGAATAGAGGAGCATATAGGCCCCAAGTGAAGAGAGTTCAAGGTCAAAACCGGGGACAAAGAAAGAAAGCAAGGACTAATAATGTCAACAACTTTGTCCCTACCCAAAGCAATGGCCAAAATCTCCATTGTTTCCATTGCAACGAGCTCGGTCATTTCAAGAGGCAATGTCCCAAGCTTGGCAGAGGACATCGTCAAGCACCTTTCCAAGGAGCTAGGGAGCCGCTACCTGAGGTAGAGGAAGAACCGCTTGTGTTGCCAACAGGGAGTTGTGCGAAGGAGAAGACCCGAACATGGAAGTAGAGTTTGAAAGGGCGACAGTCCATGCCGCTCTTCACAAGAAAGGCCCAAATCGCCAGTTTTTCGATGATTCAGACACCATCAGAATATCAAGGTAAAGGTTTCAAAACCTTGATTGATTGTGGTAGTTCACATTCCTTTATCTCACCAGCTTGTGCAAGAAGATTAGAAATAGCCACAGTAGAAGCACCTACCTTGCTTGTGGAATTAGCAAATGGTCATGAGGTCACTTGTACCAGGCAAACTCCTAAGGTGGAATTCTTTATGGGAGGAAAGACGACTTCGGTCAAATTTAGAGTCATGGACCTACGTATCCATGAGTGTTTACTCGGAATGGATTGGCTTAAACCTAAGGACTCCCACATTCATTGTGGAAAGGGCCAAGTTTTCTTTCGAAACTCTGAAAGGGAATTGGTCACAACTCAAGGTGAGGTTGGAAAGCCGAAAATTCAATGGGCCAAAGCATCTCGGATTATAAAGGGAGTTAGGAAGGGACTACCTGTCTACTTGATTAAGCTCAATAAGTAGATCAAAAGCAAGAGTCTAGTGAAGAACCTTCATGGCTAAAGGAGTACGCAGACGTATTTCCTAAAGAGTTGACAAAAATCCAACCTCAAAGAGAAGTGGATCATGAGATCAAGCTCATGCCAGGAGTTGCGCCGATTGTTACAAAGAGACCTTATAGGATGTCCATCCCGAAAGCAATTGAGCTGAAGGAGCAACTCAAGAAACTGCTAGATCAGGGCTACATCCATCCTAGTAGTTCACCATGGGGTGCTCCAGTACTGTTCCAGAGAAAGAAAGATGGAATGCTTCGACTGTGTATTGATTACAGAGGGTTGAATCAATCAATTGTTAACAACAAGTACCCTATTCCTAGAGTAGATGAGCTTCTTGATTGTCTTCAGGGTGCGAAGATGTTCTCCAAGATTGATCTCACGTCTGGCTACTATTAGAAAAGGATCAAGGAAGAAGATATCCCAAAGACGGCCTTCAACACAAGATATGGACACTTTGAGTTCCTAGTTATGTCATTCGGGCTCAGAATGCGCTTGCCACTTTCAACAGGTTAATGCAGGATATCTTTAGGCCATATCTTGATGACTTCATACTCGTCTTCTTCGATGATACCCTAGTCTATTCCAAACAAGAAGAAGATCATGAACCCTAGCTTTGGATTGTCCTTGAGACAATGAGGTCACACAACCTCTATGCTAAGATGAAGAAGTGTGCATCCTTCAAACGTGAGATTGAATATTTGGGATTCATTGTATCAGTGGATCGAATCTCAATGGATCCAAAGATGTTCTAGAATGGCCAATACCAACAACTGTCAAAGAAATACACAGTTTTCTTGGATTGACAGGATGGCATAGGGTCTTTATAAAAAAATTATGCTTTGATTGCAACACCTCTGATGGATCTACTGAAGAAGCAAACATCCATTGCATGGTCAATTGACAAACAAACCACCTTTGATAGATTGAAGCAAAGTTTGGTATCAGCACCTATCCTAAAACTTCTAGACCTCAGTAAAGGAGTTCGAGGTAGTAACTGATGCTAGCACGCTTGCCTTAGGATGTGTTCTCATGCAAGAAGGTCATCTTGTAGCATACTCTTCAAGGAAACTGAAGAGCCATGAGAATTATGCTACCCATGATCTAGAACTATTAGCTATCATCCATGCTCTAAAGCTTTGGAGACACTACCTGTTGGGTAACAAGTTTACCCTAATGACGGATCATAAAAGCCTCAAGTGGATCTTTACCCAGAACGAGCTTAACATGAGGCAACGTCGGTGGATTGAAGTTATGGAGGAGTATGATTTTGAAATCAAATGCTGACCCGGGAAGAAGAATGTAGTTGCCGATGCACTCAGTCGCAAGGCATTCCTTAATTTTCTAATCTTGCAAAATCCATCAACAGCTAGATATCTAGTTACAAAGCTATCCATGCCAAACAACCCAATACTTGAGCTAGCTAAAGAAGAAGCATGACATGATCCAGCCTATTAAAAGATGCTAAGGGAAATCCCTATCAAGGACGAGGATCAAAAGCTACAGGCTAAGTATCATGAATTCTCTATCAGTAGTGGACTTGTCCACTATCAAACGAGATTATGCATACTGGCAAGCTAGTCATTTAAGCAGAAGATACTGTGGGAAGCTCATTATTCCCCTTTCTCAGGACATCTTGGCTATGCCAAGACTCTCAATGCAGTTAGAAAAAGCTACTATTGGGAGAGGCTTAAATGTGATGTTTTGAAATATATCACTGAGTGTTTGTCTTGTCAACGTATCAAAGCCGAACATGTCAAAATGACAGGGAAGTTGCAACCACTTGACATTCCCCAAATGAAATGGGAATTCATCAATATGGACTTTGTTGTTGGCCTACCCCAACTTCAGGGAGGATACAATTCCATCATGGTTGTGGTTGACATGCTTACTAAGGTTGCACACCTTATTCCTGTCAAGACAAACTATAAAGCCTCAGACATAGCAAGGTTGTTTATCAAAGAGGTATTCAAGCTATATGGGTTACCCAGAAGAATCATTAGTGATCGTGATTCTCTGTTTACATCACACTTCTAGAGAGCTATCTTGAAGCCATTGGGACTCAACTCTGTTTTAGAGTACAGCCTACCATCCCTAAACTGATGGCCAAATGGAGCGAGTCAATCAAGTCATCGAAGATATGCTAAGGGGACATTGCTTCCGTGAACCAAAAAGGTGGATTCAATACTTGCCCTTGATTGAGTTTGCCTACAATGCTTCTTACCAACAAAGTATTGAGATGACCCCTTTTCAAGCATTGTATGGTCATGACTGTCGAAGTATCCTAAACTTCTTAGATCCAACCTTGAGGGTTGAAGCTTCAAGGCAGATGTTGGAAGAGATGGATGACCAAATGAAGTCAATAAGACAGGACATCCAAGCCGCTAAGGATAGACAAAAGGCATATGCGGATTGGAAGCGTCAAGATATAACCTTCGAGGAAGGAGACATGGTCTTCATGTCAAGATTGTGAGAGAGAAGGAAGGAGTCTCACTTGTAGCTTTCTTGCTTGCACAATGGAGGAATACACACACAGGTGGAGGCTGAAAACAGTTTTCCTCTTCTTAGTTGTGTAAGCCAAAAAGAACTCTAGTACATAGAAATAGAAGAACCCTATATATGGGTCTCAAACCAAACTCAACTAACTAAGGTGGTATACTAACTGAGCCACAAACTAGAGTAGATAAGGATAGCTGTCATCTAGCTATTATTCATGGGCGGTGTACCAACCGCATCTACAACTAACAAGTCGGTGACATAAATGCACAACGGTCACCCTGGCATATCACGAGTGGAGCTCGATATCTCAACACTCCCCCTCGAGCTCAATCCCAATTCTTGCACACCAAGCAGGTCTCTGAACTTGCGCAGCTTCTCTGCACCCAATGCCTTCGTAAATATGTCAGCTACCTGATCCTTTGTGCTGACATAAACTAGATGAATAAGACCTAGTAAAACCCTCTCCTGCACATAGTGATAATGCACCTCAATGTGCTTTGTTCTAGCATGATAGACTGGGTTATTTGCCAAGTGTATACTGCTTATGTTGTCACAATAAATGACAACTGGCCCATCTGTAGGCTGATGCATATCATAAAGTAGCTTATGTAACCAAGCTACCTCACATGCAGCCATTGTTGCACCCCTGTACTCAGCCTTTATGCCCTTGACAAGGCAACTGTAGGCTGTTTCTTGCTGCTCCAAGTGACTACAGCACTCCCAAAAGAGAACGCATATCCACTAGTAGATCGTCTATCAGAAATACTACCAGCCCAATCAGTATCAGTGTATCCATGCAACTGTATCTGAACCCCAGTCTCATAAAGTAGTCCATACTGCAATGTGGACTTCACATACCTGAGTATGTGTCTAGCCGCATCCAAATGTGTTTTCCTTGGAGCTTGCATAAACTGACTTACCAATCCAACAACATAGCTCAAATCTGGCCTGGTAATAGTCATATAAATCAAACTTCCTACTATGCGTCTGTACATAGTAGGGTCTTCTAGAAGCTCACCTGCATCTGCGCTCAGCTTCACATTCTGCTCCAAAGAAACTGAAATAGGCTTACAGCCTGTCATCCCATATTTGGATAGCATATCCAATCCATAATGCCTCTGCAGGAGCCATATCCCACTTGGTGATCTAATCACCTCAATGCCCAAGAAATAACGCAGCTCTCCCAAATCCTTCATCTCAAACTTCTGCTTCAATAGCATTTTCACATGAAGGATATCTTCATCACTATCACTTGTGATAATCAAATCATCAACATAAATGACAAGCATCATAATATCTTTCTCTATTTTTTTCACATAAAGTGAGAAATCTGCCTTGAAAATTTGAAAGCCAATAATGACAAGATACTGTCCTATCTTGTCAGACCATGCTCTGGGTGCTTGCTTCAAGCCATACAAGGCTTTCTTCAACCTGCAAACAAACTCAGGATGAACATCATGCACATAACCTGGTGTCTGCTCCATATAGACCTCTTCTTGCAAATCACCATGCAAGAAGGCATTCTTTACATCCATCTGATGTAAAGACCATTCCTTTGATGCAACCATAGCAATGACTGCTCTTACGGTTGCCATCCTTGCAACTGGACTAAATGTTTCTTCATAATCAATGCCATATGTTTGTACATACCCCTTGACTACTAATCTTGCCTTGTATCTATTCACAGAACCATCTGCATTGTGCTTCACCTTATAAACCCACTTACAACCAATTGCATTCTTATCTTTAGGCAAAGGTACCAATTCTCATGTAGCATTTGCTTCCAAGGCATCCATTTCTTCATCCATGGCTTTCTTTTTATTTTTCCATGGCTTGCTCAAAAGAAGTGGGTTCTGGTTCCTGTATCATTTTGACCATATAGGCATAGTGAATGGCTGTAAATCCATCATATTTCAGCCTATCCACAGGATATCTAGCTCTGCTAGACCTGCGCAAAGTAGGATCACTTCCAGATGCTCTCAAAACATCCCTGGTCTTCCTTACTCCAGGTGTAACAACAGAAGGAATACCCAACTCACCATCAATGCTCTGTTCTGAGCCACTAGATTCACCATCTAGATAAGAGTGACCTGCATTCACATCAAACATGGGCTGATCTACCTTCTCTTTTCCTTTTCGTGATACCTGTATACCACTATCTGCATTGCTTTGAGAAGATTCTCTTGATCTCAATCTGCCTGTCCATGGCAAAGAATGTGAACCATTGCTAGAGGACACTCCAGGTCCACTAATATCTTGTGACTGCTGCTGTGAATTCTGTGCAGCATTACCATTTTGTGCATCTACATTATCAATCACATTTACTGGTTTATACCAGCTACTCATCTCATCAAAAATAACATCTTTGCTCACTGTAAACTTACGAGTAGAAGGTTATAGCATCTATACCCTTTCTGCTTGGCAGAGAGTAACCAATAAAGATGCACTTCTCAGCTTTTGGATCCAACTTGGATCTCAACTCATCTGGCACATGAACATAGGCAATGAAACAAAAAATCTTCAAATGAGAAATATTTGATTTCCTACCAATATACCTCTCCTCTGGAGTCATCCCATGTATTGCTGCAGTGGGAGTCCTGTTCATTATGTAGAGTGTTGTAGCAACTGCTTCAGCCCAGTAAAAATCTGCCAAGTCTTTTTCATTGAGCATGGCACGAGATACCTCTCCAATATGCATGTTTTTCCTTTCTGCAATTCCATTTTGTTGTGGGGTATGACTACATGAATATTGCTGCTTTATGCCATGCTCCTGCAAGAACCTTGCAAACTCATTTGAGAGGTACTCTCCCCCTCCATCTGACCTTAGGCATTTTATTTGTAGGCCTGTTTCTTTTTCAACCATAGCTTTAAGAGTTTTGAAATGCCCAAAAACTTCACTTTTCTTTTTCATAAAATACACCCAAAATTTTCTACTATAGTCATCAATAAAAGCGACAAAATAATGACAGCCTCCAAGAGATGCAGCTTTAGTAGTCCACACATCAGAGTGGATTAATTCCAATGGTTTCTTACTCTCTTGAACATGTCTAGGAAATGCTTTTCTTGCTTGTTTTCCAAACTGACAGGCTTCACATACCTTATGCATTTCTGCAACCTTGAATTTAGGCAATCCTGCAACAATATTTTGGGCTTGCATTGATTTAAGTCATTGTACATTAACATGACCGATGCGTTTATGCCAGATATCAATATCTGCAACTACACTGGTCCCATGTGCAAACATTGCTGCACTCAATTCAGGCATGTCTGCATCCAACGTAAACATTTTGCCATTCTTATTTCCTTTTGCTATCAAGCGACCTTTATTTTTCATATCCTCAACAAAGCATTCATGAGAATTAAATTTGACTTGCAAGCCCTGCTCAACCATTTGACCAACAAAAACCAGGTTCTTGATGATATTCGGGACATGAAATATATCCGACAGGTATTTCTTTTTTCCATCCTGCATAGACAAAGAATTTTTCCAATCTGCACAATAGGATGTGCAGTATCATCACCAGTCTCCACAAATCCTGGTTTTTCCATTTTCCTTGCATCCTGCATCCATTCTGGATGACCTGTCATGTGGTTTTATGCACCTGAGTCAACATACCACACATCGTTGCTTTCTTATGCACTTGTCACAGAATTGGTCATGTGCTGCACCATAAATAAATGCTCATTTCTCTCATCACCCTGTCTACTAGAAGATGCATAATTTTCTTGTTGCAATTTTCCATTCATGATGTCATTCTGCTTTTTATAGCATTCTTTAGCCATATGATCCATTTTACCACAGTAGTAGCGTTTAACATTGCTGTTTGCATTTTGGCCTCTTTGCCATCCACCATGACCTCTTTGGCTCCCCTTGCCTCTAGAGTTACCACGTCCTCCTCCATAGGACTGGTTTTCTTGAGTTTGCTGCATATTCTGATTTCTACCATGGCCTCCAGATCGGCCTCCTCTACCTCTGCCTCTACCTCTTCCAGTATTTGAGTAGAAGACAGCTTCTTTTGAAGTTCCTCCTGAAGAAGATGCACCATCATTTCTCTGCTCCTCAGAAATTAGAAGAGCAATCAACTCCTCAAAATTAGGAAATCTTTTACGGACGGAAATGGATGTTCGAAACTGTGCACAATCCTTTCCTAGACCATTCAAGGTCACAGAAACTAAATTATCACCTTCCATTGGCGACCCAATGGAAGTAAGTGCATCTGCAATCTTCTTTACCTTCATGTGGTAGTCATTGATGCTCATACTTTCTCTTTGCAGATCGTGCAGCTCTCGCTTGAGCTGCATTTTCCTGGCTTGTGTATTTGTGCTATACATTTTTGACAAAGTATCCCATGCCTCCTTTGGCGTACTTGCATCTTGAATATGCACAATCATAAAGTCTGAAATACTAATAGACAGCCAATACATAACTTTTCTGGTTGTCTCATGCCATACTTTAAATGCCTGCATTTGCTGTTGATTGGGAACATCCGGAAGAACTGGTTCTTCTTCATTTCTTGCAACAAATTTCCAATATCCTTTTCCCATAAGGAAATTCATCATTCTAAACTTCCATGCTTGGAAGTTGTTCTTGTCAAGCTTTTTAGTGACAATCTGTGAAAGAGAATCAGACGCCATTACAGAACACTGCAAAAAATTCTATCATTGCAAAAAACACAGCTTCAGCCTCACAAGGGCAAATTTGCAAAACTGACGAAAGTGGTATTTGACCACATAGTCACTTCCTAGTGACGATTTTGCATCAACAGGCAACAAGGATGATTCAGTAAATGTCTCTGCGCGCAGGCATATGATGCAATTTCTATAGTAACTTTTCACCGACTTGTAGAACAGTGGTCGCACAGCATAAAACAGGGCCTTTTCCTGAGTGCGTGCGGAAAACTTTTGCCTCCAAAATAGGCACCGAAATGGCCTCAAATCAAAAGAACAGGGCAACCAAGGGCTAAAGCCCGATCCCGCAGCATATAGTGTCCTCTTGCTACACTGTGAAGGGTCTCTCAATCTGAGACAATGCACTCTTGCACTTTCCGGCTGTGCTACCTGCAGAGACTTGCTCCCAAAATAGAAAAATGAAAGCAACACTGGTCCTCTTACCAGAACACAGTGAACTTGGTTTGCTTTCTTGAGCTTCTTACCACAAACAAGGGTCTGATACCATGTCAAGATTATGGGAGAGAAGGAAGGAGTCTCACTTGTAGCTTTCTTGCTTGCACAATGGGGGAATACACACATAGGTGGAGGCTGAAAACAGTTTTTCTCTTCTTAGTTGTGTAAGCCAAAAAGAACTCTAGTACATAGAAATAGAAGAACCCTATATATGGGTCTCAAACCAAACTCAACTAACTAAGGTGGCATACTAATTGAGCCACGAACTAGAGTAGATAAGGATAGCTGTCATCTAGCTATTATTCATGGGTGGTGTACCAACCACATCTACAGCTAACAAGTCAATGACATAAATGCACAACGGTCACCCTGGCATATCACGAGTGGAGCTCGATATATCAACACTTCATTCGCGTACGCCCAAAGAAGAGTTCTCTATCCTTAGGAGATTGCAAGAAGCTAAGTCCAAGGTATTGTGGGCCATACAAGATCCTCAGTGCCTAGGACTTAATGCTTATAGACTGCAACTCCCTGAGAACCTAAAGGTCCATAATGTATTCCATATTAGGCTATTGAAGAAGTATGTACCTAATCCAAGCCATGTACTTGGATGACCAACAAGTTGTAATGCCTAGCCAAGGAGTCCTTGAGCTACGGCCTGACACGATCTTAGATGTTAGGGAGAGACAACTGAGATCCAGAACCTTGAGAGAATACCTCGTCCAGTGGAAAGATTATCCCGAGGAGGATGCCACTTGGATGGATGAGAGCACTCTCAACCAACAATATCCCCAGTTCATCATCTCGAGATGAGGACATCTCGATTCCTCCAAGTGGGAGAGAATGTAATATTCCCGTTTGAAAAATATTGGTAGTCCGACTTTCCACATCCCATGGGAAGCTCATGCAAAGGTTAATTCCGGCATTTGAGTTACTGGCAGTGCAATCTATAAACCGTACGTGAGAAATCATGACCTCTGCATTGGGAAATTGGGACCGAGGATCAAAACCCGCATAACTGCAGGTGAACTCCCTCTTGGGAGGAGGTCAAGAGGATAATGTTGAGATAAAATTATTGCAATTTTTTTTTCCTTCCCTAGCCGAAGCGTGGCTGAGGGAAGGGGATGGGCTATTATGGGCAACTTGAGGAGGTAGAAGGGACAAGCCATGCGAGGGGCCACGTAGGGGGAGGTCCTCTCTCCCCCTAGACTATAAAAACCCCCTTTGGGGGGGGGGGGGGAGGTAAGGTAGGTGTGGAAGAGGGGAGAGCTGCGACGGGCTGCACGAGGATGAAAATGAAGGGAGAAGCTGTAGAAATCCGTGCGTGGAGGATGAAGGAGCTGTTGCCATGCTGGAGGGAGTCGCTATCTTAGAGAACGCCGTTGCCTAAGTCCTGAGGCCGCCGCTGCCATCACCAAAAGCTGTCATCAAGCCCTCCAAGTCGCTGTCTCCATGCGGCCACGTACTGCCAGAAGCTGTTAGAAGCTTCTTAGGGGGGTTCTCTAAGCCCCCCTTCCCGTTGGATTCCCCATAAAGCCCATTTCCCCCCCCGAGATTTAAAGCCTCCTTCTCACCAATCATCTTTACCCCCCCGAGCTTCGAAGAGGAAGCCTATAAGGCCTTCCCATTAGTTCCCTAATACGCCTTGTCAAGTGCTAAGATTATGTGAAGGAATCAGTGTCTAACAGGCTAATTAGTTCCCATTAGTTCCCTACACTTTGAAGGCTTGTCAAGTGCTAAGATTATGTGAAGGAATCAGTGTCTAACAGGCTAATTAAGGAAGCTGCTTGATGCATGTCCAAGTAAATGTGGTAGGTAATTAAACAACTAAAACAACTTGAGGAAAGTGCGGTGGATGTGGCCATGGGTCCATCCTATGGATGGGTGGTCCCGGTTGGTCGGGAACTTTTCTCAATCATAATGGATAGCAAGGACATCTTTTCAAAGGAAATGAATAACAAGAGTGCTGACCTAGAGTCTAGGATATGATAATCTCGATTTATGCTATTTTAGGGGAACGGAATGGGACTATGCCTTATGGTAGAGAGGTCGATCCTTGCATCCCTCTCGTTTCCCATTCTCCTTGAACCAAGTGCAGCATGAATCCACTTCGGCCCTGGCGTTTTTGCGTAAAGTAATTCGCTCAGGGTTCAACGCTAGTTGCCGTTTAGGAAACGACCATCAGGGGAAACCCTGATTCAGGTCAGTCCTAAGTGGGAATGGCTAGAATACTTTCGCTACGTGGCAGACGCGGAAAGTCCTAGATCGCAAACCCATAATATTCCATGGGAGTGCCGGGCAGAGCTTTCTAGACCACCTTTCCGATGGAGTGCTAAGACGTGTTCTGAAGGGAATAGGTGGATACGTTACATGATCCAACATGTAAACTATATAGGAAATCTATGGGGACCCATCTGAGAGAAGAGTCCTAGAGCAGATGAGAGGGTTTGCCGCATCACAAAACGATGCTAGTATACTAGAGCTAGGGTCTACGACAAAAAGAGAGCTCTCTAGACTCAAGGTTGCGCAAAACCTAGGATATATATAGTCTCCTTTGTGTGCGTAGCGTGTGGAGCTAATCCATGCGATGAAGGCGGGAGTGGTAGCCATGTCACACAAAGAGAGAAGGGAGGAGAGCACGTGTAGGGAAGCAGAGAATGAACGTGAAAATGAGTTTGGAGTTATAGCTTTTATGTATCTAGGGTTTTAAATAAAAGTTCTTTTTTATCCCTAAAGTTTCAAATTAAAACTCTTACCGTAGTTTTTTTATTTCAATACTTTAAAGTAATTGTTAAAATTACTCATATAGACAAATGCTTCTTTCTACATTATAGAAAATAGAAATCTGAAAGACCTTCAAAATCCCTTGGATACAATTTAATATTTAATTTTAAGAAATAAGTAGAAGAGATGAGCTATAATATATCATTATGCAAAGACAATATTGCATAGATTATAGAACTCTAGTATGCAATTTAATTATGATTTTAACCAGCACAATTAACTAATTACAGTATGTATTTTCACACGCTTGGATCATAGTAAACTAAGATTATCTAAATTGAAAGTAATAAGAATTAAAAAAAAGTTTATATTCGTTCTTTGTAAATTTTTTTTACAAGGATTCCACTATCTTAAGGATATGTGGAGAAGCACATTGTTTACATGTCATGGATTGCTCACTATGAATCCTTACTTTTCTATTATCTAACTTGAAATAGAAGTTATAGAGGGGCTCATTGGACATTAATTGGATTTCTTGTCTCAGAAAAGAAATGGGCCAATGGCTATCTGCGCTGACCACAGAAGGATTATGACCATTCCACAAGATAACCACATCTATGAGAGCTGTATGTGTCTCATCTCGGGTATCTTGATCCAAGCTGATCCACTCCCCTCGCAAAAGTCACCATCTTCTATATCGAAAGCGAATGCATAGAGTTTTTCTAGTGATGAAATACGTGTAATAAAAACAAGAATAGTGGTAAGTAAATGCGAATAACACAACAATTCATCTAAGCAAGGCCTACGTCAATTAAATCAAGGCATTCAAAGTAATAAAAAAGATTTACTTGAATGTGAGATCAGATTAGTTAACCCTGCGTTCAATTGTCTCATCAAAATGTGTTCTTTTGACTTGCCAAGACTCACCCAATAGCTGATTTATCCATTCCTTGGATGTACACTTGCATTGATAAGTTATCTTTGTTTTCTTCAGAACATCACATGACCAAACAAATGTGCAAACAATGAGAATGGAATAAGCCAACTAAGATGCACATCTTTGGAGCATGTGGTGGATTTCATATCACTATTGATGTTAGATTTTATCTTGGATTTACATGCTCCAGACAACTCCAAAGCTACCAATCAACCATTCACCACTAGATAGTGGCGACAATGGGACATGCTGGAATCTCTGGCTTTCTACTACATACAATGAATTATAAAAAAAGATATTTTGAGTTGCAAGTTGACTTGCAGAGTTATTATCATAGATCAAAGAACCTATGTCTTCATGCCAAACATGTATCTTTTCACTCTCAAACATTCCACATTTTGCCATTCGTGCAAAGTTGATGGATATAGAGCTGTCAGTAAAACAAGATTGAATTAGAACACTGCAATTTTTTTAAAAACAAAACTGATGCAAAAGAATAAACGATGATAAAATTTAAAAACTTAATGTTTTGTTTATAACTTGCAATGTAGTTCTTGTCATGTATAGATATTTTTTTGTGCGTATAAACATGTTGGTTCAACACTTCTGTTACTGTACTTGTTCCATTGAACACTTTTCTGAACTCTAAAATTGTACCTTTTCAATGTTTGCTAGGGTTTGCAACATCGTTACGCCTAACCTTGAAACTCCCTTGAGTACTTGGGTGCATCAAAATCCAACCCAACTTATAGTACTTATCACAAATCTAATTATGGCCACTATCTTTCTTATTGAAGACCTCCACTACAAGTATGTTACTCATGTTTTTCCTCCATGAAGACATCTATGATAACCAAATAGAAAAGTTACATATCAACATGTGTATAATTTGCAAATGTTCTCTCCAAATGAAATGAAATTCAAATGGAGAAAATTTTAAAAAACATTGAACCCGCAATTCTTTTCACAATGAAGCCCAAAGATGTTGAACAAGAAGTTGACTTATAACAAGACCATTGTTCCTCCACTAACAAATTCCTAGGGTACAAAAACAAAAGAAATATTGAGTCAAAGCATACATATAACTTACATAGGCTTTGTCCAAATGAGTTGAAACTCAACCATGGAGCAACATAAAAAAGTGGCAATTTACATGTGGCTCTCTTTGCAAAGAAGCCCAAAGATGTTGAAGAAGTTGAGGTTTTAAAAAATCATTGTTCTCGACCCTCAAAGATTGTGGGAGTAAAACAACAAAGGAAAACTCAGTATGCATATAACTTGCATACATTTTGTCCAAACGAGATAAAATTTGACCATGGTGCAACAAAAAAACAAGACAACATACTTGTAGCTTTGCTTACAAAGAAACCGTAAGATGAAGAAGAAGAAGTTGTGTTCAAAAGATCATTGTTCTTGACTGTAAGAGACTCCTAGAACAAAAGAAATTACATGTTAGAGAATGCACATAACTTGCACAGGTTTTGTCCAAATGAGATAAAACTTTACTATAGAACATCCATGGAAAAGAACAATACACCTGTAAAGTTTTGTGAAGAAAATCTTAGGGCTTTGGTAGAACAAGCTCTGCTCTCATAAAACATGTGAAAGTCACTCTGTGTTTGTGTAGAGGAAATGAAATTTCATAGGGTTATAGATAGGGCAAAGCAACAATGAGGTTGTAAGATTTCGTCAGGAGAAAGAATAAGTGGGGAAAGAGATATGATAAATTTGAGTTCTGCCTAAGAAAGAGGGGGAAACTGAAAAGGGGAGAAATGAAAAGTCAAACATAAAAAAATGAAAAAATGAAAATTCGAGTCACAAACTTCCAAGAAGTGTCAACATTGTATTCCCCATATTTTCCTTATTTTATTGCTGAGGGAAGATTTAGGCCAAGATATGGCTAGAAGATTCATGTTACATGAATATGGAATCCCATCTCTCTCATTGGTTAGGCCTATATTTCTTTATTCACTCTTAAAGGGGAAAAAAAGAGAGTCCATATGTCTCCTAATGGCTTATAGCTTTCACCCATCTCTTGACTTTTCCCTTGGAAGATTTATGAGGAAGATGGGAGTTAAGGTCCATTGATGTGATTGACCTATCCAAAATTATCTCAATACACCTCTCCCTTATCCACCACATATATGACTTAATGTAATATTTGCATTGAAACAAAGTACACAACAACTCAACTAAGAACACAAGAGAGTTTTAACATAAAATCAAAAGACAAAAGGCTTATATTTACCCCGTCTATGTTTAGCATCTTTGAATCTATAGTCCTACAAATGTTTGAGATAACTCTCATTTGCAATTGTGTGCATTACTTTGTAGTGGGACCTCTTGAAGGAGAAACTTGAAAGGACATTTAAAGTTAGCAACAATAATCTTCAAAATTGGCATCCAAGTGGGTAGTAACAAGTCTAGTAGCATTAGAAATGAAAACTTGTTAAGAAATAGTAAATACTACCTGCAATAACTCTAGAAAATAGGATAAGACTATTGATGATACATTTTTTCCATGCCATGAATTCCTAAGAGAGAATTCATAAGGACAACCTCTCGAGCAAGAATATCGAAGATGTCAAGGACATGTTCAATTGTGAATGGGATTTGGATCAAGTAGTTAATTATTACAAAGAATTTTACAAGAAGAACTATGTAGATTTTGAAGATATAGCAGGCCCAATAGTGCAAGTGGAGTCAAATATTTTTGTTTACATACCTATTGGCAAGTCAGCCCCCATAGAGAAGACATCATTCACAAAGAAGACATCAACCATAGACTTGTTAAGGGTGCATTCGCATGGCATGCACAAGAATTAATCCGTACACTTGATCAAGCATGTTCGTGACATCAACCATATAGAAGACATCATTCACAAAGATGTGTGGATCCATTCTTTGGAAAAGCTTTATAGTTTAGTTGTTGTGTGCTCTCTCCACCCAAGGAATTGTAGGCTAATGTTGAAGTCTAGTACATTCATTGTGTATTCTCTTATGAAGTATCCATTGAGACCTAATGAGCAATAGTTGGAGACAGTGAAATCCTCCACCTATTATTTTCTCAAGGAGATGGAGGATGACAAGGATGTGGAGGACTAGGTTGACCCTCAAATGGAGGCATCTATTGCAAAGAATGTAGATTTTGCTCATTTTAAGATGGAGACTATTATTGAAAAAAGTAGTGCTGAGGTCCCTGATCTATTTGAGTCATCCTTGAGCTTTATTGTATCCTCTTTGCCGACCTTTCCAATCAAAGACAAGGAGCACTTGCGATTGTTTGACATCCAAAGGCTCTTTAATTTGAGAGAGGACTATTGTTTGGCAGTTATTGTAGAAGCTTTTGCAGATGATGATGGCATTATTGATGTTAAACATGAGTTTAAATATTAATTTCTCTTACTAGATATAGAAATATTTGATGACAAGGTTATCGATTCACATGAGGCCTTATCTATGTGTTTGACCAAAGCAAACAATGTTGATAAGGAATTATAGACTATGGATAAGGAGTTTCATGAGCTTTAGAAAAAACTAGGAAGTTTCCAATTTTGAGAGAGAAGATTCAAAGTATGTAACGGAACTCAAAGAGATCAAGGAAACATCATCAATTAACTTATGGAATCCAAGTAAACTAGAGAATGATGAAAATCAAATGGTGATACTTTATTTATTTTTCATGAATATGTGGAGACATTTTACATTTCTTTTTGCCAGTTTATTTCTCACATATCCTTTTCAAGTTACATCCTTTTTTTCAATTGGAGACTGTAGATGAGGATAATTTCTTAAGAAGAGGTAAAGGATCAAGAAATAGTGGTAGCTTTGTCAAGGATGTTGCACTTGGACACTACCTTGCTAGAATTGATCCTCATATTCTTTTGATTTTACATAACTCTTGCTCAAAGGAGTCCTCATGGCCCCTTGTTTATATAAAAGTTCTTATAAGGCTTCTTGGCTACTTACGATTACAAGATAAAGCCCACAAATTAATGTTTCTTGAAAAGACATTGGCCACTCAAATTTTTGGCTATGCACTTGGCTACTTTGTCTCCAGAGTTGGATACTTTCTAGCATTCTTCTCTTATGCTTTGGTAGCACAATAAATAGATATTAAATCCATAGATGGCTTATAAGAGAAGAAAATATTTGTGTTAGAAAGAAAAAATGCCTGAGGAAGAAGCGGATATAAAGGCTATTTCAAGCTAGCCCTTTATATATTTGGCTATTTAGATTTCATAAACATTTGTTGTATTCTTCAGTCTTTGAAAAAACTATTTGAATAACTCTTCAAGAGCATTGCTTTTTGTTACTCCTCCACCATCTTGTACTATGAAAGTAACATATACAAGATTGAAAGTGGAAAATTTCATTCCTTGGCTACTACTATAAGTTGCTAAAGGCCCATGCTCTTCCACAAAATAAAGCCCATGAATTTGAAGAATGTGTTGTATCATATAAGAAGCAATAGTTAGTTGTATCATTTGATCCTTTATTTTAAAAAATTAGGATTGGATTCTTTTTCTATCTTACCAAATAGAAAGAAATATCATTTTTTCCCTATACTTTCTTTATTGCTTCAATAAGATTTGTAATTAAAGATATGTAATGTTCTGGATACCTGAACAATGTTTTTTGTTGCTCGATTACTTTTGAAAAGATATCAAGATGTCTCCAAACCTCCATTTGCAAAAATGTAACTTGGGGAGTGCTAGTCACATTTGTCATGATCTCACACAACTCTAGCCCATAGAGATATATGCTAAGTCATCTCTTGTTTTTCCTAAAGCTATGAGAGTAATGCCTCACAACTATTAATGCACTCATCCAATAATGATACTAGTTTGATTGAATATACATAGTCAAGATGCAATTCAAGAGGTTTATCAATTACTCTAATCTCTACATGCAAAGTACAAATATGTACATTTCTAAGAAAGATTGAAAGAATACGATCCCATATGCCCTCCTTGTTTTTGAATTTTATTAAATCTACAAATTTTCTAGTTGGGACTCTTGTTACTGGTCATAAATTATTCCAATCTTTAGACGCCATGCTTTCCATACAATAAAGACAAGGGTATTTTGCATTAGCCCCATTGTATATCTCAAGCATACATTTGATAGTCTTTAAGTCAACATTGATATACTATTCTGCATTGAAACTATCAACCCCAGCAACTATCAATGTGTCTCCTTTACCTTGAGACTTAATAATATTAGGAATACTTGTATAAGAGAATAACCATTTCAAGGTTTTGATGGCTTTCAACCTCCTTTCAACTCGTACTTTACTTGTACCAATTCACCAAATGTCCATTAATCTTATGGTGTTGTTCATGTCCCTTGCTGTTACTGTATTCTAGTATCTTGTTCATGATACAAATGCTGATCCTTTTGATCTTTTGTCATTTTCAAATTTGCAATTTGTCTAGCTTAGCACAAACTTATAAATATCACCACATACTTGTATAATAAACTTATACATATGGACCATTACAATTTACACTCTTTTATATTAAATGTGTTGTATCCAAAGATAGATTTTGTTTTTTGTTTTTTATAGGGCATAAATCCTTCAATATGAATATATTTCTTGAATAAATTTGAAATCCTACTATTCACGGATGTCCTAGGCAATTGAAACTGCAAGAGATTGAGATACACCAAATACACTTATCCTATGACATCTAAGGTTTTTGAACCACAATTTAGAGTGAGCACAATAATATGAACGGCTAATACCTATAGTGTCACATGTTTTGACTACTTCATTTGGTTTTACAATTCCTTCAAGTCTTTCACTACTCTAAATTCGGGGTTTGATCTCTCAAATCTACATTATTTGGTGATCGAAGAATCTTTAAAATATATTTTTTATTCATAGTTTATTTGAAAATCTTGTTTCTCTCCTTGTTCTCTTTAACATCAATGCCTAAAATACTAGAGACAAATCTCTTTACAAGATTTAGTTTCCCCTTTTAAACCCATTTACATGAGTCAGTTATATTTTTTAGTGGCCTTTTTCTTTTGCTAAATCCTATCAAAGTTTTCTTTAAGTCTAATGAATTTCTTGCAAGGACTTGTTAGTATTTTTTAAAACATCAACCTTGTTTATTTGCCTAGAAATAGTTGTTTGTGCAATTATTAATGCTTCTCTCATTTCAAGCATATGTCTTGTACATACGAAAGATGTAGAATGTAATCGCATGCAATACCCAAGAATTCCATTACACTCATCTCCAAAATATATTATGAAGTCGTGAATATCGAGAAAAGGAGGAGGTTTACATGTTGACGGGTCTTTTGGATAAATCTTTCCATCCACTTGTAAATCTATATGATTCTTTCCTTGTAGTTGTAACTTTTTAGCCTCATCCTTGTCCAAAAATTCTCAATGATGTATACTTCTCCAAGATGAATAAAATGGATCTATTTGAATAGCAAGGTTATATTTAAGTGCACTTGTGCTTGTGTTACTTGAAGAGGTATTTTTAGACATTTTAGCTAAATAGAATCAACTAGGCGATAATAGTACACAGAAGAAAAGAAAGTGCATAACAATGAATGGCACAAGAAATGAACATGGAAGAAAAAATGAATGTGTTTTGGTAGGAAAATATTAGCTATGCAAATTTCACAATCCAAGAGAAAAATAATTGAAAATGTAATCCTTGACATGGATTAAATAATGGATAAATTTAATGGTCTATTTGTTCAATGAACCACATATTCTCTCATTAATCACATCTAAACAACTAAATTTAGAGGGTTATTACCCTAAAATCACTTCTAATTAGCAATTTAGTTGTCTTTGAAATGTTTTTTGGCCCTAATATAATGCAACACAAAAGGCTTTCAATGAAAGAAATTTCTTTCCTCATAGAGTTATAATCACAATGATCTATTTTTCACTGGAAACACCATATTGAGGAATATGGGAATTTCCCATAGGTTTGGGACACGTGGTCAAATCTTTGGATTTGTCATAACTTGAACACTATAACCCCAAATCGAGCGCTCTATAGCTCAATAGATTCCATTTTTCAAGTGCTTTCCAATGATAGGTCACATCATATGGTTTTGAGAAACTTATGGGCATGTTATCCGGGTGCCACCTTTTTAGTATTCAAAAAATGGGAATTGGGAGATTCCCAAACTCACTAATATTGTGTTTGGATGACTTAGATATGCTTTGATGTATGGACCTTGACATCATTATGAATCATGTCCTCCTTTACTTTTACTATCGTATGCTAATTAGTTGGATAAATTATTTATGAGTTCATTGATTAAGAGGTAGCATAGACTCAGTTTAACATAATCATGTTTTCAAATTTATTATTATCTCAATCATGAGTCATGATTCATGTATGGTACTTATAACTAAGACTACTTTATAAATCCACAACTTCGACTATTGTCTTTTGTGTACAAATTTAAAATACTTGGTAGATGGTTTGATAGTGCTTACCATCACAAGTTGTCACATTTACCTTTTACAAGGTGGTGATAACACACCCTAATAGTTTGGATTTTCATTGAAGATGTTTGATATAGCTCTATTATCCGATTTTCTTACCACAATATATGTCAAATATGAGTGGTGTGATAATTGATTTATTAGTATAAATCCTATTGCATTACAACATTTCTCAACTGCTAGCTATACAGATAGCTAATGTTATACAATCTAGCCATGGTCACATCAATGATCTTGCATCAATGATTCAAGATAGGCACACCATGTTGTAAGTATAGTTTTAATCGGAAAGATAGCATCATTTCCTTTCACAAGTCCAAGTGGTTGTCTATGGTTTTGGTCCTCATGCATGTTAGACTACCATAACCATTAAACTAACCAATCTTGTACCTCATCGCAAGGATTGACTTAGTTGATGCCATCTCTACTTGACAGTAATTCTCCCTTGTGATACTTTGATTAACTATATTTCACCCTACATCATATGTAGTCAAAGTTTTTTACCATTTACACTTAGTAGTAGTCATCCTTTCATCATTGCTATAGGACAATGGAACCAAGAGTTATATCTTTCAAAATATAAGATATTGGTGTAGCCCACCACTGACTTGCTATTGTTGATAAGACGACTTGCAATTTTCAACAAATTGATGAATGATAGCTACACTAATAGAACTTAATATTGTCAATAGTGTTTTGAATATATGAATGAAATGTTGATATGCTATGGAACTGTGCATTAGTGATTTGGTTTTGTTTACTTTTGACTAATTAAATGTCATACTATCACTAAATTTTTTCTCACAAGATAGCCATATAGGTGTGATAGAAACGGAATTGCAATTATGCACTTTTGGAAAATTTACAGGCATGGTTTGACTACATTGAGCTTGATGCTTATAATCATCGTCACATGATCATGGACACACCATCTTGCACCACTTGGGCTATTAATCATTCTAGCTAGGTCTTTTAGTCAATTATGCTCTCCTTACATCAATGTTTATCTCATGTATAGGAAGATCATTACAAGGTATATTGATTTATGTCTTTTCTTGGCCATGTAAGGGTTTGTAAATACAAAGGGTCGATGGTACTACCATGACATGTAAACATGGTGTATTCTATCACTACCTACCTTCCACAAGGTGGCGATGCGACCCTCTCTTACATCGGATTTGTTGGATGTAGTTCAAGTGTGGCCTTTTTTATGGACACAATATGTGTCACATATGAGTGATGTGATACACCTACTTAGAAGGTCTTGTAGCAGCCTATAGTTTATAGCTAGATAGCGTGGCCACATACTCTCACAAAAATTATACCTTAGGGTTTCATAAGGGGAAACATTGTTTGCATGTTGTTTAGGCTTTCAATCAACAAAAGAACAATACTATCCTCTCAATTTAGATTTTGCTTGGAGTGAGGCCAAGCAGATCATCAAGCATCATTGAGGCTAATAGCATTAGGGCATCGTTGGAATGCTGATACCTTTTGATCATAAAAATAACACTATGCTCGCATTCAAGCCTTTATTTTTGATTTGTTGTTAGCAAATCTAAGCTTGTAATATACTCCTTTAGGAAATTTTACACACTTGGAGATTTCTAATCTTTCAAACTATGGTGATTATAAAAGAAAATTGATGTTTTGATCATGAAGTACCTAAGATTACATAATCTTTAAAAGCTTAGATATTCATACTCACAAACTTATGTGGTATAAAATGTATTAACATCATATAGCACACTTAGGTCCTATTTGGTTTTAACTGTGAGTCTTGACGATCTAGAGTAATATCGTTGTTTGGATTGCATGTTGATAATGTGTAATACCATTGTTTGGAACACATATTGATAATGTGTAAGTGTTTAGATTGATTAGAATGAGAAGCACTTTTAGAATGTTAGGTGTAATACTTATGTTGGGGGTAAAGGCGCCTCTACCTAGCCGCCCGTGTATTACTACACTGACAGTCACCGCCACTGCACACTGCAGGTGGCGAGCGCCCATCACCGTCACTTTATTCTTTATTCTTTTAGTGACAGTTTGAATAAAGGAAGGCCTGGTCACACATTGTGACTGTTGGAGTTCCCATTTCTAGTCTCTCCCTTTCTTGCTCTTGCTCTCTCGCCATAGCTCTCGAGTCCAACCTTCGATCCGTCACTCCCTTTCAACTGGTATCAGAGCTTTGCTTTCCGACTCTTGAGCTTGGTTTGTGGCATTTTTAGCATCCCATTGACTCCCTACTTGCATTGGGTCTCCTTCCCGACAGCCATATCCAACTCCTTCGAGCTCCCGTCACTCCCCGGCTTCCTGAGCACCTTCCTAGCATTGTTGGGCACCTTCAGGGCATTACATCAGAGGTATTTGATCATTTTCTTCAGGGTTTACTTCAGTTCTCAAGTTTCACATGCTGTAAACAAGATTGGGGCAGCCATCATTGAAGCTCCCTTGCTTCATATCTCACTTGCCTTTGAACAAGACTTGCTAGAGCTTGTTTGAGGCCTTCTTTGGCTTTATCCGGACCCCTCCGAAGCTTGGCCACTATTTTTTGCAGCCCCAATACTAGCATTTATAGTTGGCAGAATCACGTAGCCCTCCGTATGTGTCTTCAGCATTGACAGTCACAACAGCAACTCTCTCCCTCCATTGGCACCTTGGCAAGCCATTTCGGGCATATGAACATGCTTTGATGCTTGGTTTTGATGGTTGATGTGTTGGCATAGCATTTGGACTGATTTAACACTATTTTGGGACTGTCATAACAGTCCACACGTAGTTTATGACAGTGTTACACTGACATTTGATGCTATAGCTTGTTTGGCATTGTCATTTAATGCTCGGTTGGTCCCTTTTGATGCCCGGATGTTAGGGGAATGTATGCCTACTGTTTGGCAACCATTTGGAGCTGATTTTGGTGTTGAAATTCTCAGTTTTGAATAGTAAATCACTATTGTACACAGTTGGGTCAAAGTCATTTTACTCATGTATACTTATGCCTATGCTTTTCGAGCTATGTTTCGGACTATGGTGATGTATTGACACTTGGGGCTCGACATAGAGCTTGGTTTTGATTCGGGATCATTGGTTGAGCTTGAGCTTGCTTTGCAAAGCATTTGGATGCTCCGACTTGGATGTACTTATGGCATGTATGTTGCTTATGTCTGACCGGTCTTGACATGCTTAGCCTATGCCATTACTACATGCTAGTTACATTGTTTGGAGCCTATTGCTACTAGAGCTCCGTCTTGGATTGACCTTGGATTCTTGGAGCTTACTTGAGCTATTTATTGGCTTGCTAGAGTTGTATCTTGGGATGTACTTGATGTCTTACATGCTTATGGATGCTACATATGGATGCTCTACCACCTACATGTTCGGGATGTACTATTGATGTATTGTCTTGGACTTATGTCATTGGCATTGTGTCTTGCTTTAGCTTGAGCTCTCGAGCTCGTACATACGGCTTTTGTGCCAGTGGGAGCATTCTTGAATGCTTATCAGACATTGAGCAGGTGGTACTTTTATGCATTAAGTTGTTACATGCTATTGAGCAGTTACAGACACTTGAGACTTTGGGAATTCTTACCTTTTGGGATGATACATCATATTTCTTGGTTCACTGTATGCTTATGAGCTAAGTCTCAGTTTTGGATCCGTATCTTTGTGAAGTGACACCTACTTGTGTCAAGTTTTGGTAGTGGCAGGAACACTTTGCCCCGTTGCCTGGGAGGTGTGCCTACTCACTAGCAGATGTTTGTATGACATACTTGGGTGTTGGGTTCATGCTTATCAACCGTCATATGCTTATGCTATGCCTGCATGATGTCGGCTTTGGTCTTGGCAGTATCTGATTGCCTTGGGATCTGATTTTGACACTATTAGCTCTCTTTTACTGAAATCTGAAATTTATTACAGCAAGCATATATGTATGGATTGGCATGGATTTTTCATGCTGAAACACTCTGAAATGATGTACTTTCACTAGTACTTGGTTGGCAGTAGCTTTGGTTCCACTTTCCTCGCCATTTCCCCTCGATTTTGGTGATTTTTTGGTCATTTTCTGCAGTAAACAGCAAGCAGTTTTAAACTGTCTATAGTCTTCCAGCCTGCATTATGGCGAGTTCGTCCACTGATCATGCTATTTTCAACATCACTAAGCTTGATGGTACAAATTCCTCTTATTGGAAGAGCCAGATTTGGCGGGTGTTGGTGCAGAAATCGCAGATCAAACCTTTGAGGTTAAGCGGGCATCCGCCTGCAACTATGCCACATGAGGAATGGCTTGAGCTTGATGAGTTATGCAAGTCCACTATTGTATTGTTTCTCACAAAACAGGTTCACTATTATGTCTTTGAGGAAGAACAGAGTGCATGGCATTTGTGGGAAAAGATAAAAAATCTCTATGACAAGAAAAGTCTAGCGAGTTAGATGTATTGGCTGAAGCAGCTTATGAATCTGCGTATGAAGGGGAATGTGACTATGTCTGCTCACTTGAGTCAGTTCCATGCTATACTCAAGAACTTGACTTCGCAGGATATCACTTTTGTAGAGAATGTCACTCCTCTTTTCTTGCTTGGTACTCTTAATGAGTCATGGGATATATTCCGCACTGCATTATGTGCCTCTACTGCTACCTTGAAATTATCTGATGTTGAGAGTGCTCTTTTGCAGGAAGAGGTTAACCGTAAGAATTTGGATGCCTCTTGTGTGTCACATGCTATGACAGTTAGAGGCAGGAATGATGGATATGGAAAGCATGGCAGTGGTAGTGGCCATGGATGGGATTCTCAGAAATCTCGGTCCAAGTCTCGTGGGAAGTCATGTAGCAAATCTTGTGGTAGGAATACATATGTTACTTGTCACCATTGTGGGAAAAAGGGCCATATTAGGCCATAATGCCATGAATTGCACAATGAAAGGTGCAAAGATAAGGGGAAAGACAAAGTGCAGGATAAGTCTTCTGATCGCAGCATAGTACCTGCAAAGTCCAGTGTTAAAATTGAAGAGATCAATGTTATGCATCCTGAGGATGTTGATGATGATGATTATATCCTAGCATCTTCTTCTAGTTCTTCGCAGATGACAGATATACACTCTATGTATGCACAGTGTTGGCTCTTGGACTCAAGTGCGTCCTTTCATGTGACACCTTGCCGAGAGTGGTTTCATTCATACCGTACTGTTTCTGGTTCTGTGCGCTTGGGTGATGACAGCTCTCTTATTATCGTGGGCATTGGTGATGTTAGGTTGCAGTTTCCTTCTGGCAACAGTTTTGTTATGCAGGATGTACGTCATGTACCTACTTTGACATGTAGTCTCATGTCAGCTAGACATCTTGATGACATAGGATATCATGTATGTTTTGGAGACTCTACATGGAAGATCACTCGTGGCAGACTTGTGATTGCGAGAGGTGCCAAGGCTGGCAGTCTCTACCCCTTGATTGTATCAGCTTCTTCCCTTGATCATGTTTTGTTTGTGGGTTCTATCCCACATGTATCTCTTTGGCATGCCCGTTTGGGCCATATGTCTTTGAAGGGAATGAAAATGCTTTTTGGTTTGTAGTACTTACCGCCCCTTGATTATGCATGTTTTGATTCATGTGAGCATTCAAGTCTTTATCGTAGGTAGACTAGGTCTACGCATAAGAAGTCTGGTAGGCCACGTATGAGTGAGCCCTTGGCATTGGTACATTCGGATGCTTGTGGGCCCATGCCTTGTCAGTATATGGGTGGTGTAAAGTATTTTGTTACATTCATAGATGATTTTTCACGAAAAGTTTGGGCTTATCCTATTAAGCTGAAATCCGATGTCTTGGCTGTGTTTCAGAGATGGCTTGCATTGGTTGAGAACCAGTCTAGGTATAGGCTAAAATGCCTAAGGACAGATAATGGGGGTGAGCATGTCTCACGTGCTTTTGAGCAGTTATGTGATGAGAGGGGTATTAAGCATCAGTTGACCGCCGCCCCCTACACCCTCCCCCCAGAATGATTTGGCTGAGCGGATGAATCGAACCATCCAGGAGCGTGTACGCAGTATGGTTAGCCGTGCAGGCCTACCACAGAGCTTTTGGGCTGAGGCAGTTAGTACAACTATGCATGTCATAAACAGATCACCCTCTAGTGGTTTGGATTTTTTTGTTGCAGAGGAGATATGGACTGAAAAACCTCCCTCTTATGCGCATATCCGTGTCTTTGGATGTGAGACATTTTGCCATGTGCCCAGGGACAAGAGAAGTAAGCTGGATCCTAAGAGTGTCAAATGCATTTTCCTTGGTTATGGGGATGCAGGCGAGATGGATTACCGTCTCTCGAATCTGCAGGCGCGGAAAGTCATCCGCAATCATGATGTAGTCTTCCAATGCATAGGCAGCCTGAGAGAGTTGTTGAGATCTGCATGGTCATATTTTAGGAGGAGCCGAGAGCTCTCCCACAGCCAGTTGGACAACCTACAGCAGCAGATGCTCATGGTTAGGGCATTGGACATCTAGCTAGGCAGGCAACAGAGCCTGCCGTGAGATGGTCTACTAGAGACAGACATCCACTTGATAGATTTCAGCCCTCGATGCATTATGTCTTGGTTACAGATGCATGAGAGCCTTTCACTTATGATGAGGCTATGCTCAGGGGTAACAGTCACTCCTGGGAGAGGGTTATGCAGTCTGAGATAGACTCCCTGCATAAGAATGACACTTGGGATTTGGTTTCCTTGCCTATGGGCAAGAAGGCTTTGCCATGCAAGTGGGTGTACAAGCTAAAAAGTACCCCTGGATACCCCAAGCCGGCATACAAGGCTAGATTGGTAGCAAAGGGTTTTAAGCAGGAGCATGGTGTGGACTTTGATGAGGTCTTTTTTCCTGTGGTTAAGATGACCACCCTGCGCTTAGTCTTGGCTTTGGTTGCTTAGCTTGACTTAGATTTATACCTCAAGGGGTTTACTATATATATATCCTCTATATAACGTGCATTCATGGCCTATTTATAAATATCCTAATATGTGAACCTTTCTTGAATAAAACACAACCCTTTTCTATTCAATCTGTAAGTAACCCCTTTGTATGACATCCTTTTGTATGTAAAAAATGTATATAACTGGTGTTTTAAAAAACCCTTCTTTTGAACTCACGTTATATATACATATATTCATGAGTGACCCCTCCGAGATTTATACTAGATGGATGTCAAGATGGCTTTCTTACATGGGGACTTGCATGATGAGATTTATATGGAGCAGCCTAAGGGCTTTGCAGAACCTGGCAGGCAGCACCTAGTGTGAAAATTGAAGAAAAGTCTTTATGGCTTGCAACATGCACCTAGGGAGTGGCATCATAAGTTTGATGCCTTTATGTAGACAGGGCTACAGCCAGAGTGCTATGGATCCGTGTCTTTACATGAAGAAAGCCCATGGTGGTTCTTTATTGATTTTGGTACTCTATGTGGATGATATGCTGATAGCAAGGAAAGCTCATGATGAGCTAGATGCTCTCAAGGCTCAGTTCAAGAAGAGCTTTGAGATGAAAGATTTGGGACAGGCCGCTCATATACTTGGTATGCGCATTAGACACCACAAGCATCAGGGACTCCTCTACTTGTCATAGAGGGAGAATATTCATAAGGTCCTTGAGTGCTTTCGCATGTAGGAAGCCTATTGGTTGTCCATTGCCTTATTATGTGAAGGTAACACAGGCTGATTGTTCGCAGATAGATGAGCAGAGGGGAGCATAGGGCCGAGATGGCCAAGATTCCCTATGCACCGCAGTGGGCAGTCTTATGTATGCCATGATAGCCACTTGTCTAGATATTGCCTTTGTAGTTGGTATTGTGGCATGCTATATGGCTACACCTGGCAAGAAGCATTGGGATGCCGTGAAGGGTATCATGAGGTACCTGAAGGGCACTGCAGATATGTGCATATGCTATGACAGCCAGGATACAGGAGTTGTGGGGTACACTGACTCTGATTATGCAAGACATGCAGATAGTAGGAAGTCCACTTTCGGCTATGTATTCACCTATGCTGGAGGTGCTATTTCTTGGATGTCCAGGGTGTAGAAATGCACAACCCTTTCTCTACAGAGGCCGAGTATGTTGCAGCCATTGAGGCTTGCAAGGAGGCCATTTGGTTGGGTCGTTTTGTTGCTGACCTTGGTATTGATGCTATCCGTACACTGCATTCGGATTCTATGAGTGCTATTCAGTTAGCCAAGAATCCAGCCAAGAATCTGGTCTTCCATGTGCTTTGCCTTCCTCAAGAGGTTGATGGGTGTGGGATGAGATGACGTCTTTCCTCAACCTGTTGTACATGTGTACATGTTGTACTGCCTTTTTTCTTTTTCTTTTCACTCCTCACTGGGGTAGATTTGCCTTTAAGTGGGAGGTTGTTGGGGGTAAAGGTGCCTTTGCCTAGCCGCCCGTGTATTACTACACTGACAGTCACCACCACTGCACATTGCAGGTGGTGGGCACCCGTCACCGTCAGTCACTTTATTCTTTATTCTTTTAGTGATAGTTTGAATAAAGGAAGGCCTGGTCACACATTGTGTTTGTTGGAGTTCCCATTTCTTGGCTCTTCCTTTCTTGCTCTTGCTCTCCTCTCGAGTCCAACCTTCGATCCGTCGCTCCCTTTCAACTTATACATCAAATTTTTGAATGATGAAATGGTATAAAAAGAGACCATATTTAATAGTTCTCTATTTTTACTATGTATAGTAGATAAATTTTTGCTTCATATAAAAGCTAGCAAAAAAAATGTGGCAAGCATTTATGCCAATCTTAACTAGATTTACTTGTAGCACTAGATTTTCTTGTCCTTAGCTTTTCTAGTTTCTTTATAGGTGCAATTAGGATGACAATTGGGCCCTGTGATGACACCTGCAATATGCATTAGAAGGTAATGTTCTCACCTTCTTCTTTTGTATGGATGCATATAATAGCTGGATCCTTCACCCACTTAGGCCTAGAAAGATCACTCCTAAGGACTACCATTGATGAAATCTACAAACAGATGTATTTATGACTTGCATAGACACATGCACGGATGCACGCACACATGTGCTATATGGGCATATCTACTTGCCTTACACATTGTTGTATAATTCCTCATCTTGTTCTTTTTTCTCTCAAGTGCACACATTCACACACTAAAACACAAATTCTCTCTTAGCTCTTTCTCAGATAAGTGCATAAGGGATGTAGACATGAACAAGTTACTTGCCTAAGCCCACATAGCTTTCCTTAGATCAATTATGCCATGCATATACTAGTGTACATTCACACATACATAGACACGAACATTGACACACAACCTGTCTAGTCTCTTCATCTATCCTCTTACACAAACTATTGCTTCCTATCCCCTTCATGTCCCTTCTTTCTCTCTTACTAGTTTATTATATATTCACTATACATTCCTTCTTCATAAACCTTACTAGGACTTTCTATTTTATATGATGCATAAGTAATGCTAGTTTTGTTTCTCTTCATCTATGTGTGTGTGTATGTGTGTGTAAAACTCTACCTACTCCTTTCTTGAAAGTTTTTTCTTATAAAAACCCCATGGTCCCCCAAAATTCTCTATTAACCACCTACATATTGTGTAGCATTCATTTTATATATTTAGGCCATAAATTAATATTGCTACCTTGACCAAGTGGTTGGATTTCCCTTCTAATGCGGCATTAAGAATGGGATGATAAAAGGTGAAAGGTAGCAACATCTAAACATGCCAAACCCATGTACAAATATAGCATGGACCCTTTCTTACCTACATATTCGCATATGTTACTCCTTTAGCTACCTAACACCAATTGACTTTGTACTCTTGGGCCTACTGCTAATAAAGAAACCACTCTAGCCAAATGATAGCACCAATTCTAGCTCAGCACAATGTATTGGTATAAATGATCTTTTGCCTTTTGAGGCGCTTAGGATAGATATATGAAATTAGCACTTTAAACATGTAGTAGTTTGATCAAAGGCATGTTAAAAACCAAGCATCAACACATTGGCACATCCAACACTATTACTTGCTTGTGAACTAGTATGCTAATTATTGCTGATTGTAATGGTAGTATTTTGGTTAACTGGACAAAGAAGTCATTTGATGAGGTAAGCTTTGAGGTCTCATAATGATTAATATGCTTCATGGAACAATCCATGCAAGGAAAATCCCTAAAATGGATACTAGAAAGATAATAATATGATGATGCTTTGTGAGGTAACCATGTAATGGATTAAAGAGCCCCCATAGACAAAAATATTGACGTTGAATGAATAGGCTACTATAACCACCAATATAACTGCTCCACACTCAAATAAGTCTATTTTCTAAGGCTTCACAGTTAGCTTAGAATAGAACTTGTAAACTCTTTCAATACAATAGCTTAGGGCCTTTTATCTAGCTTGATAGCTGTATGTAGTATGATATCTTGTAATTTGTGGACCCAAATATATTTTGGATAGTATGATGTCTTCTATGTGGAGCACTACAGCAAGTGATAGCTTATAATAGAGCACTTTAAATAATGATAACCTTGATGATATACTATTCTTGATCATATCTACTTTGTATATTAAGATTTTGGTTTGGCTTGCATATACTAGTAGTGTGATACACTCCAACATGGACCAAGTTGATTAGTTTGTGAGCCTTTCAAAAGAGTAGTGGTGGCTCACACTAATCTCATGAATGCTTCAAAGATTCCATGATATATGTACATGATGCTGGCAAGGCATCCCCTATTTTTGCTAGTAGTATGAATTTGTGCAATTTCACACTCAAAAGCATACATATGGTGCTCTCGTAAAATATTAAGAGATTGTAATTCAACACTTACTATACACATGAAGATGCTTCCTTTATGAACACTTGCAAGCTTTCATCATAGCTCTGTTTTGCTGTGAAAAATTGGAGGATTCAAGCTTGGAAATTTTTGTGAGACATGCATGCTATTTTGTTTGCTAATTTTTATGTTAATCAAAATTTTGAACTCTATGAAATGGTTGTGGTGCTAATGATAGTAAAAAAGACAAATGTAGTCATTTGGGAGCCCAAAGTGGCTCCATTTTGGATTTTGGATCCTTGTAGTTACTAACTATAATATTGTAGTTTTATTTTTCTTGCAATTTAGGTAACATAGAGCTTTTGACTCATACATGATGTCTTCATATTATCCCACTAACCAATTGAGTAATTTGACTTCTAGGCAAATAAGCATTTTTAAAAGCCATGCTAGGCAAATGATAGTAGATATTAAGGGTTAAGATAATTAGTCTCTAGTACTAAGTAGTATGTTTCCTCTTATAACTAATTATACTCAAGAGATAGTATTGTATAATAAAATGTAGTTGCTAGACCTTCTTTTATAGATGTACTATTTGCTTCAATAATTGGTTTTTGAGTGTTTTAGCCTTTAATCATTGCATTTCGATTAGGATGAATGGAAAAATGTGCTGGACATATGTTATTTTTATTTCTTTATGAATTAAGCATGGATTATAATATGTGTACTAGGTGACTAGACTACCAGGGTAGCTTTCACATACCATTGACATGGTTATATAGATAACTCATGGTTATGATAACTTATCTTTACTATGGATGGAAATCTAAGTGATTACATGCACTTAGGCTTTAAGTCACGCACTCGATGTGTTGCATTGAGGATGCTCATTTGAAAGGTTGATAAAGTGTGCTAGACACCAATATCATAATTGCACTCTCATAGGAGGGAGTATTAGCATGTATTGTGAGGCTGGTTTTATTAATAGAAATAGTATTGAATATTTGTGCTTAGAGTATTCATGGAGGATATAAGATTGACTCCAATCATCTTCTCTTTATACTCAAATTACACCTAGTAACCTTATAGCTATTGCCAAAGTTGAAAAAATATCTCCTTTTGCAGAGTACTAATGCAAGCAGCTTGAGTTGCAAAATGCGATTGGAGTATCAATTAGAATAATTCTTTCATAGGTGTGGATGGTGATAATTGATACTTGTTTGGTCGTAACTCAATATATTCTTCTATCAACTTTTGTGAATGATGAACTATGTTTTGACTACATGGTGCATTGTTTTTCATTACAAGATTGGTATTTATCCTTAGAGTAAATTCAATATTTCTAGAATCTTTGTAGGTGAGATCGGGATGAGAATTGGAACCTACATCAACAACTCCAACACATATTAGGTGGTTAGGTTCTTACCTTCATCTTTTGTATGGATGTAGGTAATAGTTGGTGGACCCTTCATCCACTTAGGCTTGGAAAGACTACTCCTAGGGACTTACACTGATGGAATGTACCAATTTTGTATATTTGCATTTATTTCAATGACAATTTATTATTTATCTATGTTGTATGCAAAGGGTCTTTGTGAGATTGCAATTTTTAAATAATTTTTAAAGATCCATTTCTAGCTTATATAGCATTCAATGTGTGATTACATAATTTTATTTTCAATAATTTTGGTGTCTTCATTTCCAAATTCTAAATGATAATTTTTGTTGTACCCAAATTCTTTACTATTCACTATGAATTCTATATTCAACTTTGCCATATGATTCATAGTTCTAATTGTGGTGATATTTTTCCATAATATTTTAGATATATCAATTATTTTAGTCTATTTTTTCTTTTTTAAAAGTAATTATTGACTTTGATGTTCTTTACTTAATAATTTATTAATTTCTCAATAATCTATATGATTCAACTTTTGTTCAAGGGAAATGTTACACACACACACACACACGCACGCACGCACACACGCACACGTGTACACATGCACACACATGAGTGAAGCATGGGGCTTGCTCTCTATTCAATAGAGATAAAGAAGAGAAGAAGAAGGTTGTTTTTTTCCTTGTGTGGCTCAAATCGATTGACCAACTACTACATGAGAACGTACTATATTAAACTGACCAGATCATGGCACGTACTACAACAAAAAGGCTCCATAGACGCGCTTGTAGACACAATATTTGAACTATGTTTAAAAAATTTCGGGCGCTTTTATTACCGCGTCTAAAATTTCACGTCTAAAAGCGCACTTATAGTCAGAATCACACGCCCATATAGACGCTCATACAGACGTGCATATTGATGCGCTGCGCAAATATATAATCATATTTATAAAAAAGTGGATATATTCATATTGTGCGTCTATACATGCGTGTACGTGCGCGTCTAAGAAAGTGTTTACTTTGCAAGTTTTTGATGAGAATAGAGGCACATTTATCCTGCAATTTAGACGCGTTGATAGATGCGCAAAATAGAGGTGTGAAAAAAAAACCAGAGAGCATGTGGCTTTGCAAGCCACATGCTCTCTGGTTTTTTTCAAGCCACATGCTCTCTGGTTTTTTCCCCCCCATCAACATCAAATTGTATGCTTAGGGAAAACAGAGAAAGATTATTTCGAAGATTTTTGTACTGAAAACAAAACAATATATGCAGAACACGAAATTTCATATATATAGATGAAACGTTTTTACATGATGAGTTCTAGTGCTTGTGACCTCAAGCATGGTCATGGTCGCAAGCACTAGCTAAAAGTAATACATATAAAAAATGAAACTACAAGCCAAGGGGAGGCATGCATGCATGGGGCTCCTCTACATCTCCTCAGACGAGGCATCATCATTGCTACTACCACCGCTGCTTGTGCCGCTGCCACTACCGCCACCGCTACTACTAGTCCCCACTTCACTATCCTCAACTGCATTAGGGTTCGCCTACACAAAGGATTAAGGTATATAAATACCATTACAAACAGTAAATTAGAGTTACCTATACTTTTCATGTAAAAAATAAAACATACGTCTTTTGGTTGTGGAATTCTCATGGCACAATTATATTGCTCCTCCGTGATGAGTCCCTCCTCGTAGAAATGCTGCCAAGTGGATGCCCCGTTATGACCTCGATGGTAGCCTACCTCTCTAGGAGTAGGCATCCTACCAACGATATGATACTACAAAACAATTTGAACATACAACATATTAGAACACACTACATAATGAAGTGAAACAAATTATAAAAGTTAATTAAAAAAATCAAATAATACTTAAAAATTCAGCCTCCCATGACTCCCTGCCACCTGATCGATAATGCGACAATCCCATGGTTGCCATTTGGATACGTCGTGCCTCTGCATGCTGGCGTTTTCTCTACTGTTGTCTTCTTAGCCTCTTTCCACTCCCTGCAGTGGCAATTGGGTGGTTGACCATATCCAGGGCGCCCTTGCTCTTGTCTCCGCAATGACTCCTTGGCCAGTGTCATAAGGTGAGACCTCTTGTTATGAAGCGCGTCTCTCACCTTTGACCGTCCCCAATCATCTGAGAATCGTGAATTCTCGGGATTAGGGTTCTATGTACTGCCCGTAGCACCTCTTGCCACAAACCATTTTTTTGTCGCTTGAAGGGAATCATGCAATCTTTGTATGTGGCATGCACGACACTCCTCAAGTAGGCTATCACTTCCCTCCCCTTAGAGTCATGCAAGATACCACCAACATTAGTGATAACAGAGTAGTACATTTGTGGAGGCTCACCTCTCTCATTTCCCGGTGAGGGTGATTGAGAGCCACCTCCTAGGCAACCCCCACAAATCCCTCGACCTCCTTGTCCTCCGGCATGACTCTCCCTCCTCCCTCGACGGGCACTACCCTCTAACTCACTCGATGCACGTGCTTTTGTAGATGCACGTGCTTCAGTCGATCCATGTACTTTAGCTGATCCCTGTGCATCAGCTGATCTGTGTGTATACATAGTGCGTGGAGTACCTGTTAGTAGAGGTGTGCCAAGGTTTGGTGTTTGTGCGGCAGTACTAGGCAAAGATGTGATAGGTGTCCCAGACATGACACTAAAAACCTCCTCTGTAGTGGGAGGGCGACCAAGATAATTGGTCATCTCCCCCATGAATTGCTCCTTGTTTGAAAAACCTCCAAAAAAGCTACTAACACCTCTAGAAAACTCCGCTAATGTATTGTTCATGCGTTCCAAGTCAGGATTAGTGCTGGAAGATCCAGGATTCCACATCTACACAAGAAAAATCATATTACCCTGTGTAGATAAAGCATATAACATGCTGCGTCTATATTTGCGTCTCTGTCTGCGTCTATTAGAGCGTCTATTTCTGCGCCTATACCTGCGTCTACACTGTCATCTGGACGCGCTGATAGATGCGTGCAGTCAGACCATTTTTTTCAAACTTGGTTAAAAAACGCGCAAAAAAACCTCCATTGATGACAGTCTATAGCATGTAGAGAGAGAGAGAGAGAGAGAGAGAGAGAGAGAGAGAGAGAGAGAGAGAGAGAGAGAGAGAGAGAGAGAGAGAGCAAACAAGATTGAGAGAGAGAAGAAGAACTCACCTTCTTTGCTTGTTCCGACGGGTGGCGGCTAGGTTGCAACTCCTCCCTTCCCTTGGTAAGTTGCTTGAATCTTCTTCTCTGCCTTGTTGTTTGGCTCTTGTTGTTTACTCTTTGGCTCTTCCTTCCTCCTGTCCTCTTTTTACTCTTATTTCCTTCCCTCATTGTCTTCATGAAGTGATAGATAGACATGATTAGTGATGTTGAGCTCGAACTACAAAAAACACGCAAAAAACGCAGGAAAGCACTGGTTTGAAAAGAAAGCCACAACTTTTTTAAAATTTTTTTAATATTTGTGTGGCGCGTCTGTAAGCGCGTGTATATGCGCAGATAAGACATATTACATGTGCTGATAGATGAGCAGTTACAATTAAACTGATTAGATGCTAGTTTTTGGTTGTTTTTGGATCAACATGACATGACTTTCCTAGTCTTTTAATATCAAAATGTTTACCTCCATGTTGTAAGTATTAATGCATGCATTTAGAAAATATGACATATATACCAAATGAAATCACATTTGTACTTATGATCTAGGTGTAATTATGTTGTCATCTTCTATTAGTATGGGACTAATTAACAATGTATGAAATTCAGGTAAGGATTTTCATAGCCATAAATATATTAATTAGTGGAGTAACTATGTAGACTAATTAAGAATGTATGAATATTACATACAGTTCATCCTTCCTACTAGCATATCCCATTGTGTTTCGAAAGATGTGCATGATATCATTTACAAGATGGGTGAGCTCGTGAGGTATGTATACTTTATACTTATTTTTTAGTTTACATATTACGTACATCACATAGTAAACCGGTTGAATTTATGGACAAAACTAATCATTGTTCTCAATTGCATGTTGGTAGATTTGTGAGTTAGAAGGAAATCAATCCAAATATGTTGCAAGAGGCTCGAGTATTATCCATTGAGGTGGTTTGTTTGGTGGAGGAAACTTTTCCTCGCTCCATTTTGACTACTCAAGTACACTTACTCGTACATTTGATTGATGAGATTGCGATTTGTGCTGTAGTTTATGCAAGGTGGATGTTTTTTCTAGAGCGCTTTATGAAAACCCTAAAAGATTTTGTAAGGTAAAATACACGGCCCGAGAGAAGCATGGCCGAGGGTTGGTTAGTGCAATCATTCCTTGTACAAATCTCTGAATATATTACTAAAGTGGACTCCTCTTTACCATGACTATGGAAAGATAATGAAGATTTGAGGATGACCTCTATAATACCTCAAGGAAAAGGAAGGAGTAAAGTGCTAATGAAAGCGGAACTTCGTAAGTTAAATGTATTTTGTGTGCTTAATAGTGAAGTAATGAGCAAATGGGTGACACTATATAAAGAAGCAAGGGCAAAAAGAGTAAGCGAAAGGTAAGCATTTCGTGCTAGACATGGACGTAATGTCGCATATCCAGAATATTTAAGTACACTTCCATGTCATATTGATATAGATTGGCTACATGAAGAAATGGAGAATATGGAAAAAGAGGAGGCGATGGATATATCACAAGAGGAGTGGGAATACGCACGAGGTTGCTTATCAAAGGTGAGACATACTTATAATTAAATTATCTTTAGTTATATATGATATAATAATTTCACATGTTTCATCTTTAACTAAATCATTAATATGATCTCAACAATGTACTACTAGTGCACATTGTTCAATGCTATTTGGTGTGAAGGCAAACATTTTTGAACTCAACGTATAGATGATAAGAGAAATACCCAGGATTGTGGTATCCTTGCAAACTTCCAGGATACCAATGGCACCATGGAAGGTTATTGTGGCTTGATCCAAGATATTTTGAAGCTTGACTTTAGGTGATTTTTTATATATGTGCTAGATGTGAAGTGGTTTAAAGAAGTAGTAACAACGGGTGAGTATTGCATAATTACACATCATCCAAGTGGTTTTGTAGTGATTGACTCTATAAAATTTCACCAAGGCAAGAATGACACATTCGTACTACCTCAACAATGCGAGCAGGTATATTAGAAGCTATTTATTTATATATATATTACTTATTGATACATTCTTAAAATAAATACCTAAGTTGCTTACTTTTTGTTTTTTAAATGCAGGTTGTGTATTACCCAATGGTAAACAATAACCGATGGTGGCACGTCATCCCCATATCTAATCGTTCAAAACCAATATATGGCAATGCTACCAACATAGAGATAGTTAATGACAATCCAACAATCAATGATGATATAATCAATGATGATGCACATGATGATGCCATGATCGATGATATACATGATGCAGTGCAAGATGATCCCCATGCGGATGTTCAAGGAAGTATAGAAGAGGATAACAATATGGTTGCAGATGATGATGAAGAAATTGAGCATAGCAATACTTCTGACAGTGGGATAGAATTATTTGTTTCATTGCCTATTGGTAACATAGACCTAGAGGTAGGTAGTCTAGCAAGGGCCGATCTCATTGAAGATGAGATTGATCATTGATTGTAGCATATATAATTAGCTTTGAATGATTGGATGTATATTTGTAATACTCAGAAAGAAGTAAAGTTGGTAATGTATTCAAACAAATACTAGTTGTTAAGAGGTTTGGTCATATTTAGGGACTTTATGAGAAATGAAAAATATGTGTGTTTATTTTCACATTTATAGGTGCGTTTATAAACGCGGGTATATAAACATGTTCTGTATACTAGCATAAATAGACGCGCTGATACACACGCTTATAAATGCGCCCGCTATTTTCGCATGTACAGTGCGCGTCTATAGGGCCTTTCTCTTGTAGTGGTGTAAGAGGTCCTGCACCTTATTTGTGCCGCTTTTTTTCACGACGGTTGTACTACTTCATTTCCTTCCCTTATCTTTTCCTAAATCTTATTACTAAGGCTAAAACATCCGCTCTACCTCTTGTTCACACTCCTAACTCTCCAAACGAGTTTAGCACAATCCTTGTTCACATTGGGCTTTACCAAACCGGTTTCTCTTGAGCCTCACTCACACATGTTGCTTGCATAAATCGAGCTTTCTTCTAATATTGATGTTCCCATGAGAAATGTAGCTTATTAAAATTTGATCGAATCCTCGTTGTAGGATTCAAGGGATACCTTGTACGGAGTTAAACACTGTTGGGCATTAATATATGAGTCCAATAAGACCTCCCCACATTAAGCATATGATATTGACTCAAGCTGTCATAATTTGACAAATTCATAGGATTTGGGTTCCTCAATTGGCAATAAAAAATGATGTATCTTCTTATGTGGAAGAGGTTATGGGGCATTATCATTGGGAGAAGCACAACATTAAGCTCGAGAGTGGAATATGAATTAAGAAAGCAACTAGAAAGCATTGGGTAAGTAGGCTTAGGTGATGAATGCATACATCACATTGATAGTATTCTGAGTGTGAGGACAACATGGAAGGGGCTCAACAAAGACTTGGGCACCGAATCCAAGCACTCCAAGATGAAGCTACTAATGCAATTGTAATATAATTTGAAGTTCAATTACCCAAAGGAATATCGAATATGTAGGTGCTTGCCGTGAAGATCGAGGTGGCGGCGGCTGGCGTGGAGAATTCCTGATTCGTAGATGTAGAAGGGAGTTTATTAGTTTTAGAATGTATATGCTGGAGATCGTACATAAGGTTTTTCCCGTCTAAGGCCCTTGGATCGCATAATCTATTAATCACCGCCGAAGAAACTCCATCCCACAGAAATGCGTGCGCGTTTTCAAGCGTTTAATTTGATGCATGCGGCCGGACGCGATATAATCGATGACTGTGGGCTGGATATATAGACAATGGCGTCAAGGGTGGCAGTGTTTCACGGTATTGATCTACCTCATATTTATGAGACGGTGACATTGCGTGCTGAGGGGAGAAGGAGAGCACTGAGCAGTCTGGCGAAAGTATCAGACAGACTTCAGCGGCTACTAAAAGCAATTGTTATGGAGTGAGGGCAGGAGGTGTTTATATTCCTCGAGGAGCTGCTCTAGTGCAAGCTCTCGATAAGGACGTCTCTCGGGAATTCGAACCTACAAAACTAGTGTTGATAGAGAGGGTATTCTTCTTGGAGATCACGCGGCACGCCATTACGAGGGCATGGAAGACTAGTTGATGAAGAAGACAGCAGTCGACTGGATGAAGTTGCAGTCATTGTATGTGGGATGCTTACGTGCAGCCACGGGAGGGTTGCAAAAAACTCAGAAGGTGACATTTGCTTATATAATACAATCGACTAGATGCTACCACATTCCTTGTTCATTGGCATCTGAAATCATTAACATTGGTGGAAACATATTGCCATTTAAGGGCAACTGAAACACTGAAGTTGTCAGCCCTCATGTCCATATACTGATCGTGCAGGTTTGCAGTCGTGACTCGTAGTGTTTGCAATATTGGGTGGCTTCTTTTCTCGAAAATTGTGTGGGGCTGGATCTACGGACTACACAAGAGAGTCAATGGTGACTATCATGATGTACCGACAATTTAGTGGTTGTCAAAGGCTTTTATTGAGATCTAAAGTATTGCTTGTGTAAGACGAAGTTTTTTCCCTCCTTGGAAGTGTTGATGTCCTCTGTGAGAGCTACAAGAGGCACAATTTGGAAGTTTTCCTCATGGGTTGGGGTTCGGCAGGCAAGAAGAGTTGTTTTGGCTAGAATTCAAATTCTGTGAGATCTAGCATCAGGCCACAACTGGTAGTGGCACTCCTTTTTCTTGTGTGTTTGGGGTTGTGTGAAGGATTGTTTTTTTATCACCACTCACAATACAGTGGTTTGTTAGCACATTTAATGCATACGTATGGGAACTAGGTCTAAGAGAATGTGGATGGATAAGGATGGATGAGGTTGTAGCCAAAGAGGTCACACACAAATGTACGCAATGTAATCCATGAGTAAAGAGAAGGGTTGTTCTCAAGCTTCAAAAGCTATAAAAGAATATACTTGGTTCAACTAAATCCAATTTGAGTCTACTTGGTTGCATCATGCTTCTCCACTTGTTCTTCTTCTTTTCCCCATAGCTCATCTTACCTTCTTTCTTAACCATGTTTTGTAACATATGTATGCATGTATGCATGTACGCAACACACACACACACACACACACACAAATACATGTACATACTTGTTTCCCTTATTTGAGATGTCTCCAAGAACATATCTATTTCCTACTTTAATAGCTTGATTTTATGCCACACCTTTCCTATTTACTAGACTTTAACAAGTTCTCCACCCTTCTCAACCTTTGTATATAATTTTATAGGGATGCTAGACTCAACAAAATACTAATATTTTTCTAAAGTCAAAGTTCCATCCTTCTTTCCCTCTGCTTTATAGAGGTGGTTTTCTTCATAACCTTCTCCCTGATCTTAGGATAGTCTTTGACAAAGTGACTCAAGATCTTCTCAATTTAAAGATAGCATTGGATCTAGAAAAGTAGGCACTTAATCTTAACACATGATCTCCACATCTCTATTGTCACATAGTTTGAGACCTTATAATGTAGCTTGGTTCTATAAAGATGAAGATAATGTTCAACATCGAGGCTTGTACACAATAGGAAGAGTACTATGTTAGCAATGTGTGAAGTTTTGATCCCAAACTATGGAGTGCAAAAGTAGAGGCTCCTAGGGAGAAGAGCTCCCACCACATGTGGTGTAGTCCCATCCAAGAGTAGACTTGGTGGAGGAAGGCTACATGACTTAGTGGTGGATGTTCAAAGGAGAATGTGCCATCAAGATGACCCGACCCCCAGAAATGGGAAGGTAATGCCTTAGATTGATGAATACAACCTTTGGACAAACAAATTATGGGTGGACGAGCATGTAAAAGGGCTTTTGGAAGGAAAGGTAAGTGCATCTCCCAAATGTGATGGGTGGCTTGTGCATTAGCATTAGCCAAGTTTCTTAAACATAACCACATCATGCATTACCTCACTTTACATAGCTACAATCAAGGTGTCACTAATATCCGAGCAAT
The DNA here is from genome assembly GCF_053477565.2 of Lygodium microphyllum. Classification (NCBI taxonomy): domain Eukaryota; kingdom Viridiplantae; phylum Streptophyta; class Polypodiopsida; order Schizaeales; family Lygodiaceae; genus Lygodium; species Lygodium microphyllum. The sequence goes on along the minus strand of NC_141141.1, from coordinate 118,555,816 downwards.
TGATTTGTTTTCGACTTGGATTGTGGTCCACCAAAAATCAAATGGTCAGGTTGCAGTAGTCCATTGTTTGTTTTGGCTTGGAATGTAGCTGATAGAAGTTGGATGACTTGGGTCCAATCAACAAAACATGTTGCTTGCTTGTCATATGCCGTGTTCATGAAAAACCAAGGTTTAATGTAATATAAATTACAAAAAAAACCCTCAAAATCTAAAGAAATTTTATAAATTTTAGTTATAGAAATAGGGAATACATGTAATTTGATTCAAAAATTCCTCCAAAATTTTATGTTAAAGGTTTTTGTATCCACTACCAAAAATGTTTTTTTTGAACATTGGTCACATATTAAGAATTCCAAAGTTCTCACTAGTTGCTAGATAGCTCATTATTGAAGAGCTTTGACTCGAGGGGGGTTATTGTGAGCATGCCACACTTTCTAATGCAATGTGTAGGTTTGTCTGACTAGGTGTCATTTGTGGTTCCTTGCAATTGTATTCATTGTGAGAAGAGATTTGTAATCACATTCTTTGCTTAATCTCTCACACATCTTGACATCAAAGTTGGAATGTCATCATCCATGCTATTCCTAATTACTGATGATTATGTCAAAGAGAGATTTGCAAAGAGAAATCGAGCTCTCTTTTCAAGACTAATCGAGACTTTAAAAAATTGAGTAGCTTTAATCCTTCTATCCAGTTCGATCCTTCGCACACACATGATGGAATTTGGTTTTGAAAGTGCCTAATGAATATTTGACCCTAAAACCTAGATCATATTGTTTGTTTTCTGGGGGATTATTACTTGTCAATATTTGAAAGGTGCCTTCATTAATACACCACACAAATGACTAGCTACCAATGGTCTGGAATTGTGCAATAACTAAACCCCTTAAAATTTGCAATTTCATCGAATGCCCACTCTCATATAGACGACCAATGGTATCCTTGGAAGAGTAACCATTTTCTAGGGGTGAAAAATAGTTGTATTGACATCTCTCTGATAGTTGCCATTGGGGCCACTGTCTTGCCTTAGTACTACATTAACTTGCTACTTCTTGTTGTTCCAACCCGCGTTTGCTACATTAACTTGCAACTACATTAACCAACTACTCCCCACTCCTCCAAATTGTGTCTACTTTCTGCATTTCTTGCTGCAAGTTGCTATTTCTTCTCTTGCCCCCAATGTACCCTAGTACTCCTACTATGTACATGTTCCTTGCTCATCTTGCTCATTGCATATCTCCTACTACTCCTAGTTTGTACATGTTCCCTACTCTTGCTTATTGTTATACTCACTTGTGCTACTCCATTTCTAGATCCTCCACTCCTATTGCAATTGCCGTTGCCCCACTCCTATCAATTCCTCCATGTCATCATTGCACACCACCTTTTATTGGTAGATCATGAATCCTCTTCATAGCTCTTGGCTTGCAACCTTGATGGACTGCAATCTCAATGTCCTGCATATGTTGCAGTTCTTACAAAACCATGATGTAGAGGAGAGCTCCTAGTTGAGCGTCTCTTTTGCTTGGGGTGTTTGTATTTTTCTTCTTCATTTATCCAATGCTAGTGTAAGTGTCACTTTGGTCATGATCCTTGTTACAGAAGTGGTAGGTCTCCCCAAGGCACAACACATGCTCTAGGTGGGTGTCTAGTAGTCCTTCTAGGTTCCCGATCTCAATGTACATGATGATATCTTTCGCAAAAGATTTATATTTCACTACATATCCTCTTGCAACAAGGAGATGTTGATTTTGTCTATCCTGCAAAATCGAGTTGAAAAGTGCTTAGCTATGCCTTCCTATTGCTTGTGCACAATGGCTTCACCCAGGACATTGTGAATACATTTGGTATTGGTGAGTTTACAATTTGCAAATACTGCCACATTGTTGTCAACATACTAGCAACAAAGTTGAGATCAGCCCACATACTTTTCTCATAGGGGAATGCCCTAGGAACATCATCGGCCCACATATTTGTTCTCATAGGGGAATGACCTATGTCCAAATCATCACCTTGTTCCCAAACGTATGTGGTGCTATTGATGGCACATGCATAAATCTCACTTGGAAGCTTGGCATGGACCACAATCCAATGTAGTACTAGTGCAATTACCACTTTCATTCAGTGCTTTTGTAAGTGGTCTATGATGCAAAAAAGTGCATATGGATGTTTGTATGTTTGCACCTCGGGGGGTTCACCTATAAGAAATCATCTATATAACATTTGTCCAAAGGGTATTAAGAAATACTCTTTCTTCACATGCTATAAGGCAATAAAATGACCCCGTTACTTTACTAAGCTTATAGATTTTTTTAAAAAATATAATTAAAAATCCCATTTTGTAAATATAATCTATAAATTTTACTTTAAAAACATCTTTTCTTTTAAACTCACGTGTTTTCTTATAAATTTTATAAGGTCCCCCCCCCCCCCCCCCCAGGTGGAACCAACAATAGTACACATTGGAAGATATCATCCATTTACAGGTGCTTCAAGGAGATGCTCATTCTTCACAAGTCACCCATCTTCATTCTCTATGTTTGGGTGTTGCCTTACCTACTTACAAATTCGGGCTATAGAGCTTATGGGGACACTTAATAAACCCCTTCTGGAAGGGTAACCGCCCAAGTTTCGGAGATTGGAGATTGTTTACTCAACATCTCCCCTATGGCAAAGTGCATGTTGAACATGTCTTTGGGATGCTAAAAAATCATTGGTGCATCCTTTGGGATATTAATGTTCACCTACATTGTGTGTTAAAGTATATTGTGGCATGTTATATTATGCATAACATGCTTGTGAAAAATGTGCACGAGGAGCATTGAGATGATGACTTTGATCCACATTCCAATGATGTCAATATTGTGTGCAATGTTTCTAGGTTTGAACATGTTGAGGAGCGGATATTAATACAAGTAGTCTTTGATGGGGGTGGTCTCATCGCATTCAAATTTCTTGAGAGCATACAAGCTGCCTCCCTTGGTGTGGTATGTCCTATGACGACTCTATAGAGCATCTAACTCCTCCAGTAGATGTAACCTCCTATATCTACAAGAAGTTCTTGCTTTGTCAGCTATCTCCTATTGAAAGATAAGCATAGGAACTCCCCTTACACTAGAGAGGATAAGGGTAGCTAGGTGTAAATGGACTGGAGGATAGGGGAAACCCTAACCTTTACTCCTCCAGTGGCTATGTAAATAGCCTAAAGTACACACTCAATGTAGAGGAGAGTGTACTAGTTGTACCTTGAACAACTGACTAAACAAGATATTGTTCTTGTACTCGATCTCTCTCTCTCCCTCTTGTGCACACTCTCTCATGCTTCCAACTTTGATTTGCAACATGGTATCAGAGCCATCTCTGATCCTTCAACTTCCCTTAGCCTCTATACACATCTAAGTGCACAAGAAGAACTCTTGCCATCTCAGTTACCTTCCTTTCCACCATAGCCAACTAGACTCCTTGACCTTGGAGGAGTTGGTGTGTGCAATAGATGCAATTTTACCTCCTGATTCCTTATGGAGACATCATCCTCAGTTTAGGGTGCTTTAGCATGGTACATCAATCCCTGATATTGGCCGATGTGTGGGCAACATTGCCATAAATGTAGAAAACGATGCAGTTTTGACAGCTTGGCAGTTTGTACAACAATGCGGCCTGCAACATATGTAATAAGGGTGGCCACCATGGGGCTTTGATAGGCCCCCAAGTGGGCTATCTCCACCCAAGAGGGTTCTCAGAAATTCTTCCGCCTGCTGCTCCCAGAGAGTCAAACCCTAACTGTGGGTCTCTGGCAGCCATAGCCAAAAAGCTTCAAGCTTCTTCAACCTTCAAAATTTTCAATGTTTGGTCACTAACAATGATTTTAATAACTGAATCATCTCTTCCAGGGTCAGTTACTAATCTAGGAACTTCATTTCTAAGTTTTTTAAACTTGGAAGGCCGTCATCAAGCTCATCAAGACCGACATCTACCATCTCTAGTAACATAAACTAGAGATGAGTGCTTGCAAGCACTAAGGCACATTGCTTAATCATTATTGTTGCTCGTACCTACATAATATGAGTTTTTTCATCAAAAAACCTAAACAATTGAGTGCTTTACTTCATGTTGTAAGGCTATGTGTACAATTATAAACACATAGACCATCCTATCCTAAACTTGTATTGCATATCATGTGTGGTTTTTTCAAGTACCTTGGTAAATGAAATTAGAGGGATGAGTGTCATTGTACTCTCCTCGCAGTCATCACCAATAAGCATTGAAATCATAGACCGTCCTTGTCCAACACAAGGTTCATTTAGTAAGCCATACCGCAGGGAGGAGCCCGAAGTCTAGTCTAGGTTCATATCATTAAAGCCTAAAAAGACCATTAAACCTCAAAAGAAGATTGCACATAAGAAAGGACCACCAAAGTCATATTTTGAAATATTACATATGTATGATTTTCAGCCTTTCTCCTCATTACAACTTTGATATCAATTGTTTGATTTATTTTCCCATTCAATGGCAAGGTTGTAAGGGACTAGACACTGCCCTTGTCCTAACAAGTGGTAAGACCTTCCCAATGGCCACAACATATGTATGATTTTCAGCCTTTCTCCTCATTACAACTTTGATATCAATTGTTTGATTTATTTTCCCATTCAATGGCAAGGTTGTAAGGGACTAGACACTGTCCTTGTCCTAACAAGTGGTAAGACCTTCCCAATGGCCACAACATATGCTGATGTCCGTCCTGAAATTTGAAAATTTAATGGAAAATATTTCCATCCTTGGCAAGTCTTGGTCAAATATAAAATGATGGAAAGAGGATACTAGCCCTTCATAAAAGGGACCAAAGTAATTGACCCATCCAATCCTCTTGATGTAGAAAATGATGAATGGGCTCAAGCCATTATCATGCTTCATTTAGATGAATCTTTAATTCATCACATTGACCAACTCTCAACTGTAAAAGAAAAGCAGGATGAGCTTGAAAGTCTCTACAGTGCTACAGGGAAGAACTCCAAGATATTTCTCAAGATTGAGTTTTTTAGCTTGGAATACAAACACGGAGAAGATCTAAGCAAGTTTATTTCACATATGAAGGGGCTTATGGCAGAGCTTGCCTCCGTTCAAGCATCCATCCATGATGAAGATGCCATTGCCATCCTGCTAAAGTCTGTGAAGAAGGCTTTTCCAACCCTTGTGACTACCCTAACTAATATTCCAAACCCAACTTTAGCAAGTACCATCTAGTCATGCCTGGATGAAGAGAAGAGAAACAATACTTAAGGGTCTTTAGCATTTACTTTCCATTGTCGGAGGGGTTTTTGTTGAAAGGTCGAATCCACCGGGGATCAGAAGTAGAAGGAAGTAGAGATAGGAGATGGAAGAGAAGATAGAGAATATCCAAGTGGTAAACACTACAAAAACAAATCACAATGAATTGAAACAATATGTATTGAAAGAACCTAGAATCTTTGCACTACTCAGAAGCAATCTCCAGGCATTAGTTCTCTTGGAGCTCCTTCGTAGACCAAAAACGTGGATCAGAAAAATTAGGTCTTTCTTTGCTACCCGGAACCCAAATCTGATGGCTTCATTGGCTCTGAAAGGGGGATAAAACTCCAGGTTACCCCAGGACACTTGGTCACGGATCTCCTAGATCACTCATTCTTCTTCTTTCAGTTCAATGTGCAGTTTTCAGCCTGTTTACAGTGATCGCGACGTTGTCAAAGAGTTTATTGTTCATAATATAAATCATGGGATTCTTATGAACACATAAGAACTTTACTAGGATTTATATAAGGAATTTGCATACATAATTCAATCATTGTTACCCAACAACCAACTTAGTTACATAAGTTCTTTTGTATTTAGCATACAATTTTCAATTGTACCATGTATATTGATTTAAAAAAAAAGTCTATGGGAACCTACAACTTGGTTAGCTGGAAGTAAATGATAGTATGCAGGATAAATCACATTGATTCAAGTGGAAAATATGGTTAGAACTCAAGAAAAATGCCAAAAGTCCACTAGATAGATGGGGGACCTGGAATAATGAACTTAAGTGACCTGTAAGTGACCAAAGTAGGTCAAAAAGTGAAGTGGGAGCTGAGCAGGAAGCAACCCGCATTTTTCAGCGCAAAATGCGGGCTTGCATACCTGCAATAACTGGAGAAGACTGTGAGCCATGGTGCATGCTTTGGAGCATGCAAACTGAAGCAAACTAGAACTGAAGATGAAGATACAAACAAGAAAGGTGAGAGCCCCTCTTACCCGTCCATTTGGTCTGACAAAAATGAATGGTATGACAGTTTATAAAAGGGAAAAATTTGAGAGAAAAGTATTCAGCCTGCTCTTATGTACGTCTTCTCTCATTTTATTTACCTTATTCATGGTCCAATGAAGCCTGACTTGTACCCAAGTACTTGAGTGACTTTGGGGCAAGCAAAGGGGGAGGATTTTGAAGGTGAATGGGCTGTTATAGGCTGAAAAAACCAGTCATAAATAGGGCAGCCCACTGTTCTTGTCCATTTTTTTTGAGCAAACAAGTGGTCCATGTGGTTGTAATAGAAGAAATTGACCTCTTTTCATCAGGGCTTTACTCATTAATGATTAGAGGAGCTTATTCTTGAGTTTATGCACACTTTTAGAGCTTGATTATGGACTGGAAATTTCTGTTTTAAAACAGGGCTGAAGTTAAACTTATGCTCCATCAATGCATTTCATGTACTGCATTTCATGTACTATTGATCTATGTCTTGAATGTACTAGAGTCTACCATCAAAATAATAGATTCTTGGAGTTGTAATCCGTCTATGTATATGAGATAGAAGCCCTTTGAGCTTGCATTTGGTATATGCATTTGGATTAAAATATGAGAATATCCTTTATGTAATGGCTTATTTCACCCAAATGTATTTGATGTAATCAAGTTAAAGGCATTCATTCCATTGATGTATGCTAAATACACAGAAAAAGCTTGATATCTTCTTCTTCAACTAAGTCATTTCTAAAACCCAAATCTTGTCAATCTCCATTCTTTTTCCCTTCTCCAAACCTTGAATCCTACACTCTTTTTCTGCTCTAAGCCTCGGTGGTAGACCTTCAACCCCTAACACGACGATAGTGGTGAACCCGACGTGAAGGTCTGCTGCGGAAGAGGAAGTACAATGGGAGAATCATCAAGTTCGGGAGGAGATGCCTTGCAACAGTTGGTTCGTTTGATGCAAGAAAGCCAACAACAACAGTTGCAAATTCAGCACCAGTTGCAATTGCAACAACAACGGGGACAAGAAGAAGAGCGGAATGATACCGCCACCATTAAAGCTTTGGAAGCAGTTGGGCAAGAGCTCAAGTAATTTAATGGGCAAGAGCTCAAGCAATTTAATGGGAAAAATGTGTCTTCTTTCATCCGCCTCTATACTGACAAGATGGTCTTCTTCGAAGTTCCTCATCATGCCTGGAGCCGATATTTTTCCCGTTTGGCCGTACATGGTCTTGAGGACCGAATTCATGGTCTTTTCCAAAAAGCGGCGGGATGGTCCGTGTTCAAGAAGGCTCTTTAAGAAGAAATTTTTCTTGAAGATTCTGGCCTTATGACAAAGAAAGTTTTCATTGAATGGGTCGAAAGGCCCAATAAGGGTCTAACTGCCACTGCTCTTCGTTGCGAATTTGAAAGCAAATTTGCTCAACTAGATCCTGATGATCAGCAAGGTATGGAAAGCCAGAATATTAAATTATTTCTAAAGGCTGCAGATCCTTTTCTTCAAGAGAAGCTAACTGATCGACTTGAAGATCCTGACTCTGAGACGTGATTGAAGACTTCTTGGAGTGATGTCACTGAAATAATTAATATGATTGCTCGAAGAGAGAGGTTGTGCCTAAGATGGGGATCTACCCCTGCTCCAACTGAATCCATGAAGGAGCCTATTCTTATTTCTCGACCTCCTGTCTCTATGGCTGAGCAACCAAGAAATTCTGATGTTCCATCTCCAAAGAAGGATGTCATGGACGAGTTAATTAAAAGCATGCGGGATCTCCATCTTAATCTAACGGAGATTAATTCAAAAGTGGAAAAGCTTGATGTGAAAGTGGAAGAAAGGGGACGGTCAACCGCCCAAAGACCTGTAAGAGAAGGCTTCAAAAGACGCTGTGTTTGGTGTGATAGCCTACAGCATGATAAGACGTTGTATTTGGTGTGATAGCCTACAGCACGATAAGAGGGAGTGCGGTGCATTCCATGAAGCTGAAGCACAAAAATTAGTCTTTTGGAAGGATGGTAAAATTCATGCAACTGAAACCAGGCTTCCTTTGGAGCCAAATTTTGGCAATGGTGGCATGAAGAAAAGATTGGTGGATTTGGCAACAAGAACAGTCTATACAGCTGTTGATGTAGCAACCTATGGGCTGCAAATTGAGCCAACTAATGAAATTGTTAAAGCATGTAAAACTAATGCAAAATCTAAAGTGTGGATGCAGGCCTTAGATCGCATGGAGCAAGGCAAGGCAACCAAAGATGATTTAACTATTGCCAGTCCAATGCATTCGAGGAAGAACCGGATGGACCGAGCCAGTTGATTCATTTTCAGCTTTTGCTCAGTTAGCTCAAATTAATAATCATGAAGCCATGATAGAAGAAAAGAGAAGAAGAGATGAAGATGTTGATGGTCCTTCTTCTTCAGGACCAACTAAATGCGTGACAAGAAGTAGACCAGACCAGCAGAAGACTGCTGAAAATCCACCACCGCCAGAGCTTGATATGGGAGATGCCCCTCAAGGAAAGAAGACAGAAGGAAAAAGAAAAAACAAACATCCCAGTTACAAGTTGCAGTTTGACATAGAGACCACAATGGATCTTAAGCGGATCCTAGAAGAAAGGATTCTTGGAAGTAGAATTGAATTTACATTAGGTGAAATTCTCGAAATTGCAAAACGAGGATTTCATGATGTAATAATTGATGTAATTAAACGAAAAAGACAATATGTTGGTGAGGAAACTGAAGAATCTGTGCATGCTTTTTTGCAAGCACTTCATGTGTATTTGCATGATGAAGAGAAGCTGAAAACTCAAGGGATTCGATTGGAGGCAATCAAAGAATTGATTGTAGCCATAGAAGCCAAAGATGAAGACATCTATGAAGCAAAAACTGAAGAAGCTATTATGGTGGGGACTTCTCAATCTAAAGTGCAGCCCATGGTTAAGAAAGAAGCTCATCTTCACAACATGCAAGAAGAAAGTGATGCTCACTTTATTCCTAGTAGTCACTACTCCCGTACCCATTGGGAAAGGGCGACCACTGAAACCGTTGTTAAGATTGGAGAAAAAGAGACTCCATGCATTGCCCTTATAGACCATGGCTCGGAAATTAATGTCATGTCAAGAAGTCTCTATGAGAATGGCGGATGGCCCATTGATGTGGACCTAGGATAGCGCATGAAAACAACCAATAACTCCTCTGGAAATCTCTATGCGGCATGCCCTTATATACAAGTTACTATTGGTAATGTAAAAGATGAATTTCATTTCTTTGTTCAAGATTCCTGCAGCTATCCTATCATTCTTGGACAACCTTTTATTTCTGAGTCTCGTTTAGAGACAAAGGCCCTTGATGATGGTTCATCATATGATCGGATAAGAAGTAAGGATAATGACAAAGCTGTCCAATTCTTGACTGTATGTATAAATCATCACCATAATAGGGATCGATTGAGAGATCATCCTGTTCCTCTCAATGCCCGAGAAATTAAGGGTTTTCGGGTAGCAATGTCAAAGAGTTTATTGTTCATAATATAAATCATGGGATTCTTATAAACATAGAAGAACTTTACTAGGATTTATATAAGGAATTTGCATACATAATTCAATCATTGTTACCCAACAACCAACTTAGTTACATAAGTTCTTTTGTATTTAGCATACAATTTTCAGTTATACCATGTATATTGATAAAAAAAAAAAAGAATGTGGGCTTGCATACCTGCAACAACTGGAGAAGACTGTGAGCCATAGTGCATGCTTTGGAGCATGCAAACTGAAGCAAACTAGAACTGAAGATGAAGATACAAACAAGAAAGGTGAGAGCTCCTCTTACCCATCCATTTGATCTGATGAAAATGAATGGTATGACAGTCTATAAAAGGGGAAAACCTGAGAGAAAAGTATTCAGCTTGCTCTTATGTACGTCTTCTCTCATTTTATCTACCTTATTCATGGTCCAATGAAGCCTGACTTGTACCCAAGTACTTGAGTGACTTTGGGGCAAGCAAAGGGGGATGATTTTGAAGGTGAATGGGCTGTTATGGGCTGAAAAAACCAGTCATAAACAGGGCAGCCCACTGTTCTTGTCCTTTTTTTTTGAGCAAACAAGTGATCCATGTGGTTGTAATAGAAGAAATTGACCTCTTTTCATCAGGGCTTTACTCATTAATGATTAGAGGAGCTTATTCTTGATTTTATGTACACTTTTAGAGCTTGATTATGGGCTGGAAATTTCTGTTTTAAAACAGGGCTGAAGTTAAACTTATGCTCCATCAATGCATTTCATGTACTATTGATCTATGTCTTGAATATACTTGGGTCTACCATCAAAATAATTGATTCTTGGAGTTGTAATCCGTCTATGTACATGAGATAGAAGCCCTTTGAGCTTACATTCGGTATATGCATTTGGATTAAAATTTGAGAATATCCTTTATGTAATGGCTTATTTCACCCAAATGTATTTGATGTAATCAAGTTAAAGGCATTCATTCCATTGATGTATGCTAAATACACAGAAAAAGCTTGATATCTTCTTCCTCAACTAAGTCATTTCTAAAACTTGAATCTTGTCAATCTCCATTCTTTTTCCCTTCTCTAAACCTTGAATCCCACACTCTTCTTCTGCTCTAAGCCCCGGTGGTAGACCTTCAATCCCTAACACGGTGACAACGCGCGCGATTTTGTCAATCTGTCCTTCTTGTGAAAATCCCCTAATTGGCTGAAAAAGCAACTAGCTTTTTGCATACCATTCTAATCTAGAATTTTTTTCTAAAATTTTTAGATTTTTATAATAAATAATATAAAAAATAGGCTGAAATGATAAAAAAATCTAGTATTTTCGGAGAATCCATGCAACTCACACTAGTACTAATGGCTCAGATCACATTGAATCTTTAAATCAATAAAGAAGTTGGATGATGATGCATTCCATACTTTTTCACACTGTGTCCTCATAACATCACGACACCATGAGCAAGTGTTAGTCCATACAACTTCTACTAAGTGCTCCTTCTGTCACAAAAATGCATTTTATGAGCAACTGTTGGAAGAAATATCCTGACAAAATGAAGTGCAATAAATGGAAAAAGATCGAGCATATCACTAGTAAGTGTCCAAGTGTTCCAAAAGTACCTAAGGAATTGGAGGTCAAATTTGCCTCCTAATCCATAGGTGACCCTCTTTTGAGTCTTGTAACACTCTCTACCTATAACCTTTTCTTGTAGCCTGATTTATAAAGGCATCTCATTGAGAATTAAGGGGAGGCATCCTATTATGTTTTATCCAATGCCACTTGGCATTGAGGGGGGGTGTTGAAAGATAAGCATAGGAACTCTCCTTACACTAGAGAGGATAAGGGTAGCTAGGTGTAAATGGGCTGGAGGACAAGGGAAACCTAACCCTAACTCCTCCAGTGGCTATATAAACATCCTAAAGTACACACTCAATGTAGAGGAGAGTGTACTAGTTATACCTTGAACAATTGATTAAATAAGATCTTGTTCTTGTACTTGAGCTCTCTCTCTCCCTCTTATGCACACTCTCTCATGCTTCCAGCTCTGATTTACAACATCTCCTTGGGTATGCCTCTCCCTCAACACTACCTCCCTGGGTATGCCTCTTCCTCAATAGACATTGTTAGACATCATCAACTAGTCTAGCAAATCTTCATCAACCCCTTGAGTGATGTGAGGTTTCATCCTAACCCAATGGGGATGTGAGTATGGACTACCTTCTATATCTCTCAATTGAGTGTGAGATGGAGGGTGGGGTGAGTGACAAGTCCTTGCCATAGAGAGGTGAGATGTGTGAATGGAGCATTGCACAAACAGGTTAGACCTATCAATGCATAGAGCATGATTTGTTCCTATGCATAGCACTTTAAGGCTCCTTGGCCTTCCTTTTTGCATTGTATGTTGGCACAAAAGGCGGGATGCATTGCTACACCATCAATTTCACACAAGACATACAACCTTTGCACAAGTGGCAATGAGGATTATATCAATAGGTGTTAGGAATTAGATTGCCCTTTTGTATTCATCACCAGGGCATGAGACAAAGGGGGGCTAAGCATGACTTCCCTTTCATCAATTGAGAGGTGTGGATTGAGAGACATTATGACATTGGTGTTAGGTATATTTTCATTTTCCTATGCACACATGGACTGGGCCTCTACTATCATCACATGACACGTCACTTAGTTCTGTGCACTATGCATTACAAGGCTCCTCGACTTACCTTCTTGCACCTATGCTAGAGGGGTTGGGATGCACAACTGCACCATCAATTGTGCACACTAACATACTTTCTTTACATTACTCCCCTTGTCAATTTCTCAATCGATTGTGAGCCCATGGGATTTCCTTTCTTCCCGTTCGAGTGATGAGAGCTGTGGGGTGAGTGACTGATATATCATTCTTAGATGAGAACTTGTTGAGATGGGTATTATATTCTTCGGCACCAACAACTTAACCAGTTCTTCATCAATATCGATATCTCCATGGGTGTTGTTGCATGGTTCGTGCCATGCTGTACGTGTGTTGTGGTGAGCCATGGTACCTTCTACAGATGACTTCGACTCCTCTCACATTGACGATGGTCATCCACATCGACCAACTTAAGGAGACAAGTGTTTTTAACCTTACCTCCTGCATTTATTTATGCATGTGATATGTCTCAAGTATGGGGATGCAAGGGTATGCGTCATGGTCAAGTGCTAGGCCCCTACTGAGTAGACAAACTTTAAGTTTTAATTATGGGGATGTATCCTTACGCATCTTTTTTGCATGTATCCATGAGCACACTATTATTTGACCTTTCAATTCTATCATGTTTTATTTATGCCCTGTTCAGGTCCCTTCCTCACCTAATCATCCTATTCCACCTTGTTCCCACGGTCTTTCCTTGCCCTTTCACCCTTTTTTATCATTTATTGGTCTTTCATGTGAACGTATCCTATATTTCCCAAAATTCAAATATGATCTTATTGCCCTATTTGTCCCTTCTAATTTGACACTTTTTCTTTGTACTACCCTTGGTTTCGAGCAAATTGTTCATCAGTCATTAATTTTTGAAGAATTTTATGTGAATTGAATGTGTTTTCATGTGAACATATCTTTCTTGCATCAAGATTGCAATTTGACATGATAGTCATGGTCTTTCCCTTTTCTCAAACACTTGTTCTTTTTAAAAAATGTTTGTCTAATGCACGGATTGGTCATTATTCATTTTTGCATATCTCCGATATTTTCTTATGCAAATGTCGATATTTCTCTATGTAAAGATGCTCTTTTCTTGTCGAGATGGTGTCCTGCTTGGGCATCTTCAAGTTGTAGTTTCATCATACATTTTTTATTTTTTCTCCCTCATTTCAGTCCCCAAAAAATTTTAAATTAATTTTCAATTTTTTTTTCCTTTGTATGTTTGATATTTTTCCATGTAAACACATATCTCTTACACCGCAATTGCATTTTGATCTAGCATCCCTATTGATCACCACTCCCATGACATTTTTTGTTTTTATTGCCCCCCCTTGTTTTGATTGATAGATTGTCTTGAATTATTTTTTGTTTTAATTTTCATATGTATTTTTATCAATTTTTCACATAAATGCCCATGTTTCTCCTTGGATGCGTATTTTGACTTGATAGCCCTATTTGTCTTTGCATTTTTTACTTTTTTCAATGTGGACATCTGTTGTCTTGGCAAACATGTTGTTCAAGTGGTCCCGTCGTCTATTTCCCCTGTCGTCCTACCCATTACTCCTTTTTTCCAATCATTCATCCGATGCCCAAATCTTCCCTCGAATTAAATTTTCTATGTATTTTTATTTTTGTTCCCTCCCCCCCTCTCTCTCTTTCTCTCTCTTTCGTTTTTTTATTTCTTCTCTCTCCTCCCCTTACTCTCTCTCCCTGTCATCTCTTCCCTCCCTACCTCCTTCTCTCTCCTCCCCTCCCCCTCCCCCTTCCCGATTCTCCTTATCCTCTCTTCTTCTTCCCTTCTCCCTTCCCCTTCCCCTTCCCCTTCTGCTCTTCTCCTTCTCCTTTCTCCCACCTCTCACCTCTCCTTCTTCCCCTCTGGTCGCCTACTTCTCTTCTTGGGTGTTGCCACCAGCAGAACATCACCTTGCTATCCCATCATTGTCGTCCACTCGTTGATGCTGCCGTATTTTCCACCCATCGTTGCCGCGCTGGCTACCCCTTGTGCCCATGTCACTGCGCTGTCAGAAAGTTTTTTGTTCATAATATAAATCATAAAATTCTTATGTTCATAGAAGAAATTTATTAGGATTTATATGAGGAAATTTCACACATAACTTAGTCATTGTTACCCAACAACCAACTTAGATATCACTTTGTTTCATAAGTTCTTTTGTAACTGTCATACAATTTTCAGTTGTACCATGTATATTGACAAAAATTAAGTCTATGGAAACCCACGACTTGATCAGCTGGAAGTAATTGACAGTTTGCAGGCTAAGTCACATTGGTTCAAGAGGAAAATTTGGTTGGAAATCAAGAGAAGTGCCAAAAGTCCACTAGGTTCATGTGGGACCTGAAATAATGGACTTAAATGACTTGTAAGTGACCTAAATGGTCAAAATGATAAATGGGAGCTGAGTAGGATGCAGCCCGCATTTTTTGGCGCAAAAAAATGGGCTTGCATACCTGTGGCAGATGGAGGATGAGCTGTGGGCTATGGTGCATGCTCCAAAGCATGCAAACTCAAGGCAAACTGGAGCTGAAGAAGGAGATACAAACAAGGAAGGTGAGAGCTCTTCTTACCCGTCCATTTGGTATGACGAAAATGAATGGTATGACAGTCCATAAAAGGGGAAAACCTGAGAAAAAGTATTCAGCCTGCTCTTATGTACGTCTTCTCTCATTCTTTTACCATATTCATGGTCCAATGAAGCCCGTCTTGTACCCAAGTACTTGAGTGACTTTGGGGCAAGCAAAGGGGAGGATTTTGAAGGTGTATGGGCTGTTATGGATTGAAAAAACCAGTCATAAACAGGGCAACTCACTATTCTTGTCCATTTTGATGAGTAAATAAGTGATCTATGTGGTTGTAAGAGAGGAGATTGACCTCTTAACATCAGAGCTTCACTTGTGAATGATTAGAGGAGCTTATTCATGGGATTATGTACACTTTTGGAGCTTGATTATGGGCTGGAAATTACTGTTTTAAAACAGGGCTGAAGTTAAATTTATGCTTTATCAATGCATTTCATGAGCTTTTGATCTATGTCTTGAATGTATTTGAGTCTGCCATCAAAATACTTGTATCTTGGAGTTGTTATCCATTCATGTTCATGAAATAGAAACTGTTTGAGCTTGGATTTGGAATATGCATTTGGATTAAATATGAGATTATCCCTAAATGTAATGACTTATTATTCCCATATGCATTTGATGTGATCAAGACAAAGTCTTTCATTCCATTCATGTATGCTAAATAAAAAGAAAAAGCTTGATATCTTCTTCTTCAACTAAGTCATCTCAAAAACCCGAATCTTATCAAACCCGAATCTTTTCTCCAAACCTTGAATCCCACACTCCTCTTCTGCTCTAAACAACGGTGGAAGACCTTCAACCCCCAACACGACGATAGCGCATGCTCTCGCTTCACCATGCCCATCCCCCAACGGTCTTTAAAACAATTCAAAGAAATTCTTGGAAATTTCTAAAAATTCACTAACATTTTTTCACATAAATTTTAGTTGAAAATTGTAAATAAAATAATAGAAAAAGTTAAAAACCTAACAAGAGCCTAAACATTTCATTAGAAATCCATAAAATTTGAGAAAATAGTTGAAAAATATCTTAAAAATCTAAAAAAATCAAAAATTTTCAATGAATCATTTTAAACATATTTTTTAATTTGCACTCACATAAAATCCAAAAGTCCAATACAAATAAAATAAAAAGTAGAAAATATATCTATAAAAAGCTAAAATAAATCTAACAAATATATACAAAAATATTTGTGGTATTTTTAATATTGTTTTTCTCAAAAAATATATTTTTATATTGGTGGGATTATCTTTTGGATTGCTTCATGGTGTCTTTCCCTATCAATTTTAGTATGCTGATTCACATTAGGGTGCATTTATACATCCTACATGTATTGAAATTTTATTTTATTTTTATTGCATTGCAACCGTATTTAATGGCTAAAAGGAACCAACTGATCACTTCTTTCACATGTGCATCCCCACCTGACACACACCAATTTAATTAAAATAAAATTAGCCCGCCATTCACATTGCATGCACTTCATGCACTCAACATGCATAAATTTTTAATTGGTAATAAAATGAATTAGCTGTCACTCTTACATACGCTGGCAAAAAAATTCTACACACACCATAAATTAGACTAAAATGAATATGCATCTAGAGACCCATGGACTTAAGATCAAAGTCTGGGTTCGTTTAACACATTGTAAAATATATAATTTTTCTTAAAGGATAAAATAAAATGCGGTTTTGTTTCTAAGGTTAATCACTTGATAAAATTTCATCGGTTAATAATAATTGATAAAATCCACCTTCCATTAAATCTAAATCCATCTTCATTGCACATCTCTCATCTAATTAATGAATGCGATATGTGGGAGATGTAGTTGATTCGTCGCTCCATGTTGATAGGTTTCCATCTAGACTTGGTTTGATTGTGTCAAGAGTGGTGTAGTTTGTGATATTCGATTTTCTTTGCTAGTGACGATGATGTGGGTTGGGGTATGGTATGTTCATTTCCTTTTATTTTCTTGCTTGATATGTGGATCATGGTGCATGATTGTTACATTTCATGAAGTTATTGGTCACACATGGATAGGTCATGTCAAATTGTTTCTAGGATGTGGTTTACTTGGGATGGTCTTCTATGTTGTGGACAAATTGGTTCTATGTCAAGATCTTATTGGTTTTTGGTTTCTCTATTTTGTAGGCCTCCTTTGTATTTGCTTGTGGTGTGTGTTTTGTTTTTTCTATCTGAATGGCACCCCAAACTCCTCCTCTTGTCCAGTATTTTTCGTTGGTTAGTCAAGATTATTCTTAGCTCGTTGTTAGCAACATTGGATCTTATTACTAAGGCTGAGCTCTCCCAATCTCCTTGTCACTTATTCTTGACGATCCCACCCTATGTGATGATTTTTTAATATCTTACAGTAAGCGATCTAGCTCACGTCTAGCTTTACTTGAGGTAACATTGTTTTGATGATAACTCGAGGATTAGGGAAGGCTTTGTATCTTCCCTATATAGGGAATCCTTTTCAATAGCCTATTAGCTCTTTTTCAATGCTGATATTTTGAAGTTCCTATAGAGACAAACCAAAGAATTAATGGATGCCAAACATGTAGTCACCACATTTGGGGTCTGTATCTCCATGATATCTAGTCCTTTTTGGAAATAGCTATGTTAGTTTCTTCAGGACAATAGGTTTATGCCTACCAAGACTCTGTCCAATTATATGTCTAGGGAGTTGTTCACTACTTCTAGAATGGTGCTCAAAGGCATAATCATTGATTGGAGTTCCTATCTCCTAGCTAAAATGGATCAACATTTCATAGGGTGACTAGGGGTAATGTGACTAATCTTACATATGGCTCTTATTTGTATGTTTTCCTGACATACTTTGCATGCCAAAGAAATTTCATCACCTCTTGAAAACCCTCCAGTGGTTCCCTCTCCTTCTATTGAGGATTTTGAATTGATCCTTGAAGATCATGACTCCCTTCCTCTTGTGGTCATTCAGAGGAAGTGCTTAAAGTGAGTAGCAAAAACAATTCCTACTTTTGTTCCTCTAGTGCTACATCCAGTAGTAGTACCCTTCCTCCATGCCTCAAAACTCCAAACTTACTTAGGGCACACAAAGATGGTAGTTTGGACATATTCATTACTTCTCTGCATCACCTAGTTTCAGGGGATGATATTCCTTTTCTTTGTAAGGATATTGAGAGTTCTATAGAAATCTTAGTTACAACTTGTGTCCAACAACTTTATGTTTCTTTTCATGAGGAGATGCAACACTCCAAGGAGGAGTTACATAAGGTTACCATTGAACTTGCCCCATCTAAGGACACTCTTTTTTATATTTTCAAGTAGATGGAGTCCTAGACTAAGTCGATAAAAGCCCAAAAAGTGAAAATTTCCTCTTTAGAAGCTCATTGACTAAAGCAAAAGCTCACGTAGCTACTGCCAATGAATTTAAGAACCATTTTTTTCAAGAGATCCGAGATCTTAAAGCTTTAATTACTGCCCAAACAATGGAATTACAATTAGTCAATTGTATAGTTGCAAATCAGAATACCACGATAGAGGAGCTAAAAGAATGGTTGGTTGAGCTATGCTCCATTCCTTCAAGTCCTAGTGTACCATCAATATCATCTTTGTCAGACTTGGCTCCTCTTCAACATCAAACTACTTTATGTTTGTTGTTCCAAGCTAAAGTGGAAAGATTTTAGTCCAAAATGGATTTGATGTGGTCTTATTTTGAGCAGTTTTTGGAATATATCTTGCCAGATCATTCCTTCTTTGTACACTATCAACAAACAATAGAAGCTAGCTTTTTAAATGAAACTATCCACCATGGACTTGCCTATTCTAGAGGATGGATGGGATGGTGCTTTGTATCTAGATCTTTTAGTAAAAGTTACAAGAATGGTTTTTATTGATTCAATCATACCAAACACGATGCATCTCCTGATTCTTGATGATGAGGATATATCTTAGTATGTGGGGGATGTCACCTTGCAAGCTGTTCTTTATATCAGACACTTGAAGTTATAGATGGATGAGATGTTTCAAGGCTATTCTTTGAAAGTGGATACATGTACTGAGGTGTCTTGGAATTCCATGATTGAGTCTGTGATAGTGAATCAGAGACAATTGAAAGCTCCTACATGACTACAAACTACTAACCAATCGAGGGAGGACCTTTTAGCCCATA
The DNA here is from genome assembly GCF_053477565.2 of Lygodium microphyllum. Lineage (NCBI taxonomy): Eukaryota > Viridiplantae > Streptophyta > Polypodiopsida > Schizaeales > Lygodiaceae > Lygodium > Lygodium microphyllum. The sequence goes on along the minus strand of NC_141141.1, from coordinate 118,536,612 downwards.
TTTCTAATCAATTTCCTTTTGATATGTCCTTCTTTGAAGCTTATAATTACCACTTTGTTCTAGGGCCATCAATGCCTTTCCTTACTTATTATCAACAAATGGCTCACAGATTGGATTCTTATCTATCGATACTCAAAAGGACTCCTCATATAATTTTCCCTCTTCTTTTTTAACCACAAGGTGCTCGTCAAGTTTCTATTTTGACTCATTGCCCATTTGTTATCGATCATGTTTTCTCTCCTACTCCTCCTTGTCCTACACTATTTATTACACTTCTTTCCACTTTTTCACTCTATTTCCTAACCCCTTTCTTATCTGACTTAGTAAAATTACTAGAATCTCCATCTTTAACCCTTTCTTCTTATATGATTTTGCTTATCCATCACTTCATCCATTGGTCCTTGTTCCACCTCCTCAATCTACCTCTTTTATCCCTAGCCCCCCTCAGTTAGTTAGTAGCCGCCCTTGCTTTGATCTATAGATACAAAGACAAAGAGGGTGGAACTAGAATGATTCATTGATAGGGCCTCTGATTAACTAGCATGTAATTCTAGGGGATTGGAAAACTCCTATCCAAGCATATTAGTATTATTTATAGTTTTTCCACATTTGTCATCAATCTACCAATTCTTTAGTTAGATTGATTGCTCACTTTGCTTGGTACCTAGCGTACATGTATCGCCACTCTTATAATGATCAAAATTAGGTTCCAATGTTGTGCTTGAATGCCAATGTGGATATTGATTCCCATCAATTAGATATCTTGTACTTTCACTCCCTATGTCTTCCAAGTAGGTATCTTGTCCTTTTGGAGAGGATGTGCTATTTGCAATTCTTTCAAAATCCTCCCAAGATATTTGTAGATGAATCTCTTTCTATGGAAAAGTTTCGAAATCATTAAGCCTTTAAAAGGAAAGATATTCATTGATGATTTCTGTATGGATGTACTTGGTGTATTGAGCTTTAATGAAATCTCTCTTTTTCATTCTCCCTAGATGATGTGGTGTCATTTAAATTTTCTTGTGTTATATGTGTGTTGGTGTGTGGGTGTGTTTGCTTTGTATTTATCTAGAGGTAATATGGTTTGAGAAAGTGGAAAAGTATTTGAAGATGCTAATTTATGGATTCGGCTAGAGTTTTTAAGACTTGCGAAGGACTCACACAACCTCTTATATCCTTTATTAGTTTGTTTGGTTCTAGTTTGAAAACTAAGGATTGGTTTATACTTTAAAGTATTTTCCTTTCGTCAACCTGTTTGATAGATCCAAGTTATTTTGAAGATTGATGGGATCAAGGTTTTTTTGTGGATACTAATTGATCGATGTTCAAGAAAATTCAAGAAAGCAGTGCTGAGCTAGTCTTTGGGCTTAGTATTCTTCACTTTCAAGGTCATGAGGATGGTCCCTGATTAAGTGTGGGGATATATTGAGGGTTGAATTGACTTGTTTTTTTGGGCTTTTTTTGTAAGCTGAATGGTTCATTTTGAGGGTTTATTGATTGATTTTTGTTGGGTTAGGAGAATGTGTTGGGGTGGATTGAGTATGTTTGAGAAGCTCATGCTGAACTTTGTGTTGAGATATGATGTTCTGATGGGTTCTGTAATGTGTCTGTTTGGTTGTGATAGGCTCTGTTTTGCCTTTATTTTGATCTGGATACTTTATGTTTGTGAGATTAGGATTGTGAATGAGTATTTTAAGGAATGATTAAGAGCATGTTGGATGGTTTTGGATGATTTGAAGTTGTTTTGATTTGTCATGTATAGTTTTTATGTCTTCTATTGACCCTCTATAGTGTTCTGTAGAGCCTCAGTCTCTATTCTGTAAGCCTATGTTTTCTTATATGTTCTAATGGATAGATTTTTAGATTGGGGAATGTTTTGCAATATTGGAAGAGGAATAATAAAAGCCCAAAATAGCTCCAAGAAGCAAAAAATGTAGCTGAAGAAGATTTGAAGTGAAGATTATAGTGATAGTGGCTGTATTAAGCTCTCAAAGGACACTGTAGTGGCTTTGGTGACTCTTTACATAAGATATACCTCTTGGGAGAGGCATCCATGAATAAGAGAGTATTATTAAGGATTATTTATTATAATTTCAATGTAATATTGAGAGAGATCATGTATGCTAGAAATAGAGTATGGGAGATAGCCAATTTCTATAAGAAACATTGTATCTACATGAGAGAGACTATGAAGATGATGAAATATGAATAGTATGTGATGAATTCCATTCAAAGGAAGTATTTCTTTTGTGTCATTGTGGTTCTTTGATGGTTTCTATGAAAAATATGAACAGTATGTTGAAGATTTATTGTGATAAATCCATGGGAGAATTGCTATATGATGTTGCATGAAGATTTGTGAAGATTGGTGCCATTTTTCTTCTTATGGTTGATTAAAATATGAAGAACATGCTTGTTGGTGTGACAAGATAGATTTTCTTATAGTAGATTCCCCTTTTTTCACATGAACTCTTCTTCAATGGCATCTCACATCATGATCCGTATTTGTGTGAGCAGGCATTTGTAGGCTATTGTTGATCATGAGGTCGAGACCCTTGGTTTGCATCTTTGCAGGCATAGGAGGGCTTCAATTCTTTCAGAACCTTTCATCATTGAAATCTTGTTGCATCACCCCTCACAACATCACAAATGCAATATTGTTTCATTGTCATATGTGGCCATAGCTCTTATCATGATCATAATTCTTATCAATGGGCATCTCCAAATTGCCATTGATATGCATGTCAATTCCCCTCCATTTGAATATATGATGATCTATATACTGGAGCAAGCACGAAAGAAAATCATCATGATTGATTTAATTCACAATAAGTTCGAGCATAACAGCCTTTCCATTATGACAAATCCATCCAAAATACTTTCTATTATTTGATTATGTATAAAAAGGTCATATTGATAAAGGGTGTTTCTATGTGGGTCATTCTCAACACACTCTTGAAGCATCCTTAATTGCATGAAGAAGATGGCATTCCTTTGGTTTTGAAGTGTGCAAGCTCATGGAAAAGCAGGGGATGGTATACTTGGTGTGGTGGTGGTCTCCTACAACTTGGGTTCAACATCAATGCTAAACACATGTTCAATGGTTTTGTTGTTGCTCTTCTTTGTGCTTGCCGAGGATGGTTTTGCAATCGTGTTTGGGGAGAATGATGAAGCCTAAAGTTACTTCAAATTTGGCACTCTAACATGTCTACATGAATAGAGGTCTAGGTCATTCTTCTGAGTGCACGTGATTAGTAGAACTAGTAATATGAAGCTTAAAACTTTGAACGGCAAAAGCATAGGCTTCTTCAATGGAAGCCAAATAAAAAATATTATCCACATGTACATACATTATACGAATCCCCAATGACACTATCATCTATTTCCATATGGTTGGTTAGAATCATTGAACTCGATGCTGAAGATGAAAGCCCCATACCCATAGCCTACTTGAGCATCACACTAACTACAAAAAGATCTCACAAGGTCATTGCCTTGATAAATGAAGATGTGGATATACAATGATTGGATAGGAATTGGGAAACCACCACTCGTACCAATGACTATAAAAGTAAATACATATAGAGGATGTCCTTTTTGCATTATTTGGGAAATGTCAAATCATGTTGACCATTGAGACTAAAAGTCTACCTGCCATCCTCTACATGATGCCTAATATAGAAGGAGTTGGTAATGAGTTACTATTGGGATGTCCATTTAAATGACGAACTGAGCATATAGTTGATCTCAAGCTACAACATATTCGAGTCACCCAACATTAGGATCATCAATAACTTTCAACAAGGGTACTAATGCCTCAATTGAGAAGGCTGTACCACTCGCACTCCCCACACATCCCAATTCACCCCTTAAAAAGAGCAACAATTCTCTCCTCAAAAAATTACTCAAAGTTTAGGTAGACCATAATAAACCAATCAGTTATGTACATTAGTCCAGCAAGCGAACTAGCAAGAATGGGTGGCGATGCTGGTTGGAAAAAGCAAACACACTCAGTCATGTGTTCATCACCAATGAAACGGACCCCTAACCAAGTATATTGGTGATTGCAAACCTTATACCCTAAGTCCAACTTGATGGGTCCCTAAAGCTCTTCTTAGAGCACAAGGCTACTATAGTGATAATAGGCATGTATAGTTCTTGTTGAAGCTTGCATAGGTGACTACCCTAACATCCCCACAGCTAAAATCCTGGGATGTTGAGTCTCCATAACCAAGAAAATAGTACTATGACCACCTGAACCTAATGCTATACCTCAACAAACCTACAAAATAAAAGAACCACATGCATCACTAGTCAATTCTATAAAAAAGCACAAGCTTTGAATGCTGCTAAAATATGCATAAATACTAACAATTGATTGAAAGAATATGCCCACACAAACTAGCCATCCCTAACTGTGATTGCAAGGAAATGCCAAGGACCATTGAAATTTTATCCCATTCTCATCCTCAAGCCCAAGACCAACTAGTGGATGCAAGACCCCCAAGTAAATCTAAAAATAGCCTCAAAACCATGCCTACAACAAGCCTAAGCTAAGCAATCACACCTCTTGATCAAATTAGCCACTAAAAGCCAAATTTCCCCCTCGACCTCCAACCTTCTTATGAGAGGCAATATCTCTTGGAACTAGTTGCTAGCATGGCTACATATACTAATGACGACATAGTCACATGTATTTGATGACTAACATCTTCACTCTATTCACATGCAGTTATGCAAGACTTGACCTAGGCCTCCTTGATAAAATATCACAAAAGATGTGAAGTATCTACCATACTCATTGGAGAAATGTGAATTCAACTTCACTAAGGCTACCTCAATTGTTGAGGAGAGCTCATTGCAGCTCAGGTTTTACGAGACTAGGCCTTGAAAGGAAGATTAAACACCTCCTCAAATGTAGATGTATTGAGATCATATTTGATGATCTTGCCAATCTCGATCATCTTACATAGACCAACTCCTTGTTCTTGTAGTGCTTGTTTACTTTATGAGTGCAATGGGAAAGTGTAAGATGTCAGATCATGACTAACGTAGAGCAAGGGTGTCCCATTAAGATGTCAGATTATGATCCTACTTATGTTGCATTTTGGGTACTTGCTTTAACTCGTAAACATCCATTAGAAGATAGTATGATGCTATATCCATACATGGATAGAGTCCGTAGTGAAGAAGAGCTTCATATTGCTAGTCGAATAGGTTCAATGGACTTCCTCACTAATGTTCTAACCTATATTATCTATATTAGCATCCAATCATAGGATATGGACCATTACACCACCACAACTCCATGGTGAGAAAAATCTAGGTAGCAATGTTGAAAAGTGTGGTTTCTCAAGCAATGGACAAGAAATGACACAAGCTGCCATGATCAAGTGTACATATTAATTCTTGCTCATACCATATGAATCCACACCCCATATGAATGCACCCTTAATAGGACATCCTTAAGCCAACCATGCAAACCCACCCTTGCCATGTCATCATAGAACCTTCTAAAAGATATGCAATGCCATAGCATGTATCATCGATGATGTTATCATGGAACATTCTAGAACATCTTTAGTTGCCCTCCAACACCTACAAAAGGAGGGGCTTGCCATAGAGCTTCTCAATCTTGCTAATGCCAGTCTCGGGAGCTCAAGGAGTTGAGACCTCCAAATAAGTAACTTCAAGCTTTAGTTCTAGTTCTTGTCTAGTCATGGTATCTAGTCTTGTCTTGTCTTCAATTATACTCTTATTATCTTGTCACCTTGTAATCTCGTAGTATGAGATCTTGTCTAGTTCTATATTGTATCTTATTTATCCTCGTCAAGGGAGATCTTGTAAACTTGATATGGTCCCAGGTTGTGGGATCCTTCATATCCTATCAAGTCTTATTGTCTATACCTGCGGTCCTAGGTTGTGGAAATTTTCGTATCTTGTTAAGTTATCATTGTACCTTGTGCTCCTACATGGGATTATCTTGTAATTGTAATTTTTGTAACAAATCTTGCATCTAGTCTAGTCTCTTGAGTACAGCCTAGTGCTGCCATAACAACAAAAACCTCAATGCCTACATCCTTAAAACCCTCCATGATGTAGGAAAGGCATTGAGATTTGGAGCACAAGAGTTTGAGAAATAAAGACCCATATTAGTAGCAAAGCTAAGTGGAAGAATGAAAGAAGTTAGTAACCAAAGCCACTCTAGCAGGGTTCTGGGAGGGGGGGGGGATATACTAACAACCATTACATAAGAAGTGACCAAAAGGAATTGCATCTAGGAGCAAAGCTATTAGCTTAGGAATCTTTAGGCATGGCAATACAAGAGGTGTCATCCAAACACATTGAGATACTAAAGCGTGAACCCTCAAAAGAGTAAGAAGAACATGAAATCATGATAATATAGTTGGAGGTAGAGGACATTCCTAGAATGCTTGTATCCACATTGTAGAAGCTCCAAACTAAGAAAGCACATAGTAAAAGAGCTACATCTGAAATCCCTATGACAAGCTCAGTTGGAGAATAGGAAGTGACTCAATTAGAGCCATAGTATATAATATTCAAGCTCAAGCCATTGGTTTGGAGTGGCCACCCAAGTCGATGAGAAAGAGGTTCCAAGATTGTAGTACCAAAGGCTAGAAATCCATTAGTAGTAATAGAAGCCACAATCAATATCAATCAAAAGAAAAGAAGGGGAAGAATTCATCATCAAGGTGCTAGCCAAATAAGAGAAGGGCATGTCTGAATATGAGAGAGAACTCAAAAAAGTGAAAGAAGCCACCAAAAGGGAAGAGGAGGAATGAAGGAAAAAAAAAAAGGAGGAGAAGCACCTTAGAAAAGCAAGGGTAAGAAGATATAGCCCTAGAGATTAGAAGATTAGTAGAGAAATATTAAAGAGAAGAAGGGCTAGTTGAGATGGACCTTAACCTAGAAGGTTCTTTAGAGATGGGTAGTGCAATAGGACCTTCGGCTAGGCTAGCAACCATCATGGGCAAGAGTAAATCTCCACTAGAAATGCCTCCTCCTTCACTTATAGCCACTACGTTGCCCATCCTAACCCTCATAGTAGATAGCTTGGTTGCTAGAAATAGGCTAGAAAGCATGGCCCATTAACTTGCTATATAAGTTGCCATGCTCTCACAAGTTAGATCAAAATAATCCATTACCACTTGTACTAATAACCATTGGCGTGCTAAGTATAGACATGAGGACCCATCTAACTAGGAAATCTATTAAATTTTGCACATGTTTAGCTTGCCATCTCAACACTCCTCCTCAAGCTCAACTATATCTCTATAACTTCAAGTAAACTTTGAAATTTTTGAAGCTTATGTACATCCAATGCCTTTGTGTAAGTGTAAGCTATCTGATCCTTTATGATGACATATACCAAAGTTAATCTATCTTGTGATTAGCTTCTCTCTCACAAAGTGGTAATGCACCTCAATGTGTTTTCCTAGCATGAAACATTGAGTTCCTAGCTAAATGTATGCTGCTCATATTGTCACGATGAATGGCAATTTGACCATCTCCCTATACATCCAAATCACTCAATAACTTTTGAAGCCATAAAACCTCCCATACTACCATAGTAATAACTCTGTTTTAGTCTCTGTATACTCAATAAAGTAATTGTAGGCTTCTTTTTTTCTCTCCACATAATTGTTGTATTACCAAGGGAAAACATGAATTTGCTAGTAGATCTTTTGTTTAGCCCAATCTGCATATGTGTATCCAAACACTTGTATATCCATACTCGTCTCATAAAAAATTCCATAATGTAAAGTGGACTTCTCATATCTCAATATGCATCTAACTGCATCCAAATGAGGATTTCAAGGTACCTGCATAAATTGACTGATAAGACCAATAACATAGCTCAAGCCTCGCCTTGTGATAGTCATGTAAATTAGACCTTCCACTATCCTCTTGAACATAGTAGGGCGATCTATGCCATCTTCAATATTAGCACTCAACTTCACATTTTGCTTCAATGGTACTAAAAGAGGCTTACACACTATCATACCATACTTGGATAACATATCTAAGCCATATTGTCTTTGGCATAGCCATCATCTCAATACCAAGAAAGTACCTTAGCTCACCCAAATCCTCCATCTCAAACTTCTTCTTCAAATGGTCCTTAACTTTAGCAATCCCATTGTTGCTATCACTTGTAATAATCAAGTCATCCACATAGTCGGCTATGATGACCAAACCTCCATCTCCCATTCTCACATAAAGTGGGTGATCAACATCATAAACATAAAAGCCAATGTTGACAACATACTCTCCAATCTTGTTAGACCATGCTCTAGGTGTTTGCTTCAATCCATATCTTTAACATGCATACATATGTGGGATGCTCTAAATCCTTGTAACTTGTTGGCTACTTCATATACACCTCTCCTTGCAATTCACCATGCAAGAATGTATTCTTTACATTCATTTTTTGCAAACTCAAATCTTTGGCTATCACCAAAGCAATCACACATCTAACAATTGCTATCCTACCAATTGGACATGATATCTCTTTATAATCTGTGCCATATATTTGAGCATAGCCATTTGCAACACAACCTTATACTTGCTAATGGAACCATTCGCATTATGCTTGATTTTTTAGACCCACTCACATCAAATAGCTTTCTTACCTTTAGGTAATGGTACTAGATCCAAAGTCTTATTGGCATCTATTGCAACTATCTCATCATCCATTGCTATATCACAATGAACATGACTAATAGCATCCTAAAAAAAAATGGTCACAACATCCTCAACCACCTCTACTATATAAGCATTATGGTGAGATGCATAATCTTCAAAACCAAATCTTTTGATAGGGTATGAGAGCCTACTAGACTTGCATACCAATAGATCACTTAATGGAGCCTTTACATTACCATGTGCTCTTTGTATACTTGGTGTCCTAATTGAAAGATTACTAAGCTCATCAATTAAACTCTATGAACCACTGGAATCTCTATCAAATCTAAAATGACTGGCAGATGTATCATTATCATTTGATACTTTCTTATTCCATTTGTCATTATCTGCAACACTTATAGATATGCTTGAAGATGTGGAGTTGCTCCTTAGTCTCCAAAATCAAAGGCTAATTGCAGATGTAGTACCAGATGATGTTTCTGGTTCACTAGGGCTATGTAATTGTTATTTTTCTTTCTACAAATAACTATCATGATCATGATCATGATCATCACCCAATATGTCACCAGTAGATGTATACCACATTTGCTCATCTTATAAAAAATAATATCCTTGCTCACTCTAAACTCACCTGTGATATGGTTATAATAGTGATATCCTTTCTACTCTAAAGAATATCTAATGAAAATATACTTTTTAGCCTATGGGATCAATATCCTTTGTAGCTCATTTGGCACATGAGCATATAAAATATAACCAAACACTTTCAAGTGTGACATATTGGCTTCTTGCCTATTAAGCACTATTCAGAGGTCATTCCATGAACTGTAGTTGTGGGAGTTCTGTTCATAATATAGACAATAGTATGAATAGATTTAGATAAAAAATGTTTTGAAAAATTCTTTTCAATCATAAATGCCCATGCAATATTTGCAATATACCTATTTTTCCTTTCTACAATCCTGTTTTACCATGGTATATACTTGCAAGTAAATTGTCTCTTTATCCCATGAGACCTCAACAAGTCATTGAACTCATTAGGGAGTACTCTCACCCTTCATTTTACCTCAAGAACTTATATTTCAAGACTATTTTTGTTTCAACAGTAGCCTTGAAAGTTTTAAAGTGCTCAAACATATCACTCTTTTCCCTCATGAAATAAACCTATAGTTTTCTTGAACAATCATCAATAAATGTGACCACCAAGAGATATATTTTTGTGTAGGTCCCCAAACATCTATATGTATACCATCAAGTATATTTATTCTCACATCTCTATTATGTGAAAAATATTATATTGTTAGCAAATTGACATGCTTAACACACTTTATGAAATTTTACAACTCTAAAAGTAGGCAACCATGGAGCAACCATGTAAACAATCTTTTAGGCTGCATTAATTTTAGCATTTGCATATTTGCATGTCCAATACTTTTATGCTATATTTTAATGTTTATGGCCACTCCTTTGCCTTTAGCATACATATAAGCATTCATTATAGGAATTTCACAATCTAAAGTGAACATGCAACCAACTCTACTTTCTTTTCCAATCAACATATACTTATCATTAAAGTTTTCTACAAAATAATCTTTTGCATTAAATCAAATATGTAGCCCTTACTCTACCATGTGATAAAAAAGCACTAAATTCTTTGTGATAGATATCACATGTAATATATCTGACAAATTTCTTGTCTAACCATCATGCAATGACAATGAAACCTTTTTAATGTGTAAAATTAGGTGGCACTACAAGGATAAGGAGGTATAGCGATGATGCTTTTCAATACAAAATAGTGGTGTCGCTATTTGCGTTGCTATTAGCGTCGCAAATGTGACGCTAATAGTTGTTGAGATATCGAGCTCCACTCGTGATATGCCAGGGTGACCGTTGTGTATTTATGTCACCGACTTGTCAGTTGCAGACGCGGTTGGTACACCGCCCATGAATAATAGCTACATGATAGCTATCCTTATCTACTCTAGTTCGTGGCTCAGTTAGTATGCCACCTTAGTTAGTTGAGTTTGGTTTGAGACCCATATATAGGGTTCTTCTATTTCTTTGTACTTGAGTTCTTTTGGCTTACACAACCAAGAAGAGGAAAATTGTTTTTCAGCCTCCACCCTTGTATGTCTTCCCCCATTGTGCAAGCAAGAAAGCTTCAAGCGAGACTCCTTCCTTCTCTCCCACAATCTTGACATGGTATCAGAGCCTTGTTCGTGGTAAGGAGCTCAAGAAAGCAAGCCAAGCTCGCGGTGTTCTGGTAAGAGGAGCAGTGTTGCTTTCATCTTCTGTTTTGGGAGCAGATCTCTGCAGGTAGCACAGTCGGAAAGTGCAGGAGTGCATTGTCTCAGGTTGAGACGCCCTTCGCGGTGAAGCAAGAGGGCAGTATATGCTGCGGGTGAGAGCTTTAGCCCTCAGCGACCTTGTTTTTTTGATTTGAGGCCATTTCGGGGCCTGTTTTGGAGGCGGAAGTTTTCTGCACGCACTCAGGAAAAGGCCCAATTTTATGCTGTGCAGCCACTGTTCTACAGGTCGGTGAATAGTTACTGTAAAAATTGCATTGTATGCTTGTGCGCAGAGACATTGGGAGTTAGAGAATCATCCCTATTGCCTGTTGATGCAAAATCGTCACTAGGAAGTGACTGTGTGGTCAAATACCACTTTCGCAAGTTTTGTAGATTTGCCCTTGTGAGGGTGAAGCTGTGTTTTTTGCAGTGACAGAATTTTTTGCAGTGTTCTGTAATGGCATCTGATTCTCTTTCACAGATTGTCACTAAAAAGCTTGACAAGAACAACTTCCAAGCATGGAAGTTTAGAATGACGAATTTCCTTATGGGAAAAGGATATTGGGAATTTGTTGCAGGAAATGAAGAAGAACCAGTTATGCCTGATGTTCCCAATCAACAGCAAATGCAGGCATTTAAAGCATGGCATGAGAGAGCCAGGAAAGTTATGTATTGGCTGTCTATCAGCATTTCAGACTCTATGATTGTGCATATTCAGGATGCAAGTACGCCAAAGGAGGCATGGGATACTTTGTCAAAAATGTATAGCACAAATACGCAAGCCAGGAAAATGCAGCTCAAGCAAGAGTTGCACAATGTGTAAAGAGAAAATATGAGCATCAACGACTACCACATGAAGGTGAAGAAGATTGCAGATGCACTTGCTTCCATTGGGTCACCAGTGGAAGATGATGATTTAGTGTCTGTGACCTTGAATGGTCTAGGAAAGGATTATGCACAGTTTCGGACATCCATTTCAGTTCGTGAAAGATTTCCTGATTTTGAGGAGCTGATTGCTCTTCTAATTTCTAAGGAGCAAAGAAATGGTGGTGCATCTTCTTCAGGAGGAACTTCAGAAGAAGCTGTCTTCTACTCAAATGCTGGAAGAGGTAGAGGCAGAGGTAGAGGAGGCCGATATGGAGGCCGTGGTAGAAATCAGAATATGCAGCAAACTCAAGAAAACCAGTCCTATGGAGGAGGACGTGGTAACTCTAGAGGTAGGGGGAGCCAAAGAGGTCGTGGTGGATGGCAAAGAGGCCAAAATGCAAACAGTAATGTTGAATGCTACTATTGTGGTAAAATGGGTCATATGGCTAAAGACTGCTATAAAAAGCAGAATGACATCATGAATGGAAAACTGCAACAAGGAAATTATGCATCTTCTAGTAGACAGGGTGATGACAGAAATGAGCATCTGTTTATGGTGCAGCACATGAACAATTCTGTGACAAGTGCAGAAGAAAGCAATGATGTATGGTATGTTGACTCAGGTGCATCAAACCACATGACACGTCATGCAGAATGGATGGAGGATGCAAGGAAAATGGAAAAACCAGGATTTGTGGAGACTGGTGATGATACTGCACATCCTATTGTGCAAATTGGAAAAATTCCTTTGTCTATGCAGGATGGGAAAAAGAAATACCTGTCCAATGTATTTCATGTCCCAAATATCACCAAGAATCTGGTTTCTGTCGGTCAAATGGTTGAGCAGGGCTTGCAGGTCAGATTTAATCCTCATGGATGCTTTGTTGAGGATATGAAAAATAAAGGTCGCTTGATAGCAAAAGGAAAGAAGAAGGGCAGAATGTTTACGTTGGATGCAGACATGTCTGAATTGAGTGCAGCAATGTTTGCACATGGGACCGATGTAGTTGCAGATATTGATATCTAGCATAAACGCATTGGTCATGTTAATGTACAGCGACTTAAATCAATGCAGGCCCAAAATATTGTTGCAGGTTTGCCTAAATTCAAGGTTGCAGAAATGCATAAGGTATGTGAAGCCTGTCAGTTTGGAAAACAGGCAAGGAAACCATTTCCTAGACATGTTCAAGAGAGTAAGAAGCCATTGAAATTAATCCACTCTGATGTGTGGACTACTAAAGCTGCATCTCTTGGAGGTTGCCATTATTTTGTCAGTTTTATTGATGACTATAGCAGAAAAGTTTGGGTGTATTTTATGAAAAAGAAAAGTGAGGTTTTTGGGCATTTCAAAACTCTTAAAGCTATGGTTGAAAAAGAAACAGGCTTGTAGATAAAATGCCTAAGGTCAGATGGAGGGGGAGAGTACCTCTCAAATGAGTTTGCAAGGTTCCTGCAGGAGCATGGCATAAAGCAACAATATTCATGCAGTCATACCCCACAACAAAATGGAATTGCAGAAAGAAAAAACAGGCATATTGGAGAGGTATCTCGTGCCATGCTCAATGAAAAAGACTTGCCAGATTTTTATTGGGCTGAAGCAGTTGCTACAGTAGTCTACATAATGAACAGGACTCCCACTGCAGCAATACATGGAATGACTCCAGAGGAGAGGTATACTGGTAGGAAACCAGATATTTCTCATTTGAAAATTTTTGGTTGCATTGCCTATGTACATGTGCCAGATGAGTTGAGATCCAAGTTGGATTCAAAAGCTGAAAAGTGCATCTTTATTGGTTACTCTCTGCAGCAAAAAGGGTATAGATGCTATAACCCTTCTACTCGTAAGTTTACAGTGAGAAGAGATGTTGTTTTTGATGAGATGAGTAGCTAGTATAAACCAATAAATGTGATTGATGATGTAGATGCACAAAATGGTAATGCTGCACAGAATTCACAGTAGCAGTCACAAAATATTAGTGGACCTGGAGCGTCCTCTAGCAGTGGTTCACATTCTTCGCCATGGACAGGCAGATTGAGATCAGGAGAATCTTCTCAAAGTAATGCAGATGGTGGTATGCAGGTATCACGAAAAGGAAAAGAGAAGGTTGATCAACCCATGTTTGATGTGAATGCAGGTCACTCTTATGTGGATGGTGAATCCAGTGGCTCAGAACAGAGCATTGATGATGAGTTGGGTATTCCTTCTATTGTTACACCTGGAGTAAGGAAGACCAGGGATGTTTTGAGAGCACCTGGGAGTGAACCTACTTTGCGCAGGTCTACGAGAGCTAGGTATCCAGTGGATAGGCTAAAATATGATGGATTTACAGCCATTCACTATGCATATATGGTCAAAGTGATACAGGAACCAGAACCCACATCTTTTGAGCAAGCCATGGGAAAAGAAAAATGGGAGAAAGCCATGGATGAAGAGATGGATGCCTTGGAAGCAAATGCTACATGGGAGTTAGTACCTTTGCCTAAAGGTAAGAATGCAATTGGCTGTAAGTGGGTTTATAAGGTGAAGCACAATGCAGATGGTTCTGTGAACAGATACAAGGCAAGATTAGTAGTCAAGGGGTATGCACAAACATATGGCATTGACTATGAAGAAACATTCAGTCTGGTTGCAAGGATGGCAACCGTAAGAGCAGTCATTGCTATGGCTGCATCAAAGGGATGGTCTTTACATCAGATGGATGTAAAGAATGCCTTCTTGCATGGTGATTTGCAAGAAGAGGTCTATATGGAGCAGCCACCAGGTTATGTGCATGCTGTTCATCCTGAGTTTGTTTGCAGGTTAAAGAAAGCCTTGTATGGCTTGAAGCAAGCACCTAGAGCATGGTCTGATAAGATAGGACAGTATCTTGTCACTATTGGCTTTCAGATTTCCAAGGCAGATTTCTCACTTTATGTGAGAAAAACAGAGAAAGGTATTATGCTACTTGTCATTTATGTTGATGATTTGATTATGACAGGTGACAGTGATGAAGATATCCTTCATGTGAAAATGCTATTGAAGCAGAAGTTTGAGATGAAGGATTTGGGAGAGCTGCGTTATTTCTTGGGCATTGAGGTGATTAGATCACCAAGTGGGATACAGCTCTTGCAGAGGCAGTATGGATTGGACATGCTATCCAAATATGGGATGACAGGCTGTAAGCCTATTTCAGTTCCTTTGGAGCAAAATGGGAAGCTGAGCACAGATGCAGGTGAGCTTCTAGAAGACCCTACTATGTACAGACGCATAGTAGGAAGTTTGATTTATATGACTATTACCAGGCCAGATTTGAGCTATGCTGTTGGATTGGTAAGTCAGTTTATGCAGGCTCCAAGGAAACCACATTTGGATGCGGCTAGACGCATACTCAGGTATGTGAAGTCCACATTGCAGTATGGACTATTTTATGAGACTGGGGTTCAGATACAGTTGCATGGATACACTGATGCTGATTGGGCTGGTAGTATCTATGATAGACGATCTACCAGTGGATATGTGTTCTCTTTTGGGAGTGCTGCAGTCACTTGGAGCAGCAAGAAACAGCCTACAGTTGCCTTGTCGAGCACAGAGGCTGAGTACAGGGGTGCAGCAATGGCTGCATGTGAGGTAGCTTGGTTGCATAAGCTACTTTATGATATGCATCAGTCTACAGATGGGCCAGTTGTCATTTATTGTGACAACATGAGTAGTATACACTTGGCAAATAACCCAGTCTATCATGCTAGAACAAAGCACATTGAGGTGCATTATCACTATGTGCGAGAGAGGGTTTTACTAGGTCTTATTGATCTAGTTTATGTCACGACAGAGGATCAGGTAGCTGACATATTCACGAAGGTATTGGGCGCAGAGAAGCTGCGCAAGTTCAGAGACCTGCTTGGTGTGCAGGAATTGGGATTGAGCTCGAGGGAGAGTGTTGAGATATCGAGCTCCACTCGTGATATGCCAGGGTGACCGTTGTGTATTTATGTCACCGATTTGTCAGCTGCAAACGCGGTTGGTACACCGCCCATGAATAATAGCTACATGATAGCTATCCTTATCTACTCTAGTTCGTGGCTTAGTTAGTATGCCACCTTAGTTAGTTGAGTTTGGTTTGAGACCCATATATAGGGTTCTTCTATTTCTTTGTACTTGAGTTCTTTTGGCTTACACAACCAAGAAGAGGAAAATTGTTTTTCAGCCTCCACCCTTGTGTGTCTTCCCCCATTGTGCAAGCAAGAAAGCTTCAAGCGAGACTCCTTCCTTCTCTCCCACAATCTTGACAATAGTGACGAAAATAGTGACGGTGCTCAGATGAAAAAAACACGGGCCGAAACCCGAGCATGTTATTTTGCGTGAGTACACAAAAGAGAGAGCGAAAGGGACAACGTACTCCATCTTGCATTTGAGAGGGAGAGGGAGAGAAAGAGGGAGAATGAAAGCTTCTCACTGCTGCCGCCACCGTTGTTCGCAAAGAGGAGGTGTACAGAGGGCAAAGAGGAGCTGCTGTCGTGAAGAGGAGCCGTTGAATCCATCCTCGCGCCTTCATGGTGGGTGCATTGTTCCTTCTTGCTTTGTTTTTGTGTTTTCTCTTTTTCTTTTACTTGTTTTTGTTAAAAATCATGTGTATTGAGAGAGGGAGAGGAAATGAGAGAGGGAGAGAGAGAAAAGGAAAGAAGGAACGAGAGAGAGAGGGAGAAAATATTAAACATAATAGGGAAAGAGAGAAAGAGAGGGAGAGGGAGGGAGAGGAAATGAGAGAGGGAGAGGAAGAGAGAAAAGAAAAGAAGAAACGAGAGAGAGAGAGAGAGGGAGAAAACATTAAACATAATAGGAAAAGAGAGAAAGAGAGGGAGAGGGAGAGGGAGAGGGAGAGGGAGGGAGAGGTTGTTATTGTTTTATTTCTTCTTTTCTTTTTTTATTGTTGGTTGTTGTTGTGGTAGTCGTAGTAGTGGTAGTTGTTGTTGTGGTAGTTGTAGTGATGGTGATAGTACTAGTTGTTTTTTAATTTCTTCTCTTCTAGTTTATTGTTGTTGTGGTAGTTGTAGTCGTGGTCGTAGTCGTGATTGTAGTAGTAGTACTAGTAGTAGTAATAGTAGTTGTTTTTTTCTTGTTTATTGTTGTTATAGTAGTAATAGTTTTTGTTCTTTTCTTGTTTATTGTTGTTTAGTTTTCTTGTTGTTGTTGTAGTAATAGTTTTTTTTCTTTTCTTGTTTGTTATTATTGTAGTAGTAGTAGTACTTGTTGTTATTATTGTTTTTCCTTCTTTTCTTGTTTATTGTAGTGGTAGTGGTTTGTTGTTGTGGTAGTCGTAGTCGTGGTTGTAGTAGTAGTAGTAGTAGTAGTAGTGGTTTTCTTGTTTGTTCTTATTGTTGTTGTTGTTGTTATTATTGTAGTAGTATTTTTTTTTTCTTATTTATTGTTGTTTAGTTTTTTTGTTTGTTGTTGTTGTAGTAGTGGTAGTAGTAGTAGTTTTTTCTTCTTTTCTTATTTGTTGTTGTTGTAGTTGTTTTTGTTGTTGCTGATTTTTCTTCTATTCTTGTTTATTGTAGTGGTAGTGATAGTAGTAGTAGAGAGAGAGAGAGAGTTGTTGTGGTGGTCGTAGTCGTGATTGTAGTAGTAGTAATAGTAGTTTTCTTGTTTGTTGTTATTGTAGTAGTAGTAGTGTTTTTTCTTTTCTTGTTTATTGTTATTTAGTTTTTCTTTGTAGTAGTAGTTTTTTCTTCTTTTCTTGTTTATTGTTATTGTAGTAGTAGTAGTAGTTGTTGTTGTTTTAGTAGTAGTAGTTTTCTTGTTTGTTGTTGTTGTAGTAGTAATATTTTTTTTCTTTTCTTGTTTATTGTTGTTTAGTTTTCTTGTTTGTTGTTGTTGTTGTAGTAGTAGTAGTAGTAGTTTTTCCTTTTTTTCTTGTTTGTTGTTGTTGTTGTTGTTGTCGTTGTTGTTATAGTGGTAGTAGTTGTTGTTGTTGATTTTTCTTGTATTCTTGTTTATTGTAGTGGTAGCGGTAGCGGTAGTGGTAGTGGTAGAGAGAGAGAGAGTTATTGTGGTGGTCATAGTCGTTGTAGTCGTGATTGTAGTACTAGTACTAGTAGTAGTAATAGTAGTTTTCTTGTTTGTTTTTGTAGTAGTCATAGTTTTTTTTTCTTTTCTTGTTTATTGTTGTTTAGTTTTCTTGTTTTTTGCAGTAGTAGTAGTAGTAGTAGTAGTAGTAGTAGTAGTTTTTTCTTCTTTTCTTATTTATTGTTATTATAGTCGTCGTAGTAGTAGTAGTAGTAGTTGTTGTTGTTTAGTTTTCTTGTTTTTTGCAGTAGTAGTAGTAGTAGTAGTAGTAGTAGTAGTAGTAGTAGTAGTAGTAGTAGTAGTTTTTTCTTCTTTTCTTATTTATTGTTATTGTAGTCGTCGTAGTAGTAGTAGTAGTAGTTGTTGTTGTTGTTATTTTTGTTTTTTCTTCTTTTCTTGTTTATTGTAGTGGTAGTGGTAGTGATAGAGAGAGATAGAGATGTTTTGTTAAAGGAAATTGGTAGTAGAGAGAGATATATGTTTTGTTAAAGGAAATGAGAGAGGGGGAGGAAGAGAAAAAGGAAGAAGGAACGAGAGAGAGGAAATAAACATACAACATAATAAAGAAAGAGAAAGAGAGAGAGAGATGGAAGGAAAAGAGAGAATGAACGGATAAATAACAAAGAGAGAGTGGTGGCGAGGTCCGACGAGGTTCGGTGTAATACCATGAGACTGGAGACACTTCGACATATGTTAATTTGTGGGTGGGTGGAGACTTTACATATGCTAATTTTTGCTAAGTTACAAGAGAAGAAATCCCTTCTCAAAAAATTTAAGAAAGAAAAAAAGAATGATAACAAAAATAAATTGTTTATCGTAACATAGACAAAATGGAAAACGATGAAGGTCGTGATGTTCAAGATCGTAAGGTGTATCTTAATCAGCGTGTTCCATGTCCTTGCTCTCAATGTAAGCTGGCAATTAGACGAAAACGTCGATTGTCTATAGAACACGTACGACGCTTTAGCGAGTTTCAATCTAAGATCATTGATAAGGCGATCCTAGATTTTGAGCAAATGGTAAGAAAAGTTTATATTAATCATGCATTGTATTCGCAAGCTAATTGAATACCATATACAAAAAGATTGGGTGTGGCTGGGAAATTTTCTATCTAGGGAGGTGACATCTCGTCCCAAGGAGGAGTGCACACTTTGCGGCCAATTAAAAGAGTTCGTGGGCATGCGATGGATGGAGTGCTTGAGCCAATCGTGGCACTTGGAAGGTACTATCCAATCTATACTGTCAATACTAGAGGAGAGAGGTAGCCTTCGAGACTTACCTACAATCTTGGAGCTTGAGATGGAGGCAATGATCAATGCATTGATTCCCATAGATATCGAGACTTATGATCCGCTTAGAGAGGAAGCATCCATACCATTATATGATGAGTGCTGAGTATCTCTCCTGAAGACATTTCTTGCACTCCTAAGTGTGCAAGCAAAATATGGGTAGAGCGATGCAAGTGTGACCGAGTTGATCAAGTACCTTGTACGTACGCTTCGTTGATTTCTTTTTGGCACTATTGTTAAAAACATTTGTGCTTTTTCAAGGTGTTTTATGATTTTTTTTCATGTTATTGAAGTATCATATATTACCACTTGAAAATACCATGCCTGAGTCTCATGATGATGCACGAAATATTTTACGAAATCTTGGCATGGACTACAACAACATCCATGCATGTATCAACGATTGCATACTATTTCGAGGAGAATACGAGACTATGGAGACATGTCCAAAGTATGGTTCTCACAGGTATCGATAGGACTTGTAAGGGCAAACCTATGATGCCAGGAGGCATATTCCACGGTGGATTCCGTGAGGTTTTACGGTGGATTCCGTAAACTTAGATGACCGGGGCTCATACACAAAGAGGATTCTTTGTGCGAGAAGTTGATGGGGACGCCTGTCCTTTTCAGGCGTTTCATTAATTTAGTATGTACATGGGTGATTCCATAGCGGGTGATTCCACAAAATGCATATTAAATCAATAAACGTTTATGAGTTTAGAGTGCACACTCGTAATAAATTAAGGCTAGGATTTATTTCTAACCAGTTGATTTATTTATGTAGCTGAAGACTGCTAGGTATTCACTTTTGTCGGTTTAATTGTATTATTTTACTAATGATTGTGAATGCTTCAGTTGATGTGTAGAGATAGCAGCAGTGACGGAGGAAAGCATTGGAGTTTAGCGAGTATTCGACCTTTGGATTATATTTTGATAGGCGCCACGCCTATATTTTGTTATGTCTATTGAGACATTGATTATTGATTATTATTTTGTATGTGCCTATGCGCACGGATATGTTATTTCTATTTGGACATTGAGATTGGGCATGCCAAACTCTATGGGCACCGTTCATTAGCTTTATTTTCCTATTTTTGTAGAAAGCAAACTCAAAAGCTAAAAGCTTGTCATATTTTTGTAAATTGGGCTATTATTGAGCATGAAGATGGAAATATACATAAAATACATGCTTTGTGAAGCGCTCACACAAGGCATGGGGGGAGATTGAACCCAATTGGTCTCTTGCTTCTGGTCATTCATGCTTTTACATTGTTTTTTGTGCAAAAAGGTAGAGTTCATTGTTCTTGGGGACCTTCCGAGATTCACTACATGAGCATACTGCGACCGATTTGCGCACCAGTGGTATCAGAGCGGAGCTGAGATCAAGAGCTTCCAATTGCTACCAATCTCGAGCGAAGGCAGAGCTCCAGGAACGATCGGGCTCTACAGTCAATCTCATCGCGAACCGTCGATACAAGCAGACTTCTGGCGATCAAGAACCCCTGTTTCTACTGTCAGATCACGAAGGACCAGGCTGTACAGGCGGAGGACCACGCATCCATCTCCTTCATCAAGTCGTCAAAAACCAGAGCTAAGTTTCAATTACAAGCTTAAAAGCTTTAAAAAAATCAAAAGTCTTAAAGCTTAGTTAAGCTTTAATAAAGCTTAACCACACAAAAAAATTGTTTCGGCGGCGTCAGTATAAACTCGTCACGAACGAATCCGTCACCAACATACTCCGATACACAAAAATCCAATTTGGCTTGGTAAGCCATAAGTCCCATAAGCTTAAGACTATAAGTTTCTGCAAGTCACACAGGATAAACAAAGTCACTAAACTCCGAGTCCTGTGCATCAGAAGTCAAGTTCTGTGCAAGTCGACTAGAATCAAGTCCTTCAAGTTCATCAAGTCGGCCCAAATTCTGCAAGTCTGCAACTCTGCAAGTCGGCTAAGTCTACAACTCTGCAAATCAGACTAGTCAACTGGTGCTCAAAACTCCTAGAAGGCTTGTTCCTACGCAAAAACTCTGAATTGGAAAGTTGTTCGTGGCAAGGTATTCTACCTATCTACAGGTCCGCTGAAGTATTTTTAGCAAACGAAGATGGAAATATTGCAGATTTTCTGAAAATTGAGGAAGAAATACCCAGAAATACATAGCCTTGTAACCCTGAATTTGAGCTATGCTCATCCCGCTAACCTGATTTTGAGTGAGAAAGGTTTATTGAGTTTTACAGGATGATGACCCCACATATGGATGATCCTATGGCTGAAGAAGACTTACTTGAGCCTACCATGGAACAAAAGCTAGATCTAATCATGCTACAATTGGAAGAAGAACGAAGGGCTAGGCAAGCATTGCAAGCGCAATTAACAAAATTACAAAGAGCGTCTACTGACAAAGAAGAACCTCAAGCTGAAGATTTGATTCGACGTACCATCAACGCCACACTTGAAGCACAAACCATTCGCAAGGAATCAAAGATAAGTAAACGAAGTTTCAAGTTTCGCACTTTCAATGGTATACGAGAAGGAAAGACTGTTTTATCATTCATTAGCCAGTTTGATGACTATTTCCATGAGGAAACTTATCCAGAAAACGATAAAATCAAGTGTGTTACTAATCATCTGATGGACAGAGCATCACTTTGGTGGACTGTAATACGCAAGAGCATAGAATGTCCTACTACTTGGGAAGATTTCAAGAAGAAATTCATGCAGAATTTCCTTCCACCGCAATTTCATGAGAAGGCTATCAAACAATGGGATTTACTTCAACAACGGGATCGTGAGCCTATTCCACAGTATACAGAGGGTTTTTGGAATGCACTCCTACAGCTACGCATGCTTGAAGACGTACCAGAGACGACACATAAGCGGAAGTATATGTCTGGACTCCTTGGACATTACTACGCTGAAGTGAACATGTTCAAGCCTGCTACCCTTGAAGACGCCATCTCACTAGCTCACGACACTGAAGATAAGTTATGCGGAAGAGACAAACGACCACAGCAATTCCAAGCCAATGGTAATTATGGATCTAAACAATTCAATTTCAATTTTAGAAGGTTTAATCCAGGTCGTTTCTCATCACCATCTTTCTACAAGAATTGGGCTAAACCACTAGCATTACCATCCAATGTCAATCCAAATCCTAAGCCTATACCACAAGCAAATCCAAATGTACCCAGACTTCCAGCCATTGCAAATAATGTAACCAAAGCCAAGCCAATAGTATGCTATAAATGTCACCAGCCGGGGCATCTCGCAGCAAATTGTCATTCAAAGAAACCACAAGCACATATCAACTATCTTGGAGCCATGGACGAAGACGAGCATGAGGATATGCCGGATTTCACTAAAGATGAGGATGATACTACTACTACTTCTGACACTTTACCAGGTATGCCTACTCCACATTCATTATTGACTATGAAATGTATGGTGCATGGAAAGGAAAGAACTATTTTGCATGATGACGGTAGTACTCATGACTTTATTTCAGAAAAATTGGTAAAGAAATTGAAATTATAGACTGTACCTACGCATTATCGCATAAAAGCTGCATTTTTAGGCACTAGGTACAATGGCACACAAGAAGTACAAGATTTAGAGATTCAAATTGGTTCATACATTGAAAGAAGAAATTTCTTAGTTGTCCCATTACAGTCAAGCAACATTATTCTAGGAATGCCTTGGAGACACCAACATAATCCAAATATAGATTATTCTACATACACAATGAATATTAATTTTCAAGGAAAATCTATTACATTATATGGTATGCATGCATCTAATATTTTTCCACTGCTTTCGCATACTCAAGCAAAACATGCATTACGAAAGAGTACTAAATCATATTTCATTTGGGTGAATGAATTGCACGCAAAGGAAAATCATATGCACCCTAGACATAAGGAATTTCTTGCATATTTTAAAGACTGTTTTGCAGAAGACCTAGCACCAGGTTTATCACCTTCATGACCAGAAGACCATAAGATTGATTTAATCCCTGGTACACAACCACCTTGCAAAGCACCATATAGGCACAATCAAATAGAGCAAAAAGAAATCTAGAGTCAAGTTGAAGAATTACTAAATAGAGGCTTAATTCGACCTAGCAGTTCTCCATTCGGTGCACCTGTACTTTTAGTCAAGAAAAAGAATAATACCTATCGTATGTGTATTGACTACCGAGCATTAAATAAGATCACTGTAAAGAATAGGTATCCTATACCTAGAGTTGATGACCTTATGGACAAACTGCAAGGATCTTCTATATTTAGTAAAATTGACCTTAAGTCTGGATATCATCAGGTGAGGCTAGATAAATCCGACATATTTAAGACTGCATTCAGAACACAGTTTGGCCATTACGAATTCTTAGTCATGCCATTCGGATTAACTAATGCACCTGCTACTTTCAGTAGAATGATGAACCGTATCTTTGTGAAATATCAGTATTGTGTGATTGTTTTCTTTGATGATATTTTAGTGTTTAGTCAAAGTGAAAAAGAGCATTATGAGCATTTATAATTAGTTTTTCAATTATAGTAAGAAAATCAATTGTTTGCAAATCTTGAAAAGAGTGAATTCTTTAAGACAGAAATTGAGTATTTAGGTCATATTGTATCAAAAGAAGGAATTAAAGTTGATCCTAAGAAAATTGATGCAATATTGCATTGGCCTGTTCCTAAAAATGTACATGAATTATGCTCATTCCTTGGTCTTGCTAGTTTCTATAGGAAGTTTGTACGTAACTTTTCATTACTTGCTTTACCATTAACCAAACTTCTTAAGAAAGGAATTGTTTATCAATGGACTGAAACTCAGCAGAAATCCTTTGACTTACTGAAACGTGCATTAACCAATGCCCCTGTTCTACAGTTGCTTGACTTTAACAGACAATTCTTTCTAGTTGTGACCGATGCTAGCGAATCAGGAATAGGAGCCGTACTAATGCAAGACAATCATCCAATAGCATATTCTAGTTCTAAGCTGAAACTCTCTGAGCTGAAATATTCCACTTATGACAAAGAACTATTAGCAGTTGTACAAGCATTAAAACAGTGGAAACACTACTTAATGGGTTCAGAATTCATGATAAAGACCGACCAGCAAAGCATTAGACATCTACTTAGCCAACCCCAAATTTCTGACCGTCATATCAAATGGGCTTCCTTCATTCAAAGTTTTCATCCTATCATTTAATACCAACCTGGAAAAGAAAATGTAGTTGCTGATGCATTGAGTAGAATACCTGCAATTCATAATATTTCTATCATATCTTTTGATTCTTTGATTGCTATGAAAGATACATATCACCAATATATTACTTTTCATTATGATTGGTAAAAATTAGTTCAAAACAATTTCATTCTTGTTGATTCATTGTCATATAATGATGGATTTATGTTCTTTGAAAAGAGACTGTGTGTTACTATTCCATTCCGATCTTTTGTTTTGAATGAAATTCATTGTCCCCCATATCAAGGTCATAGAGGTATCATATCTACATTACGCATATGGATGCAGATGTATCTAAATTTGTTTCTGAATGTTTGATTTGTCAAAGAATAAAGAGATATCATGGTAAACAGTATGGATTACTAATGCCTTTGTCTATTCCATTTAAACCTTGGGAACATATTTCTATGGATTTCATTACCGGTTTACCAAATACTAAATCTAACCATGACATGATTTGGACAATTGTAGATAGATTTAGTAAGCAAGCATATTTCATTCCATGTAAGAAAACTTTAACAGCATCACAAGCAGCACATTTATTTTTGAAAACTGTTTTTACTAACCATGGATTGCCAAAAGTGATTATTTCAGATCGTGATTCTAGATTTTGTAATAATTTTTGGATTACTCTGTTTGCAAATCTAGGCACAAAGATTGATTTCTCATCTGCATTTCATCCAAAAACAAATGGACAAACAGAAGCCACAAATAGCACCATTCTAGATCTTTTACGTGCATATACTATCTCTAAACCTCAGACATGGGAAACTCATTTGCATTTATTACAGTTTGCATACAACAATACACCGCACACATTTGGGGTGCCAGGAGGCATATTCCACGGTGGATTCCGTGAGGTTTTACGGTGGATTCCATAAACTTAGATGACCGGGGCTCATACACAAAGAGGATTCTTTGTGCGAGAAGTTGATGGGGACGCCTGTCCTTTTCGGGCGTTTCATTAATTTAGTATGTACATGGGTGATTCCATAGCGGGTGATTCTGCAAAATGCATATTAAATTAATAAACGTTTATGAGTTTAGAGTGCGCACTCGTAATAAATTAAGGTTAGGATTTATTTCTAACCAGTTGATTTATTTATGTAGCTGAAGACTGCTAGGTATTCACTTTTGTCAGTTTAATTGTATTATTTTACTAACCATTGTGAATGCTTCAGTTGATGTGTAGAGATAGCAGTAGTGGCGGAGGAAAGCATTGGAGTTTAGCGAGTATTTGACCTTTGGATTATATTTTGATAGGCGCCACGCCTATATTTTGTTATGTCTATTGAGACATTGATTATTGATTATTATTTTGTATGTGCCTATGCGCACGGATATGTTATTTCTATTTGGACATTGAGATTGGGCGTGCTAGACTCTATGGGTACTGTCCATTAGCTTTATTTTCCTATTTTTGTAGAAAGCAAACTCAAAAGCTAAAAGCTTGTCATATTTTTGTAAATTGGGCTATTATTGAGCATGAAGATGGAAATATACATAAAATACATGCTTTGTGAAGCACTCACACAAGGCATGGGGGGAGATTGAACCCAATTGGTCTCTTGCTTCTGGTCGTTCATGCTTTTACATTTTTTTTGTGCAAAAAGGTAGAGTTCATTGTTCTTGGGGACCTTCCGGGATTCACTACGTGAGCATACTGCGATCGATCTGCGCACCAAAACCATTCCTCAAAAAGTTCTTAAACACTTTCAGCTTATCCCTCGCATAAACCACATGTTTCATACGTCTGGCACGATGAGCTTGACAATGTGGCATGCGCAGAATAGGTGCACATATGGAGTTCAATGAATATCAGCGGATTCATGCGCATGGAGCCACATTGACTCTACCTTCCCAAGCTTTACTCGAGAGCCAAGGAATCTTCAGCTCGATCTTGCAATGGATGGTGTGACCCCATTCGGTCTATGCTCAACTTCTTACAATGTGTGGCCTATATTCCTTGTCAACTACAATATCCCTCCATGGCTTTCTACGAAGAAAGGACATCTCATCCTTAGCTTACTCGTTTTCAGCCGCTATAAAGTCAAAAATATGGACGTGTATCTTCGTCCATTAGTCGATGAGCTTAAGATTTTGTGGGAGGAGGGGGTCACCATGTAAGATATGAGCAAGCATGATGGTCGACGGTTTGCCAATATTCGAGCTATTCTCATATGGACGATGCATGACTTTCCGGGATTTGGAGAGTGCTCAGGTAAGTAGGCTTCCGTTCTCGTTAGTAATATCTATCATAGCTCATTCAAGTTTGTATTCATCACTGGATAGAGGTGTTGGAACAAGTATGGTTACCTTAGGTTATCATGCATGTCCATTTTGCGGGCCACAGTTAGACTCTTGAAGGTCACGAACTATCAAGAAGATGGTATATCAAGGACACACTGCTTTCTTACCAGAGGGTCATGAACTCAGGGAAGGTTTTCTTGGACGATCTCCAACACGTATGAATGCCCAAAGATGGTACGAGTTGAAAATGGTCCACACAGAGTCACATCCAAACGGAATGCAACAGCTCTTAGTTTTCTATGAGTTGCCATATTGGACCCACTTACAGATCAACCACTTGTTAGATCCCATGCATATTTTCAAGAATGTGGGCAGCTTGCTATGGGGCCACATCATAGGAAAGAGAGACACTATAGGGGCACAAATGGATTTGAAGGAGGTAGGTAAGATGGAGGCGCTTTGGCTGCAGTCAAGTGCTGATGGTCGCTTGCAGCCACCTAGCGCTCCTTGGGTTTTGTCCACTAAAGAAGAGCACATTGTGAAGAAAATAGTCAAGTCTATCCACACTCTGATGGGTATGATGCATTCTCTCAAGTCTATGTTTTCTAAAGATGACCAATTATCAAGGCTAAAATCCCATGATTGGCATAAGATATGTCAGGTTTGTACTACGAATGGATTGTAAGTGGCCTGCGTATTTTGCTATTTGGAGTGTAGTCATTGTTCATAATGCTTTCTCATTTATGGTAGTTTGTACTACCGATCGTGATCGCAAGATGCCTTACTCCAGAAATACGTGGGGCAATTTACAGGTTGTCGACTTTAATGCAATGGATCTCACAGAAGGAGATTAAGACGCCCTCTATTGAATCTGCGAGGCAGGGAGTAGTGGAGACAATTTGTCTCTTTGAGAAATACTTGCCTACCAGCATGCTCACGATACAAATCCACCTTCTTGTGCATCTTGTAGATGAAGTGGAGATTGATGGACCTATCCATATGCGATGAATGTTCTTCTTGGAGCGCTTCATGAAAACCCTGAAAGGCTTTGTGCGACAACGAGCTTGGCTAGAAGGTAGCATGGATGAAGGTTGGTTGGTGTCTGAGGCGCTAGTGCATATTTCACAATGGCTATCAATGGTGGGTTCGGACAATAGTATGCTATGGTTGCTGAAGGACGATGATAGATTTACTGGAGACGTGGTGGTTGGAAACGGGGTAGAAAAAAGAATGGATGCTGCAATGGAGGAGAAAGTGAATTGCTTTTGTATGTTGCACCATGCCGTGGCTCGCTAGGTACCAGTAGGCTAGGAAAGATTGAGAGGAAGCACGATCTGAAATTCGACGTAGTATACGCAATCAACCGATTTGATATCCGGAGGGCATGGAGGAGATACCGTGGTCTATGTCAACATGATGGTTGCATGGAGCTTTGACCGTAGCATCTCATGAAGGGACGGAGGTCTCAACTGAGGAGTGGATATTCTTGAGGGGATGTAGTCCAAAGGTTATGACGTGTTTAGGGTTTGTCGTATCTATATTTTATATATGCGACAACTAATTGAGTTTTTCAATGTATAGTACAAAATATATAGTGCAGCGTGGTTGCGTGGATGGCATTTCTTTGTGGAGCGTAATGACAAAATGTGCTCCACAACAGATTGTGGTATCATGGCAAGGTTCAAGCAAGAGAGCCGACACAGAGCAACGGATCCAAATACAGTTGTAGATGAGATGGAGTATTTTTGGAACTTGCAAAGTATTGTTACAGTGGATTACCATAGCTTCTCCATGATACTATTTGATATGGCATGGTTCAAAGTGGTACTTGAAGGAGCTGGAGCAACAACTCGATGAGGTCTATGCTTTATATGATTTATATTACTGTGCTTTGTATGATTTAAATTGATTATGCTAACATCAATTTTTGTCTCTGCACGTGACCTTTGTGGATATTTAGATCATCAGGATGAGTCGAGGGATGAGCGATGAGGAGTTGCAGGTGATCTTCTGCGCATGTCTCTAGATCAGATGGCGAGATTCAGAGACATGGTAGACCAAGAGCTGTCTTGGACACCGTCAGGCCACTCTATGAGATCTACTTCGGCGTGATCTAATGCTTCAATTTTAAGCAGATGAGATCGATGCTCTAGACTTGGGCCAGATGGAGGGAGTGGTTTAGGGGGATGCTGCAAAGATCCTTATGCAAAGAGTCCACGGTCGGCTCGGGATACAGATGCTACTCCTCGCTCTCGTGGTGGTTCCAGAGAGCGTGGCTCAGGTGGTTGCTGTGGAGGCACGGATATGGTGTCTCCTTCTCATCGTTTTGCTGGAGTTGTGCCACCTCCAGGATTAGTCACACGTGTGGGAACGTCTATTCCACTTACTTCGGCTTTTGCTCACCTGTGCGTAGGTGGCACCCCTATGGGTGCTACTTCGATAGATACTACTCAGATCGGTACACCAGATGTATAGAGGTCTCCTGGATATGCCCACGAGCATGGTCGCAAGTGGGAGAGGACCCATCTTAGGCATACCCCAGAGGGATATGCCTACCTTGTAGATGATAGTTCAGGAGCCATAATCATGAATGATGAGGAGAGGGGGGTGATGGCTTGCATGAGAGAGTTGTGCCAACAAGTTTTTCGACACAACGCCTTGGTTTATTGGAAGAACATACCAGAGGGGAGCAGGGACTACATAGTAGCATCCTTGCATGAGGAGTTTCCGGTACCAACCGTAGTAGATAGGTTTTCTACAGGCTGGATGATGGAGTGCATGCGTGCATATATATCACACAGACGATCGGACGCACGCAAGGCACTCAAGAGTGGGGCTGCAAAGCTCGAGTGGCTAGACACGGACGACTGAAGCTGACTTAGGGAGGAGGCTATAGATTCTCTAGGACGTTGGAGACAGTAGAGTGAGGCAGCAAGGGCACGACTAGAGGCCGAAGTGGTCCATCATCTTGGGAGTGGTGGCCACATGACATATCTGGAAGACTTTGTAAGTTTTTCTTTTGTTTTTCTTGCTTATTTTTTTGCAATATCCTTTGTAATAACAATCGTGTTTCTAACATTTGTATTTTGTTTTCTTTTCAGCACTCCATTACAAATTGCGATCCCATTGGCCTTGAGACTTGATATCCAGAGAGGCACGGTCTCACTGCATTGATTGACTGATTGTATAGATGTGGCGGCCCTGTAAGTCACTTATCTTTCTTATTCGTAGTTACTATGCTTAATTAGAATGCATTATTGTATAGTGGACTGATGTGTAGTTGTTTCTTTTTTTGCAAAGTCCGTTCGATGCTCCTTTGCGGTTGGACGAGGTTTCGAATGGCGATGATCTATAGCTCGCCCTCGGATCCTTGGAGCTCATACACCCTTCTTTTTTGGTCAGTGATCTGTGTAGATATTTTCTATGTAGTAGTAGTATTTAGCCATGATTGTACCGATCACTTTCGTTATGCGATCATGTATTTATTTCATGTGTCAGTGTTATGATTTAAGTACATTTTGTCTTTATTTACATGAGCATTGTATATATTTCTAAAACTATTTTGTATGGACCAAATAAAGCACTACCACTAAATTTTTTTCCCTGTTATCATCGTTATTAGCATAAAAAATTTACTGCATGCGTCACTATTAGCGTCGCAAAATGCGTCGCAAATAGTGACGCTAATACCGACTGTTCTATGGCCTTGCCAATAATGACGCTTTTTGCGACGACAGGGGAAAATTTCTTTATTAACATTTTCGTCACTTTTAATGTCGGTATAAGGCCTACATCTTGTAGTGTGGCATGAATCATTGCCTGACTACACATAACCTAGATTTTATAAATCTTGCATCTCTCGAAACCATTTGGCATGGTTGGTCACATGATTAGATGCACCTAAATCAACATACCGTACATAATCATGTGTCTCCTTTCCTGTAACATCATTCATCATTGATACATAATAAACATACACTTATTTTTATCTTCGTTCTATCATGAAGACGATGCATAGTTTGCTTGTTGCAATTTACCACTACAGATATAATCCTTCTTAGCATAACACTAGGCTAGAATATGACTTGTTTTGCTATAATAATAGCACATAAATACCAAAATTTCTAGAACTTCTATTCTTTCGTCTACCTCTTCCTGTAGAGCTCCCCTTACCTCTAAAGTTTTCATGGACTCTTGAAACCTACATTTCATCAAACTGCTTATTTAACTTATTTTACTAGTTGTCACCAACACATCCCATACTATGGCCTGTTGAAGAAGATCTGCCATATCTCCTTCTTAAACTTAAGTAAAATGCTTGGATCTATTCACTACTTCTTTCAAATGATATAACCTACATGTTGATCTCTTTAGTGATCTGAGCATGTGATATGAATCTGCTAAACCTTCCATGTGGAGAACCAAAAAGCTTACCTGAAACTTTAGCCTTGCAAATAGAATGAGTTGATTCTTCAAGATCCCTAAAGGCTGAATCCTTTGTTGGTTAGCCATCTTAACTTGAAATGGTGTCGATAGTACAAGTCCTTGCAATTTATGTCCTAAAAGAGAGCCATTTAGGTATAATGTTTACTTAGAGTCTCCATCTAATAATACATCATCCAATTTACTACCCAAGCATTCCCTTTGAATGGTTGGGACTTTGTGATCCACCACTTCTAATTGTGTGGGGATAACAACTTGACATTTTGAAATCTACCTACTATCAATCGCATAGTATTTCAGCACTTTCTCTTGATACATCATAATCTTTGCTAAAAGATTTTCCTTAACTCTTGGGATCAAATCAAGGATCTATTCCAAAGTTGAATGTAATGAAGATTTAGCTAATGCAACCAATAACTCACGAGAACCTTGAGACTACTCATATAAATTCACACTTTGTTGTTGACCACCAAACTATAACCCTATCAATGACAATTCCTTCTGATTTGTTACATATTGCACTTGACTCTCTTGCACTTCATGTGGCAAACCTATGGAATTGAGTTGCTTTGACCCCTTCTTCTCCTGCAACTTTTGAATTTCCTTAGAGGCTACTTTATGAGCTTGTTCTTGGCCATACAAATTATCTTTTGCTACTTTAGCCCTAGTTATAGCTAAAATTGTTATCTCTTTTGAATAATTTTCCATAATTATACAGATTGAAAAATCACAGCTACCTATGACTCTAACTCATGTTGGCTTGTATTTAAAATACCCTTATCTGGCACTTTTTTTTCAATTTTTAAAAAAAATTATACTCTAGCTAATGACCTACTACCTTGCCCTCTGTGACTTCAGTAAGTATGTTGACTAGGACCACTGCTATGGGTGCCAGTGGTTGCTGTCCATGAGGTAGTCATGCTAGTTGCATCTCTTCCTGCTCTCCAGTGTGCACTGCATTCCCCTTTCAGCCCTAAGGCCTACCTAAATCTTTCAATTTGGTCCTGAGACATACCATAGTAGTAGCAAGGTTCTTGTTGCCTCTATTGGGCATTATTCCATTGCCTTGGTTGGTCGTTGCCCCATTGCTTAGGTGATTGAACCTTCCTTCCAAAACCTTTGAATCCACGTTGTTGTGCTATATCAAGTGCAATTTGATCTACCAGTGCTTCTGGTGCTATTGGTTGTAGTCTTAAGTTTCACACCATTGGATTGTACCAACAGTCCTTAGCCTCATGCTCTACCTTCTGACATATGCTGCATGACTTCACATTTCTAGAAGTATTAATAACTCCCATGTGTAGCAAAAATTTCTTAATTTTCTTTTCCAATCTTTTTTATAATGCTACATTTTCTTCGATTTATTTTCCCTTCTTCTTATCCTTAAAAGCTCCTTTGCTCTTTTTTAGACTTTGTCTTTTGGCATCTTTGTTGCCTCTTTTTTTGGTCATTCTCTAAGTCACTTGATTCCATATCTGAGAATCTGAACATGATGAGCTGTCCCCATCACTATTGCTATCATCAAAATTTGAATATTTTGAATTAGAATCACATGTATTCCTTGTTGCATTATTCTTAGACTTGCTTTTGCCAAGTCTTCTCTCAACTCTTTGAGCAGCTTCTGCCGACACATCAATTGTAGCATTTGTCCAACCCTTTTAGAAAGTAGGAACTTTGCAAATCCAAAGATGGCCTATCAACACCATCCAATCTCTTTAACAAAAATTTAAACTTCTGAGTATAATCCTGCATAAGCATTGATCTCTGCTTTATTTGTTTCAACCTCTTCAAGACATATGTAGGAGTTTTATGCTTTTTGAATTCCCTAAAAGAAAAGCATCTTAAAGGGCATTGTATCTAATCAAATGAGTAGCATCATACATACTATACCGGTCCACGACTTTTCCTTTTATAGTTGTTGTTGCAAATTACTACCTCTTAGCTTGATCCCCATACATGGTATTAAAGGCGCTTGCAATCCATCGTGTCTCCAAATTGAGCAACATCGCGATTTGGGTCTTCTCCCTTCTTGCTAGAAAATTTTGAAGCTCTTACCTTTGAAGCTCTTACCTTGGGATTAATCAACAGTACAAAATATTGAAGCTCTTACCTTGGGATTAGGATTCATTGTGTACTGCTCTCCCTTCTTGCTAGAAAAATTTGAAGCTCTTACCTTGGGATTAAGAAGCCTAAGCAGCAGTACAAAATATTGTCTCCCCACACACTTGGTATACTTGTAGGAGTCATAGGAGTTGTAGGAGACACTGTGGATGTTATAGGAGATTAGCATACTGTTGCGGTACTAGAGGTACCCGCATCTCCATAAGTATCCATATAGTTTGAAAATTGTTCTTCATTTAGTGTGTTAAGTTCTCTTACTGCTCCACTATTATCATTATTCACTTCTCCTTGCTATCGGTACTTTGTTTAAACTTTTCTTAATTCCCTAGATTTTCTCTTGGTTACAATGACATTTGACTGATATGGGTACTTCTCTGACATATACCCCAGCTTAAAAAAATTAAGACCTTAGATTGCATTATGCCACTTCAAGCAATCGGTTTACTGCATTAGGTCTTTGCAAAAAAATTGGCTTTTTAGTAGCAAACAAAGTTTTTTGTGATTAATCTTCAAGAACAATGATACAAAAAAATAGAAATACAAGAAGGTAATGGTAGGATCAATGAAGGAAAAAGACAATCTACACACAAAAAACCCTTCAAATCTACATATAGGAACCAAGATTTTCCTTCCATAAATAGATTCATTTTTTATAAGGGTTTCAACCAAAGGTTTAGAACGAGGATAGAAGGATCACCAAAGTATTTAAGTTCCAAATCTATGTCAAATGCATAATAGGACTGAACTACCTCATACAAGGATATACATCTCATTGATATAAGTAATGTGGAGAACACACAATCATGTATCAAGCGATTCATAGGAAACCCAAATATAATGACATAAGAATGTGAGAATACATATTACAATACTAATGATACTTAGAGAATCTAAGATGTAAATCAGAAAGAATATGCTAGAA
The DNA here is from genome assembly GCF_053477565.2 of Lygodium microphyllum. Classification (NCBI taxonomy): domain Eukaryota; kingdom Viridiplantae; phylum Streptophyta; class Polypodiopsida; order Schizaeales; family Lygodiaceae; genus Lygodium; species Lygodium microphyllum. Next base: position 118,502,474 of record NC_141141.1, on the reverse strand, counting down.
ATGGATAGAAACATAGAAAGAGAATGGCGCCATTTATCAAATCTCACATATCATCATGAAAATCCATCATACACGAGGTTGTGAAACTTAGGAATGATAAAAAATGAGAATGACACCCTATTTTTCCTCTTCAGGCCATGAACTAGATAGAGAAGAGAAAAAGAAAGAGAAAGAAGGAGGAGAAGTGAGAAATATAGAGATAAAGTCAGAGAAAGAAGATAGTGAAGAAGAAAAAGAGATAGGAACAAAGAGAAAGAGAAAGAGGTAGAGAGAAAAGAAAGATAGAGAGAGGGAGACAGAAGTACAAAGAGAGAGAGAGAAAAATAGAAAGAAGGATAGAGAAGAAGGTAGAGAGAGAGATTGAGAGAGATAGAGAAAGAAAGAGGGATTGAGAGAGATTATACAAGAAAAGAGAGAATTTTAGAAAGTGAGGTATTGCTTATACTTAGTAGACACTAAATCCATGATTCTGACTCCATCAAGATGAAGTAGATCCTTGAGTGTCAAAACATATGAAAAGAAGCATAACCTCATACCTTGGAGCTGATAAGTACAAGTGTTGTTGAGGTTTGAGAAAGAGCTCAAGGATCTTGGGATGCACAATGGCACCAACAAGAACACCTCAAATAGAAAAAACTCAAATGTGATTGTGATGTCCATTCCACCCATGTTGGGAGCCTTCAAGGTACCTTTTATATAGTTGGAATTCCTTTTTCCTAAGAAAATTATAGAAGGATAAGTGACCTAATAGGTAAAGTTAAGCTACTATTTGGAAAGAGCAAAGGTTTAGACTAGTAAAATTAGTAGCATGATTTTCTTTAATGGTATGATTCACTTGATGAGAAACTCTATATGAGTGTGCCTAAGAAAGAATTTGTGGATTGTACATTCTTTTGCAAAGTATCCAAAGAACTTAGATGAAGTTTTCTTTTGATAAAATAATGATTTCTATGGAATAATCAAAGTAATGATTGGATTGATTTTATGGAAAAGGAATGTTTTCCTAATTGTTAATCATGCGTTGATTGCTTGGTTCTATATTTGTGTAAAAGTTCTTGTGTCCTCATGGGGGTAGATATATAGTTAGTCACTAAACCTTCCCCAAGGTTAATGATAGGAGCCCTTATCACCAAGGGGTTTTTTGACTGTGCTAGAGGCTAGGACCAACACTAGATATGAGAGGTCCCTCTGTAGTAGGGAATATGTTAGGCTAAGCGGCAACAAGGGTGCCAAGGGGCCTCTTGTTGTAAATCCTTTGGGTTTGTTGGAGGATTGGCCTACCTAGCCCCCAGGAGCCTAGGATAGACTTTTTGGATGACCATGATGCAAGATAAGGGAAAATTGGTGGATCATGTCCCTGAGATCTGGACATGAGTCCCAAAATAAGGGATGTATTGGCAAGTTGGCATTGCATCTTGGAGAAAGTACGGGATAAATATATTGTTTTGCAACCACTTTTAAATGAATGCTTGACGTTGTCTTTATATCTATGACAATAAATTACATGAAAGGAATTGGTGTTTAGTGACTAATTAAAAAGTCTAGCTTGGTATGTCAAACATAAATGTGTTAGGGTAATTAGATAATTGAAACACACCCTCAAGAAAAGTGGAAGGGTGAGATCCTTAACACGTCCTATGGATGGGTGGTGTTGGTAAGCCGGGAGTTTTCCTTCAAGATGATGAAATTAGGAAAGGGCCAAATTCTTGGCTCTCTAGTGTATTGTCTTAAATCTCAATTGATGCTATTCTAGGAGACTAGAGTTGAGACCATGCCCTATTGCTAGAGGGGTTGATGTTATCACGCCCCCTCATTTCTCACTCTCTTTTAACCAAGTGTGGTATTGATTTACTTTGATTTGAGTCGACTTGCAAAAGTATTTGGTCAAGGTGAGATACTAGTTAAGATATTAGGTGACCTTAGCATTGAATTGTGAACCGAGATTCAGGTTGATCCTTATGGGTTATGGTTAGAATCTTCCATTGCAGAGTGGACTTGAGAAAGCCTAGGTGACAAACCTAGTGTTATTCTAAGGAGTATTGAGTGGCGTTTCTTAGGGAAAGTCTTATTGAAGCTAAAGCTTGGATCAAGACCCTTGAAGATTATTTTGATGCCTTTGGACTTAATAAAGCTACCAAGGCCATTATGGTCAAGTTGAAGATGGTCGGTGAGGCATATAGCACTGGTGCTGAGACAATGCTACTAGCAAAGCCCTTGTAAGCTAGGAATACATCAAGAAGGATGTAAGATAGAGATACTTGTCACCTTCCTACTGTACAATCAAGATGAATGATTTTTTCTCCTTGAGGTAGCTAGGACTAAATTTGGGGTACTTATTATTCTCAATTTGTGGCACTTCTAAAATATGTACCACATGTGGATATTAGCCAACACATGGGAAAATTTTTCCATGGATTGATGCATTCATTAGACACTCATCTAGAATCCTTGAGGCTAACTTACTTGTTTGCAAGGCACTCTCATACGAGCAAAAGCTTTGATATCCTAATGGAGGTCAACTTCTTGAAGGTAATTACTCCGTAGCATCCATGAAAGAAGACTATGATCACTCAAAGAACCAAGGAAAGAAGTTTTTTGTGCATATCATGAGATAGGGCACATCCAAAAGAGATGCCCCAATCATGGATACTTCTTTTACAAATGAGCTAGGACAAATCCAAGTTGATTTCCCCAAATTGGATTAAGAAGGAGAGGAACTAGCAACAAAGCAAAGTTTCACAAGATCAACATTTGGCTTCTCTCAAGAGTCACATACTGATGAAGACCTATAGCATCCCATTGAAATCTTTGAGGATGATTGGAAGTCCTAGAGAGATCTTCATAAAATGTAATAAGCCCCATAATTATGATGATCCCTCTACTATTGCAATAATAATTGAGTTATAAAATATCACAATAAAATTTTCGTTGATTTTATCTTGAGTGCTTGTGCATAATAGTGAAAGTGTGGTGGGCCCTAATCCACAAGTTCAACATTACAACTTATCCTACCAAACAATCACCCTTGAGTTATCTCAAGATGAGGGCATCTTGATTCCTTTAGGAGGGAGATAATATAATATCTCCACCCCCCTCCCACATGTGACAAGGGGCTTGGGGAGAGGGAGTTTAAAAAGAGAAAAAGAAACGGTTAAATATAAAAGCTTATAAAACTTAAAAAGAAAGAAAAGAAGAAATTACCTATTTTTGGCCATTAAACTGCCACCCACCCTCCTACTCTAATCTGCTTGTTGCTGCTGCCGTCTCCATCAAATTCATCACCTCTTGTAGCTCATCACAATTGCAAGTTTTTGCCATTCCATGTAGCCATACACTCATAACCATAACAAAGAAACAAGGGAATCAAGGACTCCCCCATACAATTTGACATAGCTCGATCACATGTGTGTGAGAGAGAGAGAGAGAGAGAGAGAGAGAGAGAGAGAGAGAGAGAGAGAGAGAGAGAGAGAGAGAGAGAGAGAGAGAGAGAGAGAGAGAGAGAGAGAGAGAGAGAGAGAGAGAGAGAGAGAGAGAGAGAGAGAGAGAGAGAGAGAGAGAGAGAGAGAGAGAGAGAGAGAGAGAGAGAGAGAGAGAGAGAGAAGAAGAAGAAGAAGAAGAAGAAGAAGAAGAAGATAGAGGAAACAATACTTGAAAGAGGAAACAATAATAAAGGAGGAGGTAGAGAATAAGATGAAACAAGGGAAATTAAAGAGAGGAGGGAATAGGAAAGAAGAACACAAGAAAGAGAGAGAGAGGGATAGAGATGGAAGGAAAACTAGAGAGAGAAGAGGGAAAAAAGGGGATAGAATGAGGAGAAGAGAGAGAGAGAAAGAAGAGAGGAAAAGAGAAAAACAGAAAGATGAATAGAGAAGAAGATAGAGGGAGATGTTGAGAGTGATAGAGCAAGAAAGAGGGATTGAGAGAGATAAAGGAAAATAGAGAGTTTGGGAAAGTGCACTATTCTTTATACCTAGTAGACACTGAGTCCTTGCTTTTGAACTCCATCAAGAAAAAGTAGGTCATCAACACTTAAAGCATATGAAAAGACACACCACCTCAAACATTGGGGTAAAGATAAGCACAAGTATTGTTGAGGTTTGAGAGAGAGAGTAAGGATCTTTGGATGCATGATGGCTCCCAAGAGGAATACCTCAAATATAAAACACTAAAATGTGATTGTGATGTCCTTTCCACCCACATCGGAAGCCTTCCTGATGTACCTTTTATATACTTGGAATTTATTTTGCTCAAGAAAACTATAGAACAATAAGGGACCTAGTAGCTAAAAATAAGCAACAACTTAGTAAAATAAAAAATTAGACTAGTACCATTAGTAGCATGGTTTGCTTAAATGGTATGATTTTCTTGATGAGGAACTCTATATGAATACACCCAAGAGAGAATAAGTTGTGGATTGTAATTTGTCTTGCAAAGTATCTAAAGGACATTGTTTTGTCTTGATAAAGTTGTACCATGAAATGTCAAAGGAAAAAGTTGCTATAAGTTATACCACACAAGTACTTGGTGGTATTTGGTGCTAGTTGTTGGCCTAGGTTATTCATTTGGCCATAAGTGTTAGTTGTGGTGACACTAAACAAGTGATGTTTAATGGTACCTAATGCCAATTTGATTGCGGCAAAGACACTTCGGAATAGAAGTTGCCTAGCCAATTTAATTATTGGCTAGTTAGATTATTATTCCGAGCATCGAAATAATTATTAGATTAATTTCTAGTATTTAAAGATTGAAAATTAATATTTAATTATGGATAATGCTAGAAAGACCATTTGCGAAGGTTGCCATTTGTCAAAAATGCTCATGCAAGACTAAAAAACGTATTTAGAGCTTGGAGAGAGGCATTTTTAGTGCATTTAGCTTGCAAGAGAGAGGGAGGAGATATTGTTGGTCTGATTTGCAGCCATTGGAGGACCTTCTGAGATAGCTAGGGGCAGGAGAAGACCAATCTGCAGTAGGAAATAGCATCTTCAACCTATGGAGATAGGTCAACAGTAGTAAATGACCAATTTTCTTTAGTTCTTCGTGAAGAAAGTTTGAATTTTCTCTCTCCTCAGCATTCTCTCTCATCTCCTAGCCTTTCTACAACCTTGCTTCGAAGATTATAACTTTGAGATTACTAGAGGTTGAGAAATTTTAGATTTATCTATTGTAAACCCTAATCTGTAGAGCAGAAATTAGGGTTTACTAGTAGCTTCGAGAAGCGTGCTAGAAATCGGAAGCTCCAAGACTTGGGTTCAACAGGGCTGAAGTTGTTTTCAGTCAAATTCAAGTGGAGGGACCAACAAATCAAGGAATTTGGGGCATTTTCCATCTCCATCAAAGTATTTGAAGGATAATTGACGAGCCGAATCAAGGGGCAAATCAGATTGAAGACTTGCTAGTCATTTTGGATAGCAAGGGGAGTTGGATTACCAAAAAGGATTGGGAAAATCCTATCGTACATCAACTTTTTCTTTGGGGTACAAACTTTGGGGCATTTGTTGGGAGGGAGGTAATCCTGGATGGCATGCAGAGAAGGCTAGAGCTAAATGCTAGATCTAGAGTTTATGAGAGATGTTGCAGTTTGAATCATGACTTGTAGAAAGAGAGAGATAATTTTTATTTTTGAGTACATTGTTCGTTAAATTTAGATGTCATGCTCTATGAAGAAATGTGCTTGCTCAAATGAAGATGGGCCATGCTTGATGGATAAGATTATGTTGTTCAAAAGAAAATGGTTAAGAAGATCGCACATTTCAAACTCATGTAGCGGAGCCATTAGGATAGAAGCAACAAACAATGGATCACATGATAAATGAAAGCCATAGCATATATATGTATATGCTAACATAGGAGCTCTAAGGAAATCAAAGATAGATAAGATTAGGAATCTATTGTGCAACAAGACACCCATCTTCACCAAATTTTTTGTTTTCCATTTTTGAGGGAAACCATCAACATCACCAATCTTGGAGAAGGAAAAACATGGATGTCCCCCTCATCAATAGTATCACAAGATCAACACCAAAACAATGCTATATTGTAACCATTGCCAAAGGAAAATAGTGGGAAGAAGCATCAAATGGATTTGCAATCATCGATTTATTCAAAGCCATATATCTCTTCTCTCTATCCTTCATTAACAAATCTAAATGATTCACTAAATAATCCCTACATTTAAAGGTCAATTCATGCACAACCCTAAACCTCTTTCACTCCACACAAATGAATAGTCAACAATCATGTTCATGCCCAAGATAAAGAGGCCACGAGAGGACATCTTCATTGACAAAATCATAAGTGAGGGCATGCCTAATGCAAAATCATTTTATGGGGCCTTTCTTGCACAAAGCTTCAAGATGGAAAAATCATTACTTCCATGTTGTGAGAGTTGTACTTTTGTGGACTAAAAGTGGATGGAAGACTCCCAAGTTGTTTTCATGGAGTTGAAGAATTAGTGTGGGAGAGTGTCAAGGTCAAAGAAGCTTGTTGAGGACATGAAGTGCTAAAGAGTTGCAGATCTTCACCAAGCTTGGTTCACAAGAGCTCACCTTTCTAGTGTGGGAGAATGATGAAGCCTTATTTTGGTGCAGATTTTGTTGTTGTATGATGCTAGGCATTCTCTAATGTATTGTGATTGCAAATCATTTTGGACATGTATTATCAATGTGCACTTGGCCTATGGCTATGAACCTTAGTCTAAAGAACCAAAACAAAAACATTGTATTTGAAATTCTTATATGAAATAAAAGATTGAGAGTTTGAGGAATCACATGAGGAGGTGGTTGTAGGAGTATGCTTATAACTACGACTTCTTTCATGTCTCTTTTCCTCTCTTATTTTGCGCAACTTTCTTCCTTTCTCTTGTGCTTTAATGTCTATCTTGTGAGAGGGAGTGTAGATGAATTCATGGCACTATTTCTTATGCATAGAGGTTCATGGATTTATGTGAGAGAGGAGAGTGTTTAAGTGCTTCTCTATTAGTTTCTTGGGTATGTGAGAGTACTCACATCAATCCTCCCTTTCGAGGGGTTTTTTTGTGCTTGGAAGTCTATATCCAATATCTCATGACCAATATCCTCTTATCAAGGTCCTTCCTCCTAAATTGCATATTGAACCACTCTCTCCTTTTCAAAAAAAAAAAACTTATAACAATCCATTACTTGTTGCTTGTCCAACTATAGCGTATGAAATTTTAATCATATGTCAACTTCCAACCCTAACTAATCCAACTAACATCTTCTTATAAACTCCATAGTGGGAATCATGACACTCATAAGCATTATAGCCTCTTGACCCATAAACCAAATGAAAAGAAGTGAAACCAATACTCATCTTTTGAATTGTTGTACAAGCCCATAAAGCTTAATGCAAATGCTTGTCCCAATCTTTTGGGTGGTCTTCCACCAATTTAAAGAGAATCTTGTGCAAAGTGCCATTGAATGATGCTTCCAACCCATCACATTGAGGGTAGTAGGGGGTATCGAACCTATACTTCATATCTAACATCCTTGTTGATTCTAGAACTAGCTTATTTTGAAAACCAAGACCTTGATTTGTCATATTTCTAATGGTATCACAAACTTGCAATATATATCCTTCATAAAAAAATAGACTACATCATCTTTCTTACATTTTCAAGTAGTTTTTGCTTTAAGCCATTTGGCCATGTAATCAACTATAGTAAGGATATAAGGCTTTATCATTTTATACCTAAAAAAGGTCCAATGAGATTCAAACCCCATTTCTCAAATGACCCATAGGCAACAATAGCTTTAGCAGGTTTTAGAATCATTACCCTATTAGAGAATGATTGACTTGCATGGCAACTTTTACACTAGTGAGCAACATCAACGCTCAAAATAGGCCAAGTAAATCCCATTATTTTCCTTCTAGTTAGCTCATATCCAAAGTGACCTTCACATTCGTCTTCATTACAAGAAGATAAACTAGCAATAATTTTAGAACTATCCAATACTCTTCTTAGTACATTATCGACCTCTCTCAAATTTAGATGGTCGTTTATAAGCATGTACGACTTGGCCTATCTAGCAATTGCATGACTTTTCCCTTATCAACCAAAGATTTCAACTCGCTAATTTTTAGAAACTCTTCAATCAAATGAAGGCTTTCCCTACCTTCATATTTAGGACTATCTACTCTCACTGCAGCAACATAATTTAAAATAGCATTTTCAGCCAGATCATGAGCTTTAATGTTCTATAGCTACTTAACCAACCCCTTTATCTTGAACAACTAGTTCATCAAAACTTCTTTGTTAGCATTCCAAACATTTTGAAATTTCCTAAAAACTAATATACCATTCCCCTTTGCCCCTACCTTTTTATATCCCACATAAATACATTGCTTTAAACTAGCTTAAAAGCTTGCATATTCAACCTCATTATTGCTTTGTATTTCCTTTCTTTCTTGACTTCCTAAAAAGACTTCTTGGCATTCAACATTTAAAATATGCTAGATATATTAGGTTCCCAATCATAAACTTCATGCAATGGCACAATTACTTCTAAGGATCTATAGGCTATAGGCAAAGGAGGATATCCTCTTATAGCATATCCATTCCAGGGGAAAGTTTCTCATGTACCACTATATGATTAGGAGGTATAACTTGAGTGGCTTGTCATACACGCAACAATATAAGGTCATTGTTTCTCCATGATAGTATCATTAGTTCTTTATCCTTGAAACAGGAAGCAATCGATTGAGTTCAACTTTTCCATCCACTAGATTCTCTTGAGGCCAATTTGAAGGTTTCTGGTTTGATTGGGATTGACCTTCAAGAAGTTGTGAGAAATTCTCCATGGTATCCCACATACCATCCCTATTGGATTCAGATGTTAGATTTGGATGCAATGTGGATTTGATAGATTCTCAAGGATCATTATCATGGTTTCAAGAAACTCAATATTCAAAGATTAATAAGGAATCATGTGCATTACTTTAAACAACATTAACTATTATAAGCACGATCATCATTTTGAAATATTATAACATATCCATAAAAAATTAAGAACATCTTTATGAATATGGCCAAGTTTAAGGACTCAATAATGTATCTCATTGAGATCCTTTATTTACAAAGGAATGTGGATTAGCCCTAATCTCTAGATATCAATAATGCTTCAAGAGATCAAGAGACTAAAGAAGTTCATACTTCTTAGACTTTACTCACTTGTTAAGAGAAATCCTAGCACATGAGATAACCTTGGTATATTGTGAAAATAGAGAAGAGGGGAGAGAGGTGAAGCATCCAAGAGCACACATACACAAAAGTAATGGAAACTTAAGCACACAAAGAGATAGGGTTAAGATCTTCTTCTTGTTCATTCTACTTCATCCACTAAAAAACTAATTCTACAACATGATAAAAGACTAATATGAAAGTACCACAAGTTATGTACATGAATGTCAAGATAATCTGTGCATATGCTAGGAAGACACCAAGTCTCTGGTTGTGGGAGTGAATAAGAGTAGTAATGGATGGATAGATGTATATTATGTTAGAGAGATTCTTAAGGAGAATTAATACTAGTAAGAGATTAAGCAAATTCTTGTATGAGAGAAAAGATGATGATAGAGATTTCATAGAGTATGTTAGAGAGTTTCTTAAAGAGAATTAATAGTAGTAAGAGATTAGGCAGATTCTTGTATGAGAGTAGAGATGATGATAGAGATTACATAGAGTAGAAACCAAGGAGAGATAAAACAACATACATGAAAGAGATCAGAGGCTCAAAGTATCCCAAAACCAATCCTTGATTAAGAAAACCTATATATAGTGAGTCTCCCCTTCACCGTATCTTGTTTCACCCTGTTACACCCAAAAACTCGCACCAAACACAAGCTTCTACTATGCTGCTCAAACAAAAAATATGATGGTTCTGTTGGTTCCAAAACGGGGATAAAACCTTATGACACTTGATCAGAACTCTCTTGGATTGCTCCTTTTCCCCTCCTCCCATTTGGAGTATTATTTGCTTCCTAAAAATTGTGATCACGTGCAACACGAATTTGGGATCCCTTCTTTTTGCATGAGATCCTCCAAAACTAGCTAAAAAGCCACTTACTTTTTGCATGACACCCTATTCTAGAAGTTTTCTAAACTTTTTTTATTTCTAAACCATCCATACTATCGATACTAACACTAATAACTAATATGACATTGACTCTCTAGATTAATAAGAAAGTTGGATGATGATGCACTCGAGGGTTTTTACAATGTGTCTATGTAGTAACACCAAAGCGGTCGCTCAGTATGAAATCCCATATTTTTAGACCATCCATACTATGGACACTAACACTAATGACTAATATGACATTGATTCTCTAGATTAATAAGAAAACAAAATGATGATGCACTCGAGGATTTTTACACTGTGTCCATGTAGTGATACGAAAGTGGTCACTCTATATGAACCTATTATGAAAGAAGAGGTGGCATAATACATATATCATAACCAAGGATGGACTACATGGGTGTAGTCTGGCTGTAGAATCATTGGCTCATCCTCATGTCAGTCACCCAACGCACCAATGAATAATATGGTGCCATATCACTAAGGCATGTAGTGGGTGCTAGCTCATGTAGAGCTCGACATCTTGAAACATGGAAATACAAAGTCTCCTAGGAACAAAGCAAGAGCAAAATCTATGTTGAGATTTCATCTCTCACTCATGGAATTTAACTAAAAAGAAGCATGAATCTGAATCAACATCCTCTCCTTCTTCATCACTCTCTATTTCCATGAGACACACACATACACACACACACACACAACCACTTTGTCAAAAAACTGCACATGGAAAAGTTGCATGTGAGAGAGAAGGGGTATAAAAAGGAAGGAGCGCACCCAATCATCCCCCACATGTGCCCCTTCATAAAACAATTTATTAATAGTAGTCTTTTGGTGTTGTGTACATTGGACTTAGCCTTAGACTATTTTTTAAGAACCTTGAAGAGAGATGGCCTCCCTTTATGAACATAACATTTTTTAAAGCATTATAAGACTATATTGATGTATTGTATGATTCATGTAGACATTAGAGTGCCAAATTTGAAGCAACTTTAGGCTTCATCATTCTCCCCAAAAACAATTGCAAAGCCATCCTAAGCAACAAGCACAAAGAAGAGCAACCACAAAACCATTGAACATGTCTTTAGTATTGATGTTGAAGCCGAGCTATAGAAGACCACCACCACACCAAGTATACCATCCCCTACTTTGCCATGAGCTTGCACACTTCAAAACCAAAGAAATTGCATATTTTTCATGCCATTGAGGATGCTTCAAGAGTGTGTTGAGAATGACCCACATAGAAACACCCTTTATCAATAGGACTTTTTATACATAATCAAATAATAGAAAGTATTATGGATTGATTTGTCATAATGGAAAGGTTGATATGATAGAAATTATTGTGAATTAAATCAATTATGATGATTTTATTTCATGCTTGCTCTAGTATATAGTCATCATATATGCAAATGGAGGGGAATTGATATGCATATCAATGGCAATTTGGAGATGCCCATTGATAAGAATGACAATCGTGATAAGAGCTATTGCCACATATGAGAATGAAACAATACTGCATTTGTGATGCTGTGAGGGGTGATGTGACAAGATGTCAATGATGAAAGGTTCCCAAAGAATTGAAACCCTCCTATGCCTGCAAAGATGCAAACCAAGGGTCTTGATGTCATGATCAACAGTAGACTGCAAATGCTTGCTTACACAAATACCGATCATGATGTGAGATGCCATTGAAGAAGAGCTCATGTGAAAAAGGGGAATCTACTACAAGAAAATCTATCTTGTCACACCAACAAGCATGTTCTTCATATTTTAATCAACCATAAGAAGAAAAATGACACCAATCTTCACAAATCTTCATGCAACATCATATAGCAATTCTCCGATGGATTTAGCACAATAAATCTTCAACATAGTCTTCATATTTTTCATAGAAACCATCAAAGAACCACAATGACACAAAAGAAATATTGCCTTTGAATGAAATTCATCACATACTATTCATCTTTCATCATCTTCATAGTCTTCATAGTCTCTCTCATGTAGATACAATTTTTCTTATAGAAATTGGCTATCTCCCATACTCTATCTCTCTCAATAGTACATTGAAACTACAATAAACAATCCTATCTTAGTCATGGATGCCTCTTGCAAGAGGTATATCTGATATAAAGAGTCACCAAAGCCATTACAGTGTCCTTTGAGAGCTCAATACTGTCACTATCACTATAGTCTTCACTTCAAATCTTATTCATCTACTTTTTTTGCTTCTTCGAGCTATTTCGGGCTTGTATTCTTCCTCTTCAAAGATTTCAAAACATTCCTCAATCTAAAAATCTATCCATCAGAACATATAAGCAAACATAAGCTTACAGAATAGAGAAGAGGCTCTACAGAACACTATAGAGGGTCAATAGAAGGCATAAAAACTATACAGCTCAAACAAAAACAACTTCAAAGCATCCAAAACCATCCAACATGCTCTTAATCATTCCTTAAAATACTCATTCACAATCCTAATCTCACAAAAATAAAGAAATTATATCAAAACAAAGGCAAAACAGATCCTATCACAACCAAACAGACACATTATAGAACCTATCAAAACATCATATCTCAACTAAAGTTCATCATGAGCTTCTCAAACATACTCAATCCATCGCAACACATTCTTCTAACCCGAAAAAAATCAATCAATAAACCCTCAAAATCAACCATTCAGCTTACAAAAATAAAAAAAGGCAAAAAAAAAAACAAGTCAATTCAACCCTCAATACATCCCCATACTTAATCAAGGAGCATCCTCATGACCTCTAAAGTGAAGAATACTAAGCCCAAATATTAGCTCAACATTTCTTTCTTGAACATTGATCAATTAGCATCCACAAAAAAACCTTGACCCCATCAATCTTCAAAATAACTTGGATCTATCAAACAAGTTGACAAAAGGAAAACACTTTAAAGTATAAACCAATCCTTAGTTTTCAAACTAGAACCAAACAAACTAGTAAAGGATATAAGAGGTTCTTTGAGTCCTTCACAAGTCTTCAAAAATCTAGCCGAATCCATAAGTTAGCATCTTCAAATATTTTCCTACTCTCTCAAACCATACCTCTAGATAAATACAAAGCAAACACACCCACACACTTACACACATATAACACGAGAAAACCTAAATGGCACATCATCTAGGGAGAATGAAAAAGAGAGATTTCATTAAAGCTCAATCCACAAGTACATCCATAAGTAGATCATCAATGAATATGTTTCCTTTTAAAGGCCTAATAATTTTGAAACTTTTCCATAGAAAGAGATTCATCTACAAATATCTTGAGAGGATTTTGGAAGAATTGCAAATATCACATCCTCTCCACAAGGAAAAGATATCTACTTGGAAGACATAGGGAATGAAAGTACAAGACATCTAATTGATGGGAATCAATATCCACATTGGCATGCAAGCACAACTTTGGAACCTGCTTTTGATCGTTATAAGAGTGGGGATACATGTATGCTAGGTACTAAGCAAAGTGAGCAATCAATCTAACTAAAGGATCAGTAGATTGATGTGATGAATTTGGAAAAACTGTAAATAATTAAGATATGCTTGGATAGGAGTTTGCCAATCCCCTAGAATTACATGCTAGTTAATCAGAGGCCCTATCAATGAATCAATCTGGTTCCACCCTCTTTATCTTTGTATCTATAGATCAAAACAAGGGTGGCTACTAACTAACTGAGGGGGGCTAGGGATAAAAGAGGTAGATGGAGGAAGTGGAACAAGGACCAAGGGATGAAGTGATGGATAAGCAAAATCATAAAAGAAGAAAGGGTTAAAGATGGAGGTTCTGGTAATTTTACTAAATCGGATAAGAAAGGGGTTCAGAAATAGACTGGAAAAGTGGAAAGGAGTGTAATAGACATTGTAGGACAAGGAGGAGTAGGAGAGAAAACACGATCAATAACAAATGGTCAATGAGTAAAAATAGAAACTTGAGGAGCACCTTGTGGTTAAAAAAGAAGAGGGAAAATGATATGAGGAGTCCTTTTGAGTATGAAAATATAAGAATCCAATCTGTGACTAGTACATGTATCCACTTTCAAACAATAGCCTTGAAACATCTCATCCATCTGCAACTTGAAGTGTTTGATATAAAGAACAGCTTGCAAGATGACATCCCCCACATACTAAGATATATCTTCGTCATCAAGAATCAGGAGATGCATTGTGTTTGATATGATTGAATCAACAAAAACCATTGTTGCAACTTCTATTAAAAGATCTAAAGACAAAACACCACCCCATCCATCCTCTAGAATAGGCAAATCCATAGTGGATAGTTTCATTTAAAAAGCTAGCTTCTATTGTTTGTTGATAGTGTACAAAGAAGGAATGATCTGGCAAGATATATTCCAAAAATTGCTCAAAATAAGACCACATCAAATCCATTCTAGACAAAAATCTTTCCACTTTAGATTGGAACAACAGACATAAAGTATTTTGATGTTGAAGAGGAGCCAAGTTCGTAGTTGAAAAAGATGATATTGATGGTACACTAGGACTTGAAGGAATGCAGTGTAGCTCAACCAACCATTCTTTTAGCTCCTCTACCTTGGTATTTTGATTTGCAACTATACAACTGACTAATTGTAATTCCACTATTTGTGTAGCAATTAAAGCTTTAAGCTCTTGGATCTCTTGAAAAAAATGGTCCTTAGACTCATTGGCAGTAGCTACGTGAGCATTTGCTTTAGTCAATTGAGCTTCTAAGGAGGAAATTTTCACTTTTTGGGCTTTTATCAACTTAGTCTAGGACTTCATCTACTTGAAAATATAAAAAAGAGTGTCCTTAGATGAGGCAAGTTCAATTGTAACCTTATGTAACTCCTCCTTGGAGTGTTTCATCTCCTCATGAAAGGAAAAATATAGTTGTTGGACACAAGTTGTGATTGAGATCTCTATAGAACCCACAATATCCTTACAAAGAAAAGGAAAAGCATCCCCTGAAACTAAGCGATGCAGAGAAGTAATGAATATGTCCAAATTACCATCTTTGTGTGCCCTAAATAAGTTTGGAGTTGTGAGGCATGGAGGAAGGGTACTACTACTGGATGTAGCACTGGAGGAACAAAAGTAGGAATTGTTTTTGCTACTCACTTTAAGAACTTCCTCTGAATGACCACAAGAGGAAGGGAGTCATGATCTTCAAGGATCGGTGTTCAAAATCCTCAATAGAAGGAGAGGGAACCACTAGAGGGTTTTCAAGAGGTGATGAAATTTCTTTGGCAAGAAAAGTATGTCATGAAAACATACAAATAAGAGCCATATGTAACATTACTCACATTATCCCTAGTAACCCTAATGAAATGTTGATCCATTTTACCTAGGAGATAGGAACTCCAATCAATGATTATGCCTTTGAGCACCATTCTAGAAGTAGTGAACAATTCCCTAGACATATAATTGGACAGAGTCTTGGTAAGCATAAACCTGTCTTGAAGAAACTAGTGCTATTTCCAAATAGGACCTGATATCATGGAGATACAGACCCCAAATGTGGTGACTACATGTTTGTCATCCATTAATTCTTTGGTTTGTCTCTATAGGAACTTAAAAATATTAGCATTGGAAAAGAGCTAACAAGTTAGTGAGAAGGATTCCCCATGATAGGAAAGAGACAAAGCCTTCCCCAATCCTCAAGTTGTCATCAAAACAATGTTACCTCGAGTAGAGCTAGACTGCTTACTGTAAGATGTTAAAGAATCAACACATAGGGTGGGATCGTCAAGAATAAGTGACAAGGAGATTGGGAGAGCTTAGCCTTAGTAATAAGATCCAATGTTGCTAGCAATGAGCCGAGAATAATCTTGACTAACCAATGAAACATACTAGACAAGAGGAGGAGTTTGGGGTGCCTTTCAGATAGAAAAAACAAAACACACACCACAAGCAAATACAAAAGAGGCCTACAAAATAGAGAAACCAAAAACCAATAAGATCTTGACATAGGACTAATTTTTCCACAACACAAAAGACCATCCCAAGCAAACCACATCCTAGGATAAATTCAACATGAGCTATCCACGTGTGACCAATAGCTTCATGAAATGTAACAATCACGCACCATGATCCACATATCAAGCAAGAAAATAAAAAGAAATGAACATACCATACCCCAATCCACATCATTGTGACTAGCAAAGAAAATCGAATATCACAAACTACACCACTCTTGACACAATCGAACCAAGTCTAGATGGAAACCTATCAACATGGACTGACGAATCAACTACATCTCCCTCATCCCACATATCACATTCATTAATTAGATGAGAGATGTGCAATGAAGATGGATTTAGATATAATGGAAGGTGGATTTTATCAATTATTATCAACCAATGAAATTTAATCAAGTGATTAACCTTAGAAACAAAACCACATTTCATTTTATCCTTTAAGAATTATTATATATTTTACAGTGTGTTAAACGTATTACCTTGAGTTTGATCTTAAGTCCATGGGTCTCTAAATGCATATTTATTTTAGTCTAGTTTATGGTGTGTGTAGAACTTTTTTGCCAGCGCATGTAAGAGTGAGAGCTAGTTCATTTTATTACCAATTAAAAGTTTGTGCATGTTGAGTGCGTAAAGCGCATGTAATGTGAATGGTGGGTTGATTTTATTTTAATTAAATTGGTGTGTCAAGCAAGGATGTGCATGTGAAAGAAGTGATCAATTGGTTCCTTTTAGACATTAAATATGGTTGGGATGCAATAAAAAGAAAATAAAATTTTAGTACATGTAGGATGTATAAATGCACCCTAATCTAAATTAGCATACTAAAATTGACAGGGAAAGACACCATGAAGCAATCCAAAAGATAATCTCACCAAGATAAAAATATATTGTTTGAGGAAAAAAAAATGAAAAATACCATAGATATTTTTGTATGTATTTGCTAGATTTATTTTAGATTTTTAGATATCTAAATTTTATTTTATTTGTATTAGACTTTTGGATTTTATGTGAGTGCAAACAATAATCAAAAGGTTAAAAATGAGTCACTAAAATTTTTAGATCTTTAAAAAGATTTTAAAGATAGTTTTCAGCTATTTTTTTAAAATTTATGGATTTTTAATGAAAATTTTAGGCTCTTGTTCAACTTTTTCTATTGTTTTATTTACAATTTTCAACTAAAATTTAAAAGAAAAAATGTTAGTGAATTTTTAGAAATTTCCAAGAATATATTTGAATTGTATTAAAGACTGTTGGGGGGTGGGCATGGTGAAGCGAGGGCATGGGCTGTGACATGGGCACATGAGGGTAGCCATCGTGGCGACGGTAGGGTAGAAAATATGATAGCATTAACGAGTGGGTGACAATGTTGGGATAGCAAGGCGATGTTCTACTGGTGGCAACACTCGATAAAAAAAGTAGGCGACCAGAGGGAAAGAAGGAGAGGTGGGAGAGTGGGAGAAAGGAGAAGGAGAAGAGCAGAAGGGGAAGGGAGAAGGGAAGAAGAAGAGGGGAGAAGGAGAAGGGGAGGAGGGGGAGGGGGAGGGGGAGGAGAGAGAATGAGGTAGGGAGGGAAGAGATGGCGAGGAGAGAGAAGAAAGAAAAAAAAGGGAGAGAGAGAGAGAGAGAGAGAAAGAAAGAAAGAAAGTTATATTAATGTCTTCTAAAGACCAAAACTGGCCTATGAGACAAACTGTGATACAACTGATGAGGTCCAACTATCCAAAATAAAAGTGCTGAATGAAAAGCTAAAAACTGGAAACTGAAAATATGGTGCTGTGAGTGTGATAAGTGTCGTGTATGTGTATGTGCGTATGTAGCTCTGGTACTCCAGATAATGGCTACAAAAGGGGAACAAATGTCGGCTGCGATAGGGGAACAACTGTCGGCTGTGATAAAGTGGTGCGATGTGTATATGTAACAGATGCAGGGAGATATACTATCCTGGGATGTAGTAGCAGTCGTCGAAGTCGCTAATAGCAGGTGATCCCTCCTGGATGTAGGATGTGCTACATCGGCGGTGGAGAAAGAGCAAACTGGAGATCTGAGATCCAATGTATCAAGTGTCGTTGGATCTCAGTCTGCTGTCGATGTAGATCAAGAATCCTCCGGATCTCCTGTCGGTGTGGCTGTGGGGTCCGAAACCCACAGATCCTCATGCGGCGTCGGGTACGCTGGTCCTCAGCCTGCTGTAGTGTGAGCCCGGAGGTCTGGCTGGAGGCTGGTACAACAGCTCCCACTCTGTCTGTCTGAAAGAACTATGTAATAGTCATCTGGGTGGGCCCCTCTCTGACTGGGACCCGCTGTGTGCTCTGCTCTCTGATGTGCCATGCCTCTCCCAGAAAACGGCCAAATGATCTCTAATCCATATCAGTCATACATCCCTGAAGTGAGCTGCTCAATGTGTATCTAGATCTTAACTCTGAGTATGCCGGGCATCTGAGAACAAAATGCTCCTCACTCTCCACCTCTGATCTGCAAAGGGGGCATATCCTCTCCTCCCGCGGGATGCCACTGGCTCTGCCACTCTCAATCATAAGATGATGTGATGATACCCTGAGCTGTCCAATAAGAACTCTCAATCGATGTGGCATATAGATTTGCATATATCTCGGAATCTCTATGAATCCTTGCTCTGATATCCTCAAGAACTATATATAATAATGTGCCATCTTCGATGGCAGTGGCTGTGCAGGGCTGACCCATGTCCTCTGTATATAAATATGCCATATCTCCTGTCTGATGACTCTGTTCCTCTCAGAGAGAGAGAGGGTGTAAGTGGGAGCCTGAGTATCATATAGAAGAGGTGGGAGTCTTTCAATGTCCATCCCATGTCTGTCAAACCAAGCTCTAGTCTATGCATACCATGATGTGGTATCCCCCACTCGAGCCATCTCCTGAGATGCCATATATGCTCTATATGCAATGCGATCTCTGTCCATATCCTGAAATCTGTGTAGGAAGCAGACTGTCTGAAATAATGCCTCGACTAGTATGGGCGGTGTGGCAAGCTCTGCTCGCACAATGTCATGTGGGACTGAGGCCTTGCTGCGAATCAATCTAGATATCATGATCACGTGAGGTCTCTCCATCAATGTCCATACATAATCGGCAAGGCCCGGCCCCCATATAGCTGCTCCATACATCAGTGTTGGAGTGACTAGAATATCAAAGAGCCACCCCTTGGTGCGGGGCTCCTAGAAATGTGCCTGATGACACTGTCACTCCATAAGAGCCAATGCTGAGTATCCTCTAGTGAGGCGGTCACGAGCTGCCTGTGTCATCGAGAAAGTCCCTGAAGCTGCTGTAAAGGTGACTCCCAAATATACATATGATCTAGTGACCTCAATACTCCCTCCTGCTGCCATGAAAATACTCTGTCTGCGTATTTGAGCTGATGTATGGAATATAAGAACCTTGGTTTTACCAAGGTTCACTGTCATGCCTCTCTGTATGGAAAAATCATCCAATGCTAATAAATGCTGCTGTAATCCCTGAGCTGAGTCTGAGACCAACACAATGTCATCTGCATATAGTAAGATATGAACTGTGGCTCCACTGAGATCTATACCTCCACCGGCTCGCTATTGAATAAACTCTGCTATCTCATCAATGTATAGCCCAAATAGAGTCGGTGAGAGTGGGCATCCTTGCTTCACACCAATGGTGCTCACAAGGGGATCTAATATATCTCCCGGACATCTGACTCTGCCAGTAACCCGCTCATATAGTGCATAAATACCCCACATCATGTCATCATCCACCCCCAGATCAAGTAGGTGTCCGAAAAGCCTCTCTCTCAGAACCGTGTCAAAGGCTTTGCGGAAATCCACAAAGCAATAATTCAATCTCTGTTTCTTCACTCGTGTCTGGTCGATCAGACAACGGAGAGTGAAGATGTGGTCTATGGTAGAAAATGCCTGTCTGAACCCTGCCTGTTCGAGTGTGCGCATGCACTCTCTCTCTGCCAGCATGCTGAGCTCCTCCTCCATCACCATGCCATAAAGTTTGGACAAAACTGGCCCAATCATGATGGTCCTATATGTGTTAGGATCCATAGGATCCCCTGACTTGTGGATAGGTACAATGGTGTGCTCTGTCCACGAGTCAGGGAACCCCTCAAACAATGCACGGTTGAAGAGGTGAGCAATGAGTGGAGCCAATGTGTCTCTGCCATATATAATATGCTCTGCCTGAAGATCAAACTGGTCGTGAAAAAACGATAAAAATGCATATGAAAATTGAAACAAAAATAATTCAAGACAATCTATCAATCAAAATAAGGGGGGGCAATAAAAATGAAAAATGTCATGGGAGTGGTGATCAATAGGGATGCTAGATCAAAATGCGATTCCGGTGTAAGAAATATGTGTTTGCATGGAAAACAATAAAAAATACGGAGGAAAACACAATTTCAAATTAATAATAAAAATTTTGGGGACCCAAATGAGGGAGAAAAAAGGAAAAATGTATGATGGAACTATAACTTGAAGATACCCAAGCAGGACACCATCTTGATGAGAAAAGAGCGTCTTTACATAGAGAAATATCAAATTTTGCATAATAAAATACCCATGATATGCAAAAATCAATAATGACCAATCCGTGCATCAGACAAACATTCCGTAAAAAGAATAAGTGTTTGAGAAAAGACAAAGACCAAGACGATCATATTAAACTACAATCTTGATGCAAGAAAGATATGTTTGCATGAAAACACATTCAATTCACAAAAATTATTCAAAAATTAATGACGGATGAACAGTTGCTTGAAACCGAGGGTAGTACAAAGAAAAAGTGTCAAATTTGAAGGGACAAATAGGGCTATAAGGTCATATTTGAATTTTGAAAAATATAGGATATGTTCACATGAAAAACTAGCAAATGATAAAAAAGGGTTAAAGGGCAAGGAAAGACCGTGGGAACACAGTGGAATAGGATGATTAGGTGAGGCAGGGACCTCAACAGGGCATAAATAAAACATGATAGCATTGAAAGGTCAAATAATAGTGTGCTCATGGATACATGCAAACAAGATGCGCAAGGATGCATCCCCAAAATTAAAACTTAAACAGTTCAGTTTGTCTACTCAGTAGGGGCCTAGCACTTGACTATGACTCATACCCTTGTGTCCCCATACTCAAGACATATCACATGCATAAATAAAGGCAAGAGGTAAGGTTAGGAACACTTGGCCCCTTTATTTGGTCGATGTGGATGATCGTCGTCAATGTGAGAGGAGTCAGAGTCATCCATAGAAGGTACCATGGCTCACCACAGCATGCGTACAACATGGTATGAACCATGCAATAACACCCAGGGAGGTATCGGTATTGATGAAGAACTAGTTAAATTGTTGGTGACAAATAATATAACACCCATCTCAACAAGCGCTCATGTAAGAATTATATGTCAGTGACTCACCCCACGACTCTCATCACTCAGAGGGGAAGATAGGAGATCCCATGGGCTCACAATCGATTGAGAAATTGACAAGGGGAATGATGTAAAGAAAGTATGTTAGTGTGCACAATTGATGGTGTAGTTGTGCATCCCAACCCCTCTACCATAGGTGCAAGAAGGTAAGTCGAGGATCCTTGTAATGTAGTGCACAAAATAGAGTGACGTGTCGTGTGATGATAGTAGAGGCCTAGCCCATGTGTGCATAGGAAAACAAAAATGTACCTGACTCCAGTATCGTAATGTTTCTCAATCCACACCTCCTCAATTAATGAAGGGGAAAAATAGTCATGCTCAACTGCCCTTTGCCTCACGCTTTGGTGATGAATATAAAAGGGCAACCTAATTCCTAACACCTATTGATATAATCCTCATTGCCACTTGTGCAAAGGTTCTATGCCTTGTGTGAAATTGATGGTGTAGCAATGCATCCCGCCTTTTGTGCCAACACACAATGCAAAAAGGAAGGCCAAGGAGCCTTATAGTGCCATGCACAAGAACAAATCATGCTCAATGCATTGATAGGCCTATCCCGTTCGTGCAATGCTCCATTCACACATCTCACTTCTCTATGGCAAGGACTAGTCACTCACCCCACCCTCCATCTCACACTCACTTGAGAGATATAGAAGGCAGTCCATACTCACATCCCCATTGGGTTAGGATGAAAGCTCACATCACTCAAGGGGTTGATGAAGATTTGCTAGACTAGTTGATGATGTTTAACAATGTCTATTGAGGAAGAGGCATACCCAGGGAGGTAGTGTTGAGGGAGAGGCATACCCAAGGAGATGTTGCAAATCAGAGTTGGAAGCATGAGAGAGTGTGCACAAGAGGGAGAGAGAGAGCTCAAGTACAAGAACAAGATCTTGTTTAGCAAATTGTTCAAGGTACAACTAGTACACTCTCCTCTACATCGAGTGTGTACTTTAGGCTGTTTATATAGCCATTGGAGGAGTTAGGGTTAGGGTTTTCCCTGTCCTCTAGTCCATTTACACCTAGCTACCCTTATCCTCTTTAGTGTAAGGAGAGTTCTTATGCTTATCTTTCAACACCCCCCCTCAATGCTAGGTGGCATTGGATAAAACATAATAGGATGCCTCCCCTTAATTCTCAATGATATGCCTTTATAAATCAGGGTACAAGAAAAGGTTATAGGTAGAGAGTGTTACAAGACTCAAAAGAGTCGGTCACTTGTGGATTGGGAGGCAAAGTTGACCTCCAATTCCTTAGGTACTTTTGGAACAGTGGGACACTTACTGGTGATATGCTCAGTCTTTTTGCATTTATTACACTTCATTTTGTCAGGATATTTCTTCCAGCAGTTGCTCATAATATGCATTTTTGTGACAGAAGGAGCACTTAGTAGAAGTTGTATAGACTAACCCTTGCTCACGCGAAGTAAATGCTAAAGACCCTTCAGTATTGTTTCTCTTCTCTTCATCCAGGCATGACTGGATGATACTTGCTAAAGTTGGGTTTGGAATATTAGTTAGGGTAGTCACAAGGGTTGGAAAAGCCTTCTTCACAAACTTTAGCAGGATGGCAATGGCATCTTCATCATGGATGGGTGCTTGAACGAAGGCAAGCTCTCCCATAAGCCCCTTCATATGTGAAATAAACTTGCTTAGATCTTCTCCCTATTTGTATTCATAGCTAAAAACTCAATCTTAAGAAATATATTGGAGTTCTTCCCTATAGCACCGTAGAGCCTTTCAAGGTCATCCCACTTTTCTTTTGCAGTTGAGAGTTGTTCAATGTGATGAATGAAAGATTCATCTAAATGAAGCATGATGATGGCCTAAGCCCATTCATCACCTTCTACATCAAGTCTACATCAAGAGGATTGGATAGGTCAATTAGTTTGGTCCCTTTTATGAAGGGCCAATATCCTCTTTCCATCATTTTGTATTTGATCAAGAATTGCCAAGGATGGATATCTTTTCCATTAAATTTTCAAATTTGAGGATGGACATTAGCATATGTTGTGGCCATTGGGAATTTCTTACCACTTGTTAGGACAAGGGCAGTGTCTAGTCCCTTACAACCTTGCCACTAAATGGGGAAGCAAATCAAACAATTGATATCAAATTTGTAATGAGGAGAAAGGCTGAAAATCATACATATGTAATATTTCAAAATATGACTTTGGTGGTCCTTTCTTATGTGCAATCTTCTTTTGAGGTTTAATGGTCCTTTTAGGCTTTAATGATGTGAACCTAGACTGGACTTCGGGCTCCTCCTTATAGTATGGCTTAGTAAATGAACCTTGTGTTGGACAAGGACAATCTATGATTTCAATGCTTCTTGTTGATGACTCCGAGGAGAGTACAATGACACTCATCCCTCTAATTTCATTTACCAAGGTACTTGAAAAAACCACACATGATATCCAATACAAGTTTAGGATAGGATGGTCTATGTGTTTATAATTGTACACATAGCCTTACAACATGAAGTAAAACACTCAACTGTTTAAGTTTTCTAATGAGAAAACTCATATTATGTAGGTACCAGTAGGAATAATGATTAAGCAATGTGCCTTAGTGCTTGCAAGCACTCATCTCTAGTTTATGTTGCTAGAGATGGTAGAAGATGTCGGTCTTGATGAGCTTGATCACGACCTTACAAGTAAAAGAACCTTAGAAATGAAGTTCCCAGATTAGTACTGACTCTGGAAGAGATGATTCAGTGATTATAATCACTGTTAGTGACCAAAATGAAAATTTTGAAGGTTGAAGAAGCTTGAAGCTTTCTGGCTATGGCTTCCAGAGATCCATAGTTAGGGTTTGACTTTGTGGGAGCACCAGAGGAAGAATTTTTGAGAACCCTCTTAGGTGGATATAGCCCACTTGGGGGGCTATCAAAGCCCCATGGTGGCCACCCTTATTACGTATGTTGCAGGCTGCGCTGCTGTACGAACTACCACATTGTCAAAACTGCATTGTTTTCTGCATTTGTGGCAGTGTTACCCACACATCGTCCAATGTCAGGGATTGATGTATTGTGCTAAAGCACCTAAGATGAGGATGATGTCTCCATCAAGAATCAAGAGCTAAATTTGCATCTATTACACACACCAACTCCTCCAAGGTCAAGGGGTCTAGTTGGTTATGGTGGAAAGGAAGGTAACTGAGATGGCAAGAGTTCTTCTTGTGCACTTAGATGTGTATAGACGCTGAGGGAAGCTGAAGGATCAGAGATGGATCTGATACCATGTTGGAAATCAGGGTTGGAAGCATGTGAGAGTGTGCACAAGAGGGAGAGAGAGCTCAAGTACAAGAACAAGATCTTGTTTAGTTAGTTGTTCAAGGTACAACTAGTACATTCTCCTCTACATTGAGTGTGTACTTTAGGCTATTTATAAAGCCACTGGAGGAGTAAAGGTTAGGGTTTCCCCTGTTCTCCAGTCCATTTACACCTAGCTATCCTTATCCTCTCTAGTGTAAGGAGAGTTCCTATGCTTATCTTTCAATAGGAGATAGCTGACAAAGCAAAAACTTCTTGTAGATATAGGAGGTTACATCTACTGGAGGAGTTAGACGCTCTATAGAGTTGTCATAGGACATGCCACACCAAGGGAGGCAACTTGTATGCTCTCAAGAAATTTGAATGCGATGAGACCACCCCCATCAAAGACTACGTGTATTAATATCCGCTCCTCAACATGTTCAAACCTAGAAACGTTGCACACAACATTGACATCATTGGAATGTGGATCAAAGTCATCATCTCAATGCTCCTCGTGCACATTTTTCACAAGCATGTTATGCATAATATAACATGCCACAATATACTTTAACACACAATGTAGGTGAACATTAATATCCCAAAGGATGCACCGATGATTTTTTAGCATCCCAAAGACATGTTCAACATGCACTTTGCCATAGGGGAGATGTTGATTAAACAATCTCCAATCTCCGAAACTTGGGCGGTAACCCTTCCAGAAGGGGTTTATTAAGTGGCCCCATAAGCTCTATAGCCCGAATTTGTAAGTAGGTAAGGCAACACCCAAACATAGAGAATGAAGATGGGTGACTTGTGAAGAATGAGCTTCTCCTTGAAGCACCTGTAAATGGATGATATCTTCCAATGTGTACTATTGTTGGTTCCACCTGGGGTGGGGGGGGGGACCTTATAAAATGTGTAAGAAAACATGTGAGTTTAAAAGAAAAGATGTTTTTAAAGTAAAATTTATAGATTATATTTACAAAATGGGATTTTTAATTATATTTTTTTAAAAAATCTATAAGCTTAGTAAAGTAACGGGGTCATTTTATTGCCTTATAGCATGTGAAGAAAGAGTATTTCTTAATACCCTTTGGACAAATGTTATATAGATGATTTCTTATAGGTGAACCCCCCGAGGTGCAAACATACAAACATCCATATGCACTTTTGTGCATCATAGACCACTTACAAAAGCACTGAATGAAAGTGGTAATTGCACTAGTACTACATTGGATTGTGGTCCATGTCAAGCTTCCAAGTGAGCTTTATGCATGTGCCATCAATAGCACCACATACATTTGGGAACAAGGTGATGATTTGGACATAGGTCATTCCCCTACGAGAACAAATATGTGGGCCGATGATGTTCCTAGGGCATTCCCCTATGAGAAAAAATATGTGGGCTGATCTCAACTTTGTTGCTAGTATGTTGACAACAATGTGGCGGTATTTGCAAATTGTAAACTCACCAATACCAAATGTATTGACAATGTCCTGGGTGAAGCCATTGTGCACAAGCAATAGGAAGGCATAGCTAAGCACTTTTCAACTCGATTGCAGGATAGACAAAATCAACATCTCCTTGTTGCAAGAGGATATGTAGTGAAATCTAAATCTTTTGCGAAAGATATCATCATGTACATTGAGATCGTGAACCTAGAAGGACTACTAGACACCCACCTAGAGCATGTGTTGTGCCTTGGGGAGACCTACCACTTCTGTAACAAGGATCATGACCAAAGTGACACTTACACTAGCATTAGATAAATGAAGAAGAAAAATACAAACACCCCAAGCAAAAGAGACGCTCAACTAGGAGCTCTCCTCTACATCATGGTTTTGTAAGAACTGCAACATATGCAGGACATTGAAATCGCAGTCCATCAAGGTTGCAAGCCAAGAGCTATGAAGAGGATTCATGATCTACCAATAAAAGGTGGTGTGCAATGATGACATGGGGGAATTGATAGGAGTGGGGTAGCGGAAATTGCAATAGGAGTGGAGGATCTAGAAATGGAGTAGCACAAGTGAGTATAACAATAAGCAAGAGTAGGGAACATGTAAACACTAGGAGTTGTAGGAGATATGCAATGAGCAAGATGAGCAAGGAACATGTACATAGTAGGAGTACTAGGGTACATTGGGGGCAAGAGAAGAAATAGCAACTTGCAGCAGGAAATGCAGAAAGTAGACACAATTTGGAGGAGTGGGGAGTAGTTGGTTAATTTAGTTGCAGGTTGATGTAGCAAACGCGGGTTTGAACAACAAGGAGTAGCAAGTTAATGTAGTACTAAGGCAAGAAAGTGGCCCCAATGGCAACTATCAGAGAGATGTCAATACAACTATTTTTCACCCCTAGAAAATGGTTACTTTTCCAAGGATACCATTGGTCGTCTATATGAGAGTGGGCATTTGGTGAAATTGCAAATTTTAAGGGGTTTAGTTATTGCACAATTCCAGACCATTGGTAGCTAGTCATTTGTGTGGTGTATTAATGAAGGCACCTTTCAAATATTGACAAGTAATAATCCCCCAGAAAACAAACAATATGATCTAGGGTTTAGGGTCAAATATTCATTAGGCACTTTCAAAACCAAATTCCATCATGTGTGTGCGAAGGATCGAACTGGATAGTAGGATTAAAGCTACTCAATTTTTCAAAGTCTCGATTAGTCTTGAAAAGAGAGCTCGATTTCTCTTTGCAAATCTCTCTTTGACATAATCATCAGTAATTAGGAATAGCATGGATGATGACATTCCAACTTTGATGTCAAGATGTGTGAGAGATTAAGCAAAGAATGTGATTACAAATCTCTTCTCACAATGAATACAATTGCAAGGAACCACAAATGACACCTAGTCAGACAAACCTACACATTGCATTAGAAAGTGTGGCATGCTCACAATAACCCCCCTCGAGTCAAAGCTCTTCAATAATGAGCTATCTAGCAACTAGTGAGAACTTTGGAATTCTTAATATGTGACCAATGTTCAAAAAAAACATTTTTGGTAGTGGATACAAAAACCTTTAACATAAAATTTTGGATGAATTTTTGAATCAAATTACATGTATTCCCTATTTCTATAACTAAAATTTATAAAATTTCTTTAGATTTTGAGGGTTTTTTTTGTAATTTATATTACATTAAACCTTGGTTTTTCATGAACACGGCATATGACAAGCAAGCAACATGTTTTGTTGATTGGATCCAAGTCATCCAACTTCTATCGGCTACATTCCAAGACAAAACAAACAATGGACTACTGCAACCTGACCATTTGATTTTTGGTGGAGCACAATCCAAGTCGAAAACAAATCAATTGCTCGGATATTAGTGACACCTTGATTGTAGCTATGTAAAGTGAGGTAATGCATGATGTGGTTATGTTTAAGAAACTTGGCTAATGCTAATGCACAAGCCACCCATCACATTTGGGAGATGCATTTACCTTTCCTTCCAAAAGCCCTTTTACATGCTCGTCCACCCATAATTTGTTTGTCCAAAGGTTGTATTCATCAATCTAAGGCATTACCTTCCCATTTCTGGGGGTCGGGTCATCTTGATGGCACATTCTCCTTTGAACATCCACCACTAAGTCATCTAGCCTTCCTCCACCAAGTCTACTCTTGGATGGGACTACACCACATGTGGTGGGAGCTCTTCTCCCTAGGAGCCTCTACTTTTGCACTCCATAGTTTGGGATCAAAACTTCACACATTGCTAACATAGTACTCTTCCTATTGTGTACAAGCCTTGATGTTGAACATTATCTTCATCTTTATAGAACCAAGCTACATTATAAGGTCTCAAACTATGTGACAATAGAGATGTGGAGATCATGTGTTAAGATTAAGTGCCTACTTTTCTAGATCCAATGCTATCTTTAAATTGAGAAGATCTTGAGTCACTTTGTCAAAGACTATCCTAAGATCAGGGAGAAGGTTATGAAGAAAACCACCTCTATAAAGCAGAGGGAAAGAAGGATGGAACTTTGACTTTAGAAAAATATTAGTATTTTGTTGAGTCTAGCATCCCTATAAAATTATATACAAAGGTTGAGAAGGGTGGAGAACTTGTTAAAGTCTAGTAAATAGGAAAGGTGTGGCATAAAATCAAGCTATTAAAGTAGGAAATAGATATGTTCTTGGAGACATCTCAAATAAGGGAAACAAGTATGTACATGTATTTGTGTGTGTGTGTGTGTGTGTGTGTGTGTGTGTGTGTATGTGTGTGTGTGTGTGTGTTGCGTACATGCATACATGCATACATATGTTACAAAACATGGTTAAGAAAGAAGGTAAGATGAGCTATGGGGAAAAGAAGAAGAACAAGTGGAGAAGCATGATGCAACCAAGTAGACTCAAATTGGATTTAGTTGAACCAAGTATATTCTTTTATAGCTTTTGAAGCTTGAGAACAACCCTTCTCTTTACTCATGGATTACATTGCGTACATTTGTGTGTGACCTCTTTGGCTACAACCTCATCCATCCTTATCCATCCACATTCTCTTAGACCTAGTTCCCATACGTATGCATTAAATGTGCTAACAAACCACTGTATTGTGAGTGGTGATAAAAAAACAATCCTTCACACAACCCCAAACACACAAGAAAAAGGAGTGCCACTACCAGTTGTGGCCTAATGCTAGATCTCACAGAATTTGAATTCTAGCCAAAACAACTCTTCTTGCCTGCCGAACCCCAACCCATGAGGAAAACTTCCAAATTGTGCCTCTTGTAGCTCTCACAGAGGACATCAACACTTCCAAGGAGGGAAAAAACTTCGTCTTACACAAGCAATACTTTAGATCTCAATAAAAGCCTTTGACAACCACTAAATTGTCGGTACATCATGATAGTCACCATTGACTCTCTTGTGTAGTCCGTAGATCCAGCCCCACACAATTTTCGAGAAAAGAAGCCACCCAATATTGCAAATACTACGAGTCACGACTGCAAACCTGCACGATCAGTATATGGACATGAGGGCTGACAACTTCAGTGTTTCAGTTGCCCTTAAATGGCAATATGTTCCCACCAATGTTAATGATTTCAGATGCCAATGAACAAGGAATGTGGTAGCATCTAGTCGATTGTATTATATAAGCAAATGTCACCTTCTGAGTTTTTTGCAACCCTCCCGTGGCTGCACGTAAGCATCCCACATACAATGACTGCAACTTCATCCAGTCGACTGCTGTCTTCTTCATCAACTAGTCTTCCATGCCCTCGTAATGGCGTGCCGCGTGATCTCCAAGAAGAATACCCTCTCTATCAACACTAGTTTTGTAGGTTCGAATTCCCGAGAGACGTCCTTATCGAGAGCTTGCACTAGAGCAGCTCCTCGAGGAATATAAACACCTCCTGCCCTCACTCCATAACAATTGCTTTTAGTAGCCGCTGAAGTCTGTCTGATACTTTCGCCAGACTGCTCAGTGCTCTCCTTCTCCCCTCAGCACGCAATGTCACCGTCTCATAAATATGAGGTAGATCAATACCGTGAAACACTGCCACCCTTGACGCCATTGTCTATATATCCAGCCCACAGTCATCGATTATATCGCGTCCGGCCGCATGCATCAAATTAAACGCTTGAAAACGCGCACGCATTTCTGTGGGATGGAGTTTCTTCGGCGGTGATTAATAGATTATGCGATCCAAGGGCCTTAGACGGGAAAAACCTTATGTACGATCTCCAGCATATACATTCTAAAACTAATAAACTCCCTTCTACATCTACGAATCAGGAATTCTCCACGCCAGCCGCCGCCACCTCGATCTTCACGGCAAGCACCTACATATTCGATATTCCTTTGGGTAATTGAACTTCAAATTATATTACAATTGCATTAGTAGCTTCATCTTGGAGTGCTTGGATTCGGTGCCCAAGTCTTTGTTGAGCCCCTTCCATGTTGTCCTCACACTCAGAATACTATCAATGTGATGTATGCATTCATCACCTAAGCCTACTTACCCAATGCTTTCTAGTTGCTTTCTTAATTCATATTCCACTCTCGAGCTTAATGTTGTGCTTCTCCCAATGATAATGCCCCATAACCTCTTCCACATAAGAAGATACATCATTTTTTATTGCCAATTGAGGAACCCAAATCCTATGAATTTGTCAAATTATGACAGCTTGAGTCAATATCATATGCTTAATGTGGGGAGGTCTTATTGGACTCATATATTAATGCCCAACAGTGTTTAACTCCGTACAAGGTATCCCTTGAATCCTACAACGAGGATTCGATCAAATTTTAATAAGCTACATTTGTCATGGGAACATCAATATTAGAAGAAAGCTCGATTTATGCAAGCAACATGTGTGAGTGAGGCTCAAGAGAAACCGGTTTGGTAAAGCCCAATGTGAACAAGGATTGTGCTAAACTCGTTTGGAGAGTTAGGAGTGTGAACAAGAGGTAGAGCGGATGTTTTAGCCTTAGTAATAAGATTTAGGAAAAGATAAGGAAAGGAAATGAAGTAGTACAACCGTCGTGAAAAAAAGCGGCACAAATAAGGTGCAGGACCTCTTACGTGCCATATTGATTCGCTCAGTTTAATATAGTACGTTCTCATGTAGTGGTTGGTCAATCGATTTGAGCCACACAAGGAAAAAAACAACCTTCTTCTTCTCTTCTTTATCTCTATTTAACAGAGAGCAAGCCCCATGCTTCACTCGCGCGCGCGCGCGCGCGTGTGTGTGTGTGTGTGTGTGTGTGTGTGTGTGTGTGTGATCTACAAAGATTCTAGAAATATTGAATTCACTCTAAGGATAAATACCAATCTTGTAATGAAAAACAATGCACCATGTAGTCAAAACATAGTTCATCATTCACAAAAGTTGATAGAAGAATATATAGAGTTACCACTACAAAAGTACCAATTATCACCATCCACAACTATGAAAGCAGTTTTCTAATTGATACTCCAATCACAATTTGCAACTCAAGCTGCTTGCATTAGTACTCTAAGAAAGGAGATATTTTTTCAACTGTGGCAATATCTATAAGGTTACTAGGTATAATTTGAGTATAAAGAGAAGATTATGGGAGTCAATCTTATATCCTCCATGAATATCCCAAGCACAAATATTCAATACTATTTCTATTAATAAAACCAACCTCACAATACATGCTAATACTCCCTTGGGAGTGCAATTATGATATTGGTGTCTAGCACACTTTATCAACCTTTCAAATGAGCATCCTCAATGCAACACATCGAGTGCATGACTTAAATCCTAAGTGCATGTAACTACTTACATTTCCATCCATAGTAAAGATAAGTTATCATAACCATGAGTTATCTATATAACCATGTCAATGGTATGTGAAAGCTACCCTAGAGTCACCTAGTACACATATTATAATCCATTCTTAATTCATAAAGAAATAAAAATAACATATGTCCAACACATTTTACCATTCATCCTAATCCAAAGGAAATGAGTAGAGGCTAAAACACTCAAAAACCAATTATTGAAGCAAATAGTACATCTTTACAAGAAGGTCTAGTAACTACATTTTACTATACAACACTATCTCTTGAGTATAATTAGTTATAAGAGGGAACATATTAGTTAGTACTAGATACTAATTATCTTAACCCTTAATATCTACTATCATTTGCCTAGCATGGATTTTAAAAATGCTTATTTGCCTAGAAGCTAGATTACTCAATTGGTTAGTGGGATAATATGAAGACATCATGTATGAGTCAAAAGCTCTATGTTACCTAGATTGCAAGAAAATAAAACTACAATGTTGTATTTAGTAAGTACAAGGTTCCAAAATCCAAAATGGAGCCACTTTGGGCTCCCAAATGACTACATTTGTCTTTTTCACTATCATTAGCACCACAACCATTTCATAGACTTCAAAATTTTGATTAACATAAAAATTAGCAAACAAAATAGCATGCACGTCTCACAAAAATTTCCAATCTTGAATCCTCCAATTTTTCATAGCAAAACAGAGCTACGATGAAAGCTTGCAAGTGTTCATAAAGGAAGCAGTGTGTAGTAAGTATTGAATTACAATCTCTTAATATTTTAGGAGAGTACCATATGTATGCTTTTGAGTGTGAACTTACACAAATTCATACTACTAGCAAAAGTAGGGGATGCCTTGCCAACATCATGTACATATATCATGGAATATTTGAAGCATTCATGAGATTAGTATGAGCCACCACAACTCTTTTGAAAGGCTCACAAACTAATCAACTTGGTCCATGTTGGAGTGTATCACACTACTAGTATATGCAAGCCAAACCAAAATCTTAATATACAAAGTAGATATGATCAAGAATAGTATATAATCAAGGTTATTGTTATTTAAAGTGCTATATTTTTAAGCTATCACTTGCTATAGTGCTCCACATACAAGACATCATACTATCCAAAATATATTTGGGTCCACAAAATACAAAATGTCATACTACATAGAGCTATCAAGCTAGATAAAAGGCCCTAAGCTATCATATTGAAAGATTTTACAAGTTCTATTCTAAGCTAACTGTGAAGCCTTAGAAAATATACTTACTTGAGTGTGGAGTAGTTATATTGGTGGATATAGTAGCCTATCCATTCAACATTAATATTTTTGTCTATGGGGGCTCTTTAATCCATTACATGGTTACCTCACAAAGCATCATCATATTATTATCTTTCTAGTATCCATTTTAGGACTTTTCCTTGCATGGATTGTTCCATGAAGCATATTAATCATTATGAGACCTCAAAGCTTGCCTCATCAAATGATTTCTTTGTCCAGTTAAAAAAAATACTACCATTACAATCGGCAATAATTAGAATACCAGTTCACAAGAAAGTATTAGCGCTGGATGTGCCAATGTGTTAATGCTTGGATTTTAACATGCTTTTGATCAAACTACTACATGTTTGAAGTGCTAATTTCAGATATCTATCCTAGGCACCTCAAAAGGCAGAAGATCATGTATACCAGTACATTGTGTTGAGCTAGAATTTGTGCTATCATTTGGCTAGAGTGGTTTCTTTATTAGTAGTAGGCCCAAGAGTACAAAGTCAATTGGTGTTAGGGAGCTAAAGGAGTAACATATGCAAATATGTAGGTAAAAAAGGGTCCATGATATATTTGTGCATGGGTTTGGCGTGTTTAGAGGTTGCTACCTTCCACCTTTTTCTTATCCCATTCTTAATGCATTAGAAGGGAAATCCAACCACTTAGTCAAGGTATCAATATCAGAATTTATGGCCTAAATATATAAAATGGATGCGACACAATATGTAGGTGGTTAATAGAGGATTTTGGGGAACAATGGGGTTTTTATAAGAAAAAACTTTCAAGAAAGAAATAGGTAGACTTTCACACACACACACACACACACACACACACATGAAGAGGAAGAAACTAGCATTACTTATGCATCATATAAAATAGAAAGTTCTAGTAAGGTTTTTGAAGAAGGTTCTAAAGGAAGAGCTTATATGTATAGTGAATATATAATAAACTAGTAAGGGAGAAAGAAGGGACATGAAGGGGATATGAAGCAATAGTTTGTGTAAGAGGATAGATGAAGAGACTTGACAGGTTGTGTGTCAATGTCTATGTCTATGTATGTGTGAATGTACACTAGTGTATGCATGGCATAATTGATCTAAGGAAAGCTATGGGTAAGCTTAGGCAAGCAACTTGTTTATGTCTACATCCCTTATGCACTTGTCTAAGAGAGAGCTAAGAGAGAAGGTGTGTTTTATTTTGTGAATGTGTGCACTTGAGAGAAAAAAGAACAAGATGAGGAATTATAAAAGAATGTGTAAGGAAAACAAATATGCCCATATAGCACATGCGTGTGTGCGTGCACATGTGTCTATGCAAGTCATAAATACAATTGTGTGTAGATTTCATCAATGGTAGTCCTTAGGAGTAATCTTTCTAGACCTAAGTGGGCAAAGGATCCAGCTATTATCTGCATCTATACAAAAGAAGAGGGTGAGAACATTACCTTCTAATATGTATTGTAGGTGTCATCACAGGGCCCAATTGTCATCCGAATGGCACCTATAAAAACACTGGAAAAGCTAAGGACAAGAAAATCTAGTGCTACAAGTAAATCTAGTCAAGATGGCATAAACACTTGCCACATTTTTTTGCTAGCTTTTATATGAAGCTAAAATTTATCTACTATACATAGTAAAAATAGATAACTATTAAATATGGTCTCTTTTAATACCATTTCATCATTCAAAAAAGTGATGTGTAAGTATTACACCTAACATTCTAAAAGTGCTTCTCATTCTAGTCAATCTAAACACTTACACATTATCAATATGTGTCCCAAACAATGGTATTACACATTATCAACATGTAATCCAATCAATGATATTACTCTAGATCATCAAGACTCGCAGTTAAACCAAATAGGACCTAACTGTGTTATATGATGTTAATACATTGTATACTACATAAGTTTGTGAGTATGAAGATCTAAGCTTCTAAAGATTATGTAATCTTAGGTACTTCATGATCAAAACATCAACTCTCTTTTATCCTCACCATAATTTGAAAGGTTAGAAATCTCCAAGTGTGTAAAAATTCCTAAAGGAGTATGTTACAAGCTTAGATTTGCTAACAACATATAAAAAATAAGGGCTTGAATGCAAGCATAGTGTTATTTTTATGATCAAAAGGTATCAACATTCCAAGCACACCCTAATGCTATTAGCCTCAATGATGCTTGATGATCTACTTGGACTCATTCCAAGCAAAATCTAAATTGAGAAGATAGTATTGAACTTTTTTTTATTGAAAGCCTAAACAGCATGCAAACAATGTTTTCCCTTATGAAACCCTAAGGTATAATTTTTGTGAGAGTATGTGGCCACACTATCTAACTATAGACTATCGGTTGCTACAAGATCTTCTAATCAAGTATATCACATCACTCATATGTGACATATATTGTGTCCATTAAAAAGGCCACACTTGAACCACATCCAGCAAATCCGATGTAAAAGAGGGTCATATCACCACCCTGTGGAAGGTAGGTAGTGATGGAATACACCATGTTTACATGTCATGGTAGTACCATCAACCCTTTGTATTTACAAACCCTTACATGGCCAAGAAAAGACATTAATCAATATAACTTGTAATGATATTCCTATACATGAGATAAACATTGATGTAAGGAGAGCACAATTGACTAAAAGACCTAGCCAGAATTATTAATAGCCCAGGTGGTGCAAGATGGTGTGTCCAAGATCATGTGATGATGATTATGAGCATCAAGCTCAATGTAGTCAAACCATGCCTGTAAGTTTTCCAAAAGTGCATAATTGCAATCCATTTCTATCACACCTATATGGCTATCTTGTGAGAAAAAGTTAGTGATAGTATGACATTTAATTAGTAAAAAGTAAACAAAACCAAATCGTTGATTCCCACTTCCATAGCATATCAACATTTCATTCATATATTCAAAACACTATTGATAGTATTAAGCTCTATTAGTGTAGCTATCATTCGTCAATTGTGTTGAAAATTGCAAGTTGTCTTATCACAAATAGCAAATCAATGTTGGGCTACACCAACAGATGTAACTCTTGGTTCCATTGTCCTATAGCAATGATGAAAGGATGACTACTACTACTAAGTGTAAATGGTAAAAAAAATTGACTACATATGATGTAGGGTGAAATACAATTAATCAAAGTTTCACAAGGGAGAACTATTGTCGAGTAGAGATGGCATCAGCTAAGTCAATTCTTGCAATGAGGTACAAGATTGGTTAGTTTAATGGTTATGGTAGTCTAACATGTGTGAGGACCAAAACCATTGACAACCACTTGGACTTGTGAAAAGCAATGATTCTATCTTTCCGATTAAAACCATACTTATCTTGAATCATTGATGCAAGATCATTGATGTGACCATGGCTAGATTATATAACATTAGCTATGTGTATAGCTAGCAGCTGAGAAATGTTGTAACGCAATAGGATTTATACTAATAAAGCAATTATCACACCACTCGTATATGACATATATTGTGGTAAGAAAATCGCATAATAGAGCTGTATCAAATATCTTCAATGAAAATTCAATCTATTAGGGCATGTTATCACCACCTTGTAAAAGGTAAATGTGACAACTTGTGATGGTAAGCACTATCAGACCATCTACCAAGTATTTTAAGCTTATACACAAAAGACAATAGTTGCAGCTATGGATTTATGGAGTAGTCTTAGTTATAAGTACCATACATGAATCATAACTCATGCTTGAGATGACAATAAAATTGAAAACATGATTATGTTAAGGTGAGTCTATGCTACCTCTTAATCAATGAACTCATAAATAATTTATCCAACTAATTAGCATATGATAGTAAAAGTAAAGGAGGACATGATTCATAATGATGTCAAGGTATAAAAAAAAAAGCATATCCAAGTCATCCAATGAAAAATAGATCATTGTGCTTATAGCCATATGAGGAAAGAAATTTCTTTCGTTGAAAGCCTTTTGTGTTGCATTATATTAGGGCCCAAACATTTCAAAGACAACTGAATTGCTAATTAGAAGTGATTTTAGAGTGATAACCCTCTAAATTTGGTTGTTTAGATGTGATTAATAAGAGAATATGTGGTTCATTGAACAAATCGACCATTAAATTTCTCCATTCTTTAATCCATGTCAAGGATAACCTTTTCAATTGTTTTTCTCTTGGATTGTGAAATTTGCATAGCTAAGATTTTCCTACCAAAACAAATTCATTTGTTCTTCCATTTTCATTTCTTGTGCCGTTCATTGTTCTCCACTTGCTTTTCTTCTATGTACTATTATCGCCTAGTTGATTCTATTTAGCTAAAACGTCTAACAATACCACTTCAAGTAACACAAGCACAAGTGCACTCAAATATAACCTTGCTATTCAAATAGATCCATTTTATTCATCTTGGAGAAGTATACATCATTGAGAATTGTGGGACAAGGATGAGGTTAACAAGTTACGACTACAAGGAAAGAAGCATATAGATTTATAAGTGGATGGAAAGATTTATCCAAAATACCCTTCAACATGTAAGCCTCCTCCTTTTCTCGATATTCGTGATGTCATAAGATACGTTGGAGATGAGTGTGATGGAATTCTTGTGTGTAAAGAAAAATCTAATAGGATTTAGCAAAATTAAAAGGCCACTAAAAAATATAACTGACTCATGTAAATGGGTTTAAAAGAGGAAACCAAATCTTGCAAAGAGATTTGTCTCTAGTATTTTAGGCATTGATGTCAAAGAGAATGAGGAGATAATCAAGATTTTCAATAAAACTATGAATAAAAAATATATTTGAAAGATTCTTCAATCTCTTAAAAATGTACACTTGAGAGATCAAATCCTAAATTTAGAGTTAGTGAAAGACTTGAAGGAATTGTAAAACCAAATGAAGTAGTCAAAACATGTGACATTATAGGTATTAGCCATTCATATTATTGTGCTCACTTTAAATTGTGGTTCAAAAACCTTAGATGTCATAGGATAAGTGTATTTGGTGTATCTCAATCTCTTGCAGTTTGAATTGCCTAGGGCATCCACAAATAGTAGGATTTCAAGTGTATTTAAGAAGTATATTCATATTGAAGGATTTATGCCCTATAAAAAATAAAAAACGACAGCTATCTTTGGATGCAAAAAAATTAATAATATTTGGATTGATCTTAAAAGAGTGTAAATTGTAATGGTCCATATTTATAAATTTACTATACAAGTATGTGGTGGTATTTATAAGTTTGTGCTAAAGCTAGAGAAATTGCAAATTTGAAAATGACAAAAGATCAAAAGAATCAGCATTTGTATCATGAACAAGATACTAGAATACAGTAACAACAAGGGACATGAACAACACCATAAGATTTAGTATGAGATGGACATTTGGTGATATGGTACAAGTAAAGTACCAGTTTAAAGGAGGTTGAAAGTTATCAAAACCTTGAAATGGTTATTCTCTTATACAAGTTTTCTTGATATTATTAAGTCTCAAGGTAAAGGAGACACATTAATAGTTGTTGGGGTTGATAGTTTCAATGTACAATAGTATATCAATGCTGTCTTAAAGACTATCAAATGTAAACTTGAGATATATAATGGGGCCAATGCAAAATGCCCTTGTATTTATTGTATGGAAAGCATGGGGTCTAAAGATTGGAGTAATTTATGACCAGTAAGAAGAGTCCCAACTAGAAAATCTGTAGATTTAATAAAATTCAAAAACAAGGAGGGCATATGGGATCCTATTCTTTCAATGTTTCTTAGAAATTTTCATATTTGTACTTTGCATGTAAAGATTAGAATAATTGATAAATTACCTCTTGAATTTCATCTTGACTATGTATGTTCAATTAAACTAGTATCATTATTAGATGAATGCATTAATAGTTGTGGGGCATTACTCTCATAGCTTCAGGAAAAACAAGAGATGTCTTAGCATATATCTCTATGGGAGGTGCAAAAGCTACAAGATTTCTCAGAAATCACAATGAAAAATAAGTCAACATAATCTGGGAGTACTAGAGAGAGTTGTGTGAGATCACGATAAATGTGATTAGCACGCCCCAAGTTACATTTTTGCAAATGGAGGTTTGGAGACATCTTGATATCTTTTCAAAAGGAATCAAGCAACAAAAAACATTGTTCAGGTATCAAGAACATTGCATATCTTCAATTACAAATCTTATTGAAGCAATAAAGAAAGCATGGGGAAAAAAGGATATTACTTTCTATTTGGTAAGATAGAAAAGGAATCCAGTCCTAATTTTTTAAAATAAAGGATCAAAGGATACAACTAACTATTGCTTCTTATATGATACAACACATTCTTCTAATTCATGGGCTTTATTTTGTGGAATAGCATGCGCCTTTAGCTAATTATAGTAGTAGCCAAGGAATGAAATTTTCCACTTTCAATCTTGTATATGTTACTTTCATAGTACAAGATGGTGGAGGAGTGACAAAAAGCAATGCTCTTGAAGAGTAATTCAAATAATTTTTTCAAAGATTGAAGAATATAATAAATGTTTATGAAATTTGAATAGCCAAAGATATAAAGGGCTAGCTAGCTTGAAATAGCCTTTATATCCGCTTCTTCCTCATGCATTTTTTCTTTGTAACACGAAAGTTTTCTTCTCTTATAAGCCAGCTATGGATTTAATATCTATTTATTGTACTACCAAAGCATAAGAGAATAATGATAGAAAGTATCCAGCTCTGGAGACAAAGTAGCCAAGTGCGTAGCCAAAAATTTGAGTGGCCAATGTCTTTTCAAGAAACATTAATCTGTGGGCTTTATCTTGTAATCGTAAGTAGCCAAGAAGCCTTATAAGAACTTTTATATAAACAATGGGCCCTTTGAGAAAGAGTTATGTAAAATCAAAAGAATATGAGGATCAATTCTAGCAAGGTAGTGTCCAAGTGCAACATCCTTGACAAAGCTACCACTATTTCTTGATCCTTTACCTCTTCTTAAGAAATTATCCTCATCTACAGTCTCCAATTGAAAAAAAAGAATATAAGATGAAAAGGATATGTGAGAAATAAACTGGCAAAAAGAAATGCAAAATGTCTCCACATATTAATGAAAAAGAAATAAAGTATCACCATTTGATTTTCATTGTTCTCTAGTTTACTTGGATTCCATAAGTTAATTCATGATATTTCCTTGATGTCTTTGAGTTTGTTTACATACTTTGAATCTTCTCTCTCAAAATTGGAAACTTCCTAGTTTTTTCTAAATCTCATGAAACTACTTATCAGTAGTCTATAATTCCTTATCAACCTTGTTTTCTTTGGTCAAACACATAGATAAGGCATCATGTGCATCGATAACCTTGTCGTCAAATATTTCTACATCTAGTAAGAGAAATTCATATTTAGACTCGTGTTTAACATCAATAATGCCATCGTCATCTGTAAAAGCTTCTACAATAATTGCCAAACAATAGTCCTCTCTCAAATTAAAGAGCCTTTGGATGTCAAACAATCACAAGTGCTCCTTGTCTTTGATTGAAAAGGTTGGCAAAGAGGGTACAATAAAGCTTGAGGATGATTCAGATAGATCAAGGACCTCAACACTACTTTTTTCACTAATAGTCTCCATCTTAAAATGAGCAACACCTAGATTCTTTGCAATAGATGCCTCCATTTGAGGGTCAACCTAGTCCTCCACATCCTTGTCATCCTCCATCTCCTTGAGGAAATAATAGCTGAGGATTTCACTATCTCCAACTGCTAATCATTAGGTCTCATTGGATACTTCATAAGAGAATACACAATGAATGTACTAGACTTCAACATAAGCATGCAATTCCTTGGGGGGAGAGAGAGAGCACACAACAAGTAAACTATAAAGCTTTTCCAAAGAATGTCATCCACACTTCTTTGTGAATGATGTCTTCTCTATGGCTGATGTCACGAACATGCTTGATCAAGTTTACGGATTAACTCTCGCGCATGCCATATGAATCCATGCCCCATGTGAACACACCCTTAACAAGTCTATGGTTGATGTCTTCTTTGTGAATGATGTCTTGTCTATGGCTGACTTGCCAATAGGTATGTAAACAAAAATATTTGACTCCACTTGCATTATTGGGCTTACTATATCTTCAAACTCTATATAGTTCTTCTTGCAAAAGTATTTGTAATAATTAACTACTTGATCCAAATCCCATTCACAATTGAACATGTCCTTGAAATTTAGGAAAAATGAAAATTGAATGTTACTCTGAACAAGGAAATCCAAAAGCCTCTCAAATGGAGTTATTTATGTGATTTAAGTGAGGCATGGGATCCTCAATGGGAATTTTCATTTTCTTGATAAAGTCCTTGAAATTCTTGCACTTCCTATGGACCTTGGAGAGGTGGCAGAAAGAACATCTAGGACAGGGCCTGCCTTTCTCTTTGCTAACTCCTTGGATACTCTAGAGGTGATAGCCCTTTTTGTTTTAAGATGAATCACATCCTTGGTAGAAGAAATGAGGAGGGATCTTGAATCTTCAGACATGCTTGAAGGTTGTTGGAATGGAAAACCAAGAGTAGATAGATATATGTTGTAATGGCATGAGGAGAGGCAATGCGAGAT
Source organism: Lygodium microphyllum (assembly GCF_053477565.2). Classification (NCBI taxonomy): domain Eukaryota; kingdom Viridiplantae; phylum Streptophyta; class Polypodiopsida; order Schizaeales; family Lygodiaceae; genus Lygodium; species Lygodium microphyllum. Next base: position 118,460,591 of record NC_141141.1, on the reverse strand, counting down.
CCAGCTAGTGCCCCACCAGTTGCACAATAATAAGGGATAAGATGAAGATTTGTTCGAATGGAAAACCAAGAGAAGAGAGATAAATGCCATAATGGTGCAAGGAGAGGCAATGCAAGATTCAATCGATGCCCTAGTCTTATCGTTGGGGAGAATCCAAAGAGAAGCCAAAATGAAGCAAGAGCAACAAGCCATAGAGGTGGGAGGATATGGACTCATGTCATAAGAAAATGAATGAGCTACTAAAATGCAAAATGCAAACCTAGGAGTGCTCGTAAACACAACAAAAAAATCTAGACAAAAGCTTATGCAACCTCTTTGTAGGCACTCTTGACACGTGGTGAAAAACTAGCTATTGGATTCCAATGTTGGACACATGGCATAAATCTAGTCATTGATCTTTTCTACTGGGACTAGCTATTGGAAACCTTAGCTCCTTCAACCAATAGGATCTTGACATGTGGCACATTGGATAGATAACTATGAAAGATAATTTTTTTTCATTGCATCCTTCATGCTCTAGCTCTCCCATGGACTAACCTATCAACTTGACTCCTACTCCCTAATGGTACAATAAGCAACCCTTGTGGTGGCTACACCAACTATCCCCTACAACATGGTAGCACCCCATGTGGCCCTACCAACTATCCCCCTTGCACACCATGATAACCATAAACTCCATCACCTCCCCAACGGTGCAATTAGCATTGCCCGCTCTTCACAAAGTGTGTGTCTTGCATCATGATAGCCATCAATTCTGTCACATCCCCAATTGTGCAATTAGAATGTCCTACTCTCCATGAAGTGCATGTCTCATGCCATGATAGCCATCGGCTCCATCACCTCCCCAACATTGCAGTTAGCATTGTCTGCTCTCTACGAAGTGCGTGCTCACATTGTGATAGCCATTAGCTCTATCACCTCTCTAATAGTGCCATTAGCATTGCCCACTCTCCAAAAGTGTGTCTCTCAAACTGTGATGGCCATTCTCACTCTTTCCCAATGGCATGATAAGCCCTACTCGAGCTCTTCCAACTACCTTGTTGCACCATAGAATGGAAACTTCCCAATTTCCTCATCTTGCTTCTCTTACTTGTAAGAGAAAAAATCACCAATGGCTAGGACTAAGCAAATTGCAAGAAAGACATATATCCAACAACCACATTCACAAGCTTCTAGTGTTCCTTCAGAGCAAAATGTTGGCCAGTTGTCCTAAATCTTCCCACATTTTCTCAAGAGGTTCCGATTGAAACTCTAGATAAAGCCACTTCTTCAAATGACAGTCAGCTTCTCCTAGTCCTTAGGCTTCAACCCCTCCTACTATTCCTAGCCAAGGGGAAAATTCACCTTCTTTAAACACTCCCGAGTATAGTGAGCCTTCACTTGTGCCCATTGAGAAACTTGCAAACCAGACCTAGCTAAGAGGAAAAGGAAGCCAATGTGATTTTACATCTAGGTGTGGTTTGGAGAAACTAGAATAGTCTAGAAAGCAACCAATCATCTTATCCCAAAGGCCACATTTATCACAATGGTCAAGGATATCTAAAATGGATTGTTTAGGATTGCTATAAAATTGATGTAATCCATAAGAAGTGGCAACTTTCAACTATACTATCTCGGCTACAAAAAACTTCATAATCAATTCCATGAATGATGCTTACATTGTTTTTATTCATGCACATAGGGTCGTATTTGATGATTAGGGACTTCAGTATGGTGAGCAAGCTTGGGTATAGGTTTGACAAAGTATTGAAACCCTTTCCCACTACTAGTTATAAAGCCTTTAAGATTCTTGATGTTCACCCAAAGTTGAGAAAAGTGGCAGAGCCTATTGTTAAAGATGTTAGTCACTTATATCCCACAAGAATTGCAGCTTAGAGAGAGACTACCATGGAGGAGAAAATCAAAGAGGAGGTTGAAAGTAAGGATGTGATTTGCAAGAAAAAGATTGATTCTCTTTGCCCACTTAACTATGAGAGAATGGGGCAAAGTATTTCACCAAATGGTTGTAAATATTTCTCGAGATGTAGATAAAGAGGATTACCTTAGCATATCTTTAGAAGACAAGAATACACTAGAGAAGAAAGATATTCAACTATCAAATTCTATTGTTTATTATTGTTTGAGGTCATGTTTATGGTTGGGTTTATTAACTTTTTAAAAGTTCATTACACCTTCATTCTCTTCTTTTGGGCTTTGTTCCTATCCAGGGCATACATTACTTCTCTCAACAATGAAATTGCTTAGAACTTTTTTATTATTAATCCGCTTCTCTATGTGAAATGTTTTTCAATATTTGGTTCAAATGTTGTAGGATTTTTTACATTTTTTAATCACACATCTTTTTCATACATTAAAAGGTAAAGCGTTTATACATTTTTACTTTTGATTATGTTTGTTCATACTTTTTCCTACTAATATTTTCTTTATAGGGGATTGGAGTTTGATCTACTTCGATATTCTTGCTTGAGAGGTTGTCCTTATGAATTCTCTTTTAGGAATTCATGGCATGGAAAAAATGTATCATCAATATTCTTATCCTGTTCTCTAGAGTTATTGCAGGTAGTCTTTACTATTTCCTAACAATTTTTCATTTATAATGCTACTAGACTTGTTATTACCCACTTGGATGCCAATTTTGAAGATAATTTTTGCTAAATTTAAATGTCCTTTCAAGTTTCTCCTTCAAGAGGTCCCACTACAAAGTAATGCACACAATTGCAAATGAGAGTTATCTCAAACATTTGTAGGACTATAGATTCAAAGATGCTAAACATAGACTGGGTAAAGATAAGCCTTTTGTCTTTTGATTTTATGTTAAAATTCTCTTGTGTTCTTAGCTGAGTTGTTGTGTACTTTGTTTCAGTGCAAAGATTACATTGAGTCATATATGTGGTGGATAAGGGAGAGGTGTATTGAGATCATTTTGGATAGATCAATCACATCAATGGACCTTGACTCCAATCTTCCTCATAAATATTCCAAGGGAAAAGTCAAGAGACGGGTGAAAGCTATAAGCGCCCATTAGAAGAAATATGGACTCTCTTTTTTGCCCCTTAAGGAGTGAATAAAGAATAATAGGCCTAACCAATGAGAGAGATAGGACTCTAGATTCATGTAACATGAATCTTCTAGCCATATCTTGGCCCAAATCTTCCCTCAGCAATAAAATAAGGGAAATATGGGGAATACAATGTTGACGCTTCTTGGAAGTTTGTGACTCAAATTTTCATTTTCTTATTTTTTATGTTTGAATTTTCATTTATCCCCTTTTCAGTTTCCCCCTCTTCTTAGGTGGAGCTCAAATTTATCATATCTCTTTCCCTGCTTCTTCTTTCCTTACAAAATCTTACAGCCTCATTGTTGCTTGCCCTATCTGTAACCCTATGAAATTTCATTTCCTCTACACAAACACAGAGTGCGTTTCACACATTTTATGAGAGCAAAGTGTGTTCTACTGAAGCCCTAAGATTTTCTTCACAAAACTTTATAGGTATATTGTTCTCTTCCATGGATGTTCTATGGTAAATTTTTATCTCATTTGGATAAAACCTGTGCAAGTTATGTGCATTCTCTGACATGTAATTTCTTTTATTTTGTTACTCTAGAAGTCTCTTACAATTAACCTCTTCCTTGGAGTTCTTCTTGTTCTTACAGTCTTACAGCAGTTTCTCTTTGCTTCCACGGCTCGAGACTTTTCTGATAGTTTTTTACTGTCTTGTTTGAGGTCATACTAGGGTGGTGTTTCCCAGACTTTGGTTTCCTAGATATGGTGTTTAAGGCTTTCATGAGTGTTGTTTCACTTGAAGGAAAATACTATTGATGGATTACTTTTACATCTTGGTGTTTAACAAGATCAGGTTTAGATTAATTCCCTTGGTGTTGGATTGCAAGAGGGATCTCCTCCTTTCTTTGTTTGATCACTTGCTTGTTGCATGTTATTAGAAAAAGATACTGCCTTCTGAGTTTCAAAAAAAGATCTTGGCCCCAGACACCTCTTCCTTGGAGTTCTTCCAGTTCTTAGTATCAAAGGCTTTGTGGATTACTGTTGGAGACTATACATATGTGACCAGACTATCATCACCATCATATGGGGATACTATGTCGTTGAGATTTAGAGGGGGCCCTAGCTATAGGTTCTTGTGTTCCAGTGATTTATTTGCATTACTTCCCAAATTTTCTACATTCTGATTACCTTTCAAAGATAGGAGCACGTGTGATCATATCTTTGTGAGCCCCAATTTTTGCTTTTGATTTTGGTACTAGGATTTCTTATTAGATTAGAGACCTTTCTTGTTGGAGCCCTTTGAGGTGGAGCAATAGACTATTACAAAGGCAACCTACATGACTCTTCAGCACTAATGGAGCATGTATCCTTGGTGAATCTCTATTGGAGATGTCATTACCTACTTTTGCTCTTGGTTGGGCATGTCCAGTGCCTCATCTGGGTCTTGAGAAGGGTTTTATCATTAGTAAGCACATCATCTCCTAGTTGTGCGTCCTAATGTTGAGTTACTGGGGGACATTATGGGCTTTCATTCTTCTAGTCATTTATGGTATGTTTGGTCATTTGAATCCATAGTTGCTAGTTGTATTATGGTCGGAATCTATAGTCCACAATAAGGCCGATTTCTTTAAATATACACCATAGTGCTATTGTATTTGTGTCTTATGGCTTCCACTATTGTTTGGCATGCTGCCCTTGGCCTAGACACAATGTGGTGGGTCTATAGTGCCTCTCTCTCAACAGTGCCCTTGCATGTGCATCTTGCTCTTGTGTTGGATATCACTGTTCTAGCATCTATACAATTCCATGGCTTCACACATCCATGTCTTCTTTTCTGCATTCTTTCACTTCTTCCGCTTGTGGACACTTTGACAACTCTTGGTGTTTTTATATTATTGATGGCAGCTACAGGTTGGGAAGGACATTAGCCTAGTTGTATTTTTTGTTGCAAGATTTTGTATATGGTGCATTTTTCCTAGCTATATTTCTAATTACAAGATTTCCTCTTTCCTAGGACTCACGAGGTCTAGCAGCAATTGGGATAAGGACTAGATTCTGACTATCAAATCCACACTCTAAATTTTGTGGAGTGACATGAATGCTGCATGTATTTGAACTTAAAGAGACAATGTTGTGGCCATTTTTATGTGCTTAAAGAGTCTTAATTGGTGAAGGATTCCCAGCTAAGCACAAAGTAAAACATGTGGTGCTATTGCAGGTACCCCATCTAGCATATACCTATGGGTCCTACATTGCGAGATCTCGATGCCTATTTTCTCACCTTTCATAGCCTGTCTACATCGTTGCAAGGTATGTCTCCATGAATTATGGTATAAATGTGTCTCAAAATCGAATCTTAAAACATTCATATTGTTTTCTTGTCAGATGGTGAGTTATGGGGTATAGTGAAACCAAGTAGTTCTCTTAAAGCATGTACAATAGTGCTCTTGTCACCTTGTGAATACCCAGCAATATATCTCAAGACTTTTAGTCTAGCATGTTACAAGCTGTGTGGCTCAATCTGGACATCTGTTGGGAACCCAGAGCGAAGACATGCAGCATCAATGTACAGGTGTGCAGCGTATTGGCTTAGGCACCTCCATGTTGGACAACCTGACTTTGATTTATTTCAATCTCACAACTCTTTCTACCCCTTAATATTGGAAGAGGATTGAAGGTAGCTACTTAATAGGCAAGTTTGGAATGCCCATAAGTAGTAGTTTCAATTGACATGGAGTTTGATCCTCTATTACAGACACATTCATATTTGATACAAAAACAATTAGACATTATGTGAGCAGCTAATATTAACTTCTATTTCTATTTTCCCACATTTGAAAAATTTGTTGCTTCTTTCTTGAATTACATTCAACTAACTAGGGTAAGGGGCCCATTTGATTCGCACCCCCCCCCCCCATGCATGACATAACATGCTCCAAATCCAAAACACTTTTGTAAAAAGTTAGTTCATATATGCCAATTTAAAAGTAGGTAAAATTTTAAGCTAAATAATTATGTCTTAGTTGACATGTAGAAGCACCTAAAACATTTGGACCCTTGGACACCAAATTGATCACAATCTACAACTTTTTGTGGGCTTGATGTTTTGAATTGCCTACTTCATTCTCAAATTGGTCACAATGTGCAACTTTTTGTGGGCTCGATGTTTTGCATCGCCTACTTCATTCTCAAAACCAACGTGCCCTAGTTAATCAAGAAAATGCACAAAAAGATTTAAGTGTTTTTGTCTTGGAAATTATAAAGCCGCCCCCTTCACCTCATGTTAGTGAATAACATTTCATATATACTACATTGGCATCTTGCCAAGTAATTTATTCACTATATACGAGGGGCAACAAACATGTATGCCACTACAATGTTTTGTTGTATCTATACAAACTGATGTTGCAAATGCTGAGTTCTTGTTTATTTGTAGTTTGTGATGGTCCTGTTGGGGAATCCATTGATGTGAGCACTAAGATTCACATAGATACTTGCAAGTGTTTCCAACTATAATCTTGACACAAAGTACAACCATGTGCATTCCATGTTTCTTTTACCGCAAGGTCTCATCCCAATTTGGAGGGCTCAATTAATACAAGACATTGAAAGACAGTTCAAGAGTGGTTGGTGTGTAAAGTCAGTATTACGTTCAATGACCTACTTTAAATGATAATACTCTATATCATAGCCAAGTCAAGCATGACATGTGGCCAGCGAACTGTTGACACTCTATGTCATGCATGTCCATGTGTATTGACTACTTACCATCTGAACTAGGATTATATTAGGCTCATTAAACTCTAGTTTGGGCATTGTCTAGTAGTCAAGTCTTTTTTTGCTAACTCTTAAAAACTGATCACATGTTTTCTATTAGCATAGTGAAATTGCTTCTCTAAACAAGGGTTTTAGAACTTCTTAAATGATAATTTTTCATAATGGGGTAAGACATCGATAGTGGGAATCTTCTTGGCTCCCAAAATCTAGATAATCTAGGCACTTTGACAAGCTAGTTTTTCTATAGTCCACTATCTTTCTATACTAAAGTAAGACACATGCTCTTATCTTTAAGGGCATGAAAAAGTAGATATATACTCTACTTTAAATTGAGGTGGCCAATGTAAGGATGGGAGTTTATAAATAACTCAATGGGAGTGTTAACATGACTGAATGGGACTAATTCTCGTATTGCATGAGTCTACACAAAAATTTACCATTTAACCCATTGTCTCTTGCACTCGTAATACTATACAAATAGGAGGGGTTTTGTGCAAGCTATCCTCTCATGGAAATATTTCCTTATTGATATTGATTTGAAGATCTTTAAGCATTATAGTTGTTCCTAACAATGTACCTTTGTCTCTATGCTTTCTTTGGGTTGTGTTCTCTCACTTTGTACTAATAAGACCAACAATTTCCTTAGCTTATATTCTGATCACTTAGATCACACATACTATTGGAATGAGTCATGATGATATTGTATGCCTATAATCTAGGAGTATGGCCTCACTTACAATTGATTATTGGATGGTTTGTGGCTTGTGATATGTATTATGAAAACTATAAAGTAGCATTTACGAGTATGGGCTAACTTGTAATATCATTTTTGTTATGATAATTATGCCATACACTATGGAATAGCTTCTTGGTGCTTATGATAACCTTTGGGACCACATGTCTCTACCTCTCTCATAGTGACTCCCATATACTCCTAAAGGCTAGCTTTGGTTCCTAAATTCTAAGCCCTTGAATGGCTCTAGGACAAATACTCATGCTCTAGTAGTAGTATAAGTTGCGATACATATAAGAGTAAGTGAGTTGATAGAAGTGCCTTGTAAATTGTTGCATGAGACTACATGTTTGCCTTATATTTTATACCATAGAGTATTGTGTAAGCAATATTTGAGTTGACCATCATGTTAAAATTGAAACACCATGCACTTCTATTTAGAAAAATTTTAGTAACTGCATCATAGCCTTGTGGACAAACTTTGGTTATAATAACAATGTCTCTATGACTCATTGTTTACTTATGTACTCTGTCACCTTGGGTGCTTTTTGATAATAAGTGTTTTAGCTTTTAAGTAATCTTTATGTCTTTGGGCTTTGAAAATATATTTGATGCCTGTTGAGTTTTTGAAATGTCTAGGTATGCTTGGGACATTTGGGTTCGAGATGTCATCATTGTAATTTGTAAATTTCTCTCTTAGATTTAAGTGTGAGTAGTTACCTTGGATCCTCTTGGATAAATAGTATTTAGGATTAAACAAATATGGTACATATTTCTTTCTTTAATTTATTGGATGTTTGCATGGTAATAGTAAACATTATTGAACTAATTGAGTTGCACATTGTTGAGTTGAACTAGAGCAATTAGTGATTGATTCATGTGCATACTTAGTTCTCTCATCCTAGTTAAAAATATTTGTAAAGCAAGATTCCATATGCTAAGGTTAAAATAGTGGGATAGAAGCTAGACTGATGTTTGTGGAGAAATAACTCTCCTCTATGCACATGTATTATGGTGTTATTGTATAAATAAATGAGAAACTTTGTGATAGTTTCCTTTGTAGCAAATTGCAATATTTGGATTACATAGTGCATTGTGTATTCATGACAAAATTAATATTTTTCCTTGGGATTTAATGCTTCTAGTATCTTTGTAGGTGTGATTGGGATGTCATTTGAGTCTTGCATTGACACCAACAATACACATTAGGTGGTAAGGTTCTTACCTTAATATTTGTAAGGATGCCAGGTAATAGTGGACCATTCCTCGCTCAAGCTTGGAAAAGCTACTCCTAGGGACTACCTCCAATAGGTTACAATGATTTTGTATGCTTATATGTATTTCAATGGCAATTTATCCTTTAAGAGCTTTGTGTGATTACAATTTTCAAATAATTTTTAGATTTATCATTTTTATCTATTATAAAATTATCATTTTATGTGTTTGGTTTTGTTACTTAATTATATCTTCAAAATTTTATGTATTCTTATTTTCAAATTTTAATAACATGTTTGATTGACCACTAGTTAATTGTATAATTTATCATTTAAGAAAATGTGGTGATATTTGTCTCATTATATATATATATATATATATAAAATCTTTGGTGCTTTCTCTTGGATTGATGATTAGATATTATATGATTGATTGAATTACTTATTTAAGGTATGTTCTTAATCTTTCAATAATCTATATGATTCAAGTTTTTATTGAAGGGAAATGTTACTCAGACACGCATACATACACACACATTTACACTTAGCCTCTTACTCCAATATACACACACATACACTCCCATACTTGTACACACTCATATACTTATACTTTATTGGCATTCATAAATGCATATTTTATAAACTATTGTGACTAGTACATATGATTTTGGAGACACGGGCAATAATCATGGTAGCATCGGTGGTATGGGATTGACTTGGATTTCTTAGGCTTAATGTAGTTTTTACTATTTATACCCCCCTTTTCTTGGGAGATTATCTAGTATACACAAATAAGCACATGTTTATAGACACACATACCTTCACACAGACACACACGCCCCATTCTATCAATTCACACATGTTACTAGGTTGTTATTATGATATAGTTGCTCACACACTCTCGCATACTCTGCTTGCATACACATATATCTACCAACCTTCACTTTGCCACACACACATATATTCACAAGTGCACACATATACATATACATTAACATTCGCACATATATACATTTATAACATTTGACTTTAATCTTTTTCTACACACTTCCACATATAGAACCTAGGACATGTGCATTAAGCTAAATATAGATAATCTCGACCTTTCTACAACTTTTTGGAACATAGGGGAGATAACGTTGTGCACTAGGAAGGTAGTTTTTCTAGGATGATTTTTAAGAAGATAGTTTTTAGTATTACTTGCCAATCTTAACCCTACCATGTAGCATGTCATATGACATTAGCTAACAATGGAGAAGTTTTTCACAAAGACTTAGCTAATGATGGATAAGTATTAATCTTGATATAGAATATCTAATGAGCAGAGAAAATCTGCTAACCATGAAGAGATTCTTAACTAATTCTAGGCATCCTTCCAACCACTACTTTGGGAAGCATCTCTTCGAGATAAAGGGCGTGTATCATGCCCTAAGTTTTAGCCTTATTTCAAGGTAGAAGCAATCGAGAAGGATTCTATAAAAATCATTAGGGCCAAAACATATAAAAAACATCACTTTTATTAATCATTGGATTAAGAAAAGGGCTAATGAGATTTTTTTTCACGTGTGCGAGAATATGGTATTCTTGACTCCTATGCTTTGGAGATAGTAGAAACCATTTGTGGATTTCACCTTTTCTCAAGAAGTGCACCTATAAGAAATCATATATATAACTTGCATTCAAAGGGTATTAAAAAATTCCACCTCTTTACAACCTATAAGGCCATAAAATGACCCATTCTACTTTACTAAACCTACATATTTTTCTCAAATTGTAATTAAAAAATCCATTTTGTAAATATAATCCTGTAAGTTTTACTAAATAATGAACTAATGTAATATCTTACATGTTTTATAAGGCGTATCCCTAGGGCTCCTTTTTACCTAAAATCTCTAAAATCTCACATCTTTTAATAGTTCCAAAGCTCATAAAGCTAATAAAAGCTGACAAAATATGAGATAAAAATGAGATGCAATTAATACTATTGGTTTTGAGTGTGAATGGAAAATGGGAGCCCAAAATGTTTAGTTTAAACAATTGGATTACTATGTTTCCATCTTGCAAGGGCTCTCACAAGGTGAAGAAAACGAAAGGAGAGGACATTAAGTATCACTGGAAGAGACGTACCACTAATTAAATCATAGGCCAGGGGCAATTTGCTCAGGTGCAACATGTTTACATAGCGAAGAAGATGTACTTGCTTCCGAATGAACATTTTTAGCAAAGCCATTGTAGGTTTGGTTTTGAGTTGAATATTGCATGCAACTATATTATTTTGTTGAATCAATAAGTAAACATTGGATTATTGGTATTAGATATATTTCTATGTCCACAAGTTTGAAATGACAACTCATGGAGAGCCTTAATGGTATGTTCTATGTAATTCACAAAGATTTTGTAGACATTATCTATGTTGATCAAATCATATGTTTTTTTAGTGAAGGTAGGAGTTTTGTATATTATGTACAGTATACGGTTCCATCAAGAGAAGGTGCAAATGGTATATTGAGGATTTGACATTACAAAACCTTGCATCCTTGAATTGGGAGACTGGTGAAATGAAATGACTAAAGGCACTTCAAACTCAGAATATCCAAAGACATTCAAAAGGCCATGGCTCTTGGATTGATATATAGAAGAATATGCTTGTTGTGGTTTGTACCATTGCATATCTTTATAGCTTGTTTTAAAATAGCAAAATTATAGAGGACGAAGGTTTCATGGCCAAGTAAAAAGTTTTCAAAGGAGGATTTGGACAATGTCTAGGACTATCCTATAAATGTAGGAAATGTGACCATAAGGGTGATTTTATATGATGTAATGCATGTCTCGAGTCTTTAGCTATACCTTGCAGTATCTCTTGACAATCTCTTATTATTATGGCTTTTGATTGTGGGAGGTACAAACTTAGATATGACACTTGGGTTCCTTTATATTTTGATATTGATTATATTTCAATAAAATTAGAGATACAAGTAATTGGACAAGAAGCAAAGGAGGTTAATGTAACTTCTAACTAGAGTCTAAAGGATATAAGAGATACTTTGGCGTTTTAGACAATAAAACTCCTGGGTATAAGTTCAACTAGATCAATGGCATAATAATTGGAAAAAGAGTAGAATACTCTTTTTCTTACATGAGGTGTTTACCTCTTAGCATTTTTAGTTTTGAACTATAAATATATAAATAAAGTTGAATTTTTTCTTTCTCACACAAATTATTGCCAAAGGTGTTCTTCAATAGACATAAGCATTGTAGAGAACTCTTGCGAGCAAGATCCATAAATTTTCATTATATGTGGATTACAAAATTGAAGTGCAAATGTAAAAAGGTTTAAAAGGCTAGTCGACTTTCTGATCTTAGTTTCGCCTTCCTTTGAACTTTTCTCATTCTTTGGTTCATCTTCATTAATTTCATTCATCATCACTAGTTTTCTTACCGTGTAGGTGGTTTTTTTGTTGTTAGTAGAATTTGAATTTCATGAGCACCCTCTTCGCTTGAGGCTTCAAAGGAGATAGATCAAATTTCAAAGGAGAAAGCTTTGGTATACCTTTCTTTATGGAGGCAATGTAAGTCTTTTTGGCAGTTGACTTGGTTGTGCCTTTACCTTTCTTTAAAGAGGAAACACAAATCTTTCTGGTGGTTGCCTTGGTAGTGCCCTTATCCATTAGGGAAAATATGGACTCTCTTTTTTCCCCCTTAAGGGGTTTCTCTCACCTCTCTCTCTCTCTAAAAAGAGATTCCAAAATAATATTAGAATAAGAGATCTTCTACAATCAAGCAAATCTCCTATTTGTATTTTTAATATATTTCACCTATTTTTTTATTCTCAAATTGTAGGATAAGGTCACTTTTTCTCAAAATCCTCATAACTAAAAAAATACAATTCCATTTTCTGTAAAAACAGAGCCAATCATTAATATACAACTCTTTAATGCCCTCATGACTTTTCAACATGAAAATATATTAGAATCATTCTGATTCTTGCTTCTTAGAAGGGCGCAAGTTAAAAAACAATATAAAATGACGTACACATCATATTTTAAGATTATTTTTTACCCAGAGACACCTTTTTGACTCAAGAGTTTCCTTGTAAATTTTTATTGTTTTTGGACAAGCTTCCCTCCAGAATATGGTTTCTTGCATACGAATTCTTCTGAAGCAATATTCAGTACTATCTACAACACTCTCTACCATGCTACAAGCAATCTTAGGAGTGGTTTTGATAGCATTTGTTGAAATCAAATAATCTCTCTCCACAACACTCTCTACCCTGCTATAAGCAATCTCCCTCTTCAATAGTATGCTATAAGATATCTTCCTCTTCAACACTCTATACTACAAGCAATCAAGTGATAATGGAGGTATCTTTATTTTTTAAATCTTTGTTATGTTATTATTCTTCATAGTTGTTGTTTAATCCTTAAGTGCCAATTCATAGAGAGAGAGAGAGAGAGAGAGAGAGAGAGAGAGAGAGAGAGAGAGAGAGAGAGAGAGGAAAAGAGGGAGAAGGGAGGGGTGGAAGAGAAAGGACTGTGTGAGATGAACTAAGAAAATAAGTGATAGAGTGACAGACCGTAAATTAGGGTAAAAGATAAGATGATGTTATTGTTCTCCACTAGCCAAGCTTCTATATAAATGTGTTTAAATATCTTTGATCAATTCTGTGTGTGTGTGTGTGTGTGTGTGAATATTTAGGATAGAACAAAAGATAAGATTGGATGTTGATTAGAGGTAGATTAAAAGCTAAGATTACAAGAAGATTAGGGGTTGATTAGGGTCTATCATGACTGAAATCAAGAGAAAGAGACAAGATCCAACTGGGTAAAAAAGAACACAGATATATTGAATCAAAGGGGTGTAATTGTGTGATTTGAGCCAATCCAGAATTAGCTGCATGTTGCCGGATTGATGCTGACCTGTAGCTCCTAGATATTTAGACATTCTTGCTATTGATCAAAAAATTAGCATCGACTCCTTAACTTACTATTAATCAAAGGGGTGTAATTGTGTAATGTTAAATTGGCATATATTTTTCTTTACAGGATGCAGGTGTACGACATACCAAGAGAAAGAGAGATATTCACTTTCAATTGGAGGATGAATATGCACCAATGTTCAAAAGAACTATAGAAAGGGATGATGCAATAAGATACATGATGCAACAAGAAAGAAATGCAGAGAAAAAAAACATGGACCTTTGGGTTGATGGGTGCATTTATCCACCTGATCCAGTCACTCATAGACCACCACAAATTTGAAGGGCTTACATAATTTTTAAAGTTTGTTTGTGAAGGCAATGAATGATTGTATGGATACACATGCAGACTTGTCACACAAGGATTAGCAGGGCTTCATCAAGCCTTGACAAATATGCAGACAAGATTACAAGGGAATATGCAGTCTTTGATGAAAAATGATAGATTATTGGCTGAGAAGGATAGGGAGAACCAGAGTCTGAACCAAAGCCTACAACAAGCAATGTCTATCATTGAAGATGCTATGCAGGCTATGCATGTGCAAAATATAGAGTTACAGTCTAAAGTTATGGACTTGGAGAAGGACAATCGAAACATAAAGAGGAAGCTCACAAAAACTTTGGAGATTGGGCCCACTTTAAAACCAAAGAAGCACATCAGTGTATCCGATTAGTTAAACCAATGAGAAATATGTTCCCTCATGCAGAGAATGATACTATTGCCAAAGTCCTAAGCAAGGATATGATCAAAAATGCATTGGAAAATCATAAATTCAGGGACATTGTAGATGGTGTTACAAGTGAACATCTTAGGGATATGAACAACTTGTTTACTGCTCCAGATGCTCAAGGATTATGTGACAAGGTGGAAATGAGTTCTAAGTCATATACTATGCTCTATCAACAATTGGATATAGGATTTAAGCAAGTTTTCAAAACTAAGCGAGTAATGCCTCTGCCAAAACCATTTCACGTGAAGAAGGCTCAAAAACAACTAAATAAGAAAGTTTTAGAACTAATTGGTGAGCCAACGCATTTCGAAAATACACACATATTGAAGTATGGTTCCAAAGAAGTTGCATTTGTATCGAATGCATCCAACAACTTTGTATTGGATATAAGTAGGGTTCAGATTTCTATGGTCAAGTTCTACAATATGTCTATGGAAGATTGTAGAGGCAAGCTTAAGTTTTTCCTCAAACTAGATGAGAGTGAGATTATTAAGGGGCAAAAACTTGAACATGTGAGTATAACACTTGTGAATCAAGCATTGGATTCCAACATCGATAAAAACCATCCTTTATACTTCAATGTATAGTCAAAGAATGAAATATGGTGGCTTGCAACATTTGAAGTACCAAAGGAGGACCATGAAGTACTTAAAGTTTTTTTAAACCTCACTTATATACCCGGTGTTATTCAACAGCAAAATAATGGAGCAATTTTACACATCGAGGGGTTTGGGGACTATCAAGTTGAATGGCATCTTGCAGGTGATTTAAAAACATTGAAGTGTATATTTGGTTTATCAAATGCAGCGAATGAAAAATTTTCCTGCGTATACTGCATGCAAACTAGGAAGAAAGAGAAAGATGGAAAGAAAGAATGGTTTGCCAAGGCAGGATTACAAGGTGGTCCAACACGTGATCAAAAAGTCATGAGAAATGGAATGCTAGTTTTAGTGGATCCAAACTAGCACCCTATTTTTAAAATACCACTAACAAGGGTTCACTTTTGCACAATGCATTGTTTGGTTAGAATAATTGAGAAGATAGTATATGAATATATATGCTTTGCATACAAGATGCAGCCTATGCCAGAAGTTGATGCTACATGCAAGAAGGTAGAACGAGTCCTCTCTGAAGTTGGATTGCACAGGGGCCAAGTAGAAATAAAAAAAGGACGAGAAAAATTCAGGAAAGAGTGGAAATATCCCTTGTAAACCATGCTTTGCTGGACCCAAGGCTAGGAAGTTTACATCTCCACCTCAAGATGAGAAAAGTAATATACTTGTAAAACAACCAGAGAATTATGAAGCATGGAAAAAGTTGCACCTTGTTGTTCCAGATTGAAGCAATGGGGGATGAACGAGGATTGCAAAGGTAGAAGTGTGGATATACCTAGATATATTAGTAGGTCCCTTATAAAGTTGAGGTTTAGGGATGGTGATGCAAATACATTTAAAGAGACAATTGCTAAATTTCATAAGTCCATGGTGGAAAAAATGGACTACAAACAGTATAACATACTACATGGTCAGTATTGTCACCATTACAAAAAAAATCATCATTTCTAATTAGTTTGTGTCTCTAATCTCTCTTCTTATGCAGCATATACTTAAAGCACATGATCCATACTTTGTAGATCAAGGAAGTTTGGTAGTATGGTCAACTCAAGGCATGGAACGATCTCATTGGCAAGCTCGCTGTGCTTTTCAAAAGGCAACTAATCATGGAGGTGGCATCAATGATTCCAATTCTATGAGGCAATTATTACAATGGTGGTATAGGAGATTAGAGATACAATACGAGAAAAAAGAAAAGAAGTCCAAAACCTCTCAAAAAGAATTTATAAGTAGGAAAATATATGAAGTGAGAAAAGCGAGATATGAAAACAACATAGCTAGATAACGCCAAGCAGAATGGTTGGCAACCCAAGAGAGAGATGGTAAGAAATGGAGACCTAGATAAAGATAATACTTTTAATGCATTGAGAGTCCACGAAAGAGCATAGGTACCCAGGATATGACACATCAATACTCCTATCTTCAAAATGAGATGTCTTACAAATTTTGTTTAAAATTTCAAAGGTTTGTCACTATGTTTTTCAAAGTCGATTTTGAACTATGTTTTTTAATTTGAAAGGTCATTTACACCACAGTAAGTTTAAAAGTCTCGTACTTAAGTCAAGTCTCTCCTTTCATTTTTTCCCATTACTCTTCACTCTACCCTCCACCTTTCTATCCTTTAGTATCACAACCATGGCACGTTTCAAGCTTCCTATCAAGAAGGCACTTGCAAGCAAGAGCTCAGCACTCTTCTGAATCTACTAAGTGTATTGTGAGTGACAAAGGTCCGATAATGGTGGCCCTAGTGTGGTCAATAATGATGGTTCACCATTGTCCAGAAATGGTGGTCCATTTGCACGAGTTGCTCCACCTCCCACTACTGCTTCAGCTGGTAATACACGTCCTCCAACACATGAGAAGCGAAGATGGAGACCAGGCATAGCTATGCTACATAAGATAAGGAAATTCTAAAAGAGTGCCAACTTGATTATTCCTAAGGCACCATTCTCTAGGTTGGTGCAAGAAATACTACAAGATCTACAGTTAGGGCATCATCACAAGTTCTTTTCAAGGAACTAGGCAAGGAATGTGGGGTGATGGTGAAGCCAAGCCTTGCTTGCTCTCCAAGAAGCAACTAAAAGTTACTCGATTGATCTAATGGGTGATTCTCAAGTTTTAGCCATTCATGCCCGACATATCACTATTAAGCCCATAGATATGGTTCTTGTTCGTACGATCCGCAACAACAAGGATGCATATAATCTTAATGTCAACAATATGATTTGAAAAGCTACCTTGTAATTGGATCTCTATTTTTAGCTCACGTTTGGTTGTAGATTGTAAGGAGCTTGGTTTTGGTTTATCTTTTTAGTAGACCTTCAAGTATTTGATAGCAATGGTCTACAAAATGGAGCTAAATTTTGCCTAGCTCTAGTTGCACTTGGTGCAATGCACTATCTACCGTGTATTTCATGGTTTCATAATGCCAAATCTAATATTTGATATTCTATTTTTTCATTATTTTCATTGTGCATATTTTTAATTTTCCAATTTTGAAAGTATTTTTGTTAAGGATAAATTCAATGCGCAAACACACATACATAAGTGATTAGTTGTATATGGGCCAATACACTATATCTTTATTGTATTTAGCAGTTTGGAAACACTATATCCGATATGTGATATTTCATTTGACCCATGACTTATTTTTTGTGAATTTTTAAGTTTTCAATATTTCATGTAGTTTGGTTGATGACACATTTAATATGCAATTGTGCACACTTGGTGCAGTGGTGAGTTTTTCTGTTATCGAGTTAATGCATTTTTTAAAAATGATTGAACCGTCAATTTTATAAATTGAAATCTGGTGAAACTTTGCCCATATACAAACTGGCATCATGAAAACACATGGATATCAAAAAATTGGCCCCATCGGAAGTCTCTGGGACACCTATCTGGAGGCTCGCGTTTGGGGCTGTGAATCCCACATGCCAATCTCCGGACATGTGTCCTAGAGACTTATAATGAGGCCTTTTTTTTAAACGAAGTTGATATATCCTAAAGAAGTTCACATGTATAATTTGAGCACAGTCCGATCACTGGTCATATTTTTCCAAAGCTTGAATACATTAATTCAGGTTTAAGGATTTTTTGAAAGTTTTGCTATAAGTTTAAAGTTTCACCTCATTTTATACATTTCACTTTTGAGTTTTGCATTTTCTCTCCTATAGAAGACATGGCACACACCAAGCAAGCGGCCCGGAGACACCCCCTTAGAAATCTTATGTTGCAGAGGCCACCTCCCCTAGCTCCACCACCACCACCATGGCAAGCGTCGATGGGAGCCAGAAATAGTGGCTCTTTGTGAGATCTGACATTACCAGAAAACCATGCACCTCCTGATACCAAAGGCTCCATTCCAGAAGCTAGTGCATGAGATTATGGACAACATATTCATTAAGAACAACATGAGGCACTTCCCAGATGGAACACACTTACAATAACCCGATCAATGGACTGCCCAAGCACTCCTTGCACTACAGGAAGCTATCAAAGCTTACGTCATCGACTTGTTCGGAGACTCGGTCTATGCAACATTACATGTAAGGAGAGTCATCATCTCACTGATAGGGATTTGTGGATAGTGAGGTTCTTCCAGTGATGGAAGGATAGTCCTCGCAGAGATCAATAATGATAAGGGTGTACTACAAAAACATATACGGAATGTAGCTTCCAAAGAGATTTTGTAAAACCCTAGTTGTAATGGATCCCATGTAAAATTTTATGAATATGAATACAATTTTTTTGGCATATCTTTTTTTTTAATTCACTTGTTATCTGTTTTATTTATGTCTTTGAGTTATCATTACATGCAGTCGAATGAATACATGTTGCACACAAACTCGATAAAACACTACGTATTAAATTTAGAGTACGAATAGTGTTGCATATAAATCCACCAATAAATAAATGTAATATTCAAGTAAAAAATAATAATAAATTACATGTATGACAAACTACATTGCATACAAATCCAACAAATATCGGTTTCATTACTTCAGAAGAAGATTACAAATTACATTACATTGGTGATGAGATATTATTTGGCACAAAGTACATCTACTCTCTCCTAGGCTTCTTTGAGCTAGAATCCCCATGGTCAAATATATTCTTAATAACAGGCAGTAACACATTTTGCCCTAGTAGTTCATGCGTAATGACATTGGGATCTTCAACACCAGCAACCATGCCACATGCCACCATGGAAAAAAGTGGCCTAGACCTAGTACTAGAGAATAAGTAGAGGAGCTTCGAATGTCAAAGTAACACTACTTTCTCCAAGCTAGAGTTCGTCAGGATTGTCTTGAAGGGCCCAACCTTCGTTAATGCCCTCAACTTCAAGATGTTCTCGGAAAAAGCTAGAGAGCATATCTTATGGAATACAAAAATGTCGCTCACAAGCTAGTTGATATACTCCTTCAATGCCGAGTCCTGCACCCTTCCTTGGCTACCACATTGGCCGCCTTGTCTAGATGAAAATTCATCTATATAGAAAATGTCCTACATCACACAAGCTCAATGTCAGACTCACTGTGTCAAACTCACTATGCATGGAGTGTGGTAAAGATATATACATGGTATTTGTGTCAAAATTTACCAGTAGGGCCTCTAGGACATTCAGAGTATGCACATAAAATTTTGCTAGAATTGGTCCCCTAGAAATGCCTTGTCCAGAGGCTCGCGTTTGGGGGCTTGAACCTGAATTGGATCCCCAAATCTGCCCTGGCACCGGAAGCTCGCATCAGGGGGCTCTGGGGGCCTGATCCCAGCAAAATTTTATGTGCATACTCTCGATGCCTTAGAGGCTCTACTGGTGAATTTTGATGCAAATCCAATAACATTAATCCAATAGCATTACCTTCTTTGCATCATCCATCATGCTCGATGAGATCCATTGTGGTGTGGTCCTAGGATGAGGTGGGCAGCACTGCTCTGGCATGGAGATGCTACTCCACATGCATGAGGGTTTGATTTATTACCTTTGCATGGCTTGATCCAACACGTAAACTATATAGCAAATCTATAGGGACCCATCTGAGAGCAAAGTCCAGAATAGAGCAAGTGAGAGGGTTTGTCGCATCACAAAACGATACCAATATACTAGAGCTAGGGTCTACAGCAAAAAGCGAGCTCTCTAGACTCAAGGTCGTGCAAAACCTAGGGTATATCTAGTCTCATATGTGTGCGTAGCGTGTGGAGCTAATCCCTGCGATGAAGGCGAGAGTGGTAGCCATGGCACACAAAGAGAGAAGGGAGGAGAGCACAAGTGTAGGAAAGTAGAGAATATAATGAAAATGAGTTTGGAGTTATAGCTTTTACGTATCTAGGGTTTTAAATAAATGTTCTTTTTTTACCCTAAAGTTTTAAATTAAAACTCTTACCTTCGTTTCTTTATTTAATACTTTAAAGTAATCGTTAAAATTACTCATACAGGCAAATGCTTCATTCTACATTATTATATCCTCGAATATACTTGGATCACTAAGTATATTCAAGTCTAACTACAAAAAATATAGAAAATTTTCAAGAAAAGAAATCTGAAAGACCTTCAAAATCCCTTGGATCCAATTTAATATTTAATTTTAAGAAATAAGTAGAAGAGATGAGCTACAATATATCATTATGCAAAGACAATATTGCATAGATTATACAACTCTAGTGTGTAATTTAATTATGATTTTAACTAGCACGATTGACTAATTACAGTATGTATTATCGCACGCTTGGATCATAGTAAAATAAGATTATCTGATTTGAAAGTACTCAGAAGTTTATAAAAATTTTATATTCATTCTTTATATTTAAAAAAATTACAAGGGTTCCACTATCTCAAGGATATGTGGAGAAGCACATTGTTTACATGTCATGGATTGCTCACTACGAATCCTGAATTTTCTATTATCTAACTTGAAAAAGAAGTTGTAGAGGGACTCATTGGACATTAATTGGATTTCTTGTCTCAGAAAAGAAATGGGCCAATGGCTCTTTGCGCACTGACCACAAAAGGATTATGGCCATTCCACAAGATAACTACATCTATGAGAGTTGTATGTGTCTCATCTCGGGTATCTTGATCCAAGCTGATCCACTCACCTCGTAAAAATCTCCATCTTTTATATCAAAAGGGAATGCATATAGTTTGTCTAAATATGAAATACATGTAATTAAAAAATAATAATGGTAAGTAAATACAAATAACACAAAAATTCATCTAAGCAAGAACTATGTCAATTAAATCAAGGCATTCAAAGTAGTAAAAAAGATTTACCTGAATGTGAATTAGATTGGTTGACCCTGCATTCAATTGTCTCATCAAAATGTGTTCTTTTGACTTGCCAAGACTCACCCAATAGCTGACTCATCCATTCCTTGGATGGACACTTGCATTGATAAGTAATGTATGTTTTCTTCCAAAAATGGATATAGCCTTCCAAGCACATAAAAATCCTAGGAAAGGGAGGCTATGAGTACTCTTAGAGATCCAAGAAACAAACACAGAAGCACTTAAACACTCTCCTCTCACACACAAACCCATGAACATTTGCACACAAGAAATAGTGCCATGAATTCATCCTCACTCCTTCTCAAAAGATATACATTAAAGTGAAAGAGAAAGGATAGAGTTGTGTAGAATGAGAGATGAAAAGAGACATGCAAGAAGTAGTAGTTATAGGCATCCTCCTACAACCAACCACCTCCTCATGTGACTCCTCAAACCCTCAATCTTTTATTTCATATAAGAATTTCAACTATGTTTTTGTTCTTGTTCTTTAGACTAAGGCTCATAGCCATAGGACAAGTGCACATTAATAATACATGTCCAAAATGGTTTGCAATTGCAATACATTAGAGAATGCCTAGCATCATACAACAAAATCTACACCAAAACAAGGCTTCATTTCTAGACTCTACTTTTCAAACTAAATTTTGAGTCAGATGGGAAGAACACTTTATGATTAAGTAGAAGTTTGAAATGGTACTTATCTATTACATGATCTAGATAGGATGATTCATAAAACTAGTGTGTAGTCAAAGCCCCACCCTCATAAGGTGCCACCAATGATCCATGGTGCTCTAAGTTGTAAGGCCCCCACTAAGAGGAGAGGCTATGTGTGAGCATGGATATTGATTGGGTCTTGACTTATATGTCAAATGTCAGGGCCCAAAATGAACCCTACATTGACTCTCTAGGCACTAGCTGCGGCGGGCAGCCTCTCTACACTCAAGGAACACACCCTTTCAGCCTCGCAGACATGAGCATCTAAGGGACATACTGTCCTATCTTCTATCATAAATTTCACGTTTGTTTTAGATTGTAATCCAATGGTTAATCCTTCCCAACACTCCTCAGAGGGAGTCCCTATACATGTCATTGTAAAGCACCACATAAGCACAGACAAAGGAGGCACCCCTCGGCTGAATGCTGCGGCCCCACTGCAGCTCTCCTACACCTTGGGGATTGTCCCTTCGATGCACTGCTTACACAAATAGCACATACGTCACAAACTCCACTCTTATTTTGAAATGTTCTAGGAGGTATAGATATATTCCTCACTAAATAGTACCCAAGGAAACCCATCATCTAAACCTATAGCTTAGGATATCTTACATACTCAATGTAGGACATATGAATGAATACAATTGCAAGGCATCCATTAATGATACCATGAGTTGCATCCATGCACACATCATTAAAGCCATCAAACATCAAAACAATGAGATTTCCTTTGTAAAAATTGAGCATGCCACTTATTTGCATGTTGTGTGGTTTTTCAAAATGGTTTCGGGCAATCAACAAACCCATCCTCAATTTCCCAGTAGTGTTGGACATTGCCTTTCATCCTCCTTTCAAGCTTGGAGAAATCTGGTCCATGTCGGACAATCATCCTTCATCCCCCTTCCTTCTTGATTTTCTATCTGTGATCAGCCCCTTAGAGGAGAGAGGAGGAGGAGGGAGAAATATTGAGTTTTGATCTCTGAAACCAAGCAACATTGCACGAGTGAAGATTGGCAATTGGAGGTGAAATTTTTGGAGAAATCCATTGCTGAGATCATTGGGGGGTTGCTTACAGGCCCACAATGGCTTCTCCCCCTAAATCGTCACGTGAAGGAGGGGGGGCGGCGTTTGTCATCACGCCATTTCAAACCCCCCCTTCCCTCCCCCCCCTAGCAAGCTGAATTTTTTAGGGGGCCTAAGGCTCCCGCAAAGGCCATGCCCAAATTTTTAAACCTTTGGCCTATTTTGGCCTTTGTAATGCCCACCTTTTGAATCTCCACTCTGTCGGGCCCCCGTTTTGAGTGCTAAAAATTTCTGCTAGTTTGTCTTGAGGTCCCAAACTGCCGGTCACTTGCTCTAGCTTGATCCAACATCTAGAAAAAGTAAGAAAAATCCACAACTGCTCTTCGAAACCGCTTTCAATTCCAGTCTTCTGCAGCTTGTAAAAATTACCAAATTCGTCTTTGCTGCTTTCGACGAGGTTCAATTCCCATCTTGAATTTGCATGCCTCTACTTCTTTTCCACACTTTCATGGGTGTTAAATTTCACTCTCATTGGTGACCATGGGATAGGGTGACTCAACTTGTCAAATCCCACAAACAGATCTACACAAACATAACCATACAAAGCATCAAGCTGAAACGAGAAATACACAACAAAACACTCCACAACTCTCACCCTACCCCTAATAGAATCAAGGCATGACAATCCACAAGGGATAAGCCCAACATAATCTAAAGAAATCCAAAGTGACTCTCTAATCAACTGCTCTAACATGGACTGGCTAAAAATCCTATCAAAGAGATAATCTTAGTGGTGGTCTAAACTACCTATTGAACTTAGGACAACACAACCAAGAGCTCCTACTAGGTGAGGACTCCTATAGCCTGGTTATCATAGTTTCTTCTTATAGCACATTTCCTTTCACAATTTCCATACTCGGGCATGTAAAAAGGAGGGAGCTGAGCGTAGAGTAACCCAAGGAAAATAGGGCATTGGCGTCAAGTCCTATCTCAGTACCCAAGAATCTACCAAGCTCTCGCGAGGCGACACTTAATCCTGTTTTAACGCTCACTTTTACTTTTGCTTCAACCTTTCTTTCTCTTTTCTTTTCAGCTAGATGCTACCCCTAGGAAGACAAGGCATCGGCCCTGGCCTTGGGTTTGACTCGTCCCTAGAGACCTACCAAGCCTCCGCAAGGCGATAATCGACTCCTTGTAGGAATTTTCTTCCTTTTTATTCTTCTTCTTTTCCTTTTCTTATTGAGGGGTTAGAACCCCTTTTACCACAACTCTGTAATTTTATTTCTTTAGATGTACTCAGAACTTGCTCTTTTTTTTATGATTTGGCACGCTTCTCTAACTGCCTCACACTAGCAGGGACTCCTAGGATAGCTACCTAGCAAGTAGGAAGGACATGCCACAAGGACTACCCTCTATCACATGTGTTTATCGCTTGACAATGTCCTAACAGGAGATAGACAACTGCTCAAATCTCCCCTAGATATACCTAATCCAATGCTAGGGCTTCATGCCTTGATTGCCGGTCCCCAACCGACGAAAAGAAATTAACCCCCACAGACAAAGATAACATTATCTGCTTAAGAGGAAAAGACTTAGAAAAGGGATGATACCACTTGGAATGGCCACAAGAAGCTCCTCCATAGCAAAGTCTCCATTCAGTGACTTCGTCAAGTTGTGTGATGTAATCACTAAAACAAAAAAACATTAAACGTACTTGCACCAAATAGACATATGGCCCTCTTGGCCTGAAGAGATATAACATTGCACAACCAATAGAACCAGCCCTCTTGGCCAAAAGAAATAAATCATATGAACTTGAGAAAACCAGCCCTCTTGCCTTATGAAATAAATCATTTTACTACCATTTAACACAACGCACTCTTAAAACAATCCCTTACTCCTAATGTTACTCCACTAAAGCACAAAATTGACCAAGGATGAGACCTTGTAGACCCTACACTAAGTGCATCAAGTTATTAACTAACCCCCCTACATAAGTAGCAAGGGGTGTCCGACGAATATGATGATACACAATCCTATGCATCCATGGGAGAGTAGGAAGGTGCTCACTTGCTACTTGACTCTTAACCCAAACTAACCAGTGGTGTCTGAAATATGATGTGTCAGCAAGAAGACCCCAAAGTAGTACAGGGTTGATGTTAGGAGGTAATTGCAAGAGCACCCCTGGACCACAATTGAAAAATAAATCTTCCATGAAAGCATAGTTAGCCAAGAAATCCGCAAAGAAATTCCATTGTCAAGGAACTAACTAACAAGTCATCATCTCAAAGATATGCTACATATCCAAGGCTGCATGACGGTATATTCGTAAGATGGAATCCCGCACACTATAGGTCCCACTTAGCTGATTAATTACTAACTATGAGTCACCTTTAACCAATAACTAGTGGATACCACCACATCAGGCTATGTTGAGCCCCATGACCAAGGCCTTGTATTGTGCTATATTATCAGTAAAATAGGATCCTAAATAGATTCTCATCTTCATAACAACCCTACATCAGGAATCTTTAATGACAACACCAACGCTCACATGTTTAGCGGGCCCTCTAGAAGCTTTGTCAAAGTGCAGAGTTTAAACCTAGGCCTCATTAATAGGCCACGCCATTATAATAAGCTCACTTGTACTTATGATAATCAAAATAAAGCCGATAGAAAGGGTGTATAACAAGTACAATTCCTCCTTCCTCCATGAACTCAATAGGAATGCTAGTCAGAATTCATTGACAATGGTGGCAATAGACCTTAATTTTCCACATAAGGGATCAGTCTTGCCACTCAGTAACCTAATACCCTATGCTCCACCAAATCACTTGACCTTGGTGGTAACGTTCTTCAAGGTACGGATGCTCCTAGGGAATGATGCGTCCATCCGCTTGTCTTGGTACATACTGCTAGCACATTAAAGTGAAATCCTGAAGGACCTGCATCGGCACCAAGCCCAACGTTAGCCCTTACACATAGTAAGGCTTAAACTTATTAAAATTAACTTTAGTCTTAAACTCTACCCCTTGCAAATCGGCTAGAAGGGCCGTAGAGCCATTCTTTTCTAAACGTACAAGTATGGTCCATCCCATTTGGGTTTTAATTTTCCTAGAAAGAGCTCCCTTCGAGCATCATAATACAACACTAACCGCCCTTTCACAAATTTGTACTTCTTAATCCAAAGATCATGAAGGGTTTTCATTCTTCGCTTGTCTATTTCTTGATGTAATAAAGCCTGCAATCAAATCTCATCAAGATAGGCCAGGGAAGTATAGCATTCATGTAATGCTTCTTCCTCTCCCAATGAATGATTGAGGGAAAAACACACAGTAGGAAGCTCTATTTCTAATGGCAAAATGCACTCCTCCCCATACACTAGCTTGAATGGGGTGTGACCTATGGCTCTCTTGAAGATGTATTGTGAGCCCACAGTACCACATATCATTTCTTATCCCAATCATGCTTACTTTCTTATACGATTTTAGATAAGATTCCTACTAGTTGTTCATTTGTACTCTCAACCTACCTGTTTGCTTGAGGATTATAGGGGGTACTCTTATTGTGCTTGATATTCAAAGCTTTAGTCAGGGCCACTATAACCTTGTTCAAGAAGTGTGTTTCGCAATCAGACACAATCTCCTTCAGTGGGCCGAAATGGCAAGCAATTTGCTCCATAATGAAACTAGCCATCTCCTTAGCATTATCCTTCACCGTTGCTCGAGCTTCAGACCACTTTGTAAAGTAGTCTGTTGCTACAATAATATACCACTTTTGCGTGGTTGATGAAGGGTGTACTGATCCCACAAAATCAATACCCCATTTTTCAAAGGATAATGTAACCAAAATGGGATTTAGAGGTCACCTATGATTTTCTCTCGCATCGTGTCTTTGATAGACATCACAATGCTTAACATAATTGAAAGCATCTTGGAAAATTGACAGCCACCAATACCCAACATATGGAGAGATTTTTGGGTAGTAAGTTGGCTAGAAAAATGTCCCCCACATGTTGAATCATGGCACTCTTCAAGAATAAATGATACCTCATCAGTTACTACACAATGATGATAGATATCATCTAGTCCTCTCTAATACAAGACACCAGCTATAATCGAAAAGCGTAATTCTTGCTGCTTGATTTTTCTCTTTTTAGACTTTGATAATGTAGCCCCAAATCCCCTCATATAGATAAATAATGCATTATTGTTGCATACCAAGAAGGGATGGAAGTTGTATCAATTCTAAATAAATCCTCAATATCACTTCCCTCAGTCAGAATTTATTTTGGCTCCCCGAAATCCACAAGGCATTCTACAATACCCTCCAGCTTTGGTGGCTTGCTCTTGATCTCATAATCAAACTCTTGCAAAGTGATTAACCACTTTGCTAAACGATCAAGCGGCTGCAACTTATTTAGCAACAATCTAAGTCCTTTCACCTTTGTAAAGAATACTACCTTCTCATAGAGAATATAATTATTGAATTTCTTCATCACAAAGACCATTCCCACACACAATTTCTCCATGTATGTGTAGTTAACTTCAGATATCCCCAATTTTCTACTAGTGAAGGCAATTGGATGATATCATTTCTCCTCCCAAATTTAGTCTAAACAAAATTTGATGCTATGCATTGTGATTGCTAAAAATATGTAAAAAACTTCACCTCTTCTGGGTACTTTTAAGATTGGAGCTTTTGCTAATTCCTACTTCATATCCTCAAAGGATACTTGACAGGCTTCATTCCACTCAAACAGATAGTTAAAAGATAGGAGGTTTATCAATGGCAATGTCTTTCTGCCAGTGCATTGATAAATCTTCAATAATATCCCATTGATATTAGAAACATATGCAACTCTTTTGGAGTACGCCGTGGGCTCATAGAGACTATGACCTTTATATGGTTAGGTCAGTCGCAATACCAACTGAACTAACCACATGGCCGAGTAGCAACCCATAGGGCACTCCAAATATGCACTTTTTAGGATTAAGAGCAATGTAGAACTATCTACAACACTCAAAAAAATTCCTAAGAATAGTCAATTGTCACTCCCTTGAGGTGGTTGCCCTCGAGAAAGCTACTATATGTATATCCTCTACATCACATGCGTTCAAAGCCTATTTATAAATATCCTTATCTATGAACTTTTCTTGAATAAAATAGAACCCTTTTCTATTCAATCTATAAAAAAATCCTTTATATTACACCCTTCTATATGTAAAAACTATAAAAAAATAGTATTTTAAAAATACCTTATTTTGAACCCACGTGATGCACACATGTATTTCTAAGTAACTTACCCAAGTGATTGCCCCCAGATCATCAATAAAGACTTTTAACTCCTTTAGGGCTTATCAGCTGTTTGTTTTGCTAAGATCCAGGCGCATTGCATAGACCAAAGGCCATCACATCATATGCAAAGGTACCAAAGATAGTAATAAATGTTGTTTTCAATTTGCCTTCTTCCATAATGGCCATCTGGTTATGTCCAGCAAAGCAATCCATAAACGAATAGATTTCCCTACCCAATAACTAATCCAAAATATGATTAATGAAAGGCAATGGGTAGTAATCCTTAACTGTCTATTTATCAAGCTCTCTAAAGTCTACACAAAGCCAGGTTTGATTATTTTTCTTCTTCCTGATAACAACATGTGAACACCATTCGGTGTACTAAACATGGAAGATTTAACCAGCTTTTTGCATTTTTTGTAACTCCTTGAATAGCCCGTCCCTCAGTTTGAAAGGCATATGCCTTACTTTCTGACGCACACAGGACGACTACCTTTCTTTAGAGGTATGGTATGAACACCTAGGCTAGGAGGAATGCATCTCAGCTCATCATAACTCCATGCAAAAATATTGTAGAATTCTTGAATCAAGGACAGGCAATCCTTTCTTTCTTTTGAATTGAGCATGGACCCTAATTTGATTGGCCATAAATCATTCATCGTACCAAGGTCGAGCTCGATTACATCTACATCCCTTATCCTCTCCTGAGCCTTGATTGGCTCATTCAAAATCACTCTGGATATCCTTTGTAGTGGACCCCTCATTGGATTCGTCGCTTGATGACGTCTCACTAGCAGGTGGGACATCTAGCATATCAAACTCTAATGAAGACAAAGGAAAAATCTCACTTTGAGGAGATTCAGGATAGGCATCTACTGCTACACATCTAGCACCTTGACCAAAGATCAATCGACCAACGGGTATATCAACTTGACAGTCTACTTGAAGGATCCGTGGCCTGCCTAGCAACACTTCATAGCTAGGATGCCCTGCAAACCTAATGACCCTAAAGTCCAAAATGCATTCTACATTGGCAATGGTCACATGGACTTTAGTAATGCAACCTTTGGGTTGTCTTAAATTGTCATCAACCATTTGGAGGATTGTGGAGGCATCTTTTTTTATTTCTAATCCTAGTCTCTCCATCAATTCCAAACTCATAATGTTGATAAAAGATCCTATATCCACAATAGCACGATCCACTAATATTTCATCAACATATGCTGCTACCCTGGGACAATGCTTTTCAACATGCTCAAACCAATCATCTCCTACTCATGCTATTCCCAAGGGCTCAACAATATATCCAATGCATAGGATCTTTTGAAATTCCTTGCACACTCTTGGAGACAACTTAATCAACTATAGAAGTTTTACATCTTGCTTAACTTCGCAAAGAGAACTCGCTAAATCAATTTCATGATAGCTAGCAAGAGCTTGCTTTTCTCACCAGACCATTCTCTTTTTTGGTATTTGAACCGAATTTGGTGCTTCTTTCTTGGCTTTTACCTTTTCTTTGGTGACTCCCTATCCTGCTTATTGGGGTCGACTTTACCATCCATGACTTTGAGAGGTCCGCCTTCCATACTGGGATTAAGGACTCGCGTCCCCTTATAATCTTGCTTAGGGTTTTCCTTGATAGGTTTTGCCTTATCTTTGTTGACTTCTTTACCCTTTTGACCTCTTGTAACAACCCATAGATTAGCAACTTTCGTGCCATTGATGCAAACCGCTTCGATAAGGCTAACTCCACTACCGCTAGGCAGCTCCTCTACCATAGCCTTCCCTCTTTGTAATATTTGTTTTGGTCCTTCATCTTACTAGAGATTATTCCCTTGAAAGGCTGGACCTGGCTATTTACTTCCTTGCTAGAGAGAACTAATATTACTCCAATAGGTTTTGGCTAAACGACCAAACTTCTCACATATGTCACATTTGACGTTTGGACAATTCCTAGGGAAATGTTGGCCACCACACCACTTATAGCTAAATCTTGATGGGCCACCCTCTTCAGGGCATCAAGTCCCTATCAAATTCTGCTACTTCTTAAGGAAATTAATGCCGATGGCTATTTTTCTATATAGTTCTCTAATCATATCTGTATAATGCTTTATCATATCTTTAGCTTTGCCAAGGACATTAAAAAGCTTTAGAAAACTTAAAATAAAGCATTATTCATATCATCAAATATGGTGATGCCAATTGCTTCTTCTGTTTGAGGCATCAAAAGAAAGCATTCTTTATTGACGTTAGAGATTCCATTGATTTCTTACAAGAACGTCTTTGCAACTTGTATTGTCCAGATCCAGATAAGATTACTCAAGTTCTGACCATCCTAAAGGTTCATCACTAACCTAGTTCTTTTCTAGAATATATTCGAAATTGGTCATGTCAACGAATGGGCCGTTAGATGCTGAAGTTATAGAGGAACTTTCATTGTCAAGCAATTCAGTGGTTGAAAGTGATGCTGTTGACAAGGCAAGTTGAAGTTTAGCAGCACCTTCTTGTGCCTCATCCATAGATGGTGGTAAAAAAAAAAGTGCAAGCATTCATAATAATCCTCTAGTTCTCCAATTTGTGACACTATCATTGAGCGAAATATTAAATGTTCTCGTGTCTTTACTCCCACTCCTTGAGAGATTCTGTTTGATAGATAGTGTCATCTTGAACAAGATGTTTTTAAACTTGAGGGTTGTATCAGTTGACCCCTACACTTTGAGAAAAATGATGTTGATGTAGGATCTCTTCAATCTCACGCTTAGCCAAGATGAAATTATGGAATTAATCTAGTTTGTCAAAAGTTATTTGTCCTGGGCTGAATGGATCAACCTTGTTCAACGCAAGGTTAAAATATGCTTGTGAAGTCCATCCTTGCAACGCAAAAGTAATCATGTATTTCTAGAATACTGAATCTTTCATCATCTTCATAAAGTATCATTCTTTCTACCAAGCCATCCCATCTTACAAAATCGCCATAGAAAGAGTATATTCATGTGTGCACCAATTATAATGTGTTCTTTTTACTCCACTTGGACACTTCCAAAATAGAAGAAGGCGACACAAAATAAAGAGGAAACATCACAGGATTTTCTAGTGGTTCATAAGCACAAAAGTTTGCCAAATATGAGGCACACGATTTCTATGTAAAAAAACTCAATATAGTCCGAGTGTGAAGGACAAATTATTGTGCATATGCATTTATTTACATTGCATTCATTGTATGCCATGAACATAAAAGGTCTCCTATGTGGGTAGAGCTTCATGAATCTTTTTGGTAGCTCTTGACATGCTCTAGAAGATGATGCTCCTTTTCTGACATCCCTCCAAATGACTTGGGCACCTGAAGTATCTATTTTTTCTTTGGAATTGAATTCTAGTAGACTTGCTATCCATGGGCCTTTTGGTTCAAATGTCATGTACCTTCTGCTGCAACATATCACAATTAGCTTCTAAATAGTAGTCCCAAGAAAATCCTTCAATATTTGAACTACCTTTATTGTATGATGGAGATGCCTCCACAGTCTCTTTTCCTTCTTGAAGAACAAGAATCTTCTCATCACTGTGGCAATATACATTGGTGACGCATGGGGCAATTTCACTTTCCAATTCAACCCATACATTATTCTGATACTAGATTCCTAAAGTCCTTTCATGAAAGCCTAAACTCATGAGATTTGTGCTCAGATTTACATCATTCTTGATTTCATTCCCCAAGAATCCATGTTATGCAATCAATCAAGTGATGCTTACAAAAAAATTATGAATGCATTGAAGAAATTGTGCCTAGTCTAACTATAGGTGCTTGTGCATCATGCAAACACAAAAGATACACACAACGCAAAATAAAATTCCTAATGACGCAGACTAATGTGATCAATTTCTTGGTAAAAAACTCCGCCCTCAGACTTGCAATGGTGGACACGTAGCATTAAGGCATCTGCCCCCTCCAAACCTGCACATCCTCTGGATGGGCCACAGCTACCCATCCTCATCACCGCCAAGCTTGATGGTCAATGCAATCTCTTCATCTTCTATAAAAGCATCTGCAATGTCCATATCTTCATCTTCATCATCTCCTAGCTTAAATCCATCATAAATCTCTTCATCCAAATCCTCATTTATATAGGATGCATCATCTCTTTTCTTGAATAGTTTAATCCTCTTCCATGTAATCGGAATCCACAAGGCCGTACCTTCAAGCTTTTCCAAGGAATATGTAGAATTTTCATGGACATACTGCACTAAATAGGGCCCAAACCATGTTTTTGAAACCTTGTAGATAGCACTATATTGATCATCTAGATTGTTGTCATAGATTAACACCCAATCTCCTTCCTTAATCTATTTAGGTCTCAATCTGTGTTTGCTATCAAAGTGGTCTTTATTGCAAATCCTGGCCTCTTTGAGCTTTTTAATTAATCTCTCAATGTCTTTAGGTCTTCTCTCCAACTAACAAATAGAAGAGCTAAAATATCTTCTTTAGTCATCTCTTCTTGCCTCAGGGAAGTTACTATATATATCCTCTACATCACGTGCGTTCAGGGTTTATTTATAAATATCCTTATCTGTGATTTTTTCCTAAATAAAACATAACCCTTTTCTATTCAATCTGTAAATAATCCCTTTAGACTACACCCTTTTGTATGTAAAAAATGTATAAAAATGGTATTTTAAAAATACTTTATTTTGAACCCACGTGATGCACATATATATTCATGAATAACTTACTCGAGCTTCTTGCTCTCCCATGGTAAAGCACTCCAAGTAAGTGTGCAAGTCTCTGTAAGCATGAATGGCTTCTACCCATACATCAACTCAGCCCAGGATATAATTTGTAGGCACGCTTTGAGTAGTGCGATCAGCCCATAAGGCATAAGGCAACAACCTAGGCCACTCCCTGACCGTCCATTGCATGCGTTGGCGAGGCTTTCACAATCAGCGGATGGCCTCTTTCACTCTTCCCATTGCCTTCTTGATTATATGTCGAAGTCAAAGAAAGTTTTAAGTGAAGGTGAGAGAAAAATTCCCTAGCCTCATCAACATCCAACTCACCTCTATCTCCATTAGGTTTTCCAATACACCCATACTTGCAAATAACATCTTCCAACAGAAACTTACAAACCACAGAAGTAGTCTTTGTCCATAATGCTCTTCCTTCCACTTGATTTGTGAGATCTTCTTGTGCCAAAAAAATAAGCGCATTTGCAATAAACTAACATGCATAGTTATCAAATCAAGAATCTGCTTGTAATGAATACATAGTGGGTAGATAGGATGAAGCTCATCTCTATGTCTCACTGAAGAGAAAAAGTGACAATCAGGGCATGTCTCAAAAAACTATGAGATATTTATGTACATGCCTCTCCACCAATAGGGCTCTTTGATCTTCTCATAGGTTGCCCAACAACTCGATGTCCAGCCCAAAGACTTTCATGAAATTCTTTTATGATCTGTACCTATGAAGCTCTATAATAGACAACTCTCAATGGTTGTCCTCCTCGCTTTTGCGGATGCTTCCAAAGTAGCCCACTTTGCAATAAGAAACCATAGGTTTTTCTTCTGATCTTCTTGAAGTTTGCATCAGTCCATCCAACTTGTCTAGACATGGTACTCAAATTATGACCAATCTATAAATGCTCTCATGTATACAAAAAAACATGTATACAAATACTCATCAAAGCTTTCCAAAGCAAACACATGACAAATATGATCAACATGCATGGTTGAACAGTGTGGGAGCTTTCACTCAACCGCCAAGACCCTCAGACCACTTATTGATTCAAGCGTTCCAAGCTGAGCACTAATGGCTACCTCTCACATAGCCGACGCGCCATCCATATCTATGGGTGTAGTGAGCTTACCTTGATGCCGTTCGAGTTACCTCCTCTCCCGCACACTTCGGTAGCTCCACGATCCAAGTGCAAGCTTCAAGCAAGCTCCATCCTCAAGCTCCATGCTCCAAGCTCCATTGCCGCGAGCAAGACAAGAGAAGAGAAGAGAAGAGAAGAAGAGAGGAGACGATGGAGAGCTTCTCCTCCTCGGTCCCTCACCCTCACACACTCACTCCCTGACACTCTCACACTCCCTCTCTCAAGCACAAGCTCAAGCAAGCAAGAACAAGAAGAAAAAGAAGAAAAGGAGAGCTACTTTTGGCCACATACAAGAATGAGCTTCTCATTCACTTTTCAACTTTATATACAAAACCCTAAATCCCTTTTGGGCGGTCATCCCCTTTTCCCCTTTTTACATGGCCGGCCATAGCCTTGACCCTTTTTCCCATTGTCCTTCTATCTTCCTATCTTCCTTTCCATCACCTGTCTACATTTACAAATTGCACGGGTGAGAGCCCGACGCTCTTTTACAAGATTTCAGGGTGCCCCTTTTTATTTTAAAATGCGCATTTCCCCTTTTGCCTTTGCCTTGGACTTTTAAGGTTGCCCTTGCGCTTTTGGCCTTTTCTCCTTTTCTTTCTTCAGTCGGGCTACCTTTTTTTCGCCTTTGCCCTGCGTCTTTTCCACTTCTTTTTACTTTCTTCGTGTTGGGGTTAACATTACCCCCCTCCCAGACGAGTGCCAGTCCCATGGCACTCACCGTTGTAGGTAGCAGGCTGTAGCATGCACCGAAGACGTGGGTAACAAGGACGCCTGTGGTTTCCATGGAGGGTGTTGGTGGTGGTGTGGCAGAAGGTCCTGGGGCCTGTTGGTGGCTCAGGTGGCTGGTGGAAGGTTGTTGGAGTTGGTGGTAGGGCTATGCTGTGTTGGGGATTGCATTGATGGCCAGCACAAGTGTTGGTTTGTTGGGGATTCTACGCATGACGATTCCTTGCGGGCTTTTCGGATGGTAAGGGACAAGCATTCAAAGTTGAGTGTTGATAAGGAGCGATTGGAATTTCGTTGGAGGCTTCAATACTTGCAATTTGAAAACCTCTCGTGTGATCTCTCCCTAAGGGATAGTGCTAGTCTTCTTATCGTGCACAAGACATATTTGATTAGTTTGGGAGACAGGTCGAACTCTAAGCAAGCTAAGAGTATTGTCCTGCACTTGAGGACCCAAACTATGTATATACTTCAGTGTAGGTATTATGTGGGTGCTTGTGCATACTTAGATATTACTGAGTTAGAAGACTGTCGGCCTGGTTCCTTATATAGCAATGGGTTGGTGAAGCAAGGGGCTAAGTTGATGGAAAATTTTGTCAATGAAGACGGGGAGTACACTTGAAGATTGCTTGAGACATCATTATGGTCTTGTCAAGGCAATGTAGCATAATTAAGCTTCTTGATGTCTTAGCTATTGGTAGCTAGTGGCTACTTGTAGTGCTTGGAACGTATGGTGTACTTTTCCATTGTCTTTCAAACCTTGCTCCCCACTTTTGATTGTAATGGCATTGATTTGGAGTGTAAAA
Organism: Lygodium microphyllum; assembly: GCF_053477565.2. Classification (NCBI taxonomy): domain Eukaryota; kingdom Viridiplantae; phylum Streptophyta; class Polypodiopsida; order Schizaeales; family Lygodiaceae; genus Lygodium; species Lygodium microphyllum. The sequence continues at coordinate 118,424,817 of NC_141141.1, read as the reverse complement.
GAATTGTGCAAGTGGTTCAGGGTGACAGGTTTAACCATAGGCGAGGTGAGCTCCCAAGGTATGTCCTGCCCTTGATGTGCCCTGAACAATTGTGGGGGATGTACAAAGGGCTAGGGTATTAGGGACGGAGCCAGCCGACCAAGGTCACTGGACGTACCTAATTTGAGAACCCCTAGGTGCGGTGCTGTGATTGTGTGTGTGTGTTTTTTCTCTCTCTCTCTCTCTCTCTTTTCTTTCTTTCTTTCTTTCTTTTTCTTTTTTTTTCTTTTCTTTTCTTTTTCTTTTTTTTTTCCTTTTTTTTGTGGTGGAAAAATGAATACAATCAATGCCATACTTTGAGGCTGTTAGCCTTTCATTTGGATTTGAGAAATGTTGGGATCCAAAGGCTATGAAGAATGGGTATTACAAATATGATTGTGTCACCAGCCTTGATGCTAGAGGAACTGTTGTTGAGATGAAGAGATACACTTGAGATTTTGCACACCTCTTTGGAACATATGAGACATCGAACAATTGAGGTAGCACTTGGAGTGAGCTGTGCATGGACAAGGGCAGAGCATCTTGCGAATTGAATCTTGGATGATGAAGAGACGTTCACCCTTGTTGAGAGTGTGGCTCCTGCCCAAACATAGAGTTGGCCAAGAAGGAGGAGGTAATTGACGATTATGCCTTGGCCATGCTCAATTGCAATATGTGCTTTTTCTGCAAAGGTGTCCTTGGGTTCCCATCCGGTGGCGTTTCCGTCATGGCTTTTGTTTTTTGGTATCCTGTCACTTCCTCCATAATGGTTCTTTGTGGGGTTGGTGGTCTTGTGATGACTTGGATATTAAACGCTTCTAGCCCTTGACCTGTGTCATTCTGCATCCACTTGTCACTTTGTGAGAGTATATGCTCGCTCACGTTAAGTACATCGGACCAATGCAATCATGTTAAGACATAATTTTTTAGAATGCTATGATGCCTATCCCATTACTTGTTAAGGTCGCATACATTAACGGTAGGTGAGGGAAGTGTGTACAAGTGGGGATCTTGCCCCTTTACTCATCAAAAACAAAAAGTTCTGGCATGATGACTTGCCAAGCTACTTGTACATCATAGGGGCTTAGTCGATAGGTACTAGGCGGGGTGAGTCCAGTTGGCTAGGCGACCGAGGCGGTGCTAGTGCGGGGCTCCTGTGAGGCTGGGCAGGGAACATCTCGGCTGGGACATAAATGGTGTAGTCCCGGGCCACTACCGTTTCCAGAATGTCTTTAAACAATTCATTAAATTATGCCCTATCTCTGGCCGCCTTGTCACTTCGTGAGCACCTGGTACCCGAGCGTGCGTTGGGGGTCTGTGCAACTGGCATTGCCACCTTTTGTGTGCCTCCCTGAGCGTTCGCTCCCCTGGCCTGCAGATTCTTCAGCCTTCGTTCGGGGCGGTGTCGCTTGGGGCCGCGTTTCTTGGCATACCTTTTAAGAGTGGGCACATAATGCACTGGCGGAGGGGCATGTGCTGCATGTTCCCATCGGTTGCGGAGAGCGTCCTTGCAAGCTAGCTGCCCTTGGTTCTCCATGTTTTCCTCACAAGGAGACCTGTAAGATGCGAATCAAGGATTAGGATTTGTTACATGATAAGACCATTCATATGTAAGGGATTATAGAGCGGGTTATCAAGCGCATAGGACGAGGAGGGGAGGGGTAGGGCATGCAATGCTTGTTGTAGGGGGATGGCCCCCGTGATGTATATTTAGCCTCCTGCCATTAGCAGATCTTGGTTCACGCCGAGTTACCTCGGCTGGCGGTCATGGATTTAGGCAGGGATCCTCCTCGGAAGGATAGACCGGAAAGGGAAGAAGGTGTATAGAAAGGGACTATACCCTATCTACACCATCAGAGTTGTTGGTCGAGGCTTCCTATGGCGGTAATGTGGGTTGCATGCCCTTCACTTGGAGGTGAGGATGGTCACACAGCTTTTTAAAGCGTGATGAGAGGGGGACCTGAGGAGCTTAACCTGTCAAACCCAACTCTTCTCCCTGCGCTTGACTATCATTGCTTGTGTGTGTTGATAGTATCTATACAGGGTAACACGAAAATCATTGTTTATATATAAATTTATACATATACTAATCCATGTCACCTCACGAGGATAGAAACCAATTGTAGAACTCAGGATTGTACTGGAGCGTGGCACACGCATCTAGTATTCGTGGCAGCTTACTCAATACCGATAGATATTTTGCTACATCGAATAGCATGGAACCTTGTCCGAGTCTACTGGCAATATGTAACTCCTCCTCAGTGAGAACCTTATCAAACAGAGCGTTCTCTTGGCTAGTTCTAGCTAAGTCCATACCCCAAATGGCAGTCAGCACTTGAAGGGAAGTTGGTGCAACGTAGGTTGGGTCTCTTTGAGACCGCCATTTGGCCAACCGCTCTTCTGAGACCGTCATGATCTGAGCCCCTAGTTCGGCCATTATGACGTGGCTTTCGCACCAACGCCGCTCAAATTGACTCTGGCCTGCTGACAGTCGCTTTAGTAGCTCTATGTCTACGAGATTCGGTCGACATAGCACTTCATTGAACGTGACGGATAAGCGCAGTTCGTTAGCCTCCTCGTCAGGGATGAGTCGCATGCGTTCATGCAGGAACCTGTCGTAGTGCCCGTCAAGATGTTCTTGTCCTTCCCATGTTAGAGGAAAGGTCAAGTAATCTCCGAGCTGCTCTTTGGGGATTGTGCCCATGTCCACAAGGACGTAGACTCGCGTGACCACTTTGAGCTTAGCCTCCAACTCAGTTAAGCATTCTGTGACACTTCTATGTTCAACGAGGGCTTGCTCGGTTGCTATCTCATGCAAAGTCCTAAGAGTTTCCTTAGGCTTTAGCATGGTTGGGGGCTCAGGCCTAGATGAGCAAGATTGGTCCATGCTAGGCTTTCTTATGCTCTTGAGGTTCTCATGTTTCTCCTGAAGTTTTGCTGTTATTTCGTCATGGTTCTTCTCGAATGTGACTGGTATAGATTTGTCACCTTGTTGTGACAGCATTGTATCCACTCTTGATTGATCAATGTGAGTTCTATTGTCAGTGGATAGAGTGTTGCAAGCAACTGTTGATGGCAACGGTTGCTTTGGTTTCTCAGAGCACACGGATGTGTCTGAGGGTTCACCGCTATTAGGAGAGGCATCAGTGGGTTCATTGGTGGGTGGACTCGATGCTTTATTCATCAGCTCTCCAGTGCCCTTCATCTCAATGTTCTTGGGGTCCACTTTCATCTGTTGTTGTTTTCTCTGCTTTCTCCTCTTTTTCTTGGTTAATAAAGGTGCCTCTTTCAGCAACTCAGGACCCTGGGCTATATCGACCGTTGATGTGCTTGATTGGGCCTCAGCCTTCTCTTTCTCTAGTGTGTCCTTACGGGACATGGCCGTGGCCTGCTGAATAGCCTTGCTAGGTTGTGAGAGCACAACTGCCACCCTTTTCAGAGAGTCTAGCTTTTCAACCAACTCCCTTGCGTTTGACTCCTCCAGCCTAGGCCTTAGGCCCTTTGAAAGTGCTGGAGTTTTCGAGGAAGTTGGTTGCAACACCTCTTCCATAGGTGAACTTCTAAGGACACGTTCCACATAGGGTATTGTCACGGCCAAGGGCTGTGACTGCTGTGATCCCTGATTGGAAGTAGTAGCAGCTAGTTTAGTGGGCTGGCTACCCTTGGTGGATTGCGGTGTCAAGTCCCTAGGGCGATCAGAAGTGGTTGTGTCTTTAATTGGCCTTTGAGCACTCATTTGTGTAGATCGAACATGAGCTGATCTAGTCGCATTAGGTGGCTCAGGCATATCCTTGGGTCGAGAGCTACAGATGGCATCATGTCCCACCTCTTTGATGGTTGGAAGCTTAGATGGAGGTAGAGATTGGAATTGAGCAGTCGCCCTTGACAACTGCTGTGGTGCTTCCTGTGTCTGTTTGGGAGAAGAGGGTGTAGGAGATCTAGGGCTCCTAGGTGGATGTGGCACTAGCTGAACGATTTTCTCAAGGCCATTAGATGATTGTGCCATTTGCTTTGTTGAGCGATCAGCCTTGCCTTGAGCAATGTTGTGCCTATGATGCTTGTTCTCCTCTTGGGGATTCAAAGGCTCCTTGGGCACTAATGATTTTTGTGCACGCTGAGTGGCTGCATCTGATGTCCGCTTGTCAAGCATACTAGGCTGAGGATCTACTTTTTGATAGGCCATGTTTGGTTTCTTGATTTCAGTAGTGATGGGCTCAATCACTCCAATATTTTTTGTTTGAAACTTGGCCTTTCGTTTAGTTTTCCTCCTCTACCTCTTTGCTTTGGACATAGTTTGGGCTTCTGACAGAGGTGGCCTAGCAGGGAGTTTGGGCACCCAAATCCATTGGTTACCTGCGTAGTATCCTTGAGCACGTAGCAACGCTTTGGATATCCATCGCGGTGTTGTGATGACTCTCCATCGACGCCTCCGTCTATGGGGCTTGGGCTTCTTTCATGGTCTTCTATGATATTTGTGAGTCCAAACCCTGTCCTTGGCCTTGTCTCTTGACCTTCTTGTTTCCGGAATGGCCTCACTCACTGGTTCTCGTTGTTCGACCTGTGCTTGTATCAGTTTCTCCAACAAGTCCTTGCTCTCATTAGTAGGCTTGCTTGGTATGTCAGAATGCTCCTTGCCCTTCCCTTGAGGTTTGGCAAGGTCACCCTTGCTAAAAGTTGTGATTATCCTCACACCTGGTAGTGTTAGGTGTATCCTCTGTGCTACATAGTCAGCCTCACACTTGGTTGCCCTTTTGAAGGGTCTTCCTAGGAGGGTTTCTTTCCCGCAGCTAGCACTATTTGGAGGAACATGAAATAGGATAGGCAAGCTTTCCGTTTCAATTGTCGCAAGGATTTTGCACTTCCCTATGAGTGCTTGTGGGTGTCCCCCATAAGGGCTAAGAGTTGCACTAGTCGGTGTCAGCTCTGGTTGGCCTAGTAGGATCCATGATTCATAGTTCAAGATATTAAAATCTGCTCCTTCATCAATTAGAGCATCAATAGTATGCTCTCTTTTTGCGGTGAGTTTGACCCTAAGATAAGCAGGTGGTACCATGTCTTCGTCTTTCGGGTCCTGGCTTGTAAATTTAAGCCTTCTGACAGATGCCCTTGAGTTCTCGACTGCACGACTAGATGTGGATTCTCCACTGATGTCTTGGGTTGTCTGTGCAGTGTTGCTCAAGGTACATCTCTCGTCAAGAGTGTCATGTCTAGTCATCTTGGCCTTTGTAGTTTGCTGATGTTGCATTTCGCTTCGACAAGACACGGTGTGAACACAATGTCTTTGTGTTCTCGTGGTGTGGCCTTTTTTCCCTTGATGGCTAGAGTGGCCCATTGAGGTTCTAGGGTCTCTGTTTGTCTCTATTCGGTTATGGGCTTTTGGCTGCTCTTTTGCAAGTGAGAATCCATGCTTGTGTAGAGCCATCACTTCACTAGGGTCTAATTTGGAAGACCTGTCTCACGGCGCGCATTTTCTCTCCAACCTACTCGGGGGAGGTGCGGAGGGGGCGGAGGGGGTTGGGAGGGGGGCAGTCCCCCCCGGCCCGCAGGGCCATTACGGTAGAAGCCATATGCAATTTGGAGGACCGTTTATAGCCAAATTTTGAACTAAGTGCTCTAAATTTTAGCCTAGTGATGGATCTATCATGTGCCTTTAGTTCTAGGTAGCGTTTGGGGTCAATCTCGGGGTTTAGATGTGTCAAAATTTGTGTTCTAGATACATGTCCGATTTTGACACTTTTTTGTCTGATTCTCAGATGTCCGATTTTCAGGAGTCCGATTATCAGAATCGGACGTCCGATTTTGGGTTGGTCCGATCGGACTAGTGGTCCAAGTTTGGTCACGTCCGATTCTAGGAGTCGGATCAAAAAGTGGTCGGATTTTCAAAGTGGTCCGATTCTGGGAATCGGATCGGACAAAGTGGTCCGATTCTGAGCAGGTCTGATTCTGGGCTGGGTCCGATTCTGGCTAGTCCGAGTGGTCCGATTTTCAAGATCGGATGGGCTGGTCCGAGTGCCATGTGGCACGTCCGATCGGGCTGGTCTGATTCTCGAAATCGAACGGTCCGACTCCTGAACTCGGGTGGTCCGATTCTGGGAATTGGACCACAACGAGTTGGTCCGACTGTGTCGGCGAGACGGGCACGATTCCCCCGCGTTTGTCCCCTCCTCACAGTCTGGTGCACACAATCACCACAAACTTTTTAAATCTGATCAGGGCACTTGTTAGAAAACATCAGACTCACCTGGAGCAGCAAGATCACCGATGCCCAGGAATCGGGGCAGCGCTTCCTCGTCCTGTGAACCAGAAGTTCTCTCTCTCTCTCTCTCTCTCTCTCTCTCTCACAAGGCAAACCAAGGAACTGAGGTCTGTCCTGGCCTCTTAGGGTCCTTTCCGAGCACTGTAGAACCTCACAGCTAGTTCCTTGTCCCTATCTTACCCAGAAACTTGAATTTGGTCCCCTGTTTCCCTGTTTCAGCCTGTTATACAGCAACAGAGAACCTACTGTTTACTTGTTTTTTTCTTCTTTTTCTTTGTTTTTTCCTACTCTAAATGCATCCAAATCACAAAATAAATACCTATACTACTCCATTCCACAACATAAATCACAGAAAGCAAAAAACCTACTTGCCAAGGAGATCAAATACCATCTTCAACCCCCTCGCTTCCTACCTATCTACCTCAAGCACCGGTTCGGGGGAAACCCCTTACTTTGATGCTCGATTCGAAGCGCGCAAGCGCTCAAGGCTTGAATCCGTTGGTCCCGGCAACGGAACCAAAATGTGGGAGCTTTCACTCAACCGCCAAGACCCTCGGACCGCTTATGGATTCAAGCGTTCCAAGCTGAGCACTAATGGCTACCTCTCACATAGCCGACGCGCCATCCATATCTATGGGTGTAGTGAGCTTACCTTGATGCCGTTCGAGTTACCTCCTCTCCCGCACACTTCGGTAGCTCCACGATCCAAGTGCAAGCTTCAAGCAAGCTCCATCCTCAAGCTCCACGCTCCAAGCTCCATTGCCGCAAGCAAGACAAGAGAAGAGAAGAGAAGAGAAGAAGAGAGGAGACGATGGAGAGCTTCTCCTCCTCGGTCCCTCACCCTCACACACTCACTCCCTCACACTCTCACACTCCCTCTCTCAAGCACAAGCTCAAGCAAGCAAGAACAAGAAGAAGAAGAAGAAGAGGAGAGCTACTTTTGGCCACACACAAGAATGAGCTTCTCATTCACTTTTCAACTTTATATACAAAACCCTAAATCCCTTTTGGGCGGTCATCCCCTTTTTCCCTTTTTACATGGCCGGCCATAGCCTAGCCCCTGTTTCCCATTGTCCTTCTATCTTCCTAGCTTCCTTTCCACCGCCTGTCTACCTTTAGAAATTGCACGGGTGAGAGCCCGGCGCTCTTTTACAAGATTTCAGGGTGCCCCTTTTTATTGTAAAATGCGCCTTTCCCCTTTTGCCTTTGCCTTGGACTTTTAAGGTTGCCCTTGCGCTTTTGGCCTTTTCTCCTTTTCTTTCTTCAGTCGGGCTACCTTTTTTTTGCCTTTGCCCTGCGTCTTTTCCACTTCTTTTTACTTTCTTCATGTTGGGGTTAACAAAAATTTAGCCCCATCATCAACATCATCAATGCAATAAAAATCCATATCATCATACCTTGCTTGCGAAAGCATATCAGCTACTTGGTTGTCTTTACCTACTATGTGCTTGAACTCAGGATTCATGGATTCTATGTACCCAATCCACCTAAGCATGGAAATATCTGGAGTAGAACAACTCATGATCATACCTAGAAGAGTTAAACAATCAGTCTCGACCACTACAAAAGCACCAATGAAGTACTCTCTATCATTCTTGAGAGCCGTGACAACTCTCAAGAGTTCCATCTTTATCTAAGAATGCCTATGTTGTTGCTCATTTAAGACTTTCGTTTGAAACCGAATATCATACCTATTCCCATTTGCATCGTCTTGGCCAACAACCCATCAAATGTCGATAGGACTAGTATCATTAGTAAGAACAATGGGTCTCCCATACTCATAATCTGCCTTTTGAAGAGTTAGAGAAGCTCTCTCAATAATTTGTTTAGTTTATGAATCGCTTTAGTATGTGTCATCTCCCAAGAAAAGCATTGCCCTTTCCTCAAGAGCTGGTAGATATCATCTACAATATGAGCAAAATGAGGAATCTAAATAAGATAAAACACACAAGCTCCAAGAGACCTACAAACCTCCGAAGTAGAAGAGCAAGTCTCTGCAATTTTCTCTATGGCATCAACATTTGCAAGAGAAGGCTTCCTCCCATAATATCCACACATATGTCCAACAATCAAAACTTCTCTAGCTCCAAAAATAAACTTCAACCCTGAGAAGGTCAAATTCATTTCCTCTAGCATGCAAAGAATCTTCTCAACATCACTAATATATGAAGCCACAAAGAACTTGCATCCATGGTTGTCTAAAGAATCATCCTTTTGTTTCTCCAAGAACCTTGATAGGTAAATCATCAATGAAAGGCATGGTAAGATCAATAATAAAATCTTGTAGAACCTTGTTCATCCCATTCATCATATAAGCAACAAAATTAGTAGCTCCTTGTAGAAACGTACACATTCAGACAAGGCCTAAAGGTGTTGTAGTCAAATCTCTACTCTCAAGGGCAAGCAGTAATTGATCATATCCGGAATAAAGATTTCCCAGTGAATAGATAGCACATCCAACAAAAGCTTCAGCAAACTCATCCACAATAGGTCTTGCACCAACATTTCGAATAGTGACCTTGTTCACTGGTTGTAAGTCATGTATGAATATGAGTGTCCCATTCTTCTTACGAACTGTGAACCATCTATTGGAATATGGATCTGAAGATGGCTCTAGAATCCCCATCCTGATCCACTCATTCAAAATCTCTACCAATTTGGGCAAGTGAGCCATCGGCATAGAAATAGGCCGTAGATTCCAAGGGATATGCAGAATGGTAAAAATAACCATAGGTGTCACAGCCCTAGGATCAACACATCCAATCTCATGTGGAAAAAAAGCAAAAGCTTTCCCATGTCTAGATAACATCTCTTCAAAACATCTTACCTCTTCAGGAAATAGAAATTCTTCAGTCCCAATCTTCATCTCTTTCAATGTCTCAACTAAAATCTTATGTCTGTGACACCTGCAGGATCTCTTAGAGAAGATTGCAAAGCGGCTCTCCTAACCATCTCATCACTATCCAAAAATAGCAATCTTGCAGCTAGTCAACCTTCTTGTCAACTGCCCTATATTTTTTCTGAACTCTGGCTTCATTGCTACAACCTACAAATTTCAACCCTTGTTGAAAATACTCTGGTAAACACAAATTTTGTTGTGTATAATCGGCAACATCCTACTCTTTTTGTTGAAATATTTCACCAAAAAATACTTTTTACTGAGAATCCTCAGTACCCAATTTCTTTTGAAGCATGAAATGAGCAATTTCGCAATACATTGATAGAGAATGGACCTGTAAGACATCTAACAACTCTTGATTGTTAGTATTCAGCAATATTGAAAGTTCTTCCATGGTATCTAAGCATGAAAGGCCATCATAGAGACCATCCATACGGTCTTCTTCTTGCAAAACACCTACAAGCATCAATTCTTTTTCTTTTCTTTTTACATCCTGCCTAGCAGCTCTAGGCATTCCAGAATTATTCTAAAAACACAAAGTACTTTCAGTGGATACACCATAAACACTTGAGGAAAACCTACTACTGCTAGGAGGCGAGAGCTTTCCCCGACTTGTACCACTATCATCTTGCAAGATAGTGGAACCTAATAAAAATCTAAATCTCCTACTGGAATATGGGAATCCCTCAAAGAATCTTTATTCAGATGATGGTTGATACAAACGATCATGAACTGGATAGCTCTCTTTCCATCCTTGCTTCGGATCCACATAGGCAAACCCATCATCTAGAACCTTAGTCTCCATCCGAGCCTCAGCAATAAATGGTTGCCCCAAAATAATAGGATAGGAACAAGAGTTCTGCACAAAGAAATGATAAGACTCACCCCCACATCTCCAATAGAAATCTTCAAGTTTGGACAAGTAACATAGTTGGCCCCACGCATGCGCCAACCATGATCCACATCAATTGGCTATCTACCAGTATCATATAAACCTCGCACTATGACATTAATCTCAGAGCCATGATCCAAAAGAGCAACGCAAGGAGTCTCTGTCTCATCAAGCTTACTTACAGTCTCTGTAGTCGGAGGAGCCCAGTGACTACGAGAAAAATGGCTACCATGCACCAACATGTCAAAGTTTTCTTTTTCTGGACATTGGTAAGGATTCAGCATAACCATCAAAGTATAACTATAGCATAAGAATTTATTTTAATTTTTCTCTTCAAGTTAGTAACATGCCTTTGATGGGTTCTCGCACCTCTAATGGTCTAAGCCCAATACTCTCATCCATGGAAGCATGATGTATTTGCCTAACTGGAAGAAGGGACATGGAATTATCTCTGATAAACTTATGTTTCTTTATATATCTTCCAAGCATATTTTGTTCTAAAGATAAGTTACCTAATTCAAGCTCCCCACCTGGCATTATGAGTTTCTCTCCTTCAATACTTTACTCATCCTTGAACTCCTCAGAATCAACACTAGTACTCCGCTTAAGTTCCACATATTTCTTAGATTTATTTTGTGGTTTTTTCTTTAATGGAGGTATTGGCCTTGGTAGACTCTTCTTGTTTTTTATAGGGCTACTACCTTCTCTCCCAATACTCTTGACTTTTGTAGTATGAGAGGTCTCTTTGGCTTGAATAGACTTTTGAGATGTAGGTACAACATGTGACGATACATTGCATTGGATAAAAGAAGGCAAGTCCATGATAAGGTTTTCTTCTTGTTGACTTTCATCTCTCAAAGGTTTTGCAACACATTGGGTTTTAATTAACTTTAGTTCATCCAAGCCGAAATCTTGGACAATTAAACCATTAGAAATTATCAAGTAAACCATGGAGCTCTCTGGATCTACATAATTACATGACATAACCTTTCCACATTGCTTTGGATTGTTTGTTGATAGCATCTTCGACTTAGGATTTCTTATGAGGCACAAAAATGAGATTTCCTTGGGAAGGATATGATAAAAACCATTCATATTTAGGGTACTATCATGTGACATCCTTTGTTGAAGGCCCTTCAACTATGAAAGGAGGTTCCCCAGCTTGATGTGGCTTCTCATAAATCAAATGGTTTTCTTTGTCTAAGGTTGTATTGGATCCTCTTCACTATTGGAACTATAATTTGATATCAAAGAGTCAGATCTACACTCTATAGTTTTATATATTTGTGGCTCCTATTTAGGTTTTTGTTTTATATATGAGGACTTTGATGATAGAGGAGTTTGTTGTTGAATATCTAAGGGTTGATCCTAAGGTTTTTCATTATTCTTCTACTTTGATGCTTGTGTGGTCTTACTTTATTCACCAAACTACCTAGAAATAGTAATCTCTTGCCAAGGTTCTGATACTTTAGTGGCTTACCCAATTTGCCATCAGTATCTCTCTCGCTACCTTTCTCAACTTGAATGTTACTACTCTTTTTTATCATAGTAGTGGCGGGAGGAGAATCAAATGGACCGAAAGTGTCCTCTTCAAGAGTATACTCTCGCATCTTCTTGGACTTCTTGGTACTCTCTTCTTGAGTCCTATCCATGAAAAAAATGAAAAAAAGAGAAAGAAGGTGATACACAACATAGAGTTAGTGAGACATCATGCTTAAAGTTTGAGCTAATTGCTAAAAAGCAACAACAAGATGTAAGAATTGTTACATAAGATACATTAAACATGATGAATTCAATAGAGACATGAAGAAATGTCTAACAAACTTGATGCATTGCATTGAGTACCTAACTAACACAAAGTAGAATATAGACTCATAGGAAACATGATAAATTTTAGACGAAAATAGGAGCATAGAACTTGGATATTTGATTCAACTCATGAACTATTAGTGGAAAATTCCATAGTATCAAATGTCAAATTATTCATGCTACAAATTTGAAGCTAAGTACTATCATTTAAGCTACTAACTTGATGCATTATATAAAGTTAAAAAAGAAATTAAACAAAAAACACAACATCAAAATTTGCAAAGTCACAATCTACATCTTAAGAAAAGCAAGTGAACTAGAAATTTCAAGCCTTACATTATATTGGTGATAAAGTTTCTTCAAAAAATATAGCAACTTGTTGTAGTGATTCAAGTGGATGATGAAAATGTTAAAGTTTTCCATAGAGCTTGATGCACTCTATGTAGTCAACACGAAATTTGTAACAACTTGATGCATTATATCAAATGAAGAATAAAATTGTAGAAAAACAGAATGGAACTTGATGCAATACATCAAGTTAACACAATATTTACTCAAAATTCAAACCAATTTGATAAAATGCACCAATTAAAGAATTAAATTGTCGCTAAATACCAAAGAATTGAAATGTTGTGCCAAGTAGGTACCAAACACATACTAAAAAGGCTAACAAAATTATGCATTACATCATCTAAATAAAAAAATTAGTAAAAAGTAAAAGATTAAATTATCCTAAACAATATAAGCTTTGTGAGATCAGGGTGCCTATAGTAGAAGGCATCTCACCAACAATTTCCTTGAATACCATTTGTAGGCTCACTCCAGCGTTCAGCTAGCATGGCAGGGACCATGCAGCAACACCCAGGGAGGTAGCTGGTTGATGAAGCCCATCGGAGGAGGTGTCATTGACGAAGGAGAGTCACTCAACTCACGGGCACTCAAATGGAATGAGAGAACAATCACTCGCCCCATAACTTACATCACTCGAGGTAATATTGATGGAAATCCAGGTCTCACATCCGGTTTAGAAATCGACGAGGGGGTGGTGCTGTAGAGGGAGTATGCCAAGGTGCACAATTGATGGTGCATTAGTGCGTCCAACCCCGTCTGGCATAGGTGCAAGAAGGAAGGCTAGGGAGCCTTGTAGTACTATATACAGAATAGAGTGACGTGTCCTGTGCTAATAGGAGAGACCCATTCTGTGGGTGCATAGGGAAACAGAAACGTACCTAACTCCAATTATCATAACATCTCTCAATCCTCACCTCTCAATAATTAATTGAAGAAACATCTGTCACACTCAGTCCACTCTCTGTCTCACTCTCTGTTGAAAGATCCAGGAGGACAACCCATTCCTGAAACCCATTAATGTAATCCTCACTGTCACTTGTGTAGAGGTTGTATGCCTTGTCCGCTTTTGATGGTGCAATAGTGTATCCCGCCTAGTGTCGGCATACAGTGCAAGAAGGAAGGCCAGGGAGCCTTATGGTGCAGTGCATAGGAAAAAATTGTGTGTTGTGCATTGAGAGGCCCATCCCATGCATGCAACACTCCGTTCACACATCTCACCTCTCATTTAATTTGAAGGGAAAGATTGGTCACTCAGCCCACCCTCTGTCTCACCCTCACTGATAGATACAGAGAGCAGCCCATACTCACGTCCCCATCCTATTATGATGAAAGCTCACATCAAGGGGTTGGTGATGAAGATCATGTCAGCTGTTGTTGTCATTAGGATCTTGAAGATGAGGCCTACCCAAGGAGGCAGCCAACAAGTCTCGTACTTCAATGATTTGTAAGAAATATCGTTTGTTAAGAAGGACAGATGGGCTGATATTGCAGAGACAGCACGCCAAGGGAGGTGGCTTCAAATTAGCTGAAAAGGTGCGGCTGGTGAGTCAGCTATCCTGAACTACGGGGTGTTACTACCTTTTCCATAGTCAGCTTCCCGCCCAAGGGTGTTTCCACCTTTTCTTGGAATGAGGCTTGCTATGACAGGAAATTTCTTCCTTTTCTCCCATAACAGTTTGTTTTTTTTTTAAAAAAAATTCTTTTTTTTTCCTTTTTTTAAAAAGAAAGAGAATGGTAGAAATACTATGTGTCAGGACCAACCTTGCCACCGTTGTTGGATTAGATGAGAAGAGAATAAGGTCAAGTGGAGAGGTATCTGTGAGGGGCTAGCAGAATGAGACTGCCTCATGAGGAGAATCATGCAACACCCAAAAGGGGGAGGGTAGGTTGATTGTGATTGTCAAGATCCCCAAGGAGGGAAGTACTTCTTTAGACGATAGCCATTGATCAAGAAAGGACCATCAGAGGCATCAACGGTCTGCACCTGAATAGAGCCATTAGGATTGACAGCAAGTACCTTGTATGGGCCCATCCACCATTGTTGAAACTTGCCAGGAAACTTGCCAAATCTCGAATCATAGGTTAGGGCAAGATCACCTTCTTTGAACTCCTTGTGCTTGATGAAAGTATCATGATAGGCCTTGCGTCATGCTTGAGTCATTTCCATACACTGTAGGGCCATCCACCATATCTCATTCAAGCATTCCAAGTGTAGGAGGCAGCTTGTAGTGACTCATCATCTCCCTAGCATTATTTAACTGTCACTCGCAAAGAGGGCAATTCCAGTTCAATAGGGAAGATGACTTCTATACCATACACTGGCTGGAAAGGGGTCTTTTGTGTAGCTGCCTTATGGGAGGTTCTGTATGCCCAAAGGGCCTCTCTAAGCCGATCGTCCCAGTCAGGACGATGTGTGGCAATCGTTCTTGTCAGGATCAAGCAAAGGATGCGATTGGTGACTTGAACTTGGCCATTGGCTCTAGGGTAGTAGGGAGTGGACTTGTGATGGCAGATCTTTTACAGCTTCGTCAGCTCCTCCATGATTTTGTTAAGGAAATGATTACCTCTGTCACTTACCAGCTCAAGGAAACTGCCAAAACGAGTGATAATATTCTCGTATATGAACGGGGCTACACTGTTACCATCGTCCTGCTTCAAGGCTTTAGCTTCACACCGCTTTGTGACATAATCTGTACATACTAAGATGTATCTGTTTTGTTTTCATCTAGTGGATAGATCAATGGGACCCAAAAAACCAATCCCCCACTTCTCGAACGGCTTTAGGGGAAGAATGGGTTGTAGTGGCATGGCACTTGTTTTGGTGGGTTTTCCCATTCGCTGACAAGCATCACATCTCTTGCAGTAGTCATGTGCATCCTTGTGGAGGGTTGGCCACTAGTATCCTACTAACAGAGCCTTCCTAGCTATTGCTTCTCCTACGAAGTGTCCACCACATTGTTCGTCATGGCATGCTTTCAATACTATGTCGATTTTATCCCCTACGATACATCTTCGCATCACTTCATCTTTGCCTCTCTTGTACAGTGCACCACCTAGCTAGGTGTAGGGGGCTGATTCTAACAAAAGCTTCTTCTTCTCACAGCTTGAGATGCCAGGAGGATACTGTTGAGTTTCTAGGAGGTTGGCTATGTCTGCATACCAAGGAGTAACTATTTCAACTAGAAACAAGGAAGCATTAGGAAGGTCTGGATTATCATATTCCTCTCTTGCAATTTGAGGGATCCATGATAGATGATTGGCTAGGACATGGGAATGACCAAGCTTAGTGACCACTTCAAAATTGAAATCTTGGAATAGGAGCAACCATCTCATCAGTCGCCCTTTAACATCTACTTTGTTCATCAGGAAGGACAGGGCTTCATGATCCACATAGAACTTGAAATGCATTGACATTAGATAGTGTCTAAACTTCTCTAGTGCAAACACCATTTCCAAGCACTCAAGCTCTGTCACTGTGTAGTTTCGTTCCCTATCAGTGACCTTCTGGCCTGCATAATATATCGGTTGATCTAATTTACAGGGGCCCTTTTGACATTGGACAACACCTAGCCCTTCAACTGATGCATCTATGTGCACATGAAACTCCTTCGTCCAATCAGGAGGTTGTAAGATAGGTGCTTGGATAAGGCACTGCTTTAGGATATTAAAAGCTTATTCACAGTCAATCCAAAGGAAATCCGCATCTTTCCTTAGGAGCTTGTGCAGAGGGGCTGCCTTGGTTGCAAAATGTGCAATAAATCTTCTTTAGTAGCCCACATGGCCAAGAAATCCTCTCAATTTCTTGAGATTTGTTGGTGCTATCAAGGGGCAATTTTCTCTATCTTTGCTGGGTCTATTGCAATCCCTTGTGCAGAGAAAATATGGCCCAAAAGAACTCTCGATGAGATGCCAAAGACACATTTGTCGGGGTTGAGAGAAATCCCATACTCTGGGCATCTGTCAAAACATTGCTCTAGGTGTCCCCAATGCTCACGAATTAAGCTATAGACACAAAAATCATCAAGATACACCTCAATGAAATCATGCAAATGATTCTGGAAGGCAGCATTATTACTCATTGAAAGGTGACAGGAGAATTACAGAGCCCAAATGGCATCACTCTATAGGCATAGATCCCCCATTCTGTGGTGAAGATTGTTTTGGATTGGTCCTCTTCTGCAATTTGGACTTGGTTATATCCGCTAAATCCATCCAAGAGGGAATACAGCTCATGGCCTGCCATTGTGTCCAACAATTGGTCTGTAAAAAGGATAGGAAAATGATCCTTCTTTGTCTTCGAATTGAGCTTTCAAAAGTCCACACATATTCCAAGTTTTCTGTTCTTCTTGGGTATAACCACAATGGGCAAAACCCATTCATTATTAGCCATGGGATAAATGAACTCAGCTTCAAGAAGTTTCAATGATTCAGCCTTCACCAGAGCAGAATAATTAGGATTCATACGCCTTTTTCTTTGCCTTATAGGTTTGGCATTAGGCTCTAGGTCAATGTGATTTTGGCATACTATGGGATCAATCCCCTTTAGATCTTTATATGACCAAGCAAACACATATAAGTTCTCCTTTAGTAGATCTCCAGGACCACTAGTTTTTCCTGGAAGATTAAGACCCACTTTCAGGTGACGTTCAGTACCGTCAGTATCCATGAATGTTACTTGCCTTTCACCTTCCACTTTGCGAATGAATGTCCCATGGATTGCTTCTAGATAGAGGTCTGACTCTTTCAAGGGAGTAGTGTCATCGTCTGATGTTCCATTAGAACCAATGTCCTCCTTCTGAATAAATGACTCATTTGTCTGTTGAGATTGTTGGAAGGGTATCAAAGCTTTGTTTGTTTCTATGTGAGTGGTGATTTCTTTTGGACTTTGGGATTCATCTTCAGAGGATGCGTCCAGGAATGTCACAAAGCACAGACCTTCTAGAGGCCGTGGCTCTTAGGGCTTTGGCTTCTATTGGCAGGGGGCATCATCATCATCTTTTCTCTGGACTGAACAGTTAGGGCAGCAGGAGCCACTGGTGAACTTAATTTTTGTGCCTTTGATCCATTGCTTATGCAGATTTTGCATACTTTGTGGTCCATTGGCCAACCCAAATGGAACCATGGTCATTCCATCCAACACCCTGAGATCTTCGGCCTCTGAGGTCTCCATAGGGACATTGACAAGATCATCCACAATCAAAGGATCTTCTTCAATTGCACTTTCATAACCTACTTCGTTTTCTTCCTCATCATTTTCATCCTCTATCTCTACTTCTATAGAGGCTCTGTAGGAGAAGAATAGATCTTTTGCCTCTGTGTCTGTTTCTACTTCTGCTTCTGCTTTGGCTCTGTCTCTGCTACTGTCTCTATGATTGCCATGTAACTTACCATGTAACAGGGAGAACAATACATCCATGCTTCTATTTCACTGTCAGATGTGATTTCAGAAGTCAATTCTAGTTGAGGCAGGAGGTATTCTCCCATGGACAAGGACTTTGCTTCCCTTGGTAATTGGCTTACAATGCCCACTGATAGGGACTATGCTTCTATTTTTTGGAAAAGATCTATTTAACAGCCTCTTTGTCCCCTAATGTACCATCTGTTACGTCGTTGGAGGAGTCAGTTATGACTTCGATGGATATGGATCCATTATCTTTTTGCAATCCATACAACTTTTGTTGGGTCCTCTACCTAGGGTTAGGGTTCCTTTGAACCAGTCTGTCTTGGCTCTTGCTTCAAAAAGCCAAGGTCTTCCCAACAGCAGAGGGTATGAGCTCCCATAAGAATTTGGTTTGACCACCGAAAATTTCAGCCAATAGTCTCTTCCTACAAGGGTTGTTTATATGTATGGGAGGATGCCCAACGGTTTAATTTTTCTTTGTTCTGCCAATCTGATAAGCCACTGTGTAGGTTGAATTCCTTACAACCCTAAATCCTTCATTGTCACATCCGTCATTATGTTTACTGATGAGCCTCCATCAATCAATGCATCTAAGATAAAGCATCCTTCAATCCATACACTAATATATGGGGTTCTAGGGTCTAGGAAGGCGTTAGTCACATCTACTACCTTTACACGCTTCGGGGCCTTATTGGTCTTGGTCACTGTTGAAGAAACAATCCTTAGTCCACGTCTTCTTGTCAAGATGCTTTTGATTTCTTTTCGGCAGCTGGGAGACATCATCAGCAACTGTCAAAATGTCAAGTTTGGTTTAAAGGTGTCTAGGTCTTTGACCAGGTCATATTCTTTGATAGGATCCACAGACTTCTCCAACCTGTTGGGGAATGAGGCTACACCCATTTTCATCTTTCCTTTTTCTTCTAGCAATGGCAGCATTGGCATTTCCTGTATTTCTAGAAGTGCTTCTGTATCATCTATCTCATGGACCTCTGGTCCTGTTTCTGGGACTGTTTCTGTGACTCTCTGTGGCACTACAATGCTCTGTACTGCACTATTCTGTCATGTACTGCTTTGTCCCTCTGTTGGCAGGTTGAACTTCATAGTCTTAGCAGGATAATTATTTTTGTTCTGAACAACTGGTTCCTTCTTCTTGGCGTGCATGATAGCGGAAACTTCCAACTCTACCAAATTGGAGGTAGGCTCTTATGCCTTCTGTTGGCTATCAGTGGCATTGGCCTTGACAGGGGCTGGACTTAGACAGTCCTTTCCAGTGTGGCCTTCTCCCTTACATCAGCTGCATAAGGGCTTGTAATCCACATATCGTCTAGGGTTTGGACAATTGTTAACCCCAACACAAAGAAAGCAAAAGGAAGTGGAAAAGACGCAGGGCAAAGGCGGAAAAAAGGTAGCCCGACTGAAGAAAGAAAAGGAGAAAAGGCCAAAAGCACAAGGGCAACCTTAAAAGTCCAAGGCAAAGGCAAAAGGGGAAAGGCGCATTTTAAAATAAAAAGGCGCACCCTGAAATCTTGTAAAAGAGCACCGGGCTCTCACCTGTGCAATTTGTAAAGGTAGACGGGCAGTGGAAAGGAAGCTAAGAAGATAGAAGGACAATGGATAAAAGAGCCTAGGCTATGGCCGGCCATGTAAAAATGGAAAAAGGGGATGACCGCCCAAAAGGGATTTAGGGTTTTGTATATAAAGTTAAAAAGTGAATGAGAAGCTCATTCTTGTGTGTGGCCAAAAGTAGCTCTCCTCTTCTTCTTCTTCTTCTTCTTCTTGCTTGCTTGAGCTTGTGCTTGAGAGAGGGAGTATGAGAGTGTGAGGGAGTGAGTGTGTGAGGATGAGGGACCGAGGAGGAGAAGCTCTCCATCGTCTCCTCTCTTCTTCTCTTCTTTTCTTTTCTCTTGTCTTGCTCGCGGCAATGGAGCTTGGAGCGTGGAGCTTGAGGATGGAGCTTGCTTGAAGCTTGCACTTGGATCGTGGAGCTACCGGAGTGTGCGGGAGAGGAGGTTACTTGAACGGCATCAAGGTAAGCTCACTACACCCGTAGATATGGATGGCACATCAGCTATGTGAGAGGTAGTCATTAGTGCTCGGCTTGGAACGCTTGAAACAATAAGCGGTTCGAGGGTCTTAGCGGTTGAGTGAAAGCTCCCACATTTTGGTTCCATTGCCGGGACAAACGAATTCAAGCCTTGAGCGCTTGCGCGCTTCCAATCGAGCATCAAAGTAAGGGGTTTTCCCCGAACCAGTGCTTGAGGTAGATAAGTAGGAAGCGAGGGGGTTGAAGATGGTATTCCATCTCCTTGGCAAGTAGGTTTTTTGCTTTCTGAGATTTATGTTGTGGAATGGAGTAGTGTAGGTATTCATTTTGTGATTTGGATGCATTTAAGGAAGAAAAAACAAAGAAAAAGAAGAAAAAAACATGCAAATAGTAGGGTTTTCTGTTGCTGTATAATAGGCTAAAACAGGGAAACAGGGGACCAGATTCAAGTTCTGGGTGAGACAGGGACAGGGAACTAGCTGTGAGGTTCTGCAGTGCTGGGAAAGGACCTTAAGAGGCCTAGGAGGCCAGGACAGACCTCAGTTCCTTGGTTTGCCTTGTGTGAGAGAGAGAGAGAGAGAGAACTTCTGGTTCACAGGGCGAGGAAGCGCTGCCCCGATTTCTAGGCGCCGATGATTCGTGCTGCTCTAGGTGAGTATGGTGTTTTCCAACAAGTGCCCTGATCAGATCTAGAAAGTCTGTGGTGATTTTGTGCACCAGGTAGTGAGGAGGGGACAAACGCACGGGAATCGCGTCCGCCGCCGACGCACTCGGACCAACTCGCTGTGGTCCGATTCCCAGAATCGGACCACCCGAGTTCGAGACTCGAACCGTCCGATTCCCAGAATCGGACCGGCCCAATCGGACTGCCATGTGGCACTCGGATCAACCCGTCCAATTTTGAGAATCGGACGCTCGGACCAATCCGTCCGACTCGAACACTCGAACGAGTCCATAGTCGGACCACTCACAATCGGACCAGGCCGTCCGTGTCCCAAACTCGGACCAGTCAGAATCAGACCAATCAGAATCGGACCAGTCAGAATCAAACCATCCTATCCGATCCGATTCCCAGAATCGGACCACTTTGAAAATCGGACCACTTTTTCGATCTGACTCCCAAAATCGGACGTGACAAAAATCGGACCACTGGGCCGATCGGACACCCAAAATCGGACGTCCGATTCTGATAATCGAACTCCTGAAAATCGGACATCTGAGAATCAGACAGAAAACTGTCAAAATCGGACAGGTACCTAGAACACAAATTTTGATACATCTAAATCCCAAGATTGACCCCCAAGGCTACATAGAGTTGAAGGTACATCAGAGATCCATAACCAAGCTAAAATTGAGATCACGTAGTTCAAAATTTGGCTATAACTGGTCCTCCAAATTGCATATGGCGTCTACTGTAACGGCCCTATGGGCCAGGGGGGACTGCCCCCCCCGGACCCCTACATAGGGGGCTCTGCCCCCTCCGCACCTCCCCCGAGTAGGTTGGAGAGAAAACGTGCACTCTGACAGGTCTTCCAAATTGGACCCTAGTGAAGCAATGGCTCCGCACCAGCATGGAGTCTCACTTGCAATAGAGCACCCAAAAGCCCATACCCGAATAGAGAGAAACAGAGACCCTAGAACCTCAATGGGCCAATCTAGCCATCAAGGGCAAAAAGGCCATACCACAAGTACACATGTACATTGTGTTCAAACCATGTCCAGTCAGAGCAAAATGCAACCTCAGCAAGCTACATATGCGAAGATGACTAGACATGACACTCTTGACGAGAGATGTACCTTGAATAGCATTACACTGATGATCCAAGACAGTAGTGGAGAATCCACATCTGGTCGTGCAGTCAAGAACTCAAGGGCATTTGTTAGAAGGCTTAAATTTACAAGCTAGGACCCGGAAGATGAAGACATAGTACCACCGGCTTATCTTAGGGTCAAACTCACCGCGAAAAGAGAGCATACTATCGATGCTCTGATTGATAAAGGAGCAGATTTTAACATCTTGATCTATGAATCATGGACCCTACTAGGCCAACCAGAGCTCACACCGACTAGTGCAACTCTTAGCCCTTATGGGGGACACCCACAAGCACTCATGGGGAAGTGCAAAATCCTTGGGACAATTGAAACGGAAAGCTTGCCTATCCTATTTCATGTTCCTCTAAAAAGTGCTAGCTGCAGGAAAGAAACCCTCCTAGGAAGACCCTTCAAAAGGGTGACCAAATGTGAGGCTGACTATGTAGCACAGAGGATACACCTGACACTACCGAGTGTGAGGATAGTAACCACCTTTAGCAAGGGTGACCTCATCGAACCTCAAGGGAAAGGCAAGGAAGGTGATGACATAACAGTCAAGCCTACAAACGAGGGCAAGGACTTGTTGGAAGAGTTTATGCAAGCACAGGTCGAACAACGAGAACCAGTGAGTGAGGCCATGCTTGAAACAAAAAGGTCAAGAGACAATGCCAAGGATGGGCTTTGGACTTACAAATATCGTAGAAGACCCCAAAAGAAGCCCAAGCCTTATAGACGGAGGCGTCGATTGAGAGCCATCACAATGCCACAATGGATATCCAAGGCGTTGCTTCGGGCTCAAGGGTATTATGCAGGCAACCGATGGATTTGGGTGCCAAAACCCCTTGCTAAACCTCCCTGGTCGACTGAAGACCAGAGTGCATCAAAAGCAACGAAGCACAGGAGGAAATCTAAGAGAAACTCTAGGTCTCGATGCAAGAAACCAGACATGAGTGTTCAAAAAAAAGAGCCTCAACCTAGCATGCTTAATAAGCAGATGTCATATGTAACCATTGAGCGTGCACAAAAGCCATTAGTGCCCAATGAGCCTTTGATTTCCCAAGGGGAGAACAAACATCATAGGCACAACTTTGCTCATGGCAAGGCTACTCGCTCAACAAAGAAAATGGCACAATCATCTAATAGCCTTGAGAAAATCATTCAGCTAGTGCCACATCCTTCTAGGAGTCCTAGATCTCCTACGCCCTCTTCTCCCAAACAGACACAGGAAGCACTACAGCAGTTGTCAAGGGCGACTACTCAATTCCAATCTCTATCTCCATCTAAGCTTCCAATCGTCAAAGAGGTGGGACATGATGCCATCTATAGCTCTCAACCCAAGGAAATGCCTGAGCCGCCTAATGCGACTAGATCAGCTCATGCTCGATCTACACAAATGAGTGCTCAAAGGCCAACAAAAGACACAACCACTTCTGATCGCCCTAGGGACTTGACACCGCAATCCACCAGGGGTAGCCAGCCCACCAAACTAGCTGCTACTACTTCCAATCAGGGACCACAGTAATCACAGCCCTTGGCCGTGACAATGCCCCTTGTGGAACGTGTCCTTAGTAGTTTACCTGTGGAGGAGGTGTTGCAACCAAATCCCTCAACAACTCCAGCACTTCCAAAGTGCCTAAAGCCTAGGACGGAGGAGTCAAACATAAGGGGGTTGGTTGAAGAGCTAGACTCTCATAAAAGGGCGACAATTGTGCCCTCACAACCGGGCAAGGCTATTCAGCAAACCACGGCTATGTCCCATAAGGATACACTAGAGAAGGGAAATGCTGAGGCCCGACTAAGCACATCAACGGTCGATATAGCCCAGGGTCCTGAGTCGTCGAGAGAGGCACCTTCATTGACTAGGAAAAAGAGGAGAAAGCAGAGAAAACAGCAACAGTTGCAGGTGGTTGTGGACCCCAAGAACATTGAGACAAAGGGCGCGAGAGAGCTGATGAATAAAGCATCGAGTCCATCCACCAATGAACCCATTGATGCCTCTCCTAATAGCGGTGAAACCTCAGACACATCCATGTGTTCTGAAAAACCAAAGCAACCATTGCCATCAACAGTTGCTTGCAACACTCTATCCACTGACAATAGAACTCACATTGATCAATCAAGGGTGGATACAACGTCATCACAACAGGGTGACAAATCTATACCAGTCACATCTGAGGAGAACCATGATGAAATAACAGCAAAAGCTCAAGAGAAACGTGAGAACCCCAAGAGCATAAGAAATCCTAGCGTTGACCAATCTTGCTCATCTAGGCATGAGCCCCCAACTATGCTAAAGCCTCAGGAAACTCTTAGAACTTTGCATGAGATAGCAACCGAGCAAGCCCTCGTTGAACATAGAAGTGTTGCAGAATGCTTAACTGAGTTGGAGGCTAAGCTCAAAGTGGTCGCGCGTGTCTACGTCCTTGCGGACGTAGGCACGATCCCCAAGGAGCAGCTTGGAGATTACTTGACCTTTCCTCTATCATGGGAAGAACAAGAACATCTTAACGGGCACTACAATAGGCTCCTGCATGAACAGATGCGACTCATCCCTGACGAGGAGGCTGACAAACTACGCTTAACTGTCACGTTCAATGAAGTGCTCTGCCGACCAAATCTCGTAGACATAGAGCTACTAAAGCGACTGTCAGCAGGCCAGAGTCAATTTGAGTAGCGTTGGTGCAAAATCTGCGTTGTAATGGCCAAACTAGGGGCTCAGATCATGACAATCTCTGAGGAGTGATTGGCCAAATGGCGATCCCAAAGGGACCCAACCTATGTGGCACCAACTTTCCTTCGAGTACTCACTGACATTCCGGGTACGGACTTAGCTGGGACTAGGCTTCAGGGTCCTTTGATTGATAAGGTTATCACTGAGGAGGAGTTACATATTGCCAGTAGACTCGGTCAAGGTTCCATGCTACTCGACGTGGCAAAATATCTATCAGTATTAAGTCAGCTGCTACGAATACTAGATGCATGTGCCATGCTCCGGTACAACCCCGAGTTCTACACTTGGTTCTTATCCTCGTGATGTGACATGGATTTATAGATATGTATATAAATAAACAGTGATTTTTGTGTCACCATGTATAAACAATATCAACACACACAAGCGATGATAGTCAAGCGTAGGGAGAAGAGTCGGGTTGGACAGGCTAAGCTCTTCAGGTCCTCCTCTCATCACACTTTTGAAAGTCGTGTGATCGGCCCCACCTCCAAGTGAAGGGCATGCAACCCACATTACCTCCAGAGGAAGCCTTGACCAACAACTCTGATGGTGTAGACAGGGTGGAGTCTCTTTTTATACACCTTCTTTTCTTTTTGGTCTATCCTTTCGAGCATGTGCCCTATCCCACTCCATGACAACCACTCCACACAACTTAGCATAAGCCAATATCTGCTAATGACTGGAGGCAAGACGAATATCATCATGGGGCCATCCCTCTACAACAAACACTACATGCCTCACCCCTCCCCTTCTTGTCATATGCACTTGATAAACCACACTAAAATCCCTTCCATGCAAACAATTGTACCCTGTATCAAGGTTTAACCCTTGAAGTGCATCTTGCAAGTTTCCTTTTTTGGCGGAACGCATGGAGAATCATGGAGAGTTGTCTTGCAAAGACGCCCTGCGCACAAGGCGGAAGCATGTGGCATGCGCCCCTCCACCGGAGCGCTATGTGCCCACCATCAAGAGGTATGCCAAGAAGCGAGGCCCTAAGCGACATTGCCCAGGGCGAAGGCCGAAGAATCCTCGAGTCAAGAAAGTCGAGACTCGAAACGCGCAACAGGTAGCAGCACTAGTGGTGCGCACTCCCAGCTCCCGCTCGGGCCACAGATGCTCAAAGGCAAAAAGGGAAGCTCGGGAAAGAGAAGAATTTAATGAGTTATTTAAAGATATTCTGGAGACGGTAGCGGGCCGGGATTACACCATTCATGTCCCGGCCGACATATTCCCTGCTCACCCCCACGGGAGTCCCACACCAACAGAGCCCCAATCACCCAGCCATCCAGAATTGCCCCGCCTCGTACAGATCGAGTAGCCCATAATGCATGAAGGGCTTATCACATGATGACTGGCTAGGATTTTTTGTTTTTAAATGGTTAAGTGTTCCCGACTTGTTAAGTGTTGACATGTTCCTGACTTGTATGAACTTATCATATCTATGTTTAATATATGCTACGTCTTTAGCAAAAAAAAAAAGCTAATCAAGCGCAGGTGATAAATGTCTAGTCAACACCATAGAATTCAAATAAGTGATGTCTCCTTGCATTGCACTGGTTTATTATAGTTGCGGCATACGCAATGCATATGCTCTCATGAAGCGACAAGTGGATGCAGGATAATACAGGTCCTTGTGCGAAAATGTTCAATGCCCAAATCATCGCAACACCCATAACCCCACAATGAGCCGCGGCAAAGCCACGCTGCCGAAAGCACCCTTGCGAACCACCCACATTACATGGCCCATAAAATATCCCTGGGCCACACCCCCTTTCTGGGTCAAGCTCTATAGTTGGCTCACGGCAGTCATTACCTCAAATGTACCCACATCACATGTGCCGCAAGGAGGGTTGCAATATCTCAAGTGTATCTCCCCCTTTCACCAACTGCTTCTCTAACAATGAGGCTAGGGCACCATCATCATTGTACTATTCATTTTCTGAGCCTTAGAAGCTTGACATTTTCCAACCCAGTGAAAGGCTGATAGCCTCAACAGATTGTAATGGTTGTACTCAGGCCAAAAAAAAAAAAGGAAATGAATGGAAAAATAAGAAGCACCCATGATCACAGCACAGCACCTAGGGGTCCTCAAATTAGGTACGTCTGGTGACCTTGGTCGACCGGATTTGTCCCTAGTCCCCTAGCCCCTTACACTCACCCACAATTGTTCAGGGCACATCAAGGGCAGGACATACCTGGGGAGCTTGTCTCACCTAGGGTTAGACCTATCACCCTGACCCACTTGCACACTTTTCTTTTGCACTCTGCCTTCGTACCATTGCAATTAGTAGTGATAAGCACCGCACGATTAACCATGAAAAGTACACCGTACTCATCAAGCAAGTCCAATAGTTTCCAGCTACTGAAAGTGCGGCGCCCTTGTATTCCATTTTGCTCCATCGTGCAGTCACAATGCAAAGGATGTCTCATATGCCTTCACGCGTACTCCTTCTCCACATGGACAACTTTGCTTCATCCACAAATTGTTATGAGAAACTAGCCCATGGTCTTCTAACTATGTAATATCTAAGTATGCACGAGCACTCACATAATATTTGCACCGAAGTATATCCACAGTTTGGGTCCTCAAGTGCAGGACAATACTCTAGGCTTGCTTAGCGTTCGACATGTCTCCCAAACTAATCAAATATGTCTTGTGCACGATGCAAAGCCTAGCACTACCCCTTAAGGAGAGACCACATGTGAGGTTTTCCAATTGCAGGTATAAGGTGTTGTTCGCTCTTCATCAACACTCAACTTTGAATGCTCGTCCCTTACCATCCGACAAGCCCGCAAAGAATCGTCATGTGCAGAATCCCCAACAAACCAACACTTGTGCTATCCATCAATGCAATTCCCAACACAGCATATCCCTACCACCAACTCCAACAACCACCAACATGCCCCCAGGACCTTCTGCCACACCACCACCAACACTCCACGAAAACCACAGGTGTCCTTGTCACCCACGTCTTCGGTGCATGCTACAGCCTGCTACCTGCGACGGTGAGTGCCATGGGACTGGCACTCGTCTAGGAGGGGGGTAATGTTAACCCCAACACAAAGAAAGCAAAAGGAAGTGGAAAAGACGCAGGGCAAAGGTGGAAAAAAGGTAGCCCGACTGAAGAAAGAAAATGAGAAAAGGCCAAAAGCGCAAGGGCAACCTTAAAAGTCCAAGGCAAAGGCAAAAGGGGAAAGGCGCATTTTAAAATAAAAAGGCGCACCCTGAAATCTTGTAAAAGAGTGCCGAGCTCTCACCCATGCAATTTGTAAAGGTAGACGGGCAGTGGAAAGGAAGCTAGGAAGATAGAAGGACAATGGGAAAAAGAGCCTACTAGGCTATGCCCGGCCATGTAAAAAGGGAAAAAGGGGATGACCGCCCAAAAGGAATTTAGGGTTTTGTATATAAAGTTGAAAAGTGAATAAGAAGCTCATTCTTGTGTGTGGCCAAAAGTAACTCTCCTCTTGTTCTTCTTCTTCTTCTTGCTTGCTTGAGCTTGTGCTTGAGAGAGGGAGTGTGAGAGTGTGAGGGAGTGAGTGTGTGAGGGTGAGGGACCGAGGAGGAGAAGCTCTCCATCGTCTCCTCTCTTCTTCTCTTCTCTTCTTTTCTCTTGTCTTGCTCGCGGCAATGGAGCTTGGAGCGTGGAGCTTGAGGATGGAGCTTGCTTGAAGCTTGCACTTGGATCCTGGAGCTTGAGGATGGAGCTTGCTTGAAGCTTGCACTCGAACGGCATCAAGGTAAGCTCACTACACCCGTAGATATGGATGGCGCATCGGCTATGTGAGAGGTAGCCATTAGTGCTCGGCTTGGAACGCTTGAAACAATAAGCGGTCTGAGGGTCTTGGCGGTTGAGTGAAAGCTCCCACGACAATTCAGGGAGATATGACCATTTTCTCCACACCTATAACATTCCACCTCTAATTTGACCACCGCCAGACTGTCGTCCTTTGTAACTTTGAGAGGGAAACCTCCTTGGACCGAAATTAGGACGAAATTCCCTAGGCTTTGGTCCAATATCCTGGGTCATCATTTTGGATTCTAGCAAGTTGAATCTTGCATTTTCATCATTCTGTCTTTGTTCGTGCATCTCTTTCAGAGAGCAAATATCCTCTATATGGTTCTTTCGCAAACAATAGAAACAGAAGGCTCCAGGAATGGTTGGTTTTTGGGTACATTCAATGGCTAAATGTCCCGCTTGATGACACTTTCCACACCATGTATTAGAGCACATCACATCTCTCCTAGCTCCTATAGGGGTGGATATATTAGCGGTATTCTCCTTCAGCGTCTGTAGCTGCTTTGTAATCACATCCATAAGCTCTTAGTCCTTCAGATTTTCACTTTCTGAAGTACTTATAATAGGGTCTATAGTTGCTTTGTAATCACATCCATAAGCTCTTTCTTGATACTTGCAACTGGGTTGGATAAGTAGTCCTTTAGATTTTCACCTTCAGCGTCTATAGCTCCTTTGTAATCACATCCATAAGCTCTTTCTTGATACTTGCACAACTGAGTTGGATAAGTAGTCCTTCAGATTTTCACCTCCTAAAGTACTTGTAATAGGGTTTTGGGAAGCTTTTCTAATTACTGCATACACTGGTTGGGTCGTTCCAGAGGGTCCTTTGTTCTAGTTCTGATTCAGAGCTCCTACTAAGACTTGGGATTGTTGATTCGAGTTGGTAGGGTTCCACTATTTTTGAGTTGCCATTGGAGGAATTGTTTGAGGCCAATGTTGTTGTTGTTGAACCATCATTTGAGGCACTATTGTCTATGGCGACCACCATGGATTAGGTGCATTATACTGCGGCACTGTTTGCATATGGAGATAGGGGTAGGGAACTATCCCTGGGACTGCATTTGGTGGGTATACCATTCCTGGCATGGGAGGAGGTAAGACTCCTCTTCCTGGAGTCATTGACAGCCTTGCTTTAACTTCATCATACAATCTTGCACCTTCCTCTATAGCTTGCAGATTGACTGGTCTTCTCTATTCCACAAACTTGCAAACTTCTGGTTGTAGGCCTCTAAGGAACACTCCTTTCTGGATTTCTTCATCCAAATGATGGTAGTCCATCTCTTCAGGATGGATTCCATTCGCGAGACATAAGCTTCTACTCTTTCTCCAGAGGACTGACTTAGTCATGAACTCCTCTCGCGTCTGCTCTTCAAAACCTTCACGCTTGAATTTAGTGAGGAAGGCCAACTTTAGGTCGTTCCAAGTGCCAAAAGTTCATGCTGCTTGTCTCTCATATCATTGAAACGCCACGCCCTTGAAAGTGGCGAGGAATATTGCTAACCAATGCTCAGGGGTTCTGGCATTGTTAGCCACATATGCTACCATAAATTTTGCTACATGAAGATCAGAGTCTTCATTGTACTCTCTCTTAAAAATTGGCAATGGGACTACATACATTTGCTAGCCTATCATCAATATTTCTAGGACGAATCTGACTAGGAAGGGGACCTTGAGTCGCCATGGGGACTTCTGTAAAGAGTGCTTTTAGGACGTCAAAGGAGGCTTCTGCTGTGAGCTCGCTCTTAGTCTTGATTCTTGCCTTATCTCTTCTTATGTACCTATGGACTCATTCTAACACTTGCCTCTTGATTGTGCCATTCATCAGGGGCTTGGCTCCAACCAGTTGTTCAATACTCAACAGAATAGAATCAGAGAGGGGTTTCAGTCTCTGGGGGATTCTCTGGCCAACATCTCCTCTACTTCCTTCTTTTCAACATCTCTAAATTCAACTTTCAAACCACTACAAAGGGGGAGATATTCCATTCTGAAAGTTTCAAAACTCATTCTTCTTAGGATCATTGTTGTGCCATTATAATAATGCTAGCTTCTAATGGTTTCAATAGTGTATGTTGTGAAAAGCACTGTGTCTACCAACTTCCAGTCGGTTGCTAATTGGACAAATAGAAGGTTGTCAGTGCACCAAGCATCCCACGTATCTTGCTGTTGACCATCCACGAACAAAATCCAACTCTTTTCCTTCTTGTTTTCGTGAACCTCTACAGACTAAGACTCCTGAAGCTTCTTCATGATCTCCCACTTGATGATGTCTGAAAACTTCTCAATGAATACAAAATCTTCCATGGATAGTCATTCTCTTTACTTCTACTCTTCAATTTGTTCCCAAACAATTTTCCACCAAGATGTAAGTTTCTGCTGCTTCAACAGGAAGAGGAAACAGTCCATCGCATAGAGCTTGCATCATGATGGTAATATGTTTCCACCATTGTGGGATGAACTTCTTATGGAAAGTGGCTTTGATAATGAGAATCTCCAACTCTTTAGTGGAAGAAGGAACTTTGCAAACATCTATTGAATTTCTTTTTTCTTGGCAATGCCATTTCTTTCATTTTCAACCTCTTCTGATGCTTATTGATGGCAAGTTTCCCTAGCTGTGCACCAAAAACATGGAGCCCCAAGAGGAAAACCAAGGAAAAGGAGATTCTACTGCAAGAAAATCTATCTTGTAACATCAACAAGCTTTTATTTCATTCTTTTTATGACCAAAACAAAGAAAACACAAATCTTCACGTAGCATCATAGTACATATCTCCCACGGATTTGATAGAATCAACCATCATCTTCAACTTCTTCATAGAATCCTTCAATAGAACAATGAACATAAAAGAATACACCATTTTTGAATGAAAATCAATCACATAGTATTCATCTTCAATGTCTTCATAGTTTTCTCTCTCAATCTCTCATAGAAAGATATATTGTTTTAATAGAATTGGCTATCTTTGGCTCTCTCTCTCTCTCTCTCTCTCTCTCTCTCTCTCTCTCTCTCTCTCTCTCTCTCTCTCTCTCTCTCTCTCTCTCTCAGGCATGGCGTGCAGGACGAGATACTACCAGGGTCAGAGCTCTGATATTACATATGAGCACACCGGAGGACAGAGCCGCTTTCTTTCGAAAGCAGATTTCGCTCCGAGGGATGACTGGGGCTCCCATCTTCATGGATGAGGACCTGACTCAGATGCAGATTGCACACAGACGAGCATGCATGCCACAGACACTCCAAGCACGTAGAGAAGGCTGTAAGGCCTTCTATCGAGATGGCCGGATTTTTATAGATGGACGCCCCACCAAATAGGGGGGCATGGCCTATGAGACGGGGCAGAGGACTGTACAGGAGACCCCGATACGTGTGGCAGTTAGGAACTGCAATGGCTCCCTATGGTCACGACAAGACATACTTGAGGAGATTTTACCCGACCATGATATTATATGCCTCACAGAGACACATGAGAGCCCAGAGAGAGGGCTTCCACGCATTACAGGATTTGAGTGGGTATCTGCATACCGGGCTACTACTAGGCAGAGCACATCTAGGGGCTCAGGAGGGGTGGCAGTTCTATTCCGTCAGGGGATACAGAGATATATCCAGTTAGTGAGACGAGATGAGGAGGCCAATTACATATGGATCAGAGTGCAGATATCACATGAGAGATGGATGTATATGGCAGTATGCTACTTTTCACCACGAGGGTCCAGATATGCTACTACGCAGGGTGATATTCAGGCCAGAGATTCCCCCTCCCCTTATTCACAACTCTCAGAGGACATTATTCTGTATTCTAGTTTGGGTGAGGTCTTCCTTATGGGGGACTTCAACGGGCGCACACAAAGCCGACAGTGTGAGAGTTTTGATATGGAGCAGCCAGAGATCATGAGAGCATTAGACCCTGAGGAGTTGGGGATCAGTAGGGAGTCAGCAGATACTGGGCCAGACGCCACAGGGTATGGAGGGCATTTACTTGAGCTTGGTAGTAGACATCATCTCATTATTTATAACGGGATGGCACGATGGCCATATTCAAGAGGTCTTACATGCTTCCCACATGGGGGGGGGGGGGGGTGAGAGTACTATAGATTATCTGCTCAGACCGATCGATGGGATGCATACTATCGAGTCCTTTGGCCTTGGGAGACTTCCACTTGGTGCCGATCACACCTTTCTCAGTTTCTCACTCCTCACCTCATTACCATCACCACCTGCAGATATCATACCCCACATGCATACTACCATACACTTCACTCATGAGCTCTCACATGTTTACTCATAGCATCTGGAGGAGCACATCACATCACTTGATCTTTACGAACCCCTTGATACACTGACCACTGATATCACACGCATTCTGCATGATTCTGCTACACTCAGTTTTCCACATCACACATACACGCACCCCCCTCGGACTGGTACCATGCCACAGAACAGGTGGTATGATGATGAGTGCAGAGATCTACGTCAACAGCTATGCGATTTGGAGGCCAAAGGAGAGATCACACACAGACAGGCGCAGAGACGCATGCACCGCTTAACTCGCCGTAAAAAGCGGGAATGGGAGGAGGAGAGATATTGGGATATATACCACCTTCTTATGAGAAGAGATTGTGCAGAGGCATGGAGGCAGATCAGAGAACCACGCTCACCCACACCGATACATGACCCTGCAGTATGGCATGGATACGCACAGAGTTTATATCATGTACCCACACAGCCGTTGATACCCATACCATGTACACCGAGACCGGGTATTTCATCCTTTTTCACCACTAGTATGGTGAAAAATGCTATCTCATGGTTACAACATGGCCGCGCTCAAGACCAGTTTGATCTTCAAGTAGAGCATATTATATATGGTAGAGACACATTGGCTCCACTCATTGCTCACCTCTTCAACCATGCGTTGTCTGAGGGGTTCCCTAACTCGTGGACAGAGCACACCATTGTACCTATCCCCAAGTCAAGGGATCCTATGGATCCTAACACATATAGGACCATCATGATTGGGCCAATTTTGTCCAAACTTTATGGCACGGTGATGGAGGAGGAGCTCAGCACGCTGGCAGAGAGAGAGTGCATGCGCACACCCGGACAGGCAGGGTTCAGACGGGCATTTTCTACCATAGACCACATCTTCACTCTCCATTGTCTAATCGACCAGACACGAGTGAAGAAACAGAGATTGTAATGTTGCTTTGTGGGTTTCTGCAAAGCCTTTGACATGGTTCCGAGAGAGAGGCTTTTCAGACGCCTACTTGATCCGGGGGTGGATGATGACATGATGTGGGGTATTTATGCACTATATGAGCGGGTTACTGGCAGAGTCAGATGTCCGGGAGGTATATCAAATCCCCTTGTGAGCACCATTGGTGTGAAACAAGGATGCCCACTCTCACCGACTCTATTTGGGCTATACATTGATGAGATAGGAGAGTTTATTCAACAACGAGCCGGTGGAGGTATAGATCTCAGTGGAGCCACAGTTCATATCTTACTATATGCAGATGACATTGTGTTGCTCTCAGACTCAGCTCAGGGATTACATCAGCATTTATTAGCATTTGATGATTTTTGCATATAGAGAGGCATGACAGTGAACCTTGGTAAAACCAAGGTTCTTATATTCCATACATCAGCTCAGATACACAGACAGAGTATTTTCATGGCAGTAGGAGGGAGTATTGAGGTCACTAGATCATATATATATTTGGGAGTCACCTTTACTGTAGCTTTAGGGACTTTCTCGATGACACAAGTAGCTCGTGACCGCCTCACTAGAGGATACTCAGCATTGGCTCTTATGGAGCGACAGTGTCATCAGGCACATTTCCAGGAGCCCCGCACCAAGGGGTGGCTCTTTGATACTCTAGTCACTCCAGCACTGATGTATGGAGCAGCTATATGGGGGCCAGGCCATGCCGATTATGTATGGACATTGATGGAGAGACCTCAGGTGATCATGATATCTAGATTGATTCGCAGCAAGGCCTCAGTCCCACATGACATTGTGCGAGCAGAGCTTGCCACACCGCCCATGCTAGTCGATGCATTATTTCAGACAGTCTGCTTCCTACACAGATTTTAGGATATGGACAGAGATCGCATTGCATATAGAGCATATATGGCATCTCAGGAGATGGCTCGAGCGAGGGATACCACATCATGGTATGCACAGACTAGAGCTTGGTTTGACAGACATGGGATGGACATTGATAGACTCCCACCTCTTCTATATGATACTCAGGCTCCCACTTACACCCTCTCTCTCTCTAAGAGGAACAGAGTCATCAGACAAGAGATATGGCATATTTATATACAGAGGACATGGGTCAGCCCTACACAGCCACCGCCATCGAAGATGGCACATTATTATACACAGTTCTTGAGCATATCAGAGCAGGGATTCATAGAGATTCCGAGATATATGCAGATCTATATGCCACATCGATTGAGAGTTCTTATTGGATAGCTCAAGGTATCATCACATCAACTTATGATTGAGAGTGGCAGAGCCAGTGGCATCCCACGAGAGGAGAGGATATGCCACCTTTGCAGATCAGAGGTGGAGAGTGAGGAGCATTTTGTTCTCAGATGCCCGGCATACTCAAAGTTGAGATCTAGATACACATTGAGCAGCTCACTTCAGGGATGTATGACTGATATGGATCAGAGATCATTTGGCCGTTTTTTGGGAGAGGCATGGCACATCAGAGAGCAGAGCACACAGTGGGTCCCAGTCAGAGAGGGGCCCACCCAGATGACTATTACACAGTTCTTTCAAACAGACAAAAAGAGAGCTACTGTACCAGCCTCCAACCAGACCTCCGGGCTCACACTACAGCAGGCTGAGGACCAGCGTACCCGATGCCGCACGAGGATCCATGGGTTTCGGACCCCATAGCCACACCGACAGGAGATCCGGAGGATTCTTGATCTACATCGACAGCAGACTGAGATCCAATGACACTCGACACATTGGATCTCAGATCTCCAGTTTGATCTTTCTCCACCATCGATGTACCACATCCTGCATCCAAGAGGGATCACTTGCTATTAGCAACTTCGACGACTGCTACTACATCCCAGGATAGTATATCTCCCTGTATCTATTACATATACACATCGCACCACTTTATCACAGCCGACAGTTGTTCCCCTATCACAGCCGACATTTGTTCCCCTTTTGTAGCCACTATCTGGAGTACCAGAGCTACATACGCACATACACATACACGACACTTATCACACTCACAGCACCATATTTTCAGTTTCCAGTTTTTAGCTTTTCATTCAGCACTTTTATTTTGGATAGCTGGACCTCATCAATTGTATCATAGTTTGTCTCATAGGCCAGTTTTGGTCTTTAGAAGACACTAATATAACTTTCTTTCTTTCTTCTCTCTCTCTCTCTCTCTCTCTCAATAGTGCATTATCTCCTCACTACAATACTCCATAATAACTCTCAATAATACTTCTTAGGTCATGGATGCACCCCCCAAGAGGTATGTCTGATGTGAAGAGGCACCAGAGCCACCACAGTGTCTCTTTATAGCTCATTACTGTCACTATCACTCCAGTCTTCTCTTTAGCAGCAACTGCTTCTTCCATTTGTTTTAGCTCTTTTGAACTTAGATTCATCCTTCCAAAAGTTAGAAAACTTTTTCAAAGTCACACATACATTCCACAGAACACTTACATAAGATCTACAGAATAAAACAGAACAGAACAGGAATAGAATAGAAATATAGCAGATACAAAACAAAGACAGAGCAGATATAAAGACTCTACAGAAGGTTTACAGAGGGTTACAGAAGGTCATCAGAGAACATCAAATCCTCATAACTCATACAAAAACCATTCAAAACTATCAAAAAATATTCAATAAGATTTCAAAATATTTCAAAATCCATCAATCATCAATCCATGCTTCATACAGAAGAAAATCAGAACAAAATAGAAGCTATATAGAAGGTATCAAAACCAATCAGAACATCACATAGCTTCATATTTCTACTAAAAATCATCATGAGCTTCTAAAAAATAATCAATATCATCCAAAACACTCTCAAACACTTCCATTAACAACCATACATTACTCTAAGTTCATCAAAAATCAATCATTCAGACCTTAAAAACAACAAAATCAGTCAAAATTTTAGTCTTTTTCCACTCTCAACAGCTAACTTACTGGGGGAAGGGGAGCACTAGAGATTCCTCCTCCCAATGGACTACTTGTGGCTCTAGCACCACTAGCGAACTCTTTCTTACTTTTGGATTTCAGCTAGATGGTGCTTATCAGTAAACAACTTATCAAACTTAGTGTCCTTTGGCATAAATTGGCTAAATGGTCCCTAGACAACCAAGATTTGAGGACCACCACTCATAAGCGGCTCCTAGCACCCAAAATGGGCCCGTCACGACTCTCTAGGCACTAGCCACTAGGCCTCTCTACACTCAAAAAACACACCCTCTTGGCCTCATGGCCATGAGCATCTAAGGGACACATTGCTAACTTCTATTGTAAATTTTTCATTTGTTTTAGATTGTAATCCAACAGTTAAGCCTTCCTTACACTCCTCAAAGGGAGTCCCTACACATATCAGTGTAAAAAGCCATGTAAGCATAGACAAAGGATGCACCCCTCAACCGAATGCCATGGCCCTACTATGGCTCTCCTACACCTCGGGGATTGGCCCCTTGATGCGTTGCTAACACAAATAGCATGCACGTCACAAACTCCATTCTTGTTTCCAAACATTCTAGGAGATATAGATATTTTTCTCACTATGTAGTCCCCAAGGAAACCGATCTTCTACACCTACAGCTTAGGATATCTCAGCTACTCAATGTAGGCCATATGCATGAATACAATTGCAATGCATCTAGTAATGATGCCATGAGTTGCATGCAATAAATTTTTTTTTGCAAATAAAATGTGGCTGATTATATTACTCAAAAAAACTGATTACAATGGAGTGCTCATGCTCAATAGACTAGCTGGAGCTGATCCAGAGTCACAAATACATCATGAATACAAGCCTCTCAAGGTGGTCTGGGGGGATGGGGGCAAGAAGCCATGTAGGGGGGGTGTATCGCCATCTAGGGTTGCATGCCTACATCACAAAAAATAGGTCCTGGCCACCCCACGTTTGCATGAAATGATTACAGAGTTCTTGACAAGCCCTAGACTTGCCCTGCACCTGATCCCAACGGTTGCAGAGGGAATGGATGATGGAGGCCCAGACAAAGGCCATGTAAACCACTCACACGAGACCTGAGAAAGTGAGACACCGCCTCTGCAAAGAGTAGGAATAGGTACGAGGCTAGGGGGTAGCCCTACCAGACCGATCTCTCTAGCCGAAACTCCTCCCAATGCCTACCACCTATGAGAACCCTACTGGTGGCCGATATGTAAAGTGCAGAGCTCCCATGAATCAAAGCGTGTGGGAAACCCAACCTCACCATGGTGTCCTCTACAAAATCCTAGTCCACCCTATCATAAGCTTTATTGAAATCCAAGAGAAGTACGTCTAGTCTCTGCCCACTATGTTGAGCCCACTCTGTTGCCTCAAAGAATGTAAATACATTGTCGAGATGCTCCTATCCTGGACAAAGCCTGTTTGTGTGTCATGGATGATGTCTAGCAACACGGGGCGTAGTCACCTACCAATCATCTTTGCCAATGCCTTATAGGCCACTAACAATAGGGTGATTGGTCTCCACTAGGAAAGCTCAAATCAATCTCCCGCCTTTGGGGAGAAGACTGATGAGGCCTGCTAGAAAGGCTCCCTAGTATCTGTCCTGAAGTGAGAATCTCCTAGAAGGCCATCAGTAGAGGGTCCTTAACAATTTCCTAGTAGGTAGTAAAGAAGGCCTTGGAGAGGCCATCCTCTCCCAAGCATTTCTGCATGTCTTATGTATGGAAAGCCTCTTCTAGTCCCTTCTCTGTGAAGGGGGGCTAGGAGGGACTGTTCCATCTCCTTTGTGATGAGGGATGAGATGTGATCCCAAACCTACTACCTATATCGATGTCCTCTAGTTGAGGATATCTCTTGTTGAAAAAGGTGACCGTAGTAATCAGTGGCAATCTCCATCCACTCATTTGGGCTTGAGCGAGTCCTCCCATACTAATCTCGGAGGCTGTGTATCTGCTCTCCTGAGGTGTCAGGCTAGTGCACTTGGAAGAACTCCCTACACATCATATCCTCCTTTCGCGTCCAGAAAGCTACTGAGGTGCGGAATGAGAACTATGAGCACTTGTCCTCTAGGCTCGCAATGGCTGCTCGCGCTTGCACCTCCTATGCGTGGAGTGTGGGATCCCCGAGTGCCTACTGTAGTAATCTTTGCATGGCTACAAGGTCCTACTAGAGTGCTCTCTCCTCTTCCTAGCTCTACTGTGTGGCCTGTATGACTGCCTCTTGGAAGATTCTGCTCAATTTAGCTAGGACCTCTGTAACCTCCTTTGCGATCTGATCCCTCTTGCCCCATTCCCTATTCCAAAGCTACTTCATTTGTCTCGTCACTTCCTCCCTCCTATAGATCGAGTCAGGGATCTGACAGGATTGTGTGTCTAGCATAGATGATGGGGGGTCCAGTGTCAGGAGAATGGGGCAGTGATTAGGGACAGTGTAGTGCCAGTCAACTGCCCTATCTGGCCTCCACGAGAGCCTCCCCACTCCCCCACATAAAATCTATCCAAGCACTCCAGCAGCAGAACTCCACCTAACCACCTGTATCCCCAGGAGAAGTCCAGTGACCTCTCCCTCTTATGGAAGGCAGGGTCTCTCCAGGCATCGCGTGCACCTACTGCCAATAAAAATACCTCCCATGCCTCCTACTCCTCCCCGGCCATGCCTTGGTAGTTTTTGCCTCTGCCCTGTTGGTCCTCCGATGCCTCTAGGTTGTTGAAATCTCCTCCAATGATCCAAGAGGCCACCTCTAGGAGTCCCTCCGCGATCTCCACCCAGAACCTGCTACGTGCCCTAACCTCCATAGGGGCATAGACATTGAGGACTCCCAGGCACGAGTCCCCCAATGTCCAGTCTAATCCATAGAACCCTCCCTACCACTATCATCCCATGGTCTCCTGCACAAGTGGTGAGACTCGAGCCAATAGAGGTGCATATGCCTCCACTCTTGCCGTGGGCACCTATGGCATGCTCCGAGTAAGTGTGGGAGCTGCCTAGGAGTACCTTTCCTACCTGCTCGGCCTGGGTGGACATGAGCTTGTGAGCTTGTGCTCCTATAGAAGTAGGATGTTGATCCATCTGGCAAGGGCAAGCTACAGCTCTTGCTGAACAATCAACTTCCTAGAACCATGTGCCCCACTATAGTGAAGATTGTTCATATTCCATGATGCAAGATGTAAGCTCATGGGGAAACCTGTGACTGACCGAATAGGCATCTATTTGGTGTGGAAGCTACTGATAAGGAGAAGAAACTATGAGACATGCAAGTGCACTTTTCCACAGGTCTGGATGGAGAACTCCAATCCCCCATGGTGGCCCTTGACCATAGAGGTGATAGATGCTCCAGGTGGTACTATTAATGCATCAATCAGCCATGCTGAGAGTTGCGACTCTGTGCACTGGTAAAAACCAGCCGCCTATGTGAGGGGCCACTTTATCACATCCCATAGAGCTTTCCACTATGGAGGGGCTCGAAAAATGATGCTTAAGTGCAGACTAGCCCACTAGTTAATGTCCATCATGCAGCCATGCCATTGATGTGCGAACAATGCTAGTCCTTCATCTCCCATTCACTAGGAGACGTGGTCCTCCACCTGGCTCTTTAACTCCTCCTCTATCTGTGTCGTCATCCAAACCCCTGAGTGGGAGGATTGAAAGAAGAAGGCGTAGTTTGGTCCATCCAATGGTGCTAGTAGATGGTCCTTGCATCTCCTTGTGTTGCGAACCACAAAGATCCCCACCTCTAGAGGTAGATAGAACTCCTGTGGCAATAGTTGTGCCTATCTCAGGAAAGTGTGATGGGCGACAGGAGTAGATGAGCTAGTGGTTGTATGGGAGGGGGAGAACTATTAGTGGGAGGAGGATGTAGGTGTGTGGGACTCATCACCTCCTGTGAGAGGGGGGTGGCTATTGGGGGGGACCACCAGAATCGGGGGGGGCTCGACAGGGGAGGTGGTGGGGGGAAGAAGATCAAGGGATGGTGGGATGGTCAGAGGTGCATGGCGGGTGGGGGGGTTGGTGGCCTTGGAAGGGGGGATGGGCTTGGGTCAGTGAGGTGGGCATGGGAGGTGGGGGAGGGTGGGTGTGGGGAGTGTGGGCTCTCGGGTGCAGTAGTCTATGGTGCGGGTGGTGGACATGGGCAGCTGTTGCGGCCCTCCCAGGTGGGGCAGGCAGGGGGCTACTGAGTGTTCTTTCGAGGGGGCATTGCTCGCCCTCCTGCTCCCTGCTAACGAGGCTATGTTTGCAGAGCTAGCTGTGGCAACCCTGCC
Source organism: Lygodium microphyllum (assembly GCF_053477565.2). Classification (NCBI taxonomy): domain Eukaryota; kingdom Viridiplantae; phylum Streptophyta; class Polypodiopsida; order Schizaeales; family Lygodiaceae; genus Lygodium; species Lygodium microphyllum. The sequence goes on along the minus strand of NC_141141.1, from coordinate 118,384,343 downwards.
GTCTCCCTCTTTTTCGTCTCTGGATGCCTGTGAAGCCATCAACATCCACCTATGGGCCTGTCGATGGAGCCACCTTGGCTTTGAAGCACCTATAGCCAATTTTCTGATGCCCAAAGTCATGGTAGCACAGGCACTGCCCTAGTTGCTCAGTCACAATGACATGCTGCCTAAAAGAATGACCTCCAGTCTCTATATCTAGGAACTTGGGTATACTCTTTGTGTCTTTCACGGCCACCGTACCTTGGGGACAACTGCAACTATCATAGCATTTGCAAAGGAGACAGGGAGAACTATGTCGAAGAGCCGACCAAAGTCCTCCACTAGCTAGCGGTACTCTACCGCCAATCTGGGAAAATGTAAAGTGACTGGGTATCGAAGAAAACTGTTGTGAAGCTCAAATGACTCCACAGTAAAGCCATTATACCAAGGGACCATGTGAATGATCCCCTTCGTGGAGGCATAGGGCAAGCTCTCCACTAACTCTCGAGTTGCATTCATAGAGGTGAGACAAACCATGAAGATCCCACGGCCCATGAGGACAGCTTTCATGATTTGTGATGTGCTAATGCGCAGCGTGGAGTGGAGCCAGTCTCAAAGCTATGGGCCTTGGCTGGAGAGTGACCTTCTACCTGGCCGAAAATTGCTATTTCTTTAAGCTCTAGCTCAGTGACATGGACGGCCAAGAGTTGCTCCTCAAAGAGGACAACACGCAACCTGTTTGACTGGGGGGCACTCGTAGAATGCATCAGCGTTTGATCATAGGTTTCCATTGCGCTTCCCTACTGAGAACTACCAAACACATTGCTGTAATACCGGATTAGGGGGGTTGCTACAAATGGAGGGAGAAATACGCGGGGTGCTGTTTTTCAAGCGATGGAGTCTATGTATGACTAGCTCCCTACAAGGACAAGCGGGTGGCCTGTCGGGCGAGGCCGCCAGGAAAGGGAGGCGAGGACAACGTGGGGGGAGGTGTGAAGAGAGATATCAGGTGGGAAGTGGGGGGTGGAACAACGTGTTAGGAGAGGGTGGGGTGCAGCATGATGACAAGCAAGCTGGAGGAGGGGGGCACGATGGCAGGTGGGGGGGGGGTGCGGGGGATGCTATGGTGGCTAGGAGGGGGGTGGTGATGGCATGTCGAGCGGGGGGGAGAGTAGGCGTGAAGGCCGGCAGAAGGGCTGAGGGAGGGGGCGCAATGGCAGGTAGGTAGGGGGTGGGGGGGGCACATGATGGTGGCTAGGAGGGTAAAGGGAGATGGCGTGACAAGAAGGGGGGGTTGAGGAGGTGCAATGGCGGGCAGCAGCATGTTGGCAAGAATCAAGGTCCTAGGCCATCCTCCTCAATACAATTGTGTATGAACCATAGTGCTCAATCATTTTATCATTCAGAAATCAACATTGTGAGGTGCAAAGACATTTCTTCCAATGATTTTAATCTACACATAATGTTGCATTGCTAAGGGTTAGCACCGAGCATTCTCATGCTGCTAGACCCTCTTAAACTTAAACCATCAACGTCCTATATGCCATGCATTAGCAAAAGATCAGAATCTAGAATCTTATTAGCAATTAGTCACCCTCAAAACCCCTCCTCCCTACTGCTTAGGTTATGCATGCATTAATAGGTGTAGGAAGCATTTTTAATGTGTTTTTGTTTATAAAAGCGATAAAGACTCCACTTTAACACAAAGACAAGGCTGAACTAAGGCTCATCTTTCATGCTCCAGCTATGTCCCACATCCACACATATAAATCTTATTTTTTTTAATTCTTTGAATGCAAAACCTTAAAATTTTCCATTTTTCTTATTTATTTATGCATAAAATATGATATTTTCTAATTTTTTGGTTTGGATTGATAATGTGTATTGAGAATTAATTTATCTCATTTTTAATTCCACACAAACCCCATAAACACCACAAACTCCCAAAATCGACCATTTTTCTTAAAACCATGTAGTCGTAGGTTTTGCGGATTTATGTATAAATTATTATGTAACTAAATTTTCTTATTTTCTTTAGCGTCTCTGATAGATTATAGCATTAACAACTAAAGACAACCATTTCCAAACAATTTCAACCAAAATCTATCATAAAACAAGTGAAACGATCACTTGCGCATAAAAACACGCTTTTTGAGAATCGTATTTCAAGGTTGAGAGGCTGGTGACTCTCTTCCATAGCCCAATCAATGATTCTTTGCACTCTTGCACCATCACTCCATCAGTATCTTTTATCAAACCCCACCCCCTTCTCTCACAGAATCAAGCATATGAACGGGCAGCAAGAGGAGAGAGGAGAGAGAAAGTGTAAGAAATCAAAATTTCATTTCTTTAATCATATTTCACATACTTTTCACATGGTTACAGTCAAAATCTTGCTATTGGCATGTAGATCACGCTTCCCTTTCTCTCTCTCTCTCTCTCTCTCTCTCTCTCTCTCTCTCTCTCTCTCTCTCTCTCTATATATATATATATATATATATATATATATATATATATATATATATATATATATATATATATATATATATATATATATATATATATATATATATATATATATATATATATATCAAGGTGTATTGAAAAGGCACAAATTCATCCAAAAATGGGGCACAAAACATAAAACACTTGCTCCCCTTGTCGGGAAAGATTTTGTATGTATTTTTTAATTTATATTTCATTTTATGTCATTTATTAAATGTCTACTTTGAAAAAACCACTTTCACACTGCTCCGCAGGGCTTTTCGACCTGCTTGGAGGGGCAAACGGACTTAGAATTGTGATCTGACTAGACGGTTAGCTTTGTGACATCAAAATCTATAAACCTTGACCCCCTCGCGTACTTTTTGGCTCCCAAATCACATAGTTGCTTTAGAGTGCTAAACCTTGTGGGGATTAAATAGGGGGCAAATGACCTTCGATTGACAAACAGAGACTTGTGTTGAATTCCTGACATCAAAATCCACTTAGGAAAACTCTAGCTTGACCATCCACCATAGTTCATTTTTTCATGAAAATTTGGTCCTTGATGCCTCCTATGCACTTTTTCGCTACAAGAATGGGCTCAAATTTTTAAAGATGAGTCCCAAAATCCAGCTCTCATCAAATGAGGTTTATATGATTAGATGGCAAAAAGGTGAGCTTTGTGGATCTAGCCATTGGGTTAGATAGAGTAGTTATGATGGTAGCAACTCAAGGCACAATGCATCGAGTTGTGAGGTGTGGGAGTTATCAAGGATCTCTATTTCGGGGTCCGAGGGTTTATAAGTGGCCCCTAACTGGGTGGGGGGGTGTCTATGGGGGGTCCAAAACCCCCCCTGACAAGGAGCTGAGGGCAATGCTCCTTGGCTTTATGGTAAATGAAATATTCTCTAGAATATTTCTTAGCTGCCTAGGAAAGGTTTATTATATGGTTGGGCATGCCAACTAGACTACATTCCCATGCTATAAAAGGAAGAACCCTCCAAAGCAATCGTCAATCTATCTTTCACCTTGTTAGATTTCTTCTAGCTACCCTTAAGCTCTTCACCAATCATATGTCTGGATCGCCATCTAAGCTTCACAATGGAAGTGCACGGGTGGACAAAGCCATCTTTGTATAAGGTTGTTTGAAATCAAGATAGTGTTTGTCCTTATCATATTTGCTATGTGTTCTCTAATCCTTGCTCAAATTTTATCTACAATGCCATGTAGTTTTTACAATTAGGATTAATGGGTTTTTTCTTAAGAAATACTATTGTAGAATCATGGTTGAATGATGCACAGTATGCTTAGTGTACTTTCACATCTAATGGAGATCCCTACCAGCTTTGGTATCCAATTGAGCAAGTATGCTGGAGATACGGGCTTGGGAAGCTTAATGTCTATAGTAGACTACATGTAGAAGTGCAAGATTGCAAACAATGCAAAGGTTTTCTAGGCCTAAAGTATTTGGAATTTGACTATGGTATCTTCTAAAAATTTATAATTTGGAATTGAAGCTACAAGTTTCCTTAGACAACTTGGTGACCTGAGTAATAGGTCAAAAGTTATGAGTAGTTTTGTGCCTAGGTGTCTTGATTAACAAGATTTTGAAAGTCAAAGCATGTCTTTGTCATAGGTTGTTTGGATTTTCAAATAAAGATTTGTTTAGAATTTGTATTCCAAACCAAGGGGTAGGATAATCATGGTGTGGTTGAAAATGCTTATATATAGGCATGCCACGTCATGAAATATATACTTTTCCACATTGGTATACAAATTTGGAATAATAAGATGATTTGTTACTCACCGTTCTATTGTCCCTGTAGCAAAACTTACCACTTTGCCAGCAAGTTTGATGCTTTGTGGAGTTTATTCGGGAAGAGTATGCTAAAATGTATGGATTATCACCTAAATACATGTATGAAGTAAAAAGAGGTAGTTTACTACTTGTAATGCTACAATTCCCATAGCTGTAAGGTACTCACCATCTGACAGCAAGTTACTACTAAAAATAAGATCTATAAATCTAAAAGGAAGGGGGGTGAAGGATGCTTGTCAAGCACAAATTGGATTGCTCCAAGATTAAGAGCATGAAAGGAAATGTCCAGTGCTATTGGGGAATTGAGGATGGGTCCATTGGCTGCCCAAAACATTTTAAAAAACCACACAACACGCAAATAAGCGGTATGCTCAATTTTTACGAAGGAAATCTCATTGTTTTGATGTTTGATGGCTTTAATGATGTGCGCATGGAAAGAAAAATTTGTATGAATCATTTGAAGTATGTTTGAGGGCTGTACATGATAAAATGTAGAACCCATATTCGTGCATAGTTGTAATTAATAATTCAAAGCCTAAAATGTATCTTAAATGAGGAAATGTGAGGATTTTTTCAGTTTTGAGTTGGGGAATGAAGTTCACATGGGATAAAAAACTAATAAAAACCAGTGTTCAATCAATACAATCATGAAAGACACATAAATTTAAAAATACCACATTTTTATGAATAAATAAATGAGAAAAAATAGAAAAAAATAGAAAAATTTTAGTTTTTGTGTCTGAAAATTAGAAAAAATATATTTTATGTTTGTGAATGTACAACAAGGCTAGAGCATGATGGAAAAGTCTCAACCAAGCCTTATTGTTAGGTTAGAGTATGTTTTTAATCGATTTTTACATGAAAACCTACATAGAAAATGAACGTTACACCCAATGAATGCAAAACCTAAACAATAGCAGGAAAGATGGTTGTAAAAGTGAATGGTTGCTAAAAATGTTTTCAATGCTTATATATTTGATCATGCATAGCATAGAGCCACATCACTATTTAAATTTAAGAGAAACTAGTAGCACGAGGGAACTCGGTGCTAGTCTCTAACAACACCGCAATTACGAGAGTAGCTTGGAAATCATTAAAGGATTGGTTTTGCACCTTTTGTTGCTAGTTTTTTATCATAAAATGCTTGAGCATGAGGTGTGTCATCCACAATTGCATTATGCATATCACCTGGTAACTCCTGGATGCATAGCAATTGATTGCCAATTACATGACCTATGCTAAGTTGTGAGGAAACCCAAGCTGTATGCTAGACGCTCGAATCTTTGGAAAATTGTCAAGTGAGGAAATTTACATCTTGGAACAGTTGAAATATATAAGAGCAAAGTGTGTTCATATATCCTTTATGTTAGAGCAACGCATCTTGGGGGACTAATCCCCGAGGTGTAGGAGAGTTGTAGTGGAGCCACGGTATTCAACTAGAGGGGTGCCTCCTTTATGTTTGTATTACATTGATGTACTACACCAAGATGTGTGGGATCTCCCTCTGAGGAGTAATGAAGGGTAATGGTTGGACTATGTTCCACTATAAACACAATATCTATAGTAGCAATTGGGGAAGTGTGTCCCTTGGACACTCTTGGCCGTGAGGTCATGTGGGGTTGTCTTGTGAGTGTTAGATGTCTAGTGCCTATAGCTAGTTTTGGACCCATTTTAGGTCTCACAAGTGGTGCATTTATCGGGAGCCACTAATAAGTGGCAGTTTCCGTACCTTGGTCAATTGGGACCTATTCTTTAGTGTATGCCAAAAATTAGTGAGCTAGACTCATATGACCATCAAGCGGGGCTCCAAAAGCAAGAAAGGACTAAACAAGCTGGACAACGGGGGCCGAGATAAACATAAGATATTCTCCACAAAGGAGTGGCCCAATATCTTTGCAAGGGCAGGGTCTGAATAACCCTAGCTCAGTGGACAGTTCATTAGGGGGAGGAAGCTCTAGTCCTTCTCCCCCTCCAATTAGTCCCTCCACTTGGATTGGAGCTATAGTCCTCGTTTTTTTAACCCTTGTTGCAAATCTGGTTATTACCATGGGGACACAACCAATTGCTATACCTACTGGAATGGTGGAATTGCCAGCTTTGGGATTTCCTCTACTCATCTTTAATGGGTTAGCAGAAGAAGACGTGGAATTGCATATTAATGAATTCCAAAAGTTGATGTTCAACTATCACATTCAAGATGAAGAACACTACAATGTTCTTCAATATGACTTTGAAAGAGCCGGCTACCGAGAGGTTCACTCATAGTAAAGAAGACATGTCACCTGCATGCAAGGACTTCCAAAAAAAACCCTATTTATGAAGCTTGTGAGACTAATATATCCCCCTATTTAAGCTTATAAGATATATACATGTATGACTTTTTATGTATCCCCTTTCATAAGTGTAAATCTTCATAGGACATATATTAACTTTCTTTTTAAAAGTTGGAATTATCTTAAGCAATTAAAAGTATCAAAATGGTCATATCAGAAAGTGATTTATGTAGTGGCACTTGGATACCATCAAAGTATGTGTCGCAATGTTTTTGAGTGCCTATGCCCCCTTACCACATGAGGAGAGAGAGTAGGGGAATTGAACCCCTTTATACTTAAAGTGACTACACCAAGCGGACATCAAGCTCCACTACAAGATATAGACCTTATAGCGACGTTTAAAGCGACGAAAATACAAACAACAAAATTTGCCCCCGTCGTCGCAAAAAGCGTCGTTATTGACGACGCCATAGAATCGTCGCTATGTCCGTCGCTATGTGCGTCGCTAAATGCGACGCATATAGCGACGCACATAGCGACGGTTACAGAGAATTTGCGACGCTGATAGCGACGGCAATAGCGACGCGTGCAGTGATTTTGCGAAATGCGATGCATATAGCGACGCACATAGCGACGGTTACAGAGAATTTGCGACGCTGATAGCGACGGCAATAGCGACGCGTGCAGTGATTTTGTGACGCAAATAGCGACGGTAACAGAGAAAAAAAAAATTTGTGGCAGGGCAGCAAGCTGCCCTGCCACATATAGCACTGTGTGCTGTATGAGAGCCATACAAAATAGTTTCTGCACTGCTTCATACAAAGCGTTTGCAAACAAAAAGAATGTATACTGAAATCATAAAACTGATGGATGAAATAAATACATGATATCGCATAAAATGCGATTGGTACAATCATAAAACAATATCACTAATACATAGAAAATGTCTACATAGATTGGGCGACTAAAAACTAAAGGTATGTGAGCTCTAAGGATCCAAGGGCGAGCTACAAATCCTCGTCCCCCGAAAGCTCGTCCCGCCGTAAAGGAGCATCAAATGGATTCTGCAGAAAAAGAAACAACATATCAATCCACCATACAATAATGCATTCAAATATCTCATGGTAACTACGAACAAGAAAGATGAGTGACTTACTGGGCCGCCGCGTCTATACAATCGGTCCATCAATGATCTGAGACCGTGCTTCTCCGCATATCGAGTCTCAAGGCCTTGCGGATCGTGATTTGTAATGGAGTGCTGCAAAGAAAACAAAATGCTAACTGTTAGAAACATGATTGTCAGTACAAAGAATATCTCAAAAAAACAAATAAGCAAAACAAAAGAGAATCTTACAAAGTCCTCCAAATATGTCCTGTGGCCGCCACTCCCAAGATGATGTACCGATCCGGCCTCGATTCGTGCCCTCGCCGCCTCCCGCTGCTGACTCCAACGTCCTGGCGAATTTGTAGCCTCCTCCCTCAGTCGGTGCCAGTCGTCTGCATCTAACCACTCGGGCTTTGGAGCCCCACTCTTGATTGCCTTGCGTGCGTCGGATCGTCTATGTGACATGTATGCACGCATGCAATCCATCATCCAGCCCGTAGAGAATCTATCCACTGCGGCTGGCACCGGGAACTCCTCGTGCAAGGATGCTACTATGTACTCCTTGCTCCCCTCCGGTATGTTCCTCCAATGATCCAGGACGTTGTGCCGAAAAACTTGTTGGCACAACTCCCTCATGCGAGCCATCACCCTCCTCCCCTCATCATTCATGATGATGGCTCCTGACCTGCCATCCACTAGGTATCCATAATCCCTAGGAGTGTGCCGTGTATGCTTCACAATGCGCTCTTCTTTGGTAGACAAAACCCAGGGAGCGCGAGGAAGCTGCACTCCCCCTTCAGCACTCGACTGCGGCCAAAGCGCCTCCATCTTACCTACCTCCTTTAAATCCATTCGTGCCCCTATAGTGTCTCTCTTTCCTGTGATGTGGTCCCATAGCAAGCTGCCCACATTTTTGAAAATATGCATGGGATCCAACAAGTGGTTGACCTGTAAGTGGGTCCAATATGGCAACTCGTAGAAAACTGAGAACCGCCGCATTCCATTTGGATGTGAATCCGGGTTTACCATTTTCAGCTCGTACCAGCTTGCAGCGTTCATACGTGCTGGAGGTCGTCCAAGAAAACCTTCCCTGAGTTCATGATCCTCCGGCAAGAAAGCGGCGTGTCCTTGGTATACCATCTTCTTCATGGTTCGTGACCTTCGGGAGTCTAACTGTGGTCCACACAATGGACATGCATGATAACCTGAGGTAACGAGACCTGCAAGGCGATCCACGACCTAGTGAATACTTGATTGAATGAAATAAAATATAGATATTACCGGCGAGAACAAAGGTCTGCTCACCTGAGCACTCTCCCAATCCCGGAAAGTCATGCATCGTCCACATGAGAATGGCTCCAATGTTGGCTGACCGCCGACCATCGCGCCTGCTCATATCTTGCACCGTGACCCCCTCCTCCCACAAAATCTTAAGCTCATCGACTAATGGACGAAGATACACGTCCATATTTTTTACTTTGTAGCGGCCCGGGACGAGCAAGCTAAGGATGAGATGTCCTTTCTTCGTAGAAAGCCATGGAGAAATGTTGTAGTTGACAAGCACTATAGGCCACACACTGTAAGAAGTCGAGCGCAGACCGAATGGGTTCACACCATCCATGGCGAGACCGAGCCGAAGATTCCTTGGCTCTCGTGCAAAGCCTGGGAAGGTAGAGTCAATGTGGCTCCATGCGCGCGAATCTGCTGATATTCGTTGAACTCCATCTGTGGACCTATTCTGCACATGCCACATTGTCAAGCTTGCCATGGCAGACGTGCGAAACATGTGGTTTATGCGGGGGATGAGCGGAAAGTGTCTGAGGACTTTTTGAGGGATGGTTTGCCCTTGCAAGTCCTGTCGATACCTGTGAGCACCACACTTTGGGCATGTCTCCATACTCTCATATTCATCTCGAAACAATATGCAGTCGTTGATACATGCATGGATGTTATTGTAGTCCATGCCAAGCTTCCGTAAAACATGTCGCGCATCATCACGAGACTCAGGCATGGTGTTTGCACGTGGCAATATATGATATTTTAATAACCTGAAAAAATCATAAAACACCTTGAAAAATCTATCCATGTTTGCAATAATACTGTTTTTTAAAAAAAAACAATGAAGTCTGTGTGCAAGGTACCTGAATAACTCAGTCACACTCGTATCGCTCCAACCGTATTTTGCTTGCACACTTAAGAGTGCAAGCAATGTCTTCAACCGAGATACTCGGCACCCATCATATAATGGTATGGATGCTTCCTCTCTGAGCGGGTCAGATGTCTCAATATCCATGGGAATCAATGCATTGATCATTGCCTCCATCTCAGGCTCCAAGATTGTAGGCAAGTCGGGAAGGTTGTCTGTCTCCTCTGGCAATGACGGTATAGATGGGCCTTGCGAGTGGTCGATTGGCTCCTGCAATCCATCCATCGCACGTCCACGAACTCTTCTAATTGGCCGCAAAGGGTGCACTCCCCCTTGGGTCGAGACATCACCCCCCTGGATACAAAATTTACCAACAAGACCCAATCTTATTGTGTATGGTTTTCAATTAGCTTGAGAGTACAATGCATGAAAAATGCTAACTTCAAATTACCGTACCGTTTGCTGAAAGTCTGCAATCGCCTGATCAATGATCTCAGATTGAAACTCGCCAAATCATCGTACGTGTTCTATAGACAATCGGCGTTTTCGTCTAATTGCCAACTTGCATTGAGAGCAAGGACATGGGACACGCTAATTAAGATACGACTCGCGGTCTTGAACAATAGGACCTTCTTCGTTTGCCATCTTATCTACATTACAGCAAACAAGGCTTAAATGGATAGCTTTATGGAGATGTACGTCAAGTTGCAAGTTGACCATAAACCTTGCATTGTATATAGTAGTCGAGAGATTATCCGATGTTATATCTCGGCCTTGTATCATGCTCAACGATTTGTTTGTCCCGGTAGATAATTTTTTGTTATATCTCGGCTTTGAGTATAAGTAATCCATTTTAAAATTAATGCGCGCCATCTATGAAATTTTATAGCTATAGTAATAAAATTTATTTCAATCAATTCTACTCATAGTCATAAGACCTAAGAGAAATTATCCTATACTCAATTTAAGGGTTTCTTTTTCTATAACAATAATTTTGGGTTCATTTTGATGAAGTACGCGGCCGTATGCAAAGCACATTGCATACCATTATCAATACGTATATTATCTTAAATTTTCTTCCCTTCCCTCTCCCTCTCTTTCTCTCCCTCTCCCTCTCCCTCTCTCATTTCCCTCTCCCTCTCTTTCTCTCACCCTCTCTTCCTCTCCCTCTCCCTCTCCCTCTCCCTCTCCCTCTCCCTCTCTTTCTCTCTTCTCTTTCTCTCCCTCTCCCTCTCCCTCTCCCTCTCTCATTTCCCTCTCCCTCTCTTTCTCTCTTCCTCTCTTTCTCTCACCCTCACCCTCTCCCTCTCCCTCTCCCTCCCTCTTTCTCCCTCTCCCTCTCCCTCTCCCTCTCTCTCCCTCATTTCCTTCCCCTCCCCGTCCCTCTCCCTCTTCCTCTCCCTCTCTTTCTCTTTTTTTCCCTCTCCCTCTCTATCTCTCTTTCTCTCTCATTTCCTAAACAAGCAAAAAATATTCTCTTTCTCTCCCTCTCCCTCTCTTCCTCTCTTTCTCTCACCCTCTCCCTCTCGTTCTCTTTCTCTCCCTCTCTCATTTCCTCCCTCCCCCTCTCTCTCCCTCTCCCTCCCTCTTTCTCCCTCTCCCTCTCCCTCTCCCTCTCCCTCTCTCTCTCTCTCCCTCATTTCCTTCCCCTCCCCCTCCCTCTCCCTCTTCCTCTCCCTCTCCCTCTCTTTCTCTTTTTTTCCCTCTCCCTCTCTATCTCTCTTTCTCTCTCATTTCCTAAACAAGCAAAAAATAAAGTGATTTAAACATCCTCCAAGCAAAAGGGAGAGGGAGAGATACAATGCACTCTCCCTCTCTTTCTCTTTCTATCCCTCTCTCATTTCCTTTCCCTTCCTCTCCCTCTCACTCTCTTTCTCTCTCATTTCCTCTCCTAAACAAGTAAAAAATAAGGTGATTCAAACATTAAACAAGAAAAAGGGAGAGGGAGGGAGAGAGAGAATGCATTCTCCCTCCTTCTCCCTCTCTTTCTCTTTCTCTCTCTCTCCTATTTCCTCCCCCTCCCTCTCCCTCTCCCTCTATTTCTCTTTCTCTTTCTTTCCCTCTCCCTCTCCCTCTCTCTTACTCTCTCGTTTCCTCTCCTAAACAAGCAAAGAAGAAAGTAATTTAAACATTAAACAAGCAAAAGGGAGAGAGAGAGAATGCACTCTCCCTCTCTTTCTCCCCCTCCCCCTCTCTTTCTCTCACTCTCTCTCCCTCTCCCTGTCCTTCTCTTTCATTTCCTCTCCTAAACAAACAAAAGAGAACGATTTAAACCTTCAACAAGTAAAAGAAAGAGAGAGGGAGACTCACCAATGAGATATGGCGAGCGTGGGCGGCTTCTCTTTGCAACGAGGGCTCCTCCTCTCCTTCACGAACAACGACGGTGGCGGCGGCGGCGGCGATAAGTCTCTTCCTCCTCTTCTCCCACAAAGCCTTGGCTCTCTCCCTCACTCTCTCCCTCGCTCTCGCTCTCAAAAGGCGAAGAAAACAAAATGAAAACGGCGCTCTGGTTTCGGCCGCGCTTTTTTTCCCTGCGGCGTCGCTATATGCGTCGCTATTTGCGTCGCAAATGCGACGCAAATAGCGACGCATAAAGCGACGCATATTGCGACGCATATAGCGACGCCTATAGCGACGCCGATATCCGCCGTCGCTAATCGGCGTCGCTATTGCCCCATTCCCTTGTAGTGCTCTCTTTGAAAGAAGGGGAGTTGAATCTCTCTACCAAAACCATGGGAGAGTACCAACTCCCCCCTCCCACACTATGATTAATTCAATAACCCTGCTATTTGAGGTTTAGGGTTTTAACCTTACTTGTCAAGGTCCCTTGTATGCCATGGAGAAATCAATCTATGGAGAGGGGTGATCAAATGCATCCCCCCTTCGTTTTTTCCTCTATCCCCTCCTTAAATTTAAGTTCAATATAGGAAATTAAGAGGGGTCTACCTCTAATGCATATGCTTAAGCATCCCCTTCCAAAACCCCCCTCCCTTACACTCACATGATACCATACAACATCTATAGTGAACCCCCTGAGAATGTGGTATCACAGCCTAGAGGCAAGAAACATCACTACAATCTATTTATTATTTGCGGCCTTTCGAAGGGAGTTTTCCCCTTAAAGGGGATGTCAGTATTGGCTACATGTTCTTAATATTACACATTAAGGACCTCATGAGAATGTCCGTGGGTATGGTAAGAAACTAAAGAAGGTTTTTCAAAATTACAAACCTATAGCCCTATTCTAGTTGCTACTCAGTTGCAATACTTTCTAAATGGGTTAGACTTTAACATTCAAGTGCCATTGAGTAGTGTTTCTCTTGCTCATATTGATACAACCATAACATGAGCAGAAGAGGTAGAATCATGATTACAAGTAGCTTATGCCTCTAGGTCAAACTAGAATTTGAGTTAAGGGTTTGGAAATACTTTAGTGCTGACAAACAAAGGTCAACGGATGCCCATGAGTCCTCCTAATGGGAGAGGAAATGTAATCCTGAATGTGCCCATGTTGCCAGCTCCTCTTAGTGTGACCATGCTGATGACTCATCGATGATGAGTCAAATGGCTCCACCGACTATTGGAAGCCCAAAGATAAATCCTACCATTGTTCCAAGGAATCAACTATCTTTCATGCATATCCATGGCAAATTACTCTCTCTTGTGTCCAAGCTTTGAAGATCTCTTGAGAATAGAAACATTGAGCTTACTCTAAACTATCTTTTGAGTACATTAAGTAAAGAATTATATGTATTAGAACTTGGGTTATATTGAGATGATGGAAATCCTTGTTTTCCATTTCATCTTATCATTCGATTGAATGTGAATCCTAACCATTGTTTTTACTTTAAGTATTTACCTTGAATTGAGTACTCTTTAGCATCCATTATTCCCATCTCCCAAAGCATCCCTACGGTGAGTGACTTTCATGAATCCCCGTGCGCGACATCTAGTGAACCCAACATGAAAGCATCGCTTCTGATCGTCGAGATGGGAGACTCTTTGAATACTCCACCCACTTCATCATTGAGTGCTTCTTCCTTTTCGACTGATAAGATGAAGACTTTATTGCAAACCCTTTCTTCGACCATTGCAATGCAGAATCAATAGATGTAGTTATCGTTGCAGCAGCAGCAACAGTTACATCAGCAACAATTGGATCAACAACGAATGTTGCATCAAGAACAAGAGCGTAGGCATGATGCAACAAAAGCGATCGAAGCTGTGATTAGTGAGTGCAAACTATTTGATGGCCAAAATGCTTCAACCTATCTTAAAGCCTTTGAAAGTGACATGCGCTTCTTCAGAGTTCTGTTCAATTGGAGCAACTATTTCATATGGCTTGTGACATGTCAGAGTGAGAGATCTATTTGTGCAAGACTATAACTCAAACGTTTTCAAGAAAGCACTCAAAGACAAAGATTTTTTGGAGGATTATGGTATTGCTATGCGGAAGACATTTAGAGAGTGGATCTATTAGCCCAACAAAGGTCTTGTTGCTTCTGAGTTGTTGCGGTAGTTTGAAGAGCGATATAACCAATTGGATGCACTATAGCAAAGAACCCTAAAATCGGAGAAAGTGGAGTTATTTTTGTAAGTAGCAGCTCTTGTACTTCAAGATGAGTTGGGAGAGCTTCTTGAAGACCATATGCAGCCTATGGGATTGAAGGCGGATTGGCAAGATGATGTTGATGCGGTTTCTACATTGACAAAGAGGCGAAGATGGAAGGCTCGCTTGTAGATCATCATGCAATCACCTCTAGTGATGTCTTCTCCTACCTCAACTTCTCCTACTACTCCTGTTGATCCATCCACTTCTTCTCCTATTTCTCATCATGTGTCTATGCTTACTTCTATGCCTATGCCTATGCCTATGCCTATTCCTGCTGTGGTTGCTAGACCATCAGCAAAATCGAATGTCAAAGACATGGTGGAGGAAATTTCGAAGGACTTGAAAGATCTTCAAATTAAGATGACCAGAAGAGAGTAGCAGCCACTTAACCTAGGTCTTAATTCTTTCAAAAATGATCGTGTTCACCGTTGCATGTGGTGTGATAGTCCAGACCATGAGCGAACGGACTTTTAAGATTTTGAAGAGGCAAAGAGGTTAAAGTCGGTGGTCTGGAAGGACAAGATGATATGTTTTGGAGATATAGAGCAACCAATTAAACTAAATTTTGGTAAAGGAGGTATGAAGAAATTATTGGAGGAGTCTCTTTTGCGCTCTTCTTATGTAATGTGAGAGGTGGCAAGAGAAAGTGCTGCCTATGGTCTTCAATTGGAGCAATTTTGCCAAAGGATAAATCTCTTTTATGGCCCTATACATTGCATACAAAAAAGAAAGGTAAAGCTTCATCATCCGAAATTTTAGCCTTGGGAGATACAATCAAAAAAGGGAATCGATGGAATGATCGAGTTGATGTCTTTTCTATCTATGCTTACATCATGAAATCTCAAGGAAATGAAGCGCTTTTTGAAAAGAAGTGAAAAAGAGATAATGATCAGCCTGAAGGATCGAAGAGGGTGACTAGGAGGAGTGATCTAGTCCTTTAGCCTGTTTCTTCAAGATTGGAGCAGAGAATGAGTGACATATAGAAGCCAAAAGTATAAGAAGATCAGAAGGCCCCAAAGACAAAGGATTCGAAGCCAAAAAAGCATCCTAGATTCAAGCTCCTATCTGACATTGAGACAACCATGGACTTGAAAAAGGTAATTGAGAATCGTATTCTTTATTGCAAAATTGAATACTCTTGGAGAAGTCTTGGGGATTTCCAAAGAGAATTTCATGATGTTATCATCGACATCATTAAAAGAAAACGACAGGTTATTGAAGAGCCAACATAGGATATGATCCATCGAGAGGCTTTAGCTATTGCCGAGGCTATTCTCTATGGGTTGCAAATTGAGGAGATTATTTATGATGAGGAGACTATTGAGGAGTCTACTAATGGAGCTTTATGTATGTAGTCCAAGAAGTCTCTTCATTCTTTACTTCAGCCTGTACAGTATGATGAAAGTGATGATGCACCTAGATTGGTGCCTTGTAGCCATTTTTCTCGTAATCACTAGGCTTGTGCACCTACAGAGATTGTAGTCAAAGCTTGGTGAGACAAAGACTCCTTGTGTTTCTCTTTTGGTTCATGACTCCAAGATTAATGTCATAGTGCAAGGTTTATATGATACCGGTAGATGGCCAATTGATATGGATCATGGTTGGCACATGTGTGCGGCCAACAACACTGCAGGAGATTTGTATGTTGCTTGTCCGAACTTGAAGATTTCTATTTGAGATATGGGTGAGTCTTATCATTTATTTGTGCAAAACTCTTGTTCCTATCCTATTATTTTGGGGGAGCCATTTATTGTTGTTGAGTCTTGAATGAAGACTAAGGTTCTAGATGATGGGTCTAGCTATGCACGGATCAGAAGCAAGGATGGAAAGAGAGCTATCCAGTTCATGAAAATTTGTATCAACCATCAGCGGAATAAAGATTCTTTGAGGAATTCCCCTCTTCTAGAAAGAGAGCTGGATTTTTGTTAGGTACCATTGTCTTCTTGCGAGACGATAGTGGTACAAGTCAGGGAAAGCTCTCACCTCCTAGCAGCGGTAGTTTTTACTCATGTGTTTATGGTGTATCCACTGAAAGTACTTTGTGTTTTCAGCATATTTCTAATATGCCTAAAGTTGCCAGCAGGCAGTATGTAAAAAGAAAAGAAATAGAATTGATGCTTGTAGGTGTTTTGCAGGAAGAAGAGTGGATAGATGGTCTCTATGATGGCTTTTCATGCCCAGATACCATGGAAGAACTTTTGGTATTGCTGAATACTAACAATCGAGAGTTGTCATATGTCTTATAGGTCCATTCTCTATCAATGTATTGTGAAATTGCTGATTTCATGCTTCAAAAGAAATTGGGTACTGAGGATAAAAAGTATTTTTTTTGACATATTTCAACAAAAAGAGTTGGATATTGTTGTTTATACACATCAAAATTTGTGTTTACCAGGGTATTTTCAACAAGGGTTGAAATTTTTAGATTGTAGCAATGAAGCCAAAGTTCAGACAAAATTTAAGACAGTTTTTGACAAGAAGGTTAGACTAGTTGTAGGGCTACTACCTTTGGACACTTATGAGATGGTTAGGAGAGCTGCTTTGCAATCTCATTTATGACATCTTGCAAGTGTCACACGAACATAAGTTTTTAGCCAAGACATTGAAAGAGATGAAGATTGGGACTGAAGATTTTCTACTTCCTGAAGAGGTAAGATGTTTTAAAGAGATGTTATGTAGGCATGGGAAAGCTTTTTCTTTCCTCCCACATGAGATTAGATGTGTTGATCCTAGAGTTGTGATGCCTATTGTTATTTTTACCATTCCTCATATCCCTTGGAATCTACGGCCTATTCCTATGCCGAGGGCTCACTTGCTAAAATTGGTAGAGCTTTTGAATGAGAGGACCAGGATGGGGATTCTAGAGCCATCTTCAGCTCCGTATTCCAATAGATGGTTCACAGTTCCTGAGAAGAATGGGACACTCAAATTCATACATGACTTACATCTAGTGAACAAGGTCACTATTCGAAATGTTTGTGCAGGACCTATTGTGGATGAGTTTGCCGAAGCTTTTGCTAGATGTGCTATCTATTCACTCGACGATCTTTATTCCACATATGATCAATTAAAGCTTGCCCTTGAGAGTAGAGATTTGACTACAATACCTTTAGGCCTTGTCCGAATCTGTATGCTTCCGCAAGGAGCTACTAGTTTGGTTTCCCATATGATGAATGGGATGAACAAACTTCTACAAGATTTTATTCCTGAGCTTACCATGCCATTCATTGATGATTTACCTATCAAGGGTTTCTTGGAGAAAGAAAAGGATTATTCTTTAGATGATCATGGATACAAATTATTTGTGGCGTCACATATTAGAGATGTTGAGAAGATTCTTTGTAGGCTAGAGGAAGTGAACTTGACCTTATCAAGGGTTTCTTGGAGAAAGAAAAGGATTATTCTTTAGACGATCATGGATACAAATTCTTTGTGGTGTCACATATCAGAGATGTTGAGAAGATTCTTTGTAGGCTGGAGGAAGTAAACTTGACCTTATCAAGTTTGAAGACTATTTTTGGAGCTAGAGAAGTTTTGATTGTTGGACATATCTGTGGATATTATGGCAAGAAGCCTTCTCCTATGAAGGTGATGCCATAGAGAAGATTGCGGAAACTTGCTCTTCCACTTCGGAGGTTCGCAGGTTTCTTGGAGCTTGTTTGTTTTATCTTATTTGAATTCCTCATTTTGCTCATATTGTGGATTATCTCTACTAGCTCTTGAGGAAAGGGCAACACTTTTCTTGGGAGATGACACATACTAAAGCGATGCAAAAACTAAAGAAATTATTGAGAGCTTCTCCAACTCTTTGAATGGCAGATTATGAGTGTGGGAGACCTATTGTTCTTACTAATGATACTAATGCTATCGGTATTGGATGGGCTGTTGGCCAAGATGATGCACATGGGAATATGTATGCTATTTGGTTTTGGGTGAAAGTCCTAAACGAGCGACAACGTAGGTATTCTCAGATTAAGAGGAAACTCTTGGGAGTTGTCACAGCTCTCAAGAATGATAGAGAGTACTTCATTGGTGATGTTGTAGTGGTCGAGAATGATTGTTTGCCTCTTCTAGGTATGATCACAAGTTGTTCTACTCCAGATATTGCCATGCTTAGGTGGATTGGGTACATAAAATCCATGATCCCTGAGTTCAAGCACATAGCAAGTAAAGACAACCCAATTGCCAATATGCTTTCACAAGCAAGGTATGATGATATGGATTTTTGCTGCATTGATGATGTTGATGATGGGGCCGATATTTTAGCCATGCATACTGATCATATTTGTTGCGTCTGCTTTGGAAAGCTTTGATGAGTTTTTGTATAGAGGAGAGTATTTACACATTGGTATTTATTTGAGGACCATGTCTAGACAGGATGAATGGACTGATGTAAACTTCAAGAAGATCAGAAGAAAAGCTTATGGTTTCTTCTTACAAAGTGATCTACTTTGGAAGCATCCACAGAAGTGAGGAGGACAAACATTGAGAGTTGTCTTTGATAGAGCTTTAGAAGCACGGATCATAAAAGAATTTCATGAAAGTCTTTGGGCTAGACATCGAGTTGTTTGGGCAACCTATGAGAAGATCAAAGAGTGCTAATGGTGGAGAGGCATGTACAGAGATATCTCACAGTTTGTTGAGACATGCCATGATTGTCAATTCTTCTCTTCAATGAGGCATAGAGATGAGCTTCATCCTACCTACCTACTATGTATTCATTACAAGTGGATTCTTGATCTCATTACTATGCATGTTGGTTTATGGTAGATGCGCTATATTGTTTTGACATGAGGAGATCTCACAAATCAAGTGGAAGGAAGAGCATTACGGATGAAGACTACTTCAGTGGTTTGTAAGTTTCTGTTGGAAGATGTTATTTGCAGGTATGGGTGTATTGGAAAAATTATTGCAGATAGAGGTGAGTTGGATGCTAATGAGGTTAAGGAATTTCTCTCTCACTTGGTATAAAAATTTCTTTGACTTCGGATATAATCCAGAAGGTAATGGGAAGAGTGAAAGAGGCCATCCGACATTTGTGAAAGCCTTGGCCAAAGCATGCGGTGAACGATCAGGGAGTGGCCTAGGTTGATGATCATACTACTCATAGCGTGACTACAGGCTATATGCCTCTGTTGAGTTGATGTATGGGCAGAAGCTAGTCATGCCTATAGAGACATGCACACTTACTTAGAGTGCTTTATTGTGGGAGCAAGAAGAGATGACTAAATAAGATCTTTTGGCTCTTCTATTCGTTAGTTGGAGAGAAGACCTAAAGAAATTGAGAGAGTAATTAAAAAGCTCAAAGAGGCTAGGATTTGCAATAAAGACCACTTTGATAGCAGACACAGATTGAGACCTAAAGAGATTAAGGAAGGAGATTGGGTGTTGGTCTATGACAGCAGTCTAGACGACCAATATAGTGCTATCCACAAGGTTTCAAAAAGATGTTTGGACCCTACAGCATGTCCATGAAAATGCTACATATTCCTTAGAAAATCTTGAAGGTACGGCCTTGTGGATTCCGATTATAGGGAAGAGAATCAAACTATTCAAGAAAAGAGATGATGTAGCCTATATAGTTGAGGAATTGGATGATGAGATTTATGATGGACTTGAGCCAAGAGATGATGAAGATGAAGATATGGACATTGCATATGCTTTTATAGAAGATGAAGAGATTGCATTGACCATCAAGCTTGGTGGTGATGAGGATGGGTAACTGTGGCCCATCCAGAGGATGTGCATGTTTGGAGGGGGCGGATGTCTTAACGCTACATGTCCACCACTGCAAATCTGAGGGCGGAGTTTTTCACCAAGAAATTGATCATAGTATTTAGCGTTATTAGGAATTTAATTTTTCATTGTGTGTCTCCTTTGTGTCTGCATGATGCATATGCACATGTAGTTAGACTAGGCACAATTTCTTCAATGCATTCATAAATTTTTTTGTAAGCATCGCTCGATTGATTGCATAGCATGGATTCTTGGAGAACGAAATCAACAATGATGTAAAGCTGAGCAAAAATCTCATGAGTTCAGGCTCTCATGAAAGAACTTTAGGATTCCAATATCGGAATAATGTATGGGTTGAATTGGAAAGTGAAATTGCCCCATGCATCACCAATGTATATTGCCAAAGTGATGAGAAGATTCTTGTTCTTCAAGAAGAAGAAAAAGAGACTGTGGAGGCATCTCCAACATACAATGAAGATAGTTCAAATATTGAAGGATTTTCTTAGGACTACTATTTAGAAGCTAATTGTGATATGTTCTAATGGACGGTACATGACATTTGAACCAAAAGGCACATGGATAGCAAGTTTGCT
The DNA here is from genome assembly GCF_053477565.2 of Lygodium microphyllum. NCBI lineage: Eukaryota > Viridiplantae > Streptophyta > Polypodiopsida > Schizaeales > Lygodiaceae > Lygodium > Lygodium microphyllum. The sequence continues at coordinate 118,363,596 of NC_141141.1, read as the reverse complement.
ACAATTCAATTTACAAAACAAAATCAAATGTTGCAGCTGCCCAAGACATTCGAAGTGATGTTAGAAAAGGAGCATCATCTTCTAGAGCATGTCAAGAGCTACCGAAAAAGATTCATGCAGCTTTACGCACATAGGAGAACTTTTATGTCCATGGCATACAATGAATGCAATGTACAGAAATACATCTGCAGAATAATCATGTCCTTCACACTCGTATTATATTGAGTGTTTTTACATGGGAATTGTGTGCCTCATATTTGGCAAAAAATTTTGCTTATGAACCACTCGAAAATCGTGTGATGTTTCCTCTTTATTTGTTGTCGCCTTTTTCTATTCTCAAAGTGTCTAGGTGGAGTAAAAAGAATGCATTATAATCGGTGCAAACATGAAATATACTCTATCTATGGTTATTTGTAAGATGGGATGGCTTGGTAGAAAGAATGATACTTTATGAAGATGATGAAACATTAAGTATTCCAAAAATACATGATTAATTTTTGTGTCACAAGGATGGACTTCACAAGTGTATTTTAACCCTGCATTGTCATCGTGTTGGGGGTTGAAGGTCTACCACTAGGGTTTAGAGCATAAAAGGAGTGTGGGATTCAAGGTTTGGAGAAGGAGAAAAGATTGGGGTTTTAGAAATGACCTAGTTGAAGAAGAAGATATCAAGCTTTTTCTTTTTATTTAGCATACATGAATGGAATGACAAACTTTGTCTTGTTCACATCAAATGCATATGGGAATAATAAGCCATTACATTAGGGATAATCTTAGATTTAATCCAAATGCATATTCCAAATGCAAGCTCAAATGGTTTCCATTTCATGAACATGAATGGATAACAACTCCAAGATACAAGTATTTTGATGGTAGACTCAAATACATTCAAGACATAGATCAAAAGCTTATGAAATGAATTGATAAAGCATAATTTTAACTTCAGCCATGTTTTAAAACAATAATTTCCAGCCCATAATCAAGCTCCAAAAGTGTACATAATTCCAAGAATAAGCTCCTCTAATCATTCACAAGTGAAGCCGTGATGTTGAGAGGTCAATTTCCTCTATTACAACCACACAAATCACTTATTTACTCATCAAAATGGACAAGAACAGTGGGCTACCCTCTCTATGACTGGTTTTTTCAGTCCATATCAACCCATACACCCTTAAAATCCTCCCCCTTTGCTTGCCCCAAAGTCACTCAAGTACTTGGGTACAAGACGCGGGCTTCATTCGACCATGAATATGGTAAAAGAAATGAGAGAAGACGTACATAAGAGTAGACTAAATACTTTTTCCCAGGTTTCCCCCTTTTATGGACTATCATACCATTCATTTTCGTCATACCAAATGGACGGGTAAGAAGAGCTCTCACCTTCCTTGTTTGTATCTCCTTCTTCAATTCCAGTTTGCCTTGAGTTTGTATGCTTTGGAGTAGGAACCATAGCCCACAGCTCATCCTCCATCTACCACAAGTATGCAGGCCTGTTTTTTGCATTGAAAAATGTAGGTTGCATCCTGCTCAGCTCCCACTTATCATTTTGACCATTAAGGTCACTTATAAGTAATTTTAGTCCATTGTTTCAGGTTCCACATGAACCTAGTGGACTTTTGGCACTTTTCTTAATTTCCAACCAAATTTTCCTCTTGAACCAATGTGACTTAGCCTGCAAACTGTCAATTACTTCTAGCTGATCAAGTTGTGGGTTCCCATAGACTTAATTTTTATCAATATACATGGTACAACTGAAAATTGTATGACAGTTACAAAAGAACTTATGAAATTAAGTGATATTTGAGTTGGTTGTTGGGTAACAATGACTGAGTTATGTATAAGAATTCCTCATATAAATCCTAATAAAGTTCTTCTGTGATCATAAGAATTCTATGATTTATATTATGAACAAAAAACTTTTTGACATTCACCCCCTCCTAACCTACACATCCTCCGGCATGTGCCATTTCACAAAATTACAAGTTAAGGAGGGTCTTCTCCTGACATATCTTCATCTTCATCCTCTAAGTCTTCTTCATCTTGCTTGTCTTCAAGTAGATGCCTCATATCCAAGTCATCAAGCTCATAAGTAGAAGACTCTCTTCATTTGAAGAGCTTGATACGTTTACCAGCTATTGGTACCTTGACCATCATCCCATCCATTTCAGCCAAATCATAAATAGCATTATCATATACTACTTTCACCACATATGGTCCAAACCATCGCTTGGCTAACTTCCTATGAGCACTATATTGATTGTCCAGGCTGATGTCATAGACAAGTACCCAATCATTCTCTTGAATAGCTCTTGGACGGGGAGTCGATGATGCTTGTCAAACCTCTTCTTATTCTTCAATCTTGCTGCCTTTAGCATTTCAATGGCTGTCTTGACATCTTGTGGCCTTCTTTCAAGCTGCCTTATGTACACAATCAGGAGCTCTTCTCTATTTATGTCCTCATCCTAAGGCAAGATACTCCATGTGACAATTGAATCCTCAATAGGCATAATAGGTGGCTACCCATATATTATTTCAATCATCATACAACCTGTTTCTACACTATGGGTAGTTCTATCAGCCGATAATGTGAATGGAAGCATTCTAGGCCATTCTCTCATCTTTCCTCTACAAGATTTCGCCAATGCTTTGAGAATTGGTTGATGACCTCTTTCACTCTTACCATTGCGTTCAAGATTGTAGGCTGATGTAAGAGATAGCTTGATTCCCAATTCAGCAAAGAAATGGTGAGCCTCATTGGCATCCAATTCTCCTCTATCAATAGTTACTTTGGCAACACAGCCATACCTGCAAAATACTTCTTCAAGTAAAAATCTATAAACGGCTTGAGTAGACTTTGTTGTCAAGGCTTTTCCTTCCACTTGATTTGTGATATCTTCTCTAGCAAGTACAAGATATCTCATGTTCCAAATTCCTGTAGGCATGGTTACTAAATCAATAACCCATCTATAGTGAATGGATAAAGGAAAGGTAGGTTGAAGCCCCATCTCTATGCTTAACCATAGAGTACATTTGACAAACATGACAAGACTCAACAAAATTCTCAATGTCTTTACACATGATTTGCCACCAAAATTTCTCTTTTATTTTGGCAAAAGTGCCCTATATGCCTCTATGACTAGCCAATAGGCTTTCATTAAATTCTTGCATGACCTGTCTTTGAGTCTTCTTGTCTCCTAAGACACGAACATGCGCCTTTTCTTTCTTTTTTGCATACCTCCAAAGGTAGCCATCTTTGAGAAAGAAGCCATAAGCTTTTCTCTTGATTCTCTTGAACTCTTCATTAGTCCAATCTTCCTTCTTTGTCATAGTGCTTAGAAATTGGCCAATTTTTAGCCAATCACTTGCATAATTTTCTTCTTTAAAGTGCAAACAAACCATAACAAAACATTGAGCATGATGGCTTTCAACTGCCCACTGTCCTTCCATGGTTGTTTCTTTTTTCTTTGCTGCTGTAAATTTTGTTTCAACAACTGAACCTGTTGGACTTGCTCTAATTAATGTTGTACCTACATTTTCGACAGCTCAACCATCATTAGGTACAGCTGTACTTGCTGTTTTTAGATTTGAACCTGCAATTATAGCATCATTTTTAGCAAATATAGACTTTGATTCTTCCTAATCCATCATCTCTTCTTCATCCTTATATTTGGCACGCCAAAGCATATCAGTAACTAGATTATCTCTTCCTACAATATGTTTCAAATTAGGATTTAAGCATAGCTATGTCGGGAGCGGAGCAGTTGGCAATCATGCCCAAAAGTGGAAGACAATCTGTTTCAACTATTACATGTGCGCCCATGAAGCACTCCCAGTCACATTTCAATGCAGTTACAACTCCCCAAAGTTCTCTTTTAATTTGAGCATACCTTCTTTGACGTTCATTAAGAACCTTCGCTCCAAAGCAAATTGCATATCTATTGCCCTCAAGGTCATCTTGATCGGCTGCCCATCCTATTCCAATAGGACTTGTGTCCACTGTGAGTATGATAGGCTGTCCATTAGAGTAATTAGCCCTTTTTAAGGTGGGGGCTGAAATCAGCAATTTCTTCAATTTCTAAATAGCTTGAGTATGCTCTTTTTCCCATATAAACCTTTGGCCCTTTCTTAGCAATTGATAAAGATTTTCAGTAACATGAGTGAAATGTGGGATCCAAATAAGATAGAAGACACATGCTCTAAGAAATCTTCTTACCTCCGAAACGTTTGTGCATATTTCTCGCATTTTGCTAATAGCATCAATCTTGGTTGGAGAAGGCTTTCGACCATATGGACCACACATTTACCCTACCACAAGAACTTCTTCAACTCCAAAAACAAATTTAGCACTTGAAAGAGTAAGATGGACTTCTTCCAATTTAGACAAGATTTGAGCACAATCATTAATATGATTGGAAACAAACTTGCAACATCCAAGTTCATTGAGTTCTTCAATCTTCTCATGAACTTTACATCCTTTGATCGGTACATCATCAAGGAAAGGAAGAGTTAGTTGGGGAATATAATCTCTCAATACTTTATGCATGGCAGTCATCATGTGAGCTACTTAATTTGTAGCTCCTTGAGGTAGAGTACACATGCGGACTAAACCAAGAGGCATCTTCATTGTGGTAATGTCTTAGCTCTCCAAAGCAAGCTAAAATTGGTCATAGCCCGAATATAAATCTCCCATGGAATAAATTTCTCTACCTGCAAAAGCATGAGCAAATTCATCAACAATTGGCCCTAAACCAACATTTCTAATAGTGACTTTATTGACAGGCTGTAAATCTTGAATGAATCGCAAAGATCCATTCTTCTTAGGCACCGTAAACCATGGGTTGGAATATGGAGCTGAAGATGGCTCCAATATTCGCATCTTTATCTTTTCATTTAAAAGCTCCAGTAACTTAGGCAAATGAGCCCTTGGTACTGGAATTGGTTTAAGATTCCAAGGAATATGTGGGACCGTGAATATCACCATTGGTGCCACAACACTTGGATCCACACAGCCAATTTCATGTGGCTAAAATGAAAAAGCTTTTCCATGTTTCTTTAACATCTACATGAAGATTTTCTTTTCAGCTTGGCAAGAGAAAATAGTCTTCACCAATTTTTAGCTCTTGTAAACTTTCAACTGTAAATTGGTGACCAATATCTTTGGGATCACGAAGGCTTGGCTGTTTGGATGCCCTTTCTGCCAGTCCTTCACTTTTGGGAGGTAGAGGAGTAGCCATCGGCTTGACCTTCTTGTCAACTGTCTTATACTTTGTTTCTACTCTTACTCCATCCTTGTTTGGCTATCCAAAAGCTTCTTGATCTACAAATTATTGAATTATGTCATAAATATCCAATGTGCATACTATATGGACTGATTTCCAGCTTGATTTTCTGCATGAACAGCTGCATGTATTTCAGTCAATGTATCATTATAAATCAACCCATGAAATAGCCCTAAAATTTCTTTATTTTCAGCCAAAACATCAATTTGCTTTAGCTCTCATTCCACATGACATAAATGCTTTCTTTCAGCCCTATTCATGGCTAAAAACTGTTTATAATAGCCCACACTATTGACCGTAAAAACCTGCAAGTCAACTTTTGGCATAGCCCCCTTTACATGTGGAGGCAAATTTTTATGACATGAAGCACCGCCATAGCCTCCACTTATAGCAGTGCTACCCAAAAACCCTTAAATTCTCGAGCATTAGGGAGTATACGATGATCTCTCAATCGATCTCTATTTCGGTGATGATTTACACATATAGTTAAAAATTGGACAGCTTTGTCATTATCCTTACTTCTTATCCGAGCATATTTTAACTTCAGCCCTGTTTTAAAACAATAATTTCTAGCCCATAATCAAGCTCCAAAAGTGTACATAATTCCAAGAATAAGCTCCTCTAATCATTCACAAGTGAAGCCCTGATGTTAAGAGGTCAATTTCCTCTATTACAACCACATAGATCACTTATTTACTCATCGAAATGGACAAGAACAGTGGGCTGCCTTGTTTATGACTGTTTTTTTCCGTCCATAACAGCCCATACACCTTCAAAATCCTTCCCCTTTGCTTGCCCAAAAGTCACTCAAGTACGGGCTTCATTGGACCATGAATATGGTAAAAGAAATGAGAGAAGACATACATAAGAGTATGCTGAATACTTTTTCTTAGGTTTCCCCCTTTTATGGACTGTCATGCCATTCATTTTCATCATACCAAATGGACGGGTAAGAAGAGCTCTCACCTTCCTTGATGTATCTCCTTCTTCAGCTCCAGTTTGCCTTGAGTTTGCATGCTTTGGAGCATGCACCATAGCCCACAAATCATCCTCCATCTGCCACAGGTATGCAAGCCCGTTTTTTACACCAAAAAATGTGGGTTGCATCCTGCTCAGCTCCCACTTATCATTTTGACCATTTAGGTCACTTACAAGTCATTTTAGTCCATTATTTTAGGTCCCACATGAACCTAGTGGACTTTTGGTACTTTTCTTGATTTCCAACCAAATTTTCCTCTTGAACCAATGTGATTTAGACTGCAAACTGTCAATTACTTCCAGCTGATCAAGTTGTGGGTTCCTATAGACTTAATTTTTATCGATATACATGGTATAACTGCAAATTGTATGACAGTTACAAAAGAACTTATGAAACTAAGTGATATCTAAGTTGGTTGTTGGGTAACAATGACTGAGTTATGTATGAGAATTCCTCATATAAATCCTAATAAAGTTCTTCTGTGATCATAAGAATTCTATGATTTATATTATGAACAAAAAAATTTCTGACAGCGTTGAACAAGGTTGATCCATTCAACCCAGAACCAACAACTTTTGACAAACTAGATGAATTCCATAATCTCATCTTAGTTAAGCATGAGATTGAAGAGATCCTATATCAACGCCATTTTTCTCAAACTGTAGAGGTCAACTGATACAACCCTCAAATTTAAAAACATCTTGTTCAAGCTGACACTATCTATCAAACATAATCTCTCAAGGAGTGGGAGTTCGCAGGGTTTTAAGATGAAATAGATGGAAAGACACGAGAACATTTAATATTTGGCTAAATGGTAGTGTCACAAACTAAAGAACCAGAGGATTATTATGAATGTTGGCACATTTTTTTTCCCACCATCTGTGGATCAAGCAAAAGAGGCCGCTACTGAACTTCAAGTTGCCTTGTCAGCAGTATCACTCCCAACCAATGAATTGCCTAACAATGAAAGTTGCTCTATATCTTCAGCGTCTAATGGCCCATTCGTCGACATGACCAATTTTGAAAATATTCTAGAAAAGAACTAGGTTAGTGATGAACCTTTAGGATAGTCAGAACCTCGAGTAATCTTGTCTAGATCTAGAACATTACAAGTTGCAAAGAGGTTCTTGTAAGAAAGCAGTGTAATCTCTAACGTCAATAAATAATGCTTTCTTTTGATGCCTCAAATAGAAGAAGCAAATGGTGTTGTTATATTTGATGATATGAATAATGCTTTTTTTAAAGCTTTCTAAAACTTTTTTGAGGTGGCAAACAATTATAAAAGGAGACGGGGAGATTGGGAGGTAGAAAAACGAAGTTGATGAAGGGTAGCAGAAGAAGAATGAGTCAAGGCAAAGGTGTCGAAAGGGGGGTGAGTTCGCAAGATGTAGCATCGGAGGAGTCCTGAGGAAGGTGACCTGTAGACAAAGCCGAAGGGGGAGAACACATAGAAGTTAAAGACGAAGCAGACGAAGTTACTGTGACGGCAAAGCAAAAGCCAAAGACAAAGTAGACGAAGTTGCTGCGATGAGTAGAACAATACTCATTGATATCTCTAAACACACGAAAGAAGAAGAAAGGTAGCCTCATACTACAACAAAAGAAGAGAACGTTGTGCTTTCCTGTGGCGAGGCTTATTTAATAAGCTATGACCTGATCCCGCTTTTCACTCTCTTAAAGAGCATATTCGATGTGATCAAAGAGGCCAATGTTTTTCACCACTGCTGATTGAAACATCATATGATTCCACCATCAACTACAATGTCATATGCTTCCACCATCAACTTCAACGTCATATGATTCACCATCAACTGAAACGTCGTATAATTCCAACTACTGTGAATATATGATTCCAACTGCTACAAAGATATGATTCCAACTATTTGAATCAACATGCAGGAATGTAACGAATAAGTTGAGAGATCTTGGTGGGTACCCTCCATTCTGCAGCATATGGGAGCATTACTATCATGAATATTTAGCTATTGTATATGTGGATGGTAAAGTTGACATAGATAGTGTTCCAATCTCTAAAAGTGAGCTTTATGGAGAGGCTTGTGCCTTCAACTACATTCTATTTCTTTGATATATGAGAGCATGTCACCATCTTATATTTCATTCTTGAATAAAACATGGAGAAAAAGATGCCTCCAAAGTGAAAATACTCCAAGAGTTGGCCTTCAATCATCTACTATCAAAGTTAAATGCTGTGTGAGAAGTCTTTAGTACAAAAGCAGCTCATAAGAAGGGAAGGTGATGTATAATATCTCTACCTTCACTTTTCTCTCCAATCATCATCTACAACAATCAAAATATATTCTTCATATATGTATACAACAAGTATACAATATCTTACTTGAGCTAGCTTGTGGAATATCTTTCGGTTATGTTTCTAACATATCCTCATAAACCCCATTGTCATCATTACCAAATACACTTCAATTTTCCTATCTTTCATGCATATCCATGGCAAATTACTCTCTATTTTGTCCAATATTTGAAGATCTCTTGAGAATAGAAACATTGAGCTTATTCTAAACTATCCTCTGAGTACATCAAGTCAATAATTCTATATATTAGATCTTGTGTTATATTGAGATGATGCAAATCCTTGTTTCCCATTTCGCCTTATCATTCAATCGAATGTGAATCCTAACCATTGTTTTTACTTTAAGTATTTACCTTGAGTTGAGTACTTTGTAACATCCATTATTCCCATCTCGCAAAACATCCCTGCGGTGAGTGACTTTCATGAACCCCTGTGCGACATCTGGTGAACCTGATGTGAAAGCAGTGCTTCTGATCGTCGAGATAGGAGACTCTTTGAATACTCCACCCACTTCATCATCGAGTGCTTCTTACTTTTTGACTAATGAGATGAAGACTTTATTGCAAACTCTTTCTTCGGCCATTACGATGCAAAATCAGTAGATGCAGATCGATGCAGCAGCTACAGTAGTTACATCAGCAACAATTGGATCAATAACGAATGTTGCATCAAGAACAAGAGCATACGCATGATGCAAGCAAAGCGATCGAAGCTATGATTAGTGAGCACAAACTATTTGATGACCAAAATGCTTCAGCCTATCTTAAAGCCTTTGAAAGTGACATGTGCTTCTTCGGAGTTCCGTTCAATTGGAGCAACTATTTCCTACGGCTTGTCACGCCTGCTTTGCGGGTTAGAGTGGCAAATTTATTTCTGCAAGCCTCTAACTAGAATGTTTTCAAGAAAGCACTCAAAGAAGAATTTTTTTTGGAGGATTATGGTATTGCTACGTGGAAGACATTCAAAGAGTGGATCTATCAGCCCCACAAAGGTCTTGTTGCTTCTAAGTTGTTGCAAGAGTTGGAAGAGTGATACAACCAATTGGGTGCACTATAGAAAAGATCCCTAAACTCGGAGAAAGTGGAGTTATTTTTACAAGTAGTTGATCCTATACTTTAGGATGAGTTGGGAGAGATTCTTGAAGACTATATGCCACCTATGGGATTGAAGACGGATTGGCAAGATGCTGTTGATGTTGTTTCTACATTGACAAATAGGTGGAGATGGAAGGCTCGCTTATAGAATGGCATGCAATTACCTCTAGTGATGTCTTCTCCTACCTCAACTTCTCCTACTACTCTTGTTGTACCATCCACTTCTTCTCATATTTCTCATTCTATGTCTATTTCTACTTCTATGCCTATGCCTATGCCTATTCCTGATGTGGTTGCCAGACCATCAACAAAACCGATTGTTGAAGACATGGTGGAGGTAATTTCAAAGTACTTGAAAGATCTTCAAATTAGGATGTCCTGAAGAGAGTAGTAGCCACTTAACCAAGTTCAAATTTATGTTCCAACCTCTTCTACTCCTATAAATTTTTCCAAAAATGATTGTGTTCACTATTGCATTTCGTGCGATAGTCCAGACCATGAGCGAAAGGACTATTGAAATTTTGAAGAGGAAAAAAGGCTGAAGTTGGTGTTCTGGAAGGACAAGATTATATGTTTCAAAGATACAAAGCAACAGATTAAACCAAATTTTGGTAAAGGAGGTATGAAGAAATTATTGGATGAGTCTCTTTTGTGCTCTTCTTTTGTGATGCAAGAGGTGGCAAGAGAAGCTCCTGCCTATGGTCTTCAACTGGAGCAATTACCAAAGGATAGATCTCCTTTATGGTCCTATGCATTGCATGCATAAAAGAAAGGTAAAGCTTCATCATCCAAACTTTCAGTCATAGGAGATATGATCAAAAAAGGGACTGGATGGAATGATTGATTTGATGTCTTTTCTATCTATGCTTATATCACAAAATCTCAAGGATTTGAAGTCCTTGTTGAAGAGAAGCGGAAAAGAGATAATGATCAGTCTGAAGGATCAAAGAGGCCAACTAGGAGGAGTGATCCAATCCTTCAGCCTTCTTCTTTAGGATTGGAGCAGAGTATGGCTGATGTAGAGAAGCCAAAAGTACAAGAAGATCAAAAGGCCCCAAAGACAAAGGATCTGAAGGCAAAAAAGCAACCTAGATTCAAGCTACTATCTTACATTGAGACAACCATGCACGGACTTCGAAAAGGTACTTGAGGATCAGATTCTTAATTGCAAAATTGAATTTACTCTTGAAGAAGTCTTAGGGATTTCCAAAAGAGAATTTCATGATATTATCATCAACATCATTAAAAGCAAACGACATGTTATTGAAGAGCCAACATAGGATATGATCCATGAGAGGCTGAGGCTATTCTCTATGGGTTGTAGATTTAGGAGATTGATTCTAATGAGGAGACTACTGAGGAGTCTACTAATAGAGCTTTATGTATGCAATCCAAGAAGTCTCCTCATCCTTTACTTTAGACTATACAATATGATGAAAGTGATGATGCACCTAGATTGGTGCCTCGTAGTCATTTTTCTCATAGTCACTTGGGTTGTGTGACTACAAAGACTGCAATCCAGCTTGGTGAGACAGAGACTCCTTGTATTTCTCGTTTGGATCATGGCTTTGAGATTAATATCATAGTGCAAGGTTTATATGATACTGGTAGATGGCCAGTTGATGTGGATCATGGTTGGTGCATGCGTGCGGCCAACAACACTGCAGGAGATTTGTATGCTACTTGTCCAAACTTGAAGATTTCTATTTGAGATATGGATGAGTCTTATCATTTCTTTATGCAAAACGCTTGTTCCTATCCTATTATTTTGGGGCATTCATTTATTGTTACTGAGTCCCGAATGGAGACTAAGGTTCTAGATGACGGGTCTAGCTATGCACGGATTCGAAGCAAGGATGGAAAGAGAGCTATCCAGTTCATGACCATTTGTATCAACCATCAGCGGAATAAAGATTATTTGAGGGATTCCCCTCTTCTAGCAAGAGAGCCAGATTTTTGTTAGGTACCACTATCTTCCTACAAGATGATAATGGTGCAAGTCAGGGAAAGCTCTCGCCTCCTAGCAGTTGTAGTTTTTCCTCATGTGTTTATGATGTATCCACTGAAATTACTTTGTGTTCTCAACATATTTCTAATATGCCTAGAGCTGCCATGCAGTATGTAAAAAGAGAAGAAAAAGAATTTATGCTTGCAAGTGTTTTGCAGAAGAAGACTAGATAGATGGTCTCTATGATGGCCTTTCATGCTCAAATATCATGGAAGAACTTTCGATATTGCTGAATACTAACAATCAAGAGTTGTCATATGTCTTACAGGTCCATTCTCTATCAATGTATTGTGAAATTGTTGATTTCATACTTCAAAAGCAATTGGGTGCTAAGGATTCTCAATAAAAAGTATTTTTTTTTGACATATTTCAACAAAAAGAGTTGGATGTTGATGTTTATATAGATCAAAATTTGTGTTTACCAGGGTATTTTCAACAAGGGTTGAAATTTGTAGGTTCAAGCAATGAAGCCAGAGTTCAGAAAAAATATAAGAGAGTTGTTGACAAGAAGGTTAGACTAGTTGCAAGGCTGCTACCTTTGGATAGTGATGAGATGGCTAGGAGAGCATCTTTGCAATCTCCTTTACAAGATCCTACAGGTGTCGCGGACATAAGTTTTCAGCTGTTGAGACATTGAAAGAGATGAAGATTGGGACTGAAGATTTTGTGCTTCCTGAAGAGGTAAGATGTTTTGAAGAGATGTTATGTAGACAAGGGAAAGATTTTTCTTTCTACCAACATGAGATTGGATGTGTTGATCCTAGGGTTGTGAGCCTATGGTTATTTCTACCATTCTACATCTCCCTTTGAATCTATGGCCTATTCTCATGCCGAGGGTTCACTTGCCCAAATTGGTAGAGCTTTTGAAGGAGCAGATCAGGATGGGGATTCTAGAGCCATCTTGAACTCCATATTTTAATATATGGTTCACAATTCCTAAGAACAATGGGACACTCAGATTCATACATGACTTACAACCAGTGAACAAGATCACTATTCGAAATGTTGGTGCATGACCTATTGTGGATAAGTTTGCCGAAGCTTTTGCTAGACGTGCTATCTATTCACTCAGAAATCTTTATTCCGGATATGATCAATCCCATCTTGCCCTTGAGAACAGATATTTGACTGCAACACCTTTAGGCCTTGTTGGAATTTGTACACTTCTGCAAGGAGCTACTAATTCGGTTGCCCATATGATGAATGGGATGACCAAGGTTCTACAAGATTTTAATCCTGAGCTTACCCTGCCTTTCATTGATGATTTTTCTTGGAGAAAGAAAATGATGATTCTTTAGAGAATCATGGATACATATTCTTTGTGACTTCACGTGTTAGAGATGTTGAGAGGATTCTTTGTAGGCTGGAGGAAGTGAATTTGACCTTGTCAGGGTATTTTTGGAGCCAAAGAAGTTTTAATTGTTGGACATATCTATGTATTATGGCAAAAATCCTTCTCCTGCGAAGGTTGATGCCATAAAGAAGATTGCGGAGACTTGCTCTTCTACTTCGAAGGTTTGCAGGTTTCTTAGTTCTTGTGTGTTTTATCTTATTTGAATTCCTCATTTTGCTCATATTGTAGATTATCTCTACCAGCTCTTGAGGAAAGGGCAACACTTTTCTTCAGAGATGAGACATACTAAAGCTATGTAGAAACTAAAAAAATTAGTGAGAGCTGCTCCGACTCTTCAAAAGTCAAATTATGAGTGTGCGAGACCTATTGTTCTTATTCATGATACTACTCCTATCAACATTGGATGGGCTGTTGGCCAAGAAAATGCAGATGGGAATAGGTATGCTATTCGGTTTTGGGAAAATGTTCTAAACAAGTGACAACGTAGGTATTCTCAAATTATGAGGGAACTCTTGGGGGTTGTCACAGCTCTCAAGAATGATAGAGAGTACTTCATTGGTGTTGTTGTAGTGGTCGAAACTGGTTGTTTGCCTCTTCTAGGTATGATCACGAGTTGTTCTACTCCAGATATTGCCATACTTAGGTGGATTGGATACATAAAATCCATGAATCTTGAGTTCAAGCACATAGCAAGTAAAGACAACCCAGTAGTTAGCTGATATGCTTTCACGAGCAAGGTATGATGATATGGATTTTTGTTGCATTGATGATGCTGATGATGGGGTTGATCTTTCAGCCATGCATGCTGATCATATTTGTCGTGTGTCTTCTTTGGAAAGCTTTTATGAGTCTTTCTTTAGAGGAGAGTATTTACAGATTGGTAGTTATTTGAGTACCATGTCTAGAGAGGATGGATGGGCTTATGCATACTTCAAGAAGATCAAAAGAAAAGCTTATGGTTTCTTCTTGCGAAGTGGGCTACTTTGGAAGTATCCATGGAAGTGAGGAGGACAACCATTGCAAGTTGTCTATGATAGAGCTTCACAAGTACGGATCATAAAAAAATTTCACGAAAGTCTTTGGTCTGGACATCGAGCTATTCGGGCGACCTATGAGAAGATCAAAGAGCGCTATTGGTGGAGAGGCATGTACAGAGATATCTCATAATCTGTTGTTCTCTTCAGTGAGGCATAGAGATGAGCTTCATCCTACCTACCCGCTATGTATTCATTACAAGTGGGTTCTTGATCTGATTACTATGCATGTTGGTTTATGGTAGATGCACTATATTGTTTTGTTATGAGAAGATCTCACATATCAAGTGGAAGGAAGAGCATTATGGACAAAGACTACTTCGGTGGTTTGTAAGTTTTTGTTGGAAGATGTTATTTGCATGTATGGGTGTATTGGAAAAATTAATACAGATAGAGGTGAGTTGGATGTTGATGGGGTAAGGGAATTTTCCTCTTGCCTTGGCATAAAACTTGCTTTGACTTTGGCATATAATCCAAAAGACAATGGGAAGAGCAAAAGAGGCCATCTGCCGATTGTGGAAGCCTTAACCAAAGCATGCGGTGGACGCTGGCCTAGGTTGTTGTCTTATGCCTTATGGGTTAATCACACTACTAATAGTGTCACTACAAGTTATATACCAGTTGAGTTGATGTATGGGCAAAAGCTAGTCATGCCTACACAGACTTGCACACTTACTTGGAGTGCTTTACTATGGGAGCAAGAAGAGATGGCTAAATAAGATCTTTTGGCTCTTCATATTTAACAATTGGAGAGAAGACCTGAAGACATTTCGAGAGCAATTCAAAAGCTCAAAGAGGCCAAGATACTCAATAAATATCACTTTGATAGCAGACACAAATTAAGACCTAAAGAGATTAAGGAAGGATATTGGATGTTGGTCTATGACAACAGTCCAGACAACCAATATAGTGCTATCCACAAGGTTTCGAAAACATGGTTTGGGCCCTTTTTAGTGTAGCATGTCCATGATAATGCTACATATTCCTTAACAGAGCTTGAAGGTACAACCTTGCCGATTCCGATTGCAAGGAAGAGAATCAAACTATTCAAGAAAAGAGATGATGTAGCAGCCTATACAGTAGTTGAGGAGTTGGATGATGATACTTATGATACACTTGAGCGAGGAGATGATGAAGATGAAGATATGGACATTACAGATGCTTTTATAGAAGATGAAGAGATTGCATTGACCATTGAGCTTGGCGGTGATGAGGATGGGTAATTGTGGCCCATCTGAAGGATGTGTAGGTTTGGAGGGGGCGGATGTCGTGACCCTGTGCGTCCACCACTGCAAATCTGAGGGTAGATTCTTTCACCAAGAAATTGATCACATTAGTCAACATCATTACGAATTTAATTTTGTGTTGTGTGTATCTTTTGTGTTTGATTGATACACGAGCACGTGTAGTTAGACTAGGCATAATTTCTTCAATGCATTCATAATTTTTTTTGTAAGCATGGCTCCATTGATTGCATATCATGGATTCTTGGGGAACGAAATCAACAATGATGTAAAGCTTAGCACAAATCTCATGAGTTCAGGTGATTCATGAAAGGACTTCAGGAATCCAGTATCAGAATAATGTATGGATTGAATTGGAAAGTGAAATTTTCCCATGCATCACCAATGTATATTGCCACTGTGATGAGGAGATTATTGTTCATCAAGAAGGAAAAGAGACCGTGGAGGCATCTCCAACATACAATGAAGATAGTTCAAAAATTGAAGGATTTTCTTGGGACTACTATTTAGAAGCTAGTTGTGATATGTTGCAGCAGAAGGTATGTGACATTTGAACCAAAAGGCCCATGGATAGCAAGTCTACTAGAACTCAATTTACAAAACAAAATCAAATGCTTCAGCTGCCCAAGTCATTCGGAGTGATGTCAGAAAAGGAGCATCATCTTCTAGAGTAAGTTAAGAGCTATCGAAAAATATTCATGTAGCTTTACGCACATAGGATTCCTTTTATGTCCATGGCATACAATGAATGCAATGTACAGAAATGCATCTGCACAATAATCATGTCCTTCACACTCTGACTATATTGAGTGTCTTTACATGGGAATCGTGTGCCTCATATTTGGCAAGCTTTTGTGCTTATGAACCACTAGAAAATCCTATGATGTTTCCTCTCTATTTGCTATCACCTTTTTCTATTCTCAAAGTGTCTAAGTGGAGTAAAAAGAACACATTATAATCGGTGCACACATGAAATATACTCTATCTATGGTGATTTTGTAAGATGGGATGGCTTGGTAGAAAGAATGATACTTTATGAAGATGATGAAAGATTTAGTATTCTAGAAATACATGATTATTTTTTGCATCATAAGGATGAACTTCACAAGCGTATTTTAACCCTGCACTGAACAAGGTCGATCTATTCAGCCCAGAACCAACAACTTTTGACAAACTAGATGAATTCCATAATCACATCTTGTCTAAGCGTGAGATTAAAGAGATCCTGCATCAACGTCATTTTGCTCAAACTGTAGCAGTCAACTAATACAGCCCTCAAATTTAAAAACATATTGTTCAAGCTGACACTATCTATCAAACATAATCTCTCAAGGAGTGGAAGTTCGCACGGTTTTAAGATGAAATAGATGGAAAGGCACGAGAACATTTAATATTTGGCTCAATGCAAGTGTCACAAACTGAAGAACTAGAGTATTATTATGAATGCTGCCACTTTTTTTTTAAACCACCATCTGTGGATCAGGCACAACATACCGCTACTGAACTTCAAGTTGCCTTGTCAGTAGCATCACAACATGCCACTATTAAACCTTGTCGGTAGCATCACTCCCAACCACTAAATTTCCTAACAATGAAAGTTCCTCTATATCTTCAGCATCTAACGGCCCATTCTTCGACATGTCAATTTTTTAATATATTCTAGAAAAGAACCAAGTTAGTGATGAACCTTAAGGATGGTCAGAACCTCGAGTAATCTTGTCCGGATCTAGAATTGTACAAGTTGCAAAGACATTCTTGTAAGAAAGCAACGTAATCTTTGATGTCAATAAAAATGCTTTCTTTTGACGCCTCAAACAAAAGAAGCAATTGACGTTGCCATATTTGATGATTTGAATCATGCTTTTTTTTAAGCTTTCTAACACTTTTTTGAGATGGCAAACAATTATAAAAGGCCACAAGGAGATCATCAATGGAGGGGAGGCAGAAAGAGGAAGTTGATGAAGTGCAACAAAAGAAAAACGAATCAAGACGAAGGTGATGAAATGGGGGCAAGCTCAGAAGATGAAACATCAGAGGAGTCCTGAGGAAGGTGACCTGTAGACAAAGCCGAAGGGAGAGAAGACACAGAAGTCGAAGATGAAATGGACGAAGTTAATGCAGCGATAGAGCAAAAGGCGAAGACGAAGCGGACGAAGCCACTATGATGAGCAAAACAATACTCTTTGATAGCTCTAAACACACCAAAGAAGAAGAAAGGCGGCCTCATACTGCAACAAAAGGAGAGAAGGTCATGGTTTCCTGTGGCGAGGCTTCTTTAATAAGTTATGACCTAATCCCTCTTTTCACTCTCTTGAAGAGCATATTCGATGTAATTGAAGAGGCCAATGTTTTTCCCTACTGCTGATTGCAACGACATATGATTCTATCATCAACTACAATGTCATATGCTTCCACCATCAACTTCAACGCCATATGATTCACCATCAACTGAAACATCGTATAATTTCAACTACAGTGAAAATATGATTCCAACTGCAATGAAGATATGATTCCAACTATTTGAATCAACATGTGGGAATGTAACGAATAAGTTGAGAGATCTTGGTGGTTAGCCTCGATTCTACAGCATATGGGAGCGTTATTGTCATGAAGATTTAGCTATTGTATATGTGGATGGTAAAGTTGACATAGATAGTATTCCAATCTCTAAAAGTGAGCTTTATGGAGAGGCTTGTGCCTTCGACTACATTCTATCATCCATTATCAAAGTTAAATGTCGTGTGAGAAGTCTTTAGTACAAAAGTAGCTCGTAAGAAGAGAAGATAATGTATAATCTCTCTACATTCACTTTGCTCTCCAATCATCATCCACAACAATCAAAATATCTTCTTCATCTACATATACAACAAGTATACAATGTCTTACTTGAGCTAGCTTGTGGAATATCTTTCAGTTATGTTTCTAACATATCCTCATAAACCCCATTGTCATCATTGGCAAATACACTTCAATTTACCTATCTTTAATGCATATCCATGGCAAATTAATCTCTCTTGTGTCCAAGCTTTGAAGATCTCCTACGAATAGAAACATTGAGCTTATTCTAAACTATCCTTTGAGTACATCAAGTCAAGAATTCTATGTATTAGATCTCATGTTATATTGAGATCTCATGTTATATTGAGATGATGGAAAATCCTTGTTTCCCATTTTACCTTATCATTTGATCGAATGTGAATCCTAACCATTATTTTTACTTTAAGTATTTATCTTGAGTTGAGTACTCTTTAACATCCATTACTCCCATCTCACAAAGCGTCCATGCAGGGGGCGAGCAACTTTCACGAACCCCCATGTGATATCTCGTGTGACATTGGGACCTAAAACATGCCCCAACATTGGCTTTAAGGGCTCTAGCTAGGCTCCTTAACACACCAAACGACTTGAGACACCCTCATGGCTAGGAGCGTCCCGACACTATAAATAATTATTCTAATTGCTATGTTTGTAAATACAATTTTGGATTGTAGTCCAACTAATTATCATTCACGGCTCCAAGCAAAAGAGTTTCCCACATGTAGGTGACTATCTTACCTTGAATCACGTATATTGCTCTCCTATACTACAAAGATTAGCCCCAATATGCATTGTTTGAAACATATAAAACATCGTAACATACTTCTATCTTGATAGTTATTGTTCTAGGAGACTTTTCATAACCTCACATAATATTTTTCCCAAGGATAAATATGTGAACCTCCTATGGCTAGGGATCCTCTTCCACGCGACGTGGGTCAATAGTTTTTTTTTCAAACAATTGTTATGCATCCATGAGATTTATTTTCATACCATGCTTTTATGATATTTTCATGCAATGTGAAATGCTCTTAAGTATATGGTTAAACAAAAATAACATTGTGTTTATGTGTATAATCATTTCTTTTCATGCTTTTCACTGTACGTATTGCGACAATGTAAAAGATAGCACCAAGAAAACTTATGCCACTATCTTTCTTACACTAAAAACCTAACCTATATGCATATGAAAATGATAAAAAATTTAGCACATTTAATCTCATTTATTCCTTCTCATCAGCCCTATCAATAGATTTTGCAAGCATTGTCATATTCTCACTAGATATGTAGTGAAATGAGAAAAATTGCATAGAAATGTAGTTTTAACACACAATATGGGGCTAGTGTGAAGCAATCACTATGTCATGGAACCCATACAAATATTTCATAAACATATATTTATTATTCCACAACATTTGGATCCATCTAATCATTCAATTTTTCTCAAATCTCCATTTTCTGCAATTTCCTGTATATGAATACCTTTTAAAAACCAATTATTATTATTAAAAAACACATTGATCAAGCATTTAAGATATACACTTTTTATTTTCACTTAGCAAGAACTCTTTATATGCACATTTACCATTCATTTCTTGCCATTTTCAAATAAAATGAGACTTGCCGTAAGATATTCCATAAAACTTCTATCAAAGGAGTTCTGGTACATGGTGTGAAAATGGACACTTAAGTAGAGGTAGCAATCATAGAGTAGTTGTCTATTTCACCAAGTTATGATAGTTTACTAGAAGATTGACTTATCCTGTGGCCTTGTAAAGCACTTGACAAGTCATGCTAGTTGACTTGAGCCTTGATTAGTGACACACTAGAGTGTTAAGTGGTAAATAAGGCATCATGGAGTATAGTGGCAAATGAGGAGGAAGCTCTCAACCATTGGAGTAAGGAAGATTTACTTTTTATTCATGCAAAGGGACTCGCTTGGAGAGGGTGCACTGATGTATTCTCAATTTGAGAACACAGTTTTTAGGGCTGAATACTTAGATTTGTTCTCTTCTTCTCTCTTTGCACTATCTATAGCTTCTTATGCTTACATCCTGGACTTTACCAATGGAAGATTCATCTTTGGTCATGGTAGCAGAGTGCTATCTATCATGAATACCCTTTGTGGAATGATTTGGGATTATTTTGACAACCAACAACAAAGCATACAAGGTTGAAGACAAACTTTTGATAATCATTTTCTCTATTTGAACCAACTATGTCATCATCTGCTAGATACATAGCCTCTAACAATGGAAGATTGACCCTTAATCATTGGTGCTAGATTGATCCATGAGCTTTGAGCACCACTTCTGGATTGTTTATGATAAGGAAAAATAGGATTAAATGTTGTACATAAGTTTCATGCACTCTCTTTAATCAATTTATGATGGTTTATGCTTGGTTCATGGTCCCAAAAAGTAGGGATACTCGTATGTTTCATCAAAGAGGAGTTTTTGGCCATGTATGGACTTGATTTGGGCTATTCTTGGCTATAATAAATAGTCAAAATTAGGGCAACTTGCTGTGATTTTTGTTTTGGATGTATCAAAGTGATTCTTTTGAAGAGCTCTTGACCTGAAAGGGGTCTCTAACAGTAGTAGACATAGTTTAGATAGTTTCGAGCATATTTTCTTGGAGTTCGAGCTTCTTATGGCTCTTGATTGACTACTATAAGAACACATAAATAATAGGGATAATGTACTTTTGGTGTGCAGATCGGATGCCGTATGCTCACGTAATGAATGTCGAAAGGCCCCAAGAACAAAAGAACTCTACACGCTTTTGGCTTTGGAGTTTGCTTTAGCACAAAATAGAAATAAAGCTAATGGGCGGGCGCCCAAAGAGTCAGGCGTACCCAGTACAATGTCCAAATACAAATATCATAATCGTGCGCCCATGCGCATACAAAATAATAAATGAATATCCAACGCCTCAATAAATAGGCACGACAAAATATAGGTGCCATCCCTAAGGTATGCGCCCATCAAAATATAAGTGATAACTCAAATACACGCTATCCTCCAATGCTTTCCTCCGCCATTGCTGCTATCTCTACACATCAACTGAAGCATTCACAATCGTTAGTAAAATAATCCAATTAAACTGACAAAAGTGAATACCTAGCAGTCTTTAGCTACATAAATAAATCAACTGGTTAAAAATCAATCCTAACCTTAATTTATTACGAGTGCGTACTCTAAACTCATAAACGTTTATTAATTTAATATGTATTTTGCGGAATCACCCGCTATGGAATCACCCATGTACACACTAAATTAATGAAATGCCCGAAAAGAATAGGCGTCCCCATCGACTTCTCGCACAAAGAATCCACTTTGTGTATGAGCCCCGGTCAACAAAGTTTACGGAATCCACCGTAAAACGTCATGGAATGCACCGTGAAATATGCCTCCTAGCATCATACCTCCGGGGTGGGATAGCAATTGACCTCAATTGCTATTAGCTCAATGTGGAGCTAACAAAGTGGGGAAAGCATTTAAGTCTCTAGCGTGCATCCATTGGGCTTCCTCTACAGGATGGTTTTTAAATTTGACTAGATATCTAGAATATCTTCGGCCAGTTCTAGTGGTCATAAAGTCTGTATCTATGATAGCTTCATGTTCAAGTATTTCAGTCTCTTCATCTAACAAAGGTGGGTTTTCGTAAACAGGGTGTACAGGTAATTGGCCTTTAAAGGGTCGTAATAAACTAATGTGAAATGTGTTGTGAATTTTCCAGCGAGGTGGTAATTCTAACTTGAATGCATTGTCATTAATTTTGTGAATGATCTTAAATGGTCCATAGAATCTAGGTGCTAATTTCACAACTGGGTGTTTATCTACACTTTGTAATCTATGTAGCGTGCATAGTAGCAATATCATCAGCACTCTAAATTCTATTTGATAAAGATGCAACATGTGTAGACAATCTGTAACCATAAATCACTTCGAACAGTGCTTTCTTTGTAGATGTGTGTGGTGTATTGTTATATGCAAATTGTAGTAAATGCAAATATGTGTCCCATGTCTGTGGTTTAGAAATAGTGTAAGCACGTAAAAGATCTAAAATAGTACTGTTATTGGCTTCTGTTTGTCCATTAGTTTCAGGATGAAATGCAGATGAGAAATCTATTTTTGTTCCTAGGTTAGCAAACAAAGTAATCCAAAAGTTGTTACAAAATCTAGAATCACGATCAGAAATAATAACTTTTGGTAATCCATGATTAGTGAAAACAATTTTCAAAAACAATTGTGCTGCCTGAGATGTTGTTAAAGTTTTCTTATATGGAATGAAATATGCTTGTTTACTAAACCTGTCTACTACAGTCCAAATCATGTCATAGTTAGCTTTAGTATTAGGTAAACCAGTAATAAAATCCATAGAAATCTGTTCCCATGGTCTTGATGGAATAGATAAAGGCATAAGTAATCCATACTGTTTACCATGATGTCTCTTAACTCTTTGACAAATCAGACATTCAGAAACAAAGTTAGATACATCAGTGTCCATATGTGGCCAATAAAAATCTTCAATTAATGTACGTAAAGTAGATATGATACCTCTATGACCTTGGTATGGAGGACAATGAGTCTCATTCAAAACAAAAGATATGAATGGAACTGTAACACATAATCTCTTTTCATAAAACATGAATCCATCATTATAAGACAGTGAATCAATAGGAATCCAGCTATTTCCAACTAAGTTATTCCAATCAGCATGTAAAGTAATGTCCTGATGATAAGTATCTTTCATTGGAGTTAGAGAATCAAATGATATAACAGAGATATTATGAATGGTGGGTCTTCTACTTAATGCATCGGCCACTACATTTTCTTTACCTGGTTGATATTGAATAATGGGATGAAAACTCTGAATAAAGGCTACCCATTTGATATGTCAGTTAGATATTTGAGGTTGGCTAAGTAAATGTCTAATACTTTGTTGATCAGTCTTAATCATAAACTCAGAACCCATTAAGTAATGTTTCCATTGTCTTAAAGCTTGTACCATAGCTAATAATTCTTTATCATATGTGGAATATTTAAGTTCAGAGGGTTTCAGTTGACAACTAGAATAGGCTATGGGATGATTATCTTGCATAAGTACGGCTCCTATTCCAGATCCGTTAGCATCAGTAAATACTAAAAAGAATGGTCTATTTAAATCAGGCAGTTGTAATATAGGAGCATGGGTTAATGCATGTTTCAATAAATCAAAAGATTTCTCTTGATTATCAGACCAATGATAAACAATACCTTTCTTTAAAAGTTTAGTCAAAGGCAAAGCAAGTAATGAAAAATTTCGCACAAATTTCCTGTAAAAACTAGCAAGACCTAGAAAAGATCGAAACTCATGCACATTTTTAGGTATAGGCCAGTTCAATATTGCTTCTATCTTCTTAGGGTCAACTTTAATACCATCCGATGATACAATATGACCTAAATATTCAATTTCTGTTTTAGAGAACTCACTCTTTTCTGGATTAGCATACAATTGATTATCTTTCAATAACTTGAAAACCAAGGACAGATGTTCATAATGTTCTTTCTCCTTTTTACTAAACACCAAGATATCATCAAAGAATACAATAACACAATGCTGATATTTCAAAAATATGGGATTCATCACTCTACTAAATGTAGCAGGTGCATTAGTCAATCCAAAAGGCATCACTAAAAATTCATAATGACCAAATTGTGTTCTAAATGCAGTCTTGAATATGTCAGACTTATCTAATCTCACCTGATGATAACCAGATTTAAGATCTATTTTACTAAATATGGCAGAACCTTACAGTTTATCTATAAGATCATCGACTCTAGGAATTGGATATCTATTCTTTACAGTAATCTTATTTAAAGCATGATAGTCAATGCACATACGATAAGTATTCTTCTTATTCTTTACTAACAAAACAGGTGCACCAAATGGAGAACTACTAGGTCTAATCAATCCTCTATTTAGTAATTCCTCAACTTGATTTTGAATTTCTTTTTGCTCTATCTAGTTATGCCTATATGGTGCTTTACAAGGTGGGTGTGTACCAGGAATTAAATCAATTTTGTGGTCTTCAGGACGTGAAGGAGGTAAACCAGGTGGTAGATCTTCTGCAAAACAGTCTTTAAATTGTGCAAGAAATTATTTATGCCTAGGGTGCATATGTTTTTTTTTAGCTTGTAGTTCATTCACCCAAATTAGATAAGATTTACCACTTTTGCGTAATGCACGTTTAGATTGAGTATGAGAAAGCAGTGGAAAAGCATTAGATGCATGCATACCATACAATGTAATATGTTTTCCTTGAAAATGAATATTAATTGAATGCGTGGAATAATCTATATGAGGGTTATGCTGATGTCGCCAGGCATACCTAAAATAATATCACTGGACTGTAATGGTACAACTAGAAAATTCCTTCTTTCAATATATTCACCAATTTGAATTTCTAAATCATGCACCTCTTGTGTTCCATTATACCTTGTGCCTAAGAATGCTGCTTTAATGCGATAATACATAGGAACAGTTTGTAATTTCACTTCTTTCACTAACTTTGCAGAAATAAAATCATGAGTACTACCATCATCATGCAAAATAATCTTTTCTTTTCCATGCACAAAACATTTCATTTTCAATAAAGAATGTGAAGTTGGCATACCTGGTAAAGTATCCGAAGGAGTGGTAATGTCGTCTTCATCTTCCGTAAAGTCAGGCATTTCATCATGTTCTTCATCTTCCATTGCTCCAAGATAGTTGATATGGACAGGTGGCTTCTTCATTTGGCAATTGGCTGCTAGATGTCCAGGTTGGTGGCATTTGTAACACACTATAGGTTTGGCTTTAGATACATTATTTGCAATGGCAGGAAGTCTAGGAATATTAGGATTTGGCTGTGAAGTTGGCTTAGGGTTTTGATTGGTATTGGATGGTAAAGCAGGTGGTTTTGCCCAAGACTTACGGAAAGATGATGAAGGAAATTGACCTTGATTGAATCTTCTAAAATTTGAATTGAATTGTTTAGATCCATAGTTACCAAAGGCTTGAAATTGTTGTGGACGTTTGTCTCTTCCTCGAAGCTTGTCTTCAGTGTCATGAGCTAAAGAAATTGCATCTTCAAGAGTTGCAGGCTTGAACATATTGACTTCAGCGTAGTAATGCCCAAGTAATCAAAACATATACTTGCGCTTGTGAGTCGCTTCAAGTACGTCTTCAAGCATACGTAACTAGAGTAATGCATTCCAAAAGCGTTCAGTGTGCTGAGGAATAGGCTCACGATCTCTTTGCTGAAGAAGGTCCCATTGCTTTATGGCTTTTTCATGAAATTGTGGAGGAAGGAAATTCTGCATTAACTTCTTCTTGAAACTCTCCCAGGTAGTGGGACAATCTATACTCTTATGAACCACGGTCCACCAAAGAGATGCTCTATCCACTAAATGATTAGTCACACACTTGATTTTATCTTTTTCTGGGTACATTTCCTCATGAAAGTAATCATCAAACTCACTGATGAATGCAAGAACAGTTTTTCCATCTCGAGTGCCATTGAAAGTATGGAATTTGAAATTTCTTTTACTTATCTTTGTTTCTTTGCGGATGGATTGAGCTTCGAGAGTCGCATCGATGGTACGTCAGATAAGATCTTCAGATTGTGGTTCCTCTTTGTCGGTAGTCGATCTCTGTAAATTGGCTAATTGAACTTGCAATGCTTGCCGAGCTCTTTGTTCTTCGTCCAACTGCATCATAATTAAATCCAGCTTTTGCTCCATCGTAGGTTCAGGAAGATCGCCTTTAGCCATTAAATCATCCATATTTTGTTCCGTCATCCTGCAAAACTTCAAAAGACCTCACACTCTCAAAATCCAATTAGTGGGATGAGCATAGCTCAAGATCGGGTGTACAAGGCTTATATATTTTTGTGTGTGGCTTTCACAATCTTCATCTTTGACTATTATCGGATTTGTAATCTTTGAAAAATCTGCGTTTTGACCTTCTGCGTGTGCTGAAACTAGTTCAGCAAGTCTGCATATGCGAACAGTACCTTCCAAGGAACAACTTTGTAGTTTGGTACTTCTGCACAGGAACAGTTCTTATAGGAGTTTTGGGCACAAGTCAGTTTAGACTTCAAGTTACTTGACTGACTTCGAAAGTTGCAGAACTTATGAAACTTGCCGAGTTTGTAAAGCTTTATGTGATTGAATACTTAAGTGACTAAGCTTTAAGCTTAGTAATGAAAAACGTCGAATTGTGGGGGGGGGCGTTTTTTTTAACGCCGATTCTGCCCAGTACATGCCACGATACCAGGCATAATATTTTAGGCTTCTTAAGCTTTTAGTTAAGCTTATTAAGCTTACTTAAGCTTTTAAGCTTATAGAATTTAGAGACTTATCTATGTTTATCCACGACTTGTAAAAGAGGATGTAGGAGTGGTCCTCCGCCGTTGCAGGCCGGTCCTTCGCGATCAGAGGTTGGAAACAGAGGTTCTTAACTGCCAAGAATCCACACGTATCAACCATTCGTGATGAGATTGACTGTAGAGCTCGATTGTTCCAAGAGCTCTGCCTTCGCACAAGATGGGTAGCGATTGGAAGCTCTCGATCTCAGCTTCACTCTGATACCACTGGTGCATAGATCAGATGCCGTATGCTCACGTACTGAATGCCAAAAGGTCCCCAAGAACAAAAGAACTCTACTTTTTGCACAAAACTCAAGGTAAAAAGCATGCACGACATGAACAAGAGACCAATTGGGTGCAATCTCCCCCCCATGCCTTGTGTGAGCGCTCCACAAAGCATGTATTTTATGTATTAATCATCTTCAAGCTCAAATAATAGCCCAAATTACAAAATAGCACGCTTTTGGCTTTTGAGTTTGCTTTAGCACAAAATAGAAATAAAGCTAATGGGCGGGCGCCCAAAGAGTCAGGCGTACCCAGTACAATGTCCAAATACAAATATCATAATCGTATGCCCATGCCCATACAAAATAATAAATAAATATCCAACGCCTCAATAAATAGGCGCGACAAAATATAGGCGCCATGCCTACGGTATACGCCCATCAAAATATAAGTGATAACTCGAATACACGCTATCCTCCAATGCTTTCCTCCGCCACTACTGCTATCTCTACACATCAACTGAAGCTTTCACAATCGTTAGTAAAATAATACAATTAAACCGACAAAAGTGAATACCTAGCAGTCTTCAGCTACATAAAGAAATCAACTGGTTAGAAATCAATCCTGACCTTAATTTATTACGAGTGCGCACTCTAAACTCATAAACATTTATTAATTTAATATGTATTTTGCGGAATCACCCATGTACACACTAAATTAATGAAACGCCCGAAAAGGATAGGCATCCCCATTGACTTCTTGCACAAAGAATCCACTTTGTGTATAAGCCCCGGTCAACAAAGTTTACGAAATTCACCGTAAAACCTCACGGAATCCACCGTGGCACAAAATCCATCGTGAAATATGCCTCCTGGCATCAACTTTGGCAGCCTTGACATGGATTTGGTAGGTGCTTTTGGTTTTGTCTTGGTTATGGTGGATGATCTTTATCATCTAGCACTATTAGTTTAATGTCTACATGAGGAGTGGAGGTGAAGACCTATAGTAGAATGTGGATTGAGTCAGCAAAGATCATGATATATATATGTGTATCATGAGCTGAGCTATCACCTGAGCATGTCTTGGGCTATCATCCCACCTTCATGGATGTATTTGTCTTGATTTTATTATGAGTTCATGTATTATGTATGTCAATATGTATGCTCTATTGAGCTTTTTGAAATAAAATGATAGGATTCACCTCTATTGGTCTCATCTAAATCTTCTTTTCTTCCAAAAGTCTTCTTTTTCATTTGTTCCTATCTATAAATCCCTACACACCCTTTTGTCTTGTACCTCGACATGGTCGACCTTCACTAAGCATGCTTCAATATCGCTTTATTTTTTTATCATTTTGAGATTGCTTAGACAGCCTAGTGATGCTCCACAGCCATTAACAACCACCTTCATGCTCCATTACTCACATTATATCACATTCTAGTATTGTTTTTCCCTCTCTCTCTCAACCCGTATGAACAACCATTATGGTGGGAGAGAAAGACTAAAAACTGATCTTTTGATACAATGTATCATTGTTAGTAATTTTTGTAGCGATTGAAGGCAAAGAATTGCAAGATCTCATAGCTAGCTACTCCAGGAATGATGAATAGTAAGAAAACTTTTTTTTCTTTTTTGGATTGAAGGGGTATGCCAAAAAAATCCCCCCCCCCCCCCAAATCGTGATTTTTTTGGTGTGTTAAGCCTCTCTAAGCTCTAGTTAGCAAATGACCAGTTCATCCCCTTTGCATTTGCACTACACTAACAAGTGACTCAACTAAAATCAATGGCCCAAATGAACTCAAATTCGAGATCTGAAAGCACAATTGTGTTCTTGGCATTTTTTTCTACCGACTTCGCTCTCTAAGATGCTATTTTTGACTTTTGGATCAGATAGTTACTTTGTATGCTAAAGTTGCACCTCTCTAAATGGGTCATCTAATGAACTTTGATTGATGAATAGACACTTCCAACATGTTTCAAGCCACCTGCTTTTGCTCAAAAAACTATGGCACCTCTTTATTTTTACCACAAATGCTTCAATTTTGGCACCTAGTCACACCTCTTAGCATCATCGTGATGTTTGAGCAAGAAATTCAATGATTTGTAGTGGCTTGGAGTTGTTTTGGAAGGAGTGAGGTTCACAATGAGGGCCATCTAGATTCTTGGAGGTAGATCTAGAGAAGCAATGTAACAATCTCTGGAACACATTTTTTGGCTGAAACACTATCAACAGTTGAGAGACCTCTTTTTTTAGCTTTGAAGATTGTGAAGATTATTTGATGATTATCAATTCTTTACTATCTTATATAGACGGCGTTCTTCTAAATTAATCCACAATAACCTCTTTGGTGGTATATTTTCCTTATGGTGCCTTTGAGATCTTGATTATATGAGGGAAGCAATGTCCCAAGCATGGAGGAGCAATAAGTGGTGAAGATGGACTTGGGACGTTTAGAGCAACAAGTGGAGGAGGGCTTACAAGGTGAAGGAGTTCTTTCAAAATGATTGGTACTTCTTTTAATGCGTTTCTATTTGAAACAGGTCTATATGTATACTTATTATTGTCTTTATTGATCTTCCAAGTATTGAACTAATAAACATTTCTTTCATGTATGCAAATCATCACACTACAATCACTAACATCCATTTCTTACACTTACTTCTCTCTTTTGTATTACAATGTCTTTCCTCTATGATGAGCCAATGCTATTCAATGTTGAGCTTTATGATTTTTGCATCAATGTCTCTCAAGGAGATGATGCAATTCAAAGACATGGTGAATGTATCTTTGTCGTTTTTAATGTTGCATTCCATATTTATATGCTCAAATAGACCCATCTCTAATATGCATAGTAGATCATCAAGGCTTGTTACAAAGGGTGGCTTTAATACTCCTCATTTTGGTGGGAGTACTACCAAGGGTGACTCTAGTGCGAGTGGCTCCAAGGGGTACTATACAAAGACACAAAAACTGGGCTCTCTCATCAATCTGGTACTCCTCACTTTGGTGGGGGTGTTATAGAGGGTGGCTTTAGTGTACAATGGGCTTCACTTGTGCTATGGAGACACAGATGATATGATGTCTCATCTTGTTGGTCCTCTTGGCTCTAGTTGGGATCTTGCAGAGAGTGGCTTTGGTGTGGATGGCTCTAGTAGAGACACAAATGTTGTCACTTCCTCTCATCAAGCTACTATACTAGAATCAACATCATTAGCTATGCCCATTAACACTCGCTCTTGCAAGGTACCTAGGCTTGCTCAACCTTCTATATTATTGGAGCAGTTCTCATGAGATAGATGAGGGGAAGATGGTTATGACATGTATGCATGAGTTGTGCTAGCAAGTATTCTGGCATAACCTCATAGAATCTCAAGAGATCTACTTAAAAGTGCTTATTTACTATGGATGTGTGCAAGAGAGTTGAGGATCAAGATTGATGCTTGCATAGGACTTGTTTGCACCACATTTTGGGTGTCAAACTAGGGATCAAACTGGCTTGACACCCAATAAATTTCAAGGCTAGATGATATTGTACAATGGCATGCATTTCTAGTAAACTGATTTTTTAGGAGAAAATGAAAAAAGAAAAGGTTGTGATTGCTTTGAACCTTTGCGACATGGTAATTGACGAATCATTTACTACTGCATTGTTTTGGTTAGATATAACCGAGAATCATCTCTAGCCAAGCTTTCATTTGTTGCGTGCCTTGGTTCCAGGTTTAGCAAGTAAATTGCAAACCTTAATTTATGCAAAGTTGCGAACTTGACAACTTGTGAGTGTGCCAGGGCATTTGGAACTTGATGCTGAATTGGGGCCCGGTGTGGGAACAGGTTCATAAAATGCCATTGAGTAGTGTTTGTAGTGGTGGGTAGAATTTTTAAAATCCGAGCTGGAAATCCGTCATGCCCTTTAAAGAAGTGGTGCTTCTTTTTTGTGTTGTGTGAGTAGGCAAGGTGGTTTAAAACCGCATTTCCTGCGCATTTCGAAGTGTGGCAAAGCCAATGTTGGATACTCGGTGGTTTAAAAATATTGGCAGTGCGAAGGGGGAGGTGACGCCAGCGCCTTCCTATGGACGATGGATGGTAGGGGGCGGGGGGCTAGAGGCAGGAGTAGTACGATCCAATGACACGTCAGACCTGGCACAATATCTGCGATTCCGATATACTTTTTGCTGTTCGAGGTTTTAAAAGAAGGGGATGTGGCCGGCGGTCCCGTCGAAAATATGTAGTCTCTACCAGAACATCACTTCAATGCTAGTGTAGGCGTGGGTGTCATTCTGTCGCAGACATACACAGGCAGGCAGACAGACAGCCAGAGAGAGAGAGAGAGAGAGAGAACCTCTGAGACATACACAGAGGCAGAGAGAGAGAGAGATTGTGGATTCTTTCTGCCCACTCTCGCATCAGCATATATATGTATACATATCTGTCCTCTGTGGTCTGTGCAGAAACCCCTTCATATTCTCTCTCTCTCTCTGGACTCGCCTTCTCATAATTTTAATGGCGCCCTCCGCTCTCTCCTCCCTTTCGCAAACTACAATAGCCCCCATTTTTTGTGACTCTACAAAGTGGCCTTTGATTTGCGAGCTCATGATCATGATCATGCAGCATTCCTTGGATGATATTGTATCTACCTGTTCTTGCAATCTCGGCTTTTATTTAATTTTAAATGGCCTCGTTTAAGCTTTTTCTTCCCTGTGATGCCAAGATAGTTCGTTATAATGAAGGTGAAAACCCTGCCATCATGGAGCTCTAGGGTAAGGGGCCTAGCATAGTGACACACAACTTCCCCTTCCTCCTGGGAGCCCTTCACACCAAAATTACTACTTTTCTCATCACCAAGCCCATGATCACTCTTGGACAATCCCATGGAAAAAATTTAAAGATTTTTTGAAAACAATTTTTTTTAAAAAGGCCCTTTAAGATGTGCTAAATAAGGGATCTTCATACTTCAAAGTAGGCCCAATGATGTGGCACCACGTGATTGTCTATGGAAGAGAAACAGCCCAATCATGTGATGCTAAGTCGTTAATTAAGGGTTGCTTCTCCTTGGCATTGGGTGTCTGGCAAAATGTTGTGCATGCATGCGTGCACACATCTGCAAGGACAAGCCCCAACACCAAAGACAGTGCATGTGTCTCTACTTTTGCAAGCTAAGGTAGGATTTCATGAGGAGACGGTTTGCAAACCTTTACTTGAATCTAGAATTAATGTGGTGATTTGCTCCAAGTTCTCCTCCAAGATTGAAGGATTCGATAAAGAATAGAATGATCAAGCAGATAGAAAGCAAAAAGGGGACGCCATTGCTATTGATTTTGACACAAGATTGATGCTGCATTAACCAAGTGCAATGTTGATCAATATGAGTTCATCCTTCTTCTTCTTCATCTCATTGTTGTGTTCGAACTCCACATGTAATGGTGCCTTAACCTAGTGCAAACTTGAATAGGGCACAATGGTGAACAAGATGAGTTCGTCATCCTTTTTCATCTCACTCTTTTGTTTGCATGGCAATGCTACCCTTGGTTTGAATAGGGCGCAATGTTGAACCTTACGGAAACTGTTTTAACCCTCCCTCTTGTTATCTCTCATCAAATGCAGGTAAGGTCATGCTTGTTACAAAAGCATGTGGTCAAGGTATATCCATGTGTTTTAACTAATTGTCAAGTAGAAGTTTGGAAGATGATTTGTTGAGTTCAAATTGATACTTTCATTTTCTTAGGTTTATACTCACTTACATTCTTGTGGTCGAGTATACTAGCATTGAGGAATGCCGTGATGTTGAGTCAAGTGGGGTATGTATCAAGCCACAAACCACATGGGTTCAAAAGAATAGACAAGATGAAATGAAGAATCAAGAGAATAAAAAATACTTATGTATCTTATGTTGTAAAATACTTTGTACACTGTAGACCCTCTTGGATTACAAACAGTCTTTTTATAGCCCAAAGTATCCATCAATAGTAGGAAGAGAGTAGGAAAGTAGAAGCCTTAAGCAAGAAACCACGTATCAAAACCCTAAGGATAGTAGTTTTGTATTGAGCTTCCCTTGCAACTTGTTTTTGCCCTAACTTTCTCCTCTGAACCTAGAACATAGTCATAAGGATACTCATATCCACTAGAATATACCTAGTCTACAAGCTAGCATGAGCAGAATTACAAAATCAAAATGGTCAAGAAACCCATTGTACATAAAATGTGTTGCTTTCTTGTTAATGGACACCTTCTAGTACTCAAGACAACTCCTTACATGTGTTTTTGTCTACCCAAAATTGTCATTAAGTTAATAGAACTCCATAATGAATATTTAGACTATTTTGGAGACTAGTTCTAAACATAGAAAATATGTCAGAATCATGAGTATGTATCCCATAGGCATATATCTAGAATATGTATATGTATGTCTTTTTCTTGTTTTCCCTTTATTGAACATATGTAACCACACGATGATATTTTACCTCATAACATGTTAAAACCTAGATATTCTAGCAAAGTAGCAAACATTAATTTGGCATTTTAGTTGATATTCTAACAACATCACGGCATTCCTCAAGTTGTGTAGTACTGTACTATGCCATCTTCATGCCGTGATGTTGAGTCAAGTGTGGAAAACCCTAAGAATATGAATCACTTTTCATTTTCAGTATCTTCATGTTCCCTCTCTCTCACTCAAGTCTCTTTCTGTGTATTTCCCTATTGGGGGTGGGGAATGATAAACCCATTCCCCACCCATAAACACTTTGGCCGCAACCACACATAGCATTCCTTCAACCTTTGGAGATGTAGTCGACGTTGTTGTTTGTGCCGCCATGTCACATAGCAACATGCTGGTGCTCTCTATTGGTTTCTCCTTCTTCATTGCTACTATTGCTAGGTGCCTAGGGTGGTTTCGGCCTACCTATACTCTGTCCACAAGCCTTTTTGGAGGTAGGCTCGCTTGTGCCTCTGAAAATATCCATCCTTTACTTTGTGTGATGTCTTGTACACATCACACACTTTTTACTATTGAAAAGACATGTGTCGAAGCAAAAGGAGGGCTACCTCATTGCAGCTATGAATGTAAATGTTTAGTGGCTATGTGTTGAAGCAAAAGGAGGGCTACCTCATTGCAACTATGAATGGAAATATTATTGGTTGCTATATGAGTGCAAATGCAATCAACCTTGCTCAATTGTGGTTGGAAGCTAGGACCTTAGTCCAAAGCTTTTGGATAGTCCAAACGATGGGTTGGTCTACACTCTTGATAGGTCAAAATCAACATTCCTGATCAATCAAAATCAACATTATTGATTGACCAAAATCTGCGCTCCTAATTGGCCTACTCTCTACTTGGCATGTGCTCCTAAGCATCCACCGCAGTGTCCTAAAGTGGCAAATGATAGATAACTTGGGAGTTCAAGCCCCCACCGAGATGGCATCAATAGTCTAGAATATTTTCTCTACCCTCCTCCTTCCTTTAACTAGTAATAACCTTGCTAGATCTTTTTTTTCTCCCTACAACATTGATTTATATGCTTTTGTTATAACATACTCTTTGAGTACCCCTCACCTTGCACCATGGAAACACACTAATAATACTTCTACTTTTCAATCTCTCAACTTTGTCAAGTTTTGGGCTATTATCAAGGATGAAGACATGTGGTAGGTTTCTATGTGACTGATGATTGAAGATCTCATAAGAGCATTAGGTGTATGGGGAGGTGCAAGGCCAAAAGATTCAAGGGGAAGCAATCTCAGTTGACAACTTGCCCATGGATCACGGGTTATGCTAGTACATGCTTGTTGTTCACATGCCTCACCTTCATATGTTTGGGATAATGTTTGAATTCCACTTTAAAATTATACTTAGCTTGGCCTATGCCAAATCAAACACATTGTATTCACTTCCAATCTTTCATGCACTTGGGATTTGCACTATAATCAAGGGACCCTTGTGGGTTCAGATCCTCTTTGTGTGTCATGTGTAAGGGGTAGTTCAAGGTTAAGGGGTGTGGGATTAGGGTTCAAATGTGAAAGAGTAGAGATTAAGAAGTCTAGGATTATGTCGAAATGACTAGTGCAAACATTGTGTGCCAATAATTTAGATGCATCATTGACTAGTTGTCTTTGTTTGGGATCTCACAATATGTCTTATGAAATGGCTTTTACAAGTTAAAGCATAAGTCAGATGGTAGTTTGATCACTACACAGCTAGACTTGTGGAAATGGGTTATGCTTAGTAGAAGAGCATTGATTTTGGTGAGATCTTTGCTTCCACTTGCCAAATGATAACTATTCATAGCATTTATGCATTAACAGCTCATAATGGTTGGAATGTACATAAATTGGACATCAAGACTACATTTCTGAATGGTGCATGAGAAAATGTATGTTTTCTAGCCTTGTAGTTTTATGTAGAAAGGGCAAGAAAACAAAGTGTAGTTTGAAAAGGAATTTATATGGTCTAAAACAAGCACATCAACATGCTTGGTATGAGAAGATACATGCAACTTAATTGCATGTGGTTTTCAAAGTAGTCCAACTAAGATCATATCATATGCCAAATATGAGGGTGATATACCTCTAATCATTGTGGTTTATGTTATGACATGCTACTTACTAGTCCAAATGAAACACATATTGCTAATTTTAAGACATTTAACTTTTGACATGTTTGATCTGAGCTTGTATATCATTTTTTGGCCATTCATTTCAAGTAGTGTGTTGAGTCACAATTACCTTCAATCGTGGAACAAGTGCAGAGCTCCTATTTTTCCAAGAGTTCAACCATCTAATACAAACCAACTCTTATCTAGCCACTACGTCTCTCCTCCTAACCATTGGCTACTCTCATAAATAGTAACAACAACAAATAGTTCTAAGATTATCATAGAAACAACTCAAAATCACTCATTGTTATAGTCTCTTACAAGCCAAAAAAGTCTCATGAACCTTTAGCAACCATCTTGTTTAGCAAGTTCTCAATCCAGATGTTCCACTCACCATTAGCCTCAGGCCACTATCATGAGAAGGGTATAGAGACAGGTATAAAAATTCCCAAGCACATTGCATCCGGTCCCTCATGCTATTACTATTGCCCTCTGTGTGTGTGTGTGTGTGTGTGTGTGTGTGTGTGTGTGTGTGTGTGTGTGTGTGTGTGTGTGTGTGTGTGTGTGTGTGTGTGTGTGTGTGTGTGTGTGTGTGTGTGTGTGTGTGTGTGTGTGTGTGTGTGTGTGTGTGTGTGTGTGTGTGTGTGTGTGTGTGTGTGTGTGTGTGTGTGCTCGCGCGCGCGTGCGCGCGCGTTGTCAAAGAGTTTTCTGTTCATGATATAAATCATGGACTTCTTATGTTTGCAGAAGAACTTCATTAGAAACTTTCATACATAATTCAATCATTATTTCCCAACATTTGACTTAGATATCATTTAATCTCATAAGTTCCTTTGTAATTTGACATGCAAATTTCAGTTTGTATAATGTAAATTGACAAAAAGTAAGTCTATGGGGACCCTCAACTTGATCAACACGAGGTAATTGACAGTCTACAGGCTATGTCACATTGGTTCATGAGGAGTATTTGCTTGGAAATCAAGAAGAGTGCCCAAAAGTCCACTTGGTTTGTATGGGACCTGAAATAATGGACTTGTGTGACTTGTAAGTGACCTATATGGTCAACTTTTGTGTGGAAGCTGAAGAGAAGAGCAGCCCACATTTTTCGGTGCAATTTTCGGGCCTACATACTTGTGGTAGATGGAGGGAGAGCTGAAGGCTATGGTGCATGCTCCAAAGCATGCAAACTCAGAGCAAATTGAAGAAAGAGAGGAGATACAAACAAAGAAGGTGAGAGTCTTTCTTGCCCATCCATTTGGTATTACGAAAATGAGTGGTATGATAGTCCATAAAAGGGAAAAACAGAGATAAAGTATTCAGCTTGCTCTTATGTACGTCTTCTTCCATTCTCTTACCGTATTCATGGTCCATTGAAGCCCCTCTTGTGCCCAAGTACTTGAGTGACTTTGGAGCAAGTAAAAGGGGAGATTTTGGAGGTATACGGGGCTGTTTTGGACTGTTAACACCTATCATAAATAGGGCAGCCCACTGTTCTTATCTTCTTGAAGGGAAATCAAGTGATCTATGTGGTTGCAAGTGATGGTATTGACCTCTAAACATCAGGGCTTCATTTGAGAGTGATTAGAGAGGCTTATTCTTGAGATTATGTGCATTTTTTGAGCTTGTTTATGGGCTAGAATTTACTGTTATAAAACAGGGCTGAAGTGAATTAAAAGCTTTGTTAGTGCATTTCAAGAGTTTTTGGTCTATGTCTTGGAAGTAGTAGAGTCTACCACTCAAATACTTGTATCTTGGAGTTGTTGTTCATTGGCATTCATGAAATTGAAATCGTTTGGGCTTGCATTTGCAATATGTATTTGAAATAAATTTGAGAAAAAATCTCTATATGTATTGGACTATTAACCTCATATGCATTTGATGTAATCGAGTCAAAGTTTTTAATTCCATTCATGTATGCTAAGTATATGAAAAAGCTTGAGGTCTTCTTCTCCAACTGAATCATCTCTAAAATCCAAGACTTATCAAACCCCATTCTTTTCTCCCTCTCCTAACCTTGAATCCCTCACTTCTCTTCTACTCTAAACCTCAGTGGTAGACCTTCGACCCCCAACACGACGACAGTGGTGAACCCGACGTGAAGGTCGGTTCTGCAGAAGAGAAAGTACAATGGGAGAATCATCAAGTTCGAGAGGAGATGCCTTGCAGCAGTTGGTTCATCTGATGCAAGAGAGCCAACAACAACAATTGCAATTTCAGTAGCAAATGCAACTGTAGCAATAGCGGAGACAAGATGAAGAGCAGAATGATGTCGCTGCCATTGAAGCAGTTGGGTAGGAGCTCAAGCAATTTAATGGGCAAAATGTGCCCTCTTTTATCCGCCTCTATACTGACAAGATGGTCTTCTTTGGGGTCCCTCATCATGCTTGGAGCCGATACTTTGCCTGTTTGGCCATGCATGGCCTTCAGGACCGGATTCATGGTCTTTTTCAAAAAGATGCGGGATGGTTGTACGGGTTACTATTGGTAATGTAAAAGATGAATTTCATTTCTTTGTTCAAGATTCCTATAGCTGTCCTATCATTCTTGGTCAACCTTTTATTTCTGAGTCTCGTTTGGAGACAAAGGCCCTTGATGATGGTTCATCTTATGCTCGAATAAGAAGGATAATGACAAAGCTGTCCAATTTCTAACTGTATGTGTAAATCATCACCGGAATAGAGATCAATTGAGAGATCATCCTGTGCCTCCTAATGCCTGAGAATTTAAGGGTTTTCGGGTTGCACTACTGTAAGTGGAGGCTATGGCAGTGCTTCATGTCATAAAAATTTGCCTCCATATCTAAAGGGGGCTATGCCAAAAGCTGACTTGTAGGTATTTACGGCCAATAGTGTGGGCTATTATAAACAGTTTTCAGCCATGAATAGGGCTAAAAGAAAGCATTTATGTCATGTGGAACGGGAGCTGAAGCAAGTTGATGTTTTTTTCTGAAAATGAAGAAATTTCAGGACTATTTTATGGGCTGATTTATAATGATACATTGGCTGAAATACATGCAACAGTTCATGCAGAAAATCAGGTTAAAAATTAGTCCATACAAGTATGCACATTGGATATTTATGACATAATTCAAGAATTTTCTGATCATGAAGCTTTTGCATAGCCAAATAGGGATGAGGAAAGAGTAGAAATGAAGTACAAGACAGTTGACAAGAAGATCAAGCCAGTGGCAACTCCACTACCTCCCAAAAGTGAGGGATTGGCTAAAAGGGCATCCAAACACCCAAGTCTTTGTGACCCCAAAGATATTAGTCACCAATTTACAGTTGAAATCTTACAGGAGCTAAAAATTGGTAAAGACCAAGCCTTTATGCATATATTAAAGAAACATGGAAAAGCTTTTTCATTTCAGCTTCATGAAATTGGCTGTGTGGATCCAAGTGTTGTGGCACCAATGGTGATTTTCACGGTCCCACACATCCCTTGGAATCTTAAACCAATTCCGGTACCAAGGGCTCATTTGCCTAAGTTACTGGAGCTTTTAAATGAAAAGATAAAGATGCGAATATTGGAGCCATCTTCAGCTCCGTATTCTAACCGATTGTTTACCGTGCCTAAAAAAATGGATCTTTGCAATTCATTCAAGATTTACAGCCTGTCAATAAAGTCACTATTAGAAATGTTGGTTTGGGGCCAATTGTTGATGAATTTGCTAAGGCTTTTGCATGTAGAGCAATTTATTCTATGGGTGACTTATATTCAGGCTATGACCAGTTTCAGCTTGCTTTAGAGAGCCGAGACATTACCACAATGAAGACGCCTCTTGATTTAATCTACATGTGTACTCTACCTCAAGGAGCTACAAATTCAGTGGCTCACATGATGAATGCCATGCATAAAGTATTGAGAGATTATACTCCCCAACTAACTCTTCCTTTCCTTGATGATGTACCGATCAAAGGATGTGAAATTCATGAGAAGAATGAAGAGCTCAATGAGCTTGGATGCCGCAAGTTTGTTTCCGATCATATTAATGATTGTGCTCAAATCTTGTCTAAACTGGAAGAAGTTCATCTTACTCTTTCACGAGCTAAATCTGTTTTTGGAGTTGAAGTTCTTGTGGTTGGGTATATGTGTGGCCCATATGGCCAAAAGCCTTCTCCAATCAACATTGATGCTATCAAAAAAATGCAGAAAATATGCACAAATGTTTCGGAGGTGAGAACATTTATTGGAGCGTGTGTTTTCTATCTTATTTGGATTCCACACTTCGCTCATGTTACTGAAAAACTTTATCAACTATTAAGAAAAGGCCAAAGGTTTATGTGGGAAAAAGAGCATACTCAAGCTATTCAAAAATTGAAGAAATTGTTGATTTCAGCCCCCACCTTGAAGAGGGTTGAATACTCTAATGGACAGCCTATCATACTCACGGTAGACACAAGTCCTATTGGGATAGGATGGGCAATCGGTCAAGATGATCTTGAGGGCAACAGATATGCAATCCACTTTGGAGAGAAGGTTCTTAATGAACGTCAAAGAAGGTATGCTCAAATTAAAAGAGAACTTTGGGGAGTTGTAATTGCATTGAAGTGTGATCGGGAGTACTTCATGGGCACACATGTAGTACTTGAAATAGATTGTCTTCCACTCTTGGGCATGATTGCCAACTGTTGCACTCGCGACATAACTATGCTAAGATGGATAGCCTATATTAAATCCTTAAATCTTGATTTGAAGCATATTGCAGGAAGAGATAATCCTATTGCTGACATGCTTTTGCGTGCTAGATATAAAGATGAAGAAGAGATGATGGATGTGGAAGAAATGGAGTCTATATTTGCTGAAAATGATGCTGTAATTGTAGGTTCAAATTTGAAAACATCAAGTACAACTATTCTTAATGATGGTACATCTGTCATAAATGTAGGTACATAATTAATTATGGCAAGTACAACAAGTACAATTGCTGTAACAGAATTTACAACAACAAAGAAAGAAGAAACAACCATGGAAGGACGGTGGGTAGCTGAAAGATAGCATGCTCATTGTTTTGTTTTAATTTGTTCTCATTTTAAGGAAGAATATTATGCAGATGATTGGCTAAAAATTGGCCAATTCTTGAGCACTATGACAAAAAGAAAGATTGGACTAATAAAGAATTCAAGAGAATCAGGAGAAAGGCTTATGGCTTCTTTCTCAAAGATGGCTACCTTTGGAGATATGCGAAGAAGAAAGGAGGAGCGCCTGTTCGTGTCCTAGGAGACAAGAAGACTCAAAGACAAGTCATGCAAGAATTCCATGAAAGCCTATTGGCTGGCCATAGAGGCATATGGGGCACTTTTGCAAAAACAAAAGAGAAATTTTGGTGGCAAAACATGTATAAAGACATTGAGCATTTTGTTGAGACTTGTCATGTTTGTCAAATGTACTCTATGGTTAAGCATAGAGATGGGCTTCAACGTACCTTTCCTTTATCTATTCATTACAGATGGGTTGTTGATTTAGTAACTATGCCTATAGGAATTTGGAACATGAGATATCTAGTGCTTGCTAGAGAAGATCTCACAAATCAGGTGGAAGGAAAAGCCTTGACAACAAAGTCCACTCAAGCTGTTTGTAGATTTTTACTTGAAGAAGTGTTTTGCAGGTATGGCTGTGTTGCCAAAGTAACTACTGATAGAGGAGAATTGGATGCCGATGAGGCTCGCCATTTCTTTGCTCAATTGGGAATCGAGCTATCTCTTGCATCAGCCTACAATACTAAAGGCAATGGTAAGAATGAAAGAGGTCATCAACCATTTCTCAAAGCTTTGGCAAAGTCTTGCAGAGGGAAGATGAGAGAATGGCCTAAAATGCTTCCATTTGCATTATGGGCTGATAGAACTAACCATAGTGCAGTAACAGGTTATATGCCGGCTAAACTAATATATGGGCAACCACCTATAATGCCTATTGAGGAGTCTATTATCACATGGAGTATCTTGGCTTGGGATAAAGGCATAAATAGAGAAGAGCTACTGATTTTGCACATAAGACTGCTTGAAAGAAGGCTAGAGGATGTTAAGTCAGCCATTGAAAGGCTGAAGGTAGCAAGGTTGAGAATAAGAAGAGGTTTGACAAGTGTCATCGACTCCATCCAAGAGCTATCCACAACAAGAGAATGATTGGGTACTTGTCTATGACAGCAGCCTGGACAATCAGTATAGTGCTCATAGGAAGTTAGGCAAGCGATGGTTTGGACCATATGTGTGGTGAAGGTGGTACATGATAATGCTACTTACACTTTGGCTGAAATGGATGGGACCATGGTCAAGATACCAATAGCCGGCAAATGTATCAAGCTCTTCAAACGAAGAGAGTCTTCTACTTATGAGCTTCATGACTTGGATGTGAGCCATTTACTTGAAGACAAGGAAGAGGAAGAAGACTTAGAGGATGAAGATGATGATATGTTAGAAGAAGAGCCTCCTTAACCTGCAATTTTATGAAATGGCACA
Organism: Lygodium microphyllum; assembly: GCF_053477565.2. Lineage (NCBI taxonomy): Eukaryota > Viridiplantae > Streptophyta > Polypodiopsida > Schizaeales > Lygodiaceae > Lygodium > Lygodium microphyllum. The sequence goes on along the minus strand of NC_141141.1, from coordinate 118,321,791 downwards.
TGCCGGAGGATGTGCAGGTTAGGAGGGGGTGAATGTCAAACTGTTCATGATATAAATCATGGAGTTCTTATGTATGCAGAAGAACTTCATTAGAAACTTTCATACATAATTCAGTCATTATTTCCCAACATTTGACTTAGATATCATTTAATCTCATAAGTTCCTTTGTAATTTGACATGCAATTTTCAGTTTGTATCATGTAAATTGACAAAAAGTAAGTCTATGGGGATCCTCAGCTTGATCAACAGGAGGTAATTGATAGTCTATTGGTTATGTCACATTGGTTCATGAGGAGTATTTGCTTGGAAATCAAGAAGAGTGCCCAAAAGTCCACTTGGTTTGTATGGGACCTGAAATAATGGACTTGTGTGACTTGTAAGTGACCTATATGGTCAACTTTTGTGTGGAAGCCGAAGAGAAGAGTAGCCCACATTTTTCGGCGTAATTTTTGGGCCTGCATACCTGTGGCAGATGGAGGGAGAGCTGAAGGCTATGGTGCATGCTCCAAAGCATGGAAACTTAGAGCAAACTGAAGAAAGAGAGGAGATACAAACAGAGAAGGTGCGAGTCTTTCTTGCCCATCCATTTGGTATTACGAAAATGAGTGGTATGACAGTCCATAAAAGGGGAAAACATAGATAAAGTATTAAGCCTGCTCTTACGTACGTTTTCTTCCATTCTCTTACCGTATTCATGGTCCATTGAAGCCCCTCTTGTGCCCAAGTACTTGAGTGAATTTGGGGCAAGTAAAAGAGGAGATTTTGGAGGTATACGGGGTTGTTTCGGACTCCTAAAACCTGTCATAAAGGGCAGCCCACCGTTCTTGTCTTCTTGAAGGGTCTATACTTACTCATTATGGGGTTAACACTATCCCCCTTTTAGACATGTGCTAATCCCATGGCACTTCTTTGGGGCTAGCTTCCTATGATAAGCACTGATAATGAGTAGTGTTGGGGCAACTCATGGTGAAGTCCAAGTAGAGGAGGGATTGATGTTATTACTAAGGAACTCTGGATGGTCTGGGTGATCTGGCCAAAGTCAAGGGTGATTTGTTATTGGCGATGACAGGTAGGGATTTGACACATTCAATGATGCAAGGCCCCCGATATTGAGGGATCTCTTGGATTTCTTATCAGTATCTTTGAACATGCTAGTGCCACTCCCTAAGAGGTCTATCTATTTCACTAGTGCTATGGCTAATGCTCATGTTGGTGCTAAAGGGATTTGGGTCAAATTTTGAGTATGTTGTTCTACACTTCAGGTCCTAGTTGGTGCAAGGAAAGATGCAATGCAATGCTCGAGGGGACATATCTATTGGGTTGCCTGAGATTAATTTCCCTTGATGAGCCTTGAGTTTGTATTATGGAAAATGGTCTAGGGGGTTGGAAGAAGAGCCCATTAGTGGGGCTAAAGCCACCAGATGCATCTAGCTTGAGGACCCTTAGGTGTAGTGATCGTGCATTGTGTTTATCTAAGTTAGAATCCTCCCTTTTTTTGGGTGGTGTGATTTTTCTTCCTTAAGAAGTGATAGGAGCATTCTCACTAGGAAATCCTTGCTTAATGCCAAGCAAGTCTTCACTGATAGCCTAAGATTGAGTGGAGACTTTGGATAGAATGGATGATTACATTTGGTGAATTAACTATCTAGCATGTCTTCTAAGATACTTATGCAATAAGAAGATAGGAGTAGCATAAGAAGATGTATTTGTACCATAGCCACCCTATCTATCCCAACATTCCCATCAAAGAAACAAGGTAAAAGCCCATCCTCATAGGGCTGTACGGCTATTGCAATAGCATCATTAGGAGTCATACAGTAATTACACATCGTGATGAAGGATGCATTAGGACTATTGGTGAATCTCTTGAAAATTTTGTTGAATGAGGGAATTAGGTCCTTGGGCTAAAACAAATATATCTTATCATACTCAAGGGCCTGAATGTTAGAGATTTAAAAAAAGTTGGCAATAAGAACCCTAGAAATCTTCTTGTTTTCTAAAATAGGGTAGCACCATTTTTTGTTGCCTTACAAATGCTTCTCTAGGCCATTATTTAATGTAGTGAGATTCCTCCTTTGAGTACCTATCAATTTCAACTTTTACAGAGGGCTTCTAGCTCCCGCTATCATTGTGCTATTATTTCCCATTAAGAAGAATTTGAGATTAAAAAATGGTATTTTAAGGGAGTTTGACCAAAATATTCCCTCAAAAAATAGGGGCAGGGTAAAATTTCCAAATAAACTCTAAAATTATCAAAAAATAGAATTTTAGAACCTAATTTTCAAGAGCTTTCCATTGATATATGGGTTTTTAGGATTTGTAGGTGAGACAATGAAGTTATACCAAATATTCTTTTTTGTTATGGTAATATTTTCTAGGCAAAAAGGAATCTTTTGTATAGCTTTGTTGTCCCATTTCCAAACCCTAGCAATCCATATATCTACGAAAAGCTCTTGAAGACTATATTTTGAAAATGTAATCTCCAAGAAGTTTCTAATTCATTTGGGAAAAATTTACCCTACTCCCATTTTTGAGGGTATATTTTGATCAAAATCCCTTAGGAGGCCATTTTTTGACCTCAAGTTTTTCATGGTGCCTATCTTCATGAGTAAATGCATTGACCTCAAGGTAGGGGTTTTCTAAAATTAGAGTCCTCATTCACTCTTGAAAATCAAACATGACTATAACTCTTTGTTTTTGTCTTTCTTTATACTTATGCATAGGTTCATGTGGACTTTCTCCTTCCTCGTACGATGTGCCTCTTAAGTCCTCATCCTAAATTGCACTAAGTAGCACACCATTATTATTTAGCTTTGTTTGTTAATTTCATCTAGTAGTTACCAATTATGTTTTCTTTGTTGGCTCACATCTTTCTTCTTTTTTTTTTTTAAAGGCCTAGGGCAAACTCCCCCAATTCCAATGTAAGTGCCACATGGTAGAGTCTTTTTCTGGCTTTTTCTCCAATGCTCACCATGCATATTTTGGCCTCGACTATGAAGGTTTGGATGAAGGTTAGGTATCACAATAATTGCATTGATCCATATATTTCCTATTTTGGCCTACAGTACACGAAGGTTTGGATGAAGGTCATGAGCATTGCAATGATCGCATCAATCTATATATTTCCTTGATGTAAGTGGTAAGTCTACAATCAGATATGAGTTTCTTAGCCATGCCACTACTTCCTATTACTCTATCTAAATTTTCTAGAAGGAAAATCTTGAGTTTCCCAACTCTCAACTTTTGTGGGCACTAGCTAAATATAACTAAATTGTGTTTATTGTTCTAGGGTGAAAATTACATCATTCTTCTCATCATACTTGGTATCCCTAATTACATTGACTCCTTGTTGTGGTGCTTGGGGTTCCATCTAATTAGGGAAAGTATTTAGTGTGAATATTTTTTGCTTGAATGAAATGTTTTAAATTTAAAACTTGATCTTTGGTAGATAAAAGATTGTTACTATTAACACTTTCATATTCAACTTTAGTACACGACATTACTTTACATTGATGCATTCACTCGCACAATCACACATTCATTCTTTCATATGATAGATACATGTTTGTTTGATTCTTGTGTCTTTCCAATGCATTTCTCTCTTGCCTAAGGGCTTCTCATATTTGCTAGGATTGTAAGGTAAGGAGTGTGGATTTGTTTCAATGTATGTGGGTTTTTTGACAATGTGTGCTCGCGCACTTATTTATATAGAAGTCGATATGTTACATGGTTAGATTTGTAGCAAGAAAGCATAAAAGTGAGGATTATATGCAAGTGCCACATATTGGTTGATGTAATGTGGGTGTATGTTGACATGTGCTATATATGTTAGGACATCTGTCAAAAAATATCCTTAACCTATTATGTTGGCAATATGAAGTTCTTCTTGACTAAGAGAATCATATCTAATATGTAAGGGTGGAGAATGATGTTTTCCTTGATCAGCCTATCATGTATTAATGCAAGGAGGAGAGACATAAGTTGGATTGTATTTGGATGTTTTAATAGAGTGACATTGTTCAGCATTGGTCATGATTTGATAATCGATGCACTCTTACTGGGCATAGTGTTAACCATTGTTGTAAGAAATAAGACTTGGATTTTTTAATATAAATTTGTGATATCCTTAGGTGTGTTCTCCACACAACTACACTTGAAGGTGATGAGGCATCCTTGAAGGGCTTTCTATCATGATATTGGAGTGGTGATCAACTCTTTAGCAATGGAGAGAGTTTGAGTGAAGATGAGTTAAAATTTCTCCCACAAGCATGAGAGATATCTCATAGCGTCCACTGCATTCTCATCTAGGAGATCTAGGTTTAGCCTCTCGTAGCTATGGGATTTCTAGTACTTGTTTTCTTGAGGGCATTTAGATTTAGGTGACAAGTGATGTTGCAAGTAGAATTATTGAGTCTCAAACAGTTGTGGCACCATGATTTCGGGATGTGATAGTTTACGTAACCATATCCATCTATTGTCCTCATAGTAGCCTTATGCCCTTAGCAAACTTTTAGGGACCCACCTAGCTCAATTCTGGCTACAATGTTAACATTTTTTCCTTGCTTGTTAAGTTGTATATTTATTGGCTAGTTGGCATGAGGATAGGCCTCTCTATTATGGCACTCTATTTTGGAGATCATATCTATCAAAATGTATTTTGGCTTTGTGGTTGTACTTATTGATTTATGTTGTTTTTCTTGTGCTTGGAGCAATTGATTGAGAAATGCATTACCCCCTTCCTTGGAGGTTGTTTTGACTGAGTTTGTGGATGTTGGTGGTGTTGCATTCATTGAAGGAGATGCATACATTTACCCTTAGAAAAAGTAATAATTATCAGTACATTTTGCAACTCCAAATGAATGTGCTATGTTTCCAAATTAACCATACACTTGGTCTGCCATTAAATATGCAACTCAATAATGTTTCATTTCCAATTCCTTCTTTGTTAAGTAACACATACAAGATTTTAGGCACTTTCAATCTCAAAAATAAACATCAATTGGCACTTTCATAATAAGGTATAAGGGGTACCTCTGTATGGTTTCACCTTTGCAATAGCATCACAATGTGTAAGGGTTGCCCAAGGTTAGTCTAGTAACAGTATGCCATAACATTACAATCAACAGCTTCATCAATTAAGGCATCAATCATGTGCACTTGTCTTGACGCTAGCTTGACCCTTAGATAGGTAGTGGGTATCAACTCTTCATTTCCAAGGTCAAGCTCACTGAGCCTTATAGCACCTATAGCCATTAGTGTGGTAGCATCATTGGGGATTCATACAATGGATGTGCTGGTTGATAATATTTTTTATTTGATTGCCAGTGAGAAAACATGTGTCGTTAAGTGTCTCAAATTCAATGTTGTTGATTCTATTAATTGAAAACATGTGGGAAGAATCTAGGTATTTACATTTCATCATCTTTATATTGCCCTTAATAGAATAAAGCAACACTAGGTCATGTTTTTGGAAAGCTTATTGTTTGATATGTTTGTTAAACCCTGCCTTCTATGAATCTTTCTCACTGATGGCAGTGTGTGTTGCCAATAATCTAGTTTCAAAAAACCATTCTAACTTTAGCATAGCAACAAACGGTTCTCGTCCAAGTGTCCCAACCTTCCTATCTCTCTCGCATGACTATTCTTAAGCTAGGGATAAATAATTTAATAGACAAGTCTTTTTACATGTGCCATATGTCATTTTAAAGGGAGTATAGTTGGTAGGAGTCTTGTATGATGTTTATTATGCCCGTAGTACCACCATGAGTTTACTATCCTAGTTGCTTCAACAAGTAGATAATACTATTTTGGTAAGCACATTAATTAAGATTTTGTTGGTAGCTTCTACTTAGCCATTTGCTTTTGAATAGTAGGGAGAAGATTTTTTTGTGGATAACCATGAACGTGGACATAAAAAATGTGATCATCTCATTAATGAAATGTGTTCCTTGGTTGCTCACAATCTCAAGGATCAGCCAAATTGAGAGATCACTTACTCCCATAAGAATTTTGATGTCATCTTGGCATCTTTTTTTCACATGGCACTAGCGTCAATCCACTTGGTCTAGTAATCAATTTGCAATAATGATTGCAACAATGATGTATCTTAGCTTGTGAATATTGAGCTACAAGACTTTTAGACCTAATAAAATCTATCCCCCCACTTCTCAAAGGGTTTTCATTCTATATCAATGGAAGTTCCATATTTTCCTTTCTAATTGGGACTTTTGTACATTGGAATACATCACAATGTTTCATAAACTTAGTAACATCATGGAAGATAGTGGGCTACCACAACAAAGATTGCAAGTTCTTTCATGTGATGGAGTCTCCATCGAAATGACCTTTGGAAATTTCTACATGCACTTTAGCCAAGTCTCCATGCACCTCCTGCTTGCAGATGCACTCTCTCGATAGGTGAGCTTGGTTCAATTGGTACACTTGTCTAGCAATCAACTAGTAGGGCTACGCTTTGATTATGAGACAACAATGTCTAGCCTTTTCTATTGGATGATCAAGTATTCATTTTTCCAAAATCTCAATAATTCATCATCCCAATGTGGCATGAGGCCCACCATAAAAAGATCCTCCTCTCTAGATACTCTAAATAGGTGAGCATCTGAGAGATGATACACAATGCCATTCCTTGCAAGCTCTTCAATTGGGATTCAAGAAAAATGATATGCCATGTAATGTTTATTCCCTTTTTATAGAACTAATAAGAAATCAAATTCAAGGAGTAGTAGTAGCAAAGCCACTAGAATATGCATCTAGTCACATACAACTTTTTGGTAGGTATAATAGGGTCTCATGATCCAAGAAAAAGGTGAACAGTATTGCTAATAAATAACAAATTTTCTTTTTCATGGCAAACACCATTGCTAATCCTTCCCTTTGGGTAGTGGAATAATGCATTTTCTATATCTGTGAGTGGGTGGCTTGCAAAGCTCACTGGATGCAATTTTTTGTAGGTATAATAGGGTCTCATGATCCATGAAAAAGGTGAATGGTATTGCTAATAAATAATGGATTTTCTTTTGCATGGAAAACACCATTGCTAATCCTTCCCTTTGGGTAGTGGAATAATGCATTTTCTATATCTGTGAGTGGGTGGCTTCTTGCAAATTTCACTAGATAGTCCAAGTTATGCTCTTGAGGCTTACACAAGTTTACTCCTAGAGAAATTTCAAAGTGAATGTAATAATTGAACATGGGGCTCGTAAAATTGGTGTTTCTATCAGAGCCTTTTTCAGTGCCTCATAGGCATGCTCGCATTCCTCAATCCACTCAAAATTAATCAAAAACTTGTCCAAGGATTGAGCGATCATCATGTAGTTTAGCACAAATGATCAATAATAATCAATGTAGCCAAGAAAGAACTAGACTTCCTTGTAGTTCTTTGATGGTGGAAAATTGATAGTAACCTTAACTTTTGAGAAGTCAATTGCAATACCATTCTTAGATAGTGCATGTCCTAAGATGCATATATGTTTAACCCAAAAGTGGCATTTTAAGGGGCTCAAGAAGAAACCGTACTACCTACAACATTTAAAGATAGCTTGAAACTTATCCAAATATTTAGCCCAATTGATATGTACACAAAGATCATCCACAAATGCTTCCAACCATATGTGGAGCATGTCCTTGAAAATTGTGTACATTAATAATTGAAAAGTGGTAGGAGCATTGCTTAGGCTAATTGTTGCTATGTACGCAAAAATGCCGCATCCGAGTGTGGATGCCATTTTGTGCCTATTGTTTGGATGAATTTTTGCTTTGTTATAGCCCAAGAATCCATTAATGAAACTATAGGCTTCTTTTCCTATGACTCTCTCCAACATGTGATTAGTGTAGGGCAATATATAATTGTCTCTTTTTGTTGTTGCATTGACTATTTTATCATTTATGCACACTTGAATTTTTCCATTGTCATTTAGTTTAATGATAATATGTAATAGCCAATCCATATGATTGATTTCATAAATGAATCTAGCATTCAAGATTTTATCAATCTCTTCTTTGACTGCATAAGCGTGCTTACGATTCTTTGTGTGGCACCACATCTAGCACCATGGGGATGTTGTTTGGGTGACTATGTTGGTATCTTTCCTTTTGAGCTTCTCAAGGGACTAGGTAAACACATCCTTGAACTCTCGCAAAAGACTTACAAGATTAGTCTCATCATCCTTAGTAAGGTCTTCAAATATGAAGAGGGATCTAGGATTTTCACATTCTTCAGCTAAAACAACTTATTTTACTTTGGATGGCATTGCAATTGATTTATTGGTTTGTCCTTGCCACTTTTTCCCTAGCAACACCACTATCAAATCTTCTTTTTTGAACTTATTAAAGTGTTTGGGGAGGTTTTACTTTTTTTTAAAAAATTATTAGCTTCAATTTTTTTGTGAGTCTCTTTTCTCTCCTCATTTAACCTTTGCAGTCATAGGTAGGTTGTTCGAGTTGTTGTTAGAGTTGACTTTTGATTTGGAGTTAAAATTGCAACATTAGCTAAATGAGGGTGTTTCTTTAGGCTGTTTAGCTCACATGTGGTCCTAATTTTACATAACATCACAGAATTAGTTTTGCTACATTCGATTTGCTCATAATCTAGCACTTCTAGATACTCCAATCAGGTCCTGTGACAATACATTTTAACTACTTTATTAATTAGTAATACTTACATTTTCATGGATTTGGAATAATCACTATTTCTTCTATTGTGTGCCCATCATTTTCTCCCTCCAATTCACATTTAGTGTTAGTACTTTTTGTATCTTTTGCATCTCAAACTCATCATCAGATCAATGCTTCTTTCTCCAAATCAGCACTCTTCTCAAGAAGCACCCAATTCATTAGTGAATTTAGATCATGCACCTTGGTCCACCTCCATCCTCAAGCCTTCAAGAGCTTCTCAAGTAGTTTCAACTTTGCACTATAGTCATTCTATAGTTATTCTTTCAAGAACTCTAGAACCTTCATCAACCCTAGTTTGTTTATAGTGCATGATAGGTCATGCCAGAAAATATTTCAGTAATTCTTGACATCATACAAATGGGGATTAATGGCACATGTTGGTCTTTTGCATTGCTTATTTTATCAATTTCTCTCATAGTTATCCTCATCATCCAAGAAGGAAAAGTTAATCATAGCTAGGATATGCATCCAACCTTGCTCATCGTCATGACAAGGAATATATTCTGTGAGCGGGTCATACTTGGGTGTTGTTTTAGTTTCATCTCTTAGTCAAGTACGGATGGCATCTAGGTCAACAAGAAAGATTTTCCAAGTGTTTATCTAGATTCTACCTACCTTGAGTGATTACCAACGAACTTTAAGCCATTGCCCCAATATTTGATTGCACATCCATTTCTCCTCTAAGGCTAGGCAAGTAGGATGTCATAATCCACACCCTCCATAAATGAAGTTTTGGAAGAATTGAATCCCTATGATTTTGATTGGCTAGTCCTTCAACACTCTCAATGGCTTGACTTTTGTTCCATTAGCCAACATAACACTAAACCACATCACTTCTACATGGTGTTTGTCCCAAGCTTGTAGAACTATATGGTTGAGAGCACTAAGTCTTCCCCTTGTGTTGATAATTCCCTTTCAAGCTGTGTCACCTAATGCAACAATAGGAAGAATTGTGTGCATCTACAACCTCATGGGTCATCTTATTGCCTCTCAAAGCCTCTCAGGTTTTAATTTCAAACCTACTATTTCTTGTGTGTGGCCAATACCTCTCCTTTTTTATTGAGTAGATAGCTCACTACAAATTGTGGATGTCTCACCTTGAATAGTGATGATACCTACTAGATGAATAGCTTTCAAGTTCCTTTCCTTCAATATATCATCTACACGTATTGTCTCCTCAAAAACCCTACTAGCACATCTCTTTACAAACTCAAATTACTTGTGCTAGTGCCTTATAGACTTCCTCGTTTCAAATCCTATTACTGAACATGGTTGAGTTGATGTCCTACTATGCTTGCTCAATTATTGGGATTCTCTTTATAAAAAATTTGGATGTGTGTGATGTAACTATGGATTCGTTCTTTGTCTTATTGACTAGCATTTATCAATTTGATGATTAAATTATCAACATATCCTGCTTTAGAGAATCTCTTGATAAAGAGGTCCTTAACCTTGTCAAAATCATTACATCAACATTTTCTAACCTAGTGAACCAAGTTCCATCTTTTTTTCCAATCCAAAGCTTGTGCTCGTTGATCAATGTCCTAGAGATTATTAGCCTCACAAACTTGCTCAACTTGGTCCACAACACTATATGAAATATCTCTTGCTTGGTGCCTTTCAATTTGTTTTACCACAATAGGTATTTTAGTTTGGCTTCATGTAGTGGGTGTTATACCAAGTCTAGCTAGGAGCGAGTCTACCAATATGACACTACTATTCTCAATGGCTAAGGTATTTAGTAAGTGCTTGGTTAGGAGCTTGCTCAAGGTGAGATCTGTGTTTAAGGCTCCCTCCCTTAGGAATTGCTAGGATCCATAAGATATCATTCAACTTTGTTTCTCTCCATAATCTATTTATTTGCTACTATTGTATGTACTTGACAACTCGATGCAAAAAATCCTTCCCCAATAATCTCTCCTCTTCCAAATCTGTGTTTATGTCGTACATTATTCTTTCATGATGTAATATCTTAGTTTTCTAATCATATTGTGTGATTAAATCCTATTGAATATCTAGGGGAAATGAGCATGGTTGAAACATAAGCCATGTGCATTTGATTTTGATATAGACATTTGTTAGCTCTTCCTATGTAAGTAAAGGTTTCAATGAGGTAGATGAGATTGGATAAGATAGTGGCAACTCCTAATGAAAATTTTCTCATGCTATTAGTGTGTAAGGTGACTGTAATGTTGCACACTAGGTGCTAAATTGGTTGTTGCATAATTGGTCTCATCAACACTTGTTAAGTGTTTAGTTTCCTTTTTATGTAAATGGTAGGATATTTCCTATTCTGGTAGCCGTTTTTCTAAGTTATTTTTTTCTCTAATATGTGCTTATTGAGTTTTCTAGCGATGGATGCTTGATCCCTTAAGTTTTGCGATTCCCTTGATTTTTGGCCTTCTTGTTTAGGTTTTCTAGGTTGCTTTTGAGTTAGATAAAATCACTCTTACACATTTCCTTCTTGGAACTATCTCTTAAATAATTTTATGTTCTTGTTTAGGTTTTCTAGGTTGCTTTTGAGTTAGATAAAATCACTCTTACACATTTCCTTCTTGGAACTATCTCTTAAATTATTTTATGTTCCTATACAAGCAACCAATCTCCAATCTATGCAAGTGAGTGCAACTGCACTATGGTCATTTAGTTTTTCTTTTCTTTTCCTCAACCAATGTGATTTCATGCAATATAAGTAGTTCCATGGAGATCATGCTCTAGAAAGCTCTTTACTTTCCATTCAAAAAGTGATGTGTAGAAATAGTCATTAACCACAATCAATGCATTCACACATTGCAACTTTGTTAGCCCCTTCTCAATGATTCCACCCCTTGCAAATAACTTCATGGGTGATTTAGGGCATAGCTAAAGTCCTCTCATGGTTTTTTTCATTTAATCAAGTTCAAAGCTAGGACTATCAGTCTCTTTGTGTGCACATCTCTTGAGATTAAAGGTTTTATTTTTTTCTTTTTCTCCATTCCTCGCTCAAGTTATTCTCATGACATGGATCTAGGAAGTCTCCTAGTGGTTATGGTCCTTAATCTTGGCTAGTACTCTCTCTTGTGGTTGTGTTCTCACTAGATGGGATCTAATCTAGCTAAATTTGGACATGGGTCCTGCCTTGAGCTTGGTTCTAGAATATTGAGAAGAATCCAATGAGGATTCTAAGGTCCTCTATGTGATTGGTTTCTAGATTGTTTCTAGGGATGTTTGGGGAGCAAGATTAGGTCATGTGCAAGGTAGACAAGATTGTGGATTTGTGTGGCTTGAATGGGCAACCTAATTCAAGATGTGGGTTCAATTTTGGAAGGTGGGATTGACTAATGTTCTAGTGCTCAACCTAAACTGGTTAGTTGGCCATAAATATAAGACTTACTGGTTGAGGAGAGACATAAGGTGAGTGTCTTGGACACTTAGTCCAAGAAATTAGCTTGAGTGTGGAGTATAATGCTAGTTAAGCTCAAGCAAGGAGGCTTGAGATGAAAGTGGTAGTTCTTGGACAACACTTACTAATAATAAACACAAAAAAGCAGGATTTGTACCTCTTTCCACTAGTTGTTTCTATCAGAACCTTACATTTAGCTTCCAAGGTCTCTTCCTCAAGTTTTAGGCTTTTTTGTTACTTTTGGGGCTCCAAGACAGGACCATAGAATGACCAAGATTTGGGATGACCAAGTTTTCCTTAAACAAGTCAAAGCAATACACCTTCTACTTGCTCAGTTAGCCTTTCTTGGAATTGAGTGCTTCCATTGAAACTCCTTTGATTCAAAAGATTTGAAGTTCTAGAATGCTTCTTCCACTCTTGACTATTTTCCACTCAAATGGTCCACTCCTAAATTCCAATATCAAATTGGATGGGCAAAGTGCCTATGGTCAAGGGTAACTTCTCCTTCCTATTTCTATAGCTCTACCCTAGTTTTACACAATCACCTCGAAGGATAATAGGTGCTTTTTCTTGCTATTCAACCCTCTTGGTGTTGAGATGTGGCATTAAAACTATTGAGAAAGATTTTTCAATGAGCTACAAATCAATATGTTGGAACTTCACTTGATGACAAGCATGTACCTCATTGCAAGGCTTTCTATTTCTAAACAATCATCAAATTCAATCATTGCAAGGCTTTTTATTTCTAAACAATCATCAAATTCAATCTACACAAGTATTGAAATCACCACAATCTTAGCAAGAGCCATTGGGTAGTTCCAAAGAAATTAAAGTCCTTGACCAAGCAATTGAATGCTTAAATTAGGTGATGATCATGATCAAGAGACAATCACATAGTAGAAACATAAGTAATTAATCAAATGCTTTCTATGCTATACAAATAGAAAGGTCTCTAATTGACATATTTGAGTGCTACTCCATTGCCTCTCGAATTGAATAGCCTTTTTTCTATGATGCATTGCAACTCAAATTGATGGGATATCGTTGTGAGGCTAGAGGAGGGTCAACTCATGAGTCTCACACATGATATGTTGCTTGAACATGCCTCATGGATCGAATGACCGAGGTGATCCTAACTCTTGCTATTTGCCATTGTAAGAAAAAGATTTTGGGACTAGAGAGATTTGATTCTAAGAACAAGAATTACAAAATCCAAATTCACAAGTGTTGAATCAACAATCATATTCCCCAACTAGGAGTAAAATGCTAGATTGTAAGGGGCAACTCAATGACCTATAACTACGATCACGAGTTGATGCTTGAATGGATAGAGTTGCTTGTCGCAATTCGCAATAATTAAGACCCTAGAGTTAAGCATAAAGTGGAATGGATGTATCACCTATCATCAATTGTTGGATACATCTCTGAGAATCAAACATCAATTAGCAAGAGTTTCATGTCACTTTTAGGCCTTTTAGCATGTAGAGAGAGTGCACTCCACTAATGCCCAATTTTAACATCATTTTAGCATTGTAAACATTGAGTTTCTACCAATTAATCTTGAAAGAGGACTCAATGCTACATTTTATAATTCAATTGATATCTTTGTATTACTTTTTGAACCATGAAAGGTTGACTATATCCTTGGCTAATCCTATATTGGGGATTATTGTGGAAGAACCCTCTAATTCCAAAATATAGATATTATTGCCCTAAACCAGGACTAAAACAATGCGATGAAGGTGCTCGCTTTGCGATTCGCATGAGCAATACAAGAATTTCAAGATTTGATAGTAAATAATTATAGTAAGGCATTTGCTTTATTACTTTTGCATGTTTTTTGGGCATGCGTTTATTTGTTTATTGGCTATTCGCAATATATGTGAAATTATTACTTTTCTATTAAGCCATCTAAGCATTGAGAGGAGGAAGCTTCCGTTACAAATTTTTTGAAAATAATTTTGGTATTTTTAAAATAATTTAATTATTTTTAAAACTATTAGTTTTATTAAAATGTCTAAATTAATTATTACTTTTCAACAATAAAAAAGATTAATTGTTAGTTTTATTGAGATAGATTGGAGTGATTGTCATTTTTCAATAGTAATGTTTTACTATCACATTTTAGCATTTTCTCTTATTGAGGGGAAAAAAGGTGTCTGAAATATTTCAATATTCATTTCCTCCTATCTTCCCTCTACTCCATAGCCCTTGGATTTCCTCTTTGTTTTCTCTCCACTCCACTGCACATTTCTTCTCTCCATCTTCCTACTCCATGGAGGTATCTTTTTGGTACAGAAAACCTAGTGCTTCCATTGAATCGATAGTATTTTATAATACACTCGATGAGTAAGATGTGTGGGTTTTCTTGGCTACAACAAAGGGAAGTTGGATAATCATGCAGCAAAAGAAAGTGGATGAGATTCTTGATAGCCAACCCTTTCTTATTATGATGGAATGGCAGGGTAACAGATTTTTGGCTTGGTGGATCCAAGCGGACAATCAAAGAAGTGTGCATACAACACATGTTTTCATGCATGGGGAGCTTCACCTTGAGCCTAATGCCTCTAATCTCCCTCTCCATAGACCCAACTATTAGTGCAATATGTTTGCATCTACTTTCTAGTATGAATGAAGGTTAGTCTTTCTTATTCATCTTGTAATTGGTAAGACCATTTGATATTAATAGTTTCTTATCCATAAATTCTCAAGGATTGATAGCTAGTGGAATGTGTGGTAGATTTTCTAAATGTCATCCATATCTCCATTGGTGAAGAGCTTTATAAGGGGAGGAACAAAGTAACACTAGTTGAGAGGGGCATATTCTTTTACGACCATTTTCACCTACCACCTTCCTCTAATGAGTAGTGATGAATGTTGTCAAACCTTCGCCTTCTAGATTTTAAGAATAGAGAGTGGTTGTTGCAAGATTCAAGGATATGTGAGATTCACATGTGCAAAATTTTTCATAAGGTACTAAAATGCCTAAAGCTCAACATTTCAAGTAGGCAAAGAAAAATATCTTCTTTCATGCCTATAGCCATTTTTGTGGACTTCTTCTCTAGCATTGAAGTCCACACCTCAAGAATCATGTTCATATTGAAGTGCCCAAATATGAGATAGTATTCTAGAGTTTGTGGATACAAAAGTACAAGTTGGAATCTCTTGCGAAGTGTTGTGTATATGATTTCCACTCAAAACTTCATCATGAGATTTTTCTACAGAAGATGGCACCATGTTTGCTAGAAGTTGATGCCATTAAACCAATATATGAGGGACTTTTTTAGAAATTCAATACAAGATATTGATGTTTGGCTAAACTGTGAACTTTTGATGATTATAAAGCTAGGGTCAATATGCACATTATGCCAATTGATGAGAAACTTGCACAATGAATATATTCAACTTTCTAATTCGTATAACTTCTAGGTTGATGTTAAAAAGATATAACCTTGTTTGTTTTACTTTACATTCACATTATCAAAGGATTTGTTTGCATCACATTATCTCTAATTACTCTCTCTTGATGTCTCATAAGTCCCAATGAGAAAAGAAAAGAGCTTTACATGTAAATAAATAATAGATAATGATGTGACATTAGAAAGCCATTAATTCACCTTGCACACATGTATTAGTAGAGGCCATTACACATGCCTTTTCCACATAACAAAGACAAACATTTCAAGAGCCTTTTGTACACAAGAAAAAAAATACAACAAAAAAATATTAATCAACAAATTTAGCAATATGAACAAGAATATATTTTTTTCCATTTCCATTTTCTCATGTGTTGTGTACAAAGTGATGAATGAATGAGATGTTGCAAAATTATAAATAAAGGCCTTAAAGGCCAAGGTCAAGAGATTATTGAGAGAGGGGACCGAAAGGTCAAGCAGGAGGGTAGCAAGGTTTTCGTGGGTAGGGAGGTTGTGGTTGGGATTGGGAGGATTGATATGATGCCTCCACCCTCTACAACTGCTATCCATTGCCTGCAACCAGCTCTTCAAAGCCATCCTTGATTAAACCATTCTTCCACATCTACCATATTGACATCAAGTTACTATATGGTGTCTTCATGCACATGTAGAGCCCTTACCTATGCTTCTTCCTCCTTTGCACACACACACTCTCTCTCCCATTTATCTCTTTGTAAAAGTGTTTTCTTAGATCAGCCATGCACTCAATGAGAATGGTGTCAAGCTATATATCAAGAGCATGCTCCTTCTCTATCAAAAGTAGTGGTGGTTATTACTGATATTTTCTCAGATGAGATAAAGTATAGATAGAAAAGAAAGAAAGTGAGGAAGAGATGGGGGTTGGTAGTTGAGAGGGCTTGGCCTATGGTTGGCAAGGCTTGGTGATCTATGGCCCAATGGGGCTTGGTATGGGACTATAGGGACTCAAACTCAATCTAGTTGGGCTTGCTTAGGGGCACTTAGGAGGATTTTGTTCATGCTCTTTATAATTGTCAATGAGGTTCAACAAGCTCTATCTAGGGCTTGAGATGAGGTGTTGCTCTTGCTCTTTGTAACTATGTGTCTTTCTCATGGGAGATAGAGGATCTCAGCCTAGCTCATTATTAATGAAGAGGTGGGATAGTAACAATTTCTGACATCATGCAACAATCTTAGATCTCCACATGATTCAAAAGTTTGTAATATTAAAGTTGGAAGTGGCACAACCTATTATGGGCACGGGCTATAAGAAAATATGCATCTTTAGAAAATGTTATAAGGAAGTCTTCAGCAATCTCCTAAAATGTGAGAATTATTGAGAAGGTCCATCACATATCTATGGCCCAATAACCATAGATTTCTTGGACCAATCTTTGAAATAACAAGCATGATATTGGAGGTTGCAATTGAAACTTTATCCTGCATTCTTGCTAAGAATTTCACAATGAGCTTGATATCTTTTGTGCCTTTTGTGGGAGGGACCCCCCCCCCCCCCCATGAACCCTAAAACATAGACCATAAAGAGTTGCCACAAATAAACAAAGACTATTCCATTACATTTATGAAATAAAAACCACTAGATGGTGATTTTCAAATATAAGACCATCAAACAAGGTCACCACCAAAGTGATAGAAGTTACCTTGTGGCAATGGCTTGCCATAAACCACTTAGTGATGATCACAAAGACAAGAACATTGGGTGAGGGCCACCACCAAGAAATAGAGAATGCCCCATGGCAATGGGTAGCCTCTAGCACTTAGTAGTGATCCTCAAAGACAAGACCACTAGATAAGGATCAACACTTAGCAATAGAGGCTATCCTTGGACAATGGTTTAGGACAAACTGATTGATGGTGATCCTGAAAGATAAGAATAGTAGATGAGGGTCACTGCCAAGGGATAGAGGCTATTTGCAGGCAATGGGTTACTTCAAAGTGCTTAGTGATGACTCTCAAAGATAAGAATACTGAGCAAGGGTTACCATCAACAAGTGATAGAAGTTGTCCTTGTTACAATGGGTTGTCAATGAGCTGCTTACTAATGACCCTCAAAGATAAGAACTCTAAGTGATTATCATCACTAAGTGATAGAGGATGCCTTGTGGAAATGGGTTGCTACAGACCAGTTGGTGGTGACACTTGAAGAAAAAAATACTAGACAAGGGTCACTATCAAGCAACAAAGGTTGTCCCATGGAAATGGATAGTCTTGAAGACTAGAACACTGAACATATAGTGGATGGGGATTTTTCAAATATAAAACAAGGTGCATATGGTGACCCAAGATTTTTTGGAGAGAAACAACGCTCAACAAATAGGCCATGACAAGATTGGTGTTATGGTCACATATTCACTTCTTTTGGAAGTGCGCTTGTAGTGCTGATAGGTTCAGAGTTACATTCCTTCTAGTGGTGTGCTCAATGGAAACCACTAGGACTCATGGCTGGGTGAGAGGTAGAACATAAGACAAGGCGAATGTGAGAGTAAGAAAATGGAAATATGTGTACAATCCAATCTAATGGAAGAGCTTTTGCATTATTAAGAGGTTTAGGATACGGGGATGGAATATGGAGTGCTTTTACATTAACTAGTTTAGGGTGTGGGAATCAAATACTGAGTGCTTTTACATTAATGGTTTTAGGATGTGGAAATTGAGTATTAAGCACTTTTCCATCAATAGGAGAAAATTTTGATTATAAAAGTATCTTTTAATGTGCTTCTTTCACAGAGATTTGGAATTAAGGTATTTTTAGCAATAGAATCGATCATTTGTATTAAAAACTATGAAAAGCATTGCTGCTAGTATAGAAAGCCATTACATTCATTTCATAACATGACTAAATTTTTTTACATATGGGAGAATGGGGATGCATATGGGGGGATTTGGGGTCCATATGAGGGTGATCAAGAATGGGGGAATCCAAGATGCATATGGGAGAATCCAGGATTGAAGAATCCAGGATCCATATGGGAGAATTTGGGATGGAGGAATTTGGGATGCATCTAGAGGAATATAAGATGGAAATGCTAAGGAGATGGATATCAGTTGCACTAGTATTGGCAACTTGGGCACTAGCTTGTTAGATTTGGGGATGGCCTAAAGCTGAAGCAAAAGAATTAGCCACACCATTCCATCTAAAGTTATAATTCACACCATGTTTAATGACTTTATCTTACCAAAGCCTACATACTATCTGGAGTCTCTCCCTTCTGTTGTAGGTTGATAGTTTGGGGTTGGAATTTTGTGCAATTGACAATTTTTTAGGATTCCCATGCAAGAATGGTTGGGGTATCCATTATAGGTGACCCAAATGTAAGGGGGTTCGGGAGTGAGACAAGAGGTACTAAGGTATCAATATATAGGGGATAATTGAAAAGGCTTTCATGCACCAAAACTTAGAGCCAAATAAAAACCCCTGTTGAGATGAGAAAATAATGTCAATGAAAAAGCATTAGTGCTTAGTATGTAAAACCATTAATGTAAAAGCATTAGTATATGTAATGTTAATGAAAAATAATAGGTATCATCTCCAAAAAGACATGTCATAGATGTGGTGGGAGCAAGAGAGCATGTGGATTCGTCACATGGCAAATAGTAAAATTTCATAAAAATTTATTATAGGTTGAGAATCCTAAGGAAAGAACGTACCCCCCACCCCCACAACACACAAATAAGAAAAAAAATAAAAAATAAAAAATCTTAGAAAAGTACACCTTTTATTAATGCTAAATAGTACAAAATGGAACCTTGCATTAGCAATGTAACTAAAAGATATAATCACTAATTAATTCCATGGAGGGACCACTTACTATACAAGTGTACCTTGCATTGCCAAGGATAAGTCAAAAAGGGTTTACGATTTATAATTTTAGTAAGACACCCTCTCCTACTACACTTGTACTTTCTCGATCTCCTTTGATCATGATTGTTCTCTTACTCTCTCATGCATTTTCTCTCATTTGGATCCTACTTCACCCCTTCTCTCTCATTGTTACATCCTTGATAGTAGGTCAAGGAGCCCATTTAACAATGGATATTGGCTTTTCATGTGAGGTGACATCCAACAATGCAACATGTATGGGCTATTTCTAGCTTTATGCTATTTCTAACCAAACTGAATATCAACTTTATACATCTATATGCTCATTAAAGAGCCATTCTTATATGTCTACATGCTTTCCACAAGCTCATTAAAGGGCCATGTAGTTTCCTAAAGGGGATACCCTAAATGGAAGTGACCCTTGTATGGTGTAAATTAATAATGGATTACCGCCAAGTGAGAGGCACCTCCACTAAAAGTGGAGAGTCATCATATCGTGCTATGGTGACCCTAGTGTGGGTTGAATCTTGAATTGGCTACTAAAAATCCAGAGAGGCCCCTCCCATGGGTGACGAGACCTTTTATAATTTGATAGGGACCCTCACATGTGATGAAGCCCACATGGGTCACTACCAAGCCAAAGAGGCCTCTCCCACTTACGAAGGGCCTCGTATCGCTTGGTGGTGATCCTTATGCATAGTGAAGTCCACATGGGTCACCACCAAGTGAGGGAGTCTCCTTCCACTTGGTAGGGTTCAATCATGTTGTCAAGCATTTTTTTGAAAACTGAAAACTCCTAGAAAAGCTATAGATAGGTTGGATTTTTGTCAGCTTAGTTGTTTTTGTGGTGATTGATTGTTTTGTGTTTCCTAGTTGGATTTTTTGTGTTTATCTATCTTAGGTCAGGATTTGTTTTTGTAATTTTTATTTGGATTTTTTAGTGAAAAACTTGATAGCCTTAGTCGAGATTGGAGTTTTTTTAGACAAGTTGGAGTTGGAGTTTGTTGATGGTTGCTGACATCATGGATCAAGTATGATTTCTTGTCAAGACTTTTGCATATCATGGGGATTGTGGGTTCACGAGCACTTCACGTTGTACTTTTTCAATGCACTGCACTCGGAGGCAATCTCCTAATTTTATCAAATATTTCCATGCCAAGGGTTGGGTTTATGCACATTTTGCACGTTTAAAGCGGCGAAAATACAAACAACAAAATTTGCTCCCGTCGTCACAAAAAGCGTCGTTATTGACGACGCCATAGAAACGTTGCTATTGGCGTCGCTATTGGCGTTACTATATGCGTCGCTATTAGCGTTGCAAATGCGACGCTAATAGCGACGCCAATAGCGATGCAAGCAGTAAATTTGCGACGCCAATAGCAACGGTAATAGCGACGCAAACAGTAAATTTGCGACGCTAATAGTGACAGTTAACAGGGATTTAAAAAAATTTGTGGCAGGGCAGTAGTGTGTGTTGTATGAGAGCCATACAAAATAGTTTCTGCACTACTGTATACAAATCGCTTGCAACAAAAAGAATGGATACTGAAATCATAAAACTGATACATGAAATAAATACATGATCGCATAAAAAGCGATTGGTACAATCATGACAGGATATCACTAATACATAGAAAATGTTTACATAGATCAGGCGACTAAAAAATAAAGGTGTGTGAGCTCCAAGGATCCAAGGGCAAGCTACAAATCCTCGTCCCCCGAAAGCTCGTCCCGCCGCAAAGGAGCATCGAATGGATTCTGTTGAAAAAGAAACAACACATCAATCCACCATACAATAATGCATTCAAATATCTCATGGTAACTACGGACAAGAAAGATGAGTGACTTATAGGGGCATCGCATCTATACAATCGGTCGATCAATGCATTGAGACCGTGCCTCTCTGCATATCGAGTCTCAAGGCCTTGCGGATCACGATTTGTAATGGAGTGCTGCAAAGAAAAAAAAATGCTAACTGTTAAAAACATGATTGTCAGTACAAGGAATATTTCAAAAAGACAAATAAGCAAAACAAAAGAGAAACTTACAAAGTCCTCCAAATATGTCCTGTGGCCACCACTCCCAAGATGATGGACCACTCCGGCCTCGAGTCGTACCCTCACCACCTCGCACTACTGACTCCAATGTCCTAGAGAATCTATACCCTCCTCCCTCAGTCGGCGCCAGTCGTCTGCATCTAACCACTCGGGCTTTGCAACCCCACTCTTGATTGCCTTGCGTGCGTCGGATCGTCTATGTGACATGTATGCATGCATGCAATCCATCATCCAACCCGTAGAGAATCTATCTACTGCGGTTGGTACCGGAAACTCCTCATGCAAGGATGCTACTATGTAGTCCTTGCTCCCCTCCGGTATGTTCTTCCAATGATCCAGGACGTTGTGCCGAAAAACTTGTTGGCACAACTCTCTCATGTGAGCCATCACCCTCCTCCCCTCATCATTCATGATGATGGCTCCTGACCTACTATCAACCAGATATCCATAACCCCTAGGAGTCTACCTAAGATGGGTCCTCTCCCATCTCCGTCCATGCTCTTGGGCATATCCAAGAGACCCCTCTACATCTGGTGTACTGACGGGGGTAACCTCTCTCGGAGGGGCACCCAAAGGGGTGCCACCTCTGCTGACGGCTACGCAAAGGCCGGAGTAATTGGACTAGACGTCCCCACAGGTGTGACAAATCTTGGAGGTGATGCAGCTCCAACTGAACAACGAGACGGAGACACCACATCCGTGTCTCCACAGCAGCATCCCCCTGATCCTGATGCAGTCCCTCCCTCTGGCCTAAGTCGTGAGCGTCGAGATCGTCTGCTTGAAGCTGAAGCATCCGATCATGCTGAAGAGGATCTAGCAGAGCGCCCTGACGAAGAACAAGACAGCTCCTAGTCTGCCATCTCTCTGAATCTCGCGAGTTGGTCTGGAGACATGCGTGCGAAGATGTCCTGCAACTCCTCATCGCTCATCCCTCAACTCATCCTAAAAATGTCACCATAAAATATGGTGTTAGAATAATCAATTAAAATTATACAAAGCACAGTAATATAAATACTTTTTTAAAAATCCCTCTTAAAATGCATATCTTATGTACCTTTATAAGAAATCTAAACAACGAATTGAGTAAGTGGATGTTCCAAGTATGAAGTATCCTATGGTCCCACGTTAACCTCCAGACACAACTCCGCATACACTGGAAGGTTGATAGACATGTCACCACAAAAGAATGAGTCCGTCTTGTTCTCAAAAAATTCTTGGACTCCTGTATTTCCATCATTGTTAGCAGATGCGGGCTCCAAGCTTTCGACAGCCTCCACCCCTTGTAATATCGACCCCTCTATTTGCACATTATCTTCATCTATGCTCGGAGCATCGCTTTGATCATATACTCTTGCACTTCGGGGAGTTGAAGGTATAACATACCACCATCGAGGTTGTCGGGGTTTTGGATAGAAGATTACCTGTTCACAAACACGTACAAAGCGAGTTCAAACCATTGTGACATAAACCATGTCATATTACAATTAGCAAGCAAATGACTCCATGCACTTGTTCACAATGGGCCAGCAACACAAAGGTGTCGCGCAAATCCGTCCATTTTTTTTCGGAATCTATTTCGAGAAATCCCAATGGACCTCGTCGAACTGTTGCTCCAGCTCCTCCAAGTACCACTTTGAACCATTGCACATTGAATAGTATCATGGAGAAGCTACAGTAATCCACTGTAATAATACTTTGCAAGTTCCCAAAATACTCCATCTCATCCACAACCGTGTTTGGATCCGTTGCTCGTCATTGGCTCTCTTGCTCGAACCTTGCCATGACACCACAGTCCATTTTGGAGCGCATTTTGTCAATACGCTCCACGCGAAAATGTCGTCCTCGCGACCACGCTTCACTATATATTTTGTACTGTACATTGAAACACTCAAATTAGATGTCGCATATAAAATTTAGATACGACAGATTCTAAACCCCTCATCACCTTTGGACTACATCCCCTTGAGAATTCCCACTCCTCCATTGAGACCTCTATCCCTTCACTGGATGCTGCAGTCAAGGGTCCATGCAACCATCGTGTTGACATAAACCACGGCATCTCCTCCATGCCTTTGGGATATCGAATCGGTCGATGATGCGTACTACGTCGGAATTCAGCTCGCACTTCCTCTCGATCTTGCCTTGCAATATGGTACTTGGCGAGCCACGTCTCCATGGAGGCATGGTGCAACATACAAAAGCGATTCACCTTCTCTTCCATTGAGGCATCCATTCTTTTTTCTCCTCCATTTCCAACCACCACATCTCCAGTCAATCTATCATCATCCTTCAGCGTCCATAGCATTTCATTGTCTAGTTCCACCGTTGGTAGCCATTGTGAGATATGCACTGACGCCTCTGAAACCAACCAACCAACCTTCGGCCATACTACCTTCTGACCGAGCTCATTGTCGCACAAAGCCTTTCAGGGTTTTCATGAAGCGCTCCAGGAAGAACATCCATCGTGTATGGACAAGTCCAGCAATCTCCACTTCGTCCATAAGATGCACAAGAAGGTGGACTTGTATTGCGAGCATGCTAGGTGGCAGGTATTTCTCAAAGAGACAGACCGTCTCCACTACTCCCCACCTCACGGATTCAATAGAGGACGTATTAATCTCTTTCTATGAGATCCATTGCACCAAAGTCGACAACTTGTAAATGGCCTCGTGAATTTCTGGAGTAAGGTATCCTACGATCGCGATTGGTAGGACAAACTGCCACAAATGAGAAAGCATTATGAATAATTACCACTTTTAAAATTGCAAAATGCCCACGCTAATTACAATCCATTCGTGGCACAAACCTGACATATCCTATGCCAATCATGGGATTTTAGCCCCGATAATTGGTCATCTTTAAAAAATGCAGACCTGAGAGAACGCATCATACCCATCAGAGTGCGGATAGACTTGATTAATTGCTTCACAATGCACTCTTCTTTAGTGGAAAAAACCCAAGGTGTGCGAGGAAGCTGCACATGACTATCAGCACTCGACTGCGGCCAAAGCGCCTCCATCTTACATACCTCCTTCAAATCCATTCGTGCCCCTATAGTGTCTCTCTTTCCTGTGATGTGGTCCCATAGCAAGCTGCCCACATTCTTGAAAATATGCATCGGATCCAACAAGTGGTTGACCTATAAGTGGGTCCAATATGGCAACTCGTAGAAAACTGAGAACCGTCGCATTCCATTTGGATGTGATTCCGAGTTGACCATTTTCAGCTCGTACCAGCTTGGGGTGTTCATACGTGTTGGAGGTCATCCAAGGAAACCTTCCCTGAGTTCATGATCCTCCAGCAAGAAAGCGGCATGCCCTTGATATACCATCTTCTTCATGGTTCGTGACCTTCGAGAGTCTAATTGTGGCCCACACAATGGACATGCATGATAACCTGAGGTAACCAGACCTGTAAGGCAAGCCACGACCTAGTGAATACTTGATTGAATGAGATAAAATATAGATATTACCAGCGAGAACATAGGTCTGCTCACCTGAGTACTCTCGCAATCCCGAAAAGTCATGCATCGTCCACATGAGAACAGCTCGAATATTGGCTGACCGCCGACCATTGCGCCTGCTCATATCTTGCACAATGACCCCCTCCTCCCACAAAATCTTAAGCTCATCGACTAATGGATGAAGATACACGTCCATATTTTTTACTTTGTAGCGGCCTGGGACGAGCAAGCTAAGGATGAGATGTCCTTTCTTCGTAGAAAGCCATGGAGGGATGTTGTAGTTGATAAGGACTATAGGCCACACACTGTAAGAAGTTGAGCGCAGACCAAATGGGTTCACACTATCTATTGCGAGACCGAGCTGAAGATTCCTTGGGTCTCGTGCAAAGCTTGGGAAAGTAGAGTCAATGTGGCTCCATGTGTGCGAATCCGCTAATATTCGTTGAACTCCATCCGTGGACCTATTCTGCATATGCCACGTTGTCAAGCTTGCCATGTCGGACGTACGAAACATGTGGTTTATGCAGGGGATGAGTGGAAAGTGTCTGAGAACTTTTTGAGGGATGGTTTGCCCTTGCAAGTCCTGTCGATACCTATGAGCACCACACTTTGGACATGTCTCCATAGTCTCGTATTCATCTCGAAACAGTATGCAATCGTTGATACATCTATGGATGTTATTGTAGTCCATGCTAAGCTTCCGTAAAACATGTCATGCATCATCACGAGACTCAGGCATGGTGTATTTGCAGGTGGTAATATATGATATTTCAATAACTTGAAAAAAAATCATAAAACACCTTGAAAAAGCACAAATGTTTGTAATAATAGTGTCAAAACATAATAATCAATGAAGCCTATGTGCAAGGTACCTGAATAACTCGGTCACACTCGTATCGCTCCACCCCTATTTTGCTTGCACACTTAAGAGTGCAAGAAATGTCTTCAACCAAGATACTCGGCACCCATCATATAATGGTATGGATGCTTCCTCTCTAAGCGGATCAGATGTCTCGACATCCATGGGAATCAATGCATTGATCATTGCCTCCATCTCAGGCTCCAAGAATGTAGGTAGGTCTGAAAGGTTATTTGTCTCCTCTGGCATTGACGGTATAGATTGGCCTTGCGAGTGGTGGATTGGCTCCTGCACTCCATCCATCGCACGCCCATGAACTCTTCTAATTGGCCGCAAAAGATGCACTCCCCCTTGGGACGAGACATCACCCCCTTGGATAGAAATTTTGCCAACAAGACCCAATCTTATTGTGCATGGTTTTCAATTAGCTTGCGAGTACAATGCATGATTAATATT
Source organism: Lygodium microphyllum (assembly GCF_053477565.2). Taxonomy (NCBI): domain Eukaryota; kingdom Viridiplantae; phylum Streptophyta; class Polypodiopsida; order Schizaeales; family Lygodiaceae; genus Lygodium; species Lygodium microphyllum. The sequence goes on along the minus strand of NC_141141.1, from coordinate 118,295,605 downwards.
AACTTCAAATTACCGTTTGTTGAAAATCCGCAATCGCCTGATCAATGATCTCAGATTGAAACTCGCCAAATCGGCGTACGTGTTCTATAGACAATCGACGTTTTTGTCTAATTGCAATTTTGCATTGAGAGCAAGGACATGGGACACGTTGATTAAGATACGCCTCGCAATCTTGAACAATAAGACCTTCTTCGTTTTCCATCTTATCTACATTACAACAAACGAGGCTCAAATGGATAGCTTTATGGAGATGTATGTCAAGTTGCAAGTTGACCATAAACTCTTGCTTGAGAGGTTTTAGCCTCTGCAAGAGCTTGAGAAGCAAATTGAAAGAAATCTAAAATTCTAGATATAAGAAATGCTTTACTGATTAATGTAAAGAATGCATTGTACATAGTAGTTGAGAGATTTATTGATGTTATATCTGAGCCATATACCATGCTCAAGGATTTGTTTGTCCCGGTAGATAATTATTCGTTATTGTTATTAAAAAAAAAGCATTGGTTCATAAGGTTCATGAATCGAAGACGAAATGTTTGGACTTGACTAAAAGATTGGATAATGGCTTAGATGCTAAAAGGAAAAGTGATGAATATGTTACTTCATCATTGCAACAAAAAGATTGGTGACAAGGATGCTATGATTAATGAAGTTCTTCACGAGGTGAATATAGAGTTGAAGGGGATGGAACACGATTATTCTTTGGGATTTAATGGTGATAAGTCAATTATTGAGATGCCTTCTTGTACAACCATTATACCTTATATACCTAGCTACGGTCTCTAGGTTATGTACTTTGAGTATCTTAGAGGGGCTCTACTAGGATTACTTATACAACTGCACTAGAGGGCTTTGAGTATAAGTAATCCATTTATGAGCATCATTGAGGATCTCTTAGTCTAATAATAAATCAGTCTCAACAAAAAGCATCTTAGAAATGTGGTTTTTTTGTCCTAAGTCCATGTATTAAAAGTAATGCAATCTATGAAATTTATCAACTATAGTAATAAAATTTATTTCAATAAATTCTACTCATAGTCAACATTTGAAGAAAATATCCTATGCTCAATTTAAGGGATTATTCTTCTATAACAATACTTTTGGGTTCATTTCGATGAAGTACCGTAATGACCAATAGCTAGGGTATCATTTTCTTTTAGTCCTTCCATTGACTAGTTGGCATGATTTCTAAATTTTTATGCCTATAAAGTTAATACAAAAACAATGAATTATGCATATCACAATTAGTCCCCTACTTGGACATTATGAAGGATATGACCAATTTTAAGCCATCTTAAAGAGTCACCAATGTACGTGGCCCATGGCAAAGCACATTGCATACCATTATCGATAAGTCTATTATCGTGCATCTTAAATCTCCTAATTAGACTTTATAAAGTGTATGACTAATTTTTAGCCCTCTTAAGGAGTCGATGTAATGGTACCCATAAAAAAAGCAAAGTGGATACCATTACCATAATCATGGATATGCTATCGTTCCAATATATGTTATCTTTCTCTTTCTCTCCCTCTCTCTCCCTCTCCCTCTCATGATATATCTTAACACTCTCCAAAAGCAAAAGGGAGAGGGAGAGAGAGAATGCACTCTCCCTCCCTCTCCCTCTCCCTCTCTTTCTCTTTCTCTCCCTCTCTCATTTCCTCCCTCTCCCTCTCCCTCTCCCTCTCTTCCTCTTTCTCTCCCTCTCCCTCTCCCTCTCCCTCTCTTTCTCTATTTCTCTCATTTCCTCTCCTAAACAAGCAAAAAAGAAAGTGATTTAAACCTTTAACAAGCAAAAGGGAGAGGGAGAGAGAGAATGCACTCTCCCTCCCTCTCCCTCTCCCTCTCTTTCTCTTTCTCTCCCTCTCTCATTTCCTCCCCCTCCCTCTCCCTCTCCCTCTCTTTCTCTTTCTCTCCCTCTCTCTCCCTCTCCCTCTCTTTCTCTCTTTCTCTCTCATTTTCTCTCCTAAACAAGCAAAAAAGAAAGTGATTTAAACATTAAACAAGCAAAAGGGAGAGGGAGAGAGAGAATGCACTCTCCCTCCGTCTCCGTCTCCGTCTCCCTCTCTTTTTCTTTCTCTCCCTCTCTCATTTCCTCCCCCTCCCTCTCCCTCTCCCTCTCTCTCTCCCTCTCCCTCTCTTTCTCTCTCATTTCCTCTCCTGAACAAGCAAAAAAGAAAGCGATTTAAACGTTAAACAAGCAAAAGGGAGAGGGAGAGAGAGAATGCACTCTCCCTCTCCCTCTCTTTCTCTTTCTCTCCCTCTCTCTCCCTCTCCCTCTCTTTCTCTCTCATTTCCTCTCCTAAACAAGCAAAAGAGAACGTGATTTAAACCTTAAACAAGCAAAAGAAAGAGAGAGGGAGACTCATCGATGAGATATTGCGAGTGTGGGGCGGCTCCTCTTTGCGATGAAGGCTCCTCCTCTCCTTCGCGAACAACGGCGACGGCGGCGGCAAGTCTTCTTCCTCTCCTTCTCTCACGACGGTCGCTCTCTCCCTCACTCTCGCTCTCAAAACACAAAACGTGAAAATGCGAAAAAAAGCCGCGCTCGGTTTCAGCCCACTTTTTTCCTTGTGGAGTTTCGCTATTTGCGTCGCGTTTGCGACGCAAATAGCGACACCACTACCCGCTGTCGCTACCAGCTCAAATCCTTGTAGTGTATCATGGCATGAGGCACACTGCAGCTATATGTAGTGAATCTTAGTTACACGTGCACTTGAGAGAGCACCTTCAATGAGCACGCATTGTTTATAGCACGCACAAGAGTAGAGAAATTCACCACTGAGTTAGGAGTTTCTGGTTGAGTGGGAAAGGTGGTTGGGAGAGTTTGTGGATCATAAAGGATGCCTCCAACTTTGAGAATGGGTTGTTTTCTTGGTCAACATAATGAGGACCATTAATTTCTTGAGTGAATGTGAGGTTTTTTCGGGTGGGTGGAGTAGAGTATGACATTTTTAGGTTGAGTGTTGAGAGGTGAGGTTAAGTATTTATTCTACTAATCAAGGATTTGTGTTTGCATTTTGCTTGACACATGTGCATATGTAGATAGACTAGGCACTTTATTTTTCCAATGCATCCATTTTTTCGTGTGGAGCATTGCTTGTTTGATTGCACTCATGGATTTGACCTTGCGTCTCTTCTCAAGTCATGTGTGACTGTGCATGGAGTTTATTGTTGAAAGCATATTCTTGCTAGGATGTAATGCATGAACAAATGGCAAGTACATCTAAAGCAAAAAAATAGTTTTCGAAGACTCAAAGGGTGTACACCATAGTGGAGTTTATGGAAGGATGCGAGTGAAGGATTATGAAGGAGGTTTCAATTTGGCATAAATACACAAGAGACTCAATATCAAGTACCACGTCGAAGAAATGGCAAAGTTACTAGATCTTATTGGATATGATACCATTGTTTGTGTGAGAGGAGATGGTGTGCTTATGGGGATTCTTAATGGTTTGGGAGAGGGTGATTAAGATTCACCTTTGGTGTTATTTTAGCTTCTGGCATAGGAAACGGAATGGCAAAGATAGTGTTGAATCATGGACATAAGCTTTACAATGTGGCTAATGCTACATTTGCAATTATTCAAAGACACAAGCAAGCAAAGAGACCTCTACACATGAGAAAGTTTTAGAGATCCAACATAAAATTTCTAAGTTTGCTTAATTGAAAAAATCAAACAAGGTGTCTTTATTTGACAAAGACAATGATGGTGTCCAATGTACATTCATGGAATGAGATTAGGAAATGCAGCTATAGGCATTGCCTGTGCAATAGCACGTTCATGGATGGCTCCCCTTCTTAACATAGCTTGTGAGTAACTTGCTTATGACTTGAGAAATCTTTTTGACTTGGTAGTTGAACAAAGTCATCTGCAATAAGAAATTTTTGAAAAGCTAGAAAAAGCAAACCAAGTTTAGATGGCTTCCATGCTTCATGTGTCGTGCATATGACCAAATTATTGAATAATTGAAAAATCGGTGTAAGGAGTTGATTTGTTGACTAGACTCTTCTCTCATATATATGACTTTGAGCAATGCATAAGAAGCAAGAGCTGGGGCATAGTTGCAGGTGTCACAACTAACAGAGATTTTCCTGCTTGTTGTTGTGTGTCAAGATCATAAGCAAGGCATATTTGATTTTTGGCAATCTTTGCATGCATTCTAGGAATGAAAGTACACCAGTTTTGAATATGGTCAATATGGAAATCCAAACAACACACGCTACTAAGAAGAAAATAAGTGCACTTGAGGGGAAAGAAGCTACTTTGTTGACATCTTCAGGAATGAATGCAACTACAATGATGTTCTTGGCTTTGGTGCCTAGTGGTGGCCATATAGTTACTTTGACTAATTGCTATCATAGAACTTGAAAATTCATCCAAACTATAATTTTGAAGATGGGTATTATGGTGAATGGAAAGTCTTTGGTGCTTTAACAACTCCCATTGTTCAAACTTCAACATATACATTCACAAACACAACAAAATTGGTTGCATTCTCAGATAGCTTGGAAATATTGAAGATTATCACCTTTAGATCAGAATGATGATAGGAGCAAAGAAGGACACTCATTGGCTTTGCCGTCTAGTGATAATGGTGAGAAAAATGGGATGTGATAATGGGGTTGGAGAGATTCCCCTAATGGTGATTAAGACATACCATTTGAGGAAAGTAATAACGGTATGCATTGATGGGACAATTGAAGCTATCAAAGTGAGGTTCACATGAATCCCCAGTAAGTGAGGGAGGTCCCTCCTACTTGGGAAGGGTCCACGTATCTCTTCGTGGTGACCCTCATTTATGATTTGGTGAGAATTTTGTTTAGCAAATTTTTTTGGCTTGGAGAAACTTTTTCACTTTTTTCTTATTTTTCTCTATTATGAATAGGAAACAAGATAAAGTATAAGGTGGATTTTGAGGATGTGTGGACAAAATCCTAGCTAGAAAACTTTTTATGTTCCTCTATAATGCACACTCTCATTCCCATGCTCTTAGAGTTGTCACATACGTTTACTTCACCACTTCCTATTGAGAATATTTTAAATTCTTATATGAATGTGTTGAGTGTCTACATGGAGGAATATCAAAGAAGAACTTCAAGTGGCATACTAACCATAGATACATATGTTCATACTCATGACTTTATGACCAACAAAGTTGTGAAGGCAAGCTGTCCCTTATAACCTCTAGAGGGTGTGTAATCAATTAATAGATGTGATAAAAAAAGCATGTCTTTCTTGTCTTGTCTATAATTATGATGTTGGATGACCAAGACTATCTATTGTTGACCGATATAATGAATTCACTAGGCATATGTGAGGATTATAGCCTCACTGCCCTAGCGTAGTTTAGTGAGGCCGACTCAAGGTGGATAGTGGACAAGATAGATATGCATCTCTTAGGTGATCTTGTGATCATATATGAATTTTTTATTACGTGTGAGTAGATTCTCAAAAGCATTGAAGCAAAGGCTAAGGATTATGAGCAACATCAATGGCCTACTATAAAAAAAAGAGTTGCAATAATTGAAAGGCTCAACATAGCCAATATGGAAAACTATGAGGCATTAGTTACGCAAGAGGATGGAAGTAGCACAATCCCATTGTGGATGGCACATTTTCTTGAAAGTGATGAAAATCCATTGTTATTTAGTTTATACTCTCCTTGTTCTTGGTTAATGATAGTTCTTTGTCTTCTTTTCTAAGAATGTATCTTTGTAACTAGGTCCTAGTGTACAGCGATGACTTTCTTACTCGAGCAAGGGGCTCAAGGATATCACCTCTATAAACAGCCCCAAATCAACATGTCATAAAGAAGATGTTGCTCTTTCACAATACATTGGTAAATTGGATCATACAAAGGTACATATGCACAAATACTATGTTCCACGATGTATCATAGAGAAAGATTGTATTGAATTCAATAAATGATATACATTATGTTATTAAATATAGATTATATTTTTTCACAATGAGTGCTCTCCAGACAATACATGGATGGGCCCTTTTTGTGCTAAAGACATTCATCAAGTTTTGTGGCAGCTATGCCCTCCTAGTAAATGCAAAGAATATAATTCTAGTAAAAAAGAGTTGTATTGTGTGTGCTTGGCATTGGATATAGATGTCAATATTGAAGGGTCCCTTACTACATATCATCCACTACATACACCATTGCAACAAGGGACGATGATATGCAAAATTTTCATCCTTAGTCAAAAAGAGAACTTTTACTATGGATGAAAGGCAAGGTCCTTGTGGAGTCACTACTGCCAATAGTGCAAGCACCGCTTCTATAGTTGCCAACCTTAGAGGATGAGGATGATGAAATTTTGACAAAGATGATGAAACCATCCTCTTCAAGCCCACATTGTTAGGAGTAAAAGCTTTGTTTATCCACTCTTTGAGCCCTATGTTTAGCCTTGTCTCTCCATAGAGGCCAGCCATTTTGAAAACCTTTCATTCCTACATGAGTTATTATATGCTTCTTGTCTCTTTCTCTCTCAGTTATATTTGATTTCTGGCACATTCTCTCTGCTTCTTCTAACCTTGTTCTATGGCTAATTAGTTTGTAAAACCATTGAAAAACTTCTAGTAGGTTATTTACCTTTTGTGCACCACCACTGTGTCTTGACAACATATGAAGTACATAGTTCTTGCTTGGATATTGAACTTCTCCATTCCTAAAATGGAGCAAATTGAGAAACTCCCATACTATGGTAGAAACCAAGGACTATGACCATAAATAATAGGCTATTCATAAGAAAAAAGATGGGGTGAGTTAAGAGTTAAATAGTAAGTTCAAGGCATAGAAACCAAATACAAAGCTCCTTACTATATAGTGTGTGAGATTATCCACTCCCTAGGCATCCTTCATGCAGGTTTTGAATTTATCGAGGGCCTTTTTGAAGGCTGAGACATCCTCCTTGGACCAAAGTGTTCTATCCCAATACATGAATACTATATCCAACACCTGCTAGACAATGGCCTTCATGCTCCTTGCACATTCATTATCCCCATGGTGTTTGACTTCATTGTGTAGTGCTTTCCATTGGTTGTAATAAATGCTTGGAAAAGTTACTCTACGTATATTCTCTACATCATGTGCGTTCAAGGCCTCTTTATAAATATCCTTATCTGTGAATTTCTTCTCAATAAAACATAACTCTTTTCTATTCAATCTGTAAATAACACCTTTATATTACACCCTTTTGTGTGTAAAAAATGTATTAAAATTGTATTTTAAAAATACATTTTTTTGAACTCACATGATGCACACATATATTCATGAGTAGTTTAACTTACCAGAGAATAAATGCAAGAAGAATCTTTTGTGGAGTTCCTTTTTCTAGGCTTGCTATGGAAACCTAAAAACCTTCTGGTCTTAACTACATCTATTGAGGGTCTCCTTCAAACACAATTCTCAGTTTTTTGATCTCTAAGAATCTATATCAATTACAACATTGCCCATGTGGATACCAATGTGTAACAAAAGCTTCTCAGTAGGCATGATCGCACCATCCCTTTTCTTTTAGGGTTGCAATTTCCATGTAAATCTAATGTAAAGATGCACAATTTTCTCAACTATTCAAGACAAGGCATCATGCAATGTTTACATGTGGATGTGTGTTAAAGGGATACTTAGAATAGCTTGAAAGTTTGGATCTTTCTATCAGGTACCTTATTCTAGCTAGCAGCATTGCACTCCTTGGCCATGTGCATGTAGTACATGTAAGGACTCTTGGTAGTAGCACATTTTAACACATTATACATGCACTTTAGTGTCTTTAAATTTACAATCATGTGCCACTCAACTTTATATTATCCAAACCTGTCAACGCTTAGTTCCTTCCCTACTTATTGAGCATTTATTACCTTGGGTATAGAAGTTTGTTGAAACACCTAGTGCAACATGTCAAAATCTTCTATATCAACATGAAATGCTCCCAACCACAAAATTTTTTGCTCTGATTGCATGCTAAAGTATAGTGAGCCCTCCATGCCTTCATCACCCTTGCTACCTAACTAAAGAGTTCTATTCATCAAGGTGATAGAAACTCTCTCCATTTTCTTACCCTTTATAATGGCAATCCCATTCATCTTGATAACAAAAATGGAAATCCCATTTGCTATTGTATGCTCTAGCCTATAAATCTGATAGAAACTCTCTCCATTCATCTTGATAACAAAAATGGCAATCCCATTTGCTATTGTATGCTCTAGCCTATACAACCTGATTGTAGCTCTCTGCAAAGTCCTCAG